>NC_057387.1:21204874-22404874 GCF_019320065.1 Cervus canadensis
AAGCCCTGTGGTCCCTCACTCAGACCTGCCAGCTCCCAGCCCCTCTGTGCACTGTGTCCCAAGGGCAGAGCCAGCAGCTCCCCGGCCCCTCCAGGTGGAGCCACAGCTCCACAGGGCTCTCTCTGGGGATCAGCCAGGGTGAGAGTCCACGCTGCTCCCCACTCCTGCCCCCAGGTCACCTGCTGTCACGACGGGTCCAGGTAGACCTTAAATTTGGCTGTGCTGAAACCATTGAAAACTGTGGAGCTCTATCTCAGAGACGCTGACCGCCGGGTGTGGGTTCCCGTGAAGAGGATGAGTGAGGCTCAGACACGTGACTCAGATATGTGTCTGAGATGTTTGTGAGTGTGCGATAGGGCCCAGTCCAGGGAGTCCATTGTTCACAATGGGCCAAGAAAGGCCAAAGCCCCTCAGATGGATTAAGATGAATGAATAGAATATCTAACTATACAGCATCCATCCTGCGTCTGGGTTCACATGATAACCTGAGGACAGTGTGAATAGCCATTATGCAGCCATGGGTGTACGAGTAGTCAGGCCTACCCCATCCTCTCTGTACAAGGAGAAACCCTGCAGAAACAACACAGACACTTGATTTTTAAATTATATCTTGATCTTCTATTGGAGGCTTTTCCCCACACTAACAGTTTTGGGCAGTATTGTTGATGATTGATAAAATGTTTGGTTATTATATATTCTGTGAATGCAAAGAATGTTCAAAGCATAGGTTTAAAAAAACCCATTCTCAAGAAAGGCAAATAAAATTAGATGATGAAATTACACAGTGCTAATTAAAGACAATCCTAGACATCGATTCATAATAACATTGGAGAATATTAGTTTTGACCGTACTTTCAAACACCAAATTTGTTGATATACAAGGATTTACCCTTCAGCCCAATGTGAATTATCATAAAATCTGATGAAGTGTCCTAAAACATGATGATTAATGTTTAATGAAGTTTGCCTGGTGGAAATATGAAGGGCACACAGACTGAGAGAGGTGCTTTTGGAAAAAGCCCTGGAAGCTCACAGAGGCTCCTGGTACAGGGCTGGGGTCAGAAATGGGCCAGCCTGAGTCCTAGGAGGATTTGCAGAGGGTGTTGTGGGAAGTGATGTTGCAGAAGAAAGAGGGACAGAAGCCAGGAGCCCTGGAAAGGCAGGTGAGGAGGTTAGATCTGTGTAGCAGGGAAGGGAGGATGAATTTCCATAAACTGAGGAGCATGTGATAAAACATGATTGGGGGGTGATAAGCCAGGTGACCTTTGAGAGTGTGGAGAGGACTGAATCAGAGAAAGCAGTTGGAAGGAGGTTGGATGAACCTTTGATGAGAGTCAGGCTCAGATGCTCTCTGGAAGACTAGAGATAACAGACACGTGAGAGACAGTTACAAAAACAAACCCTGTTGAGGGTGCGGATGCATAAGGAGGTGAGAGGAGAGCCCCACAGCAATGGAGAGCAGGCCCTGGTGGCCGGGACCTCACAGCAGCCTGAGCTGCCCAGAGGAGGGAACTTCGTGCCTTTGGTTAGTCCAGGTTCTGAGAATATGTACTCATTTCGCAGTGGAAATATATAAACAGATTTCATCACGAGCACTGTCGAGGCACCAGTGGAGGGATGTGTATTGAAGGAGTGTACTTATATAATCTCTCTAAAGAGACACAAACTTGTTTCCAACAGGGTCTCAGCCCTCTCCCCCACTAGTTCTAGCTGCTAATACCATCCATCCCCATTCTGCCCCACGTGGGAATGGATTTTATTCTATATGTACATGTACGGGTGAGTGGAAGGGTAGACAAACATTTCAAGCAAGGAAGTTCAAAAGGGTCTGGAATGTACTGTATTTTCTCAGCTCAAATTCTAGTAGGACCTGAAGCTTTCAGGCCATATGTCTCTTCCTGTTCTTTTATTCCTGTGGGTAGATATCAACAACTCTTTCTCCCCCATGCTTAGAGGCTTGTCTAGAACCCTCTCTCTAGGCTCCAAGACTAATAAGGCTCATAACAGAATAAGAGGCTTGACCTCCTGTGTCACCCAAACCCTCTCGACTCAAGTGGGTGATTTCTCATTTCAAGAAACTGCAGCCTAGCATGTGCCTTCTCCACACCCCAGTCCCAGGCATAAATACGGCGCCTTCTTCACATTGATGTCTGCCATTGTTGTCTGCGTTATTGGGTGGTTTCACTTATGGGCTAGGACAGCAGAAATGGGCCCTCTGGGAGGGCTTAGCAAGAAAAAGCTTCCATTGGTCCAACGAACCCTCTTTTCCTTTCAGGTGACACCTGGGAGGATTCTCACCAGGAACCTGTGAGTTTCCCAGGGTCAGAGGTGCCAGCTTCACAGGCACAGCTTCAGAAAAGCACCCACATGACTGATTGTCTGCAGTGGCAGCTGGACCAGCATCTTGACTGTGGTGACAGCAAAGCCATTCTTGGTCTTTCTTCCACCAACTGTGCCTTTACCACCAACCCTGATTCTGGAAACCAAGGACCACTTTTTCTAGGTAAGAAAGAAAAGGGGATTAGAATGCTCTGGTCCATGTGCTGGTTATCACAAAGCTCTGGGTGGAGGAGGCAGAGGGCCTCTCCCAAACCTGCTGTCAGCCCAGTTGAAACCTGTGACACTCTCACAGAGTGAGGTGATCAAGAGCCTGGGACTTAGGACCAGCTCAGCCTCAGGCCCTGGTTCTGCAAATTCCTGCTTGTTTAACTGAGAAAACTTATTTATCTTCCTAGGTATTTGCCTCTCTCATCCCTCAACTGAACTCATGAATATTCTATCTCCTTTGCATGATTGTTGGGAATCTTAAACAATATAATGTCCAGGGCATCTGATTCGCTAAAATTTGTTTGATAACCACTATGAATATATAATATCTAAGCATTGTGTCTTTCTGGTGCTTTAACGCTTACAAAATGATTGCACAATGGTTGTTTCCTCTATGGTAGCATAAGCTTTATGGTCTCCGCTTTCTCTAAACCCCATCTTCCCTTGCTTTCTCAGGAAGCTAGCTTGGCCAGTATTTTCCTCTCTTTTCAACATCTGTCATCAAGGCAATTTACTCCTGTTGGGTGCTCCCAGGAACAGTGTATTAGCAACATGCAATAGGAGTGTAAACACTGGCCCTGCAACTCAGTCCCATGTTTGCTTTTCATATCCAGTTTCTTTTCCTCATTTTCCCCTCATTTTAATATAAAGGGCTACCCTCATTCTTGAAGTGCACCCGTCAGTCTCTTTAGTGACCCTCCATTTAATTCATTCTCTCCACTCATCTCCTTTTCCGTCTCCTAGTCTTCCTCTCCTCTGGATCCACCTCTGTTCAAGTTTCCTTCAAAGAGCTTTCAGACCCTCACATCCATTTCATCTGGGACGTATTCATCCTTACCCTCCCTCACTCTCCTTATCCTCCACTGGAACCTGGGGCTGCCTGGTGCTCCTCCCTCTGGCTGTGGCTTCATGTGAGGATCCAGGAGAGACCCACGTCCTCAGGTGGAGCTGAGCTGAGAAGGAGCCCCCTGGTGCAGCACCCAGAGTCTCACGGAAAGTGCTCAGGGAGGGAGGGGTGCAGAGCCTGACAAGAGCCAGTAGGTCTTGTGGTGTTTATTGTCTCCTCTTCCGCTTATCTCTCCTGTTCTTGTGCTTGGTCTCCCACATTCTCAGCCAAGACTGAACCCCACTGGCTCAGTCACTCTGTTTCCTGCTCATCTTCCATGGAGACCTGAGCATAAATCCAGGCTTCACAGCAGATTTTGCAGCAAAGGGTAGTCTTAATGCCCTTTACTTTCACACCCCTTCACACTGTGACTCCCATCTGCCCCCCCCCATATCTCCTAGTTCCTGTCACCAAATAGAGCTTCTTTCTCATTCTTCTTATTTTTCTATTTTCTTTTCCAAATTCAACTCATCAGGAAGCCAAAAGAATGATCCATTCAATAGCTCAAATCCTTCATTCATTTATTCCATCACAAACACACTCACCTGTGAGTTTTCTTGCATTTTTATCATATCATCTATGCCTTATATAAATTATGTATAAATGTCATATGTAGTGTCTGTCCATATATATGAAGTGTATATTGATGCACATTTAAAAGTTTTCCAATTTAGACTTCCCCCCTTCTTTTCTCTCATGAGGTTCTCCTTCAACTTCCACTTTCCTTCATCTCTTCCCTCCCAACAGTACAAACTACATCCTGTAGGAGTTTCTTGCCTTTGTCTTTTCTACCTAGGAATTTTTGGTTGTCATCCATTTTATTTTCCTTGGCTCATTTTTGGCATTTGGAAACATGTTTGCCCTGTGGCACACTTAGCAATAGTGGGTAGTATGAGGAAGATCAGCAAAAAAGAAAATATAAAAATATCTCCATTGCTTCACCTACCCATGGGCTTTCATTTGGCCTTTCTTGTTCCTGGACACTTTTGGTACCTGATGTCCTTCTTGGGTGAAGGAATAAGTCTTTGTAAATCATGAATAACAATGGATCCTGTTGGCTGTGGTTTTCTCTTCAGAGCTGGATGCTTCCATCAGAATGAAGAACCCTCCCAAGCTGGAAGGTGAGGGCTCCACAGCAAGCACACAGGAGCATCCAGTCTGTAACAAGATTAAAGGCTTAAGTGTCCTGAAACAGAAGATTCTCAGAAGAAAACTGCTGTTTGGCAAGTGGAGACTAGCGTGCAGATTCCCTGGCCTTCAAGCTTAGGGTACAGAGGTAATCCCAGGCACTTCTTCCTTATGCTCTTTATCTCTTATGGCTCAATCTCCCACTAAGTTTGCTCTTCCCCATTTGTTCACTCAACAGCTGACACACCTCTGTGTGGCCTTTCCTCTCTTTTCCATGGGGGCTGCCACCCTGCAGTGGCCTTCCCTCTCACTCTCCTGTTTCCACTCTGACCCGTCCTGTTTCCCCACTGCTACCATCCTCATATTCCCTCTGACCTTTCCTATTAGCCACAAGGAAGCCCAGATCCATGTTCCTCCTCATCAGAAGAGCAGCATTTAAGCCACTGAAAACATTGGCCTTCAATCACACACATTCTTGGTTTCTTCACCTGACTTTCCCCCTTTGCCTCCAAGTCCACTGCCTCTTTCTTTCAGGATCATGTCTGAAGGAATCTCTCACATGTGAGTTGGCTTCTGGAGAAATGAACCTAGGACAGTCCTTAACCCTCAGCTTTTCCACCTGAATAAGAAATGCCAGAACTGCAGGAAAAAGCCTTGATTACTAAAATAAAAGAAGAACCTGGGTCATAGGTGGGAGTGCTGGACTGGCCTGAGTCATGATTCCCCTCAGGCCCTGATGGGCAGAACTTTGCTAATGTGCAGGGGCTTCCAGGAACTCACTGGAGCTGGCATTAGGGGGAGGGCAGTAAATGGCCCCCTAAAGGGACACTGGGGAAAAGGAGATAGAGAAGCCAGGTTTTCAAAATACACAGAGCGTGAGATGGACAGCGCTCGGACCTCTCCAGTTTACTCACATTATTCCTTCTCAGTATTAGTCAAAGCCCAGAAAAATGAACTGAGTTGAAGTCTGAGGCCAGGGAATGTAGGACAGCATTATACTGAATTAACTTGGGCCACATTTATGAAGACCCAGGGAGATACACAAGAATACAAGATAATAATTGCTTCTGACCATCCAATTGAGAAGGCCAATTATATATGAGAGTAACAGAAAAAGACCAAAACATCTTTAGGGCCAGTGGGGAGAAGTCCATATTGGACTAGAAGGAGAAAATTAAAAGAGTGATGTGAAATAGTCTAGGTCTAGCGTGCAGTTCTAAATCATGCTATTGTAAAATGAAAACGGATTGGGTTTTGAGCTAACATGAATGCCTTAACCCAATCCATTGAAATTCTGATTTTAAAGTTCTGAGGATGAGGTTTGGATATCAGTATCTTTCCAAGCTCTGCTAATATGCATCAAGGATCAGAGGACAGTGGATCTAATAGGATATTAGTAACCAATATGGCAATGGCCTATGAGTGGCTGTTTCCTCAAAAAGCTGAATATCAACAATTAAGGGAATTTGCATTCTTCTCTCAACAGAACTATTTTGTACAGCCTGGAGAAGAGAAAAGAGAAAAAAAGAGATGTAGATAGTTAAGTTAGATATATAATCTCTCTGTTTGGATTCAAGTTTCTCAAAATTTTCATAGTACAATTTACAAGAAAACAAACAAACAAACAAAAAAAAAAAAAACATTACAAATGCCTCAAAGTATAAAATTGACCCTCCCCTTGCCACAAGAATACAATTTGGTATTTCCTTTTCAAATGTTAAAATGCAACTTGCAATTAACTATTCACTAAACATGTTTCACAGACTACTAACTGGTCAGAAGAGCAGATGCAACAAAGCTTTTTTCATTGAATATATTCTTTATGCAAAAGCCCCCTAATGAGTATTAGGCTTTACCCTGCTATGTTTACCCTTTTACACACCCATCTATCAGTTCAGTTAAGTTCCTCAGTCTTCTCCAAATCTCTGCGACCCCATGGACTGCAGCAGGCCAGGCTTCTCTGTTCATCACCAACTCCCAGAGCTTGCTCACATTCATGTCCATTGAGTCGGTGAGGCCATCCTACCATCTCATCCTCTTTTGTCCCCTTCTCCTCCTGCCTTCAATCTTTCCCAGCATCAGGGTCTTTTCTAAGGAATCAGTTCTTCACATCAGGTGGCCAAAGTATTGCACTTTCAGCTTCAGCATCAGTCCTTCCAATGAACATTCAGGACTGATTTCCTTTAGGATGGACTGGTTGGAACTCCTTGCAGTCTAAGGGACTCTCAAGAGTCTTCTCCAACACCATAGTTCAAAAGCATCAATTCTTTGGCAGTCAGCTTTCTTTTTTTTTATTTTATTAATTTTTTTATTTGCTTTTTTAAAAATTTTTATTAGTTGAAGGCTAATTACTTCACAACATTGCAGTGGGTTTTGTCATACATTGACATGAATCAGCCATGGAGTTACATGTGTTCCCCATCCCGATCCCCCCTCCCACCTCCCTCTCCACCCGATTCCTCTGGGTCTTCCCAGTGCACCAGGCCAGAGCACTTGTGTCATGCATCCTACCTGGGCTGGTGATCTGTTTCCCTATAGATAATATACATGCTGCACTCAGCTTTCTTTATGGTCCAGCTTTCACATCCATACATGACTACTGAAAAACTCTAACTTTGACTAGATGGACCTTTGTTGGCAAAGTCACATCTCTGCTTTTTAATATGCTGTCTCAGTTTATCATAACTTTCCTTCCAAGGAGTAAGAGTCTTTTAAATTCATGGCTGCAGTCACCATCTGCAGTGATTTTGGAGCCCAAGAAAATTAAGTCTGTCTCTCTTTCCATTGTTTCCCCATCTATTTTCCATGACGTGATGGGACCAGATGCCATAATCTTCGTTTTTTTGAATGCATAGTTTTAAGCCACACTTTTCACTCACCTCTCACTTTCGTCAAGAGGCTTTTTAGTTCCTCTTTGCTTTCTGCCATAAGGGTGGTGTCATCTGCATATCTGAGGTTATTGATATTTCTTCTGGCAATCTTGATTCCAGCTGTGCTTCATCCAGCCCAGCATTTCACATGATATACTCTGGATTTAAGTTAAATAATCAATATGACAATATACAGCCTTGACATCCTTCTTTCTCAATTTGGAACCATTTTATGTTCCATGTCCAGTTCTAATGATGCTTCTTGAGCTGCATACAGGTTTCTCAGGAGGCAGCTAAGGTGGTCTGGTATTCCCATCTCTTTAAGAATTTTCCATACTTTGCTGTGATCCTCACAGTCAAAGGCTTTGGCCTAGTCAAGAAAGCAGAAGTAGGTGTTTTTCTACACACTAGCATAAAATACTAGGAGAGACTCTTTCTTAGAGAAAAGTTTGGGGAAAAGGTGATGAGAATTTAGTGTAACTAAACTGAATGCTCTTTCACTTCAGAGTTTTATTTGTGTAGATGTCAACGATATTCCTAGAAATGCCTTAAGGTAGATCCAGAATGAAATCACCTTCATAGCATTTTGGTGTCCACAGGATGCAATTGGGTTGAGACACAGTTCCACTCCCTGCTCTCTTTTTGCTCATTTTATTTTGAGTTTCCCCCTTTCCATTCATTCCTCAGTCTCTTTGGAGCAGGATTTCCCTGGAATGCCTTATTCCTGTCCAGGAGGATGACCAAACAGCCTCTATTAACTGTTGACTCCTCCAGATGGGAGCTTTCCTCTTCTCCTCTACCTTCCCGCAAATGTGTAGGAAGGGCCTGTGGCCTGGGTTTTCAGTAACAAGTCATGTGGTTTTGGATAGTCCTTAGACCTTGAAAACATAGCTCCTCCCCTGTAAATTATGCAACTGGACTTGGATACATTCTGAGGTCCCTTTTGGTGCTCAAATTCGGGACTCTCCGCAGCCTGATTCTCCTCCTCAGAGGGCAGGGAGGAAGAGGTAGAAGAGGGTTCTTTCTCAATGAGGATCTTCTGCTCCCATAGCAGTCTGTTTCTAGTTGTGCATGAGGGATGCTCAGCACGTCCATCCCTGAATGTGTGGGAAAGCGTACAGAAGAAGGGGATTCAAGAGTGAAAGGACTGTTGAGGATTGAGCGGTGGGGATCCAGTTAAGGCTCTGAAGCAGCTCTGAGCTGAGACATCACCAAGCTCAGGTGGGGTGAGGAGGGGTCCTTCGATGCTGCACCACAGACTAGAGGAAAGTTTAGGGAGGTGTTCCTTCTAAATCATGGATCTCACTTTCCTCTCCAGCCAGCCTGTGCTCTCCCTTCAGCTCGTCCTGTCAACAGCTCTATCTGCCCCTGGCCCCAGTCACCATGTGGCCAACACTCCAGTCTCAGCAGGACCTAACAAACACTCACATTGCTTCTCTCCCTCTCTCTGTCTTTCACAGATACCAATTACTTTAGGAACTAAGGAAAGATATTGTCAATTTGAGAAACCACACTATAAAATGTACCTTTTCCATTTGATGCAAAAAAAAAATCTACAACAGCAACTCAATTTAAACCTCAGCAACACTGGAGGGATCCCTTCCTGAGAATGAGCATCCCAACCGACAACCATGCTCCACACCCCAAGGGACAGAATTGATGGGAGTCATCCCAGTCATCAGCCTCGGAATTTCATCCTCAGTAACGTGATCAGTGCTTTGATGGACACACAGTTTGGAAAGACCTTCACTCTTGCGCCTCTAAATATTCATCCTCCACACACCAGCATGGGAACAATTGGAAGAAGACAACATATCAACCCGGTCATTCTTTGCCACCAGATGGACTGTGCTCAAAGCAGACAGCATTTGCTATGCATTGTTTTTGCTGAAAGTGTTTATCCTGTGTTTACTATTGAGGTAGATATCAGATAACTGCAGAATTTAGACCTTTGAACCAGACAACTGGCCTGTCTTTCTTCAAACAGTCGATGTTTGCACCAAAAAGACAGCAAAAAGGAGAAGAGATGTTTGAGGTTCCAAAGGACTAAAAAGATCGTGTTACTTTATTTCTTTAGTCCTTTGGAACCTCAAACATCTCCTCAGCTTCTTGTAGTTGTCTTTGATGGTCGTGACATTGACTTGTTTGCAGAGGATAGGTCAGCTGTCTACTCAAAGGTCTACATTTTGCAGTTGTCTGATCATTTCCTCACGGTTAAATTCAGGTGAACCCTTTTTGCCAGGAACGCCATCTAGTACATGCTGTGTGCTTCCTAGTGCAGCCTGTTTGGAGGCTAAGAGTGTCCACTTTACCTGTCACCACTATCATTATTTTAGCATTGAACACTGTTATGCAGAGGCTTAGAAGATCTGTTCATTGAAAAGACAGGCTTTTGTGTCTGTAATGAGTAATTTGATGAGTGGTATTTTGAGAGTGTATGAATATCATATTCTATGATGCTCTTTCTGTAAAAATTTTACCATCCTTTATTGATCCCTGATGTGTGTCAGTTATCACATCTGTGGTATTGCCAGATTTGTGCTGTGGAAAAGACAATCCCTACCCCTAACATATTATTAAAAATATTTTTGTGTTTCACTGTGGACCCATGCTTTTTTAAAATTCAGTGTTATAATCCCTTATGTTCTTACATTTATTTTTAATTGGAGGCTAACTGCTTTACACTGTTGTGCTGGTTTCTGCCATACACCAGTGGGAATCAAACGTAAGTATAAATATGTCCCCTCCTTCTTGAACCTCCTTCCCACCCCTCCCCCACCCACAGTCCATTATTAACATGACTGATTTTATTAATATAAAGACTCTGTTTCTCATGTGCCGTGCTGTGCTTAATTGCTCAGTCGTGTCCGACTCTTTGCACCCCCATGGACTGTAGCCCCCTGGCTCCTGTGTCCATGGGGATTCTCCAGGCAAGAATACTGGAGCGGGTTGCCATGCTCTACTTCAGGGGATCTTTCCAACCCAGGGATCGAACCCAGGTGTCCCCCATTGCAGGCAGATTCCACCAGAGCAGCCCAAGAATACTGGAGTGGGTATCCCATCCCTTCTCCAGGGAATCCGACAACCAGGAATCGATCCTGGGTCTCCTGAATCCCAGGCAGATTCTTTACCAGCTGAGCTACCAGGGAAGCCCCTTTGTTTCTCCTATTCAGTTTTGTATCTTAAACTCCTCTCCCATCTTTTCATCTATGTTTACCATTTGTAGTAGATGGCATCTTCTGTTTCTTTCTCTGTGATTTTATTTTCTTTGTGTATGCATATTTGTGTGTGTGTGTCTTTTGCTTGGTATTTTGGAAGGCCTGGATAGCTAGTTAGTGCACTAACATTTTTGACACGTTAGTCCTTTAGTATTTTGTCACATTTCTAATATTTGAAGTATATGTTTTAAATGTTATCTATCAACTTCAACTTTTTGCTAGTATGATGATCGAGGACACTATTCTGCTTTTTACTTCTGTCTTTACCTACCTTATAGTATTATTGCCTTAAACCCAATCAAATGTATACTCTTTATATACTATATTTTCCCTACCTTTTTTTGTCAATGTGCTAATTGGTAGGGTAGAGGTAGGAGCTGGAGGAGGCGCCCACTGGGTCCTTTCGACCCCCTGGTGGCACAGGATGGCTGTCCCACTCTGGGAGTACTAGCAGCCTCCCTGCAGAAGTTTGAGGGTGTACCTAGGCTGTCCCCAGAGCAGGGCCCACGACACAGTGGCTTAAATCTACAATCACACATATTCAGTGATGACCAGATGTACAAAACTCATAGTTTCCTGTCAATTCTTGATGAGCAGAGTTCATCTTTAAAGATTTCTCATGATCGAGTGAGGACTCGTTAAGTTTGATATATTTAATACTTGTTTCTGTTGCTTTGATACAGTATAGACACCTTGGCTAAATATAAATAACTCGTCCACAATGAGTTCAATTGATTTAAAAAAAAATAATCTTACTTTGTATGTTCTGCTGAGATGTACAATGTAAATTGATTTTTCTTCACTGAGGGCAAAGGGTGGTCTGGAGCTTCAGGAGATTTTTTCTTTTTGAAAAAAAGTCTTTCAGCTCTCCTAGGATAGGTCTTAGAACTGACCATTCCAGGTCTATTTCCCCTAGGTCTTTATGACTCTCTCTCTGATCCTTTCTCACTACCTTTTGTTCATTTCTATTCTGTTTGATGCTTTCATTTTTAATGCAGCCTCCCTGATAAGTTTAGATAAATATGTTCTCTATGTACCTTGTCATTTAGCCTTTTCTTTTCCAGAGAATTTTCTTTACCCTCAATTTTTTTTAATCTCTGTCAATTCCAATTTCTCATTTCTTCTTTCCTGTCTACTTCTATCTCGTATTCTGTATTTCTTACATAAAATATTGAAGTTTTTCCATGTGTATGTATCTACAAATGCTTTGTTTAGAACAATTCAAATATGTATGCTATTTTACATTTCCCAATATTTTTTTGATTGATTTTGAGGCAATCTTTTCATTTGCTGAAATTTTTGACTCTCATTTTACACTTTTTTCTTCTGTCATCATGAAAAAAAGTTCTGCTATATAGTTTTCATTTTCACATGACTGGGTTTACCTGAATGAGAAACAGTTGTTCCAGGTCAGAAGGGATTAGTGCTTTATGGCCTAGCTGTATTCTTTGTTCTAGGTCTGTCTTGTGCAATTACTCTAGCAGAGCTAAGGCTTGGGGGTAAGGCATGGTGTGTCTCTTGATTTGGGGATTGTATTTCTTCCAGTAGGACCTTTCATTTCTGCCAGTTGCACCATTCTTTTTTCATCACAAGTGTCCAAAGGATGCGCCCTTCAGCTTGGTCTCACACCTGATCCCAGGAATTATGCCCCCTCAAGATTGTCACCTTCTGGTCCTCTACACTGGTGAACTCCTTCCTGTTAATTCCCCAGTCACCAGAGCTAAAGCCAACCATGTCTTAGACATCCTCTGAGTTCATCCACATGCTCTTTCTGTGAGTTATTTTACCTGAGTTCTGTGCGGAGTACTCCTCCCTGCCGTGCTCTCCTCTATATGCAGGGTCTTTGTTGATCCCTCCACTGCTGTGTGGCTCCCAGACCTAGCTGAATACAAACCAAGTCACGTCCACAGTGTTCTCTGGCCCCTGGGTGTTTGGGGCAGGGTTTTGAATGGTGTCCTTGACTCTCTCTGTTAGTTCTTAGCCTCAGAATTGTATGCTGAGAGATTCAGCTGCTATTATTCTAGGTGGACCTGTGTTCTCCTATCATTCTTTTTCAAATCCGAAATTTCAATAGTACACAAAAGTAGACATAACAGAACGCTCCCATCTTTGTCAGGCATGGTCTACAGTTACCAGCTTATGGTTGAACTTGTCTTACTACAATCCATGCACTTACCTTTTCCTTTTTTTTTAAAGGAAATCTCAGACAGCATGTTTCATCTATGTCAGCATGTTTCCCCTAAATGAGAACTCTTTTTGAAAGGATTATCATCACAGCATTATAATCACAAATTAATTCAAAATCTTTAATATCATAAAAGACTGTTCAAATTTTCCATTTTTTAAAATGCAGCATTTTTTTCAGCTTATTTGATCACATAGTTTTTTTTTTATTTATTAATTTATTTATTTGTGGCTGCCCTGGGTCATTGTAGCTTGGTGCAGGGCTTCTCCAGTTGTGGAGAGTGGGAGCTACTCTCCTGTGGTTTGCTGGTTTCTTGGGCTTCAGTAGTTGCTGCCCATGCGCTCAGTCGTTGCGGCCTGTGGGCTTAGTTGCCCCACAGCATGTGGGATCTTCCTGGACCAGGGATCAAACCTGTGTCCTCTGCTTTGCTAAGCAAATTCTTAACCAAGGAAGCTCCCCTCCCCCTCCTCCATTATTGTTTCTAGTTAGTATTCTTTTTTGGATCCAAATAGAATCCACAAACTGTAATCACTAAGATAATGCATTTGAGTCTCTTACATGTAAGCTTACCTTCAATTTCTTCTTTCCTTCCTTCTTTCCTTGCTCTCTCTCACCCTAGTTTTCCATCTCTCTTGGTCTATTGATGTCCTTTTTTTTCCCTTTAAATCATTCATTTGTTGTAGAAACTGAGCTGGTTTTTCTGTAGCATTCCCACAGTCTATACTGTATACTAGGGTGTACTTTAATAAGTGTTTCTGTCCTTCATACTTCCTTTTTGGTGGTAGAATATAGAGCAGTGCCGTAATGTAACAAAAATGCAAGCCACACATGTAGTTTAAAATTTTCTAGTAACCACATTGACAACTAAAAAGTAAAGAGCACAATAATGCAAATATAATCTTCTACATAGCTGATAATGCTATATATACCTCAAAGAAAATATGGGGCTTCCCAAGAACTCGCCTGCCAATGCAGGAGACACAAGAAATGCAGATTCGATCCCCGGGTCAAGAAGATCCTCTGGAATAGGAAATGGCAACCCACTCCAGTATTCTAGCCTGGGAAATCCCATGGACAGAGAAGCCCAGCAGGATATGATCCATGGACCCAAAAGAGTTGGATAAAACTGAGAGACTGGGCACACACACAAAGGAAATATAATTCTAGCAATGTTTTAAAGTTGTGTTTAATAGAAAAATATTGTACATATCTCAAACTTTTAAGGTTACAGTCACAAAATGAAAATCCAGGTCCTCAGTCCTACTACTTTGAAACTATTCAACAACCATATGTCTCGTGGTCCCTATTTCGGACCTTAGATCCAGAGACTGATGAGATTCACACTTGTGGTCCTGGCAAGACTACTTCAGAAGTGGTGTGTGCTCTCTGATGAGGAGGCACATCAAGTCCTGTGTGTTTCTTCAAATAATATTACCAGTCCTCTTAGTTCAAGACCTCTGAATCCATTTGCTGATTAAGTGGCACTAAATGGTGGTATTCCATCACCACGTAGTATTTAACTGGACACTTGCAGAAAAAGAAAGTTCTCCTAAATACTATTTAGTTACTTAGTGGTACCCTCTGTAAAGAAAGTGAAATCATTCAGTCATGTCTGACTCTTTGTCCCGTGGACTGTAGCCCACCAGGCTCCTCCATCCATGGGGTTTTCCAAGCAAGAGTACTGGAGTGGGTTGCCATTTCCTTCTCCAGGGGATCTTCCCAACTCAGGGATCAAACTTCAGGTCTCCCGCATTTCGGGCAGACACTTTACCATCTGAGCCACCCAGGGAAGGAACAGTTTTCTGTAAAGAAAACTGCAGCTTAATGAGCAATTCCCCAAGCATCCTCTGTGGTCACCAAGTCATTTTATTTCTTTTTTTTCACCTGTGTGCTAATATGAATTCAAAATTTCAAACACAGTGAAGTATTTAAATTCATTGCAATAGAGTTCAAATTATCTCTCTTTTGGCAGTGGAAGTGACTTTAAGCTGGCTCCTCAATTCTTTTGATAAGTTTCTAATAGTATTTGAGACCTTTCTTGATAACACTATGACAAGGTGCTTCTCTTTGATCCTGAATATTTTCTGCCCCTGACCTAGACTCAATCATTTTTCTAAGAATCTCTGGTTTCCTTTTGTGCAAAATGTTATTCCCATATCAGATTGTAACCTTAAGATGCTTACTGGATTTGGTTTATTTCTAGGCATTTCCAGTGGACAGAGCTAGGAAATACATACTCATCTTTGTATGAATGTAAATATTCAAATTCAGAAATTCAGGCTTTATTAAATGTTTATGTTTCATCTGACTCTTTTCTGTATACCAGTATTTTTGTTTTTAAGGACACTGGGAGTAATAGAAATACAAGATTTCATACAATCTCCCTTGCTTTTCCCCACATCATTTGGAATGAGAATAAATACCAACAATGCCAATAATAACAATTAAGGAAAGCAGTTTTTTAAAAATTTTGTCACTGTTTCAGGGTACATATAAATTATTCTGTTTTATAATTCTCATCTATATGGTTGTTCCACAAAAGTTACATTGTGTCCAATGTCTAGAAGTGATATTTTAAAAATCAATTTTATAATGATAAAAAAGTGAATGCTGTTTCCAGCTCAAACCTAAATAGACTATGTTCACTATTCTAGTCCCGACTATAAGATCTGCAAGTGTCTCAAAGGCCTGGGTAGAAGTGGGTAAGTGACCCCTGATCTCAGACGCTGGAATACACCAACCCAGACTCCACTTTCTGGCTGTTGGGATGAAAGGACAAGATTTCCTGGAGTCAAGGTTCAAGTCTTAGCCTAACAGCGGTTTTTCGCGTCCAAAGGAGACTTAGAAGCGAGAAGTTCTGAAATAAACTGAAATAGGAACAATCAAAACTGCGAATCTAGGGCACCTGAAAAGGGCACCATTCAGGTCTGGAACCCCGCCGGGAAAGCTGTCACCCTGGCCGGTCAATGCCATCACAGCCCCCGGACCATTATTCACAGGGACGAGACGTGCGGTCCGAAGCCCCCTCGTGTGGCAGGACTCAGTGGGCGCAGCTTCTGCCTTTTATCGCGAGACCCAGCGTGACCCGACGGGGGGTGGCAGTGCCTCGGTCGCTGCGCCCTTTGGCGGCGGGCCGGCCTCCGATGACCATTGGCCGGCAGAGCCGCAGGGTCCAGCGGGGACGCCACGGGCTCGTCCCCCACCTCCCCGTGGCCCACGGACCTGCGCCTCTCAGAGCAGCAGGTTTCGGATGTCGAGTGCTGAGGGGGAGGCGGCAGAGCAGGGGGTCCAGGGCCTCCTTCGCGGGACCCAGGCGTTCTGGTTCCGAGAGCAGAACGAGCTGGGCGCTGGGGCGGGAGAGTAGGTCCACTCAGCGCGCATCTGAGGCGCGAGTTCGCTTTCAGGAGAAACTGAGTTAGGGCTGCGCCAGTAAAAGACTCTGCGCGCGGCATAAAGGGAAAGGTCCCACCGAGATTTGAACTCGGATCGCTGGATTCAGAGTCCAGAGTGCTCACCATTACACCATGGAACCACCGCCGGCTCACTCTTCGACCGCGGATCCACTGGGCGCGCAGCCGCGCGGGCCCAGGACCCGCCTCCAGCCGGGCGCTCGGGTCACGCTGCAGCTAGCCGCTTCCTCCGCGGCCCGCGGCCGTCTCTTCAGGTTTGGACGTCATCGAAAGAGTTGAAATCCATTTGGCGTGAGCGACAGGGAGGGGCTTTTAGGCCTCCGCTAAATGCACCAATACTGTGGCCGGCATTTCTAGAGTTCTCTGCCCTGAGGTAAAATTCCCTCCAGGAAAAAAAAAAAAAAAAAAAGTCCCTTTCTTTGCATTTGTCCTCCTCCCGCTGCCCAGGAAGCTCTGAATTTCCTCAGAAGAGCCCTTGGGACTTCATGGGCTGTACCATGCCTGGTACCCCAGGTCCAAGGGTAGAATCGCGGGGCGCTGTCGGCTTCGTTGCGGGACACGGCGTCCTCTCTGTGTTAGGAACCCGACCTGACCTGACCTGACCCCAAGAATCCGCCCTCCCAATGGTTGCACCGTGCCGGTGGAGATACCGCGAGCCCAAATGAGTTAGGTGCCAAGAAAGGTTTACAGCAGTAACGGGACTCCTGTTCCAATGTGCCAAACTCCGTAAGCGTAGAGCGGTTTAAAGAAACGCTTTACTGTGCTGTGTGCTGTGCTTAGTCGCTGGGTCGTGTCCGACTCTTTCCGATCCGTCGGACTGTAGCCCGCCGGGATCCTCTGTCCATGGGGACTCTCCAGGTCCCCTGCAGTTGGCTGCCATGCCCTCCGGCAGGGACTCTTCGAACCCACGGATCGACTGAGGTCTCCCGCATTGCAGGACAATTCCTGACCGTCAGAGCCATCAGGGAAGCCTAAGGCTTTCCTCGTGTAGTAGGTATTATAACAGATTTTACCCTTCTTATGACACGAAATAGTTTAAGAACATTGCAGTTTGAACACCAGAGTATCAACCTTTATACAAGGTATACTACTTCTGTTTCTTAACCATAGTTGCCAGAGGAGGGCGCGCGCGCAGTCCCCCACTGCCCTAAATTACGCAGTCAAGTTTCCCGCATTTGAGGAAATCAAAGAGGTCAACAAAACCGCTGTGCAAGGGTTGAATCTCCCTCTAGGAGAACCAGTTTTGTGATCATGGTTATTTCCTCTGCCAGGTAAGTAGCTGTTGCTTCTTCCCTGCCCCCGACATGGCCTTAGACACGTTCACTGTACGCACACTCACTTTGCATTTCCCCGCATCTCTTCCACTGTCCTCCGCACCTCTTTTCCCATGCCACTCAGGCCCTCCAAAAAGCTTATAAAAATTCCAACAAAATCTCAGGCAGAATTTATGTAACCGGGGAAGTGGCTCCCCAGAAACTGTACCACTTCTCTGTAAGATTTACATAAGCCAACCCATTCAGGACCTCTTAAGGAGGCTCCTCTCCTCCCACCCATGCCCTGTCCTTGGACTCTCATCTCCAGGCCCTCATGCCTAGATGACCAATGGGCAGGCCGGCTGCTGAAGGGGGAAGTGACGCCATGATTTCCGACACCTTAGGGAGACCAGGAATCAGTGGTAATGGAGCCTTTATCCTTTGGTTGAGACATAGGCGGATACAGCTAGCTGCTTTAGGTTCTTACCTTTTGTTCTGGGTTAACACTGAGAAGTGCAATTCTGGGGTCCTGTGTTACCCTGATCCAATATTTTTTTTTAAATAAACAAGTTGTAAAACAATGGATGTAAATATATTTTTTTAGGAACAAAATAAACCATATGTATATGTCATGTGTGTAGACATATAGATTCAGGGTGCTGACTAAAAAACGCACAGCGTGGGAGTTGCACATTCAGTATTATTGGGGGCAAAATGAGCTTAGGAGGCAACATTTCAGATAGCTCTGAGAACTTGCTCTACAGAGGTGGGGGAAGGTCAGTGTATATGTGATCTTGGTGAAGGGAGAGTAAGTGCAATCAAACACATTTTTTTTTCTTTTTTTTTTTGCAGTTTATTGCTAGTCATGACGAACCGATGTCACCATGAAGGATTTTGGTGCTTTACTGGGTACTAGGAGATTTGAGATTTGGGTTAATAAAATTGGCAACTAAAAATATATCACTATATGAAGACTTGTTCTGCCAGTTTTTTCCAGAGCACAGAGTGCCTCATTTCTGCTCTCCACCCTGAACTCCTTTCAGAGGGTGTTGAAAATCAGCACTGCAGCATCACATGATTTAATCCATGTAGAGGTAGATGGCAAGCCCATGGAAACTGGCAAAGTGTAGTTGACAAGGGTTACATCTAAAAGTTCTACTCTGTGTATTTTCTGTGCACCTTCTTACTTCATTCTCATGGTCTCCCAGATACCATGTTTTTCCTTTCCTCACCATTGTTCAATTGCTCAGTCCTGTCTGACTCTTTGTAACCCCATAGACTGCAGCATACCAGGCTTCCCTGTCCATCACCACCTCCCAGAGCTTGCTCAAACTCATGTCCATTGAGTCACTGATGCCATCCAACCATCTCATCCTCTGTTGTCCCTTTCTCCTCCTGCCTTCAATCTTTCCTAGCATCAGGGTCTTTTCTAATGAGTTGGCTCTTCGCATGAGATGGCCAAAGTATTGGAGCTTCAGCCTCAGCTTCAGCATCAGTCCTTCCAATGAATAGTCAAGGTTGATTTCCTTTAGGATTGACTGGTTTGATCTCCTTACAGTCCAAGGGACACTCAAGAGTCTTCTTCAAAACCACAGCTCAGAAGCATCAATTCTTTGGTGCTCAGCCATCTTTACAGTCCAGCTCTCACAACCATACATGACTACTGGAAAAACCATAGCTCTGACTAGACAGACCTTTGTCGGCAAAGTAATGTCTCTGCTTTTTAATATGCTGTCTAGGTTGGTCATAGCTTTTCTTCCAAGGAGCAAGTATCTTTTAATTTCATGGCTGCACTCACCATCTGCAGTGATTTTGGAGCCCAAGAAAATAAAATCTGTCACTGTTTCCATTGTTTCCCCATCTGTTTGCCATGAAGTGATGGGACCAGTTGCCATGATCTTAGTTTTTTGAATGTTGAGTTTTAAGCCTACTTTTTCACTCTCCTTTTTCTCTTTCATCAAGAGGTTCTTTAGTTTTTCTTTGCTTTCTGCCATAAGGGTGGTGTCATCTGCATATCTGAGGTTATTGATGTTTCTCCCAGCAATCTTGATTCCAGCTGTGCTTCATCCAGCCCAGCATTTCGCATGATGTACTCTGTATATACGGAGAAGGCAATGGCAACCCACTCCAGTACTCTTGCCTGGAAAATCCTATGGATGGAGGAGCCTGGTAGGCTGCAGTCCATGGGGTCGCTAGGAGTCGACACGACTGAGCGACTTCCCTTTCACTTTTCACTTTCATGCATGGGAAAAGGAAATGGCAACCCACTCCAGTGTTCTTGCCTGGAGAATCCCAGGGGCGGCAGAGCCTGGTGGGCTGCTGTCTATGGGGTCATACAGAGTCAGACACGACTGAAGTGACTTAGCAGCAGCAGCAGCAACTCTGTATATAAGTTAAATAAGCAGAACAAAGCATCACTTTGTTCATAGTGATGCTTCCTAAGGCCCTCTTGACTTCTCATTCCATGATGTCTGGTTCTACATGAGTGATCACACCATCATGTTTATCTGGGTCATTAAGATCTCTTTGGTATAGTTCTGTGTATTCTTGCCAGCTTGTTTTTATATCTTATGCTTCTGTTAGGTCCATGTCGTTTCTGTCCTTTATTGTGCCCAACATTGCATGAAATGTTTCCATGGTATCTCCAATTTTCTTGAAGAGATCTCTAGTCTTTCCCATTGTATTGTTTTCCTCTATTTCTTTGCATTGATTACTGAGGAAACCTTTCTTATCTCTCCTTGCTAGTCTTTGGAACTCTGCATTCAGATGGGTATATCTGTCCTTTTCTCCTTTGCTTTTTGCTTCTCTTCTTTTCTCAGCCATTTGTAAGGCCTCCTCAGACAGCCATTTTGCCTTTTTGTGTTTCTTTTTCTTGGGGATGGTCTTGATCACTGCCTCCTGTACAGTGTCACAAACTTCTGTCCATAGTTCTTCAGGCACTCTGTCAGATCTAATCCCTTGAATTTATTTGTCATTTCCACTGTATAAATGTAAGGGATTTGATTTAGGTCATACCTGAATGGTCTAGTGGTTATCCCCACTTTCTTTAATTTAAGTCTGAATTTTGCAATAAGGAGTTCATGATCTGAGCTACAGTCAGCTCCTGGTCTTGTTTTTGCTGACTGTATAGAGCTTCCCTATATTCAGCTGCAAAGAATATAATCAGTCTGATTTCAGTATTGGCCATCTGTTGATGTCCATGTGTACAGTCATCTCTTTTTTTTGTTGGAAGAAGGTTTTTTGCTATGACCAGTGTGTTCTCTTGGCAAAACTGTTAGCCTTTGCTCTGCTTCATTTTGTATTCCAAGGCCAAACTTGCCTGTTACTCCAGGTATCTCTTGACTTCCTACTTCTGCATTCCAGTTCCCTATGATGAAAAGGACATCTTTTTTTGGTGTTAGTTCTATAAGGTCTTGTAGGTCTTCATGAAATCATTCAACTTCAGCTCCTTTGGCATTAGTGGTTGGGGCACAGACTTGGATTACTGTGATACTGAATTGTTTGCCTTGGAAACTAATAGAAATCATTCTGTCATTTTTGAGATTGCACCCAAGTATTTCATTTGGACTCTTTTGTTGACTATGAGGACTACTCCATTTCTTCTAAGGTATCGTTGCCCATAGTAGTAGATTTAATGGTCATCTGAATTAAATTCACCCATTTTGGTCCATTTTAGTTCATTAATTCCTGAAATGTTGATGTTCACTCTTGCCATCTCCTGTTTGGCCACTTCCAATTTACCTTGATTCGTGGACCTAATGTTCCAGGTTCCTAGGCAGTATTGTTCTTTATAGCATCAGACTTTACTTCCACCACCAGACACATCCACAACTGAGCATTGTTTTTGTTCTGGCATGCAGAATACAGAAATTGAAGATTCTGAGAAAGAATTCAGAATAAGGGGTAGAAAGGTGATGTGTTTGCTTGAAGAGTGAGGTTTGTTTATTTTCTCTTACTGGGTAAGACTGGGTTAGACCTGAGGGGAGGCAGTGGGGAGGCTGGGGAAGGCAACCAACTTGTTTTCAGACCAGCGAACAAGGAGTGGAGTACGTTGATCCTTGAGGTGTATTTGGTTTCAGGGGGAAGTTGACTATTCTGGAGGGAGAATCTTGGTGTTAACCACAATGGAACTCAGCACCTAGTTAACTTCCAGAAAGAACTTCCTTTCTTCCTCCCTTCTCTTTCCCTCATTTCTCTCTTTGCAACCATCAGAAGTGGACTCTGGCTCATTTTATCTGAAATATACTTTATTTAAGGGCAATAGCTCAGAGAACCTGCAGCAACCTGGAGAACGAGTTTATAGGAGCTGGGGGGAATAAGAAGGGCCAGTGGAAGGGAGCACACAGACCAAATGGGAAGGACACTAGTGCCCCCTGCTGAGTGACAAACCCTGTAGCTTTCCACAACTGACACCACTGGTCCTGACACTACGTGTCCTGGACACCGACTTTTAATAGTCTTTACCCACCAATGTCCACTGTAGGAGTTTCCTATTGCTACTGTAACATGTTACCACATACCTAGTGGCTTAAAACAACACACACTGTTATCTGTGGTTCTGGAGATCAGAAGTCCAAGATGGATCTCCATGGGCAAAAATCAGTGTGACAGTTGGATTGTGGCAGTTCTTCCTGGAGGGTTTTTCTTTGCTTTGTCCAACCTCTAGAAGATGCCTGCCTTCTACTCTCATAGGCCCCTTCCATCTTCAAAGCCAGTCACAGATGATCAGGTTATTCTTATAACACATTATTCTGACACCAACTCTCCTTCCTCCCTTAGTATGGGCCTTTGTGATTCCATGGGGCCCCCATCTCAATGGAGAAGGAAATGGCAACCCACTTCAGTATTCTTGCCTAGAGAGTCCCATAGACAGAGGAGCCTGCCGCTGCTGCTAAGTCGCTTCATTAGTGTCCAACCCTGTGCAACCCCATAGACAGAAGCCCACCAGGCTCCCCCGTCCCTGGGATTCTCCAGGCAAGAACAGTGGAGTGAGTTGCTATTTCCTTCTCAAATGCATGAAAGTGAAAGGTGAAAGGGAAGTCGCTCAGTTGTGCCCGGCTCTTAGTGACCCCATGGACTGCAGCCTACCAGGCTCCTCCATCCATGGGATTTTCCAGGCAAGAGTATTGGAGTGGGGTGCCACTGCCTTCTCCAACAGAGGAGCCTGGCAGGCTACAATTAATGGGGTCACAAGAGTCGGACACAACTTAGTGACTAAACCACCACCCACCCATCTCAAGGTCCTTAATTTAATCACACCAGGAGAGTCTCTTTTGCTATGTCAAGTGACATAGTCAGATTCCAGGGACCCAGATATAGATAACTTTGGGGAAGCATTATCATCTACCACACAGCCAGTCTCCTCGGTGGACACATTTCTGCAAGCATACCTGTCAGTGGTGACTACTCCCTTCTGAAAGTCACCCGTGAAAGCAAGTCAGTCCACTGCTTCTGAGTGTCAGCCAGTCAACAGCTGTGCCCCATATTGAGGCATCTGAGTCAGAGAGAGAAGGAAAGTCTGTGGGGAAAGCAATCTGAGGACCCCAGTGCCTGGGCAGTGCCCAGGGAGCAGAGCTGAGAGCTGCAGATGCCCTCATGGGGGGAGGAGGATGGGGACGGTGTTAGGAACTGAACATATGTGCCCCCCCCCAATGACCTGCAAATCAATATCTTGGATGTTAATCCTTAGTGAAGGTGTATTTGGGGAAGGAACTTTTAAGGATGAAATTAAGATTACATTAGTTCATAGCCATGGTGCAAAGATCTGATAGGATTAGTGTCCTTAAATGAAGAGATACCAGAAAGCTTGGGCTCCTGCCCTACCCTAGCTCAAGCAACAAGAAAAGACCTTGTGAGGACCCAGGCAGGCAAGACCTATCTTCTAGCCAGGAAGAGAGCTTGCACCAAAAACTGAATTGTTGGGAAGTTCCAACCATGATCTTGGACTTCTCAAAACTGTGAGAAAACAGATTTCTGGTTGAGCCACCCAGTCTATAGCATTTTTTTCTGGAAGCCCAAGCTGACTAATACAAGAGGCACTTCTCCTACCTGGGCCTTTTTGGGATCTGCCCCAGTTTTGTTCATTTCCAGTAATTAGCACTCACTATCTGCCTTTCCCTCTTAAAGGCTAATCCATGACTTTTGAATGAGGAGTCATTACCTTGTTTAAGATTTTGTAGCATAGTTGGACACAACTGAATGATTAAGCACAGCACACAGCACAGCATAATGTGCTGCATACAGCACTGACCTGCAACAAGGCTCTTAGGTTTCTTTGGAATGAGTTTAACATCTTCAAAAATATCAACCCAGAATGGCCTGGGACAGCTGTCACATTCTTCAGTGTGACCCTATAACTCCATGTGCTTTCATTTCCTCTTCTCCTGGATGATTTCTACGTTTTGGACTCTCTAGAACCATAGACAAGGGTTTGGGTGCTGGTGAAGAATCTGTGCCTAATTCTGGGGAGACTCAGGGAAAAGGAAGTAAATCCCAGAATCTGGGCTTGTGAGGGGGCAGGGGCTGAGAGGCTGATCTTCTGTGAATAAAGGAAGTTGAAGGCTATGAGAGCAGCTGGGGGTGTGTGTGTGTGTGTGTGTGTGTGTGGGGTGTGTGTGTGTGTGTGTGTGTGTGTGGGGTGTGTGTGTGTGTGTGTGTGTGTGTGTGTGTGTGTGTGTGTGTGTGTGTGTGTGTGTGTGTCCAGGATAAATTCAAGGGAAGTTCAAGAGAGGGCAGCTGCCATTCTGGGACCAGAGACTAAAGCACCTTGGCATTCAAGCTCTGCTCATCCTCCTCCTTCTGCCTCTGTTTCCCTTTCTCCTCCCTGTCCTCACTAGCATCTCACCAGTGTTTATTGTTCCCACTCCTCCTCCCTCTTCCTGCTCCTCTTGGATCACTCCCACTACTATCATGCCTCCTGGTATGGGCATACACACACACACACACACACCCCAGCTGCTCTCACATCCTCCAACCTCCTTTATTCACAGAGGAGCAGCCTCTCATCCCCTGCCCCCTCACAAGCCCAGATTCTGGGAGTTACTTCCTTTTCCCCTGAGTCTCCCCAGAATTAGGCACAGATTCTTCACCAGCACCCAAACCCTTGTCTATGGTTCTGGAGAGTCCAAAAAGCAGGCCAGCAAAGGAGAGGGCTGAGCAGTCTGAGAGGAAGATTAGGGAATACTTTCCACCAGCCTAAGAAGCACAAATACATTTCTTTCTGGTTACATCCTTGTTTGGAGGAGACAGAGTAAGATTGTTTCGCCTCCATGGCCAACCAAGGCAGCACAGGCCTTAAGGCCAACCCCAGGGATATGTGACCAAAAGTCAGGAACTCTGGACATGAATGGAGGACATCTGGTTCACAAGATCCCAGACAACTTAAAATCTTGGTGCCACCTTCTTTATAAGGCAAGTTCCAAGGGAAGGGCCACGTCGTACCCTCCTGGCTTTGTCCATGTAAGGGTGCCTAGGTGCGTGTTCGTGTCTGACTCTTCACCAGGCTCCTTTGTCCATGGGACTCTCCAGGCAAGAATATGGTATTAGGTTACTATTTCTTCTTCCAGGGAGTCTTTGCAACCCAGGGATCAAACCTGTGCCTCCTGCCCTGCTTTGGCAGGCGGATTCTTTACTGCTGAGCCACCAGGGAAGCTTTGGTATTTTAGTAGATCTGCCTTCTCCCTTTTCTATGGATTTTGTCATCTTCCCAAGCAATGACCTTTCCTCACATCTATTGCTCAGAGGAGGCTAATTTAGAAATATCTCTTCAATGTCTTTTTCCTTTTCCACAAGCATTCTTTCATTCTGGGCTTAATCCTTTTGAACAATATGCTGAGTCTTTTAAGATTATTCAGTAAATATTTGTAAATAAAAATTGTGGGTGTTAATATATTGATTTAATCAATCAACAGTTAGGTTGGCTCCTCAACCCCACTCCACCCACACAGGAAATGAGGCCCGGCTGTGGATGCCCATTGAACAGTGTTGAGAAAGCTCTGGAGGAAATTTTGCTGGCACCTCCAGACACAATTGTATGGTCAGGTCATTCAAAATGACTGTTCTCTTGCTCTCTGTTCATTCTCCTTCACCAACCAATCCTTCACCCATATGACTACCCAGTCCCCTTAATTATAGAGCTTAATCAGTAACCACCTACACAGTTGACCACATCAATGGTCCCTAGAAATTGTAATCTCCCCTCAATTCCACACACTCCCCACCCCACCCCACCCCCCCCCCACCCACAGCAGTGAAGATCGCTGCCTTGTTCTGCCTGTTGTTTGCTGAATACGGTGGCATGTCACTCCAGGACCCTTTGCTTAGGAATTGTAAGATTCTATATCCACTGAACGGTTGTTGTCTCTGTCACTGTCTATGCACTGTTTTTCTTTGGTGTTGCAGCTGGGGAATTACAAGTCTTGCAGGCCTGCATGGTAGGCCTCAGTGTACAAGTAGGAAGGAGGTGAGTGAGGAGACATGGGGGCAGCACTTCAGCATGGGAGGGACACAGGGAGCTTCAGCGAGTTCTGGAGAAACCTGAGAGCCTGAGATCTGGAGAACCTCATGTTCCTCCCTTTCCTGGATCGAAACTAGCTGTGACTTGTGGGCAGGTTGGACAGGCACTAACTGGTGTCCAACTTGATAACTAATGACTGAATATCTGCAAGTGGGTTGCACAGAAGTGGTGGATTTCCTAAAGCTCCTCCTCCCGGAAGCCTAGGAGTCTGAAGGCCCATGGTTGGGGATTGTCAGGAAATAGCCCTTCCTAGAGTAAGAAAAGCTATGGGAGTGTCTAAGTAGCTCTGTTCTCTCCACTTTCTCTCTTTTTTCTTTAATTGGTGTTTGGTGCGGCCAGGGAGGAAAGGGATCTAACCCTCCTACCCCTGGAAATATGACTGAGCTGAGGCTGAAGCCTCTGGTTTTCTTTCCTAAGGACTTTGTTCTCATTGCAGAGCTGAGTTGTGGATTCCAGGCCTGGACTGTAGAAGTTAGAGGTGAAGCCTGACCCGGGATGTGCAAGCAGGTAAGTTACACATTTGGGTAACAGAGGCTCCCTGTGTTGCTCATTCTCTGTCTCCAAAGACACTGTCCCAAACCTGCAGAAAACCCTGAGGACTCACCTCCTGGGCATAAAGCTTGGTAGGCCAAATGCCTAGCTTTCCTGTGGCTCCTCTGTGTGGGTTTTTTGCACATGTTTCTCATGCCCTGGGTGAGCTGTTCAGGAGGCTTTATTCCTAAATAGCAGCAGCTGCTGCTGTGGTGTTGACAAGATAAGGGCACATGAAAGGTTTGGCCTCCCAGTGTCAGCAGCCTGGGGGAGAGTATGGGCAGGAAGGCCACCTCAGTGAGTGGATGGGGGAGGCCCTGCAGACCTGGCTCCACCACGTGCCAATCACAGGACCAGGGCACAGAAGTCAGCAGGCAGCAAATGAGCAGATTTAGGATGGATGAGAAGTCAGGATTCTGGGGAGTAGACCTGTTAGATCTACAGTGGGGAGTTATTCTCTGAGCTCAGATACAGCAACAAAGAGGGCGGAATGGGACTTGTACCACCACCCCAGTCCTGCCCCCTACCCAAGGACAAGTGGAGGAAAGCAGACCACAGTGCTTTGAAATCTGCAAAGTTCTTCCCAAGGGCAACCTTCAGATTCTCCCTAAAGAGACCAGAAATAGGAGGCCCTGCGCCCCTCCTACCATTTCTCAGCAGTGGAGCTGAGCCTGTGTTCCAGCTACTCCTGCAGGCGGTCATTAAGGCAGATGGACTCCTCCAGGTGCTGGCGCAGGTTCCAGATTCTACCAAGATGCTCCTCTAGGAGGTCAGCCTTTGCAGCTACCCAGGAGGACAGGAGGAGGTGGAGATGGAACATCCTGGTCACTAGTGGGGCCCACATGGGGAGGTTGGGGCTTGGACAGCAAGATCCTTAGGTATCACTGTCCTCTCTCACACAGACATTCATGAGTTTACATGAGCTTGCTTAAAGGGTAGACTGGCTTCAAACACAGGACAGGTGATGCTAAGCAAGCCCCAATGGCCTCCTCTCATACTGAGGTGCATGTAAGGAAGTTATAAGTATATATGTACAGTTACCAAGCTAACTAGTAAGTGTAAAAGATTTCACATGACTTAGGTAAATAACAAAAGGCTGTGGGCCTTGGCTTAATAACGTAGACAGGTGTGGTCATTTCCTGAGTTACACTTTGAGTGTAAAAGGGTAGATCTCACTCTGATCTAATACTCTTCCTTTTACTGAGGCTTAACTGAATATTCCTTAGCAAGGGACAAAGCACTTCCTCCACACTTAGCAAGAAGGCCAAGGTAAAAGTGAGTACATCAGGTCAACTCATCCTAAGTGGTTAATGACTGGTATTCAGTGTTTCCCTCACATCTCTTTTAATTTGAAAGGAAGAAAGCTCCCCTGTTTTCAGAGGGATCTGGGATGTGGTCTTCTTTCAGAGGGGCAGAAGTGATGGTATTACTGTTTGCTCACTTATGTTTCAACTACCCATTCCATTGTCTTATCAAGGCCGTTGCCTTTGGTTGCTGAAGTTTTGAATACTTGCCAGTTATGGTCCTTACAGTTCGTAACCCAAGTGAATATGCCATCTCAGAATGTGTCATGGCTTGTTCTGTGTCCTGTTTATTTGCTAACGGTGCTTATGCCTTTTCTTAGCTCTTCTTCCTCCAACATGGCAACTAACGCTGATTTGGAAATGCCACTTCAGTCTGGGCACTACCATTTGCTGCATAAATGGCTGCATCTATGTTTGCCTAATAACATCTCCTGTATGACTTGATCATTGTCAGTATGGCACTGAAGTAGGGATCTGACAACTGATTACAGAGTTGGAAAAAACACACCCCTAAGAAAAGACAAAAAGATGCAGAAAAGAGCAGTGGGGAGAGGGTGCTAATGACTGGCCACATCAACTGCCTGATTTTGCCTTGCACGCATGCTAAGTCGCTTCAGTCATGTCCGACTGTTTGTGGCCTGATGGACTATAGCCTGGCAGGCTCCTCTGTCCATTGGATTCTCCAGGTAAGAATACTGGAGTGGGTTGCCATTTCCTCCTCCAGGGGATCTTCCTGACGCAGGAACTGAACCTGAGTCTCCTGCTGCTCCTGCATTGCAGATGGATTCTATACCACTGAGCCATCAGGGAAGCCCCACACATATATTTTTAATAATGACTGTGATGTTTTTAATAGTCATACCTTCCCCAGTCCCACTGTGACAGTCAAGATGGAAAACAGTGTATAAATATGGACTATATATTTTTTTTGAGAAATGTCCTTCAACTATTATTGTTTCAAGAGTGGAAATATGTATGTTTAATTGAATGTCCCCTGCAATTCAACCACGGGTCCCTGGTGTTTTTAGACAGAAAAGCTTATGGCCAAGGTTTGCCTGGTGGCTGTATAGCAGCCAAAGGTGTGAGAATTTAGGGATAATCTCCAGCTATTTAGGCCTCAGTTTCCTCATCAGTAAGATACGGTTATTCAAATTTTCCAAATTCCCTTCCTGCTGAGTTTTTTTTCTGAGTGCATGAGAAACTGAGATGCCTGTTAAATGTGTGTTGGAACTTGCAGCCAAGACCTGACCTTCATCCCTTCTCTGTGTGTCTCCTGCAGGAGCCTCAGCTGAGCCCACACGCTGAAAACACAACTCAGAGAGGAGATGGAAGAAAGGAAATCAATGGTTTTGGAGGATGAGAAACCCCAAAGAAAAACAAGGTAATGGCCAAGGAGCTGTTTGCCAAGGGAGGTGAGGATAAGGACAAGTTGAGCTTAGAAAATTCAAGAGGAAATGAGGAATGCACAGTATCATCCAAGTCCTCAAGGAGCAGCCTGAGCTGAGCAAGAAGGACCAGGAGAGTAACTTAGTCCAAAGTGAACTTGTGCACCTGCCGAGGAGATCCACACGATGAATCAGTGTTGGTTTATACTGCTGGGAGCACAATGGTAGGGGGACAATGGGATCGTGAGGCTCTGCCCTCCATCCCCAGCCTCAAACTTGGAAGTGGCCACACAGTGGATGTCCTCCAAATAAGTGTGCAATAAGGTGGATAAATGGTGTTTGGAGAAGAATTAGAGATATGAATTCATACCAGGGGCCAGATTAATGGGACCCTGTTTCTGAAGTAGAGATGGTAATAATATTCTTCTGCATTTACACTTTGGAGGCTTTACACATATCTTAACTATATATTGCTTAATTTGCCTTATGCTATGTTAAAAACTTGGAGTTCAGTTATCAGTAATATACCCATGAGGAATTTAAACAACGAGAGAATTATTACAAGTGCATAGTGACAAGTAAATGTGGTACCTCTTCTCAGGTGGGATATCATAGCCGCCAGAGGATGAGAAGATACACCAAGGACATCTCTTCCTAATGACAGTGTGAACCTGCTAGAGGAATCCCTGAGGACAGTCTGTCCTCATCAGAGTCAACTCAGGTGAGTGTCCTAGGGCAAGGATAGTGTAGGCAGGCTCCTCTAAGGAAGCGGATTGCTGCTTCCTTGGAAAATGAGCATCCCTGACCACACCGTTGTACAGGAGCGTAGTTGAGCTGAGTGGAGTCTTGTAACCATGTTTATGCAGTTAGTGAACAAATGTTGCTGACAGCCTCCTCAGTGCTTGACTCAATGCTAGGAGTCATGCACACAGAGATGAATGAAATATTATCCCCAATTTCATGGAGTTCTCCATCTAGTAACAAAATCATGAGAGGTGTAGTGGTGGTGGGTTCATCGGAGGAGATGGTCAGTGCTGGCTACCATGATGTCATGGGTGATCTGTCTCCTTTCTCTTTTTTCCAACAGATATATGTCTCTTCTGGCCCCCAAATCCTGGTTCTCACCCAGATTTGAGCCTCTCAGGATACAGCTAGCACTTGGGCTCCATGTTGGCTCAAAGCAGTCAGCACTGCCACCATCTCCAGAGAAAACTGCTTATATAAGTAGCTACTGACTGTTTCTTGGCCAGCTGGAGAGATAAGGAGGCAAGTTTGATTTGTCTTATAGGTTAATGGCTGTCATAATGATTAGTGATTAATGGTTTCCTCTCTCATAAGTTACATACTTTCCAGATTTCAAGATTCTTCACATCAGAAATAATTTATATATCAATCTTATTCTCAGAATTGTAGAACTTGGTGTTTTATCCCTAATTTTGGAGCAAATAACTGAAGTAAAAAAAGGGGGAAAGCAAATTCTTAGTTTACATTGAGATAATAGGATGCTCTTTTCATACTTTCCGTGGGGTTCTCCTTTGAACCGTGGTGCTAGAAAAGACTCTTGAGAATCCCTTGGACAGCAAGGAAATCAAACCAGTCAATCCTAAAGGAAATCAACCCTGAATATTCATTGGAAGGACTGATGCTGAAGCTCCAATAATTTGGCCACCTGATTCAAAGAGCTGACTCATTGTAAAAGACCTTGATGCTGGGAAAGATTGAGGGTAGGAGGAGAAGAGGCTGACAAAGGATGAGATGGTTGGATAGCACCACCAACTCTACGGACATGAGTTCGAGCAGACTCCAGAAGATAGTGAAGGATAGGGAAGCCTGGCACACTGCAGTCCATGGGGTTTCAAAGAGTCTAACACAATTTAGTGACTGAAGAACAACAGTTAAGATACTATGTAGCACTAGTGTAAGTAGACAAAACACAAATATATGAATGTGAAAGTGTAGAGAGTAAAAAGTTTACACATATCCAATTATTTGTCTTTTCCAATAAAGTCACCAATATGTGTAGTGCAGTAATGAATAATTTTTCTGCAACATATGCTAGAACAAATGACTGTTCATTTAGAGGTGATTTCACATTAAAAACCACCTTTCTCCATACAAAGTTAATCGGAGACATTATTTAAAAATTACAATCCTTTTAAAAGGATAATGGAAATTCCTCTTGACTAAGGTAAAGACAAAAATTTCTTATACGTAATGCCATCACTCGCCATAGATTGAAACTGAATAAAGTGGGTTTCATGAAATATTAAATCTTTAAGCTTAACATAATTTACTATATACATATGTACACTCTCATGTGTAAAATAGAGAGTTAGTGGGAACCTGCTGTATACCACAGGTGGCTCAGCTCTGTGGTCCGTGAAGACCTTGATGGGTGGGATGGGGATAGGGGTAGAAGGGAGGTCCAAGAGGGAGAGGAGATATATATAGTGGATTCACTTCACTGTATGGCAGAAACTAATGCAACATTGTAAAGCAATTGTACTCCAAAAAAAAGGGAAAAAGGCAAGTCATAGACCATATGTATTACTTCCAATATGTATATTTGACAAGAAACTTCTCCAAAATATACAAAGAACTTATACAAATCACAAAGAAAATTACAAATAATATATTATATTAATAAGCAGAAACTTTGAAGTGCACTTCACAGTAGAAGATATCCAAATGACCAATCAACTTTTGGAAACCAAAACTGGAAACCACTACAGATATAAGAATGGCTAAAATTTAAAAGACTGAAAATACTAAGTATGTGGGAATGTACAGAAACTGGATCAAGCTTATTTGGTGGAAGTGTAAAATGACATAGCTACTTTGCAAAGTCTATGTCAGTTTCTACTCATTGACCAAGCAATTCTCAACTTCAGTATATGTACCTAAGTGGATATCTAGATAAAATAACTTGTGTACTTGTGTACAATTATTCATACTTACTTTGTGTATAATAAAAATCTGTTCCTCATGAGAAAAATGGATAATCCACTTGTGTTGTAATCATAAAACAGGGTATTTCCTAGCTTAAAAATAAAGCCAGATTATTGAACCTCAAAACTGAATGAAAGAACAGAGAAAAAAGACAACATACTTCGTTATTCATTCATATGAAGTGCAAGAATAAGCAAGGTTAATCTATGAGAGGATTCAGAACATATTTCTCTCTGGCTGATAGGGATTAATGGGCAAGTAACATGGCAACACTTTAGGAAGTGGAGGAATGTGTTCTATACCTTGATTTGCATGATGATTGTACGGTGCACACAAATGTTGAATTCACTGATTTATGCTCTTCAATTTTGTATAGTTTGTTTTAGGCAAATTATACCTCATTATACAACTGACGGCATTAATAAAAAGAATGACAAAGGGTAAAACAAGTGGTAAGTGACATAAAATAGGTAAGGTATATTCAGCACATAAATAACAGTATCCCTTGAGAAGAAACTCAAAGTAATTGAGCAGCACAGACACAAAAAAGGATAGTCAGTGAGAAGTGCTAATGAAATTTGAAAGTCCAAATGACACACTGCCCCCTTTGGAAAAAATCACCCTAGACAACAAAGATGTAGTCTAGTAAAAGTACTGCCACTCAGTTTAATATAATGGTACAGCATTGACTTTGAAGGACAAATAGAAATGTTTTCTAATGCTCAATCTGCTCCTCACCAAATTTAGATTTGGGGAAGTTTTATAACCTTTTTGAATTTTTCTCTCATAAAGAAAAGAATAACACCTGACTATTAAGATAGTTCATAGGATTAACTGATCACTTGAACTATACTAGGTTCTGAGAACAGATTGACTTTGTCCCTCCTTTCCCCACTTTAAATTGTTAGGCGGAATACAATTGACAGAGCACACAGAAGATATTCTAAAGTAAATACTTTCTCACTATTTCTAGAAGGAGTCACGTTAATAGTAGAAAGAATAGGAGAGTCTTCCCTCATATCATGTGAAGGCTTCCCTCATAGCTCAGTTAGTAAAGAATCTGCCTGTAATGCAGGAGACTCAGGTTTGATTCCTGGATCGGGAAGATCCCCTGGAGAAGGAAATGGCAACCCACTCCAGTGTTCTTGCCTGGAGAATCCCATGGACAGAGAAGCCCTTGGGTACTACAGTCCATGCGGTCTCAAGAGTCGGACACAACTGAGTGACTTTCATTTCATTTCTTTTTCATAGGAGAGAAATAAGAGTCTTTTGAACAGTCATTCCCCAACTCTAGAGAATGGCTGCATGCTAAGTTGCTTCAGTTGTGTCCAACTCTTTGCAACCCTATGGACTCTAGCCCACCAGGCTCCTCTGTCCATGGGATTCTCCAGGCAAGAATACTGGAGTGGGTTGCCATGCCCTTCTCCAGAGGATCTTTCTCACCTAGGGATCGAACCCACATCTCTTATGCATTGGCAGGTGAGTTCTTTACCACTAGCGCCACCTGGGAAGCACTGGAGCATGGTTAGTTTCCATCTAAAATCAGAGATGAAAATCTTCACCAGGGTCAACCCCTGCAATTTTCTCTGTCTGGAATGAAATGAGGAAACCCACTACAGCCTTAAAATAACCTTGACTCCCAAGTGTTCCCCAGAAAGAAAATCATTTGTTCAACTCTAAGGAAATTGAACAATTTTGAAATCAGGAAAGGTCCAGGCTAAGTTGAACCACATCACCAGAATTCTCACCTGCATCACAGCCAAGATATTAATAGATGTCATTTCCCAGATCATTCCTTTAGCACATGCAGGCTCCATTGGAGTGAGTGGTAGACCTGTGGATATCAATCAGGTAGAAATATATGTTCATTTGTAGGAAACAAAATTCAAAATGTCCCTCTATCCTCAAAACCCAGGAAAGTTCTCATTCAAAGCATTGTGATCTTTGATTAGGCAATGATTTCTTAGATGACATCTAAAACAAAACAACAACAAATAAATAGATAAAAGGACTTCATCAAAATTAGTCTTTTATTCTTCAACAGATACTAATAAGGAAATGAAAATGCAACTTACACGACCAAAGAAAATTGCTGCAAAACTTATATCTGACAAGTGTCTAGTATCCACAATATATAAAGAACTCTTACAATTCAAGAGGAAAAGAAGGAATAATCTAATATATCCACAGAAAAATGATCTGAATAAACATTTCTCATTAGAAGACCCAAAAATAGCCAATAAGCACATGAAAAGATACCCCAAACCATTAGATACCACTAAGAAAATGGAAATGAAACCCACAATGATATACCACTTCCCCCTGCTAGCATGGCTAGTATGTTAAAAACATAGCCCTATGTTAAGGACATAGGGATAAGGAGTGTTGGGGAAGATGTGGAGAAACTGGAATCCTCCTACACTGCTTGTGTAAAATGATAGAATTGTTTTGAAAAATAGCTGTCAGTTCTTCCAAGTTCAATATAGAGTTGACATTGACACACTAGGAGCAACTCCAATCTGAGGTTTGTACCCGAGAGAGCTGAAAATACATGCACCTAAAGAAACTTGTGCATGAATATTCAGAGCAACAAGTTTGCTTAGAAGCCAAAGAAGAAACAACTTAAACATTCATTCATCAGTTGGTGGATAAACACAACGTAGTAGAGTCATAAAGAGAAATGTTATTCAGGTGTAAAAAGAAATTATGGTATAGGCAAAAAATTGGATGAACCATTTATGGTGATGAAGATGCCAGATACAAAATGTCCTATGATGGATGATTCCATACCAAAGAAATGTTCAGAATAGGCAAATCCATACAGAGAGAAAGATTAGTGGTTTCCAAGGGCTGGAAGAAGGAAGGAATAGGGAGTGACTACTGAGATGTTTAGGGATTATTTGGGAGATAATGAAGTTATTCTGAAATTAGATGGTGGTGGTGGTTTCACAACTTTGTAAACAGAAAATCACTGACTTGTACACGAAATGGATTTTATGGTGTATGAATTATGCTATCATCGTCATTATCAATGTGCCTTCGCATATTCCAAGCCCTATATTTTCACTAAGCAAAGTGTCTCAAATTAATAGCCAGTGGCCAGCATATGATGCTGTTAGCCTGTTGTGAAGGAAGATATCGAATGAAAAATTACATTCAGGAAGTTTTTGATAGAAATGCAGTGTAGGTGAAGGAAGCAGCTACTTGGAAGGATCTGACACAAAATGTGGGATGGGGTTTCAGGGTGGAGGGGACACTCCCTGGGTCTGGCTTCAGTGCTTACACAGCAAGGGGGCCTTGGCCAGTTAGAGACCCTCTCTGTGCCTCAGTTTCTTCATCTACAAAGTGGTGGGCAGTAATACTTTCTGCACCAGTCAACTTTGAACACTAGAAGTACTTATAGATATGAAGTAATCATCCCCCCAGTTCATGAAGAAGATTGATGAAATCAGTGGGGAAAACTAAGTGCACACCTGAGTACCTTTAACAAATAGATTCTAGGTCCCACTTCAACTCACTGAATCAGAATTGCTACAGAGGAGGACTGTGCACTTGTCTGGGTGCTAACTCTCCCAGGTGATTCTTACAGTGATCAGCTTGGGGACAGAACACACTGAGCTGTGTAACTTTGACCCAAACACAGAAGTAGGACAGAGCAGAAGCACAAGGGTGTTTCCACTCCAGTGACTAAAGCAGAGGAGAACTTTTGGAGGACTCTAGAATTGCCATACCAGGTCCTTCTGACCCCATTTTACCCTTGTCTGGTTTACAGCAGAGACACAAGTCTTTGGGACACATGACTGAGGCACCTGACCATCCACTTTGAGGGTAGTGAGAGCCCTAATTTCAAATTCAAGCTGGTTTTGAGTGAAAGTTAAATTTACCCTTGTTTTCTCATTGATGGGACCAGTCTTCTCCAAGCTGCCAGTTTATTGAAATAAATCATATTGCTGTAAATACAGACTTCAACAAAGATTTTGTTACAAAATTTTATAAATACTCAAGCAAACTAACAAGAAACCAGAAAGTTAGCAAGGGCATTCAGTTTTAGGACAGTTCAGCCCAATAGAGTATAGTCACTGAGAGATATGTTTACCAAGTTAAAGGGAAATATCCCTTTCTGCCCTAGGACATCGTACCAATTTCAAGGAGGTGGGAAAGCAGATGCCCACTCTGACAGGCTGCTCTTGCCTCCAGACAGCATCTGATGTCCTGACACCTATAACCAATTCAGGGAGCCTTTGTAAAGTCCTGGCCATCATTTCTGCTATTGCAGAGTACATAGAGATGGTTTAGTAAAACAAAGGGGGGCTCCGGCAAAAGTACACCTATTGTAAAGTAGGTTTCTCTTACTTACAAAATGCAAAGAAATAGCTTACTGGCTTTGATAAGTAATTTTTTTTTCAATTTTTAATTTGGTTGAATATATTATTTACTGTCCTCTTCTATAAGTTTCTTATTTATTCAGCACGATAATATTACCTTGAATGATTATGAGAAAAATTAAATATCATAATCATTGTTGTTCAGTCACAAAGTCATGTCTTACTCTTTGCAACCCCATGGGCTGCAGCATGCCAGGCTTCCTTGAACTTCACTGTCTCCTGGAGTTTGCTGAAACTCATGTCCATTGAGTCAGTGATGCCATCCAACTATCTCATCCTCTGTCGCCCCCTTCTCCATCCCTCAATCATTCCCAGCATCAGGGTCTTTTCCAATGACTTGGCTCTTTGCATCAGATGGCCAGTGTATTGGAGCTTCAGCTTCAGCATCTGTCCTTCCAATGAATATTCAGGACCGATTTCCTTTAGGATTTACTGATTTGATCTTGCAGTCCAAGGGACTCTCAAGAGTCTTCTCCAGCACCACAATTTGAAAGCATCAATTCTTCATTGTTCAGCCTTCTTTATGATCCAAGGCCCACATCCGTACATGAGTGCTGGAAAAACCATAGCTTTGACTATATGGACCTTTGTTGGCAAAATGATATCTCTGCTTTTTAATATGCTGTCTAGATTTGTCATAGCTTTCCTTCCAAGGAGCAAGCATCTTTTAATTTCATGGCTGCAGTCACCATCTGTGCTGTTCTTAGAGCCTAATAAAATAAAATCTGTCACTGTTTCTACTTTTTCCTCATCTATTTGCCATGAAGTGATGGGAGCAGATGCGAAGATCTGAGTTTTTTGAATGCTGAGTTTTAAGCCAGCATTTTTTACTCTCTTCTTTCACCCTTATTTAGTTCCTCTTCACTTTGTGCCGTTAGAGTGGTATCATCTGCATACCTGAGGTTGTTTTTCTCCTGGCAATCTTGATTTCACCTTGAGATTCATCCCACCCAGAATTTCACATGATGTAGTCTGAATATAAGTTAAATAAGCAGGGTAACAATATACAGTATTGACATACTCCTTTCCCAATTTTGAACCAGTTTGTTGTTCCATGTCCAGTTCTAACTGTTGCTTCTTGACCCGCATACAGATTTCTCAGGAAACAGGTAAGGTGGTCTGGTATTCCTATCTCTTTAAGAATTTTCCACAGTTTTTTCCACACAGTCAAAGGTTTTAGCATAGTCAATGTAGCAGAAGTAAATGCATTTCTGGAATTCCCTTGCTTTCTTTTTGATCCATCAAATGTTGGCAATTTGATTTCTGCATTTTCTAAATCCATCTTGTACCTCTGAAAGTTCTCATTTCATTTACTACTAAAGCCTAGTTTGAAGGATTTTGAGCATTACCTTGCTAGCATGTGAAATGAGCACAACTGTATGGTAGTTTGAACATTCTTTGGCATCATCCTTCTTTGGTAATGGAATGAAAACTGACCCCTTCCAGTCCTATGACCACTACTGAGTTTTCTAAATTTGCTGACATATTGAGTGTAACACTTTGGCAGCAGCATCTTTTAGGATTTTAAATAGCTCAGCTGGAATTCTGTCACATACACTAGCTTTGTTCACGGTAATGCTTCCTAAGGCCCACTTGACTTCACACTCAAGGATGTCTGACTCTAGGAGAGTGACCACACCATTATGATTAGCTGGTCATTAAGACCTTATTTGTATAGTTTTTCTGTGTATTCTTGCATCTCTTCTTAATCTCTTCTGCTTCTATTAGATTCTTACTTTTCCTGTCCCTTATCATGCCCATCCTTGCATGAAATTTTCTCTTGATATCTCCAGTTTTATTGAAGAGATGTCTAGTCTTTCCCATTCTATTGTTTTCCTCTACTTCTTTGCAGTGTTCACTTAATTATAATATTATACAATTTCTTGACCCAGTATCAGTCAATGAACTATAACTATTATTATGATTTTTTAATGAAGGAATGTGATGCATTTTTCTTACCCCCACAGAATGTCAGGGTCCACAGACACCAAAAAATAAATTTCTTTAAAGTCTTTGCTGGATCTCATATACCAATATCATTAAGAAGGGAATCTGGAGGATGGCATGAGGTGAGGGGAAGATAAACTTTTGTAACTGGTTGATCCAGTTCTCTTACCTTTACCTTGACATGGACAAATGCTCAGTGGTTCGTGGTCACACCCATTTCACCCACCATCCATGTTAGTCCTGCAGCTAAACTGAAGATACCAATGCTACAGAGGGTCTCCCAAATCTTAGGCTCACAAGACCCAGGTAAGAAGAGATGCTGAGGAAGTAAGGAGTTGGTTAAGACCATCACTCCCTGAGGGCATGCCTGTCCCTCTCTCCTCAATTTCATCTTCTATGTCTCTGAACACAATTTTCCATGTTCACTGTAGTTCATCAACCATCCCTGACCCATGACCTTACTAAATAGATCATCATGCCAATATTCAAGGATATACACATAAACTCTTTTAATCATTTTGACAGCTTGTAAAGAGCTCTTAACGGGGGTACAATGAAATCCATGAGTAAAAGTTTGAAATGTAGTGTTTAAGTGACGTTAAAAATAACTAGAGTGACCCGGATATAGAGGAGGGTTTAGAAGGTAGGGTTGTCAAACTTAAGTTTACTCTAAAGCAAACAAGCTGCCCAAGGAAGACAAGAATCTGACATAACACTGGGATGTGGCAAAATAATATTGAGTCTGGACAGAAACCATTTTTAAAAATTAATTGCTCATTCACTTAGTATTATACTCTGATTTTTTCCTACAGGTTTAAGGACAGACAAAAGTGGAAAAGACCCAGAGAAGAAGTTCATGAGAGTCTCCAAGTTTGACATATCTCACCTGTGGAAAAACCTTAAGATCTGTTTAAAGAGAAGGTGAGGTGACTTTATGACAGCCCAACAGAAATTAAGACCTGCTGGCAAAGTATTTCTCCCTCAAATATTTTTATACACAGAAGAATGAACAATGGAACTCAGCTGAGGTAGTTTTTGGAAAGAGATAGGTCAGTGGTGTCAGGCTGTGTGTAGACAACAAAAGAGTGGCTTCTGAGGGCTTGGGTGCTATCAGTGGTGATGTTCACAAGACCTTGTGAATCAGCATCACCTAGGCACCTGGAAGGCAGGGGCCCCCAAGACTCCATGACCCTCTCCCCCTACCAGTTCTGTTACAGCAACTCCAGACAGTTACCTAGCATGCTGGGTCCCCCTCCTTCACTCTTGTCTGAGTCTGAGCCCCATACAGCACCTGTGACTCTGAGCTCTGGCATCTTAAACCTTCTTTTTGTGGTTAAGAACCCTCTAGTTGTTCCCAACAGTAAGTTAAGAATTCCAGTTTTTTGTCATTCCTCAGTGCTGATTAAACCTATGTGATTTTTCTTGTCTTTAATCCCCTGTATATTGAGTGTCTTCTCCTCGCCCCTGACTCTGCCCTCATCTGCTACACATCACCATGGCAATACCTCTTCTCTCTTTATCTGACCTGAGGGCAGGACTTACCCGCACTGAAATAAACCAGAAGCTTCCGTTGCATCTGATAAATAACAAGGACTTTCAAGACCTCACAGAGAAATTCCTCATATCCCAAGCAACTGCTTACCCCCTGCCTACCAGCTGCAGAAATACAATACAGTCCTTAGGGTCATGATCACCAAAGCAATGAATGGTCACTCTCTTCTCTAAGAAATTAAGTCTTCAGGTTTTGTCTCCTGTTGCCTTTGTCATTTTGAATTCCATTCTGACCACAATCCAGGAAAGGCAGAAGTGGCTCTTTTCTCCTCAGTTCCCTGAGGATGGAAAACTGAGGCACAAGGAGTGGAGGCACTTTTCCAACTTTGTGGTGAGTTGTGGGTGAGATACAGATTGTGTATCTGTATCTCAATCACCCAGTGTCACAATCATCCAGATTGTGATTCCTGGGGCAAGCACAGAACTGCCTGTGTCTCTGGGGAGAAAGCTAAAGTGTGTTGACTGGAATTTTTTCTGTTCATATCTGATCCTGCATTCCTGTTGGCTAAACCTCTGGGACTAATGAACTCCATCAGTTCAAGCTTCCCTGAGGTTCCATTGGCAAAGCCCTGTGCTAGTTACACTGGAGTAATGTGGTGGTTATATATTGTGAGAAGCAAGGGATCATAAGATTTAAAGGAACTTAAAGATGAGGCTGCTCCTCACTGAAACCATGGTCTCTATGAGTGACGCCATCAAGATAGGGCCTCCCTGGTGAGAAGGAAGCCGTGCTTCCTGGGTGTAGGGTGTCTTTCCTGTCCAAGAAAGCCATGTGACACTCTGTGATGAGGTTGAGGGTGTTTCTGGGGAAATCAGACCATCTATACATCCCCCTCTATTTCTACCTGAGCTGGTGAAACTTTGGTGATGCAGGTTGACCAGGAGTCCAGGTGACCCTGAGTCTGTGGCATAAGATGTGTGACCAACATGAGCATGATGGTAAGTGGGAGAGATCACCAGCCACAGTAAAATCCCAGGCAGAGTGTGGGGGAGGCCCTTTCTACCCGCAGTCAGCCTGGCAGTTGGAAGCACTGTTGCCTGTTCAGGGAGAAGGGCCTGTAGTGAGGAAAGAAGTCATGAGCAGGGTACATGCACAGCAAGGGGATGTCAGTAATCTTGACAACATGAGTCTGTGTAATCATTTTCCATTAATCTATGAGGGAATTAATGAAAAATGACTGACACAGAGAAAAGTAAAAAGTAAAGCCTGTTATTTAAGAAAGTAAAGGGATAAGCTTTGGGGAAAGGACAAACTTAGTTTTATTTACATCTTTCCTTATAATCATAACATTATTCTAAGAAAGGAATTGTGAGGCTGGTGAAGAAGAAATGTCTCACCAGGACCCTGTGGGAGGTCACACAGCACAATGTGAAGGGCATGGACTCTGGGCCAGGCTTCCTAGGCTCACATCCACATTGGGAATCTTTCTGTGCTTCTGTTTCCTCCTCTGTCCGTGTGATGCTGTAATAGTAACTATTGTTTGAGTTATAATGAATACTGAGTAAATCTGATAAAGCCCTGACAGTAGTGCCTGGCTCAGTGTAAACACAGTTCACAGTTCTACTATTTCTAATAACACAAACATTATCAGTGTTTGGGCACAATTCTTTCAGGTCCTTATGGTTTCATGTATTCTATTTCACACAAGTGTGTCCAGGTGAGTTTTTTACCTCAAGATACTTGTTCATTACTGAAATACTGTGATGTCACAGGGGAACCATCAGTTTAGCCCTATAGGCCTTCCCAACCACACAGGAATCGCCACCCCAGACCCCTGCTCAGTGTCTCACCTAAGAGGCTGCAGGTCCTGGTTCAGTGGCCTGGGATTCAGGGTCAGTCTCAGGGGCTGTGAATTCTGACTTTGCCAAATGGCAGTTCATCCTGTCTACTTGCTTTCTGTGCCTTGGAGCTTCTCTTTCCTCAGTTCTAAAATGGGGAGTCACCTCAGTTGGGAGGCTGGGGAATCAGATATGGATATGGCTGTGTAGACCTTGGTGCTGAGGTTACATCTGCCTCTGGGGTCCTGTCCTCCTCCTTTGAAGGCAGTGACCACAGCAGCAAGGCCAGCTTCCCCTGAGGCAGTGTCTCTCTTTCCTCAGAGTGTAAACCATGTAAGGACAATGTTGAGTCTGTGATGGGGGAGAAGCTGCCTTTTGAGGCACTGAGGCCAGCAGAGAAGCCAACGCTTGATGAGAGGCTGAGGTAAGGAGGGCAGGGGTGTTCATGGCAGGCACAGGACACTGTCATAAAACAGGTGCATGTATGCTAAATCACTTCAGTTGTATCTGACTCTTTGCGATCCCATGGCCCATAGCCCACCCGGCTCCAGCAATTGGTGGATTATGGATTCCAACTGTTATTCAGGGCTTCAGTTACTCTGTTTTTAAAAAACTATTGACCTAAAACCACGTATCATGAAATTCACCAAATTCAAGTGGACAATTCAACTCTGTGGCATTTGATACATTCTCAGTGTTGTGCAATTAAAACCTCATTTGCCTTTAAATCACAACTCCCTCCTGACTGACTACAGCTTGTCATCCTTTCTTGACCCTGACATTCTCTTGTTCTTTCCAATCCACACTAGCTGTACCTCTCCACACTCTATATCTGACTGTGTGTCACTCAATGTATGATACTGTTTGTGTATTTTTAAATGGAAATGGCCTTATCTGAGCAAGGAACTGAAGAGACAACTTCACAACACAGGTTTAGAAAGACATTAGGTTTTGAATACAGAAGAACAAGATGAATGGGATCTCAGGGAATCTTCAGGAGCACTTTCGGATACAGTGGACACATTTGTTGTTCTTTCTTTCTCTATGACATAGTTTGATCATCAAATATATGCCAGAATTCTGTTTCAAGGGCTTCTTGGGGATGTTATGACAGAAATCCCTAACAGTCTCTCATCTACCTCTTTGACTTTAACAACTGTCTGTTCTGTCTCACCTAGGACGTGTGACACCCTAATTCGAAGTCAGGCGAGAGAGCTGACCCAGTTACAGCAGACACTACGGGATGGGAAAGATGACTCTGTCCTGCTCAGTCAGCACCTCAAGGACCTCCTCACCCACAGTGACCTGGACAACCACCAGGGGCAGGGCTTCCGAGAGAGCCTGCTTGAGGGACACTGGCTGGCAGAGCACCTTGCCTACAAGCTCAGCCCAGGTGAGGGGGCCACAGACCCTGAGAGCACTGATCCTCTCCTAGGTCCCCATTTCATAAGATGAACTCCACAACTCCACTAGGAATTTTTTTTTAATCAGCTTTCCTGTTTCATGTCCCATTTGGGGATATGATAGGAGCAGGACTGGCTGAGTGGGAGGACAGAGCAGAAATGCACAGAGTGGAGGTCATAGTATTTGAACTGTCTGCTTCCTCCCTGATGGACAATGGCCACTGGGGCAAGAGGCAGCATCCAGATAGCGTTAAAGCAGAGATAAGACGAGATGACAGGAGGAAGCTTATTAGAGTGAAAAAAGCCCTGGACTAAACATGGAAGTTCCCAGGTTCCAGGCTGAGTGCTGTGCTTATAACTGTGTGTGAGTGATTGATTTTTCTTATGTCAATACCTGTTTTTTCATCTGTAAAATGGATCAAATAATCTGTTGATGATAGCTGTAGTGATGAAATTTGGGAATATGTACAAATGCACTGCAGAATAAAGAATGCCTTTCATTTTGTGGTGTTGGGTAAGGTACTTGATAGAGTTGAACTGGGTGTTGGGAAAGTAGATTAGACTGAAGCACTTTCCATAGAGAGACTTCCCCTGATAACACACAAAAGCTACCTTGAAGGGCCAGGATGTTCCCAGATGGAGGGATGTGGGACTTGGTTGTTCTCCTTAGAGAAAGTAGGGCATCTTGTGAGACCTGAGGAAGTTTTTAGAGCCTGTGTCTTTAGCAGAATTTGTGGCAGGATGGATGATACAGTTGTAGAAGTGGAGATGGAAGGTGGACAATGTGAGGTGATATAAGGAAGAAAAGACAATTTAAATGCTTGCCCAATTTCAGGCAGAAGGTGCCCTGAGGAGGATCTACCAGTTTAGAAACAGACTGCCTGATGGATCAGAAATCCCTGCTAGGACAGTTGTTTAAAAACAAAGTTCTAACAAATTAGAACTTCCATACAGTACTAACTCATACATAGATATTTATGACTCTGTGACCATATGAGTCCCTGTGTTTGTAATAGGTGATGTGGCAAGAATCTCAATGGATATTTCTGAATTTGTCTGCATAAATTTATGAAAATGAAGAGGATGAACAAGGACAAGAAACACTCATGCCAGGTAACAATGAACTGTCAGGAACTGGGTAGGAAAATGGGTAGGAAAAATATGGAAAGGGTCACAGAAAGAACAGTAAATGAGGTCAGAAGAATCAGAGATGCCAGCTGTAAGCCTAAGCACAACTGCAGATGGTATTAATTTACTTCAACCCACATATGATTGGCCCTGTAATTTGGTCGTCTGTTGTCTCTGTGCTATTTGTATGTAAGAGCCAGGGTAAATGCACCACTCTTAGGATTTCCTGTGCACATAGAGAATATCTGTTTTCTCCTAAAGGAGGTCCAAAGTGTGAGAAATATCTATTCCTACACAGTTGTTTAAGATCCGTAGGAGGAAGATAATCAGCAAAGGAATTAGTACAGAAGTAACTAGAAAAATTAAACATGAGGACAACTGTCTAGAAAAAAAAAATGGTTGTCACATGGCAATAGTAATAGAAAGAGGCCTTGGAAACCTTTCAATTCCTAAAAAGGAGGCATAATATTTCTGGGAGTCTCTAATGCCTTAATAGATGTGTTTACTTGACTGTGCGTGCTCAATTGCTCAGTTGTTACCTACTGTTTGCAAAGCAATGGGCTGTAGCCCACCAGGCTCCTCTGTCCATGAGATTTTCCCATCAATATTATGGAATTGGGTTGCTATTTCCTCCTCCAGGGGATCTTCCTGACCCAGGGATTGAATCTATGTCTCCTGCATCAGCAGGTGGATTCTTTACCACTGAGCCAACAGAGAAGCCCTTATTCACCTGACTACTTCATCTTAAATTCAACATGACTTAGGACCAGGGGGGAAGCACTTGGTGTGGAAGTTCATCTGTGCTTCCTGTTCCTGAAAGGACCATCCTGGAATGGTTGAGTCTCCTTCCTCATCAGAGGTTTGTGGCCAGTATGTGGAGCACCTGCTGTACTCTCCCTCCTACTCCCAGACAGCCACAATCAGTTTCACATACAGGAGGATAGTTTCTTCTCTCTTTAAGGGGACTGCACTTTTTCCTTCTGTGACCACTCTCATGTGTCCCATCAAAACCAGCCATAATGGCTTAGAGTCAGATCTTCTTCATTTGATTTTCTGTTATCCCTTTCCCATCTGTCACAGCATGGAAATGCAGGAGGTTGAAAAGAAGGAATTGCCTGAGGAATCCAAGGATGAACGTGTTTTGATGCCTTCAATTCTCCAATAAAGTTCTGACTGTCACCAGCCTTACAGTGATGACAAATTTGCATTTGATGAACCAGAAGTGGGCCTTGGTCTGGATGGAGCTTGTGGTTGCTCCCATGCTAAAGAGGATGAAATTCAACCAATCTCCCAGGTAGCTTCTGTGTTCATTGTCCCCACAATCTGTATAGACTGAGGAAGGTCATCTGTGAGGACAGGTTGTATAGACACATCTTAGTTGAAACCAGGAGAAAGGACCTATTATGGAACACAGACATCAGGTCGGTCAGCAAGCCTTCATCATTTTCTTGGCCCTGGTCTTGCCTCTGTTACCCTGGCGCCAGTGTCAAACATTTGACCCAAATCTATTGTGACAACTCTCACCTACCTCAGCTGGAAATCCAAAGGAGGTGTCACACCTAGTTTGGATCCAATGTGTTTTTTATCTTCAATGATCTAATTATTTTTTTTTTTGTAAATGTCCCTGGCCTCTCCAGAAATGATGGCAGATTTGCCTCTTTATTAGGTGAGGTGATATCCCTGTTTGGTTTCACTCCTCTCATCCCCAGTCTCTCTTTTCTCTAGGTGGGCTAGTCTTCACTAAGCAGTCACTCAACAGCTAAGACAGACACAACTGTACCATTGCCTTTCTTGGATGTTTCCATGAAGCAAGGCTGGACTCTGGCACTTCCTCAAACCTCAAATGGCCGTGGTTTCTGTGTAGCACCAAAGATTCTTTTTGATTTGAGGGTTAATACAATTCACTGGGCTTTCCTGGTGGTTCAAACAGTAAAGAATCTGCCTGCAATGCAGAAAACCTGAGTTTGAACACTGAGTGTAGAATATCCCCTGGAGAAGGAAATGGCAGTCACTCAAATATTCTTGTGTGGAGAATTCCATGGTCAGAGGAGCCTGATGGGCCACAGTCAATGGGGTTGCAAAGAGTCAGGTGTAACTGGGTGACTAACACTTTCACACTTTCACTTTTCACAATTCACCCATCACTCTAGTCTCAAGTATGAATTCCTCTAAACCATCAACAATCACATAATCTGATGGGACAAACCAATATTGTAGAAATAATTCTAGAAAATAACTCAGCGCATTTTCTAGAATCTCTGGGGAAAATACACTATTAACTATTTATACAGATGCAGAACAAAGGATATTGGGCGAGAGCTCTATGAGATCAAGGAGAGAATTTCCCCTATGGGTCTAGAAGTAGTCCAGTCTAATTCTTATAAGACTTAAGAGTCCTAGAATATCTTTGCTAAAGTATTATGTTCCTGCACTGAGAATATTAATGTCCCTGTGGTAAATGTGTTTACCGAGTAGGTATGTGTGAGGTGTGATTTGCTTACTATGACCTGTTATCTTTGAATTTCTTACTAGACAATCAAAATGATCACGAGCAAGCAAATGGACAAGATTTAACATTTCCCAGGTAATTCTGAAGATCAGTGGGCCATGAATGTCAGTGGTGACTGCAGGAGACCTCAAGGTCAAGGGAAAACAGGAAGTGCCAAAAGTAATTTTCTTATCTATTTAGTCAACAGCCAAATATCTCTTTAACAATATTGTCTATTTTCATTTCACAGGCTGAGTGCATTCAGTTTCTTAATGTACAGTGAATTGATCCAGGTGGAATAGCCAAACTTGGGAGTTCCTGTAATCAAGTATTTTCTCCTGAGTAGTTAAAAGTAGCATGAGATTCATATCAACCTTGTGCCTGTTTGGCTGCAACATGTTGGTCAATATGTGTTTCCAAGTAAGGAAACTAGAAAAAATTTGTATTTTATCAAAATACTGAGAAAATAGTTCCTGAAGGCAGAATATCTAGTCTGTAATTCCTCAAAAGCTGTATTCACTTGGATCCTGCATATCCAGATCAACACAATGTGTGCAGAAAAGTGGGAACCACTATCCTAGTCCTCTTGTGTGCTGGGGGTCATGATTAGCATGCAGGGAAAATTCAGTCTCCTTCAACCGCTGGTTGTGTTGCCAGTGCCCAGCAACCTACTGTCTCATGTCACCCCATTTCACATACAGGAGGAGTTACTTCCCTCTTTAAGGGGACTGCACTTTTGCCTTCTGTAACCACTCCTCATGTCTGTCATCAAAAGCAACCAGGATGGCTTGGAGTCGAATCCTCTTAATCGTCTGTCATCCCTTTTCCACCTGACACAGCGTGAACCTGCATGATGTTGCAAAGAAGGAGGTACTTCAGCAATCCCAAGATGAATGTGTTTCAGTACCTTCAGTTGTCCAGGAAGATTCTGCCTGCAACCAGCCTTACAGGAATGGAAAATCTGCATGATGAAGAGACAGTGGGGTTTGCTCTGGATGGAGCCTGTGGTTTCTCCCATGCTAAAGAGGATGAAATGCCAATTGATCTCCCAGGTAGTCTGCATTATCTTTGTTAGCCTACTCTAAGACAATTAATCCCCTTAGATAGATAGACCCTATGCTTACAAACTGAAGCCTGCTTTGAACCAGACTCTCTAATTGAATTTTAAATAAGACATTCTATGAGTGAACTTTTCTCAATTCCTAGTCATGTTTGTCCCTGTGGTTAACCACTCTACCCATGGTTCTGCCAGATTCACGGGTACCTCAACAGTTGAAGTAACTTTCAGGCTTCCTCATTTTGAACGAGTCTCCTATCTGACATGAAGTGCTCTAATTTTCATTCCTGAGCAATGTCCTTGAGTTCCTACACCTGTCCAAGACTGTTGGCAGTCTTGCTTACATCTCTTTGGAGATGTCACTACTTTGGTTCACTTCTAACAAACCATGAACTCTCTCCCTTCATTTGACTTATCTTGTTCGAAGTCTTCTGAAACCCAAATGTAAGCCACATGGTCACCTTTGGTATGTTTCTCTGAGGTAAGGCAGAGCCCTGGAACTTCCCAGTCTGATGAATGGCCACCATTTGTAGCTTTGAAGATTCATTTGATTGATGGTGTGTAGATTCCACTCTCATCTAATCTCAATGTGTAATCACTTATGCCATTAACAAACAGCATTTCAGATGGGAAAAGCCTGAATATTATAGCAACCCTCTAGGATATAGCTAGGTTGTTCCCCAGGATCTGTGAGGAAAAGGATATATTTAGCTGTTTGCACAGACTCAGGACCAGGATACTCTGCCAATGACATATCATATCAAGGAAATTTGTCCAATGGCTCAAGAAGGAAATCCAACACCTCCTTATGAGGCTCTGTCTATGGCCTCCTGGACTGTTTCCCTCACAGTACCCTGTTACCACATTGTGAAGATAGGCACAGGATTGGGCATTTGTGAAGGGAATTTGCCTGATATAACTCTCCTGTTAATTTATTTGCAGAAAACCAAAATGATCACGATGACCTAAGAGGACCAAAGGCTATTGCCCTGAGGTAATTTTGAATATCTGTGAGCTGTTGTACAGTGATGACATCTGTAGCCCTCTGATCGAGGGAAAAACAGAAAGTGCTGAATACATTGTCTCATCAGTCTTGCCAGCCACCAGTTATCCTTTTTTGTAATGTTTTCTGCTTTCACTGTGGTACTTATATTGTTTCCCATTTCTTATTAACTTTTCAAGTTTATAACCCAAGTCAGTTGACCCAGGTGAACTAAGTCAGAGTGATTTTTTTGCACTCACTTGTTATCTCCAATGTGGTTTATAGAGTGAGATGCATATCTGCTTTCTGCCTGTTTGGTGTTAGAACACTGGCATGTATGTCATAACAAGAAATGTAAATAGACAATAATATTGTATCATGCCACAATATTAAGAGAGGTCTTGACAGCATGAGGTATCTGGGAAACCAGACTGCCCCAAACTGTATGCACTTGGATACTCCATGTGACAATGCAGTTTAAACAAAAAGGTGAAAATCACTGTTCTGTGTCTCTGTGAGTCATGACTGTACCATCTAGAGATAATTCAGTCTCTTTCTTCATCAGCTTGTTATTTGGCCAGAGCACAGAGTTCCCACTGTTCTTTATCTCTTCTGCCCCTGTAAAACCACGCTGTGTCTCACACACAAAACAGAATTCTCTGTCTCTAATGGATGAGACCCTTGGCGTGCTTCACCACTCAGACATTCCATCAGAACCAGGTCGAACTGTACAGTTTCTGATCAGTCTTGGCTTAATCTTTTTCTCTCCCTCCCCCACCAGGTTGGGCAGATAGCTGCCACAGATGAGAGAGAATGGTGTGCCTCGGAACTCTCTGGATGACTATTATCTGACTTACTCAGTTCTTCCTAACCTGTCAGACTCCTTCTGGCCTTATAGGAGCACAGCCATCTTCTCACTTGAGGACCTGGATGTCTCTTATACTCGGGATGTAACCAGTGAGTATTTTCTTGTGATAGAACTCCACCTGGATGCCCAGGTAGACTCTGTATGCTTCGTACTCCTCACCTCTGGGGTGCTAAGATTTGTCATCCCTATGTGGAAGCTCTGTAGACAGTGATTTGAATTAGACTGTGGTAGAGTTTTAAGCAAAGACATCAGGTAGGTCTGAGAGCCTAGCTCTCCTCTTCATCCAGGTGAAGCCTATGGGTCAGGCCCCAAGTTAGATCACGGACCCAAGGCTGGTGTGGAACACTCACTCACTTGTATGTGTGCAGGTGCACAGAGATGACTGTCTTTTTTCCTGATTCCAGTGAGATGTCTCTTCTTGCCCGCAATATTCCCATTTTCATACCCAAAAATGTCCCTTGAATTTCTGTGACTTTCCAGAGATGCTGACAGCTTAAACCATCTGTTGTTTCCCTGGTGTCATTGCTGTCACTCTTGGTGTCTGTCTCCTCTAAGATGGCTGTCTTAGCGAAGCAGTCATCTGGACCACAGGACACAAAGACCTCTCCCATCACCTTGCTTGTAATGTTTCCATGAAGCCAGGCAGGGCCCTGGCATTTCCCACCCCATGAATGGCTGGAGATTCAGTGGAGCAACCAAGGTTCACTTTGGTTTGAGGTTTTGTAGATTCTATTCATCATTCTGCTAAAGTAGCCAGCATATGATGAGAAAAGCCTGAGTATTACAGTATTCTGCTAGAATGCAGGTGAGCTATTCCCCAGACTCTGTGGGGAAGATGAATGTTTAACTTTTCAGGCAGACTTGGAAGAGGATACTGTGGTGAGAATCTACAAGGTCAGGGAGATCTTGCCTGACGTCTTGGGAAAGCAAACCAAGTAGAGTCTGAGAGATACAACCTGAGACACCTGGAATATCCTTCTAAAATATTCTGTTGTCTCACTGGTGAGATTGTTGTCCTGGTGGTAGTACTGGACCCTGCATTATTAATTTACATTGGGGGATCTGCTTAATGTTTCTGGCCCTGTCTGAATTTATCAGTAGAAAATCATGCTTTTCTTGAGGAAGAGGAAGACCAAGACCTCATCTGTTCTAGGTAACTATGGAGAAACATGGGTCTGAGTTCAGTGGTGACATCTGGTCATCTCAGATGCAGGGGAATTGGAAAGTGCTAAATATGCCTATTTCTTCTATTCAGACAACCACAAATTGTCCCTGTAACAAGGTTGTCTGTTTTCACTGTGTACTTGTATAGGCCCCTTTATGAATCCCTCTCAATTATAGTAACCTTCAGTCAGTTGATGCAGGGCTACTAATGAGTCACAGGATTTTTTTGCACTTTCCTGCACTCTCCTTTTTATTAAACCCAGCATGAGATGCATATCTGCCTCTGCCTGTTTGGCCTTACCACACTGATAGGTATTTCATAGCAAAGAAAGTAACTGGAAACAAACAAATTCATGTCACATCTCAGTATTTGAAAAACTGGCCTTGGGACTTCCCTTGTGATCTTGTTGTTAGAATCTGTCTCCCAATATAGAGGACACAGGTTTGATCCCTGGTCAGGGAACTAAGATCCTATATGCCACGGGACATCCAATCCTGTGGGCCACAACTACTGAGCCATTGTTCTACAGCCTTCATATCACAACTACTGATGCCTGAGCACTCTAGAATCCTTGCTCTGCAATAAGGGAAACCAGTGAATGGAGAACCCCGGCACCTGACTAGAGAGTAGCCCCCGACTCATAGCAACTAGACAAAGCCCATGCACAGCAATGAAGAGCCCATGCACAGTGATGAAGAGCCCATGCACTGCACGAAGACCATGGGAAGCCAAAAATAATAAATAAATATTTTTTAAAAGTTGGTCTTCAAAACACAGAATTTCTAGGAGTCCATTGTGCTGCCAGAGCCTGTGTTTACTTGACTGCTACATGTGAATTTCAGCAAAACTTATGCTGTAGTTCAAGCTGCCTTTATGATTTCTGAGGGTATGTGTAACATGACTGTGTCCTGGGGGGTGGTTCAGTCTCCTTCCTTCTGAGTTCATTTCTGCTCAGTGCTCAGAGCACCTCATGCTCACTCTCCCTCACTCTCTCTCCCTTTCCCTTTGCAAACACCTTCTGGTCTGGTCCCAGATTGATGGAGGGATTGTTATATCTCTCTTTAGTGGGACTTCTCATTTGTTTTTTGTGACCAGTCCTGGACCCTCACATGTATGGATGTGAGAGTTGGGCTATAAAGAAAGCTGAGTGCCAAAGAATTGATGCTTTTGAACTGTGGTGTTAGAGAATACTCTTGAGAGGCCCTTGGACTGCAAGGAAATCCAACCAACCCATCCTAAGGGAGATCCGTCTTGGGTGTTCATTGGAAGGGCTGATGTTGAAGCTGAAGCTCCAATACTTTGGCCATATGATGCAAAGAGCTGACTCATTGGAAAAGACCCTGATGCTTGGAAAGATTGAGGGCAGGAGGAGAAGGGGACAACAGAGGATGAGATGGTTGGATGGCATCACTGACTTGATGGACATGGGTTTGGGTGAACTCCGGGAGTTGGTGATGGACAGGGAGGCCTGTCATGCTGCGGTTCATGGGGTCGCAAAGAGTCAGACACAACTGAGCGACCGAACTGAACCTGAACCCACCCATCAAAACCAGCTATGACTCCAGGTTTACTAATCCCTTTTGTTTAACCATCAGCCCTCCCCACCCCACAAGTCTCAGTATGGAGCAGCTGGTGATAGAATAGAATGAAGTCCACCAGGATTCATTGGAGGAATGTTATCTGGCTGTTTCTATTGGCCATCATCTGTCAGGCTCCTGTAGGCCTCTGAGAAGTGCCTCATAGTGTTAGGCAGGGAGCTAGAGATGAGATGAAGAGTCAGGGATGGTGGCGGCAGAGACTCATGGTTGGGAAATGGCCTCAGTTCAGTTCAGTCACTCAGTCGTGTCTCAGACTCTTTGAGACCCCATGGACTGCAGCACACCAGGCTTCCCTGTCCATCACCAACTCCTGGAGCTTGCTCAAACTCATGTCCAGTGAGTCGGTGATGCCATCCAACCATCTCATCCTCTATTGTCCCCTTCTCTTCCTATCTTCAATCTTTGCCAGCATCAGGGTCTTTTCCAATGAGTCAGTTCTTCGCATAGATGGCCAAAGTATTGGAGCTTCAGCATCAGTTCTTTCGAGGAATATTCAGGACTGATTTCCTTTAGGATTGACTGGTTTGATCTCTGCAGTCCAAGGGACTCTCAAGAGTCTTCTCCAGCACCACAGTTCAAAAGCATCAGTTCTTTGGTGCTCAGCTTTCTTTATAGTCCAACTCTCACATCTGTACATGACTATTGGAAAAACCATAGAGGAACTTTTGACTAGATGGACCTTTGTTGGCAAAGTAATGTCTCTGCTTTTTAATATGCTGTCTAGGTTGGACATAGCTTTTCTTTCAAGGAGCAAGCATTTTTTATTTCATGGCTGCAGTAACCATCTGCAGTGATTTTGGAGCCCAAGAAAATAAAGTCTGTCACTGTTTTCATTTGTTTCCCTATCTATTTGCCATGAAGTAATGGGACCAGATGCCATGATCTTAGTTTTTTGAATGTTGAGTTTTAAGCCAGCTTTAAATGGCCTCAGCCCTCCCTAACAGGAAGGGGCTGAGGTACGGATTGTGGTCAGCACATCCTGAAGGGACCAGATGAGCTCTACCAAAGGGGAATTCCACCAAATAGTGCAGGTGCAGTTAAAATTAAGCCATCACCTCTAGCAGAAGATATTAAGAAGAGGTGGCAAGAATACACAGAAGAACTGTACAGAAAAGATCTTCACAACCCAGATAATCATGATGGTGTGATCACTCACCTAGAGCCAGACATCCTGGAATGTGAAGTCAAGTGGGCCTTAAGAAGCATCACTATGAACAAAGCTAGTGGAGGTGATGGAATTCGAGTTGAGCTATTTCAAATCCTAAAAGATGATGCTGTGAAAGTGCTGCACTCATATGTCAGCAAATTTGGAAAACTCAACATTGGCCACAGGACTGGAAAAGGTCAGTTTTCATTCCAATCCCAAAGAAAGGCAATGCCAAAGAATGCTCAAACTGCCGCACAATTGCACTCATCTCACACACTAGTAAAGTAATGCTCAAAATTCTCCAAATCAAGCTTCAGCAATACGTGAACTGTGAACTTCCAGATATTCAAGCTGGCTTTAAAAAAGGCAGAGGAACCAAAGATCAGATTGCCAACATCCGCTGGATCATCGAAAAAGCAAGAGTTCCAGAAAAACATCTATTTCTGCTTTATTGACTATGCCAAAGCCTTTGACTGTGTGGATCACAATAAACTGTGGAAAAGTTCTGAAAGAGATGGGAATACCAGACCACCTGACCTGCCTTTGAGAAATCTGTATGCAGGTCAGGAAGCAATGGTTAGAACTGAACAAGGAACAACAGACTGGTTTCAAATAGGAAAAGGAGTACGTCAAGGCTGTATATTGTCACCCTGCTTATTTAATTTACATGCAGAGTACATCATGAGAAACGCTGGGCTGGAAGAAGTACAAGATTGCTGGGAGAAATATCAATAACCTCATATATGCAGATGACACCACCCTTATGGCAGAAAGCAAAGAAGAACTAAAGAGCCTCTTGATGAAAGGGAAAAGGAGAGCGAAAAAATCGGCTTAAAGCTCAACATTCAGAAAACTAAGATCATGGCATCCGGTCCCATCACTTCATGGCAAATAGATGGGAAAATGGTGGAAACAGTGACTGACTTTATTATTTGGGGCTCCAAAATTACTGCAGATGGTGATTGCAGCCATGATATTAAAAGACGCTTACTCCTTGGAAGAAAAGTTATGACCAACCTGGACAGCATATTAAAAAGCAGAGACATTGCTTTGTCAACAAAGTTTTGTCTAGTCAAAGCTATGGTTTTTCCAGTAGTCATGTATGGATGTGAGAGTTGGACTATAAAGAAAGCTGAGCACAGATGAATTGATGCTTTTAAACTGTGGTGTTGGAGAAGACTCTTGAGAGGCCCTTGGACTGCAAGGAGATCCAACCAGTCCATCCTAAAGGAGATCAGTCCTGGGTGTTCATTGGAAGGACTGATGTTGAAGCTGAAGCTCCAATACTTTGGCCACCTGATGCGAAGAGCAGACTCATTGGAAAAGACCCTGATGCTGGGAAAGGTTGAGGGCAGGAGGAGAAGGGGACGACAGAGGATGAGATGGTTGGATGGCATCACTGACTTGATGGACATGGGTTTGGGTGAACTCCGGGAGTTGGTGATGGACAGGGAGGCCTGGCATGCTGCAGTCCATGGGGTCGCAAAGAGTCGAACACGACTGAGGGACTGAACTGAACTGAATTGAACTGAATGGTCTAGTGGTTTTCCCTACTTTCTTCAATTTAAGTCTGAATGAACAGCTTAGGAGAATATAAATGACTTGTCCACAATGAATTTATTGATTTTTTTTTAAAAAATCATCTTTCTTTATGTTCTGTTGAGATGTAGAATGTAAATTGAGTTTCTTCCCACTGAGGGCAAAAGGAGACCTGGAGTTTCACAGGAAAAATAATTTTTTTTAATATATCAGCTTCTAGTGGGATAGGTCTTAAAACTGACTGTTCCAGTTCTGTTTCTCCCAGGTCTTTATGACTTTCTCTCTGACCTTTTCTCATTATCTTTTATTCATTTCTATTCTGTTTGATCTTTCACTTTTTTTAGTTCATTGTCCCTTATAATTTCAGACAAATATGATCCCTTAGGTACCTTGTCATTTAGCCTCTTTTTCAGAGAATATTATTTTCCTTCAATTTTTTCTAATTTCTGGCAATTCTCATTTCTTCTTTCTTGTCTACTTCTATCTTGTGTTGTGTATTTCTTATTTGAAGTTTTGGGGCTTTTCCCCATGTGTGTGTTTGTGTGCTTCTACAGATGTTTTGCTCAGAAACAATTCAGATACAGATGCTATTTTACATTTATCCTATGTTTTATGGGTGATTTTGAAGGGAATCTTTTCAAGAACTAAAATTTTGACTCTTTTTATATTTTTTGTCACCTTGGAATAAGTGTCTGCTACATGATTAGTTCTAGGTAGGAACAAACTAGTGCTTTGATTGGCATAGTTGATTTCTTAGTTCTTGGTCTTTCTTGTGCAATTACTCTAGCAGAGGTAAGGTTTGGGGAAAGGTATCATATGTCTCCTGATTCTGGGATTCTGTTTCCTTCAGTGGGAACTTTAAATTCTGCCAGTTGTACCATTCTTTTTCTTCACCACAAGCATCCAAAGGATGCTCCCTTCTGCTAGGTCTCACACTTGATCCCAGTAATTGGGCCTCTTCAAGATTGCCACCCTCTGGTCCTCTGCACTGTCAAACCCATTCCTGTCAATTCCCTAATCACCAGAGCTATAGTCAACCAGGTCTCAGACATCTTATGAGTTTATCCACATACTCCTTCTGTGAGTAATTTTACCTGAGTTCCCTCCCAAGTACTCCCTCCCTGCTGTCCTCTCCTCTATGTGCAGAGTCTTTGCTGGTCCTGCTACTGCTGTGTGGCTCCCAGACCTAGTTGAATACAAACCAATTGGAATCTATAGTGTTCTCTGGCCCCTGGTTGTTTGGGGCAGGGTTTTGAGCGGTGTCCTTGACTCTTTATGTTAGTCCCTAGCCCTCTGAATTTCATGTTGAGAGATTCAGCTACCATTATTCCAGGTAGACCTGTGCTCTCCTATCATTCTTTTTCAAATGCAGAATTTCAATAGCACATAAAAGTAGACATAACAGAACAATTATCAACTTATGGCTGAACTTGTTTTACTATAGTCCATCCACTTACCTATTCCTATATCATTTAAAGCAAATCTCAGACATCATATTTCATCTGTGATTATGCCAGTGTGTGCTCAGTCATGTCCAATTGCTTGCGACCCCATGGACTATAGCCCACCAGGCTCCTCTGTCCATGGAATTTTCCAGACAAGCATACTGGAGTGGGTTGTCATTTCCTTCTCCAGGGGATCCTCCCATCCCAGAGATCAAACCTGCAACTCTTGTGTCTCCTACATTGACAGGCAGATTCTTTACCGCTGTGCCACCTAGGAAGCCCCAGTTACATCAGCATGTTTCTCTAAATGAGAACTATTTTTGAAAGTATTATCCTCATAGCAGTACATTTATTTGTAAATTAATTAAACATCTTTAATATCATAAAATATTGTTCAAAGTTGTTCCAATTATTGTTTTTAAGTTAGTATCCTTTCATGGTATCCAAATAAAACCCACAAACTGTAATCAGAAGGATATGTGTTTAAGTCTTTACGTATATGTTTACCCTTGGTTTCTTCCTTCCTTTCTCTTTCTTGCTCTTACTCTCTTGCTCTAGCTCTCTCTTGGTCTCTTACTCTCCTTTTTTTTTTTAAAAAAATATCATTTGTTGAAGAATCTGAGTTGTCTGTTCTGTAGCATTACGGCAATCTAAATTGTATACCTGAGTGTAATTTAAGAAATTCTTGTCCTCTGTGTTTCCTTTTTGGTGGTAAAATCTAGAGCCGTGCTATTAAAAAAAAAAAGAAAGAAAATGTGAGCCACATACGTAATGTAAATTTTTCTAGTAGCCCCACTGAAAGCTAAAAAAGTATAAGCAGTATAAGCAAGTACCTGCATGCTAAGTCATTTTAGCCATGTCTGACTCTTTGCCACACTATGGACTGTAGCCTTCCAGGCTCCTCTGTCCATGGGATTCTCCAGGCAAGAATATTGGAGCGGGTTGCCATGCCCTCCTCCAGGGGATCTTCCCAACCCAGGGATCAAACCCACATCTCCTGCAGCTCGTGCACTCCAGGAGGATTCTTTACTGCTGAGCCACTGGGGAAGCCCCTTTATAAGCACACAATAATACAAATATAATCTTCTACATGCTAATTAATACTACACAGTAAAGGAAATGTAATTCTACCAGAGTTTTAAAGCTGTGTTAATAGAAAAATATTGTGCATGTCTTCAGTTTTTAACTTTACTTTCACATGAATTATAAATTAAATATAGTTAAAACCTAGTTCCTCAGTCCTACTTGTTGTTCAGTCACTAAGTCTAGTCCACCTCTTTGTGACACCATGGACTGCAGCATGCCAGGCTTCCCTGTCCTTTAACATCAGTTTCATTTGCTGAAACTCATGTCCATTGAATCAGTGATGCCATCCAACCACCTCATCCTCTGTTGTCCCCTTCTCCTCCTGCCTTCAATCTTTCCCAGCATCAGAGTATTGGCGCTTCAGCTTCAGCATCAGTCCTTCCGGTGAATATTCAGGGTTGATTTCCTTTAGGACCGACTGATTTGATCTCCTTACTGTCCAAGCGACTCTCAAGAGTCTTCTCCAGCACCCCAGTTAGAAAGCATCAGCCTTTTTTATGACTAACTCTCATATCTATACATGACTACTGGAAAAACCATAGCTTTGTCTTTATGGACCTTTGTTGGCAAAGTGATGTCTCTGCTTTTTAATACACTGTCTAGTTTATCATAGCTTTCCTTCTAAGGAGCAACCTTTCTTTTAATTTCATGGCTGCGGTCACCATACACAGTGATTTTGGAGCCCAAGAAAATTAAATCTGTTATTGCTTCCACGTTTCCCCCTTCTATTTGTCATAGAGATTAAGGAGATTCATGTTTAATATCTTGGCAAGACTGCTTCAGAAGTGGTGTGTATCTCTGATCAGGAGATACATCAAGTCCCGTATGTTTCTTCAAATAATATTAGCAGTGCTTTGAGTTCAACCTGTATGCCCATTAACTGATTATGTGGAGCAAAATGGTGATATTCCATCATTATGTGTTATTTACCGGAACAACTGTATGAAAAGAACCTTCCCCTAAATACTGCTTACTTACTTAGTGGTACCCTCTGTAAAGAAAACTGCAACTTAATGAGCAATTTCCCAAGCATCCACTGTGGTCACCAATAAGCTTATTTCTTTTTTCCCCCCCTGTGCTAATATGAATTTGAAGTTTAAAGCACATTAAAGTAATTCAATTCATTGTAATATAGCCCTTACTGATACTTCAATTACCTTCTTTTAGTAGTGAAAGTGACTTTAAGTTGGCTCCTTCATCCTTTGGTAAGTTTCTAATTATCTTTGAGATCTTTCTTGATATCAGTATGACAAGGTGCTTCTGTCTCATCTTGACTATTTTCTGACTTGGAGTCAGTCATTTCTCTAAGAATCTCTGGTTTCTCTTGGTGCAAAACATTATTTCCAAATCAAATTGTTTAACCTAAAGATATCCATTAAAACTGTTTTATCTCTACATCTTTCCAGTGGACAGAGGTAGCAAATATATATTCATACTTGTTTGTATTCATATATATTCATAATTTGAATTCAGAACTACAGGGTTTTTTTATTGAGTGTCTATCTTTCAGCTGAATCTCTTTCCACTAATACCAGTAGTTTTGTTTTTAATGACACTGGAAGTAATAGAAATGTGGTATCTCATAGTCTCCTTTACTTTTCTGTGCATTATAGACAAAATAATAAAGAAATACCAACAATGCCAATTGCAATATGATTGAGGAAAGCAGTTTTATTTTGTCACTGTCCTGGGGGTACATATAAATTATTGTGTTTTATAGTCTCTTGGTATAGTTCTTATCCATATGCTTGCTCCACAGAAGGCTTAAACAGATTAATTTTTACACTGTGTTCTCCATGTCTAGAGGTGACACCTTAGAAATTCATTTTATAATGATAACAAAATGAATGTGGCTTCCAACTCACATGTAATCAAACAAGGTATATTCCTTATAGTCTAGCCTTGACTATAAGATCAGCGGGTGTCCCAAAGGCCTGGGTGGAGGTGGGTCAGGGACCCCTGGTCTCCCCAGATGCTGGATCCTTGAACTTTCTCCTCTTTCTGGCTGAACTTGAGAAGAAAGGACGAGATTACCTGGAGTCAAGCTTCAAATCTTAGCCTAACAGTGGCTTTCCACGTCCAATGAAGACCTAGAAACAAGAAATTCTAAATAAAATCGAACTAAACTGGAATAGCATCAATTAAACTTCGGAATAATAGGGCACCTGAATAAAATACAGTTCTTCCCATTCAGATCTGGAACCCTCGACCCGAAAGGTGCCATCCTGGCTGATAAGCGACATCGCAGCCCCCTGCATCCCCCGCCACCATTTACTCACAAGGACAAGCCATGCAGTTATAAGACGTGCGGTGCGAAGCCCCCTAGGCGGGCAGGACTCCTTGGGCTCTGTCTCTGCCTTTTACCCGCGAGACCCAAGGGACCCGACCGGGAGATGGCAATGACTCGGTCGCTGCGCCCCGTGGCGGCAGGGCCGGGCCTCCGCCAGCCAGTGACGGGCAGAGCCGCCCTGGTCCAGCGGGGACGCCCGGGATGATCTCACACCTGCCTGCCAAGTCTGTGCGCTCCGCGCTGCTCGCGGACGCGGGAGCCGGGAAACAGGTCTTATTAGGGGAGTAAAAAGTCTTCTTCTAGTAAAACAGAAAGGTTCCACCGAGACTTGAACCTGGATCGCTGGATTCACAGTCCAGTGTGCTCACCACTACGCCATAGAATCACGACTGGGTGTGCTATCCCACAGCTGATCCAGGCCGTGCTCAGCCGGGAGGGCCCAGGACCCGCCTCCCGCCCCGCCTCTTGTCACCCGGACCCAAGCCGCTTCCTCCGTGACGCCAGGGGGCCCCGGCCCGCGGCCGTCTCTTCAGGTTCGGACGTCGTGGAAAGAGTTGAAATCCTTTTGGGGTGAGCGACAGGGAGGGGCTTTTAGGCCTCCCCTAAATGCACCCGCTGTCTCTGCATTTCTAGAGTTTTCTGCCCTGAGGTAAAATTCCCGCCAGAAAAACAAAAAAACAGTCCCTTTCCTCTTTGCAATTGTCCTCTTCCCGCTGCCCTGGGAACTCTGAACGTCCCCAGAAGAACCCTTGGGACTTCGTGGGATGTCCTCTCCCTGGGACCCCAGGGTAGAATGGGGAGAGGCGCTGCCGGCTTCGTTGTAGGGTGGAAACCGAAGCGACCACCGTGCCACACTTCACACTATGCGCACCCATGCCCTTCAGACTCTGCTGGATTGTGTAACAGGAGTTTGGGTGCTGGAGGCACAAGTAAGGCCAAACAAAAGGAAATGCAGGAGTCTGGAGCAGAGAAAGGCTTATTGCAGGGCCGGGCAAGGAGAAAGGGGACTCCTGTTCAAAAGGCTCAAAGTTCCTGATAAGTTTTGGGGAAGAGTTTTTATAGGCAATATTTAGAGGGAGAGCTGCAGGGTATGTGATCTTCCTGCACTGGTGGTGAGGTAACAGGGTCCTGTTCCAGGAATCAGTCTTCTGGCTCTAACTAATCTGGGGTTCTAGGGTCTGTGCTCCGCCTGAATTTACCATCCTCCCACCATCCTTCCCACGTGGGTGAGGCCCTAGTTCCTGAAGAAATTAAGAGGTATGTATCAGGTAGTTATGTACGTTCCTTGAGTTGGAACCTGGACCCTGCCCCATGGCTGCATTATTGTTTCTTCCTTTCCAGTTGTGAAAAGAATTGGGGAAGTGAAAGCTCAGGAGGGAAGTTGTTGAGTAGCTCAGTCCTGTCCACTCAGGAGAGAAGTTGAAGAGTCAACAAACCTGTCAATCCAACAGTCTGAGTGCTTCCAGCTACCAAAATGAAGCTTAGGGAGGTCTGTGGAAAGGTGTGTCTCAGTGTAGCTGTCACCTCTTGGCACCTGCTGCTGAGTATCTGTAGGGCTTTGGGATTTGTGGTGATCTGGTATCTGCCCGATACTGTGAACGACCTTCAGAGAATAACAGCTGCTTCACCTCCATGTCTAAATGTTGCCCATATTTCCCTTTTGGCTAACTTTAACTCAGAACATGTATTATTATTTCTTTACTGTTTTAGTCTCTGCATTCCCTCACTCTAATTAGTAACTGTTTGAATCTGCCCTTTGAAACCCAGTGAAGGTCTAGGAAGCTGAAACTTTTCCCTTACAAATATGAAATGAGGAACATGGAAAGGCTTTTGTAAATAGGAGAGCCCCACAGGGTCCTGTTTCATTTCAGTGGCCCCCTTTTCTTTGATACTCAGTCTTGAGAGGATCAGATGTTGGACAAGAAAAGGAATAATATTTTTTGATAGATAATTTAAAAATAAACTTCCAGAGGAACTTGGCCTTCAGGATACTTGGCTTCAAGGTGTGGTTGGGTGTAATCCTATTATAGGATTTGGGCTTGGTTGGGTGATTTGTGATTTGGGGAAAGATTGGAAAACACACGGTTTGCTCCATATTGAATACTGTTAGTATGGGAACTTCTATGATTGGAGTAAGGAAGTAGCAGTCATTTCCTTATGAAAAGAGGAAGATGTTTGAGATTTTGTAGGTTGCCCAGTGACCTTATTTTTTTCTGGGCAAAATTATGAGGGTGCCTTCTTTTATTGATTTTATCAAGGTCTCAGAAAAACCTTAAGTTGATATTCTGTATCTGAGATTGTTTATTTCCAACAAGAGAAGAAATCAGTCAGACTAAGTGTCAGGTGATCTCAGGGCATCAGAGACTGGTATTTTTCTTTCTCATTGGAAATCTCTATAACGAGAAATCAGAGCACTCTGGTATCTTAAGCTGTAGGTTCAAACTTGACTGAGTTACAGTGTGACTTCGACTAAGTTTCCGGAATATTTTGTGGCTCAATTTGTTGCTTAAAAATGGGACAAATAGGAGTTCTTCCTACATGGGTTTCCCAAGGTTTTAAATAAGTTATGCAGGTAAAGCATTTAGTCCAGTGCCTCAGTTCAGTTCAGTTCAGTTCAACGCTCAGTCTTGTCCGACTCTCTGTGACCCCACGAATCGCAGCATGCCAGTGCCTAGCACGTAGTAAACACTCGATACATGGTAGCTTGTATCAGTCCTTCACTGTCAGCATTCTTATCTGTTTTGTTCTTTTAAACAACTACAGACCCAGAATATGAATGGATTACTATAAATAAATGGTCTCCAATTAATAGACATGAAATTGGCTCTAGTGTTTATTTATATAGTTAATACTTCAGAGGATATCTATATCTAATCCAGTCATATCTCAGTATACTCCTGGGATTGGTTTCAGGACCCCCCACTGATACTAAAATCTGCAGATGCTCAAGTTCACTATATAAAGTGGTATAATACTTGCATATAACCTATCCACATTCTCCTGTACACTTTAAATCATCTCAGGTTACTTAAACACCTAATACAATGTAAATTCTATGTAAATATGCCCAACAGATTTAAGTTTTGCTTTTGGAACTTTCTGGGAAATTTTTTCTGAATATTTTAATCTGCAGTTGAATTTTTGGATGCCTAACCCATGGATATGTTACAGGAAGGGGGCCCTCTTCCAGGGCCCAAGAGTGGGCTCTTGTCTAACACTTAGAAATAAATTGTCTAAGGAGACACAGAAAGCAAGAGACTTTATTAGGAAGTGGCCCCTGGGCAGAGAGCAGCAGGGTAAGGGAACACGGGAGAATTGTTATGCCATGTGACTCTCAGTCTCGGATTTTATGGTGAATGGGTTAGTTTCCAGGTTATCTCTGGCCAATAACTCTTAGGGTCCTTACTGGTGGCATGCACATCACTCAACCAAGATGGATCCAGCCAGAAGGATTCTTGGAGGTTGGTAGGGCATATGGCCTGGAGTATCCTTTCTCCTTTTGACCTTTCCCAAATTCTGGCTGGTGGTATTGTTACTGAAAGGTATGCATGAGGGGTCCAGCTGCTCATCGATCAAAAGCCAATAAGCAGGCCCGGTTGGTGGAAAGGAAAGTTTGTTTTACTTCAGATGCCAGCAACTGGGAGGGAGGGTGGCAGACATCTGTCCAAAGGTTGCCCCCACCACAAGTAGTGGGTGAGAGCTTTTATAGATGGGGGTGGGGGGATGCGTGGAGGGAAGTAACATGCAGAAACAGCACAGTCATCTCTAACAATCAACATCAGTTGGTCATCAGTGATGTGACCAGCATCATCTTGGTTGTTTTAGGTACAGTTAATCTTCAGTTCCATGGTACACTTGTTCCCCTTTCTATGCAGTCAATTCTTGAAATTGTGGCAGCTTAAGTCCTGGATATAGTCTGGTCATCATGCAGTTAACTTCTCCACCTGGTGTTTTGGTATCTATAAGACAGCTCACAGGATATGGCTCAGAATATTATCTACTGAGATAATATTATCTATTGAGCACTTGAGAAAGAGCTAAAGGTCCTTGCCTGTGTTTAATGACTACATTATTATTACTTAACCTCCTTAGACTGTTTTCCTTTGTTTCAGCTTTTCTCATTTCTCTGATTAAACTTATTATTTGACTAAATTTTTCCACAGGCAAAAGGCAGGCAGAGGACATGGTTGGTGGGCAAGGACCATATGGTCCTGCTCCATTTCAGTATCTTGTTATTAACAGTTCCACATTGCTTACCAGGACCTCCTGTTTAAGAGAACTCACGCAAGTGGCTACTATGGTGCCTGGCGAGGGTGGGTAGTTCCAGTCAATAGTTCTCCTAACAGATGTAGAGGGCCAAATATTTCTCCATCTTTGTCTGTGTAAGTATTTCTCTAGTATATATTCCTGTAATGGGAATTGCCCAGTTTAGAAGTATATTTGTAGATGCATATCTAATTTTGCTAATGCCTGCCCTATTTCCTTGAAATGATGCTTTACCAAGACATATTTCCATCATTTATAAGAATACTCTTTTTCTCCATACTCTTGCCACACTGAGTAGCCTCTGAACCTACCATTTATCTTTGCCAACAGCTAACCCCTTATTGAGAGATTTCTTTGAGTTCACACTCGTTGACTAAAGTGATGTCCTGGAAAAGCTTAAATCATATTTTTCTCTGTTCTCTTCTATTTTTTGACTACTCTGTTTTCTCGGGTAATCTCAGCCAGGTGCAGTGCAGATATATCACTTACTTGCATGGTGGGTGCTGCTGCCTGTTTGGTTCACTCATTGCTCTGAATTTTGAGGGTAAGGAGCTGACTCACAGAAGAGATTTGAGGTTGGATTGACTTGACTTCCTTTGACAAAGAGCCCAGACTGTACCAAATTGGGAACTCAGTTACCCTGGTCTCCATGACCAGGCATGAGCAGAATAAAAATTGGAGAACAGAGACATTTAATTTTAATTTTCATTCTAAAAATAGATCTTTTATTTATTTCAGTCAAAATAAGGGAAAGATTGCATTCAGAGTACTTTGGGAGAACTTAGTAACAGTAGCTGTTCCTTTGCTCTCCTTGTTCACCCTGTGCTAATAAATGTTTCTTGATATTAAAACCTTGCCTGTTGGGCTCAGAACAAGAAGCTAAAACAAAAAATCTGCCATTGGAAATAGAAATAGATGATGAATTCTTGGATAATGTTATGTGGAATTAAGTACTGTACTCTCTGTATTCTTTAGAGGTTTGGTTCATAACATTAAAGAGACATTCCTCCAACATGCCCTTCCTGGTGTCCTTGACATTACAAGGGCTTGAAAACAGTCACATAAAGGTGAGCACAAGATTTTTACTGTGATTCTTTGATCATTTGGGGGTTCTCTGCTTACATAATCGTTCAGTATGTCCTCCCCACCTTAATAGGGCTGATATTGACCATGTCATTGTTCTGACCATCTCTAATGAGGGGCTGCCCCTTACGGTCTCATGCTCCTCTGCGACACTCTTTATTGACCCGATTTCTGTCAGTCATGATTTCTTTCAGCTCAACTGAAGAAAGGTGACTTAAGAGAAAGCCTAGAACTGTGGAGCCCCAGAACTTACCTCTGCCATCTCTTTCTCCAAGAGGAGAATAAAATAACTGAGGTCCTTTTTTTCTTATGTTTCTTTATTTACGTATTCTAAGATTTTATTTATTTATTTTTGGCTGCACTGGGTCTTTGTTCTGTGCCGATCTTTCTCTAGTTGTAGCAATTAGGGGCTGCTCTCTAGTTGCAGTGCATAGGCTTCTCATTGTGGTGACTTCTCTTGATGTGGAGCATGGGCTCTAGGCATGGGAGCTTCAGTAGTTGTGGTACATGGGCTTAGTTGCTCAGCAACATGTGGAATCTTCTTGGACCAGGGATCAAACTGTGTCCCCTGCATTGGCAGGTGGATTCTTAACCACTAGACCACCAGGGAAGTCCCCTTATGTCTCTTTAGAGCAGTGGCCTTCCTGTTCTTCCTCTCCACAGCTTGTAGCCATAGGCACTGCAGACCACTTAACCCACCTGTTCCCATTTGCTTTCCTGCTGGTCTTGGAGGGTCTCCTGGAGCGGTAGAGGTGCTGCAGCTCGCCCTAGGGACACAGAGAGTAGCGACAGCCATATTTGGGAGCCACAGAGATCTTCATAAAGAAATGACCCATATGAGGGCTGAGATACCCCACCAATGAGAGCAGAGGAGAAAACCTAAAAGACAATGAAGGCACTAACAGCTCAGACTGGGGAAGCAGGGCCCTCTTTGTGTCCCACCTCAGGTGGGTACCCTTCCTGGAAAAGGAGACATTCTCCCTTGAGAGGCCACCTTGACAAAAGTCTTGCTTTGCTTAATCTGAGGCATTCTTGTTGCCACTAGGGCTTTGGGGATTTCTATTCTATACTGTTTAGAGGTCAAACCTTTTCGTTACATGACAGTCTCCTTGGAAATTTTGTCGGAAATGCAGTTTCTTGAACCTTATCTCCAGAGAATTTTAGGAAGCACCACAGTGACTATGATATAGATATTCTTTACCTGTGTAGCTAATGCTCAGTAACTGGAGCCTGTCTGCTGCATGATATTACATTTACTCATGCAAAGTTAATGCTGTCTTCTCTATTACATTATGTGTTCTCCTCTGTTGTATATAAGATCAATCTGCTCAAAGAGGGTAATGAAATCACCATGTAAAGCAGACTTGATACATGGTGTGTTGGTGTTTGCATCTTGTACTGTTTTACTTATGGCTGTGCTTTTATTGCTTCTGAACAGACCTGAGACAGGATCTGACTGAGAATATGATAGGGACTAAAACACCAGTAAAAATTAGTTATTCCTGGTAACTTACTTATCCACTTGGTATTTACTGACTATTCCATCTGGCAGGATTTTTTTTTTTAATATGGCAGGCTCTTGAGGGGGATTGGGTGAATAAGGCAGGCAGAGCGCCTGCTCTCAGGAAGATGATCTTTTAACACAGGAGCCAGACATTTTACAGAAACTCACATAAATATTATTTAATTATGGCTTTGATAAATTTTATTTGTATTCATGTGTTCCTTTGTCCCATTGTTGGCCAGGATTGAAAATTGACTGAGTATAAATAATAGGACTAAGGGACTGTAATAAAAGAATTGTCTCAGAAAAGGTCTTTCAGATAGTTTTGTTTAAACAGTGGGAATACTGATGTTTGATTCAATGTCCATTGAAATTCAGCTGTGCATTCCTAAATGGTGTATCATGTGCTTTGGACAGAGAAGCTTGTGTCCACGGCTTTGTTGTGGCTTTCTTGCCACCAAGGGGTTGGAGATTTGCATGGTTGGAGCTTGGGAAAATCCCCTAATCTATCTGGACCTCAGTTTCATCAGTAAAATAAGCTTGTTATTCAAATTCTCTGAATTCCATCCTGTTCCATTTTCTCAGAGTTGCATGAGGGGCTGAGATGCATGTTAAATGTGTCCTGGGAACTGCAGCCAAGATCTGACCTTGGTCCTTTCTGTGTTTCCTGCAGGAGCCTCAACTGAGCCCACACACTAAAATGAAAGAAAATCAGCAAGTTTGGAAGATGAGAATAACCCAAATAAGGCCAAGGAAATGGTGATAATGAAAGGAAGTGACAAGTTGAGTTCAGAAAAATCAAGGGAAACAGAGGACTACATATAGCATCATCCAACTCTTCATGGAGCAGTCTGAGCTGAGCAGGAAGGACTGGGAGAGTAACTTAATCCACAGGGAACTTGTGCACCTGCCGAGGTGATCCACACACTGGATCAGGGATGGTTTAGACTGCTGGGAGCACCAATTCCAGAAGGAGGAGGATGGGACCTTGAGGCTCTGCCCTAGACCTGCCCTGTCTAGACCTTGGAGCTGCCCTCACAGTAGAAGCCTTCCAAGTAAGTGTGGGCCAAGATGGATAAATGATATTTAGAGAAGAATTGGAGATATCCATCTTTACTTTAAATAGTTCTGCCGTATTGCCAGAAGGGGCCAAGGTAAGGAGGGGACATTTATATCTGAAGCAGAGATATTAATAATATTCTTTTGCATTTAGAGTTTGAAAGGCTTTACACACAATATCTCTTAAATATTTGTTGAGTGCCTTTTTTTTTAAATGCTGTGTTTCCCTGAGAAAATCAAAGCCATGAGAGAAAGAGTAGAGGTGGATATTTTCAATAAAATGTGCTTGCTTTCCTTAGGTAGGCTGTTGTAGCAGCCAAGAGGGCAGGAGGGTAGATCAAGGACATCTCTTCCTAATGACAGTGTGAACCACTGAGGAATCCTGAGAACAGTTGTATCTCCCTCAGAGTCACACTGATGAGTGTTGTATGGCAAGGATAGTGTAGGGCAGACTCCTCTCTAAAGAAGGGGCTTTTTTACATAGTGGGAGAAAGCAGAGCATCCCTGACAGTACAATTGGAATGTAGTTGAGATGGTTGGAAATTTTCAAACACTTGTATTCAAACTGTGACTGATAATTGCTGAGAACCTCCTCAGTACTTGACTCAGCACCAGGAGTCATGAACACAGAGATGAATAAAGTATTGTCTCAACTTCTTCCCTGATAGCTCAGTTGGTAAAGAATCTGCCCACAATGCAGGAGACCTGGGTTGGAAAGATCCCTTTGAGAAGGGAAAGGCTACCCACTCCAGTATTCTGGCCTAGAGAATTCCATGGACTGTATAGTCCATGGGGTAGCAAAGTGTTGGACACGAATGAACAAATTTCACTTCACTTCAGTCCAGTAACCAGGAAGTCATGAAAAATGTAGTGGTGATGGGTTCATCAGAAGAAGTGACAAATGATGCCTACAGTAGTGGTCCTGGTTTTCCTTTTTTTTTCCCCTAAGCTGTATGGTCTTTCCTGGCTCAGTAACCCTGGTTCTCAGCCAGATTTCAACCTCTGGTGGTGCATTACAAAAAATAAAGAGGGAAAGCCAGGTGACATATCAGAAACATTTGTTCTTCCTCAGCTGGGAGAGGTAGTCACTTGGCCACACAGGTCTTGCTGAGTTCAAAATCTCTGGCATTTCTGCAGTGAAGGAGTAACCTGATCCATTCTAGTCCCAGTGGAATGAGATCCAAAAGGAAGTATACCCAGTTGGTTGATTATGGCCTTAATCCTCATTAAATCTTGCTGGTCCTCAACTCACAGCCTGGCATTTGAAAGGAATGCAGCAGACTTTTTTCCCAAATGACTTAGAAGGGGAGCTGGAAGGTTTATCTTCCAGGAAAACACATCTCAGAAATGTCCTCCAAGAATTTACCAAAATTCCTGAATATACTGAATTGTTCTGTTATTAACCATTAATTGTCAGGGGAGAGTGAGAATGCAGTTCCTTACTAACACAAATTATGCAGTCATGTTTCCCACATTGTGGAAATCAGGTCAGCACTACAGAGTGCAATGGCTAAGCCTCACACTGGGAATACTACCTGCCTGCTCATGGTATTTCTGCTGTCCTGTATTTACTAATACAGAATACTAATAATAGGGGAAATTGTGTGAGGGAGAATAGACCACAAGTGAGAGAACTCTGTACTAGCTGCTCAATTTATCTGTAAACCTAAAGCTGTTCTAAGAAGTAATGTGTATTAATGTTTTTAAAGGATGTAACACCTTCAAATCATAGTTTCTGTGGCATTCTGTAACTGCTAATTATTACTGAGTGTTGGGGGACACCAATCTGGAGTCTGACCAGTTGGTGATTTCCATGCCTGGGCCTTCAACCTTTGCCAGCCTAGCAGTTCCTCTGGAATCTGGATGTGAAATCATGTAGATCAGGGTGGCCCCAGTGCTCCAGATGGTGCAGAGAGAGAACTAGCATGTGGTGAAGGCTGAAAGAAACCATCGCAGGACAGAACTCTGTGAAGATCTAGGAGGAATGAGATTCTGCAGCTGCCCCACCTGTACGCACAGAGCAAAAAAGAGTATGGACACGATATGAGAGCTACAGGATAATGTAGCTGCCTCCTGTGCTGAAAACGCAAACAACAGAGTGCTGAGTCTTAACATGCCGACGTCTGGGCACTGACACCAGCAAGTGGCCCTCCACACCCCAACGGAGGGCGCACGGCCCTGGCCGCCTGATCCTCGCCGCCTGCGGAGCCCCCGCCCAGGTGACAGGTGACAGTACAGCCTCTTGGGCTGGAGTTGGACATGTGCCCTTCTTTCTTGGGCATTCCTTTCGGCGGGATGGAAGGGTGTGAAAGGCTTTCCAAAGTGGCCGGTTTTCAAATCTTTAAAACTGGCCCTTGAACCATATAAAAGCCTGGAGAGTGAAAACGTCTAGACAGCAGCCCTTGGGCCGCGCTGAACTTCCCTCTGAGGACCGAGCGACCGCCGCAGTCTTGGGGACGCGGGGTGGGGGGCGGGGAGTGGATGAACCTGGAAGGAAGGAGAGAGAAGGAAGGTGAGGGAGGAAACAGCCCAGAAGAAATTGCTCACACCCAACCACACCCCGCGGGCGCCAGCAGCGTGGGGGCCGCGGTCGCTCTGGTTCTGATCGCATTCCCAACACAGAGAACGCTCTGCCCACCCCCTCCAAAGAAGCCGGCAGAGCCCCACGATTAAACCCTTGGACCTGAGGTCCCAGGGAGGGGACATCCCACGAAGTCCTAAGGGCTCTTCTGGGTATGTTCAGGGCTCCCAGGGCAGCGGGAAGAGGACAACTGCAAACGGGAAAGGGACTTTTTTTTCCTGGGGGGAATTTTACCTCAGGGCAGAAAACTCTATAAAGGCCGGTAGAACAGGTGCATTTGGGGGAAGCCTAGTAACCTTTTCCTAATAACTTTCCTAGTAACAGCAAAAAGTTACTCATCCATCCCAAATGGATTTCAACTCTTTCCACAATGTCCAAACCTGAAGAGACGCCCGCGGGCCGGCGAGTCAGGCGCCCCCTGGCGTCGCAGAGGAAGCGACTCAGGGCGGGTGACTAGAGGGACAGGCGGGAGGCGGGTCCTGGGCCCGCGGTGCTGCGCGCCACCTGGCTCGGCAGTGGAAGAGTGAGCCACCAGGCTGGCTGTGGTTCCATGGTGTAATGGTGAGCACTCTGGACTCTGAATCCAGCGATCCGAGTTCGAGTCTCGGTGGGACCTTTCTCTTTGGAAACCCTCTTTTACTTGTGCCCCCTACCCTGGTAGGGAAGAGTCCTAACTGGACGGCCAGAGAATTCCCTGAGGTAGGGCAGCTTGCTGGGATACACAAAGAGGAGATATCTACTCCATGAGGCAGAGGAAAAAATTCCAGCATGAGGTAGACAGACCACCAGGAGACCCCCACAGAGACTGAGCCAGCCTGCCTTTGAGTGTTTGGGTGTCTCCTGCGGAGGTCCGGCTCTGGGTGCAGCAGACCTGGGTGTGGCATAAGCCCTCTTCCAGGAGGTCACCATTAACCTCACCATAGAGCCGCCAGAACTTACACAGGACTAGGGAAACACACTCTTGGAGGGCACAGACAAAACTTTGGGACCCAGAAGAAAGGAGCAGTGACCCCACAAGAGATTGACCCAGACTTGCCTGTGAGTGTCCAGGAGTCTCCGGCGGAGGCATGGGTTGGTGATGGCCTGATGCAGCGTCAGGGGCACTGAGTGTGGCAGTGCGTGCATGGGACCTTTTGAAGGAGGTCGCCATTATCTTCATTACCTCCACCATAGTTTGGTCTCAGGTCAAACAACAGAGGGGGAACACAGCCCCGCCCACCAACAGAAAATTGGATTAAAGACTTAACTGAGCATGGACCCGCCCATCAAAACAAGACCCAGTTTCCCCCCCAGTCAGTCCCTCCCATCAGGAAACTTCCATAAGCCTTTTATCCTTATCCTTCAGAGGGCAGACAGAATGAAACCACAATCACAGCAAACTAATCAAACATCACATGGACCACAGCATTGTATAACTCAATGCAACTATGAGCCATGCCGTGTAGGGCCACCCAAGACAGACAGGTCTTGGTGGCGAGTTCTGACAAAATGTGTTCCAGTGGAGAAGGGAATAGCAAACCACTTCAGCACTCTTGCCTTGAGAACACCATGAACAGTATGAAAAGGCAAAAGGATATGACACTGAAAGATGAACTCCAGGTCGGTAGGTGCCCAATATGCTACTGGAGAAGAGTGCGGAATAAACCCCAGAAAGATGGAGCCAAAGCAAAAACAGTGCCTAGTTGTGGATGTGACTGGTGATGGAAGTAAAGTCCGATGCTGTAAAGAACAATATTGCATAGGAAGCTGGAATGTTAGGTCCATGAATTAAGGTAAATTGGAAGTGGTCAAATAGGAGATGGCAAAAGTGAACATCAACATTTTAGGAATCAGTGAACTAAAATGGACAGGAATGAGTGAATTTAACCCAGATGACCATTATATCTACTACTGTGGGCAAGAATCCCTTAGAAGAAATGGAGTAGCTGTCATAGTCAACAAAAGAGTCTGAAATGCAGTACTTGGGTGCAATCTCAAAAATGACAGAATGATCTCTGTTCATTTCCAAGGCAAACCATTCAATATCACAGTAATCCAAGTCTATGACCCAACCAGTAATGCTGAAGAAGCCAAAATTGAACGGTTTTATGAAGACCTACAAGACCTTCTAGAATACCCAAAAAACAATGTCCTTTTCATTATAGGGGACTGGGATTCAAAAGTAGGAAGTCAAGAAATACCTGAAATAACAGGCAAATTTGGCCTTGGAATACAAAATGAAGCAGGGCAAAGGCTAACAGAGTTTTCCCAAGAGAATGCACTGGTCATAGCAAACACCCTCTTCCAACAACTCAGGAGAAGGCTCTACACATGGACATCACCAGATGGTCAATATAAGATTGATTATATTCTTTATGGCCAAAGATGGAGAAGCTCTATACAGTCAGCAAAAACAAGACCAGGAGCTGACTGTGGCTCGATCAAGAACTCCTTACTGCCAAATTCAGACTTAAATTGAAGTAGGGAAAACCACTAGACCATTCAGGTATAACCTAATCAAACCCCTTATGATACAGTGGAAGTGACAAATAGATTCAAGGGATTACATCTGACAGAGTGCCAGGTGAACTATGGATGGAGGTTCATGACATTGTACAGGAGGCAGTGGTCAAGACCATCCTCAAGAAAAAGAAATGCAAAAAGGCAAAATGGCTGTATAAGGAGGGCTTACAAATAGTTGAGAAAAGAAGAAAAACTAAAGGCAAGGGAGAAAAGGAAAGACATACTCATAACTTGCAGAGTTCCACAGAATAGCAAGGAGCCTTCCTCAGTGATCAGTGCAAAGAAATAGAGGAAAACAATAGAATGGGAAAGACTAGAGATCTCTTCAAGAAAATTAGAGACAGCAAGGGAACATTTCATGCAACTTCAATTCAGTTCAGCCACTCTGTCATATCTGACTCTTCACAACCCCATAGCACACCAGACCTCCCTGTCCATCACCAACTCCCAGAGTTTATTCAAACTCATGTCCATTGAGTCGGTGATGCCGTCCAACCATCTCATCGTCTGTCATCCCCTTCTCCTTCCGCCTTCAATCTTTCCCAGCATCAGGGTCTTTTCCAATGAGTCAGTTCTTCTCATCAGGTGGCCAAAGTATTGGAGTTTCAGCTTCAACATCAGTTCTTCCAATGAATATTCAGGGCTGATTTCCTTTAGGGTGGACTGGTTTGATCTCCTTGCAGTCCAAGCGACTCTCAAGAGTCTTCTCCAACACCACAGTTCAAGAAAGCACTCAGCTTTCTTTATCGTCCATGTCTCACATCCATACATGACTACTGGAAAAATCATAGCCTTGACTAGACAGACCTTTGTTGGCAAAGTAATGTCTCTGCTTTTTAATATGCTCTCTAGGATGGTCACAACTTTCCTTCCAAGGAGTGAGCGTCTTTTAATTTTATGGCTGCAGTCACCATCTGCAGTGATTTTGGAGCCCCCCAAAATAAAGTCTGTCACTGTTTCCACTATTACCCTATCTATTTGCCATGAAGTGATGGGACCAGATGCCATGATCTCAGTTTTTTTAATGTTGAGCTTCAAGCCAACTTTTTCACTCTCCTCTTTCACTTTCATCAAGAGGCTCTTTAGTTTTTCTTCACTTTCTGCCCTAAGGGTGGTGTCATCTGCATAACTAAGGTTATTGATATTTCTCCCGGCAATCTTGATTTCTGCTTGTACTTCTTCCAGCCCAGCATTTCTCATGATGTACTCTGCATATAAATTAAATAAGCAGCGTGACAATATACAGCCTTGACGTATTCCGTTCTCTATTTGGAACCAGTCTGTTGTTCCATATCCAGTTCTACCTGTTGCTTCCTGACCTGCATACAGATTTCTCAAAAGGCAGGTCAGGTGGTCTGGCATTCCCATCTCTTAAGAATTTTCCACAGTTTGTAGTGATCCACACAGTCAAAGGCTTTGACATAGTTAATAAAGCAGAAATAGATGTTTTTCTGGAACTCTCTTGCTTTTTTGACGATCTAACGGATGTTGGCAATTTGATCTCTGTTTCCTCTGCCTTTTCTAAAACCAGCTTGAACATCTGGAATTTCACAATTTATGTACTTCATGCAAAGATGGGCACAATAAAGGAGAGAAATGGTATGAACCTAACAGAAGCAGAAGATACTAAGAAGAGGTGGCAAGAATACACAGAAGAACTGTACAAAAAAGATCTTCATGACCCAGATAACCACAATGGTGTGATCACTCACCTAGAGCCAGGCATCCTGGAGCACAAAGTCAAGTGGGCCTTAGGAAGCATCACTACAAAGCTAGTGGAGGCGATGGAATTCCAGTTGAGCTATTTCAAATCCTAAAAGATGATGCTGTGAAAGTGCTGCACTCAGTATGCCAGCAAATTTGGAAAACTCAGTAATGGCCACAGGACTGGAAAAGGTCAGTTTTCATTCCAATCCCAAAAAAGGCAATACCAAAGAATATTCAAACTACCACATAATTGCACTCATCTCACACACTAGCAAAGTAATGCTCAAAATTCTCCAAGCAAGGCTTCAACAGTATGTGAATTGAGAACTTCCAGATGTTCAAGCTGGATTTAGAAAAGGCAGAGGAACCAGAGATCAAATTGCCAATATCCATTGGATCGTCATGCAACAGGCAAAAAACTAAGATCATGGTATCCGGTCCTATCACTTCATGGCAAATAGATGGTGAAACAATGGAAACAGTGGCAGACTTTATTTTCTTGGGCTGCAAAATCACTGCAGATGGTAGCCATGAAATTTAAAAATGCTTACTCCTTGGAAGAAAAGCTATATCCAACCAAGACAGCATATTACAAAGCAGAGACATTACTTTGCCAACAAAGGTCCATCTAGTCAATGCTATGGTTTTTCCAGTAATCATGTATGGATGTTCAAGCTGGACTTAGAAAAGGCAGAGGAACCAGAGATCCAATTGCCAACATCCACTGGATCATCAAAATAGCAAGAGAGTTCCAGAGAAACATCTATTTCTGCTTTATTGACTACGCCAAAGCCTTTGACTGTGTGGATCACAACAGACTGTGGAAAATTCTTAAAGAGATGGGAATACCAGACCACCTTACCTGCCTCCTGAGAAATCTATATGCAGGTCAAGAAGCAACAGTTAGAACTGGACATGGAACAACAGACTGGTTCCAAATTGGGAAAGGAGTATGTCAAAGCTGAGTGCCAAAGAATTGATGCTTTTGAACTGTGGTGTTTGGAGAAGACTCTTGAGAGTCCCTTGGACTGCACAGAGATCAAACCAGTCCATCCTAAAGGAAATCAGTCCAGAATATTCATTGGAAGGACTGATGCTGAAGCTGAAACTCCAATACTTTGGCCACCTAATGGGAAGATACTACCCTTGATCTTAGCTAAAAGGCCGAGAATACTTTGGTCACTTGATGGGAAGAGCTGACTCATTGGAAAAGACCCTGATACTGGGACAGATTGAGAGCAGGAGGAGAAGGGGACGACAGAGGATGAGATGGTTGGATGGCATCACCGACTCAATGGACATGGATTTGGGTAGACTACAGGAGTTGGTGATGGACAGGAAGGCCTGGCGTGCTGCGGTTCATGGTGTTGCAAAGAGTCGGACATGACTGAGCGACTGAACTGAACTGAATGGGAAGAACTGACTCCTTGGAAAAGACCCTGATGTTGAGAAAGACTGAAGGCAGGAGAAGAAGGGGACAAGAGAGGATGAGATGTTTGTATGACATCACTGACTCAATGGACATGAGTTTGAGCAAGCTCCAGGAGTTGGTGATCGACAGGAAAGCCTGTTGTGCTGCAGTCCATAGGGTCACAAAGGATCAGACAGGACTGGGCGACTGAACTGAACTGATGAGGTAGGGATGTGATGGAGATGCAGGATGCCTACTGTACTGGCAGCTGGAAATGGTTGATAGATATAGATAGGAGAATAGGGCCTATTTAGAACTTGACATTTCATGTAAAAAAGAAATATTAAATAAAGATTAAATGTTCCTCAAGTAGAGGAGGAAGCACCTGAATGAAGAGTTAGGTAAAAATGTGTAGATTGCTGAGGAGAAACCTGCTGATCACCTCCATGAAATTTTCCTTTACACATCTACTGAATAGACCTCAAATCCCTGGATGTGCACATCACCGGCCTTGGAATCTCCAGCCTGTAGTCCCTTACTTGTGGTCTCAGGTGTCCTGAACCTCCTCAGGTCCTGCAAGAGAAGAGAAGGGGAAGTGGGGAGGAGAGGGTACCTGCCAATCAACTTTAAGGACGCCAACAGGATGACTAAATTAGCAACCACATACATTACAAAGGATTTACCTAATCTACAGTATCCCCACAAAAAGCAAAAGGAAATGTAGCAAAAAAAAAAAAAAATGGAGTAACTTTCAGACTTTCTGAGCAGAAGACATTCTTGAGTAGATCAATGTTCCTGGTGGTAGAAGACAATTTAACTCGGTGAGAGGGTCCTTCGAAAGTCTCAAAGTAAATTCTTCTATGAATAGAAGGAAAAGGTCATGACCTTCTTTGTCAATGGTGTCTTATTGGAGCAAGTTGAAGTGGGAACCTAACAGGTCCGGGACTCGGCCCTACCCGGCCCTCAAAGCTTCGGGCTGCAGGAGTAAAAGACACTGGGCGCGGCCTAAAGGTAAAAGCCCCACTGAAACTCGAACTCGGACCACTCGATTCAGAGTCCAGAGTGCTCACCATTACCCCATGGCCGCCTCGCTCTCCCAAATCTGAGCCTGGCAGCACGCAGCCACGCGGGTCCAGGACCCGCCTCTCTCCCGGGGCTCTCTTCATCCCGTCCCAAGCCGCTTCCTCCGCGACGCCCGGGGGCGCCCGCGGCCGTCTCTTCAGGTTTCGACGTCGTTGAATGAGACGAAATCCATTCTGGGTGAGTGACAGGGAAGGGCTTTTAGGCCTCCCCCAAATGCACCAGCTCTGCCGGCATTTCTAGAGTTTTCTGCCCCGAGGTAAAATTCCAGTGAGGGGGGAAAAAAAAAAGTTCCTTTCCCCTTTGAAGTTGTCCTCTTCTCGCTGCCCTGGGAGCTCTGGACTCCCCCAGAACAGTTCTTGGGACTCCGTAGGATAGCCCCATCCTCCTCCTCCACCTCCCATCCTGTTTTCTACTGCCCCCCTTTCTCCTCTCCGCGTTCCTTGCTGTCTTCCCCCTCCTTCCTCCCGCTTCCTTCATCTGCTTCGTCGCCTACCACTCGTCCTCAGTTTTCTTGCTCCCGCCCCGGTACAAAGCACAGGCTGTCAAAACATGGAACATGGGGAAGAGCGGCTAGTCTGACAGGAAGGTGAGGAACATCTTCCTCATGGGAGAAGCCTGATTGCTTCTCGGATCAGGATCCTTTGGGGGTCTGTGCTGGACAGCGTGGCTGAGCGTCCTTAGCCAGTGCTCGAGGCCTGGGCAGCGCTGGTCTTTAGCCCGCCTGGGACCATCCTGGAACTAGAGTGGCTTCAAAATTAAGAATCTTGTGTTCGGCGCAGCTGCTGACTGATTTGTCAAATTCCACGAAAGTGAACCGCCAGCACTCTTGTCATTCATTTAGGGCTTAGATTGAGAAAAATCAGGGGCTCCTCGTTTCTCCCCCTCGTGGCTATGTCTGGTACAGCGCACACTGATGGAGTAATGTAGATGCCGGAAAATGCGAAGAACTGGGTGATTCTCAGGACCTTGACATTGAAAGGCCAACAAACTACCAACTAAAATAGATAGATACATGGAGGGAAAAAAGTATGCTCCTCCCTTTTGACTACAAGCGGGGGTTGAAAAAGCAACTTTCTAGTTTTAGAATTCAGGCAGAAGAAGGATGAACAGATCATAGAACTTCCAACCTTCCGCAGCCAACCTTCTCATTTTAAAATTTCCAATGGCTCAGAGACTCTGTCGAAGATCTCCTGCCACCATCTTTGCACAACCCAACATCTGAGCATCTAGACACTCATAAGTCTTGAGTAGAGGCTGGGATCTTACACTTTGTGTGGGAAGGGAGAGAAGAGAAAAAAGGTTTTGCCCCTTCGGTTCAGTTGCTCAGTCCTGTCCCACTCTTTGCGACCCCATGGACTGCAGCCCGCCAGGCTTCCCTGTCCATCGCCGACTCCCAGAGCTTGCTCAAACTCATGTCCATGGAGTCGGTGATGCCATGCAACCATCTCATCCTCTGTGGTCCCCTTCTCCTCCCGCCTTCAATCTTTCCCAGCATCAAGGTCTTTTCCAATGAGTCAGTTCTTCGCATCAGGTATTCGCAAACTATTGGAGCCCCTTAAACCGAAGTATATTAGTCAGATTCAATAGGGAAGTATAAACAAGCCAGAGCTGTGGTTTATGTCCTGTTAACAGTGGATACTCTTAGGAAAGTTAGTGTGGAGAAGAACTTTTTTCCTTATACATTCTATTATCATGTAACTTACAAAGAGAATATATACACGTGTTGCTATTGTCTAAAAAAGAAAGGAAAATTTAAAAATGAAAGAAATATGCTTCAGATGCCAGTGCAGAGGCAATTTAATTGGGGAGGAAAGGAGAGCCTCCTTGGGGAGAGAACTCGGAGAAGGTGCCAGAGTTCTGAGAGGATCCCTGGGGATGAAGCTGGAGCTTCACTAGGACCAACTGGGGCAGAGGAAGGCTTGGTTAGTGGGCTGAGCAGCAATCTCCTACAGGTGGGTTCTTCTGGAAATCTATCCTCATCCTCATACTATCCTTTAAATAGCTCTCAAAACTACCTTCCCCCTACTCACACTATCTGTGCTTGTGAAATGAGTGTGATCATAAAGGTTGATAATTTTATGATAATTGGCCCCCACTTCCCATATTTAGGAATGACCAATTAATGCATACACACCTGGAGTACTTTGAAGCCATAAATGTGAGGAATATCTCTATGAATCAGTACAGAGTTATTTCCAGAATGTGTTTTTATGAGGGAAAAAAGGCAAGGTACAAAAGAGCAGGTACACAGTGTTACCGATCCCAGTCCTTGGACTCATCAGTCAATAGAAATTGATAAGAGTTCGGATGAGAATTTCAGGCAAAGCTTTACGGGTGCTGGTGCTACAGTACAAGGGAGTGAAAATGAGAAACAGGTTCCCTGGCTTGCTCCCAGAGGGAAGCTGCTTGGGTTGTTAAAAGGATTAACAATGTGAGTGGTCCATGAGTTGGTCTGGGGATCTAGCTTAGAGGTGGTTTTTCCACCCCTTTGGTGGTGTTGTGTGCAGGGGACAGGTGCATTACCCTGCTTTTGTTCCAGGCACCTCAGAAATGGCCGTTGGTTTGTGGCCTTTTTGTATCTTATTGTTCATAATTGCTCCAACTGTGAAGGTGTGCAGTTATGTTTAGCACGTTATAGTTTCTTTGTATTCTGTTGCTCTAGGAGATGTGTGTCCAGGTGAAAGCACTCCAGTAAAGGGTCCCAGGTCCCAACCTATCAAAACAGGATGCTATTTTTTGTGTAAGGAAAAGGGGAAACAGGTGGCTTCCCAGGTAGCTTGATTGATAAAGAATCCACTTGCAATGCAGAAGACTCCAATTCAATTTCTGGGTCAGGAAGTTCCCCTGGAGAAGGGATAGGCTACCCACTCCAGTATTCTTGGACTTTCTTGGTGGCTGAGATGGTAAAGAATCTGCCTGCAATGTGGAAGGCCTCGGTTTGATTCCTGGGTTAGGAAGATCCTCTGGAGGAGGGCATGGTAACCCACTCCAGTATTCTTTGTGCTCACTTCAGCAGCACAAGTTTTTATCTAGGAAATGTTTTTGTCTAGGGTTACATGGAAATGGAGTCTGAGATATGGAGATGGGTGAGGCTTTTTTCTAAGTGTAATCTTGATACAATTTTCATTTTTTAACCATGTCACTGTTTTACATAGTCTGAAAGAGGATAAAAAAGCTGATCTTAAAACTAAAAAATAAAAGAAGAATAAATGAATTTAATTATACATTAAATGATAATATAGCCACATAGAATATAATTAATCCAAGTAAAATTTGAAAGCATGCTTGTCTATAAACTCATAGTAGGGTATATCCTAAGGACATTGTGAACTTTACTTGATACATTTAAGACTGGTCATCATTGTGGTTGTTCAGTTGCTAAGTTATGTCCGGCTCTTTGGGACCCCATGAGGTGAAGCACAACAAGCTTTCCTGTCCTTCACCATCTTCTGGAGATTGCTGCAGCTCATGTCCATTGAGTCAGTAATGCCAACCAACCATCTCATCCTCTGTCACCCCCTTCTTCTGCCCTCAATCTTTCCCAGCATCAGGGTCTTTTCCAATGAGTCAGCTCTTTGCATCATGTGTCCAAAGTATTGGAGTTTCAGCTTCAGCATCAGTCCTTCCAATGAATATTCAGGACTGATTTCCTTTAGGATTGACTGGTTTGATCTCCTTACAGTCCAAGGGCCTCTTGAGTCTTCTCCAACACCACGGTTTAAAAGCATCAATTCTACTTCCTGTCCTAGTCCCAGAGCCTGTAAAGGTGAACCCACTGGGGCTGGCTGGTGGAGAAGAGGAAAGCTCGTTCCAGAGGGAACTGTCTGAGGGATCATGAGAATTTCTAAACAAGAAAAAGAGGGGAATAAATGACTGGTTTATTTATCTGAAAAAAAAAAAAAAGCATCAATTCTTCAGTGCTCAGCTTTCTTTATAGTCCAACTCTCACATCCATACATGACTACTGGAAAAACCATAGCTTTGACTAGACGGACCTTTGTTGGCAAAGTAATAGCTCTGCTTTGTAATATGCTGTCTAGGTTTGTCATAGCTTTTCTTCCAAGGAGTAAGCATTTTTAAATATCATGGCTGCAGTCATCATCTGCAGTGATTTTGGAGCCCCCAAAAATAAAGTCTCTCACTGTCTCCATTGCTTCCCCATCTATTTCCCATGAAGTGATGGGACCTGATGCCATGATCTTAGTTTTCTGAATGTTGAGTTTTAAGCCAGCTTTTTCACTCTCCTCTTTCACTTTCGTCAAGAGGCTCTTTAATTCTTCTTCACTTGCTGCCTTAAGGATGATGTCATCTGTGTATCTGAGGTTATTGATATTTCTCCCAGCAATCTTGATTCCAGCTTGTGCTTCATCCAGCCTGGCATTTCGAATGATGTTTATATTTCTGCATATAAGTTAAATAAGTGGAATAACAATATACAGCCTTGACATACTCCTTTCCCAATTTGGAACCAGTCTGTTCCATGTCAGTTCTAACTATTGCTTCTTTACCTGCATACAGATTTCTCAGGAGGCAGGTAAGGTAGTCTGGTATTCCCATCTCTTTAAGAATTTTCCACAGTCTGTTGTGATCCACACTGTCAAAGGCTTTAGTGTAGTCAATGAAGCAGAAGTAGATTTTTTTTGGAATTCTCTTGCTTTTTCTATGATCCAACGGATATTGGCAATTTGACCTCTGGTTCCTCTGCCTTTTCTAAATCCACTTATACACTTGGAAGTTCTCAATTCATGTACTGTTGAAGCCTAGCTTGAAGGATTTTGAGCACCTTGCTAGCATGTGAAATGAGTGCAATTGTGCGGCAGTTTGATCATTCTTTAGTATCGCCCTTCTTTGGGATTGGAATGAAAACTGAAATTTCTAGTCCTGGAGCCACTGCTGAGTTTTCCAAATTTGCAAATTGAGTGCAGCACTTTCACAGCATCATCTTTTAGGATTTGAAATAGCTCAGCTGGGATTCTATCACCTCCACTAACTTTGTTCTTAATAGTGCTTCCTAAGGCCCACTTGACTTCACACTCTGGGATGTCTGGCTGTAGGAGAGTGACCACACCAGCATGGTCATCTGGGTCATTAAGACCTTTTTTGTACAGTACTTCTGTGTATTCTTGCCACCTCTTCTTAATATCTTCTCCTCTGTTAGGTCCATACCATTTCTGTCCTTTATTGTGCCCATCTTTGCATGAAATATTCCTTTGATATCTCTAATTTTCTTGAAGAGTTCTCTTCTCTAGTCTTTCCTACTCTATTGTTTTCCTCTATTTCTTTGCATTATTGACTTAAGAAGGCTTTCTTATCTCTCCTTGCTATTCTTTGGAACTCTGCATACAGATGGGTATATCTTTCCTTTTCTCCTTTGCCTTTTGCTTCTCTTTTCTCAGCTGTTTGTAAGTCCTCCTCAGACAACCATTTTGCCTTTTTGCATCTACTTTGCCCAAAACTCTGTCTCCGAGATTTGATTCAGTCCTGATGTACAGAGAAGCTGAGCTTTCAGCTGCTGCTGCTAAGTCGCTTCAGTCATGTCCAACTCTGTGCGACCCCATAGACGGCAGCCCACCAGGCTCCCCCATCCCTGGGATTCTCCAGGCAAGAATACTGGAGTGGGTTGCCATTTCCTTCTCCAATGCATGAAAGTGAAAAGTGAAAGTGAAGTCGCCCAACTAATAAAAATAATTGGGAAAAAAAAAAAGAAAGTGAAGTCGCTCAGTCGTGTCCGACTCTTAGCGACACCACGGACTGCAGCCTACCAGGCTCCTCCATCCATGGGATTTTCCAGGCAAGAGTACTGGAGTGGGGTGCCATTGCCTTCTCCGGAGCTTTCAGCTTCAGAGCCAATTATGACTCCATGTTGGATGTGTTTCGTTTACTTTAACTTTTGCTTCCCATTGCTTTTGTTCACTTAAAGGATCTGTTTATCCATATTGGACTGCCTCACAGAATGCTGCCTCAGCTGCTTGAATATTATGCCAATGTGCCTTTGATCAGGACCCTTTCCACCTTTGGGTGGCTACCAGATAGAAGAAATTAACACATCCCCTCCCTGAGTCTTGCCATTCTAGAAGATATTTGAAAGATTAGTAGCATTTTTACTTTATTTTCTCACCTCTCCCAAATCTGTGCTCTATAAAAGAACCTGGCATCCAGACCCCAATAAGATGGTTGTTTTGAGACAATCTGCCATCTTCTCAGTCTGCCAGCTTTCCAAATGAAGTTGTATTTCTTGCCTGAACACCATGTCTCTTGGATTTATTGCTCTGTCATGCAGTGAACAGAGTGAGCTTGGACTCAGTAACACACATCCATACACACACACACACACACACATATCTAAAATCATCTAAAAGATCCATATGTAATGTTATATTCTCTATTTTGTAAAACGGGATAATGAGGCTCAAAAAGATTGCCTACTTAAAGTGGTGGATCTGGTATTCAAATCCAATAAAATCTTTTTCAAATCCATGGTTTTATTTCTTAAATCTAGGCCCAGTAAAGGATTTTGTGAGGAATCACTTGGGCTTCCCAGGTTGTGCTAGTCATAAAGAACCAGCCTGCCAATGCAGGAGACATAAAAGACCCGGGTTTGATCCCTGGGTCGGTAAGATCCCCTGCAGGAGGAGATGGCAATCCACTCCAGTACTTATGCCTGAAAAATCCTGTGGACAGAGGAGCCTGGTGGGCTACAGTCCATAGCGTTGCAACAAGTTGAACACAACTGAAGCAACTTAGCATACACACTTGGAACTAAGGAATATTGGTTGTTTATAATGTAATGTAAAAATTATCTGTTTATAATGTCTTTTATTCATCCATTTAACAAGTATTTGTTGACTATTCTATGTGGCAAGGACCTGTATAGTAAGGGGGCAAAAACAAGGCAGATCTTACTCTCACAAAGATTATCTTCTAATAGTCAAACATTATATGATAATTACTAAATATATTGCAATTGTGATGAGTGTTAATTACTATTTACGTGTTCTTTTGTCTAATTTCATCAGCTAGGGATTGAAAGGTGACTGAGCATGAAAAATACACCCATGAAATCCATGAGGATATGTTTTTCCTGGACAGGAATCTTCTGATTTTTTCATCTGAAAAGTGAGAAGTTCAGTTCAGTTCAGTCGCTCAGTTGTGTCTGACTTTTTGCAACCCCATGGACTGCAGCATGCCAGGCCTCCCTGTCCATCACCAACTCCCAGAGTTTACCCAAACTCATGTCCATTGAGTCAGTGATGCCATCCAACCATCTCATCCTCTGTCGTGAAGATCATGGTTTATTCCACTCTGATATTCCAATATAAGTCTGTGTGGTTAGAGTGCAAAGAGCACTGGCTTGGAAGTCTTAAGGCTCCCAGATTTATAAAGATAGCAATGCCACCAACAAGCTGTGGGAGCTCTAGCATGTTTCTTAATCTTTGTAAGCCTCAGTTTCTTCATCTATAAAATTAGGTTGTTATCCTTAATTTTTCCAGTTTTCCAAGTTTCCTGCAGAGGAACACCCCTGCCATGGTGCCCTGGAGACTTTGTATTCACATAGGCCACACAGGCTTAAATTGCAGCTGATCTGAGCTTTGGCAGAATGCCTTTTTATCCTCTGGAACACGAGAGGACAGGAGGCTTGAAGATCCCACTGGCTTGAAGATCCTGGAGTTGCCTTGAATATCCCACTTGCCTTTGTGTTTCCCTTCATAGTCCCTCATGAGATAGGTTATCAATGCCTACCAAGTTTTGATGAGAAATGATGCTTTCTGCCTTCTTTTCTCAGGGCATAGCTGAGACGATAAAACCATTTAGTTCCAGTCTAAAACTGGCTCCTCAGCAGTGGGTATCCTACAACTCACATGGCAGTCATAGTCCCCTTTTGTTTTGGTGGTGACTTTTTGTGTGCAGGACAATGGCCCAGGGAGCTGGTACATTTGACTACTCTTTTTTCACTGTTTATGTAAGTAATAAACTGAATGTAAAAGTGGCTCATTGTATTTTTGCCAGCTGAGTCAGTCAGGCCTTGGTCTTATCTTGTGTGCTTGACAGTTTCTTTCTGCTCTAGTGTTCTCTTTGAACCGTGATGAACTTTGTGTGTGTTAAATAGCCACTAGTCACTTCAGCCAAAGCCAGGGCATAGTCCTCAGTTTGCTGAATAAACATTATACTTAGCCTATGCCCTGAGGATATATGACTGAGTAACTAGTTGGAAGAAAGTATTTGCAGGGCTAGAGAGAATTATAAAAGCATATGTTATAGTAGGATGAGCTGGTGGCAGTCTCTTGGCAGCCATAGAGGATGAGAATAAGGACAGTCTTCAGGCTAGGTTGGGAAAGCTTGAGGGGAAAACAAAAATTGCCTACAATATTATCCAACTCCTTAAGCGGCAGCCCGTGTTGAGCAGTGAGGTCTGAGAGAGTACTTATCCCATAGTGAGTTGTGCACCTGGCCAAGGAGGCCCACAGGATGGAGCCAAGGCTTATTTACACTGCTAGAAAGCATCACCTCCAAGGGGAGGAGTATATAACCACAAGACTCTGCTGCACACTCCAAAATTCAACCTCCGGGCTGTCCTCGTAGTAGATGCCTACCGAATAACTTTTGGATTAGCAGGAATGAAAGATGCTTGAAGAAGTGTAACAAATTTTACCTTAATGGTTCTTCTTCCTAGGATCAGGAGGGGCTAAGGAAAAAAGGATCACTGTGTGTAAAGAAATAGTAATAATTATTTTCTTCTGTACTTTCAGTTTACAAAGGATTTTATACACATTATTTCATGAATATTTATTGAGTAATTAATTTTCCTGACACCATGCTAGGCACTGGAGTCACAGAGTTCTCCTTGAGAACCTCAAATTTATAAGACATAAATGCTCAAAACAGGTACTTTTATCAGAATGTGGCAACTGTCCTAACCTTTGGATATTCTAACAGCATAGAGGAGGGGCATATAGTACAAGGCAAAAACATGTCTTGCCAATGGGAAGGTGAAACAGTGAGAGTTTTCGAGAATAATCCCATACTCATCAGAGCTCACCACAGAAGAATGTCACTGGGAATGGATGGTATAAGGCAGAGTCTTCCTAAGAAGGGTCTTTCCTATGTCTTCAGAGAGTGTGGAGAATCTCTCAGAAGATTCTTGGGATAAGAAGGTAGGGAGCTAAAAGCCATCTAATTTGGAAAAGAAGTAAATTATCTCTGTTCACATATGATATGATCTCATCTAAGAAACTGTAAAGATTCCACACACACAAGTTAGAAATAATAAATGAATTCAGCAAAATAGTAGGATACAAAATCAACACACAAAAATCAGTTGTGATTCTGTATCCTAACAATGAACAGCTGGAAAAGGAAACTAATAAAACAATCCTATTTGCCTTAAAAAGAATAACATACTTGGGAATCAATGAAGGAGATGAAAGACTTATACAATGAAACTACAAAACACTGATGAAAGAAATTAAAGAAGACAAAAATAAATAGAAAAATGGCCAATGTTCATAAATTGGAAGACAATATTGCTAAGATGCCCATACTACCCCAAATGATCTACAGATCCAATGCATTCCATATCAAAATTCTAACTTTTTTTTTGCAAAAATGGAAAAATCCACCTTAAAATTCTTAAATGGAACTTCAAGGACTCCTGAATATCCAAAATAATTTTGAAAATTAAGAACAAAGTTGGAAAACACATTTCCTGATTTTAAAACCTACTGCAAAGTGACAGTAATCAAAACAATGTGGTACTAGCATAATGACAGACATAGAACAGTGGAATAGTATAGAATTGAGAAATAAACTCTTACTTATATGGTCAAATGATTTTCAATAAGAGATCCCAAGACCATTCAGTGAATGAAAGGACAGCCTTTTCAACAAAAAGTTCTGAGGGAAATGGATATCTACCTGCACTAGAACAAAGTTGAACTCTTATTTAACACCATACACATTTGTTGTTGTTGTTCAGTCGTTCAGTCATGTCTGACTCTTTGCAGCCCTATGGACTGCAGCATGCCAGGCTTCCCTGTCCTTCGCTATCTCCCAGAGCTTTCTCAAACTCTTGTCCATTGAGTCAGTGATATCATCCAACCATCTCATCTTCTGTCATCCTATCCTCCACCTACACCAGGGTCTTTTCTAATGAGTCAGCTCTTCCCATCAGGTGGCCAAAGTATTGTGGCTTCAGCTTCAGCATCAGTCCTTCCAATGAATAGTCAAGGTTGATTTCCTTTAGGATTGACTGGTTTGATCTCCTTGCAGTCCAAGGGCCTCTCAAGAGTCTTCTCCAACACCACAATTCAAAAGCATCAATTCTTTGGAGCTCAGCCTTCTTTATGGTCCCACTCTCACATCCATACGTGACTACTGGAAAATTGATCAAAGACCTAAATGTAACAGCTAAAATCATAACTCTTAGAACAAAACATAGGGGGAAAGCTTCATGACACTGAATTTGGCAATGATTTCTTGTATATAACATCAAAGGCACAGGCAACAAGAGAAACAGATAAGTTGGACTTGATCAAAATTAAAATTTTTTGTACGTCAAAGGGCTTCTATCATCAGAGTAAAAAACAACCCACAGAAAAGGAGAAAATATTTGCAAATCATGTATCTGACATGGGATTGATATCCAGAAAACATAAAAAACTCTTTCAGCAACAAAAAGGAAACAATTTAGAAATGAGCAAAGGACTTAAAAGAACATTTCTTCCAAGAAGAGACACAAATGGCCAATAAGCATATGAAAAGATGTCAATGTGAATAGTTATTAGTGCAGTGCAAATTAAAATCTCAGGTTTCACTTCACACTCATTAGGATGTCTGTTATTAATATAAAAATTAGAAAACCTCCAAACAAGAAAACAAAACAATTTCTAATACCGAGGTTGAGAGTGTTTCCAGGAAAATCATGTACTCTATAATATCCCCTCTGTCTTCCTGAGCATGTATATGAAGTTACTTTCTTACCTTCAAATTAAAAATCTTTATATTCTGAAGGACAGGATTTTTTTCTTACCTAGTCTGGCAATTCTAATCTTTTAGTTCATTGAAATTTAATATAATTACTATTATAACTGGATATATGTCCACCTCTTTATTACTTGGTTTTTACGTTTACCATATTTTTTTAATGGCCTGAAGCCATGATTTGCACACAAGTTGCTGTAACACAATCAAGGTTTAAAAAGAAACCACCAAACCATATGTTTTATGTTCCACTTTACCCTCCTTCTTTGCTTTCTTTTTGATTAGACAAATATTTTATGTTATTATGTTTTCTCCTATTAACTTGCTTTACCATTCTTTGAGATTTTACCTTAGAAATATCAACATGCAACATTTATGATTTAGTATATTTTTATACAAATGATTACTTTCACAATACTTCTAGGATTCTTGGAAAACTATAACTCCCTTTACCAAATTTTACTTTTGCTTTACTCTTGACAAACTATTGTAAATTCCTGAAGTCATTAAATATTTTTGCTCACACATCTACCATTTTCATTATTCTTATTCCATTCTGAATTGCCGTGTTTCTAACTAGGATTATTTTCATTCTTTCATAAAAAGTACTTTTAGTATATTTGTAATATCCTTTGCTAATGCTGTGTTTCCTCAGCTTTTGTTTTCTAAAAACATATGTATTTCACCATTTTTTACTTCTTAACATTTTTTTTTAATTTACTGGGGTATAATTGACGTATAATAACTAAACATATTTGAAGTGCACACTTGATCTTTCCATATATATACACACATATGTTTGTATATATATGTATGGTGGCCTGTCGTTCAATTGCTTTTGACTGTTTGCGACCCTATAGACTGTACCTCGACAGACTTCTCTGTCCATGGGGTTCTTCCAACAAGAGTACTGGAGTGGGTTGCCATTTCCTCCTCCAGTGGATCTTCCTGACCCAGGGATATGTACCTGTGATATATATATACCTGTGAAGCCTCACTAATGAACATAACCAGCATCCCCCATTGTTTCCTCCTGCTCTTTTGTAATCTCTTCCTCTCTCCTATCCCTGCTGCTGCTGCTGCTGCTGCTGCTAAGTCACTTCAGTTGTGTCCAACTCTGTGTGACCCCATAGACGGCAGCCCACCAGGCTCCTCCATCCCTGGGATTCTCCAGGCAAGAATACTGGAGTGGGTTGCCATTTCCTTCTCCAATGCATGAAAGTGAAAAGTGAAAGTGAAGTTGCTCAGTCGTGTCCCACTCTTGGACCCCATGGACTGTAGCCCACCAGGCTCCTCCATCCATGGGATTCTCCAGGCAAGAGTAGTGGAGTGGGGTGCCATTGCCTTCTCTGTCTCCTATCCCTACCATTAATAACTCCATCCTTAGATCATCATTGACCTGATTTCTGGATAATATGGTGTGTACTCTTTTCTGTTGGCTTCTCTTGCTCAGCTTAGTGTTTTTGAGATTTAACCGCATTATTCTGTTGTGAAGTTTTATTTTATGTGTCAACTTGACTTGCCCAAATAGGATGCTCAAATAAGTAGCAAAACATTATTTCTATGTGTCTATGAGAGTGTTTCTGGAAGAGATTAGCCTTTGATCTATTAAACTCTATCTCTGTGCAGCTTTCTTCTCTGTGGTATTCTACCCTGTGCATTCTGTGTTGTTGGTCTTTGCAGACTTACCAAACTGGAAATTCTCAAAGTATCCAGCCTCGGCAATTCTTAAAGTATTCAGCCTAATTTCATTTCCTGTATTTCAGGGATTAAAGTCCTTTGTTGCTTGGTTTTTAATGTCTAAAAGTCATTATTTAATATATTTTGTCTGCGTCTTTGGTTGTTTTTGATGGGAGGATAAATCTAGTCCCTGTTATTCTATTTTGACCAGAAATAAAAGTCTGGTAATTTTTTATTGGATGTCAAAATTGTGACTATTTATGTGCTGGATATTTTTGTATTCCTATAGGTGTTTTTTTAAAAAAGATTTATTTGTGTGTCTCTGACTGGGTCTTCATTGCTGCACACAGGCTTTCTCTAGTTGTGGTGAGAGGGGCTACTCTTTGTTGCAGTGCACAGGCTTCTCATTGCAGCGGCTTCTCTTGTTGCAGAGCACAGGCTCTAGGTGTGTGGGCTTCAGTAGTTGTGGCACATGGGCTGAGTAGTTGTGGCTCAGAGGCTTAGTTGTTCCATGGCATGTGGAATCTTCCTGGACCCCTGTGTCCCCTACATTGGAAGGCAGATGCTTAACCACCAGAACACCAGGGAAGCCCTCCTATAGGTATTCTTGAGTTTTGTTTTGGAATGCAGTTATTTGGAAACCACTTGGCCTTTCAAGAATTTTTAGAATAGTTCTTTTGTGTCCTACCCCACATTAGTCCAATACTTGACAAATGTCTTGGGACCATGTGCTTCCAACAAATTCCTTTTCTCTAGCTGGTTTTATTACCACAGAACCAGGAGTTTGGGGAGATTTTGCTCTGCTTTTGATGAGCTCTTATGGTAGCTCTAAAGCCTCCTATGCAGTCCAGACTTCAGTAAGTGTCCTTTAGAGAAAAATAGCTGTGCATTGATGCCATTCAAGTTTTCAACTCATCCCTCCATCACCACATACCACTAACGGCTTTATTGGTTTCACTTCATCCCCATCAGATACCTTCTGCCTGGGAAAAGCTCAGTCCTCAGCGCACGCCCAGCATCAGCAAACAGATACAGGGAGTAAGATGGCTAGTGATTTCAGTTTGCCTTGGATGGTTCTACTTCCCTTCTTGGATGTTAGTTCATTCAGTCCTGGTTGCAGCCACAGTTCCCTGTTAATCTAAAAACAAGACGCCACTCTCAGAATCCATTCTGTGTTCAGACTGGCTGTTGATCAGGTAGATCCCTGGATTCCTTTACTCTCTGCAGATTTCCTAACTCTAGGTCACTCTCCCAGACTACCTCCAGTTGCCAGCTCTGCCAACTGGGAGAGAAAGAGAAATACCATCTTCATGTTTCCATTTGTGGATACAACAAAAGACTCCAAACATTCAAAATATCCCCAGTCTGTTCCCTGACCCCCGAGAAATAGTTTCTGAGATCCGGTTGAATGCAACACCCATTCCACTACCCAATCCCAACACCTAACGTGTAATCGTGACCCAGAACTTGTAATCGATGACAAATATCCCTGAAAACAAGAACTAAGTTAGGTCTGTAGTCAGAGTTTTGAGGATCAGTCGGCTGGGAGTTAAGATTTTTACCCCCAAGATCCAGGTATACCGGTCTGCAGTAATCTTTGTGGCTCTTTCAGGTGTTCAGAATTCTCACCTGATATTCTCATCACAAGCTATCATTAGCAGGAGGGCTTTGGAAGCTGTAGTCAAGGGAAGTCAATTCTAGAGTAGCTGAGAATTTGGCGAAAACCCATTTTTGTTTTAAAATATCTTATTGCATGTGGACCTTCTGACAGAGAACCTTGCCCTCCTCCCTAGAAAGTCAATGAAGAGAATACTCTCAAGACAGAGTCTTCTTCAGAGTACGACTTGAGTGCCTGAAGAATTCTAACAGAGAAGTTCATCTCCAATGTAAGTGCCCTGAAGCCAGGGGATGGATTAGAGAAAGGGAGGTAGTACTCGAGATCTCCATATGCGCTGCTGAATGGTGACCAAGTAGGGCCACGGAGAGACTCACAAGGTCTCCAAACCACCTGTCATGGGGAATTATTGATGCAGGGGAGGAGAGGAGTTTGGAAGGGATATAACAAAAAACTCCAAATCAACTGGGCCAGAAGGAAATGCTTTAGAAAACACGTCAATGAAAGTTTGAGCCTTGATAGAATTCTGGTGCCATTTTGTTGTTCAGTGACCAAGGTCCATGTTTAGGAGACTGTTCTGCTAGAGGCTGAGTCCCCGTTACACCCCCCACTCTCTACCTGTGGTCTGCATGCAGTCTCCTGACTTATTGTTGAGGTTTGGGGGTAACTGTTTTGGTCCATTTCTACTCTCACGGTTCTTCATTACCTGTCCTTGTACATCTCCGCTTCGCCAACCCTCTGTTCTCACCCTCTAGTCACTCCCACCAGGTCATGCCCCTCTTTCTTTTGAGGAAATTTAACTCAGGTGACTTCAGAGCAGCAAATACAGAATAGCCTGATTGTGTTCTTTGAAGAAAAGTCCAGATGCTAGCTACATAAAAACACCATGAAATAAAGGGATGGAAAATAAAATGGATATTATAACCATGGCCCTGGGCAAAGCCATCTGAGAGAAGTGATTGCTGTCAGAATGAAGTATATAACCTGCTTTCACATATAAGTACATATCTGACAGAGAAAGAATAAGTAGGGAAGTTCCAGGATAATGGTCACCTCTGAATATATGTTAGAATCATCTGGAGAGCTTAACAAATATAGATACATGGACCCCATGGGAGAGATTTTCATTTAATTGGAGTTTGGGGGCTTCCTGGGGGCTTCCCTCGTGGCTCAGACAGTGAAGAATCTGCCTGCAGTGCAGGGGACCTGGGTTTGATCACTGGGTTGGGAAGATCCCCTGGAGAAGGGACTGGCTACCCACTCCAGTATTCTTGGCTGGAGAATTCCATGAATAGATGAACCTGGCGGTCTATGTCCATAGGGTCACAAAGAGTCGGACATGACTGAGCGACTAACATTTTCACTTTTTTCCGGTGCCTCAGTGATAAAGAACCTGCCTGCCAATGCAGGAGACAAAAGTTTGGTCCCTGAGTCCCCCTGGAGAAGGAAATGGCAACCCACTCCATTTTTCTTGCCTAGGAAATCCCATGAACAGAGGAGCCTAGTGGGCTGCAGTCCGTGGGGCCACAAGACAGTCAGACCCGACATAGCGACTAAACAAAAATCAAAGTAGGAGACTGGCATCAGTATTTTTATAGAATCTGTACAGGTAATGTTAATGTGTGGCCAGGGATGAAAACCATTAGGCTAATCCAGGACAGGATGACAGCCAAGTGTGCAGTTTACAGAAAGTGCTAAAAATCAAATCAGCGTTTGCATTCCTCTAGTTAATGTTGGCATAGCCTGGGTCAAAAAGAAGAGGAATGATATCATGTGTCCCATATACCTACTACATTTCTCTTTTTTTTTTTTTTTTTTTAATTTTTTATTAGTTGGAGGCTAATTACTTCACAACATTTCAGTGGGTCTTGTCATACATTGATATGAATCAGCCATAGATTTACACGTATTCCCCATCCCGATACATTTCTCTTTATTTAAAAATATCCATGTGGCAACTTACATTCTTCAGGTCCTGAGGCTACCTGGACAGATACATCTTGATGGTAAAATCAGTAATTGATGAAGAACTCAAATATTATTGCTGTATAATACTTTTATTCAACAGTTTTATGGGGGAAAAAACTCACATTTCAGTATGTGTTACATCACATAATTTTCAGACATGTCAGAATCCAGTGACAAATTACATTTGGAGAAAAGCTTTAAAATCCATTCTTGTAAGCCACTCCTTTGTGAAATATTGAAAAGCAGCTTTGTCCCTCAGCACTAAAGATTACAAAAAGCACCATTTAAAGGAGGACTGACATATTTAATTCCCTTCAAATTATAGTCTTATTCCCCCTTTATAACAGAGCTGTATTCATTCAAAGTGCTATGGTGAAGTAACAACCAACATTCTAAAATTTACCAAAATTTAAGCAAGTTTCACATATGAGGCCCAGTGTGGAGATTAGGACTAATCAACATTAGTGAGCTTTGGCTGCTCTAAAACCACAACCTGGGTAGGTGTTCTGTAGATGGGAACAGAAAAGAAGTTAGATGATCAGTACATAATACTTAGGGTAGGTACTCCTCAGTCATTTAACCTGACTACAAAATCCACAGAGTATTCAGTATTTCACACCAATCATATTGCAAAAGCACTGTGCTACATAAAATTCAACTCCACTCATGTTGGAACTAATACAAAATTTAACTTTTAAATAATTTATTCAATTCAAAGCACAACTGAGTAAAGCAAATCAAGACAAAGCCCAAATTTGAATCCTGGAGGGATTCCATTGCCAAGAACCGTATTTCGTAAGTAACAGACTCTTAGAGCCTTTTCCTCTGCTTCTTTTTTCTTATAATTTTTAAAGATTTGGCCTTTTTACTCTGAAAGTTCCAGTTCACTGTAGAAATGAGAGCCCTTCAACCTCCAATTGTGATCGATGCTTAAGGAAAGACAAATGCCTAGATACAGAGTTTTAAAAGACCCTAACTCCTATCCCTCCCAGGTCCTCCATCCCATGGGTAACTAGAGTCAGCAGTTCCTAGTAAAAGACAGCAAGGACTCAGCTTTAAGAATGAGTCAGAATAACACAGGAACCAATGGTGAATCTGCTCTTAAGTCTATGCCCCAATCACTAGAACATGAAGATTTAGAGATCTCTGAGAATAGAACATATTGCAAACATACACAAACATAGACTATTGCATATAACTTTTAGTTGAGGTCAAAAATTTAAAAGCCCTATTTCCCCAATTAAAAGCAGGGGAGTCTGTCGTTAATATGTCTCCTTCATTTATACCCAGATTAATATAAGCCCAGTCTAGAGGTAAAACTTCTTTCTCAACTTAACTTCATTTTAGCAGCATACACGGAGTACCAACACTTTTCAAAAATTTTTTATCTCAGATCCATTAGGCACAAGAGACTAGAAATAATCAGAGTGAAGTGACTGGGCCTGGGTTTATAGGATCCTGTCAGAAACTTCTCTTGAATTCTTTTATAGGCTTTCTCTACCATATATAAGCATTGTTTTCTTTTAAAGCCAACACTCTTGAGGCCAGATACCCTTCAGGGGTTTTGCCTAGTGATTAAATCCCATTCAACTCTAATCTTAAAGCAAGCTAATAATCCTGACACAGATGTTCTTCCTTCCATGACACATCTTCCTTAACAAGATGACTAGTATTTGCTTTAGGTAACGTTTGACTTTAGACCCTTGTAAAGTTTGCCTGACACATGAAGTTAAAGCACAATATAGAAGAAAGTGTAGAAAACAGAAACAAGAGACAAAGGGAAGATTTTTTTATATGGTAAATTCTATACAATGAGATCCAAAGACACCAGGATGTGTCTGATTTAATTTTTAAAAGGATATTTCTAGTTCTGGGTTACTTAAGCCTTAATTTTCCTAGTATCACTCCTCAGCTCAGTTACTCTGCTTCCCACAACTCCTATACCATGATAAGCTCTTTAATAGTCAGCCTCCTCAAAGAGTTACATTCTTATTTTTTAAGTCTGTGAAACTCTTATAGGCAAAAGCTAACCAACCAACCAAACAAACAAAAAAAAACCCCAATTTTTTACTCTTTATTCATTTTCAAACTCTGTCAAATTCTTCTGCAGAAAATAAACTATCCTTTTAACCAATATAAAAGAATGAGTGAGCTGTACTTTGGGGTACTTTCCTCCTTCCCTTTCAGCCTTCTAGAACAGTTTCTTGGAGACAGACTGAGGACAGTATGATAGGAATTATCAAGGCCATGGGATGTTATCAACAGCACAGAGAAGGGACAGGGCTGCGTAAGTCCATCCAATTCCTCTTATTTGTCCCTTTCCAAAACTGCTGGTAGGCTCCAATTTCATATCTGGCTGAAAGATTGATTACCTCAGAATTTGGAAAACTGACACCTTCTGCACATTTCCAGATTAGAAAGATTGGAAGGTCACCAACACCAAAACCTGCTGTTGCTGAAGACAGACCTATTCATTTCATAGAAGCATCTGAGAAAACTGGGAGGAATCTCTTTTCCTACCCCACGCTAATGATATATCTGTGCAGAATAGAAATTTTAATACATGAACACATGGATGATTACATGATAATACCGTTGAGAAGACATATAAGTACAACAAAATCTTCCATGTAGCAAGCAAGATTTTTAAATCCTAAGTGATTCACTTGTTTACTGGGTATTAGAAAAATACAAAATTCTAGTATAACTGAAGACAGTATAGATCCTGACAGTTGATTCTAACAGAATTTTAGAATGGCACACCATTCTAAAAGTGACTAGAACCATAAAACGTTCTCCACAAAAGCATTTTGCTGTAGAGTGGCCTCGAGTGACTAAAGCAGTATTTACTCTCAGCAATTAACCACCAAAGCACTTAGTAATTTACATTCTCAGCAAGACAACAATCCCATACCATACTGCTCACACAGATGATCTAAGAGTTCTACATACCCAAAGACAACTATGTCATCAAGTTTACATGGGAAAGAGAGGAGGTAGCTAATTGACATGTGGGTACCCTTTCAGTGGGACTGGGCTCATCTCAAGGAGTCTCTCAAGCATCAAATCTGGCCTCCTTCAGTACTGAATGTTTGGCTTGCATTTATTTGTAATGTAAGAGCCACAGAAACTTAGGGAAAAATATCTTATCTCTCAATCTCAAGAGTGGATTGAATAGAAACGTTTTACTCCACAAATGGAAATCACTGACCCCTCTTCATCATCAAACACTTTTTGGGAAAAGATACAGAAGAACAAGATGACTGTTAGCATTTAGCACATGAAAGCAATACTTTTCATTGCTGAGACTACCAAGGGTAATTTCTTGCTTCTTGGCGTAATGAATCGTTAAGTTGAAGGAAACTTTTAGGTGCACAAAATGAGCCTGAATGGGCCTGTATCTAGAACAATGTTTACTGTAATGATGTACACAGAGTCAGCCTCATTAATGTATGATTGTAGAGGGCTAGACTAGAGAAGAAAATATAGTGAGCTATTTATCAAAAGCTTGAAGTTCTCCAAAAGCAGTCTCTTTAGACCAATGAAAGGGCATTTTTTGGAGAAAAGAAAAATATAGGCACATAAAAATCTTCCAAGGACAAAAGACATGAAAGTTTTCACTAGTTTTACTCTCACCTTCAAAGCTGTCTGCTCTGTGAAAGAAAACATGGAAGCAGGGCCAAACCAGGTGGGAAAAAGCATGGGAATGTGCCAATACAGCCTTAACCGTGGCACCAAACCAGAACAAGAAAGGAGACCTTCCGCATTCTGCCTTTCATGTCATACTACGCCAGAGTTTCTTCAGTAGAAGTTAAAGTAAGTGGTAACAAAGTGTCATGGGCCTGTGCTGGCTTAAAAAGGAGACATCCTGGCAGCCCTAGTCTATGAGGTGGGTCAGGTCTCACAAAGCCTTTGAAAGGGGTCACTTACCCACCAAGTTCTGTGCTAGGGAAGGGTCAGGTATAGGATTTGAAGGAGGCTAACAAAGCAAGAATGTGAAATGAAAGGGAAAAGGGTTCTTATGGGCCATCTGGTATCATTTTAAAAAGCACAGATTGTGCCACATTCTCTGGGAATACAGAGAACCCATGCAAGAAAAGCTGCTCCTGCAAGGAGGCAGCTGTAAGTAGGGCAGCAGTCTGGCACAAGTCCATTCCTTGGAGAGCCAAGGTAGTAGCAGTGATAGAATCCCCACCCAACAAGGATCCTGAAAGTGTGTTCTTCATTCATGTTAGGAAAAAAGATTCCTGTAATGGCTCTTCCTGAAGCTCTCCCAAACAAGTCTTGGTGAGTTCCCATAGGCAGGGAGAATACATCTAGCTAGGAGGCTTCCATTAACTTTCCCTTCATATGTATATATATATATATTGTGTTAAAATAAATTCCATAAACTCATAAAGCTCTCATCTGCAATCAAATGCAAAAGCAGAGCATCCTACTCAGAGGCACTGAAACACACATATTAGCCTCAAAGCAAATCAGCCTTCCAGTCCCAGCTAAGACTGGTCCAGTCCAGAAAGGCAAGGGAGATGCTTCTCCTGAATCCTGGGAGGCAGGAAGGGATCCCTCAGATGGGCTTGTACAGAAGAGTAGTGACATACTTCTTCTTGTAGCGATGGGTTGCACTAAGGACCATCACACTGTCCTGCAAGGGAAATAAACACATGCAGTTAATTCATTAGTTGAGGATGGAGACAGCTGTTCCCAGCCATTTATCCCTCACAGTTGCTCACTTTAAACAGAGTCACTTTGATATTATCAAAAAAAGGTGGTTTGGGAGTCAAATCAATTTGTTTTGATCCTGACACCTACTGTTACACTCTGTGACCTTGAGTAATTACTTTGTTGTTGTTGTTCAGTTGCTAAGCTGTATCCGACTCCTGTCTCCAAGTCTTTTTTCTTCATTAAAAAGGATAATACCAACCATTAAGATGGCTCCAATGATTAGATGAAAATATCCGACACAGAATCTGACAGAAAATAGGTGCTAAAGAAATATTAGTGTTCTACCTCACTTCCTTTTCCACCTCAAATTCAAATATTCGGCTTAAAATTATCACGGAAAAAAAGAAATATTGTGACATCCGTTTCTAGAAGGAAGTCGTAAAAGCAATGAGAAGAAACAGCAGTGATCCTTTTGAAAAACCATTTCCAAACCCCAAAACAGGTCTAATTTCCATTGAGTATCTGGGGTTGGACTTAAAAAACATCCTCACTGATCAAGAGGGGACTCAGCAATCATCTTCTATCCTTGAACAAAGTAGACCCTAAAATCCTCCTTGGAAAGACACTCCATCCAATGAAGCAATTCCAAACAGCTTAAACAATCTTGAGAGAACCAGGGATAGGTATCATCCACAATGAATACTTACCAGATTGACATTCTGTGACCACAGTATACAGATCACAGCCTAAACATGACAGAAGCCAGGCAGGTAAAAAATTTAACTCCAGAAAGAGTTTGGTAGAAATGAGGAGCAGGTGACAAAAAGACCTACTTCGAAAAACCAGCACCATAATCTCTAGGAAAGAACATGGAATGACGATGGGAGGACAGGACCTCAGTCCTCTCTGTGGTCCTAACTGGCAATGTGACCTTCTCTGAGCCTTAGTTTCTTTATCTCTAAAACAGGAGTTAAAAATAATACTTAATCTCACAAGCTTATTAGGAAAATTAAATTCAATAATATATGTTTATAAGTACCTCATAATCTGTTACAGACAGCTGTATCAGTGATTTCCCTAATCTGGCTGCATATCTAAGAAACATAAGCAACTTAAAAAAATTAGTGAGGCCCATCCTAGATGCACTTATTCAGAATCCCTGGGGATAGGGCTTCTGAATCTGTTATTTTCACAAACTTCCCCCAAGTAATTCTGTTGATGCTCAGCTTAGTTTGGTAACTACAGAACTATATAAAATATCTCAATAGCCAGACCACAAAGACATTACAGGACTGAACAGATATTTTCAATCCAGAATCTAAAGCAGCAGAGAAATCAAGAAGCATTCTAAGAAACCAAGAAGCATTCTAAGAGCTGGGGAGTGGCGGGGTGGGGGTAGGGGCAGGGTTGGCGGTGCACAGGGCAAGTCTGGTCACATTTCTCCTTTAAGTAGTATATAGGAAAGATGCAAGCACTGGGGTATATATGACTCAGGCACCTGAAAGCAGGTCATGTGCACCTTTAAAAACCGGAGGTTTTAATATCAGATTTAAACATTCTTTGAACTGGAAAGTAAACTTGCTTTTTCTGCAAATGAAATCCTAGTACTTACTATGAACTCACACTTAATTAAGTAAGTGGTGCAAAGGTTATAGCTACCCAGAAAGAAACCAAGAAACAAAAAAGTCCATTTAATCACAGGGCAATTCAGCTAGCCAGAACTCAGATATCAAGACTAAGATTTAGAATAAACAAACTCACCCTTTGGTTAAAAAAAAGAAAGTTCTTCTCCTATAATTGGACCATTACTGCCAGCTTCAGCAAACCACTAGAGAACATGTGTTCAACTCTTGCCCTCCTGTTTCTGGGAGCTATGTGAAAAAGCAGGCCCACCACTTACCTTAATGGACAATGCATAGAGATGGTTCAGCATGACATGATTGGGCTCGGGGAGCAAGGCTGGGTCACACTGTTTAAAAAAAAAAAGACTAAATGGGGTTAAATGTACAGTCTTAAACCAAACAGTTTATTCTTCCTCAAAGATCTTTGGAACTGTTGAGAAACTCAAAACTAGAAGGTATTATTTCTTTTAAATAATTCACTTATTCTAGTATACATCAATAATATATTCTCATCACAGAAAAATCACAAAAATTCTGAGTCCCGGGCAGAAACTCTAAGCTTCAGTACCTATTTCATCCTCTTTTTAATAGACCTTACCCATAACACATATGGAAGGTTTGTGTTAAGAGGCAAAAATAATCTTAGTGGGAATCAAGTGAATTGACTAGAAATATAAATTATATGCAAAATATGCTTCTTTTGGATATCGCCAAATGATAAATACTTCTTATGTTGGAATAAAAGTCTTAGAAACTGTTTCTAGCAATCCATAGCTCTGAGCTGATACATTAGGACCAGAAGAAAACTATGAATTTTGATATCAGTACTTGGAAAAGTCACAACTCAGCCCTGGAAAAAGGAACCTGTAATGCTACTGATACATACATGATTCATATTCAACAGACCTCTGTAATAATCCCAACCTCTAAGATTACTAGACTTTGGCTCAAATGATTCTAGTAACCCTCAGATGCCCCAGCAATATTTTTAGAATACTCACAGATATGTTAGTGTCCTTGTTAAGAATAACTTGGAGAAGGTGAGGAGGCAGGATGGGTGGGGATTTAAATCTCTCCTCTGATCGAAACACATACATTTCTTGACCATAAGGCCCTGGGGGTGAGCTGGAAAGGTCTGGAAGATATTGATTCAAATATAAAGGCAAGTTGGACAGCTAGTAAAGATGCATGAAAAAACTGTCAATACATGGTGGGTAATATTAAATATGGTAGAAGTCAGGAATCATAAACTTGTGACTTGTTGGGTCTACAACTATAAGGCAAAGAAAAAGTCTGGGTCATCCTGAACATAAACCATGAGGTTCTTCAACATGGCAACACGATTGGAGGATAGGGGAAGAGATAAGGATGTAGGTTCAGGGGAGAGCTACTCCATTTATCAACTGTATGACTTGGGACAAATCTCTCTACTATAGTCAGTTTCTTCATTCATAAAATGAAAACAACAATTTCTGCCCTATTTCACAGTGTTTTTATAGGAATCAAATGAGACAACAGATGTGACAATGGCTTAAAAACTATTAAACAACATGAAAATATTAGATTTTTCTTCTTCCCACTCAAGCAACAATAAAGGTTATAAATTCTAGGACTACTGATACTACAATGAGTGTAATAACGAGGAAAAATGACTAACAATGTAGTAATCATTAGGGAAATACAACTTAAAACCATGATAAGATACCACATCACACTCATTAATTCGGCTATAATAAAAAAAGACAGACAATAATAATTATTGGCGATGCTGTGGAGAAACGAGAACCTCTGTGCTGTTCCCATTGCTGGTTGGAATGTAAAATGGTGAAGCCACTCTGGAAAACAGCAGTTCCTCCAGAAGTTAAGCAAAGTTACCATATGACCTGCATTTATATTCCTGGGCCACTTACCCAAGATAAATGAAAACAGACGTCCACAAAAGAACTTGAACATAAATGTTTATAACATCATCACTTGTAACATACAAAAAGTGGAAACAGTCCAAGTGTCCATCAGCTAAATGACTGGATCAACAAAATGGTATACCCATACAATGGAATTTAATTCAGTTGTAAGGAATGAAGTACTTATACATATTAAAACATGGATGAGCCCTCAAAACGTTATGCTAAGTTAAAGAAGCCAGACACAAAAGACCACAAAGTGTATAATCCCATTTATACGAAATGTCCAAAAGAGGAAAATCCATAGAGACACAAAGTAATTTAGGGATGCCAGAGGTGGCGAGAAGCAAGGACTGCGAAGTAACTGCTAATGGGAATGGAGTTTCGTTTGGGGGTGATTAAAATGGTCTGGAATTAGATAATGATAATGGTTGCACAACTCTGTGAATACACTAAAAATTATCTAATTGTACACCTTAAAAGAGTGAATTTTATGGCATGTGAAATTAAATCTTTAAAAAATGGGAAAAGTATATGCAGATAAGAACAAAAATACACAAAAAGGAGAAGAACTATGATTTTTTGCTTAATATTTTTTACGGTTCCTAGTAAGAAGGATTTTTAAACCAGTTCAACATAAGAACTCAGAATTCAATTATATGTGGGGCAAAAGAAAAGTAGCAAAAATACTGTTATATTAAACAATATCTTAAAAACATATACAACTTGACACTTTTCAAAGTACTCTGTTATTTTGTCACATGAACTACAAAAATACTCTTGGTAAGTACACAGAACAGTGTTTCTTCCCTTTTCATTAAAAAAAAAAATGGTAAAGTCATTTAGCTAAAGTCACATACATGGCAAGATGGTCACAGAGTGCAGATTAAAACTCAAGATTACTAATAAAATGTATTCTAAACCTTTCCTCAGAGGATCAGGAAATTGGGTGAAAGAAGGAAAGGAGGAATATCAACAGTATGCTAGTCTTCTCTATATATAATTATGATTATATGTCTATTATTCACTGGTTGCTTTGTTAGAATCATATAATGCAAAAATTTAGTCATAGTCACCTTGATATTTAATTTGGTATTTTTTAAATCTCTTTTTAATCTCTGCCCCACCAGTTAAGAACAATATCCAGCCTACTTTCTGACCTTATGTAATGAAAACAATATCTGTAATTTTTCTAAGCAATTATTATACTATTGATTATTCTCTTAGAAATTATTCTGCATAAGCTACCCTTGTGTCCTGAGATTCTAAGGTCTCACTTCCGGCACTGTGTCTCCTCAGCTGAGAGTTTAAGCCTTTGATTTTACTGATAAGAAACTTTGAAAACTAAAAATGTTGAAGGATTCACCCATAATGGGAAAGCTAGTTAGTAGCAGAGGCAGGTTTTGAACTCACAAGGGAGAAGTTTGCTTACTGGGAACAGAGTTCTTTAGACATTCACAGTCTTTACCGTAAAGTAACCAAACTGGTAACTGTGAATGTGGACAGCAAATCACTTTTCTGGTGTTATAGCCAATTTAAGTAGAGATGAAGGCCTTGGAAAAAATACTGGGAGAAACGAAAGGATATAGGTCTTTTCCTCTATCGAGGATTTTTTTTTTTAACCCAAAACTTTAAAAATTTCAGTTAACATATACACAAAAGAAATTTGAGGTTTTTATAACTCTTTTCCCCAAAGATTGCCATATATGTAGGGCCTATTAAATATACAACTGCCAACTAAGCTATCAGTCTGGCAGGATTAAGTTGAGGCAGCTAAACAAGGCAAAGGAGACATAAGTAGCCCCTGCTAGTTGATACTGTCAAAGGTCAATGAAAAAACTGAAATATTATTAGAAATAGCTTCTTAAACTATAGATCACAGCACATTAGTCATTTATAAAAAGAAGAATAAAGTAGAAAATAAAGTACTTCACATGTAATAAAGGCAAACATTATAGTGCAAGACATGTTACTGGTTTGTGTGATGTGTGTTTTGGGTTACAATGTAAATTTAATGTAGATCAAATATATTTACTTTCACTTACTGTGAAATAAAATACATTACACAGATTTCATTCTCAGAGAATATGACCTAAATGTTTATAGGAGAAACATATACACAGAATTTGGAAGGTTCCTAAGTCGAAAATGAAAGAAACAAAAACCACTCTTGGGAAGAAACATGCATTATAAGAAAGGAAAGATCAAGAAAGAGCAAATACTACAAAATTACCTCGACAAGATGTCTCTGAGCTTTCCATTGAATCTAGCTTTAAAGCATCAAACACCTCAAAATCAGATTTCTTGACATGGATCAAATTGTTAATTGTGCCAAGCTGACTGGTAACCACAGGCTGAAACAGTGAATGGAAAAAAAAAAAAAATTCATGAATCCCCATTTCAAATGCATCTCGTCCATTCAACTCTCCTCTTTTTAGAAGGGATTATACTTGGCACCACCATCTTTTATCAACAGGGAAATCCAACAGCAATGATATTTGACACCCAGAGGGAATGATAGCTAAAAGGAGACTGTTAAGCCAGTGGTTACCCTCGGAGGTCAAGGTCTTACCTCTGATGGATCATGAACCCACTGTCCATCCACAAAAAACTTGTACTGGTGCTCTCCCTCAGGGAGGTCCAGGATGGCAACAAAGTCATTATGGCTACAGAAGAAAACAGAAAGTTAAACAGACTAAATTCTTATTACAAGACAGAAGATAAAGTAAAAGCCATGAGGCAATCACAGTATCATACCAGTGATCTCCCACATTCCTAAGTGATTGCACCCCCTGGAGTAAAAAAATAATTTATAAACCCACTCTCCTTTTTCTACATCCACTTGAGCATGTATTTGCTAGCCTTCCTAATAACTTTAATTTGTAACTAATATCTGGAAAAGAACAATAAAGATATTAATCCCCCAGAATGTTTCACCTTAGTACAACTATTTTGCTTCAGCAGAACAGATCCCTCAGGAGTGTAAAAAAGATAGCAAGTAGGTTCAGAATAAGAAGTGCCTCAAGGTACTCTTTCTACATTTTGGTGAGCATTTTCTAGCAAATTACCTACATACAAAGGGCCATAGTCAGTTACATAATTCACTGTTGCTCTGCAAGCAACAAATAACATTACTACCTAGAACTTTACAGTGTGTTTTGTTTAGTGCAGAAGTCAGGGCAACTGGACTCAGGCAGTTACGGGAGACTTCCCACAAGCACAGAAAGACTTCTATTAACACAATCCTAAAGAACATACCTACAAAACTGTTACAAGTCCCTCTGAGGCAATGACATTCTAAGTGGTACAACATCTCTGACTCACTATAAGGTTAAAAAAAATGTCACAGATATAGTTACTGGTCACAAAAAATGTTCTAGAGAGAGTCCCTAGCAGGTGGAGAGGAGTAGTCTAGCCAAGTCTCTCTCCTGAGAAAGGAAATTGGGTCTCTACTACTGGACCCAGTAGACTCAACCAAGACACTTGTCTTCACCTCTTAATCAGTGGAATCTTGGTGCTCCAATTGTTGAAGGACCCAGAGATGAAGACCTCCTTGCCTCCTTCAGACCAGCGGATAACAGTGGGCCGGGCCTGCTGTGTGGGCTTTACGGAGTCCTCCAAATCCTGCTGCCATGATACAAACTCTTTGTCCCCAGGGAGCTGTAAGAAGGATTAGGTCATCCCTAAATTGTGACCCTGGAATTTTGAAAAGGTCACTCTCCTCCTTAGGGCAGAGAGGGGTGCTACATTTCTGATAAGGATTAATAAGCCTTGAAATGAGCAACTACATCAAATTTTGAACAAAACTATAGAAAAGAAACTCATCTAGGACCCAAATGGTCAAATGGCTTATGCTCAAAGTCTGCCCAAATCATAGCCTAATTTCTGAGTCTGCATGAATCACTCATCCTTTCAGAGCCTTAGGATTTCCCTTAAAATACAAACAAACAAAAAACCTTACTTCCTGTTACCAGATTAACTCATAGGCAGACAATCATGACATGCTTCTCTCTTAAGAGAAAAAATATGAAAATAAAGCATGATTCTACAAAAAATAATTAAGTTAGTCATCTATTTTTTTTCTTTTGCTGTGCCATGCAGCATGCAGGATCTTAGTTCCCCAACCAAGGATTCGAACCCTCACCCCTGCAGCGGAAGCACAGAGTTTTAATCACTGGACCCCCAAGGAAGTCCTAAGCTATGTAATTTTCATATGTATATATAAGCATCTCAACTATCAGTTGTAATAGAAATTAGAGATACTAAAATTCTTAAATAATTCATAATCTCCTCTTTAGTTAATAGGTTATAAAAAGACATTAAATATATAAAAATCAGATCATTGGTTTCCTAAATTTTGAGAAACAGTTATGAAATCTTACTTATTTATCTATGCCAGGCTTATACTAGTAATTTTCAGGAGTAGGGATGAAAATTGTGGAGCTATAAGAAGCATCAGATCAAAAACACAGTTTCCTTTAAAAAAGTGGTTCCAATATCAAATGAGGTATGTAGGATTGCAGAAGAAAACTGACTCCTTAGTCAAGTTTCTTTTCATTACCATCCTTTATAACAGAAACTGGCAAACTATGGCCAGTGAGCCAGATGCTTTTATAAATAAAGTTTTATTGGAAAATAGCCACATTCATTCACTTATTTTCTATAGCTGCTTTCATGCTGCAATGGCAGAACTGAATATCAGTGACAGAGACTGTATGGTCTGCCACAAAGTCTAAAATATTTACTATCTGGCCCTTTACAGAAAAAGTTTGTTGACCCACCCTTTAGAGTGGCTTAAATGACTTTGGTAAATAAGTCTTTATGGTATCAAGTCAAAATATTATTAATACCAAATAAAATAATGTGGGATTAAAAAAAAAAGACTAGTTTATTCACTTGCACTTTACTTTCAAAATGGCTGGGGCAGTCTACCTTCCATACTGTCTCTGAATATTCCTCAAAACTACAGTATGAGACGTTACTAGCAACATAATCCTTAGTAAACAAAGAGAACTGAAGGAACTTTCACATTATATAAGGAAGTGACTTAAGAGAAAAACTTGATCTCCATTTTCTCAAAGCAATGAACTCGTCTGACAGTCTGGATTAGAATTATAGAAATTTTTACATTCCTAACAATTACATATGCCTCAGATTCTGATTCAGATATAGAACCTGGGAATCTATTTTTAAGAAGCTTCCCAGACAATAATACTAAAATTTAATGTTGAAAATAAAGAAAGAAATCTCATCATTAGAGATACATCCTAAAATACTTACAGATAAAGTAGTATTTGATATGATGGTCTGAGATTTGCTTAAAAATAATTGGTGGCTAGAGGGATGGGATGAGGGAGGGGGAAGCTTCAGAGGCTTGGGATATATGTAGACATGTCTGATATATGTTGTACAGCCGAACTTAACATTGTAAAGCAATTATACTCCAATAAAAAAAATACTTTAAAAAAAAAAAATAATAATTGGTGGGGGTAGAGTGGATTGGGGTATAGATGATATGAATTCATTCATGATTTGATCCTTGTTTAAACTGGATGACAGTTATATAGGATTCATTACACTGTTCTCCTGACTTTGAAACATGGACAAATGTTTCAGATTTTCCATGAAATGTTTAAATAAATCCCAGCTAAGTCTAATGTGCAAATAGGACTGAAAACCATTGAACTAGTCCACTGAAGAAGGGTGGCATTTGAAGCAATACAGGCCCATCTGCCACTGTTTCTATCATTTACTTATATGCTTTATTATTTTAGAATTCGAAAGCTACAAACTATTAATATGCCTAGCTTTGGAAGAAAGCCCTTCCACGTATGATATGACATTTCTGTGGTAGGCATCAGTGCAGCTGACAAGCAGAAAGATTGTTTACTCCAAGTTAAATACTCAGCAAAATCATCAGGAAAAGAGGCAAAACAATTAGAATTACAATTGAAAACTGTTTAAGTGAAACACTGAGGAAAGAAATAGAATAAACTGAGCAATTGTAAAATCTTAGATTTGGAAATGACCTTGGGAATTATTTGAACCAATCTTATTTCACAAATGGCAAGACTGAGGAAAGGGAAAGAAAGATCCAAAATAGGCTCCATTTCAGATTGAGCAACCTGGCTTTTATTCAGGACACCGATTACTGCAGTCACAGTTTGACAAGTACACAGTACTTAAATCCTGAGTCATCAGTGTAGGAAATGGATAAAAATACAATCACCTTGAGAAAGCTTTGAAGAAGTAAATTCAGATGGCTGGGGAGACAGCCCAAGCGTTGAGGAAGTCCTGAAGTGGAAGAAGGAAGAAAGGAACAGAGAAGAAACCCCAAGAAATCACCTTCACTTCTCTTTGTGATTATGTTTTCAATTGGGATCCAAGAAAATAAAACAGAATCCACATTTCATGTGTTATCAACCCAGCAAAATTACTTTCTATTTACCCTGGTGGCTCAGATGGTAAAGAATCTGCCTGCAATTCAGGAGACCCAGGTTCAATCCCTGGATCGGGAAAATCCCCTGGAAAGGGAATGGCAACCCACTTCAGTATTCTTGCCTGGAGAATCCCATGGAGAGAGGAGCCTGTTCATGGGGTTGCAAAGGGTCGGAGATGAATGAATGACTAACACACACACACATTTACAAGAGTAAGTAGAATAAAACCTCAGATGTGTGGCAAGGGATGAGTGATAACGTCAAACACACCCCAATCTCCTCAATCCCTCCATTTTTCTACTTCATCCCAGTCAGACTACCAGGTAGAATTAATGTATTTAATGCGGACAGCTCTAAAAGTGATTACAAACATTCGGATGTAATTTCATTGCGGTCAGCTCCATCTATCCTTTCTGCAGGGTGAACACAAGTTGCCACTTTCCGGAAAGTCCTAGACTGACAGCCAGGTCTTCAAGGAAACTGTGGGCTGTCCGTTTTCAGCTTGGTAATATTATGAAGTACTATCGGGAAGTGAAGAAATCCTAAAATTATCTGCTCTCCCACTTAAGTAGTAGCTGGACGTGAAAAAAAGCACCTCAGCCACAACAACTATAAAGTATGAGATGAAAACAGCAGTCAACCAAACAATGTCTTTTACTGATCCCCAAGACTAGGAAAAAGTATTCATATAAGCAAAGGGTTGCTGCTCACAGTCATGCCAAAGGGGAAGAGGATCTGAAGTGCTGATCTCTTAGAAGGGCAAAAATGAGACTAATACAAAGAAGTAGAAGTGTTCAGGGAAAAGTAAGTCACCTGCCTACCTTAGGGCAGATGTGAGAAACTGCCGCCTATGGTCACAACTCAGGTAACCTACAGTCTGAAGTTTTTCACAACCTACAAATTCATCAATACTCTAGAAGAGGGCACCCGTGCGGGTCAAGAAAACCAAGGGGGAGGGGGGGTGGGGAGGTTTGTTGGCCTCATCCTAAAAATGTGGCAAACAGAGGAGTCCAGTAACAAGAACTCCGCCTCTATCCTATGTTGAGGCAGTACCGCAAAAAGAATTACCACTCAGAATCTCCGTCCCCAGGAGAAAAAAAAAAAAAAAAAACACCTTTAATTCTAAAAACCTTAATTCGGGTCAGTGTGGTAAGAAAAAAGCAAAAGAGGGAGGAGGAGCCCTGACACCCAGCCTGCTGCAGGACCGCCACCAACTGGGGGCGTGGGGACGCTCACCTTGGAGTCCGGCAGGCTGAAGACGCTGGGGTCGTCCGTGCTCCCCACCATGATCTTCTGTTCCTTACCCGGAGCATGGCCGCCGGCGCCCTCGGCGCGCGCAGCCTTGGCGCCGTGGCGCTCCCCGGCCACTCGATCGCTGGTGGTGTTTCCCATGGCGGTGCAGCTCGAGTCGGGGGCCACCTGCCGTAGGGAACAGCATGGGGCAAGGGACACCCCGGCAGTCTTGTCAGGGGAGCCCCCGGCCCCGCCCCTGCGCCTGGGGACCCAGGCGAGGGAATCCCCGCCCCAGGGAAGCCGCGACTGGAGGACCTCTTCCTCCCTGGCCTCCAAGAACGTCCGGAACCCCCAAACCCTCTAGAGGCCGGCTGCTCAAGAAACCCCCTTTCGGGAACTCCCCCGCACCCCCCGCGCTCACGGTCCAGGGGAGCCCCCACCCCAATCACCTCCCACGATGCTCTCCCTCCTCCCGGGACCAATGGTGCGATGGCTGTTCTGCGGAAAAAGCCACCAATAAAGTTATCGAAATTGAAGCCTCGCCCCGGGCTAGCGAGCCGGGTTTCCTCCTAAAATGGCTACAAGATCGGTGGCGCGGGGCCCGCCCCGCGCGCGTTCCCTGCGGCCGCGCCGCGACGGCGCCCGGGGCCAGCCGGCCTCTCTAGCCGCCGCCGGCTCGGTGGTGGGCCGCCGCGCGCAGCCTCCACCTCCAGGCGGGGGCGCTCGTGCCGCAGGCAGCGGAGTGCGTGGCCAGGACAGCGTCCCTGGCAAGCCTGCGCCGGGATCTTAGGTTCAGATCAGTTCAGTTCAGTCGCTCAGTCGTGTCCGACTCTTTGCGATCCCATGGACTGCAGCACGCCAGGCCTCCCTGTCCATCACCAACTCCCGGAGTTTACTCAAACTCATGTCCATTGAGTTGGTGATGCCATCATCCTCTGTCGTCCCCTTCTCCTCTCGCCTTCAATCTTTCCCAGCATCAGGGTCCTTTCAAATGAATCAGCTCTTCCCTTCCCATCAGGTGGTCAAAGTATTGGAGTTTCAGCTTCAACATCACTCCTTCCAGTGAACACCCAGGACTGATCTCCTTTATGATGAACTGGTTGGATCTCCTTGCAGTCCAAGGGACTCTCAAGAGTCTTCTCCAACACCACAGTTCAAAAGCATCAATTCTTCGGTGCTCACCTCTGTTTATAGTCCAACACACATGACACATGACCACTGGAAAAACCATAGCCTTTACTAGACGGAACTTTCTTGGCAAAGCAATGTCTCTGCTTTTTAATATGCTATCTAGGTTGGTCATAACTTTTCTTCCAAGGAGTAAGCGTCTTTTTAATTCATGGCTGCAGTCACCATCTGCAGTGATTTTGAAGCCCCCCAAAATAAAGTCTGCCACTGTTTCCACTGTTTCTCCATCTATTTGCCATAAAGTGATGGGACCAGATGCCATGATCTTTGTTTTCTGAATGTTGAGCTTTAAGCCAACTTTTTCACTCTCCTCTTTCACTTTCATCATGAGCTTGGTTGAGCCCAAATACCTGCCATGGGGAAGGGATGGTTCCCAAAAGATACTTGGGGTCCCTTCCTGGGCTCTGCTGCTCGGTACCCAGCGGAGCAGCATTGGCTTCTTCTCAGCCTCCTCACCTGGCCTCAGGTTTGTCAAATGTTGTCATTTTGTAGCATCTTTTCGACAAGCTTCCCAGACAGGTGAGTTCCTGTAAGGAATAAGAAAACGGACTTGCAATTGAAAGCTAAGGAAATAATGGTAATTGCTGGGGGTTAAAACTAAGTGTTCTGTGGAGTACTTAGCAGGGTGGGGCCCTGCTCAGTGGGGCCCCAGGGAAGAGGGAATATTTAGACAAATCTTGACAGATTGTCAACATTAGAAGGAGAAAGCTCTTCTAGGCTAAGAAACAGTATTTGCAGTGAGCAACCCTGGAAGAAATAAAATTCAAGGAAGAAAGCAACAGAAACATCACAAAGAACACTTAAGGCAGAAAGGGCAATGACCCCTCAGGTTGGGACAAAATCAGCTTTCTACTGGTAATTAATGGGATATCTGTGGTGTTTACTAATTCTCACTCTGTATTATGATTATATGCATGTCTAATGACCTACTAGAAACCCTTGTTGCTCAGTGTGTGTTACAGCGACCAGCAGCATTGCCATCATCTGGGAGCTTGTTAGAAATGCTGAATCAGAGGCCCATGCTTAGCCCTGTCCAACTCTTTGCAACCCCATGGATTATAGTCCGCCAGGCTACTCTGTCCATGGGGTTTTCCAGGCAAGAATATAGGAGTGGGTGGCCATTTCCTTCTCCAGGGGATCTTCCTGACCCAGGAATCAAACCTGCCTCTGCCATCTCAAACGCAGATTCTGCCTTTTAACAAGATCCCCCAAGGGAATGTGAATACACCTGAAAGTATAAGAACCACTGCACTGACAATAGGCAGAGAGAAAATCTAGGTTTGATTCTTTTTCGTATTCTTGCATGCACCTTGTACAGAGTAAACTTTTAATAAAAATTTTCAGAATGAAGGGTACATGGATTCTGCTTACTACATTTATAACAGGATAATTCCACTTGGTGGCTCAGTGGTAAAGAATCCACCTGCCCAGTGCAGGAAAAGCAGGAGACTCAGGTTGGACCCCTGGGTTTGGGATGATGCCCCTGGAGGAGGAAATGGCAACCTTCCAATATTCTTGTCTGGAAAATCTCATGGATAGAGGAGCCTGGTGGGCTATATAGTTCATAGGGTTGCAAAGAGTCAGACATAACTCAGCAACCATGCAGAAATTCCACTTAGTCTTCAACACAGACAGTCATGGGGGAACCCAAGTCACACAAGGCCACCCTTTCTGAATGAGCAGAAAGTTTGAAAAGTTCAACCTTTTTAGTGGAAAAGTTCATTTTTATATTAAGTTGAATATCCATCACTTAAGCCCAACAAATCCACTGCTTCTGCTTATGTTTTTATTCTGCCCCTAATAAACTCAGTTATTCTGTGGCTCCTCACCAAAGACAGTTCGCAGGAAGAAAAAGTTACATATTTCTGCAACCTTTAGCTTACTCCTCCAAAAATCTTTACTGTCTAGTTATCTTCTACTTGGATAACCTTATACCACCCCCACTTCTGCCTCCCCACCTCCCTTTTATTCCGAGTTCCTTTTAATCTTTCTACAGGACTCTGAAGTGAAGGCCTTGAAGAACTAATATATTAAATCTTAATTTATTTACTATTCAGCTTTCTATCCCCAGAGTGGTTTCTGCACAGCAAATAATTTGTCCCTTGTGTGTATTTCTTTATAAGCATCAGATCACCATAGGCGAGACAAATCTGGTTTGGGGGGATTATCCATGTCACTGTTCTGCTCTAATAGCATTTATGAATCAGTCAGTAGTGAGTAATAGAAGTCAACTTTGTATATTGCATATTTCAGACATAGGACAAAAGTAATTTCACACTCTAGGAAGGATTAACTTCTTATCCCCAGTCCCATGTCTGTTTATTTTTCCTTCTACTCAGGAATGACTAGGTAAAGAAACATGACTTCTTAACTAATACTTGTACAATTTTATCTATTTAGGCTTAATACTGTTGCCCCAGTGTCCTATCTTTCCTTCTAGAGGGAAGGAAAAGAAGGTGGTAATAGGCAAAATAATTAGTGGAGGTTCTCTTGATATTACTGTATCTCAGATGTCATTGCCACTGTTCTCAGATAAGCCATTCTGCCTAATAAACTGAGAATAAAGGAGAGCTTGGGAGACTTCATAGCACAGTATGCTTTTATGTGTGCTGCTAAAGGTGTCCTGCTTCCTCTGAGAAGTGAGGATGGGGAAAATATATATTGATTTTATGGAACTGGATGACAGGTTAGATTCTGCATCTGGAGCTTTACTGTCTCCACTCCCCAGGTTGCATCCCCATTTATGATCAGGAAGAAGTATGACATCTCATCTTGGTCATTTCCATTGCCAAAACAATTTGATCTTTTTCTATAAAGTTAAATGTACACCTAACATGCAATTTAGTAATACCACTCCTAGGTATTTATTCAAATGAAATAAAGACAGGTTCACACAAAACCCTGTATATAAATACTTGTTTGTACAATATGTGGCTTTCTTCATATTCACCCCAAAATGGAAACAACACAGGTGTCTTTCACGTGGTAAATCCATAAGCAAAATGTGGTATAGCCATAAATGGAATGTGCTCAGTCATGTCTGACTCTTTGCAACTCCATGGACTGTAGCCCACCAGGCTCCTCTGTCCATGGAATTTTCCAGGCAAGAATACTGGAGTGGGTTGCCATTTTTTTCTCCAGGGGGTATTCCTGACCCAGGGCTCAAACTCGGCAGTGAAAGAGATGAAACTCTCGATATACACATCATGGAGAAACTTCAAATGCATTATGGGAAGTGAAAGAAGCCAGTGTCTATTTACATGACATTCTGGAAAAAGCAAGACTTAGGGTCAGAAAACAGATCAGTGCTTTCTAGGAGCTGAAGGTGGGAAGAGGGGTTTACAAACATGAATGAGAAACTTTGAGTTATAGACTAAGTTTACATTATAGAATACTACTGTATCTTGAATGTAATGTATCTGTCAAAATTTACAGAACTATATTAAAAAGGGTGATTTATTGTATGAACATTATGCCTCAATAAAAATAAAAACAATTTCATTCTATTTAAAATCAGCTTTAGGAAGAGGAAAGATATAAGTTTATACATAAAAGAGACTACTCAACCATTGTGGAGACTATTATTAGAAACAAATAATATCAATATTAATGTTTTCCAACTTAATTGAGGTATAACTACATTATATATACTTAAAGTATGCAGTGTAATGATTTGATCTATGTATGCACTGTGAAATGATTCCCACAATAAAGGTAACTCATACCTATCACTTCACATTTTTGTGTGTTTGTGTGGGAAAATGCTTAAGATTTACTCTCAACAAATTTCAAGTATACAACACAGTATTATTAACTTTAGTCATCATGCTGTTCTTATTCATCTTATAACTGAAAGCTTATACCTTTTGACCAACATCTTCCCGTTTCCTCTACCTCCCAACCCCTGGCAACCATCATTCTACCCTCTGTTTCTCTGAGTTTGACTTGTTTTTGGTAGATTCCAGGTATAAGTGATTCAACACAGTATTTGTGTTTCTCTGACTGATTTATTTCACTTTGTATAATGCCTTCAAGGTCTGTCTATGATGTTGGACATGGCAGGATTTTCTTCTTTCTCATAGCTAAGTAGTATTCCATTGTGTGTATGTATGCTACATCTTCTTTATCCATTCATCTTTAGACAGACACTTAAGTTGTTTCCATGCCTTGGCTATTGTGAATAATACTGCAGTGAACATGGGAGTGCGAATATATTTTCCAGATCCTGACTTCATTTCCTTTGGATATATGCATGTAAGTAGGATTACTGGATCATATGGTAGTTCTCTTTTTAAATTGTTGAGGAATCACCATACTGTTTTCCATAGCGGCTGTACCAATTTACATTCTTACCAACAGCATACAAGAATTCCCTTTCCTCTGTGTCCTTGCCAACACCAAGTTCTTATCTTTTTGATAGTAGCCATCTGACAGATGAAGTGATGACATCTCATTGTAGTCTTGATTTACGTTTCCCTGACGATTAGCAGTGTTGAGTGCCTTTTCATGTATCTGTTGGCCTTTTGTCTACTTTCTTTGGAGAAATGCCTACTCAGGTCTGTGACATCATGACTTATAATAGGAAACATGTATTTGGTCTTTGTCTCTATTTCTGGCACAGAGCTCTCAAAATCCTTGGCATTTTCTAAGTGATGAGAACATTAAAGGTGTCTCTTGTTAGGTTAATGAAATGACTTTTGGACTGAACCTAAGAATGGGGCTGGTTGCCAGGAAAACCAGACACTATTTAGAGGGTTGAACTTTCAGTCCCATACCCCTGACCTCCCGGGAAGGGGAAGGAGCTGGAGGTTGAAACAGTGGCCAGTGGCCAGTGATTTAGTCAGTCATGATTATGTACTGAGGCTTTCAACCTCAAAAGGACAGGGATGTGGAGAGCTTCCAGATTGGTGAATACATGGAGAGCCACAGAGAGTGGCTTACTTGGAGAGGGCCTGGAAACTGAGACCTTTGACTATACCTTGCCTTATGCATCTCTTCCTTCTGGTTCCTGAGTAATATACTTTTATAATAAACCAATAATCTAGATAGTAAATGGGTTTCCAGAATTCTGTGAGGTACTCTAGCAAATCAATAAAACCTGAGGAGGAGGTCTGGGAAACTGATCTATAGCCCATCTCTCAGAAGCTCAGATGACAAGCTGGACTTGTGGTTGGTGTCTAAAGTGCATGTTTTTATAGTGGGGGTAGGACAGTCTTGTAGGACTGAGCCCTTAACCTGTGAGATCTGACACCATCTTCAGATAGATAAGATAGGTGTTCCATTTCATTCTTTTGCACGTGGATATTCAGTTTTCCCAATCTCTTACTAAAGAGACTCTCCCCATTTTGCGTTCTTGGTGCCTTTGTCAAAGATTTGTTGACTGTATATATATGTGTTTATTTCTGGGCTATCCATTCTCTTCTTTTAGTCTATGTGTCTTCTTTTTTATGCCAGTGCCATACCATTTTGACTATTAGTATTTAAAATCAGAAAGTGTAATACCTCCAGTTTTGTTCCTCTTTCTCAAGCTTTCTTTGGCTGTTGAGCCTTTGTGGCTTCTTATTTTTATTTTATTTATTTTGGCCACACTGCACAGTTTGTCGGATCTTAGTTCCCCAACCAGAGACTGAACCCAGGCCCATGGCAGTGAGAGCACTGAGTCTAACCACTGGACCACCAGGGAATTCATTCCTTTTTTATTTTATTTGTAATAATTTTATACAGGCTGAGAAGTAGTAGTGAAGTTTATGTATTCTGTCTACCAGAAGGGAGAAGGACAAGATTCAAGGGTCCAGAATTTTCCCCACATATTATCATAATTCTTTCAGGCTTCAAAGGATTTCCATTTGAATTGTGTCATGTGATCCTTGAAACCACTTGTAAGGGTAGGTAGAACATCTAGATGATCATTGTATAAAAGAGGTTCAGGTTAAATACTTGACCAGTTATTTCCTGAAATGATACGTATAGTCTGTTAATTTTAACAAATCTTTATGAGGGGCCTAGTACTTGCTGGTCTTAGCTAAAGGCCCTTGCTCTGGACTTGCTCACAATCTTGAAATCTCCATAGAAACCACTATGACCCTAAATAGATATGATTCCTAATCTGACACTTAGAGACCCATAAATGTCTATAATGACACATATGACTGAAATGTTCACTGAAAATGCCCTCCAAAATTATAGACTTATATTATTGGAAGAATTAGTATCTTAATTAACCTCTTAACTAAAATTCATTGATTTAGCACCTGGCATATACGCAGCATCACCATGTAACTATTGATTTGATGCAAGTAGACTGCTAACTGTAAGTTGTTTGACTAGGGGAAGTATCTTTATCTTTCTAGTTGTAAATTTTCTCCTATATAAAGTAAGAGGATTAGGCATGGGATCACTAAATCCCAGATTAGAGGTGAAGACATTAGTGATACCTTATGGTGGTTGGAGAGGGAAATGGCAACCCACTCCAGTATTCTTGCCTGGAAAATCCCATGGACGGAGGAGCCTGGTAGGCTACAGTCCATGGAGTCGCAAAGAGTCGGACACAACTGAGTGACTTCACTTTCACTTATGGTGGTTGGTGTCGGGTTCATGGCCTCTGAAGGAGAAGATTTCACTCTAGGACCAAAGACGCAGTCTCAGGCACTCAGAGCTTTGTGCAGCAGAGATTTTGTTAAAGTGAAAGGATAGGGAAAGCTTCCAGCATAAGGAACTGGAAGTGGGGTAGAAGAGTACCCACTTTGCTAGTATGAGCTGAGCATTATATACTTTTCAGTTGGCTGCTGAGAATAGATAAAAAGAATACTTCAAGGTTGTAAAAGTTTTACTGGACCCTTCTCCCACAACATACATCTTGAGACAACATCAGGAAAACATTAGCCAGGAGGAACAGCTTCCAGGCAACATGTCTCTGGGCTTCAGTAGTGCCAGTCTTGAGAAAGAACAAAATCCCAGTTAAGATATATTGTTATAATTACAGTCATTAACTCAGAGCCTCAGAAAAGCATTCGCATGAGTAAGATATATCATTGTAATATTTATATAGGGCTTAAGGGAAACAAGTCCTATGTGACTAAGGCAAAAGAATATCTGAAAGAATGCTTGCCTCCTCCTCAAGGGGCCTTGGACTCCCTATCAAGCTGAATAAGCTTTAACTCTCTCATTAGTATGAAGTCATGTTTAGCTTAGTGTAGAAATAGATGGATAAGTACAGAAATAATTGTGCATTCCTGAGTTAGAATACACATATTTCCGAGCTCTGTCCTCTGAAGGGCCTGGAAGCAGTGACACTCCAGTAGCAATGAGCACACTTAGCACCAAGTGTTTGATTTCTAATACCATTCTCTAGTGAGAGCAACCAGGACTCCTGAGAGAAACGGCTGTTCCTAAAACTGGGACAGGGAATGTACAAGATGAGTTTGGAGCATCTTGTAGTGCCAGAAAGTAAAGAAGTGCTTTAAGAAAACTAATGAGGGTGTGTCAGAGGCACCAGTGCAACAGCTCCAAATGGCTAAAGCTGGAATCATTTGAGCAATGGAATAAATAATGTAGTATTGGATTATAACCCATGTTATGAAATAAATATCCATGAATCCATACTGATATAAATAATTGAATAAACAAATACATGGGGGAGGATTCTTCCCAAACAGAAGAATTCTAAACAATTTATGTAGATACTCTGCCCTCAAGGAGATGGATCATAACTCTTTAACTCTTCAGTATGGGCAGAGCATAGTAACTTCCTTCCAAAGAAGACAATTTGGAAAAAGGAATAACTTTACAGTGGAGAAACCTAACAAACACAAGCTCAACAGGTTAACATCATTAGTGGTGGAATGATTAATAGTACCCTTGGTATGATGTAATGAGAATAGCACTTCACCTCTGTAGTTTTTCTCCTGACAATGCAAAACCCTAGCCTCATCATGAGGGGAAAATATTAGACAATCACAAATTAAGGAATAGTCTACAAAATACTTAACTACTACGCCTCAAAACTGTCAAGATCATCGAAAACAAGGAAAGTGTAAGAGACTGTCACAGTCTAAAGCAGCCTAATAATAAAGAGCATGTGATATTCTCAGTGGGATCCTGTGATAGTAAAACAACATTAGGTATAAAGTAAATATCAGAAATAAAGTATGGAACTTAGGTCTTTCAAATTGTCAAGGTCCTGAAAGACAACAAAACAGTGAAGAATTGACAAAGATTAGAGGAGATTAAGGATACATAACTACTAAATGGAATATAGGATCCTGGAACTAAAAGGGGAAATTGGTGGGAAAAGTGATGACAGTTGAATAAGTGGTTTAGTTAACAATTTTTTATGAATGTTAATTTCCTTGTTCCTTTGTTGGTATGTAAAGTCTTGCCTTTAGGGAATTTGGGCAAAAGTTATGTAAGAAATCTTTGTTTCAGTTTTTCAACTTTTATGAAAGAATGAAATCTGCGCCCCCCTCAAAAAAAAAAAACATAAAAAATTACTAAAGCAATCCAAATAGTAAAACACAGACATCTAGTACCATGATGTTTCGTAAGATACAATAGCCCAAACATGGAAACAACCAAACTGTTCATTCGTGGAGAAATAAAGAATATGTGGTGTATATACACAATGGTATATTATTTAGCAATAAAAATAAAGGAAATCCTGCCTCTGCGACAACATGGATGGATCTTAAAGGCATTATGCTAAGTGAAATAAGTAAGACAAAGAGAGAAATAGCATATGATCTCAGTTATATGTGGAATCTAGAAAATAAAACACTTAAATCACAGGTGCACAGAGAAGATTGGTGGTTGGCAGAGGCAGGACATGGGCAAAATGGGCGAAGGAGGTCTAAAGGTAAGTGCGCCATGCTTGGTAGCTCAGTCATGTCTGACTCTTTGCAACCTCGTGGACTGTATAGCCCGCCAGGTTCCTCTGTCCATGGGGATTCTCCAGGCATGGGAATCATGGTGGATTCTTTACCTCCTGAGCCATCAGGGAAGCCCCTAAAGGTAAATACTTCCAGTTATAAAATAAGTCCTAGGGATATATTGTACACCACGGTGACTATAATTAACAATATTCTGTTGTACATTTGAAAGTTGCTAACAGAGTAGATCTTTAAAGCTCTCATTACAAGAAAAAAACTGTATTAACTATTTGTAGTGATCGATCTTAACTATACTTACTATGGTGATCACTTAATAATATATGCATAAATCATTATATTGTACTTGAAACTTTGTATATTTGTATACACTTGAAATTGTATATTTGAAACTAACATAATGCATGTCAGTTATATATCAATAAAAAACTGAGGTTAAAAAATTGCTGAAAAAATCAACTACAGGAGTAATATGTATAGAGAAAGGTGGAAAGCTTGGTGCTCAAATCTTCACTGAATGAAGAGTAAACAGGAGGTCTCTAACTTCAAATAGAAGAGACGGTGGGTACTTTAAAGAAGCTGGGGAACGTGACAAAACATGAAGAAACAGTAGTGAGGACCAGGACAGCAAGGAGGATCAAGGAAGACTTGTCCCCCATCTTCTTTCCTGTGCTGAGACTGACTTTTGTCCCCCATCTTCTTTCCTGTGCTGAGACTGACTTTTTAAATCCTGTGTGTGATCGAGGAAATAAGTTATAGACAGGACATATCACTTGTGTTTCAAACCAAACAGAATATTAGAGATGACATACTGACTCAGATCAAAGATTTATCCAAGAATATTTTCTGGAAGAACGTGCTTGGCCCACAAACATTTCAAAGTGTTAAGAACCCCTCAACCTCCTGATCACTTTTTAATAAAATGGTAAAGTATTATTCACTATTTTATTTACTTTTTAAAAAACTCATTCATACTGTTATCTCCCATGTTGAATTTATTTAATTAACTAATCACTAATTTACTGAGGTCTTACTATGTTTCAGACACTATATTGGGTAGTAGGAACATACAAATTAATTATAAAGTATCTTCCTCAAAGGAAGAGTAAAATTATCTCATTCATGAATGTACTTATCATTAATATATCATACAATTTGCTAGTGGAGACGATTGGCTTAATATGCCTAGCTACAAGAGAGAAATTAACTGAGTATTTTAAGAAAAGGTGTCTTTTGACCTTACATTACCATTTCCTCCTCTCTACAACTGTAGCCTGTACTTATTCAGCAAAGGAAAAAAAATTGCTATGGTAAGTTATAGTGTGCTTTATTACAACAGCTTTATTTGTAGACTGATCAAGGGAAAAGACAGCAATTTAAATGAATGGTACTGTCCAATATAACAGTATTTCTTCTCTGAGAAAATTCCACTGGATTATGGCGCTGGGTCAAATCCTGAACCAAAGGAATATGTTTCTTTTTTCTTTAATAATTTAAGATTTTTAGAATAGTTTTAAGAAAAACTTGGGAAGATAGTATAGGGCCCCTGTATATCCCACATCCAATTTATTTTATTGTTAACATTTTACATTATTGTGGTACATTTGTCACAACCAATAAACCAATCAGTACACTGTTATTAACCAAAATCCATAGTTTATTAACACTTCTTCAGTTTTTACTTCCTGTCCTTTTTATTTTCCAAGACCCATCTAAGATACATTGCATTTAGATATCAGGTCTCCTTAGGCTCCTCTATACTACAGCAGTTTCAGACCTTCCTGTTTCTTTGATGAGCTTGACAGTTTTGAGATGGTCAGGTATTCTGTAAGATATTCTTGAACTTGGGTTTGTCTGATGTTTTTCTCACAGGTAGACTGGGTTATGGTTTTAGGGGGGAAGACCATAGATGCTAAGTACCTTTCTCATCACATCATATCAAGAATACATACTGTCAACATGACCTCACTGTTGATGTTAATCTTGATCACCCAGTTGAGGTAGTGTTTCTTGGATTTCTCCACTGCAAAGTTATTCCCCCCGCTTTTCATACTGTTCTCTTTGGAAGGAAGTCACTCTCCTCAGCCTATACTTAAGGAGTGGGGAATTATGCTACAACTCCTTGAGGGTACTGTAGTTATGTAAATGTTCAGAATTCTTCCTTTGGGAGTTTTGTCTGTTCTGCCCTATTTATTACTCAATCACTTATTCATATCAGTATGTACTCATGGGCATTTTTAATACTTTATATTATAATCCAGTACTAGTGAGGCAGGAGGTAGATTACCGTGCCCCCACCCCACCCAGTAAAGTGATTGGAGATTTATTCCCTGTGAACTGAAACTCCAAGACAAGAATATCGAGACAATTAAGGGAAGAGGTTGAGCCCTGCCCAGGCCATGTATTTCTTATTCTTGAAGCCAGGAGACCTCCTGACCACACATTCACAGAAAGTCTCCTTGAAGGAGAATGCTAAGGGATGCTCAACCCATAGGCTTTTTCCATAGAATCCAACTTGGCACACACGGGAGGATCCTGAGATATACCAAATATGAACACCGAACCAGGCAAATCAAAATGATTGGCCGAAAGAAACTGGAAGAAATGGCCCATAAAAGTAATTCAAATTGCCACGAAGGCACAACTCAGGGACTGTCTCTCTGTCTATGTATCTATCCACACATATGGTACTCTTTTGCTTCCTAATAAATACTTTTACTGGTTTCACTACTTTCTCTCTTTGTGGGAATTCTTTTCTGCAAAGCTGAAGAGCCAGGGCCTTGTCACTGACGACTGGCCTAGTGGCTAGGATTTGGTGCTTTCACCATCATGATCCAGCCTCAGTCTCTGGCTGGGAACCAAAACCCCACTTCAAGCTGCTGCAGGCCTAGGCCACTCGAGATCACTAGATTATTTATACTGTTATTCAGCTTTGGCCACTGGGACCATTTTCAGTTGGTTCCTGTGTCCCTATGACATACTCCCACCAGTTTGCTTTTTTTTTTCATTTATTTTTATTAGTTGGAGGCTAATTACTTCACAACATTGCAGTGGGTTTTGTCATACATTGACATGAATCAGCCACGGAGTTACATGTATTTTCTGGTACTACAAGAAAGCTTTCTCTCTCTCTTTTTTTTTTTTTTTTTCCTATAATATAATTAGGAAAATGATATTACTTTTTAATATAATTACAAAATAAAGATGTGGTAAATTGATGAGTATTAATCAGTAACTGGGGCTTCCCAGATGACTCAGAAGTAAAGAATTCACCTGCAATCCAGGAGACACTGGAGATATGGATTTGATCCCTGGCTGGGAAGATCCCCTGGAGAAGGAAATGGCAACCCACTTCAGTATTCATGCCTGGGAAATCCCATGGACAGAGAAGCCTGGTGGGTTACAGTCCATAGGGCCAAAAGAGTCGGACATGACTTAGCAACTAAACAACAATGACAACAAAATCAGTAACTAGGGCTTTGTATCTTGAGTTTGTTTTGAGTTCACTTTCCTATTCACATCTGATTTTTGCTTGGTTTACGATGATGGGCTTTTTTTTGTAAACTTTCATATCATACATAAAGTGAGAGAGTCAATGAACTTAGAATTACATGCTTTTTATTTAAAGAGGAAAGTGGAGTATTTATTACTGATAACTAGGAATTATGTTGTCAAAGGACTATTAATTCAACAAACTTACACACTAAAAGGGGAAAATGTATATGTTAAAAGAAGGAAATGAAAAAGAAGTGGCTCTTCATTTACTCTTGCACTAGAATAGTCTGCAGATTAGAAAATGCTAGGTCCATTTTAGAGAATTTACTGTATAGCAAAAGGAACTCTATTCAGTGCTCTGTGGTAACCTAAATGGGGAAGAAAATCCAAAAACAGAGGGGATATATGTATACATATAGCTGATTCCCTTTGCTGTACAGGAGAAACTAACAAAACATTGTAAAGCAACTACTCCAATTAAAAAAAAAAATACTAGGTCCATTTTAATAGAAGATAAATCCCAAGTATCACAAGATTTATGGAAGGCAAAAGACCTTCTCATTCTCAAAAAGTTTTTCCACAGGCAAAATAGCAGGGAATTGTACAAATATTAATAGTTTTATGATTAAGAAGCAGTTGTGGTTCTCACATTTCTGGTTCTCGTATTTATACTGGGAAAGCAGATAATTTCTAATGTTGTTTCTTCAGCTGTTCAAACGTATTCTTTTGTTAAGTCATAGACAGCAATCCCAAAATGTATTACACAACAGCGTCTTTATGAACACACACTTGATGGGTACATCCAGTACCTTTCTTCATGAAATTCAGTTTGCCCAAAAGTTAACATTGAGTTAACTTCTCTGAGGCACAAGAACAGAGCAACACTACTATGGATGAGAAAACAGACTCAACAGCAGCTCTTGGACATAAACTGGAGTCCCTGATTTTCATTTCATTTGCTTTGTTTTTCATAACTTGCAATTTCTGACATAACTGTTAAAAGTAGAATACCCCCTATATTTAGTTATCATCAATTTTAATTTATTACATAACTGACCTCTTTGAATTACCTTGACTTTCTCTGTGTGGGAGGGTATGGAGGGGAGAAAGTAGGAGTTGGGGGTGGGGGGGAAATCCAGTCACATTTGTAGGTCATACTATAGCAGTTGATGGCTACTTATCACAGTTCCTAAGACAAAGTCTTGTGTCCTAATATGAGAACTGAGAGATCAAAAAGGACTGGACTGCTAATTTAAAATCCCAGTTTTTCCAGTCAGGTTGAGCCTGTTGGCAGCTGCTAGGTTGTTAGAACGATCCATGAGCCTAGATAGTTGAAGGTAGTTCTCAGTGAGAAAGTAGAAATGTGTTGCTTAGGGGAAAAGAAGAGAAATGACCAGCTATCAGATATACCAGTGAATAGATAGTGAAATAAAATGTTTAAGTATCTATATATCTTATCTTAGGTGTGTACAACAGTTATAAGACCATTTTTTTTCCTCTTATCTCTCAGGAAAAATGCATTTAGTTATATATTAAAAACAACAGAAGATTCAGCTTCTAGTAGAAAACCAAATACTGTCAGAAGCACAGTTACATGGAGTCACCCATTTCCTATGTAGATATTGGCTTATGTTCCCCACCACAATATTTGATAAACGACAGCACACATTTATTAAGCACCTGCCACATTCCAGGAATTCTGCTAAGGAGAAACAAAGATGACTAAAAGAGTATCTAAGCTCATGGTCCAGGAATGACTGGAAGGAAAATGTAGTGAGTCATAAGAGTAAGGGAAGTAAGTCAATACAAATGAAATGCTGAGATTTCACTGTAGGGAAAAGAGGAAAAAGAATGAATGCTTTGGAAAGAGAAAGAAAAGTAGATTTCTGGACAATAGGAAAGATCTCTTTTTGGACAATGAACATTGTTCAATCTTGTCAGGCTCCAAAGGCATCTGCAGATTCAGCTTTCCAAGAAAACTGGGACCATGACAATGGAACAGCTACAGATAGGTTATAATCATAGCAAAGAAAACAACAGCCAACATAAACTTGGCCATTGTTATTGTCGAAGTCTTGGAATTATCGGTTTCAACTATTCTTGTCATTAGTGGCTTCCTGATACGATCTTCTGTGGTGAGGATCACTTTTCGAGCTCTATCCCACTTTCCAGGACCCTGTAGACGATACTGGATTGGAGTACAGGGTCCCCAAAATAACTGGAACGCCAGTTTGGGGTCAGTGAAGGCCAGGGACAGCAGATTGGGCTTGACGCCCACCAGATCAGCAAGCTCATCCATGGTACTTATATAGTCTCCCTGAATGGTATGGCGTTGGCTTTCCACAAACCTGAAGCAGAGAAGACAGAAACCATGGCCTATTAACAATTCAATCAATCAGTGCTTTCTGAGTGTCTGCTATTGGCTCAATATTGGGATAGGAACTGTAGAAAACAGAGAAGAAAGCAAAGACCCTGTCTCTATCCTTAAGGACCTTATAATCTATTGGAGTAGACAGGTACACATGAAACAGAGAAGAATTTAAGACTTTGTTAAATCATGTGGTTTTAGGCTGATAAATAGAAATGTAGAGGAGGGTAGTTGAAACAGAGCTATGATAAGTTCTTGAAGGATATGGAAGAAATAGATAAAGTAAGAACAAAGAAGAGAGCATTACAAGTCAAGGGAATGGCATAGTGAAGGAAGAAAGCAAGAATGAGGATAGAATGTGAGCACAGAATATTCGTGGGCACTACCTACAGTAGAGGAAGCATGTTGTAGAAAATAAGGGTGGATATATGGAAGCAAACATAGCAGATCGAGATACAGAGGACTCTGATGTTGTCAGAAAGAACCCACCACAAAAATTCTCAAGTTTGGGATCCTCACTTACTTTATGAGGGAGGTGATGGTAGAGTCCAAAGGGCAGGACTTCCCAGGACCAACATTAATTTGGAATCCTGAAAGGAGGGGGAGGATGACTTATCCTACAAGTTTCCTCCAAATGGAACCAGATGGAATGATTACACCAAGTGCAGATTTGAAGAGCAAAATGGGCTTTGGGGAGAGAAAATGTGGTAACAGTACAATACCTATGTGAAAAGTACATGCTGAGTCGCTTCAGTCGTGTCCGACTCTTTGCGACGCTATGGACTGTAGCCCACCAGGCTCCTCTGTCCATGGGGTTCTCCAGGCAAGAATACTGGAGTGGGTTGCCATGCCCTCCACCAGGGGATCTTCTCAACCCAGGAATTGAACCCACATCTCTTACATCTCCTGCATTGGCAGGTGGGTTCTTTACCACTAGTGCCATCTGGGAAGCCAGTGGGATTTAAGAGCTAACTGATGACTTTCTCTTTTTACTTTCTATAAAAAAAGAAAGAACAGTGGGGCAGAAAAAAATAAGAGAAAAGTCAAGTCAGGTTAACTGTGATTAGATGGGCTTACTAGAAATCCAAAGAGGACAGGAAAAGGAACTTCCCTGGCAGCCCAGTGGTTAAAACTCTGCACTTCCAATGCAGGGCAGTGCGGAGAGGAAAGGAGGGTATGGGGTCAATCCCTGGTCAGGGAACTAAGATCCCACATGCTGTACAGCGAAAAAACATTTCTTTAAATAAAAATAGAAATGCCAAAAGAAACTATAAAAAACAGGGCAGGAAAAATGATAGAAAATAAATTTGAAATAGAACTGGTAAGATAGAATTCCTGAGGAACTGATAGATAGGCAAAGGAATTGATGAAATGGGACTAAAGTTTAGAATAGAAGAAGGTAAGCCAGGAAAGAATTTGAGAGTTTTCCCTTATGGGTGTTGTGGTAGCTCATGGGTTTACAGGCATGTAGTGGGTCAACAACTGTAGTATTCAGGGAGATGTCACAGAGATACACTAGTACCTGCTTTGTAGGATTGTTTCAAGAATTAAATAAGCTCATACATGTAAAACACTTAGTATTTGCACAAAGTTGACCCTCAGTAAAGGTTAAATATTATCCTTAGGCACTGCTCACAGTCGGAAGGTAAGTCAAAGGAAGGAAGGAGGAAAATTGAGATGGGGTAATAATAAATATATTTAAATAATATAATAAATATAATACCTGATGTAAATATAATTGATAATAAATACATACTAAATCATAAATATAATAAAATAGTTAAATAATATAATATTGTGACCCCATGGACTGTAGCCCACCAGGCTCCTCTGTCCGTGGAATTCTCCAGGCAAAAATCCTGGAGTGGGTAGCCATTCCCTTCTCCAGGGGGTCTTTCCAACCCAGGGATGGAACTCAAGTCTCCTGTACTGCAGGAAGATTATTCACCATCTGAGCCACCTAGGAAGCCCAATAATAAATATAATTAATAATGAAAATAATAAATAGTGCCAGGGAAAGAAAGCACTCCAAGCAGGAAGAGGTGTTAAAAAGCACCAGACAGTAGTGAAAGAAAAATTAAGTTGTTCATAGATAACTCTTAGGAGAGCAATTGCAGGAATAAGGATGGAAGTTACAACGGAAGGAGAAAAGGTGCCAATTTACAGCATGTAATACAGAATGTTTATATTGCTGAAGCTTGGCAGTGAAAGGAAGGAGGAAAACAGGGGGGCACCTAGAAAGGGTATCAGGGTTAAATAAAACCTTTCTCTTCCTCCCAGAAGGGAGAGTTACACTGGTATAATCACATAACTGAAGAAAACCATGTCTTTGGGCATGGGGTGATTGTGCCTCTGACTTTTAGGACTTGATCAACATCAACTTTGTTCAAATAAAAATCACCCAGTGAATAAGTTTAAGTTCTGAAACTCAGATTGCTAAATAAGCACTGAGCACCACCTTCCCAGATCATATAGACTGTTCATACCAAGAGCGACTGTGGCCTCAGTATGCTGTCACAGGCCAGCCAGCAAATGACCTCTGCAGATCTGCAAGTCTACCTACAGATTTCTAATTTGACCGTATCTACCTCTCATTAATTCATCGCTGCCCCTCCTTTCTCTGGCAGCCAGTGATTCTTGCCAAAATAACATACCTGGTTTTCTCTCCATGTGCTTTTTACTACTTGACTTTTCTTTTAGGCCCTACACGTAGGATTTTCTTCAGCTCTTCTCTCCTTTCCCATCCATACTCAAATCATTTGGTGGTATTTCTCTATTCTGTTGTCACAGACTATTATTTCCTTTCCTTCAAAATATCTAAATCCTTAAATGAACACAAGGAAAATAAATATAGTACAACATTGCCCTTCTTAAGAATTGAGTGGGAAAAATTGGGAGAATTCTTACTGTTTTGCCATAGCCTCTTGAACCTTAGCTATTTCTGTCATCATTTCACCTTTGGGGGGCAATGTCTTTAACCCTAAAGAGAAAAAAAATAAAAAATTTAAGTGTAAAATGACCTCAGTATGAATAATAATCCTATTAACAATTACCATGCTCTGGAGAATTCAGGGGAATACAGGCTAGTTTTCTGTACCAAGGAAGTTACACATTCAGTTGATCACCTTACCCTTCCACCACCAGAATATAATCATATTAACTTTGGTAGCTTACTCTTTCCCACTTTGTCTTTGGAAGAAATTTCTCCTAATCTGCTTTCCAACCAATATCTGCCTCCTCCCTAAAATAGTCTTTCAAATGGGAAATGAGATATGGACATGAGAAAATGATAAAAAACTATATGAAAAAGTAGGCTCAAAGTAAAAGGGTGGGAGGATGATGGGAAACACATCTGTACTTGGACTCAATCACAAAGGGGCTTTATACCACAGAGAGAAGGAAGTAAAAATAAACTGTCAATCTGTTTTATGCCTTAAGTCCCTTGGGAAATAAACCTTACCTTATAAACTTTTTTATTTGGTGAGAGTGAGGGGTAAGGTCAAAGGCAACTCATAATACCCAGTCTTAACAAATAAATTTATGCACCAATGCACAGAGTTCCAGTAGCAGGCATTTAACACCAACACCAAGGACATGGCTAGACAAAGGTAAGAAAGCACTAACATGGAAACTCTCAATTTCAATGATTAGCTTTATGCCCAGAACTTATAGGTACTATGCCATATAGAAAATTTGAGCCAACTCTAAAGGTACTCAGACCTTATGCCTTTGCTTCTGCTGTTTTCTCTGTCTTTTTTTGCCTTCCCCTTTATTCCTTATTTGTGGAGAAAAAGCCTGTTCATTTCCTCCCTTGGCTGTATCCAACTCTAAACCCAACTCTAAAGTGAAGCCCAGCGTGCTACAGGCCATGGGGTTGCAAAGAGTCAGACGCGACTTAGGGACTGAACAACAACTGTAGAGTTCAGAAAACCACCAAAGCTGAACTTGCATTCATTGAATAGAGATTTATTGGCTGCCTCCCATGTGCTAGGCATTGGTCTAGTCTTGGAAGACAAAGGCAAATAAACTTGATTCTTTCATTTAAAGAACTTTCAGGGGACTTCCCTGGTGGTCTAGTGGTTCAGAATCTGTCTGCCAATGCAGGGGATGTGGGTTCAATCCCTGGTTAGGGAACTCAGAACCCACATGCGGCAGAGCAGCTAAGCCCTCGCACCACAACTAGAGAAGCCTGTGCCCTGCAAGGAGGACCCAAGGCAGCCAGAAAAACAAAGAGCTATGTTTGCTCTTAGTGGGTTAAGCCAGCTAGAAGATCTAGAAGATGATAGGATCTAGAAGATGAGAGGATATATGGTAAAAGTAGTGAAAGAGGGGCCTGAAAATCCAGCATGTGAAGTAACTTGTGAAGGAACTTGAATGCCATGCTATGACATAATGCCTCCTTGTGATCCAGAGAATTGTTTCACTTCATATGGTTTGCAAAGGAAGAAAGTTACTAAATGAAAGTGCAATTCTTGTAAGGTCTCTTGAGAGGTTACAAAAGAGACAAAGATAAAAGAAAACTAGATTTTGGTCAAGGCAAGCAAGCAGACTCAGTGTTCCAGAAAAGGGTGTACTATTTCCTTAACAAGAGAATAGTAATTCTAGAGAACAGAGGAAGAAAGGAAATGGGACTTGTTAGGAAAGAACACGTCAGGCAAGAAGACAGGCTGAGCCGGGCATGTGTGAAACTAGCTGATTCTAAAGGCGTAAAGTCAGCACAGTGAGGGTATAACTCAGAGATGAGAAAGGCAAGAATTTGGTATGTAGAGTGTAGGGGTATGAGTATTAGAAAAAACTCAGGGTTCCTTTTGGAAGTTTGATAAATTTATAGGGATTCTCTGATGATTCTTTCTTCCAGTGTTGAAAGCTGGAGGACTTAGCACTAAACTCTGCTAGCATAGATAACTGGGCTTTTTATACTATTCCCCTAAAATCCCTTAATCCCACAGCCATAATGCAGAATCTTCCAAATGCTTTTTCCCTAATCCTCTCAATAGTTCACTGATTCTGGAAGAGTCTCAGTTGTTTGTTCAAAGTATACTAAGGTGCTGTGGCCTATTTTAATGCAACTTTTTCCTCTTACTTAATTGACCCACGTAAAAGACCCACTTAATATGACTGGAATTAGCCAACTTAATGGGTTACTTGCATTGGATTGCTGGTCCAGCGCTCAAGGAATACAAATCTACTGGATAGAATTAAAGAATTAAGAAATGAAAGAACTCTGGGAGTCCCTGGGAGTCCCTGTGGTTAGGACTCCATGCTTCCAATGCAGGGGGCATGCGTTTGATCCCTGGTTGGGGAACTATGATCCTATGTGCCCCATGGTGTGGCCAAAAAATTAAGAGAAAAAGAAGAAAAATGAAAGATCTTTGGGGAAATCTGGAAAAGCTTTTTTTTTGCTAATCTTTTTTAAATTTTTATTTATTTTAATTAGAGTCTAATTACTTCACAATATTGTGGTGGTTTTTGCCATACATTGTCATGAATCAGCCATGGGTGTACATGTGTCCCACCATCCTGAACCCCGCTCCCACCTCCCTCCCACCCCATCCCTCTGGTTTGTCCCAGGCCACCAGCTTTGAGTGCCCTGCTTCATGCATCAAACTTGCACTGGTCATCTATTTTACATATGGTAATATACATTTTCAATGCTCTTCTCTCATATCGTCCCACCCTTTCCTTCTCCCACATAGGCCAAAAGCCTGTTCTTTACATCTATGTCTCATTTACTGTCTTGCATATAGGGTCATCTTTACTGTCTTTCTAAATTCCACATATATGCGATACTATACTATATTGGTGTTTCTCTTTCTGGCTTACTTCACTCTGTATAATAGGCTCCAGTTTCATCACCTCATCAGAACTGACTCAAATGTATTCTTTTTAATAGCTGAGTAACATTTGACTGTGTATATGCACCACAACTTCCTTATCCATTCTTCTACCAATGGATATCTAGGTTGCTTCCATGTCCTGGCTATTGTAAACAGTGCTGCAATGAACACTGGGGTACATGTGTCTCTTTCAATTCTGGTTTCCTCAGTGTGTATGCCCAGCAGTGGGATTGCTAGGTCATATGGCAGTTCTATTTCCAGTTTTTTAAGGAATCTCTACACTGTTCTCCAGAGTGGCTGTACTAGTTTTCACTCCCATCTATCACCATTGTTTCTTTTTCTCTACTACCATGAGGTCTTCACCAGGGAAGAAGCTGTAATTTTTATAAGAACTCTGAAACAGTTCAGTTTAGTCACTCAGTCGTGTCCGATCTTTGTGACCCAATGAATTGCAGCATGCCAGGCTCCCCTGTCCATCACCAACTCCCGAAGCTTACTCAAACTCATGTCCGTTGAGTCAGTGATGCCATCCAACCACCTCATCCTCTGTTATCCCCTTCTCCTCCTGTCTTCAATCTTTCCCAACATCAGGCTGTTTTCCAGTGAGTCATTTCTTCACATCAGGTGGCCAAAGTATCGGAACTTCAGCTTCAGCATCAGTCCTTCCAACGAATATTCAGGACTGATTTCCCTTAGGATGGACTGGTTGGATCTCCTTGCAGTCCAAAAGACTCTCAAGAGTCTTCTCCAACACCACAGTTAAAAAGCAACAAGTCTTCAGCACTCAGCCTTCTTTATGGTCTCTCCCAGCCATACATGACTACTGGAAAAACAATAGCTTTGACTAGATGGACCTTTGTCAGCAAAGGAACGTCTCTGCTTTTTAATATGCTGTCTAGGTTTGTCATACCTTTTCTTCCAAAGAGCAAGCGTCTTTTAATTTCATGGCTGCAATCACCATCTGCAGTGATTTTGGAGCCCAAGAAAATAAAGTTTGTCACTGTTTCCATTGTTTCCCCATCTATTTGCCATGAAGGGAAGGGACTGGATGCCATGATCTCAGTTTTTTGAACGTTGAGTTTTAAGCCACCTTTCCCACTCTCCTCTTTCACTTTCATCAAGAGGCTCCTTAGTTTCTCTTCACTTTCTGCCATTGGGGCAGTGTCATCTGCATATCTGAGGTTACTGATATTTCTCCCGGCAATCTTGATTCCAGCTTGTGCTTCATCCAGCCTGGCATTTTGCATGATGTACTCTGCATATAAGTTAAATAAGCAGGATGACAATATACAGCCTTGATATACTCCTTTCCCAATTTGGAACCAGTCCGTTGTTCCATGTCTGGTTCTCACAGTTGCTTCTTGACCTGCCTACAGATTTCTCAGGAGGCAGGTAAGGTGGTCTGGTATTCCCATCTCTTTAAGAATTTTCCACAGTTTGTTGTGATCCACACAGTCAAAGGGGCTTCCCTGGTGGCTCAGCTGGTAAAGAATCCGCCTGCAATGCAGGAGAGCTTGCTTCAATCCCTGGGTTAGGAAGATCCCCTGGAGAAGGAAAAGGCTACCCACTCCAGTGTTCTGGCCTGGAGAATTCCATAGGGTCGCAAAGAGTCAGACATGACTGAGAAACGTTCACTTTTCACACAGTCAAAGGCTTTTGCATAGTCAATAAAGCAGAAGTATATGTTTTTATGGAATTCTCTTGCTCTTTCTGTGATCTGACAGATGTTGGCAATTTGATCTCTGGTTTCTCTGCCTTTTTTAAATCTAGCTTGTATATCTGGAATTTCTTGGTTCACACAAAGTTAAAGCCTAGCTTGAAGGATTTTGAGCATTACCTTGCTAGCATGTGAAATGAGTGCAATTTTGTGGCAGTTTGAACAATCTTTGGCATTGCTCTTCTTTGGAATTGGAATGAAAACTGAACTTTTCCAGTCCTGTGGCCACTGCTGAGTTTTCCAAATTTGCTGGCATATTGAGTACACAGCACTTTCAAGCATCATCTTTTAGGATTTCAAATAGCTCAGCTGGAATTCCATCACCTCTACTACCCTTGTTTGTAGTGATGCTTCCTAAGGCCCACTTGACTTAACACCCCAGGATGTCTGGTTCTAGGTGAGTGATCACACCATCATGGTTGTCTAGGTCATTAAGATCTTTTTTGTATAGTTTTTCTGTGTATTCTTGCCACTTCTTAATATCTTCTGCTTCTGTTAGTTCCATAATGTTTCTGTCCTTTATTATGCCCATTTTTGCATGAAATGTGCCTTTGGTATCTCTAATCTTCTTGAAGAGATCTCTAGTCTTTCCCACTCTATTATTTTCCTCTCTCTCTTTGCATTGTTCACTTAGGATGGCTTTCTTATCTCTCCTTGCTATTCTTTGGAACTCTGCATACAGATGGGTATATCTTTCCTTTTCTCCTTTGCCTTTCACTTCTCTTCTTTTCTCAGCTCTTTTTAGGGCTTCCTGAGACAACCATTTTACCTTTTTGCATTTCTTTTACTTAGGGATGGTTTTGATCACTGCTTCCTATAACAATGTTATGAACCTTCATCCATAGTTCTTCAGGTACTCTGTCTATCAGATCTGATCCCTGATTCTATATGTCAGCTCCTTTTTAGTACCTCAAATGGCACATTTTCAAATCCCTTAACCATTCTTATCTCTCTCCTTTTAATGTACTCCAGTTTCACTTTTAAAATATCTTTAGGTGTGGTCTGACCAGTTTAGAGAAGAATGTTGTAAATTCCAGGGTATTATAGTTTTTTAATGATGTCAGGTATAATTAAGTCTTTTAGAAGCCACATTATTCTGCTAATTCATACTGAACCTACTACCCCAAACCCCAAAGTTTTTCTCATGGTCTCGTAGCCAAAACTTTCTGAAAAAGGGAATATAAAGGGGGAAAATTGAGCATTTGAGTGGCTGAATCTTCTATATTCTGGACTAGTCTTTACCTGGTCTTAATTTTTTGCTGAAATCAAGTCACACACTTCTATATTTGACTTTCTCTAACTATAATAGAAGAATATTGCTTCACAAATATGTATCAGTTTTCTAACATCTAGAAGAGTGGATTTTAATCTGGAGTGCACATTGTAATCACCTGGGGAACATTGTCTCAATGATTTTATATCAGCTCCATCTCAGACTTATTAACTAAATACCACCAGCAAAACATGCCTATTTTGGGAAATTTTCCCAGGAGATTTTGCTATAGGTCCATGGTTATAAATTACTACTTTATATTCCCTCAAAAATTAATTTTTGAGCACTAACTTTGTGCCAGGCACTGTTATAATCATACATACTATCTGACTATTTACAAGCAACAACATAAACATAATTAAATATACTGCTAAGTAATTAGGTAATCATCTTACATGGTCACTTACCTTTAAATACTTGAGTGGCCCAGCGTCCTTGGAGCTCTGAAATGGGCATAATGGCACCCAAGGGCTGGATCAAGCCTATGATTGCAAGAGTTGGCTTTTCAAGGTCAGGAGGGAAGACCTTTTTATACAGGGATACCTTGTTTTTGACTACTTTGACAGAATCTTCAAGAAAAGGAAATGCAAAGCTATAGCCTGTAGCAAAGATAACAGCATCAATGTCATCCTCCCTGGAGCCGTCCTCAAATATGGCTGCTGTCTCTGTGAATTCCTTCACATTTGTTTTCACCTTCACAAAGCCAGAAATTATACGGTTTGGCAGGTCATCATTTACTGTTGGATGCTGACTGAACACTCTGTGAATGATGATAAAGAAGGAGAAACGAGAGAGATCATGAGAGAGAGAGAGAAATCATTACCATGTAGATAAAATTCTGCTTTGATTGAGGTGGTTAATCAATATGCCAATAGTTTCCCTTTATTCATGAAATTTGGGAAGGGTCTAATATATACCAGCTTGATAAAGATAAGGATGATCTCAGAGTAGATGTTGGACTGTGGGAGGCATTGAAAGGGAAGATATTGGAGAAGTAAGGGAATTATGGTCTTATTTGAAAAGTACATGTATGGTTTCTCAAGGAATAATAATGCTCTTGGTGATATAATAAGGCCAGAGTCTAGTGGTTTCTATCCATATGTCAGAAAGTCTGCAGAACTGTATTATCAGCATCCTATTGAGTCTCATTTTAGTTTCAAAGAACCAGAAGGTAGACCTGAACCATCATTTTCCAAACTGTATAATGAACTACATGTGTATAGTAATCTACAGTTATAAACTGATTTTACATACATGAATGTAAACCTAATGAAGGAGACAGGCCAGTCATCACTATCCAGGTTTTATAGATGAGGAAACTGAGGACTAAAGAAGTTAAGTGACTTGCCTAAGGTCCCGCAGCCTAGGACTTTAGGATTTATATCAATACGGTTTTTGATGAACTCCCTTGAGATCCTCTGGCTATGGTAAGTAGTGTTTCCCAGAAATAGCATAGGATAAGGTGACAAAAAAATAAGACAGGTTTGCAGAGTTTGGACCTTTCTAAAAACAGTCTGAATCCTTGGATACTGTGTTAACAGGCTCTGAGAATCCTCAGCCTGTCATGTTCAGACAGAGCTGGCCTCTTCTCAGGAACTGGGCTGTTTAAACAGTATTACTGGCTTGCTGCATTTAGTAATTCTTTGACTCAAACCTTTAGGTTTGTGATTCTGTTCTCATTCTAACCTTATCATTTCATCTTTCTCTCCAAACTCACTCCTTTTCACTAACAGTACCACAATTCCACACTGTTGCTCAAATCACAGAACTGTGAGTCTTACGTCTGGTCACCAAGGCCACCCTTTCTCCTTTAGACATCTTCAGAATAGTTTTACTCATTCTCTGTTTCACCCGGACTGTGAGAGTTGTCTTCAGGGTCTCCTGCTCCATCCCCCTTCAATCTGTGTTCTACATTATTTTTGGAGTGATTGTTCAAAAATGTATTTATTATTATGTCACTCACTTGCTTAAAACCTTTCGATGATGGCTCTGGACTGTCTTCATTCTAAACTTTTTATTTTATTTATCTCCAGCAAACCTGGACATGTACCCAGGCACTGTTCTATCTCTGCCTAATAGTCTAGCCTAACCAAACTAAGTGCAGGTCTTACAGGATAATGTATTTCTTGCTATTCTAAGACCTTGTACTTATAATTAGAATGCTACTTCCTTACCCTATTTGTTTGACTATCTCCTCTGTTATTTCATAAAGACTCAGTTTATTTTTGTGATTCCCAAAGTTTTGGCTGCTACAGTTCCCATAATTGGGTCAAATAAATGGCTGAAAGTTTGTTGGAAAACACACTCTCCAAGTATCATCCCACTGATTAATTTCAAAGAAAAAAAAAAATCTTTACAGAAGAGGAACCTGGTAGCTACTACCAAATCCATGTGATCAAATTTAACATCATTAATATGCAATAACCTGTGGTTGTTTGGTTCCTGATGTGATCCACCAAGAAGGCACAACATAACCTATGAGTATTTGCACCAGAACCATTTAATCTAAATATAATAGAGGAAGAACAACTATGAAAGTCCAACTTTAGAGAGTTGCTGCAAAACAAATGGCTTCAATTCTTAAAAAAAAAAAATCCATGTTAAAAGAAGAGAATTATTTCAGATTGAGAGAGATTAAAGAGATATGACAGCTGAATGCAATGGTGTAATACCTGACAGAATCCTAGATTTTAAAAATAAAAAAGCTACAAAGAATTCCCTGGTGGTCCAGTGGTTAGGACTCTGCACTTTAAGCCATGCAGTGTGGCCAAAAAACAAAAAGCTACAAATATCATTGAAACAATTTGGGAAATTTGAATATGCAATATATTATCAATAGATAATGGTACTTTATCAATGTTCAGTTTGCTAAACATAACATATTATGTTTATGTAAAAGAATGCCCTTTTTCTTAGGCAATGTATGCTAAAGAATGTACGGTAAAGTGTCTTATTGACTACAAGTAGTTACTCTCAGACAGTTCAGGTAAAAAAATGTATGAATGCATGCATGTATACATAGATACTATATATGTATGGATCTGTATACCTCCAGAAAGAGAGAGAAAGGAAATATAGTGAACTGTTAATAATAGGTCAGTCTAAATGAAGGGTATATGGGTGTTCATTATACTTACTATTTTACAGCAAGTAAATCTAAACATTAAAGAAATTAAAAGTTGGAGGGAGTAAAAAGCATTTAAAATCACCCTCTGGAAATGCCATCACAGTCCACTTCTGTGTGAACACTTCTGTCCTTCACAATCTCCATGCATTTCTCTTATCATATCATATTCTACCACCTGTCTTCTTGTTAGAGTATTTAAAGAACTAGCCATTTCTCATTTATTACTTATGTGATCTTGGGCAAGTTAGTTTCTCCATGTAAATTTTTATATTTGCAAAATGGAGATCAAAATAGTACCAACCTATAGGGCTACTGTGAGGACTAAATGAGATCGTGCGTGTAACACATTTAGCACCGTGTTTGTCTTATATTAAGTCTTCAAAAAGGTAAGATGTTAGTATTACTATTAGGCCTTGAGTCTCAGTATTCTCAAGCCAGTTTAATGCTTGGCTCAGATGCTCAGTTGTTTGTTGGATGAATGAAGGATGAACTGCCCTCTGCTACCATTTTATTGTTGCTGTTGGGCACCATGTAAAAAGAACTTGTACCTTGGAGAATGATAAAATGGTTAATGCCAAGGAGAATTCTAGATGGAAAATTACAGACCAGTAGATCTTGGACTTCTGTGGGGGCAAGGTAGAAATCTGATTTCTGACTCTGCATCTGCTTCATGTACAGATAGAGGTAAGCTCTACTGTTAGCCTGTGGGCACAGCCCTTATACTTTGCCTTGGCCATCACTGCCAACTCCAAGCCTTGGAACATACCTGTGTTTAGGCTTCAGGCCAAATATTTCATGATTAAACCTTTGGTTAATCTTTTTTTCCAAATATCTATTTGCTGCTGATTCACCAACAATCTTCTTCAGCAAAAGATTAAATCGAGATGAGAAAACTATATCAAAAGGATATCCATAGTCCCCTACACGATTGAGGATCCAAGCCCCTCTTCTGGTGCTGAGGAAAACCTGAGGGATGGGGAAAAAATAATTTTTGCTTTTGCCATTCTCTGAAGAAATGGGAGCCCATTTTTTTCAAGATGAAGTTCAAACTCATTAATCTAGCTTTTTATTCCCTGCCCATCTCTTTATTTATTTAAATTTCCTGCCATTTTCTTCTCAAACACTAAGCTTACAATTAAATTGGTATATTCACTGGACAAGAATATATCTTGCTGTAAACTACCACTGCATTTCTGTTTAATGTCATTATGCCTCCTTGAAAGGCCCCTATTCCCTAACTTCCTCAAAGCTTACTCCTTTTTAAGATCCAGAATCAAGTCTCCCTCCTCCACAAGATACCACTGATCATTCTGGCTGATAATTTTCTCTCCATTTTCTGAACTTCTCTAGCACTTATCACCTGTCCATCTCATTTAAAATCAGGGAACAGTAAAGCTGACAGCAAGTGGACGTCATTTAATCTAAAACCTTCAATCTTTTCTTGGCCTTTGACGTTGTTTGCATTATTACAAAAAACATCAATTATACTGATATTTAACATTGTATATTCTGATTTTTGTCTTTCCGAATGTATTTTCTCCAAGGTGGAAGGTATAGCAGATACATATTTTAGCTCCCAGCATATCATCATCACCACTTCCATTCATTGAGAATTATAACCCGTTAGTCACTGTACTAGGTTCTTTATCTGTATTTTTATTTGATCAATAAATAAATACCTCTTGAGGTAGGTAATGTTATGTCCATTTGATGGATGAGAAACATGGAGAAGATGAATAATTTGCCTGAACTCATATAGCTACTAAGTGGTAGAGCTGAATTTCTAACCTAAGTCTTACCTACGCCAAAGCTTGTGCTTAAGAAATGTTTCAGTTATTTAAGGGAAGAACTGAAAATTGCAAGTAGAACAACAGGGAGCTGGTCACTCTTTCTGTGTCATCTGCTGGCTCAAGTCCACATTCAGAGCTAATAGAAGTTTGGTATTCAGCTACTTGGCAAAAGCATCACTTTGTCTATGTTATAACACTCTCTAGAGATAGTTCCCAGGGTTGTAAGCTATTTAAGTACATTGTTTTGGGGCTTTTCTTGTTTTTCTTTTTTTTTTTTTTTGGCCATGCCATGCAGCAAGTGGGATCTTAGTTCCCCAACCAGGGACTGAACCCATACCCTCTGCAGTGGAGTCTTAACCACTGTACTGCCAGGGAAGTGCTTGTTTTATGGTCTTTTGTTTAAGTCCTCCTGTTAAAAGGTGACCTGTCTACAGAGGGATGATCATATACTTCATACGTGTATTCTCACCAATGGTGACCTTAAGCACGATCATAATTAAGCACGTTTATGTGTCACAGTTGAAGGAGCATGCATGGTCTTAGGAATCAAATGATTTTGTGTGCAGTCTATATAACTTTTAAAGTACAGGTTATAAGTAACGTAAATGCTCAGAGCTTCAGTTTAAAAGTTCTCAACCAATACATTATAAAGCAATTATCCTCCATTTAAAAAAATAGTAAAATGTTCTCTATGTATAAAATAGTGACAGTAATACATATGTCACAAACCTTTATCAGAAACATAACCACCTTACCTCCACCCACTCTTGCTACCTTGTTCTTTGGCAATTTATGGTTCTTCAGTGCTTGTAAGGCCAAGCTTCTCTATAGCTGACAATTTAACAAGCCAATGGTATTAAAGAAAGCTCATGCCTTGGGTCCCTTCCATATACTTTGAACATTCTTTTATCACAACACCCACATACATTTTTACCCTTTATTATTTATATACCTGTTTCCTAATAAATGCTTATTGAACTAATTCATGGAGTAACATATAAAATCAATTTTGTGGTGATAGATGGGGATAAACTTGAGAAGTGTTATTGAATGGAGTTTCTAGGTAAAGGTCATTTAACAAAGTTGTGGCATTAAACTTCTATTGAACACATGCACACCCATGGAGGATTCAAGTCAATGTATGGCAAAACCAATACAATATTGTAAACTAAAATAAATAAACAAATACATTTTTTAAAAAAAGGAAAAAAAATTTTTTAATTAAAAAAAACTTAAAAAGCTTATCTTTTTTAAATAAATAAATAAAAATAATTTAAAATGTATGTTTAAAAAATAAATAAATAAAATGTATGTTTAATTAAAGTTACTGAAGAACAACCAGGCATATAACTATGCCAAAAAAGTTATGATTCCATAAAGACATGAATCTTTATGATTCCATAAAGACAATGATGTCTTTTTCTAGGAATTTATAATGAAGATACTTTCTTCCCAGTTCAAAATCTATGATACAAAAAAAAAAACAAAACCATCAAGGACATAGAAATGGCTTTACAGTGGATGTTATTCTATGTTAACTAATTGTACACAGAAGCTGGGGAGAGCTGCTTGCATGTGCTATCATATGGATGCTTTTCATACTGATGTCCATGTTGTCTTTAGAGGATTAGACTGCTTTTTTTTTTTTCATTTGGGGAGTGAAGAAGAGCAAAGGGGGAAATTCCCCTACCAGCCTATGAGTGAAAAGTTTTCAATGACCCAGTACACTTTCCTTCAAAATAAGAGCTTAGCACTTATGCTAGCCAACAGGTGGTCCACACTGTGGATGCCGCATTCCAACAAGCTCTCCCAGCAATCACTTGGTCTTACAAAGCCAGAGGCACACTCCGAAGAAACAGCTGAGTGAGATTATGGGCACAGTCCTTGGCCATGTCTGAATTCCTTAGAGGGAGGCCAGATGAATGATGGAAATCGTAACTTGTAACCTGGCTCAGTCACATCATCAATCATGATGTTGCCAACTGAGGCAACACAACCAATCCCTACATTTGCCATTGGCACAGATGGGCTGTGTGCAGGTATATATACTCTGTTGGGTCCACCTGCAGCTTCCTTGGTGAAGCAAAGTAAATAATTTTACTAATGCAAACCTGTTTGGCCCTGTGGCTAATTTCCACTGCCAGGTCCCCTCCAGAATTCCCAATGCCAATTACAATGACTCTCTTTCCAGTGAAACTCTCTGGATCCTTATAATCTCGACTATGGAAGTATTGTCCTTTGAACTTCTCAATTCCTACAAGAGAAGGAAAAATAATTACTGGGTAATGGTTTATCTGATTTACTTGTTAAATCATTCAATTGTTTTTGCAGTGTGTAGAGTTTATGCATATATTCTCCATGTGTTCTCCTTTTATTCAAGTGCACTGTCACCTGTTTGAATATTTTTGCATGTTTCTTTTCCCATAGCCCCAGAGTCAAACCTTGTGATTTCCTTATCATAAGTAGTCTGCTTAACTCAGGATCTGTTTGTATTTTGGACTTGTGGACTCACAAATCCAAACTACTTCAGAAAACCTCCATTCTCTTTGGCTTTTCGTTTTCTTCTTTTTTTTTGTAGTTGACTTATATCAGTTCCAGATGTACAACACAGTAACTTGATATTTTATAGATTATGCAACATTCAAACTTATTACAATATTATAGTCGCTTAGATGCTCAGTTGTGTCAGACTCCTTGTGACCCTCCGGACTGCAGCCTACCAGGGTCCTCTGTCCATGGGATTCTCTGGGCAACAACACTGGAGTGGGTTGCCATTTCTTTCTCTAACAATATTATAGTATTTTGACTACATTCTTTGTGCTGTATATTATATTCCTTGTGACTTATTTTATAATTAGTAGTTTGTATTTCTTAATCCCCTTTGCCTGTTTTGCCCACCCCACCCTCTCTTCATCTTCTGTAAATACCTACTTCCATTTCAATTGTAGTATATATGTTTTTTATATACTCTAGAGTATACATAGAATCCATGTGCAATGCAGGAAGACCTGGGTTCAATCCCTAGGTTGGGAAGATCCTCTGGAGGAGGAAATGGCAACCCACTCCAGTGGTAACACAAAGAGCTGAAAACTAAGCAACTGAGCACATACATAGTATTTTTTTCCCCTCAAAATGAAAATCCAGACCAAAGACTGTAATTTAACCCTTTCTTTAAGCTTTGTTTTCTTGCTTATAAACTCAATATTTCTGTTTGTTTCCTCCATTGCTAAAAAAAAAAGTCTTCATTCAGGATAAAGAGATGTGGTACATTTATACAATGAAATATTACTCAGCCATGAAAAAGAATGAAATAATCATTTGCAGCAACATGGATGCCCCTAAAGGCTGTCAAACTGAGTGAAGTAAGTCAGAAAGACAAATATCATATGGTATCTCTTATATGTGGAGTCTAAAAAAATTGCACAGATGAACTTATTTATAAAACAGAGAGTTATAGAAAACAAACTTACGGTTACCAGTGAGGAAAAGTGGGGGAGGGATAAACTGGGACACAGGGACTGGCATATGCACACTACTGTATATAAAATAGATAACTAATAAGGGATCTCTGGTGGCTCAGTGGTAAAGAATTCACCTGCCAGTGCAGGAAACACGGGCTCAATTCCTTGGTTGAGAAGATGCCTTGGAGAAGGAAGAGGCAACTGACTTCAGTATTCTTGCCTGAGAAATCCCATGGATAAACGATCCTGGTGGGCTACAGTCTATGGGGTCGCAAAAGAGTCTGACACAACTTGACAACTAAACAGCAATAACAAGGACCTGCTGTATAGCCCAGGGAACTCTTTTCAATACTCTGTAATGACCTGTGTGGCAAAAGAATCTAAAAAAGAGTGGATATATGATTCACTTTGCTATATAGCAGAAAATTCTCAAAACACAATATTTAAATCAACTATACACCAATAACATTTTTTTAAAAGCCCTCATTCAATCTAATGCAGATCAACTCTTTTTATCCTTAGAAAAACTATAATCATTGTGAACTAAATATAAAGCCTTCTAATGTTCTTCTAGTCCCCCATGTTACTGTTACCTCTACCTCCCAAATATTATTAATACAAGTTACCGCAACAGTTTTCAGGAGAATATGCAGAATTAGGATAAGCCTTATTTCATCCCAAGGTAGGAATCACTCAGACCATTCTTTAGGGACCAGGTCACAGGCATGGTTCAAGGGTCTTCCTGCTTAGTAGGCTACTTACCAGGGAAGCTTTCCAAGGGTAAGTGAGCATAGGTGTGATGGCCAGTGCAAACCATAACTGCATCGAAGACACGCGTCTCCTTTTTCCCTTCAGATTCCGTGACCACCTCCCACTGGCCTGAAGTGGGGAAATCAGGCTGCTTCTTCACACTGCACACAGTGGTCTAAGAAGAAAAGGGGTCGCCACAGGGGACTGAAGCCACAGCCTATGCAGTGGTCATCTTCCCTGACAGGTCTGTCTTTGCAGGGGGTTACACATAGGGCAGATACCACATAAGAGGGCTAAGGCAGGGATATTTGATTTTCATACTCTACAAATAAGAACTTTTTCTGTTTGGGGCTACGGTCAGAGTGAGAAAACTTTCACGAGGCAAGCTAAATAAAACAGAGTTGGCAGACTAATGTTGCACTATCATCTCCTTCTAGAAGAGTACAAATGACTACTTTTCTTGGGCCATGCCTCAATTGGTAAAGATTCGGCCTGCAATGCAGGAGACCAGGGTTCGATCCCTGGGTCGGAAAGAATCCCCTGGAGAAGGAAATGGCAACGAACTCCAGTCTTCTTTCCTGGGAAAATCCCATGGACAGAGGAGCCTGGCAGGCTACAGTCCATGGGGTCACAAGAGTAGGACGCAACTTAGCAACTAAACCATCACAACCACCACTACCTTGGTCAGAGTGAGAAAACTTTCATGAGGCAACCTAATTCAAACGAGTTGGGAAATTAACGTTGCACTGTCCTCTCCTAGAAAAGTGCAAATTCCTAGTTTCATTAGGCCATGCGTGTGTGTATGCTCAGTCACTCAATCATGTCTGACTCTTTGTGACCTCCTGGACTGTAGCCCACCAGGCTCCTCTGTCCATGGGATTTTCCAGGCAAGAATACTGGAGTGGGTTGCCATTTCCACCTCCACGGGATATTCTTGACACAGGGATCAAAGTCTGCTGTGTCTCCTGCATTGGCAGGTAGATTCTTCACCACTGTGCCACCTGGGAAGCCCTTCTTGGACCATACCCTAAGGCAATATGATACCTGAATAAAATTTGGGCTTCTCTTGTGTCTCTAAGACACTCAATGCACTAAATGCCTATTCCTCCCCATACTCCCAGACATCCTGAGATCCTCTGATGCCTTCTTATCTCAAGTTCTGATCTCACTGTCTAATCTTAAACATGTGACTGAGCTAATAAGGCTCCCTTTCCTAATAGAGTAGAAAAACATCTCAGTGGCTCATGTTTTGTGTAAATGTACTTCTTTGACTCCCATAAATGCCCATTTTACAAGTAACTAGAAAGAAAGAAGATACAAGATGGGATAATCAGTGGTACAGTTTTTAGCTTTAAAAACAAATACAGGTTAGTCTACCTAGTCTAAGGAAACATTAAGTGTATGTCCTATGTGCTTCTAGGATGACCATAATGCCTTGATGGACTTATAGAGATACCACTCTTATATACCCAAGTGATCCTATATTATTTATAGTTCCTCTCTATTGTGTTCTTACTTTTACACAGGCTGGTGCTTCTGCCTGGATCATCCTTTTATGCTTTCTTCATTTGGAGATACTCACCCTTCAACTTTTAGTTTGGTGTTACCTCCTCTAAGAAAACGTCCTGGGTACCTGATAATTCAAGCTCTGATGGGTAAAGTGTCCCACCTCTGAGCTGCAATGTATCTCAGAGCACTTATCACCCTGTCACTCTGTATTTTTATTAATTATGCTTCCAATGAAATTTTCACTTTTCTGTCTCTTTAACTAGACTGTTAAATCACTGTTTTTTCTTTTGTTGGTTTTTTTTTTTTTTTTGGTATTTGTTTCTTCACTGCTTAATGTGGTAACAGACCTAAGTGTTTTTAACAAGTGAAGAGAAGCACCACTAGGCTGTAAATGACTGACTTTGGAAGTTGTCACTGGATATTGCCATTTTTAATTTTGTTGTTAAATAGAAAAAGAAATGATTTAGTAGAATGATCAGAAAGTAGAAGATTTGGGCTTTTTGCCAGCTGTCAGAAATACTGGTTCTTTTATGGTCATGGCTTAAAATGATAGAACTATCATGGAAGATTTTACAGCAGGAAGGAACCAAGGAGGTGATATACTACAATCATCTTGTTTTACAAATAAAACTAAGACATATCAAAGTTGAGGAACTTACTTGCCTGAAGTCACAAGTAGATTAGCAGCAGAACAAAGACTAGAACTTAAGATTTTTTTTCCCAATTCAGTGTTCTTTCTTCTACACCAGAGTTAACTTATTTGCTTTCTCATAACTGTTCAATAACTAATTCATGGGGTTGTCGTGGTCACATAAAAAATGCATTGGAAAGCCCTTCAGAAAGCATAAAAGGCTAAGTAGCAAGTTGTGGAACAAGTTGTGGCACCAGAAGCTTTCAAAGTGCCCATACCTGTCAGTTCTCATTTGTTTATTGTAATCAAATGATACAGAATGATGGCAATGAAATGAAGGTTGTACCTGGATCTGTGGTCAAAATACATAGTAGAGGGACTTTCCCACAGATATTTTTCAGTCAGAGAGAAGACACAGTGTGGAGTCTATTGGATAAATACACGAGCACATCAAATAAAGCTGCACATAAGTACTGCCAAATGAACACGTTATTCATTTACTTTGCAAACAACTTCAAACACGGAGATACCCACAAAATTCCCTACCTTAAATTGAATGTACTTTAGAAGATCAAATTCTTTGGCATACATCCTGAAATACTCCAAGACCTGGGAGTTGTGCATGAAGTTAGGATAGTGATCTGGGATGGGATAGTCACTGAAGCACATCATCTCCTTCGAAGTGTTGATGATCACTGACTTATAAATACTTGCCCTTCCTTCTTCAGGTTCTTCCTGTAGTAAATGAAAAGCATTCATAGCAGCTTGAGAATTAAGGTCATGGTTTATAAACAGCCAATTAACATTTGAAAAGTTATCTGAAACACCAATTAAAAAAAAGTTACACACACATATCCCTTTATATCTCCCAGGATTTGCACCCTCATGCTGTCTCTCCCCCTTGAATCTGAGTTGTCTTTATGACTTGCTTTTGACCAACAGCATGCAGTTGGAATGATACTGAATGGATTCCAAGACTAAGTGGGTAAGTAGTCTTGCCGCTTCCACCTGGGTTTCTTAGAAAGCTTCCTCTAGTAGAAGTCAGCAGCTGTGTAACAAGTCCAGCTACCCTGAGACCATCATCCTGTGAGGAAGCCCGAGCTAGCCACATGAAGAGCACGTTTATGAGGGAGAGATGTGCAGCCAGCCCCCAGAAGTCCTAGTTATCCCAGCTGATGTTCTAAACATGGGAACAAAGAGGTCATAGTATGTGTCCAGTCTTAGTTGTCACCTGATTAAAATGACAAGAGACTCCAAGTGAGAACTGCCCACCTGAGTACTAGTTTCAAGGTTTTTCATGTACTTGCAACACTGTTCTCCAGGAAACACTGTACTGGTTTATAATTCTGTCCACTATGTGTTCCTGTTTTACCTTATTTTCACTAATTTAAAAGACAACTACTCAGTGTTAGCAAAAACGAAATCTCAGTACAATGTTTTCTGGAGAGTCATGTGGCAAGAATATGAAAACGCTTGACACTTAGCCATTTAAAGAAAGATTCAGTATTGTAGACAAAAATTTATGTTAATGTATGTTGATAGTATTATTTTTAATATAAAAATGAAATAAATTAAATGTCTGTGATATTGTGATTTATAAGAAATATTTATTTGGTCATCTAGATGGTCAAAATATATTCCTCATGTATATTTGGTCTTTCTACACAGTTCCTAGCTCAGAGCTCCCAGAACTCTTGTAATTTCCCAGGTGTTGAGAGTGATTAAAGTCTTTTGTTGTGTTAGTATGGTGACTCTTAGAAAGCAGCTAATGGTGGGCCTGCTTACCAATGGAGCAAACCGTGATTCGAGGGTTGTAACTTTCAGTTGCCCCCTTCTGACTTCTGGGGAGGGGAGAGGGACTGGACGTTGAATCAGTCAGTAGTCAATGCCCAGTGATTTCATCAATCATTCCTATGTCATGAAGCCGCCACGGAAACCCAAAAGAGTAGGATTTAGGGAGCTTCCAGGTTGGTGAACCTGAAAAGATCAGGAGAGCAGCGTGCCTAGAGAGGGCATGGAAGCTCAGTGTCCTTGCCCTGTGCATCTCTCCCTTTGGCTGTTCCCAAGCTACATACTTTTATAAGAAACTGGTAATCCAGTGCGGGGGATTTCTGTGTTCTGTGAGCTGTTCTAGCAAATTAAGTAAACCCAAGGAAAGGGTCATGGGAATTTCTGATTTATAGCCAGTTGGTCAGAAGTTTAGGTAACAACCTGGTAACAACTGGCATCTGAAGTCCAAAGTCCAAGGTGGGGGGGCGTCACTGGAATCTCCAAACTGTAGCCAGTTGATCAGAAGCACTGGTAATAACCCGAGTTTATGACTTGGTATCTGCAGTAGGACTGACCTCTTGTCTTGTAGGGTCAGTCTTGTAGGACCAACCTCTCAATTTGTGGAATCTGAAACTACCTCTGGGTCAATAGAATTGAGTTTAATTCTTGGACATCTTGCTAATATCTGAACATTGTTTGTTGGTGTCTGGGGACCACCCCCCACCCATGCACATACACACCCACACACACTGGCATTGGTCTTAAAACCATTTAATGCCCAACAAAATACACTGTATTTGAGAATCGCTGCTCTAGATCCTTGCCACCTGAAGTATGATCTGTGAACTAGCAGGCAGAGGTATCTCTTGGGAGACTGTTAGAAATGCCGAATCTCAGGCCCCACCCCGACCTACTGAATTGAAACCTGCCTTTTTAGCAAAATCCGCAAGTGTTTCCCAAGTAGCTCAGTGGTAAAGAATCTGCCTGCCGATGCAGGAGATGCAAGAGACACAGGTTCAACCCCTGGGTTGGGAAGATGCCCTGGAGGAGGGCATGGCAATCCACACCTGTATTCTTGCTGAATAGTCCCATGGACAGAGCAGCATGGTGGGCTACAGTCCATACGGTTGCAAAGGGTTGAACAGGACTGAAGTGACTTAGCACACACACACAGGAGTGTTGTACTGATCACATAAAATAGCACAGTATCTATATTAGCCTTCACTGAAACATCACAAACAATGACTTTTCAACTTTTTAAAAAATTGTTTTCATTATGAACAGTTACCTTAACCAATTTGGACCCCCTTTTCCCTTTTTGGCCTTTGCAGGTGGCCCAGTGGGAAGAATCTGCCTGCCAATGCAAGAGATGTGGATCCGATCCCTGGGTGGGAAAGATCTCTTGGAGTAGGAGATGGCAACCCACTCCAGTACTCTTGCCGGGACAATCCCACGGACAAACGATCCTGGTGGGTAAAGTCCATGGAATCACAAAGATTCCAACATGACTGAGCACGCACCCATGCACTTCCTTTTTAGGGCTTTTCTGGTGGCTCAGTGGTAAAGAATCTGCCTGCCAATGCAGAAAACACAGGTTCAAATCCTGGGTTGGAAGATTCCCTGGAGAAGGAAATGGCAATCTTCCCAGCATTCTTGCCTGGGAAATCATACAGACAGAGGAGCTTGCCAGGCCATATTTCAAGGGGTTGCAAAGGAGTCCACATGACTTAGAGACTAAACAACAAAGGGCAGAGACAGTCTTCCCTTTTTGCCATAAACAAAAAGATATTTGGATGTTGGGTATTACCGAGCATTAAATGGCCATAAAGGAGAGTGTTCATTGGCTTTGCCCACATTAGAGATGATTTTCCTCTGGTTTTTAGAGAAGAACTTTTTAATTTCAGAATCCTGAATTGATCACTCCCATTTCTTTGCCCCATAGTTCAGGATCTCATTCTTCTTGGCTGCTAATAATGTTTTCACAAGTCTCTTTTCAAGTCTCTTCTAACCTATCCTACACATTTCAACCAAAGTGTTCCTTCTAGGGTATGGTTGTATCTCTTCTCTAATAAAACTTTTGGATGCTGCTCCATGTTCCATTTTTAGTTTATGTTTTTCAGCTTAGGATTCAGAGACCTCCATAATGTCTTATAGTTTATATATTCTTGATCTCCCCAATTCAATTGTAAACCCCTTGACTTATATTTATGATCTTTCCCACACTTATAAAACTATAAACAGCACTTAGTAGATATTTAATAGATGTATGCTGAATTACACTGAGAAAGGTACATATGAAAAAAGAAGTAAATTTCACATAATGCATAACAAACTAACAAAATACATCAAATTCATTTCAAAAAGGGTTGAATAAGATATTTTTATCTTATAAAAATTTGTTGTAAAATGATATAAAATCAAATGAAGGTATTTATATTATCTAAAATAGCTATTAATTAGAAATCACTTAAAATGGCCCCTCCCTCAATAGGCAAATGGTTTAATAAATTATGATCTTAGTATGATGTAGAATTTATCTTCCACACCACTTCTTAAGTATCCTGCTAAATTCAAAGCAGATCCTGTCAGCCCACTGCTTACTGGCTTCTACTGATTCCATGTGGGAAACCAGATTTCTTATTCTAAAACTCAGCATGCTGTACAATCCTAATCTACCTTATTATCTTCATTTATTGTTCTCCTCAATTAACTTCAAGCTTCTGGGTCATTAAATTGTTTTTGAAACATTCTAGACTCTTTTACAGCTTTAAAATTTTGTAATACTACTGCTTCTCCATTTGGAAAAGTCTTATCAGTCATTCAAGAGTCCCATCAAATGTCACTTCTTTAGAGAAGTATTTCTTCTCCAGAGTTAAATGCCCCCATTCAACCTCCAAGCTGCCAAAACTCTCTGCTCATATTGCCATCAAGGCAACTTAGAATATACAGTAGTCTACATTTGTTATTATGACTGTGAGGTACCCAAAAGTAGAGTTTGTGTCTTATTTTTTGTATTTCTGATGTGTGTGTGTGTGTGTGTGTGTGTGTGTGTGTGTGTGTATGCGCGCGCGCGCCTGCCCACGCTTGCGCGCTCAGGTGTGTCTGACTCTTTGCAACCCCATGGACTGTAGCCTGCCAGGCTCCTCTGACGATGGAATTTTCCAGAATACTGAAGTAGGTTGCCATTTCCTACTCCAGGAAGTGTATATCTTCCCAACCTGACATATAGTGGATGCTTAATAAATGATTTGAAATGAATTAATGAATGAATTATAGAGATTGAATTTGGAGACACTTAAAAATGCGATTTTGAAATCTGTAAAGGAACACTTAAAATAGCCTATGCTATAACTTTAAGTGGAAAAAGTAAGAGACAAAATTAAATTCACATTGTAATCACCAAATATAATATTATGTATGCCTGGGGAAACTGTCTGCCTGCATCTACCCATGTTTACATAATTATACAACGTATAATCTCTTCCCTGTTATATGAGTATATTTTATTTATTATAAATCAATAAAACTTGAAGGTAGGAAAAACAAATTGATTTATTAAGGAGGTAGGATTTTTCTTTTATTTTTGTAGAAATATTTATACCACACCTTCATGATAAAAACCTTCAGCAAACTAGGAATAGGGGGAAACACCTTCAATCTGATAAAGAACATCTACAAAATACTTACAGGTAACATTATACTTTGAAGAAGGGAATGGTAACCCACTCCAGTATTCTTGCCTGGAGAATCCCATGAACTGAGGAGCCTGGTGGGCTACCATCCATGGGGTCGCAAAGAGTTGGACATGACTGAGTGACTAACACAACAACATTGTACTTAATAGTGAGAAAATGAACAATTTACCCATAAAATTGAGAACAAGGCAAGGACAGCCTCTCTTAACACTTCTATTAAACACTGTATTAGAAGTCCTAACTAATGTAATAAGGTAAGAAATGGAAATAAAGGTATACATTTTATTTGCAGATGATATGACTGTCTGTCTATGTAGGAAATTCCAAAGAATTTTTAAAAGTTCCTGGAACTAATAAGCAATTAGAGCAGGGCTGCAGGCTACAGTGGTAATATATAAAAGCTAACTGCTTTCCTATATACCAGAAAGGAAAAATTGGACTTTGATATTAAATACCAAACCATTTATAATAAGACTCCCCAAATTAAATGCTTAGGTAAAAATCTAACAAAATATGTATGAGACTTATATCCAGGTAATATAAAACACAGAAGAAGAAAATCAAAGATATAAATAAATGAAAACATATTCTATACTCATAGATTGGAAGACTCAATATTGTTAAGATGTCAGTTTTCCCAACTTGATCTATACATTCAATGCAGTCCCAGTCAATATCCCAGCTAGCTATTTTGTAGATGTTGACAAACTGATTCTAAATTTTATGTGGAAAGACAAAAAGCCTAGAATAGCCAACTTTGCTCTTCGGTGTGGACTGTGCGCAGTGAATTTCTTCCAATGAGTACAGTATGACACAGGAGGAAAAAAGAGAAACTTCACAGTGACAAACCCTGATAAACACCATTTCAAGGCAGGTCGTCAAGGTTAACATCAATCAGTGTGATAAGTGTGATAGAGTGTAGCATTCATATGATGTGATGAGAATGGCACTCTACCTCTAAGGTCTTCCTCCCCAAAATTCATAACCCCAGTCTAACCATGATGAAAACATCAGACAAATCCCAGCTGAGGGATTTTCTATAAAATATCTAACCAGTGATTCTCAAAACTGTCAAGGTTATCAAAAACAAGGAAAGGCTAAGAAACTGACACAGCCATGAGGAGCCTAAGGAGACACGACAGCTGGAACAGAGAAAGGTCATTAGGAAAAATAAGCCCAAATAAATCTGAATAACGCATGGACTTCAGTTAATAATAATGTATCAGTATTGGTTCACTAATTATGACAAATGTTATCACACTAATGTAAGATGTTAATAATATCTGGACATGAGGTATATGGGAACTCTGTACTATTTTCCTAATAATCCTGCAAACCTAACACAGTTCGAAAATTAAAGTTTATTTAAACATATTGTTTGTATAGCACATTAAAAAATTAATTAGTGGTTAGGTCCTTTTGAAAACAAGGTGTTTGTGAGGGCAGGGGTAGAAATATTCCTAACTATTAAATTTGACTTCATTCATTCAGCAGATATTTCTAAAGTAATAAAAACACTATATTAGGGACTCCCCTGGTGGTCCAGTAGCTAAAACGCCACACTGTACCAAAGTAGAGGGCACGGGTTCGATCCCTGGTTAGGAAACTAGGTCCCACATGCCACATCTAATAGTTCTCATGCTGCAACTAAGGATCCTGCATGCTGCAACCAAGACCCAGCACTGCCAAAACAAAACAAAACAAAACAAAAAACCCCACTATCTTAATGCTAAAAAATACACATCTGTCCTTGTTTTCCAAAGGTTCGAAGTTTCCAAGTAGAAGGAGTAGACCGATGCTTTCCACAGCAGGTCTGTTGGGGGTCACTGAGCTAAATGAATCACAGATCTTACCCCTTATATGTGACAATAATCATATATTTCTATTAATTTTCAAATAATTAAGACAATGAAATATTGTATGTCCACAAAAACCTTCAAGCCCTTCTCAACACCCAACTGGATCCTTGGTAGTGCTTATTACTGTCAGCTCACTACTTTATATGTGAGCTTCTACTCCTGCATTTTAGTATTTTCTACCATCAATGAATAATCTTCCCCTATACAGACATACCTTGATCATATTTCCTGCCAAAGCACATGACTTGTATTGAATAGGAAATTCATGTGAAAAAAGAGAATGGGGACATAGGGTAGTGTAATTTAAACTGAAGGGATCGGAGGCAATAGTAAGGGCAGAAGAACAGAGAAAAATGACTCGCCTTCAGTGGGAGGAATGAGACCAGTGTGGACCTTCTGTTCCTTTGACACTCTCTGAATCCCAGGGGACCCCAGGTGTCTTTTAGGACTGTTCTCAATGTTGTCTTCACACAGGGATCACATGAGGAACTCTCAAATACTAATGCCTGGTCCCTTCTCCCAGAGACCCTGTTTTAATTACTCCTCGTCTAACATGTAGATAAGGTTGAGATCTACTGATAAGAGGTCATGTGCTGGCCCTAGAAAGCTCAGGGCACCAGAGTTTATCCCATCCACCTCAGAAGTCCTTTCTCCACACATTCTTAGCTAAATTGCAAAATACCTGAGGGCTGGTTATATAACTCTGTTTCACCATGCCATCTAATATAGCCTGAGGTCCAGAAATGTTTATTCAATAAACTATTACTGATTTTGTTTTAAAGATGCAATGTCATCCTCATTTATCACGTGGGAAAGCAGGGGTAAAGGCTGAAGGCCAAAGGTTTCCATGTTGGTTGTGCATTAGAAATAACTAGTGGAGAGTTTTATTGGCACTCCAGACCAATAAAGCCAGAATGTGGATGGGCTGATAGCAGTATTTGTTAAAGTTTATTAAAGTTCCCATGTGATTGTTCAGTGTGCAGCCAAAGTTAACAGCCACACATTATCAGTTAGTAATAACTGATAAAACCTGTTGAGAAAAATGTTATATTCCAAATTAAAATCATATGTGAATTATCTAGGTTTTCTTATGTAGGCATCTGATTTAAAGTGTTTTGTTATCAAGAACATAATGTGTTTATAACTAAAAAACCTATTAATGAATTTAAATTCAGGTGTCGTAGATAATCTGAAATATAAGCAAGCATTGGCAGATAAAATGTATATTCCACAGAAAATAAAGAGCGTTTATTATAGGTTGAAAAAATTCATTTGATTCAATCATAAAAGAATATTTTAGCTGGATGTATTATAATTTAGCAGATTATTTAGTCACATTCAAAAGTTATGCTAGAACATCTATCCATTTTAAATCACAGTAAACTATTTGTCATATGAGTTTATTGGTTTTATTAAAATAAAATAACCAGTGGTCATACTCAGAAAGAAGGAGCTTATAGAAAGCTAGATTTGGAAAGAGATAGCTGCAGTCTAAATTTAATTTCTTGCTTTGTGATTTTTCTATTCATTATTGAAATGTAGTATAAAAAAAATTGAAAGGACTTCTGGTTAGACCTGACAGATTAAACATACACTGACAGCTCATGTCCTTCCCAAAGCCCTTCTAAAAGGAAAGTAAAGGGCTTAAGAAAATAAACTCAAAAAGACAAAGAAAATGGGAGATAAGTTACAAAATTTGAAAGATTAAAAGCAGATGCATGAGTGCAAACTAACTTAGCAGACCTGAGAAAATGCAATTATAAGTTGGCAGAGGGGAAAACTGAGAAAACTGATTTATACACCAGGAATTCATACTACTCAGAGTTCGAAACACTGGGTACCTCTGGAAATGGGAGTTAAAATGGGGTTAAAAACAAGAGAATTGATTTAAAAATCTGTTTAAGCAGTTGGTTTCCAAGAGCCTGTCCTTCTCACCATATAGCTGGGTTATAGTGCCTGTCTTACATGGCAGCAGTCTAAAGGCAGATTTTCTATAAAGGGTGACATAAAGGCACCAGGACCGAACACCACAGAATAGTAAAAGGCAGAAGACAGGTGGGTACTCTGTTGAAATCAGGGATCATAAATGAAACTTTTGCATGTTGAATATTGAGACTTCCGATCTTCTCTGTCAGCCCACAGGATGTAGGTAATCAGACATATATTGTCAGAGCAAGAGATGCAAAGAATTTTTCTAGTGAATGTAAGAAGTCCAAAAAGGAAAGACTTAGAGATAGATTCTTTGGGGGTTCCCCAAGACACGGCTTAGTCAGACCATTCTTCAGTGAGCACCACTGTCAGCAAGCCCCATCCATCCTATTGACCTTTCACTCAGCTCTTTAGTGCCCTACTCTATAACCATGCTAATAAGTGATATTTCATTTTAAAATTTTGATGTGGTTTTGATTTGCATTTCCCTGAGGATTAATGTTATTGGGCACTATTTCATTTTCCTATTAGCCATTTTTATATCTTCTTTGGAAAAATGTCTACTCAAGCCTTCTGCCCATTTTTTAAATGGATCTTTTTTTTTTTTTTTTAAGCCGTCTGTATGTCTTCTTTGGAAAATGTCTATTAAGTTCCCCTTTCCTGATTGGTTGTTTCTCTGATGTTGAGTTTTATAAGCTCCTTATTTTGGATGTAAACCCCTTATCAGATATGTATTTTGCAAATATTTTTCTCCCATTCTACAGGTTGCCTTTTCATGTTGTTGAGTTTTTCTTTCTTTTTTTTTTTGGCTGTACAAAATCTTCAGTTTGATGTAATCCTGCTTTTTTATTTTTTCTTTTGTTACTTGTGTTTTTGGTATCATATTCAAAAGAAATTGCCAACACCAATGTTGGCAACAGTTTTACCACTGTTTTCTTCTAGAATTTTTGTGTCTTCAGGTCTTACATTTAAGTCTTTAGTCCATTTTGACTTAGCTTTGGTGAGTGGTGTACGACAGGGGTCCAATTTCATCTTTGTGTATGTGTGGGCATGTAGTTTTGCTAGTGTCATTTACTGAAGGGACTGTCTTTTCCCCATTGGGTATTCTTAGGTCTTTTATGAAATATTAGTTGGCTGTATACTCATGGGTTTATTTCTGGCCCTGAATTCTGTTCCATTGGTATGGGTGTCTATTTTTATGCCAGTACCTCTGTTTTAATTACTGTAGCTTCATAATATAGATTGAAATTAGGAAGTGTGATGCCTCCATTTTTTTTTTGTTTTTTTATTTTTTCTGTTAGGATTGATTTACCTATTTGAAGTCTTCTGTGGTTCAATATAAATTTTAGATCTTTTTCTATTTTTATGAAAAATGTTTTGGAATTTGATAGGGATTGCAATGAATCTGTGGGGCTTCCCCTGTGGCTCAGCTGGTAAAGAATCTATATCCACTTGCAATGAATCTATAGATGACTTTCAGTAGTATAGCCATTTTAACAACAATATTAACTTTTCTGATCCATGGACATAGCATATTTTTTCAGTTATATGTCTTTTTCAGTTTCTTTCATCAATATTTTATAGTTTTCAGTGTACAGATCTTTCACCTCCTAACTATCTTATAGGTTTGAAATGACAAATGGGATTGCTTTAAAAAATTTTTTTCAGATAGTTCATTGTTGGCATATGTTCAACTGATTTTTATGTATCAATTTTGTATCCTGAAACTTTACTGAATTTGTTTATTAATTCTGGGTTTTTTTGTGTGAATTCTTTAGGATTTTCTATATATAGGATCATGTCACCTGCAAACGGAGATACTTCTTTCTGATTTGAATTTTTTTTTCTTGCTGAATTGGTCCATTAGGACTTCAGTACTATGTTGAATTCGAAGGCAATGGCAACCCACTCCAGTACTCTTGCCTGGAAAATCCCATGGACAGAGGAGCCTGGTAGGCTGCAGTCCATGGGGTCCCTGAGAGTCAGACACGACTGAGTGACTTCACATTCACTTTTCACTTTCATGCATTGGAGAAGGTAATGGCAACCCACTCCAGTCTTCTTGCCTGGAGAATCCCAGGGGCGGGGGAGCCTGGTGGGCTGTCGTCTATGGGGTCGCACAGAGTCAGACACGACTGAAGCGACTTAGCAGCAGCAGTAGCAGCAGCTCTATAGTTAACCTTCTAAGTATTTTTGTATCCATTCAGTTGTCTTTTTTGGAGGGCGATATATTTAAGAATTTAAAAGACCTATCCATCTAAGAGTGGTTATTACTTAATTTTATGTTTTAAATCAAAATGTATTAAACATGCCTTACTTTATATTATATTGTATCAATATGGTATCTTTGTATAACATATACACTTTAGAACTTTACTACTCAAAGTGTAATTATCAGCAGGATCAACATCACTTGGGGGCTTATTTGAAATATAGCATCTTGGCACCATCCCCAGATTAATGAATCAGAATGTACATTTTAGCAAAATGTCCAGTGATTCATTTTAATTTTCAAGTTTCAGAAGCACTGCTGCTGCTGCTGCTGCTGCATTGCTTCAGTTGGTATGCATTGAGATTTTTTAAATTTAACTAAAATTAAAAATTATTCTACAGCATTGCATACTTATTAAAACCTCAACATTTCCCAAGTGATTTATCATTTTAAGCCACTTTGTTTATAAAGTAATACTGTAGTAATGAACATTAAAGCGATGTGTCTCACATCCCTACCTATGTTTCACCCTCAGTCTGATCTAACATTAATGAAGAGGTCAAGAAGAAAGGCATGTATCCTGAATCCCTGAGACCTATTACAAAAAAGAAAATGGAAGCCCTGAGTCCCCAGTGACTTACTGGACACCTTGTAGCAACAGTGGAATTCCAATATGCTTGGGATGATCTTATATAAATGAAACCCCCAATGAAATTACAAAAATGTGAGAGGGGTAGGGTGGGGGAGAAGGCTCCAAATAACAAGCAAGGAGGTGAAAGAAAAGCAGATCTCAAAGGAAATGTTTGAGGAAACCAGCATCAACAAGTCACACAGGCTTAATTTGCAATTAACAAATGTTAACAAATACCTCAGGTGTCACAACTGTGTAACTGGAATATGTGAGAATGAAGGTCTATTTCCACAAGCAGTCTAAGCAGCCACCCAAGAAATTTTCCTTCTCAAGGATTCATTTATAAAATGCAAATATGTTTGGTGTCTAATACATGCCAGGCATGGCCTTTGGCTCTAGAATTCTAGTGGTGTGTATGTGTGTGTGTATCATAGATGTAAAAAATATATGTTATATATAATAGACACAGATGTGGTCTGTCTTAACAGACGTCAGAGCATTACGATGAAATATAGCTTATTTATTTTCAAGTAAGCAGTTCATAAGGTGTTGAAATTTTGCCAAGAGTATCATCAGAACAAACTGCAAGTTGAGTTTTTAACAGAGAAGAAGTTTAAGCCACTTTGGAGATAAATGCTAGAAACCTGATAATCAGGTAGGATGGTGAACCTTTAACCAATTTCCTACCTGATCAGTAGTTGCCAAACCTGCCTAGGATGCTTACCAGACGCCAAATAGGTGGGCCCCACATTTGGCCTACTGAATAACAACCGATGTGTAGCACTTACTGTGCCACTGTTATTAGTGATGACATAATTATTCACTTAACCTCCACAACAACTCTGTGAAGCGGGTATCTCCTTCTTAAAGATGATAACATAGAGGTACAGAGAGATTTAATGATTTTCCCCAAAGTCACAGTAATGCTTCTTGGTGCAGACACAGGATTTGAACCCAGACTATGCCCTTAAACCCTACACTATGTTATGGCTGGGTTTCTAAAGTAAAATTTTCTATTGATTACAAAATATTAATGAACAGCCTTCTCAGTCCACGTGCAAGACTGACTATGACCGAGGCAGGGGTGGTGTGCTAAGGGGTGTTCACCCTAGACCTGAATAAGAACTGTTGTCAGTTAGTTGCCAAGACAGAGGCAAGATGCACAACAGCAGGAATGCTGTGAAACCACTTTGAAGTAGCTAACAAACACTATGTTTGTCTTTATGAAATATGAAACAAATCTGGACACCTTAATACCATTCACTGGCTTTAAAAAGTGAGTTTAAAAGCAAACCCAGTGGATGTTGCTTTGGAGGCAGTTAAGGAGCTTAATATTCTTTGACAAATAATAAGCTTAACTATCATTAAGTTAGATGATACCTTAATATGTTAGTTGCAGGGCTGGGTGTGCATATTAAAGCAACAACTTTATCTGTGCAAGGACAAGAAAACCTAGTTGCATGTGCCTGCTGCCCTCCTCTGAAGATAGGACTACTCATTTGATTTCTCAAGCAAAAAAAAAGCTCAAAGAATTTTTTGATTCTTTTAGGCCAGATTTTATATCCTATTCAGGGACTGGAATTATTAGAGAATTGTTCAAAGTTACTAGAATTTTTAAAAGAAAGGAAGAAACAAACAAACAAACTAAAACAGTAAGATTAGAAGAGGAATTCCTGGAAGGAGCTGTAAACTATATTCTAGATCACTTACTGATTAATGCAGACCAAGAGTAACCATTCTAAATTGTCTAGCCACTTCACATATTGTCATTTTGTTACACCCTGGTGTCGGGAGCCGTTATGGGGGGTCCCGCCCGTGACAAGGTCATGAAGAAAATACCGGGCAGGCAAGGCTGTCCGGGACCCCATCCATGACGAGGTCACCAGGAAAAAACCTGACAGGCAAGGCCGTCTAGGATAAGGGACCCTCCAGGTTGGCCTCGGCCTCTACCCCACCCTGTATCCTCCCCCCTTTTTCTGCTGCTGTTCTTGTTTGCCCTGTTGCAGATTCTTGTGTTGCCTGCCGAGAGCTCTCCTGCTCCTCTTTCACTGAATGAGGACCAACTTAAAACCCTAATTAATAAATCTTCTGGACACTGGTACCCTATGAAGGGACCAGAGATGAAGAAAATGCTTCAATTCAAACCCTTTTGCTGGCATTCTGGCTTCTTTGATAAATATGTGCTCTCATTGCACAAAATGCTCTTGATTGTTCCAAACATCCTAAGCACAGTATGCTAACAAAAACTATTAAGCATAGGCCCCTTCACGCGGTGAAAAAAGCTCCACAAATATGATAGCCACAAATGTGCCTAACAAAAAACACTTTAGATAGAGATTAGCTGGCGACTTCTTGCAGGTGGTTAACTTTTAGACTAAGAGCCTGTTTTGTGCCATATCTGCTGTTTCTGCAGTCCTTCGCCTTTCTCTTCTGTAAAAATGTAATCCTATCTAGTTCCCATAAAGATGACGCTTATTAGAAAGGAAATAGATTAATTATAAGAAAAACAGGGTCGGCTACTGAAGTTGCTTAAGCCACACCAGGTGCAAGCCATAAAATGTTAGCAGGCCTGAAGGCCAAATGATAAGAGAGACTCTTGTGAACGAAAAAGTATGTGGGTGACGTCCTGTTTCTGTTGAAGTTCAAGTTGCTGTAAATGTTTTGAGATGACCTGTGTGTAAGCAACATGCACTTCCCCCAAAGATGTTGTTAAGGGTATAAAGGGGCCATGCAAAAATAAACTTCAGACTTAGCCCCGAGCTTTGTGTCACTCTCTCTCTCATTCGCCGACGCCGTTCATCCTGAGGGTTCCCCTGGATCCTTCTGGGGCTGGACCCCGGCACCCTGGAACCACGGAGATTGTTGCCCTCTTCCAGATAGCAGCAAAACTTATTACAGACACTCCCCAGCTTACTTACCATGATTCAACTTGTGATTTTTTTTACTTTACAATAGTTTAAAAGCAATATTCATTCAATAGACAGCATATTTCAAATTTTGAATTTGAATCTTTTCCTGGGTTAGCAATATTTCATACCATACTCTGATGCTTTTCGGCAGAGGCAGCTTCCACCCAGTCACAGATCAGGAGGGTAAACAACTGATCAGTTTACAACCATTCTGGCTTTCATGTTCAGTACAGTATTCAATAAATTATAAAATATTCAACACTTTATTATAAAATAGGCTTTGTGTGAGATGATTTTGCCTGTGTAGTCTAATCTGAGTGTTTTGAGCACATTTAAGGTAGGCTAGGTGCAGCTCTGGTGTTAAGGGGTGGTTTAGTCACTAAGTTGTGTCCAACTCTTGCAACCCCATGGATTGTAGCCCACCAGTATCCTCTGTCCATGGGATTTCCCAGGCAAGAGTACTGGAGTGGATTGCCATTTCCTTCTCCAGGGGATCTTCCTAACCCAAGAATCAAACCTGCCTCTCCTGCACTGCAGGTGGGCTCTTGCATTGTAGTAGGTCTTCTGCATAGCAGGCAGGTTCTTTACCAAGTTAGGTGTATTAAATGTATTTTGAGCTTAGGATATTTTCAATTTATGATGGGCTTATCAAGATGTAATTTCATTGTCAATCAAGAAGATCTGTAAATGAAAATGATATCTGTGCCATTTTCATAGTCATCAGTAAAGGAAAAAAAAACAAAGTGATACTTCTGTCCCATGTTTGCTTCCAGCCTCGGGAAAGAGGAATCTGCATAGAACCTGAGGTGATGGTTGCTGAGAAGGGAACAGCAAGCTGAAGTCTAGCAGGCTGAATCACTATGAAGCCCATCATATTTTCTGACACAAGATAAAATATCTTTTGCACCTAGTTACAGCCAGAGTTCCAAGTATTAAGGAACCAGGAGGTTTACCTGGAACCGCCACAGCCCTCCGATGTCATGAGACCTTTCAAAGCAGAGGGGCTCCAAGCCTTCTTCCAGGCAGCACTTGATAGAGCTGAGCCCACTCACACCTGCCCCAATCACAGCAACTCTTTTCTTGGCCATGGTCTCCAGAGATTTTCACGGGGCTGCGTTAGTGTAACCTGTCTGAAAGAAAGGATGACAAAAGATAGAAAACACACATCAGTTAACATCTTTCAGTAACACCTGGCCGTGGCATCAATAAATAAAGGCTGAAACAGCAGCTACCTTTGAGGAAGCCAGATAGCGGTGTCCTCCTAGCCACAGGGAATTACTACACCTTGGATGGGAGAGCCCTGCGGCTACAAGACCCAGAGCTGAGACCCAGAGCTGAGAGGTTGGCTGTGATACTCGAAATCAATGCCTTTGCCTCAACACCAGCAGATCCTACCGCTGCGATCTGCAGCACACTGCAATTTTAGCTCTTTTCAAAGATAAAGCAACAAACTACCAAATCAGCAATAGCCAATGGGGAGGGGCTGTTCGGCTCCACACCTCTCAGCCGGCACCCCGCCCACTCAGCCGCACCCTTTACCCCAGCTGAGGGAATAAAAAGTGGGCCAGCCCGCTTTAAGCAGGAAGGATTAACTCTACAACCTCTCCGTTTTTCAGCTGCAGACGCTCGAACTCTCAAATACTCCCAGGGGGAGATCAGAGCAGCCAGAATTTCCGTCCTTGGCTTCTCCCATTCACTTTTAACTTCCTGGTGTTTGTCTTAAAGTGACAGGCGCCTACTGGTGAAGGGAAACTGTCAACAACACCACCAAGCAAGTCTTGCTCCAAAAGCTTAAGTGGAGAGCATCTGTCTTTCGGGAGATCTGATAAACCACTTCGGGGCCTCCTTGTCCACTTTCGGCCTCAACCCCCGAAATTGGATCTTTGGTTCTATGCTTGTTATTCAGTCACTCAGTCGTGGCTTACTCTTTGCTACCCCATGGACTGCAGCACCCCAGGTTTCCCTGTCTTTCACTGTCTCCCAGGGCTTGCTCAAACTCATGTCCATTGAGTCGGTGATGCCATCCAACCATCTCACCCTCTGTCATCTCCTTCTCCTCTTTCCTTCAATCTTTCCCAGCATCAGGGTCTTTTCTGATGAGTCGGCTCTTTGCATCAGGTGGCCAAAGTATTGGAGCTTCAGCATCAGTTCTTCCAAATTAATAATCAGGGTTGATTTCCTTTAGGGCTAACTGGTTGGATCTCCTTGCAGTCCGAAGGACTCTCAAGACTCTTCTCCAACACCACAGTTCAAAAGCATCAATTCTTCACGCCCACCCAGGGATGCCCCCTCTGCTGTTTGGGCTTCCCTGGTGGCTCAGCGGCTAAAGAATCTGCCGGCAATGCAGGAGACCTGGCTTCAATCCCTGGGTTGGGAAGATCCCCTGGAGAAGGAAATGGCAACCCACTCCAGTACTCTTGCCTGCAGAATTTCTTGGGCAGAGGAGATTGGGCAGGCTACAGTCCACCGAGTTGTCAAGAATCTGACACAACTGAGCAAGTTTCACTTCACTTCAAAATGGTTCTATGCTACTGATAGAAATTTACTTTAAAATATCCATGCACTGACCTGGGTGCTGGGCTACAGTGAGGAGTGAGTGGATTGTTGTCTACTTAGAGGAGCTTAGAGTTTAGTAGGGAGGACAATACACAAACATAATTTCAAAAGACTAAAAATACTTTTAAAAGGCTCTTTTTCTCACACAGTTACCTGTGCAATTAAAAACACAAAATATCCACTTTTAAAAAGTAACAGATTTTTTCACATCATGCAGAAAAGACCAATATAATGATACAGGACTTCACACACTGGGTCAGAACCAGGGTCCATTCAACCCAGCAGTCTGCTTTGACAGGTGTAAGGGGTTCTGGGAGCGGTGGTTACGGCTGACACCATGCGTCTGTGTGCACCTTGCACTACTACCTGAGTCAGCGTGACTGAAGATGGTCTGATGCCAATGATGCCAACACTGGGTTTTGACTGACCTCACCCCAAAAGTATCCTTCCCAGACCAATGGTTATTTTTCAAGGGTTTACCTTGTATGGTGCAACAGACGTAATTGGGAATGGACACATGTAATCTTCTGAGCATTTTCATAATGTGTGTGTTTTGCAAGTGAAAATGCAGAGAGGTACACTGGCAGTCTGGCTTTGGGCCTGGGTGTCAATCACCATATATAATTCTCCTTTATGAGGATATCTTTTACATCTAATTTAGTCACAAGTCTTTCTTCCATTTCTCATCTCTCTTTTCTTTGCCTAAATCCTGCCTTTACAGTTTATACTTTTGTTGAACTGCTCTTAGCTGATCATAGCTTATCTTATTTTGACTACTTTAAAATATGTTTAAAAATAGATCTTTGGTTTGGGAAATCATTTGGCTCCATCAGGAAGACTTCTGCTCACAATATGGTCTGAATTATGTGAAAACACAGACACATACATGCGCAGTGGGGAACACATGACATCAACATAGCCCAATGGGAGAATAAAGGGAAAGAAGCTTAAGGATAGAGTTTAAATTCTCAGTAATTTTAAAAAGTGGGTTTTTTTTTTTTATGTGGTCCGGTCTTTTTTGATATGGTTCTTATTTATCAAAATGCCATTTATCTCTCAAGAGTGACATTAAAATGAGCTAATCAAAAATTTCTCATTTTTCTAAAAATGCCACTATTTACTATTGTTCTGGATTATTTTCTCACTTTGCTTCAGAAATCTCTTATTTAACTAGTGTCCTTACCATCAAATACCACAAAATAGAATGCCTTCTGTCACCAAATATCTTTTCTTCTGTCTAATGCTACTTTCTCCTAGAAAGAAAAAGCAGGGTCTTTTCTTTTTTCCATTACCGAAATGAATCTTCCTTGAGATTTCAGAATATTAATCTCTCATCTTATCACTGCCCAAGAGTTATGGTGGTGGAAGGGCCACTGAATACTAAAGAAGAAGAAGTTCTCATACAATCATCCTGTCTCTTCTACTAGACCATGATTTATTGGGTATTGGAGAAGCAAGTGACTTCCTTTGTGTTAATGAGGTGCTCAACTACAAGAAACCAATCCATGTCTGAGGGAGGTGATTACGTTACCCAGAGATCCCTGAGTTTGAGATGGATTTGGCACCTGGATGGAATTTGGAGTTGTCTCCCTTGGGGTGGGGATGAGCAGAACAGAAGGAAGAACACAGAATTTTAGTGACTAGCGGGGTGTCAGACTGCTAACTCTTCATTGAAATCTGTTTTCCTCGTATTACAGCATTGTAGGACTGTAAGTGGGATGGGGCTGCCCAAATAGCAACTGTACTTCCCAGTTTCCCTTGCAGCTACTTGTCTAAGTTTGACTAAGTCCTCACTTAGGAATGTAAAAAGAGGTGATTAAGCAAGTTCTGCCCAATCTATTTAAAAAGGCAGTAGTTTGCCCTGGCTTGCCCTGGACTTCTGACCTATTTTCTTACCTGTGGCCTAGAATATTGATAACTAGAGAGACCTTTGGAAACTGTGTATTGAAGTAGGTCCACCATCAGATTGGAGCTCTAAACGACTGGATCTCCTAATCTGATCTATTAATCTTGGTCAGTTATATGAGAAATAATAAATTGCTATTTTGTTTGTGCTATTGAATTTTCAATTTTGCTTTTTACAACTGCTTTTACAACTTTTTACAACTCTAATTAATCTTCGCATCAATCTTTTTTGGACCTGTAGCTTTTTAAAGACTAATATCTTTCATAAAAGTTTTCAGTTATAAATGTGAACTTACAATAGGTATTTTTAAACGTAAAATTCTAAAAAGTGTTTTAATGCAACCATTCCAGTATATACTGGAAGTATAACCTAAAATTAAATTATTTATAAATTGGATAATTTTGAATTCACTAGAGATACCTAGTGATAGGAAAACTAATGAATATGTTTATAAACTGAATAGTAGCCTGTCCCTACTGAATCAGTTTTACCATTTCAGAATAATACAAGAATTACCTTTAAAAGTTAGTATTTTAAAATGTGATTTTATTTTAATGCTCTACTACTTTCACTGTCTTGTAATTAATTACTTTCAAACTTGGCATGGATGTCATTTTTTAATTCTTCTGAAATGTTTTAAACCTTAACTCAAATTTTCTGTCTATTTAGGCTAACTGCAAATTTGCAAGTGAGTATATACAAACTCAGGTTTCCCTGGTATTTCAGCTGGTAAAGAATCTGCCTGCAATGCAGGAGACCCCGGTTCGATCCCTGGGTTGCGAAGATCTCCTGGAGGAGGTCATGGCAAACCACTCCAGTATTCTTGCTTGGAGAATGCCCATGGGCAAAGGAGTCTGGCAGGCTACAGTCCATGGGGTTGCAAAGAGTCCAACACGACCGAGTGACTAAGCACAACACATATATACGCTCAACTTTGACTAAAGTTTTTCTACAGAGGAAAGGCAGGCAGAGGACATGCTGGGGTGCTCGTTTCAGGTGTGCTTCCTATGCATCCAGTGCTGCATGTCATGCTCTTGTGCACAAAAACAAGCAATGGAAGACCCTTCCCTTCGTGATTTTCAAAGATGATTGGACACACAGAATGTAAACCAATCAAAAAGATTTAAAGATACTTAAAAATACCATAAAAAAAAAAAGCAGATGGAAAGTCTCCAATGATGGGGAACACATGTAAATCCATGGCTGATTCATGTCAGTGTATGACAAAAACAACTACAATATTGTAAAGTAATTAGCCTCCAACTAATAAAAATAAATGGGAAAAAAAAAAAGAAATGGCTGGGTTCTGAAAAGTTAAGCAATTTTAATAAATTGTTGACAATCAGAATACATTTCCCCTTAGCAACTGTATCTTTTTCCATGGTTAAGGCACTGGAAATGTTGTGAAAACCAACTGAGGCACAAAAGAAAATCAGTTAAAATTCTGGATCAGTGGGGAATGGAAATTTTGTGGTGATGGCTCAATCACATAGAGAAGAACAACAGTCATATCAGATGAGTCTCTGGGGCTCTTGTCTTTCCATTCATTCCTCAGACACAGGGTCCTCTGACCTGCACATCAGCGACTGTTGAGATTAGGGTCCAGATCCAGATGATTCTAGGAATGGTTCAGAGGTAGATTGACCGTAACGATGGATGTGGAGCAGAGGAGTCATACAGAGGTTTCTTGTGCACTTTCCCGGCCAATACCCACCTCCAGAAGCAGGCATTATTTTCTTTTATCACTGTAGATTCCTTTCATTTTTGTTTATTTTTTTATTACTGAGGTATAATTGACATATATTTAGTTTCTGGGGTTCAGAATTTATACATCGGAATATATTTGTATATGGTGAAATGGTGAAATGATCACCACAATAAGTCTGGAGAACACCTGATACTTTAATTTGTTCTTGAACATCATATAAATTGTACAGTACATACTTTCTATTCATGGAATCATTACACAATGTAGTGTTTTTAAGTTTTATCCATTCTCTTATTGATGAATATTTGGATTATTTCCACTTTTTGGTGTAATGAAGAAGGTGTTTTATTCTTGAACAAGTCTTTTGTTTTTTGGATTTCTGGTCTCAGTTTTCTTGTGTGCTCAAGTGGAATTGCAGAGTCATCAGTTCAGTCAGTCAGTTCAGTCGCTCAGTCTTGTCTGACTCTTTGTGACCCCATGAGCCTCAGCACGCCAGGACTCCCTGTCCATCACCAACTCCCGGAGTTTACTCAAACTCATGTCCATCGAGTCAGTGATGCCATCCAGCCATCTCATCCTCTGTCGTCCCCTTCTCCTCCTGCCCCCAGTACCTCCCAGCATCAGGGGCTTTTCCAATGAGTCAACTCTTTGCATGAGGTGGCCAAAGTATTGGAGTTTCAGCTTCAGCATCAGTCCTTCCAAAGAACACCCAGGACTGATCTCCTTTAGGATGGACTGGTTGGATATCCTTGCAGTCCAAGGGACTCTCAAGAGTCTTCTCCAACACCACAGTTCAAAAGCATCAATTCTTCGGTGCTCACCTCTGTTTATAGTCCAACACACATGACACACGACCACTGGAAAAACCATAGCCTCGACGAGACGGAACTTTGTTGGCAAAGCAATGTCTCTGCTTTTTAATATGCTATCTAGGTTGGTCATAACTTTTCTTCCAAGGAGTAAGCGTCTTTTAAATTCATGGCTGCAGTCACCATCTGCAGTGATTTTGAAGCCCCCCAAAATAAAGTCTGCCACTGTTTCCACTGTTTCTCCATCTATTTGCATAAAGTGATGGGACCAGATGCCATGATCTTTGTTTTCTGAATGTTGAGCTTTAAGCCAACTTTTTCACTCTCCTCTTTCACTTTCATCATGAGCTTGGTTGAGCCCAAATACCTGCCATGGGGAAGGGATGGTTCCCAAAAGATACTTGGGGTCCCTTCCTGGGCCCTGCTGCTCGGTACCCAGCGTCGCACCTTGGCTTCTTCTCAGCCTCCTCACCTGGCCTCAGGTTTGTCAAATGTTGTCATTTTGTAGCATCTTTTCGACAAGCTTCCCAGACAGGTGAGTTCCTGTAAGGAATAAGAAAACGGACTTGCAATTGAAAGCTAAGGAAATAATGGTAATTGCTGGGGGTTAAAACTAAGTGTTCTGTGGAGTACTTAGCAGGGTGGGGCCCTGCTAAGTGGGGCCCCAGGGAAGAGGGAATATTTAGACAAATCTTGACAGATTGTCAACATTAGAAGGAGAAAGCTCTTCTAGGCTAAGAAACAGTATTTGCAGTGAGCAACCCTGGAAGAAATAAAATTCAAGGAAGAAAGCAACAGAAACATCAGAAGGAACACTTAAGGCAGAAAGGGCAATGACCCCTCAGGTTGGGACAAATTCAGCTTTCTACTGGTAATTAATGGGATATCTGTGGTGTTTACTAATTCTCACTCTGTATTATGATTATATGCATGTCTAATGACCTACTAGAAACCCTTGTTGCTCAGTGTGTGTTACAGCGACCAGCAGCATTGCCATCATCTGGGAGCTTGTTAGAAATGCTGAATCAGAGGCCCATGCTTAGCCCTGTCCAACTCTTTGCAACCCCATGGATTATAGTCCGCCAGGCTACTCTGTCCATGGGGTTTTCCAGGCAAGAATACTGGAGTGGGTGACCATTTCCTTCTCCAGGGGATCTTCCTGACCCAGGAATCAAACCTGCCTCTGCCATCTCAAACGCAGATTCTGCCTTTTAACAAGATCCCCCAAGGGAATGTGAATACACCTGAAAGTATAAGAACCACTGCACTGACAATAGGCAGAGAGAAAATCTAGGTTTGATTCTTTTTCGTATTCTTGCATGCACCTTGTACAGAGTAAACTTTTAATAAAAATTTTCAGAATGAAGGGTACATGGATTCTGCTTACTACATTTATAACAGGATAATTCCACTTGGTGGCTCAGTGGTAAAGAATCCACCTGCCCAGTGCAGGAAAAGCAGGAGACTCAGGTTGGACCCCTGGGTTTGGGATGATGCCCCTGGAGGAGGAAATGGCAACCTTCCAATATTCTTGTCTGGAAAATCTCATGGATAGAGGAGCCTGGTGGGCTATATAGTTCATAGGGTTGCAAAGAGTCAGACATAACTCAGCAACCATGCAGAAATTCCACTTAGTCTTCAACACAGACAGTCATGGGGGAACCCAAGTCACACAAGGCCACCCTTTCTGAATGAGCAGAAAGTTTGAAAAGTTCAACCTTTTTAGTGGAAAAGTTCATTTTTATATTAAGTTGAATACCCATCACTTAAGTCCAACAAATCCACTGCTTCTGCTTATGTTTTTACTCTGCCCCTAATAAACTCAGTTATTCTGTGGCTCCTCACCAAAGACAGTTCGCAGGAAGAAAAAGTTACATATTTCTGCAACCTTTAGCTTACTCCTCCAAAAATCTTTACTGTCTAGTTATCTTCTACTTGGATAACCTTATACCACCCCCACTTCTGCCTCCCCACCTCCCTTTTATTCCGAGTTCCTTTTAATCTTTCTACAGGATTCTGAAGTGAAGGCCTTGAAGGACTAATATATTAAATCTTAATTTATTTACTATTCAGCTTTCTATCCCCAGAGTGGTTTCTGCACAGCAAATAATTTGTCCCTTGTGTGTATTTCTTTATAAGCATCAGATCACCATAGGCGAGACAAATCTGGTTTGGGGGGATTATCCATGTCACTGTTCTGCTCTAATAGCATTTATGAATCAGTCAGTAGTGAGTAATAGAAGTCAACTTTGCATATTGCATATTTTAGACATAGGACAAAAGTAATTTCACACTCTAGGAAGGATTAACTTCTTATCCCCAGTCCCATGTCTGTTTATTTTTCCTTCTACTCAGGAATGACTAGGTAAAGAAACATGACTTCTTAACTAATACTTGTATAATTTTATCTCTTTAGGCTTAATACTGTTGCCCCAGTGTCCTATCTTTCCTTCTAGAGGGAAGGAAAAGAAGGTGGTAATAGGCAAAATAATTAGTGGAGGTTCTCTTGATATTACTGTATCTCAGATGTCATTGCCACTGTTCTCAGATAAGCCATTCTGCCTAATAAACTGAGAATAAAGGAGAGCTTGGGAGACTTCATAGCACAGTATGCTTTTATGTGTGCTGCTAAAGGTGTCCTGCTTCCTCTGAGAAGTGAGGATGGGGAAAATATATATTGATTTTATGGAACTGGATGACAGGTTAGATTCTGCATCTGGAGCTTTACTGTCTCCACTCCCCAGGTTGCATCCCCATTTATGATCAGGAAGAAGTATGACATCTCATCTTGGTCATTTCCATTGCCAAAACAATTTGATCTTTTTCTATAAAGTTAAATGTACACCTAACATGCAATTTAGTAATACCACTCCTAGGTATTTATTCAAATGAAATAAAGACAGGTTCACACAAAACCCTGTATATAAATACTTGTTTGTACAATATGTGGCTTTCTTCATATTCACCCCAAAATGGAAACAACACAGGTGTCTTTCACGTGGTAAATCCATAAGCAAAATGTGGTATAGCCATAAATGGAATGTGCTCAGTCATGTCTGACTCTTTGCAACTCCATGGACTGTAGCCCACCAGGCTCCTCTGTCCATGGAATTTTCCAGGCAAGAATACTGGAGTGGGTTGCCATTTTCTTCTCCAGGGGGTATTCCTGACCCAGGGCTCAAACTCGGCAGTGAAAGAGATGAAACTCTCGATATACACATCATGGAGAAACTTCAAATGCATTATGGGAAGTGAAAGAAGCCAGTGTCTATTTACATGACATTCTGGAAAAAGCAAGACTTAGGGTCAGAAAACAGATCAGTGCTTTCTAGGAGCTGAAGGTGGGAAGAGGGGTTTACAAACATGAATGAGAAACTTTGAGTTATAGAATAAGTTTACATTATAGAATACTACTGTATCTTGAATGTAATGTATCTGTCAAAATTTACAGAACTATATTAAAAAGGGTGATTTATTGTATGAACATTATGCCTCAATAAAAATAAAAACAATTTCATTCTATTTAAAATCAGCTTTAGGAAGAGGAAAGATATAAATTTATACATAAAAGAGACTACTCAACCATTGTGGAAACTATTATTAGAAACAAATAATATCAATATTAATGTTTTCCAACTTAATTGCGGTATAACTACATTGTATATACTTAAAGTATGCAGTGTAATGATTTGATCTATGTATGCACTGTGAAATGATTCCCACAATAAAGGTAACTCATACCTATCACTTCACATTTTTGTGTGTTTGTGTGGGAAAATGCTTAAGATTTACTCTCAACAAATTTCAAGTATACAACACAGTATTATTAACTTTAGTCATCATGCTGTTCTTATTCATCTTATAACTGAAAGCTTATACCTTTTGACCAACATCTTCCCATTTCCTCTACCTCCCAACCCCTGGCAACCATCATTCTACCCTCTGTTTCTCTGAGTTTGACTTGTTTTTGGTAGATTCCAGGTATAAGTGATTCAACACAGTATTTGTGTTTCTCTGACTGATTTATTTCACTTTGTATAATGCCTTCAAGGTCTGTCTATGATGTTGGACATGGCAGGATTTTCTTCTTTCTCATAGCTAAGTAGTATTCCATTGTGTGTATGTATGCTACATCTTCTTTATCCATTCATCTTTAGACAGACACTTAAGTTGTTTCCATGCCTTGGCTATTGTGAATAATACTGCAGTGAACATGGGAGTGCGAATATATTTTCCAGATCCTGACTTCATTTCCTTTGGATATATGCATGTAAGTAGGATTACTGGATCATATGGTAGTTCTCTTTTTAAATTGTTGAGGAATCGCCATACTGTTTTCCATAGCGGCTGTACCAATTTACATTCCTACCAACAGCATACAAGAATTCCCTTTCCTCTGTGTCCTTGCCAACACCAAGTTCTTATCTTTTTGATAGTAGCCATCTGACAGATGAAGTGATGACATCTCATTGTAGTCTTGATTTACGTTTCCCTGACGATTAGCAGTGTTGAGTGCCTTTTCATGTATCTGTTGGCCTTTTGTCTACTTTCTTTGGAGAAATGCCTACTCAGGTCTGTGACATCATGATTTATAATAGGAAACATGTATTTGGTCTTTGTCTCTATTTCTGGCACAGAGCTCTCAAAATCCTTGGCATTTTCTAAGTGATGAGAACATTAAAGGTGTCTCTTGTTAGGTTAATGAAATGACTTTTGGACTGAACCTAAGAATGGGGCTGGTTGCCAGGAAAATCAGACACTATTTAGAGGGTTGAACTTTCAGTCCTATACCCCTGACCTCCCGGGAAGGGGAAGGAGCTGGAGGTTGAAACAGTGGCCAGTGGCCAGTGATTTAGTCAGTCATGATTATGTACTGAGGCTTTCATAAAAACCTCCAAAGGACAGGGATTTGGAGAGCTTCCAGATTGGTGAATACATGGAGAGCCACAGAGAGTGGCTTACTTAGAGAGGGCCTGGAAACTGAGTCCTTTGACCATACCTTGCCTTATGCATCTCTTCCTTCTGGTTCCTGAGTAATATACTTTTATAATAAACCAATAATCTAGATAGTAAATGGGTTTCCAGAATTCTGTGAGGTACTCTAGCAAATCAATAAAACCTGAGGAGGAGGTCTGGGAAACTGATCTATAGCCCATCTCTCAGAAGCTCAGATGACAAGCTGGACTTGTGGTTGGTGTCTAAAGTGCATGTTTTTACAGTGGGGGTAGGACAGTCTTGTAGGACTGAGCCCTTAACCTGTGAGATCTGACACCATCTTCAGATAGATAAGATAGGTGTTCCATTTCATTCTTTTGCATGTGGATATTCAGTTTTCCCAATCTCTTACTAAAGAGACTCTCCCCATTTTGCGTTCTTGGTGCCTTTGTCAAAGATTTGTTGACTGTATATATATGTGTTTATTTCTGGGCTATCTATTCTCTTCCTTTAGTCTATGTGTCTTCTTTTTTATGCCAGTGCCATACCATTTTGACTATTAGTATTTAAAATCAGAAAATGTAATACCTCCAGTTTTGTTCCTCTTTCTCAAGATTTCTTTGGCTATTGAGCCTTTGTGGCTTCTTATTTTTATTTTATTTATTTTGGCCACCCTGCACAGTTTGTCGGATCTTAGTTCCCCAACCAGAGACTGAACCCAGGCCCATGGCAGTGAGAGCACTGAGTCTAACCACTGGACCACCAGGGAATTCATTCCTTTTTTATTTTATTTGTAATAATTTTATACAGGCTGAGAAGTAGTAGTGAAGTTTATGTATTCTGTCTACCAGAAGGAAGAAGGACAAAATTCAAGGGTCCAGAATATTCCCCACATATTATCATAATTCTTTCAGGCTTCAAAGGATTTCCATATGAATTGTGTCATGTGATCCTTGAAACCACTTGTAAGGGTAGGTAGAACATCTAGATGATCATTGTATAAAAGAGGTTCAGGTTAAATACTTGACCAGTTATTTCCTGAAATGATACGTATAGTCTGTTAATTTTAACAAATCTTTATGAGGGGCCTAGTACTTGCTGGTCTTAGCTAAAGGCCCTTGCTCTGGACTTGCTCACAATCTTGAAATCTCCATAGAAACCACTATGACCCCAAATAGATATGATTCCTAAAATGATACTTAGAGACCCATAAATGTCTATAATGACACATATGACTGAAATGTCCACTGAAAATGTCCTCCAAAATTATAGACTTATATTATTGGAAGAATTAGTATCTTAATTAACCTCTTAACTAAAATTCATTGATTTAGCACCTGGCATATACGCAGCATCACCATGTAACTATTGATTTGATGCAAGTAGACTGCTAACTGTAAGTTGTTTGACTAGGGGAAGTATCTTTATCTTTCTAGTTTGTATATTTTCTCCTATAAAAAGTAAGAGGATTAGGCATGGGATCACTAAATCCCAGATTAGAGGTGAAGACATTAGTGATACCTTATGGTGGTTGGAGAGGGAAATGGCAACCCACTCCAGTATTCTTGCCTGGAAAAGCCCATGGACGGAGGAGCCTGGTAGGCTACAGTCCATGGAGTCGCAAAGAGTCGGACACAACTGAGTGACTTCACTTTCACTTATGGTGGTTGGTGTCGGGTTCATGGCCTCTGAAGGAGAAGATTTCACTCTAGGACCAAAGACGCAGTCTCAGGCACTCAGAGCTTTGTGCAGCAGAGATTTTGTTAAAGTGAAAGGATAGGGAAAGCTTCCAGCATAAGGAACTGGAAGTGGGGTAGAAGAGTACCCACTTTGCTAGTATGAGCTGAGCATTATATACTTTTCAGTTGGCTGCTGAGAATAGATAAAAAGAATACTTCAAGGTTGTAAAAGTTTTACTGGACCCTTCTCCCACAACATACATCTTGAGACAACATCGGGAAAAGATTAGCCAGGAGGAACAGCTTCCAGGCAACATGTCTCTGGGCTTCAGTAGTGCCAGTCTTGAGAAAGAACAAAATCCCAGTTAAGATATATTGTTATAATTACAGTCATTAACTCAGAGCCTCAGAAAAGCATTCGCATGAGTAAGATATATCATTGTAATATTTATATAGGGCTTAAGGGAAACAAGCCCTATGTGACTAAGGCAAAAGAATATCTGAAAGAATGCTTGCCTCCTCCTCAAGGGGCCTTGGACTCCCTATCAAGCTGCATAAGCTTTAACTCTCTCATTAGTATGAAGTCATGTTTAGCTTAGTGTAGAAATAGATGGATAAGTATAGAAATAATTGTGTATTCATGAGTTAGAATACACATATTTCCGAGCTCTGTCCTCTGAAGGGCCTGGAGGCAATGACACCCCAGTAGCAATGAGCACACTTAGCACCAGGTTTTTGATTTCTAGTACCATTCTCTAGTGAGAGTAACCAGGACTCCTGGGAGAAATGGCTGTTCCTAAAACTGGGACAGGGAATGTACAAGATGAGTTTGGAGCATCTTGTAGTGCCAGAAAGTAAAGAAGTGCTTTAAAAAAACTAATGAGGGTGTGTCAGAGGCACCAGTGCAACAGCTCCAAATGGCTAAAGCTGGAATCATTTGAGCAATGGAATAAATAATGTAGTATTGGATTATAACCCATGTTGTGAAATAAATATCCATGAATCCATACTGATATAAATAATTGAACAAACAAATACATGGGGGAGGATTCTTCCCAAACAGAAGAATTCTAAAAACTTTATGTAGATACTCTGCCCTCAAGGAGATGGATCATAACTCTTTAACCCTTCAGTATGGGCAGAGCATAGTAACTTCCTTCCAAATAAGACAATTTGGAAAAAAGAATAACTTTACAGTGGAGAAACCTAACAAACACAAGCTCAACAGGTTAACATCATTAGTGGTGAAATGATTAATAGTACCCTTGGTATGATGTGATGAGAATAGCACTTCACCTCTGTAGTTTTTCTCCTGACAATGCAAAACCCTAGCCTCATCATGAGGGGAAAATATTAGACAATCACAAATTAAGGAATAGTCTACAAAATACTTAACTAGTACGCCTCAAACCTGTCAAGATCATCGAAAACAAGGAAGGTGTAAGAGACTGTCACAGTCTAAAGCAGCCTAATAATAAAGGGCATATGATATTCTCAGTGGGATCCTGCGATAGAAAAACAACATTAGGTATAAAGTAAATAAATCAGAAATAAAGTATGGAACTTAGGTCTTTCAAATTGTCAAGGTCCTGAAAGACAACAAAACATTGAAGAATTGACAAAGATTAGAGGAGATTAAGGATACATAACTACTAAATGGAATATAGGATACTGGAACTAAAAGGGGAAATTGGTGGGAAAAGTGATGACAGTTAAATAAGTGGTTTAGTTAACAATTTTTTATGAATGTTAATTTCCTTGTTCCTTTGTTGGTATGTAAAGTCTTGCCTTTAGGGAATTTGGGCAAAAGCTATGTAAGAAATCTTTCTTTTAGTTTTTCAACTTTTATGAAAGAATGAAATCGGGCCCCCCCTCAAAAAAAAAAAACATTAAAAATTACTAAAGCAATCCAAATAGCAAAACACAGACATCTAGTACCATGATGTTTCGTAAGAAGACTCTTCAAATGAGAGAATTTGCCTGCAAGGAAATCGAGAAAAAGAATGCTCTGAAGAGAGCTTTAAAATAAGTTTATTTAAAATCCACAGGGAACAGAATATGCTAGTTTGCATACACACTGACTCCACACCACTCTCATCCTGACCCACTTTCATCTATGGGTTCTGGCAGATAGTGGAGACCTCAGGATCAGTTTGAAGCCTGACAGAAAGAGCAGGTACAGGTCTTCCTCACTATTTGGCTAAATCAATGGTTCTTACACTTTACCATGCATCAGGAGGACTTACTAAAATTTCTGATTCAGTAAGTCTGGGGTGGAGTTTGAGAATTTCTGTCACATCCCAGATGATACTGATGTTTCTGGCTCAAGAGCCAAATTTTGAGAAACACTGGGCCAGGCAAGAGTCTGGAGACCAGTATTGGAGACTCCTCATAAAAGGCAATGTGCAGGAAAGGGTTAGCTGACTCCTGTAACCATAATACTGCTTCCCATATCCCCCAAAATAAAGAATTAAAACCAACCAGATTATGGGGAACAAATCTTCTGTACAGAAAAATTCCAAATAACTTATGTATGTATTGCCCTCTCAAGGAGGGCATGACTCCAGGCCTGAGACTGTTTATCCTCAGGAAGGCCAGGTGGCATCCTTAACCCATGTCTGGTGTCTGAGAATTTGGATTTGGGGAGGGTTCTTACCACCCTGATAAGAGTAGCTCCCTTAGACGAAACTGTATAACTATGTGGGTTTTTTTTTTTTTTTTTATGCTTGTAAAGGAATTTATCCATTTCCTGTAAATTATGGAATCTAGTATCTTATATTTATTTATGCTTATTTTTGACTGTGCTGGGTCTTCACTGCTCTGTGCAGGCTTTCTTTAGTTGTGGTGGGCGGGGACTCCTCTCAAGTTGCAGGGCATGGGCTTCTCATTATGGTGGCTTCTCTTGTTGCAGAGCTTGGGCTCCTGAGTGCGGGCTCAGTAGTCGTGGTGCTTGGGTTTAGTTGCCCCGTGGCATGTGGAATCTTCCCAGACCAGGAATCGAACCTATGTCCCCTTCATTATCAAGTGGATTCTTAACCAGTGAAGTCTAACCATGTGTTTTATATTGAACACCTGCTTTCCTTTGGGGAGCCTGGAATTTTGATATATGCTAGGCAGAGGGTGCCTATGTACCTAGCCCTCATTACAAACCTCAGGCACTGAGTGGAAAGATGTGAAAATCTTCTGACTGCTTCTGTCTTAGAGAAAAAAGAAGCAAGGTTTAGTAGTCATGAATTTAAGATGTCAGGTGGTATTTTTCTCTCGCCCTATTTCAGTGTTTTAGTGAAGACACATAACAAAGGTAATACCCAAGCTAGTATGGGGGAAAGGGCAATGGAATCCAGAGTGCAAGGTAGGGTATGGATATAATGTTGGACCATGGGTTTTAGACCAGGTGGGTTAAGAAGTGAAGACAGAGCAGGTTGATGAAGCTTCCCTGGTGGTCCAATGGTTAAGAATCTGCCTGCTAATGCAGGGGTCGTGGGTTCAGCCCCTGGTATGGGAATATGCCACATGCCGCAGAGCAGCTGAGCCCATGTGCCACACCTGCTGAAGCCTGCGTGCCTAGAGCCTGTGCTCTGCAACAAAAGAAGCCATTGCAGTGAGAGGCTTGCACACTGCAACCAAGAGTAGCCCACCCCTGCCCTGAAGCAACTAGAGACAAAAAAACCCACACAAAGCAACAAAGACCCAGCACAACGCCCCACCCCCCAAAAAAAGAGGAGGTTGATGGAGGGCACACAGGGGAGTCAAAAAACTGTTGGAGTTCAGAGTATTGGACTAAGTGTGCTGGAAAGATAAGAGATGTTTTTGGAGAGTAAGATGCTTGAAATCAAGGTTTTGATGATAATGACATAGGTAGATTATAGGATCATTGGGGTGAGAAGGTCATTGAACTGAGAGGCCAGGTGGTAAAGGTCTACCTCAACACTTGTACTCATTCTCCCATCCTCCTTAATATCAGAACCTTGATTTTTACCTGGGCACATTGCCTCTCTGTATAAGGATACATTTCGTAGCCTCTCTGGTAGCTAGATATATGTGACTAAATATTCCCAATGAGATCCAAGTGGCAATGTTCTGTGGAAGGCAGTGTTCTCCTAGGAAGCTGCCTTAAGAGAAAGGGAACTATATTTCTCTTTCCTTTTGTGTAGAATGTCCATACAATGGCTGGAGCTCCAGCAGCCATCTTGGGCCATAAGACAGAAGCCATATGCTGATAGTGGAGCAGAAAGAGATGCTGTGGAACTGCTCTACCATTTCAGGACTGTCTTCCTCCAGACTTTTTAATATGAGAGGGAAATAAACTTTAACCTTGTTTAACCCACTGTTACTTTGGGTTACTGTTACTAATCCTAACTAATACATTGGATGGGTGAAAATGTTACTTACATAATTGTGGAAATCAACTACAGAATAAGGTTACATATCCATGTTCATAGCAGCATTATTTACAATAGCCCAAACATGAAAACAACCAAACTGTTCATTCGTGGAGAAATAAAGAATATGTGGTGTATATACACAATGGTATATTATTTAGCAATAAAAATAAAGGAAATCCTGCCTCTGCGACAACATGGATGGACCTTGAAGGCATTATGCTAAGTGAAGTAAGTAAGACAAAGAGAGAAATAGCATATGATCTCAGTCATATGTGGAATCTAGAAAATAAAACACTTAAATCACAGGTGCACAGAGAAGATTGGTGGTTGGCAGAGGCAGGACATGGGCAAAATGGGCGAAGGAGGTCTAAAGGTAAGTGCGCCATGCTTGGTAGCTCAGTCATGTCTGACTCTTTGCAACCTCGTGGACTGTATAGCCCGCCAGGCTCCTCTGTCCATGGGGATTCTCCAGGCATGGGAATCATGGTGGATTCTTTACCTCCTGAGCCATCAGGGAAGCCCCTAAAGGTAAATACTTCCAGTTATAAAATAAGTCCTGGGGATATATTGTACACCATGGTGACTATAATTAACAATATTCTGTGTACATTTGAAAGTTGCTAACAGAGTAGATCTTTAAAGTCTCATTACAAGAAAAAAACTTTATTAACTATTTGTAGTGATCGATCTTAACTATACTTACTATGGTGATCACTTAATAATATATGCATAAATCATTATATTGTACTTGAAACTTTGTATATTTGTATACACTTGAAATTGTATATTTGAAACTAACATAATGCATGTCAGGTATATATCAATAAAAAACTGAGGTTAAAAAATTGCTGAAAAAATCAACTACAGGAGTAATATGTATAGAGAAAGGTGGAAAGCTTGGTGCTCAAATCTTCACTGAATGAAGAGTAAACAGGAGGTCTCTAAATAACTTCAAATAGAAGAGACGGTGGGTACTTTAAAGAAGCTGGGGAACGTGACAAAACATGAAGATACAGTAGTGAGGACCAGGACAGCAAGGAGGATCAAGGAAGACTTGTCTCCCATCTTCTTTCCTGTGCTGAGACTGACTTTTTAAATCCTGTGTTTGATCAAAGAATTAAGTTATAGACAGGACATATCACTTGTGTTTCAAACCAAACAGAATATTAGAGATGACATACTGACTCAGATCAAAGATTTATCCAAGAATATTTTCTGGAAGAACGTGCTTGGCCCACAAACATTTCAAAGTGTTAAGAACCCCTCAATCGAGGGAGGAGCCAAGATGGCGGAGGAGTAGGACGGGGAGACCACTTTCTCTCCTACAAATTCATCAAAAGAATATCTGAACGCAGAGCAAACTTCACAAAACAACTTCTGATCGCTAGCTGAGGTCATCAGGTGCCCAGAAAAGCAGCCCATTGTCTTCAAAAGGAGGTAGGACAAAATATAAAAGATAAAAAGTGAGACAAAAGAGCTAAGGACGGAGATCCGTCCCGGGAAGCAAGTCTTTAGAGGACGTTTCCAGACACCGGGAAACCCTCGCACTGGCAGGCCTGGGGGAAGTGTTTGAATCTAGGAGGGCAACCTGACTGGGAGGGAAACAATAAATAAAACCCACAGATTACGTGCCTAAAAGCAACTCTCAGCAGAAAAGTGCCCCAGACACCCGCATCCGCCACCAGCAAGTGGGGGCCGCACGGAGAGGAGCCGGCGGCCTTGTTTGGGGCAGGGTCCGGGCCTGAGTGCCCTGAGGACAATCGGAGGGAGCTTTTGTGAGTTGCCGGCTTGAACTGTGGGAGAGCAGGGAAGAGAGAGAAAATTGACCGGCCGGAACTCGCTGCCGGCCGTTCGCGGAACGGGGGGACCGAGAGAGTCCGGAGAGGGGCTCGCAGACTGCGGGCCGGCCCGGACCCGCCGGAGGCGGGAGCAGGTCTCGGCGAGACACAGCGCGCAGGCACCCGACCGACGCGGGCGGGGACGGGCTGGGGACGCAGAGGGCAGGAGGCGCACACACCCGACTAGCGCCGGCAGAAACCGAGATTGGGACCGTGGAAGGGAGAGGGTGCGCCGCACCCGGAGAGAGTGCGCCGGTCAAGCTTCTGGCTGCCTGGACCGCTCTGACGGGGAAGGCACAAGAGCGGACTCAGCCTTTTGATCCGCGCTTTTGTGGATCACCCGAGGGCTGGAGCTGCGCACGGCGCGCTCCATGTGGAGCGGCCGGGATCCTGAGCAGCGCAGACCGAGAAACCAGCGCCAGCCTCTCCCGGCAGCGCCAGCCCATCCCCGCAGCGTCAGGCCCTCCCAGCAGCGCGACAGAACTAGCTACCTGAATAAGAGTCCACCTCCGCCCGCCTGTGTCAGGGCGGAAATGAGGCTCTGAAGAAACCGGCAAACAGAAGCCAAATAAACAAAGGGAACCGCTTCAGGAGAGAGCGGTGCAACAGATTAAAATCCCTGTAGAAAACACCGATTACAGCGGAAGAGGCCTGTAGATATCGAGAACTGTAAGCTGGAACGAGGAGGTATCTGAAACTGAGCCGAACCGACACTGACCGCAACAGCTCCAGAGAAATTCCTAGATATATTTTTACTTTTTTTTTTTTTTTTTAATAAGAAAAAAAAATTTTTTTTTAAATTTTTTCTTTTTTCTCTTTTATTTTCCTTTAAAATTCCCTATTAGTCCCCCATCACTCCTTAACTTTCATTTTCATAGATTTTTAAGATTTTTTTAATTAGGGAAAATTCTTTTTTTTTTTTCTTTCTTTTTTTTCTCCTTTTTCTCTTCTATTTTCTATTTTTCTTTTTCTCTTATTTCTTTTAAAGTCCTCTAGTACTCCTCTACTACTCCTTAATTTTCATTTTCAATACACTATAACCTTACCAAAAAAAAAAAAGAGAGAAGCCCTATTTTTTAAACTGAACCTCATATATATTTTAAAAAAATTTTTTGTGTGTGTTTTGGTTTTTGTTTTTAATATAGTATTTTTAAGAGTCTAATCTCTAGATTTTTAATTTTTGTTTTTCAATATATGATATAAATTGTGAACACTTAAGAACCCAATATTCAGTTCCCATTTTTATTCAGGAGTGTGTTGATTTTTCTCTCCCAATCTTGACTCTCTGTTTTCTACCTCAGAATACCTCTATTTCCTCCTTTCTCCTTTTCTTCCCAATCCAATTCTGTGAATCTTGGTGGGTGTCTGGGTTACGGAGAACATTCTGGGAGCAGACAACTGCGTAGATCTGTCTCTCTCCTCGAGTCCCCCTTTTTCTCCTCCTGCTCAACACTATCTTCCTCCTCCCTCTCCTCTTCTTCATGTAACTCTGTGAACCTCTCTGGGTGTCCCTAATGGGGGAGAATCTTTTCGCCATTAACCTAGAAGTTTTATTATCAGTGCTGTGTAGTTGGAGAAGTCCTGAGACTACAGGAAGAATAAAACTGAAATCCAGAGGCAGGAGACTTAAGCCCAAAACCTGAGAACACCAGAAAACTCCTGACTACATGGAACTTTAAGTAATAAGTGACCGTCCAAAAGCCTCCATACCTACACTGAAACCAACCACCACCCAAGAGCCAATAAGTTTTAGAGCAAGACATACCAAGCAAATTCTCCAGCAACGCAGGAACATAGCCCTAAACGTCAACATACAGGCTGCCCAAGGTGACACCTAACACATAGACCCATCTCAAAACTCATTACTGAGCACTCCATTGCTCTCCAGAGAGAAGAAATCAAGTTCCACGCACCAGAACACCGACACAAACTTTCCTAACCAGGAAACCTTGACAAGCCAATAGTCTAACCCCACCCACTGGGTAAATCCTCCACAATAAAAAGGAACCACAGACCTCCAGAATACAGAAAGCCCACTCCAGACACAGCAATCTAAACAAGATGAAAAGGCAAAGAAATACCCAACAGGTAAAGGAACATGAAAAATGCCCACCAAGTCAAACAAAAGAGGAGGAGATAGGGAATCTACCTGAAAAAGAATTTAGAATAATGATAATAAAAATGATCCAAAATCTTGAAAACAAAATGGAGTTACAGATAAATAGCCTGGAGACAAAGATTGAAAAGATGCAAGAAATGTTTAATAAAGACCTAGAAGAAATAAAAAGAGTCAATTAAAAATGAATAATGCAATGAATGAGATCAAAAACACTCTGGAGGGAACCAAGAGTAGAATAACGGAGGCAGAAGATAGGATAAGTGAGGTAGAAGATAAAATGGTGGAAATAAATGAAGCAGAGAGGAAAAAAGAAAAAAGGATCAAAAGAAATGAGGACAACCTCAGGGACCTCTGGGACAATGTGAAACGCCCCAACATTCGAATCATAGGAATCCCAGAAGAAGAAGACAAAAAGAAAGGCCATGAGAAAATACTCGAGGAGATAATAGCTGAAAACTTCCCTAAAATGGGGAAGGAAATAGCCACCCAAGTCCAAGAAACCCAGAGAGTCCCAAACAGGATAAACCCAAGGCGAAACACCCCAAGACACATATTAATCAAATTAACAAAGATCAAACACAAAGAACAAATATTAAAAGCAGCAAGGGAGAAACAACAAATAACACACAAAGGGATTCCCATAAGGATAACAGCTGATCTATCAATAGAAACCCTCCAGGCCAGAAGGGAATGGCAAGACATACTGAAAGTAATGAAAGAGAATAACCTACAACCTAGATTACTGTACCCAGCAAGGATCTCATTCAGATATGAAGGAGAATTCAAAAGCTTTACAGACAAGCAAAGGCTGAGAGAATTCAGCACCACCAAACCAGCTCTTCAACAAATGCTAAAGGATCTTCTCTAGATAGGAAATGCAGAAAGGTTGTATAAACATGAACCCAAAACAACAAAGTAAATGGCAACGGGACCACACCTATCAATAATTACCTTAAATGTAAACGGGTTGAATGCCCCAACCAAAAGACAAAGATTGGCAGAATGGATACAAAAACAAGACCCCTATATATGCTGTCTACAAGAGACCCACCTCAAAGCAAGAGACACATACAGACTAAAAGTGAAGGGCTGGAAAAATATTTCATGCAAACGGAGACCAAAAGAAAGCAGGAGTCTCAATACTCATATCAGATAAAATAGACTTTCAAATAAAGGATGTGAAAAGAGACAAAGAAGGACACTACTTAATGATCAAAGGATTAATGCAAGAAGAAGATATAACAATTATAAATATATATGCACCCAACATAGGAGCACCACAATATGTGTGGCAAATGCTAACGAGTATGAAAGAGGAAATTAATACTAACACAATAATAGTGGGAGACTTTAATACCCCACTCACAACTATGGATAGATCAACTAAACAGAAAATTAACAAGGAAACACAAACCTTGAATGACACAATGGACCAGCTAGACCTGATTGATATCTATAGGACATTTCACCCCAAAACAATCAACTTCACCTTTTTCTCAAGTGCACACGGAACCTTCTCCAGAATAGATCACATCCTGGGCCATAAATCTGGTCTTGGAAAATTCAAAAAAATTGAAATCATTCCAGTCATCTTTTCTGACCACAGTGCAGTAAGATTACATCTCAATTACAGGAAAAAAATTGTTAAAAATGCAAACATATGGAGGCTAAATAACACGCTTCTGAATAACCAACAAATCATAGAAGAAATCAAAAAAGAAATCAAAATATGCATAGAAATGAATGAAAATGAAAACACAACAACCCAAAACCTATGGGATACTGTAAAAGCAGTGCTAAGGGGAAGGTTCATAGCATTACAGGCTCACATCAAGAAACAAGAAAAAAGCCAAATAAATAACCTAACTCTACACCTAAAGCAATTAGAGAAGGAAGAAATGAAGAACCCCAGGGTTAGCAGAAGGAAAGAAATCCTAAAAATTAGGGCAGAAATAAATGCAAAAGAAACTAAAGAGACCATAGCAAAAATCAACAAAGCTAAAAGCTGGTTTTTTGAAAAAATAAACAAAATTGACAAACCATTAGCAAGACTCATTAAGAAGCAAAGAGAGAAGAACCAAATTAACAAAATTAGAAATGAAAATGGAGAGATCACAACAGACAACACTGAAATACAAAGGATCATAAGAGACTACTACCAGCAGCTCTATGCCAATAAAATGGACAACTTGGATGAAATGGACAAATTCTTAGAAAAGTATAACCTTCCAAAACTGAACCAGGAAGAAATAGAAGATCTTAACAGACCCATCACAGGCAAGGAAATCGAAACTGTAATAAAAAAAAATCTACCAGCAAACAAAAGCCCAGGACCAGATGGCTTCACAGCTGAATTCTACCAAAAATTTAGAGAAGAGCTAACACCTATCTTACTCAAACTCTTCCAGAAAATTGCAGAGGAAGGTAAACTTCCAAACTCATTCTATGAGGCCACCATCACCCTAATTCCAAAACCAGACAAAGATGCCACAAAAAAAGAAAACTACAGGCCAATATCACTGATGAACATAGATGCAAAAATCCTTAACAAAATTCTAGCAAACAGAATCCAACAACATATTAAAAAAATCATACACCACGACCAAGTGGTCTTTATCCCAGGAATGCAAGGATTCTTTAATATCTGCAAATCAATCAATGTAATACACCACATTAACAAATTGAAAGATAAAAACCATATGATTATCTCAATAGATGCAGAGAAAGCCTTTGACAAAATTCAACACCCATTCATGATTAAAACTCTCCAAAAAGCAGGAATAGAAGGAACATACCTCAACATAATAAAAGCTATATATGACAAACCCACAGCAAGTATCACCCTCAATGGTGAAAAATTGAAAGCATTTCCCCTGAAATCAGGAACAAGACAAGGGTGCCCACTCTCACCACTACTATTCAACATAGTGTTGGAAGTTTTGGCCACAGCAATCAGAGCAGAAAAAGAAGTAAAAGGAATCCAGATAGGAAAAGAAGAAGTGAAACTCTCACTGTTTGCAGATGACATGATCCTCTACATAGAAAACCCTAAAGACTCTACCAGAAAATTACTAGAGCTAATCAATGAATATAGTAAAGTTGCAGGATATAAAATTAACACACAGAAATCCCTTGCATTCCTATATACTAACAATGAAAAACAGAAAGAGAAATTAAGGAAACAATACCATTCACCATTGCAACAAAAAGAATAAAATACTTAGGAATATATCTACCTAAAGAAACAAAAGACCTATACATAGAAAACTATAAAACACTGATGAAAGAAATCAAAGAGGACACAAACAGATGGAGAAACATACCATGCTCATGGATTGGAAGAATCAATATTGTCAAAATGGCTATTCTACCCAAAGCAATCTATAGATTCAGTGCAATCCCTATCAAGCTACCAACGGTATTTTTCACAGAACTAGAACAAAGAATTTCACAATTTGTATGGAAATACAAAAAACCTCGAATAGCCAAAGTAATCTTGAGAAAGAAGAATGGAACTGGAGGAATCAACCTGCCTGACTTCAGACTCTACTACAAAGCCACAGTCATCAAGACAGTATGGTACTGGCACAAAGACAGAAATATAGATCAATGGAACAGAATAGAAAGCCCAGAGATAAATCCACGAACTTATGGACACCTTATCTTTGACAAAGGAGGCAAGGATACACAATGGAAAAAAGACAACCTCTTTAACAAGTGGTGCTGGGAAAACTGGTCAACCACTTGTAAAAGAATGAAACTAGAACACTTTCTAACACCATACACAAAAATAAACTCAAAATGGATTAAAGATCTAAATGTAAGACCAGAAACTATAAAACTCCTAGAGGAGAACATAGGCAAAACACTCTCCGACATAAATCACAGCAAGATCCTCTATGACCCACCTCCCAGAATATTGGAAATAAAAGCAAAATAAACAAATGGGACCTAATGAAACTTAAAAGCTTTTGCACTACAAAGGAAACTATAAGTAAGGTGAAAAGACAGCCCTCAGATTGGGAGAAAATAATAGCAAATGAAGAAACAGACAAAGGATTAATCTCAAAAATATACAAGCAACTCTTGAAGCTCAATTCCAGAAAAATAAATGACCCAATCAAAAAATGGGCCAAAGAACTAAACAGACATTTCTCCAAAGAAGACATACAGATGGCTAACAAACACATGAAAAGATGCTCAACATCACTCATTATCAGAGAAATGCAAATCAAAACCACAATGAGGTACCATTACACGCCAGTCAGGATGGCTGCTATCCAAAAGTCTACAAGCAATAAATGCTGGAGAGGGTGTGGAGAAAAGGGAACCCTCTTACACTGTTGGTGGGAATGCAAACTAGTACAGCCGCTATGGAGAACAGTGTGGAGATTTCTTAAAAAACTGGAAATAGAACTGCCATATGACCCAGCAATACCACTCCTGGGCATACACACTGAGGAAACCAGATCTGAAAGAGACACGTGCACCCCAATGTTCATCGCAGCACTGTTTATAATAGCCAGGACATGGAAGCAACCTAGATGCCCATCAGCAGATGAATGGATAAGGAAGCTGTGGTACATATACACCATGGAATATTACTCAGCCGTTAAAAAGAATTCATTTGAATCAGTTCTAATGAGATGGATGAAACTGGAGCCCATTATACAGAGTGAAGTAAGCCAGAAAGATAAAGAACATTACAGCATACTAACACATATATATGGAATTTAGAAAGATGGTAACGACAACCCTATATGCAAAACAGAAAAAGAGACACAGAAGTACAGAACAGACTTTTGAACTCTGTGGGAGAAGGTGAGGGTGGGATGTTGCGAAAGAACAGCATGTATATTATCTATGGTGAAACAGGTCACCAGCCCAGGTGGGATGCATGAGACAAGTGCTCGAACCTGGTGCACTGGGAAGACCCAGAGGAATCGGGTGGAGAGGGAGGTGGGAGGGGGGATCGGGATGGGGAATACGTGTAAATCTATTGCTGATTCATGTCAATGTATGACAAAAACCACTGAAAAAATAAATAAATTAATTAAAAAAAATAATAAAAAAAATAAAAGTGAAAAAAACAAACAAACAAACAAAAAAAAAAAAGAACCCCTCAATCTCCTGATCACTTTTTAATAAAATGGTAAAGTATTATTCACTATTTTATTTACTTTTTAAAAGACTCATTCATACTGTTATCTCCCATGTTGAATTTATTTAATTAACTAATCACTAATTTACTGAGGTCTTACTATGTTTCAGACAATATATTGGGTACTAGGAACATACAAATTAATAATAAAGTATCTTCCCCAAAGGAAGAGTAAAATTATCTCATTCATGAATGTACTTGTCATTAATGTATCATACAATTTGCTAGTGGAGACGATTGGCTTAATATGCCTAGTTACAAGAGAGAAATTAACTGAGTATTTTAAGAAAAGGTGTCCTTTGACCTCCCATTACCATTTTCTCCTCTCTACAACTGTAGCCTGTACTTATTCAGCAAAGGAAAAAAAATTGCTGTAGTAAGTTATAGTGTGCTTTATTACAACAGCTTTATTTGTAGCCTGATCAAGGGAAAAGACAGCAATTTAAATGAATGGTAGTGTCCAATGTAACAGTATTTCTTCTCTGAGAAAATTCCACTAGATTATGGCTCCGGGTCAAATCCTGAACCAAAGGAATATGTTTCTTTTTTCTTTAATAATTTAAGATTTTTAGAATAGTTTTAAGAAAAACTTGGGAAGAGAGTATAGGGCCTCTGTATATCCCACATCCAATTTATTTTATTGTTAACATTTTACATTATTGTGGTACATTTGTCACAACCAATAAACCAATCAGTACACTGTTGTTAACCAAAATCCATAGTTTATTAACACTTCTTCAGTTTTTACTTCTTGTCCTTTTTATTTTCCAAGACCCATCTAAGATACATTGCATTTAGTTATCAGGTCTCCTTAGGCTCCTCTATACTACAGCAGTTTCAGACCTTCCTGTTTCTTTGATGAGCTTGACAGTTTTGAGACGGTCAGGTATTCTGTAAGATATTCTTGAACTTGGGTTTGTCTGATGTTTTTCTCACAGGTAGACTGGGTTATGGTTTTAGGGGGGAAGACCATAGATGCTAAGTACCTTTCTCATCACATCATATCAAGAATACATACTGTCAACATGACCTCACTGTTGATGTTAATCTTGATCACCCAGTTGAGGCAGTGTTTCTTGGATTTCTCCACTGCAAAGTTATTGCCCCCGCTTTTCATACTGTTCTCTTTGGAAGGAAGTCACTCTCCTCAGCCTATACTTAAGGAGTGGGGAATTATGCTACAACTCCTTGAGGGTACTGTAGTTATGTAAATGTTCAGAATTCTTCCTATGGGAGTTTTGTCTGTTCTGCCCTATTTATTACTCAATCACTTATTTATATCAGTATGGACTCATGGGCATTTTTAATACTTTATATTATAATCCAGTACTAGTGAGGCAGGAGGTAGATTACCGTGCCCCCACCCCACCCAGTAAAGTGATTGGAGATTTATTCCCTGTGAACTGAAACTCCAAGACAAGAATATCGAGACAATTAAGGGAAGAGGTTGAGCCCTGCCCAGGCCATGTATTTCTTATTCTTGAAGCCAGGAGACCTCCTGACCACACATTCACAGAAAGTCTCCTTGAAGGAGAGTGCTAAGGGATGCTCAACCCATAGGCCTTTTCCATAGACTCCAACTTGGCACACACGGGAGGATCCTGAGATATACCAAATATGAACACCGAACCAGGCAAATCAAAATGATTGGCCGAAAGAAACTGGAAGAAATGGCCCATAAAAGTAATTCAAATTGCCACGAAGGCACAACTCAGGGACTGTCTCTCTGTCTATGTATCTATCCACACATATGGTACTCTTTTGCTTCCTAATAAATACTTTTACTGGTTTCACTACTTTCTCTCTTTGTGGGAATTCTTTTCTGCAAAGCTGAAGAGCCAGGGCCTTGTCACTGACGACTGGCCTAGTGGCTAGGATTTGGTGCTTTCACCATCATGATCCAGCCTCAGTCTCTGGCTGGGAACCAAAACCCCACTTCAAGCTGCTGCAGGCCTAGGCCACTCGAGATCACTAGATTATTTATACTGTTATTCAGCTTTGGCCACTGGGACCATTTTCAGTTGGTTCCTGTGTCCCTATGACATACTCCCACCAGTTTGCTTTTTTTTTTCATTTATTTTTATTAGTTGGAGGCTAATTACTTCACAACATTGCAGTGGGTTTTGTCATACATTGACATGAATCAGCCACGGAGTTACATGTATTTTCTGGTACTACAAGAAAGCTTTCTCTCTCTCTCTCTCTTTTTTTTTTTTTGTATAATATAATTAGGAAAATGATATTACTTTTTAATATAATTACAAAAGAAAGATGTGGTAAATTGATGAGTATTAATCAGTAACTGGGGCTTCCCAGATGACTCAGCAGTAAAGAATTCACCTGCAATCCAGGAGACACTGGAGATATGGATTTGATCCCTGGCTGGGAAGATCCCCTGGAGAAGGAAATGGCAACCCACTTCAGTATTCATGCCTGGGAAATCCCATGGACAGAGAAGCCTGGTGGGTTACAGTCCATAGGGCCAAAAGAGTCGGACATGACTTAGCAACTAAACAACAATGACAACAAAATCAGTAACTAGGGCTTTGTATCTTGAGTTTGTTTTGAGTTCACTTTCCTATTCACATCTGACTTTTAGCTTGGTTTACGATGATGGGCTTTTTTTTTGTAAACTTTCATATCATACATAAAGTGAGAGAGTCAATGAACTTAGAATTACATGCTTTTTATTTAAAGAGGAAAGTGGAGTATTTATTACTGATAACTAGGAATTATGTTGTCAAAGGACTATTAATTCAACAAACTTACACACTAAAAGAGGAAAATGTATATGTTAAAAGAAGGAAATGAAAAAGAAGTGGCTTTTCATTTACTCTTGCACTAGAATAGTCTGCAGATTAGAAAATGCTAGGTCCATTTTAGAGAATTTACTGTATAGCAAAAGGAACTCTATTTAGTGCTCTGTGGTAACCTAAATGGGGAAGAAAATCCAAAAACAGAGGGGATATATGTATACATATAGCTGATTCCCTTTGCTGTACAGGAGAAACTAACAAAACATTGTAAAGCAACTACTCCAATTAAAAAAAAAAATACTAGGTCCATTTTAATAGAAGATAAATCCCAAGTATCACAAGAATTATGGAAGGCAAAAGACCTTCTCATTCTCAAAAAGTTTTTCCACAGGCAAAATAGCAGGGAATTGTACAAATATTAATAGTTTTATGATTAAGAAGCAGTTGTAGTTCTCACATTTCTGGTTCTCTTATTTATATTGGGAAAGCAGATAATTTCTAATGTTGTTTCTTCAGCTGTTCAAACGTATTCTTTTGTTAAGTCATAGACAGCAATCCCAAAATGTATTACACAACAGCGTCTTTATGAACACACACTTGATGGGTACATCCAGTACCTTTCTTCATGAAATTCAGTTTGCCCAAAAGTTAACATTGAGTTAACTTCTCTGAGGCACAAGAACAGAGCAACACTACTATGGATGAGAAAACAGACTCAACAGCAGCTCTTGGACATAAACTGGAGTCCCTGATTTTCATTTCATTTGCTTTGTTTTTCATAACTTGCAATTTCTGACATAACTGTTAAAAGTAGAATACCCCCTATATTTAGTTATCATCAATTTTAATTTATTACATAACTGACCTCTTTGAATTACCTTGACTTTCTCTGTGTGGGAGGGTATGGAGGGGAGAAAGTAGGAGTTGGGGGTGGGGGGGAAATCCAGTCACATTTGTAGGTCATACTATAGCAGTTGATGGCTACTTATCACAGTTCCTAAGACAAAGTCTTGTGTCCTAATATGAGAACTGAGAGATCAAAAAGGACTGGACTGCTAATTTAAAATCCCAGTTTTTCCAGTCAGGTTGAGCCTGTTGGCAGCTGCTAGGTTGTTAGAACGATCCATGAGCCTAGATAGTTGAAGGTAGTTCTCAGTGAGAAAGTAGAAATGTGTTGCTTAGGGGAAAAGAAGAGAAATGACCAGCTATCAGATATACCAGTGAATAGATAGTGAAATAAAATGTTTAAGTATCTATATATCTTATCTTAGGTGTGTACAACAGTTATAAGACCATTTTTTTTCCTCTTATCTCTCAGGAAAAATGCATTTAGTTATATATTAAAAACAACAGAAGATTCAGCTTCTAGTAGAAAACCAAATACTGTCAGAAGCACAGTTACATGGAGTCACCCATTTCCTATGTAGATATTGGCTTATGTTCCCCACCACAATATTTGATAAATGACGGCACACATTTATTAAGCACCTGCCACATTCCAGGAATTCTGCTAAGGAGAAACAAAGATGACTAAAAGAGTATCTAAGCTCATGGTCCAGGAATGACTGGAAGGAAAATGTAGTGAGTCATAAGAGTAAGGGAAGTAAGTCAATACAAATGAAATGCTGAGATTTCACTGTAGGGAAAAGAGGAAAAAGAATGAATGCTTTGGAAAGAGAAAGAAAAGTAGATTTCTGGACAATAGGAAAGATCTCTTTTTGGACAATGAACATTGTTCAATCTTGTCAGGCTCCAAAGGCATCTGCAGATTCAGCTTTCCAAGAAAACTGGGACCATGACAATGGAACAGCTACAGATAGGTTATAATCATAGCAAAGAAAACAACAGCCAACATAAACTTGGCCATTGTTATTGTCAAAGTCTTGGAATTATCGGTTTCAACTATTCTTGTCATTAGTGGCTTCCTGATACGATCTTCTGTGGTGAGGATCACTTTTCGAGCTCTATCCCACTTTCCAGGACCCTGTAGACGATACTGGATTGGAGTACAGGGTCCCCAAAATAACTGGAACGCCAGTTTGGGGTCAGTGAAGGCCAGGGACAGCAGATTGGGCTTGACGCCCACCAGATCAGCAAGCTCATCCATGGTACTTATATAGTCTCCCTGAATGGTATGGCGTTGGCTTTCCACAAACCTGAAGCAGAGAAGACAGAAACCATGGCCTATTAACAATTCAATCAATCAGTGCTTTCTGAGTGTCTGCTATTGGCTCAATATTGGGATAGGAACTGTAGAAAACAGAGAAGAAAGCAAAGACCCTGTCTCTATCCTTAAGGACCTTATAATCTATTGGAGTAGACAGGTACACATGAAACAGAGAAGAATTTAAGACTTTGTTAAATCATGTGGTTTTAGGCTGATAAATAGAAATGTAGAGGAGGGTAGTTGAAACAGAGCTATGATAAGTTCTTGAAGGATATGGAAGAAATAGATAAAGTAAGAACAAAGAGGAGAGCCTTACACGTCAAGGGAATGGCATAGTGAAGGAAGAAAGCAAGAATGAGGATAGAATGTGAGCACAGAATATTCGTGGGCACTACCTACAGTAGAGGAAGAATTTTGTAGAAAATAAGGGTGGATATATGGAAGCAAACATAGCAGATCGAGATACAGAGGACTCTGATGTTGTCAGAAAGAACCCACCACAAAAATTCTCAAGTTTAGGATCCTCCCTTACTTTATGAGGGAGGTGATGGTAGAGTCCAAAGGGCAGGACTTCCCAGGACCAACATTAATTTGGAATCCTGAAAGGAGGGGGAGGATGACTTATCCTACAAGTTTCCTCCAAATGGAACCAGATGGAATGATTACACCAAGTGCAGATTTGAAGAGCAAAATGGGCTTTGGGAGAGAAAATGTGGTAACAGTACAATACCTATGTGAAAAGTACATGCTAAGTCGCTTCAGTCGTGTCCGACTCTTTGCGACGCTACGGACTGTAGCCCGCCAGGCTCCTCTGTCCATGGGGTTCTCCAGGCAAGAATACTGGAGTGGGTTGCCCTGCCCTCCACCAGGGGATCTTCTCAACCCAGGAATTGAACCCACATCTCTTACATCTCCTGCATTGGCAGGTGGGTTCTTTACCACTAGTGCCATCTGGGAAGCCAGTGGGATTTAAGAGCTAACTGATGACTTTCTCTTTTTACTTTCTATAAAAAAACAAAGAACAGTGGGGCAGAAAAAAATAAGAGAAAAGTCAAGTCAGGTTAACTGTGATTAGATGGGCTTACTAGAAATCCAAAAAGGACAGGAAAAGGAACTTCCCTGGCAGCCCAGTGGTTAAAACTCTGCACTTCCAATGCAGGGCAGTGGGGAGAGGAAAGGAGGGTATGGGGTCAATCCCTGGTCAGGGAACTAAGATCCCACATGCTGTACAGCGAAAAAACATTTCTTTAAATAAAAATAGAAATGCCAAAAGAAACTATAAAAAACAGGGCAGGAAAAATGATAGAAAATAAATTTGAAATAGAACTGGTAAGATAGAATTCCTGAGGAACTGATAGATAGGCAAAGGAATTGATGAAATGGGACTAAAGTTTAGAATAGAAGAAGGTAAGCCAGGAAAGAATTTGAGAGATTTCCCTTATGGGTGTTGTGTTAGCTCATGGGTTTACAGGCATGTAGTGGGTCAACAACTGTACTACTCAGGGAGATGTCACAGAGATACACTAGTACCTGCTTTGTAGGATTGTTTCAAGAATTAAATAAGCTCATACATGTAAAACACTTAGTATTTGCACAAAGTTGACCCTCAGTAAAGGTTAAATATTATCCTTAGGCACTGCTCACAGTCGGAAGGTAAGTCAAAGGAAGGAAGGAGGAAAATTGAGATGGGGTAATAATAAATATATTTAAATAATATAATAAATATAATACCTGATGTAAATATAATTGATAATAAATACATACTAAATCATAAATATAATAAAATAGTTAAATAATATAATATTGTGACCCCATGGACTGTAGCCCACCAGGCTCCTCTGTCCGTGGAATTCTCCAGGCAAAAATCCTGGAGTGGGTAGCCATTCCCTTCTCCAGGGGGTCTTTCCAACCCAGGGATGGAACTCAAGTCTCCTGTACTGCAGGAAGATTATTCACCATCTGAGCCACCTAGGAAGCCCAATAATAAATATAATTAATAATGAAAATAATAAATAGTGCCAGGGAAAGAAAGCACTCCAAGCAGGAAGAGGTGTTAAAAAGCACCAGACAGTAGTGAAAGAAAAATTAAGTTGTTCATAGATAACTCTTAGGAGAGCAATTGCAGGAATAAGGATGGAAGTTACAACGGAAGGAGAAAAGGTGCCAATTTACAGCATGTAATACAGAATGTTTATACTGCTGAAGCTTGGCAGTGAAAGGAAGGAGGAAAACAGGGGGGCACCTAGAAAGGGTATCAGGGTTAAATAAAACCTTTCTCTTCCTCCCAGAAGGGAGAGTTACACTGGTATAATCACATAACTGAAGAAAACCATGTCTTTGGGCATGGGGTGATTGTGCCTCTGACTTTTAGGACTTGATCAACATCAACTTTGTTCAAGTAAAAATCACCCAGTGAATAAGTTTAAGTTCTGAAACTCAGATTGCTAAATAAGCACTGAGCACCACCTTCCCAGATCATATAGACTGTTCATACCAAGAGCGACTGTGGCCTCAGTATGCTGTCACAGGCCAGCCAGCAAATGACCTCTGCAGATCTGCAAGTCTACCTACAGATTTCTAATTTGACCGTATCTACCTCTCATTAATTCATCGCTGCCCCTCCTTTCTCTGGCAGCCAGTGATTCTTGCCAAAATAACATACCTGGTTTTCTCTCCATGTGCTTTTTACTACTTGACTTTTCTTTTAGGCCCTACACGTAGGATTTTCTTCAGCTCTTCTCTCCTTTCCCATCCATACTCAAATCATTTGGTGGTATTTCTCTATTCTGTTGTCACAGACTATTATTTCCTTTCCTTCAAAATATCTAAATCCTTAAATGAACACAAGGAAAATAAATATAGTACAACATTGCCCTTCTTAAGAATTGAGTGGGAAAAATTGGGAGAATTCTTACTGTTTTGCCATAGCCTCTTGAACCTTAGCTATTTCTGTCATCATTTCACCTTTGGGGGGCAATGTCTTTAACCCTAAAGAGAAAAAAAATAAAAAATTTAAGTGTAAAATGACCTCAGTATGAATAATAATCCTATTAACAATTACCATGCTCTGGAGAATTCAGGGGAATACAGGCTAGTTTTCTGTACCAAGGAAGTTACACATTCAGTTGATCACCTTACCCTTCCACCACCAGAATATAATCATATTAACTTTGGTAGCTTACTCTTTCCCACTTTGTCTTTGGAAGAAATTTCTCCTAATCTGCTTTCCAACCAATATCTGCCTCCTCCCTAAAATAGTCTTTCAAATGGGAAATGAGATATGGACATGAGAAAATGATAAAAAAGTATATGAAAAAGTAGGCTCAAAGTAAAAGGGTGGGAGGATGATGGGAAACACATCTGTACTTGGACTCAATCACAAAGGGGCTTTATACCACAGAGAGAAGGAAGTAAAAATAAACTGTCAATCTGTTTTATGCCTTAAGTCCCTTGGGAAATAAACCTTACCTTATAAACTTTTTTATTTGGTGAGAGTGAGGGGTAAGGTCAAAGGCAACTCATAATACCCAGTCTTAACAAATAAATTTATGCACCAATGCACAGAGTTCCAGTAGCAGGCATTTAACACCAACACCAAGGACATGGCTAGACAAAGGTAAGAAAGCACTAACATGGAAACTCTCAATTTCAATGATTAGCTTTATGCCCAGAACTTATAGGTACTATGCCATATAGAAAATTTGAGCCAACTCTAAAGGTACTCAGACCTTATGCCTTTGCTTCTGCTGTTTTCTCTGTCTTTTTTTGCCTTCCCCTTTATTCCTTATTTGTGGAGAAAAAGCCTGTTCATTTCCTCCCTTGGCTGTATCCAACTCTAAACCCAACTCTAAAGTGAAGCCCAGCGTGCTACAGGCCATGGGGTTGCAAAGAGTCAGACGCGACTTAGGGACTGAACAACAACTGTAGAGTTCAGAAAACCACCAAAGCTGAACTTGCATTCATTGAATAGAGATTTATTGGCTGCCTCCCATGTGCTAGGCATTGGTCTAGTCTTGGAAGACAAAGGCAAATAAACTTGATTCTTTCATTTAAAGAACTTTCAGGGGACTTCCCTGGTGGTCTAGTGGTTCAGAATCTGTCTGCCAATGCAGGGGATGTGGGTTCAATCCCTGGTTAGGGAACTCAGAACCCACATGCGGCAGAGCAGCTAAGCCCTCGCACCACAACTAGAGAAGCCTGTGCCCTGCAAGGAGGACCCAAGGCAGCCAGAAAAACAAAGAGCTATGTTTGCTCTTAGTGGGTTAAGCCAGCTAGAAGATCTAGAAGATGATAGGATCTAGAAGATGAGAGGATATATGGTAAAAGTAGTGAAAGAGGGGCCTGAAAAACCAGCATGTGAAGTAACTTGTGAAGGAACTTGAATGCCATGCTATGACATAATGCCTCCTTGTGATCCAGAGAATTGTTTCACTTCATATGGTTTGCAAAGGAAGAAAGTTACTAAATGAAAGTGCAATTCTTGTAAGGTCTCTTGAGAGGTTACAAAAGAGACAAAGATAAAAGAAAACTAGATTTTGGTCAAGGCAAGCAAGCAGACTCAGTGTTCCAGAAAAGGGTGTACTATTTCCTTAACAAGAGAATAGTAATTCTAGAGAACAGAGGAAGAAAGGAAATGGGACTTGTTAGGAAAGAACACGTCAGGCAAGAAGACAGGCTGAGCCGGGCATGTGTGAAACTAGCTGATTCTAAAGGCGTAAAGTCAGCACAGTGAGGGTATTACTCAGAGATGAGAAAGGCAAGAATTTGGTATGTAGAGTGTAGGGGTATGAGTATTAGAAAAAACTCAGGGTTCCTTTTGGAAGTTTGATAAATTTATAGGGATTCTCTGATGATTCTTTCTTCCAGTGTTGAAAGCTGGAGGACTTAGCACTAAACTCTGCTAGCATAGATAACTGGGCTTTTTATACTATTCCCCTAAAATCCCTTAATCCCACAGCCATAATGCAGAATCTTCCAAATGCTTTTTCCCTAATCCTCTCAATAGTTCACTGATTCTGGAAGAGTCTCAGTTGTTTGTTCAAAGTATACTAAGGTGCTGTGGCCTATTTTAATGCAACTTTTTCCTCTTACTTAATTGACCCACGTAAAAGACCCACTTAATATGACTGGAATTAGCCAACTTAATGGGTTACTTGCATTGGATTGCTGGTCCAGCGCTCAAGGAATACAAATCTACTGGATAGAATTAAAGAATTAAGAAATGAAAGAACTCTGGGAGTCCCTGGGAGTCCCTGTGGTTAGGACTCCATGCTTCCAATGCAGGGGGCATGCGTTTGATCCCTGGTTGGGGAACTATGATCCTATGTGCCCCATGGTGTGGCCAAAAAATTAAGAGAAAAAGAAGAAAAATGAAAGATCTTTGGGGAAATCTGGAAAAGCTTTTTTTTTGCTAATCTTTTTTAAATTTTTATTTATTTTAATTAGAGTCTAATTACTTCACAATATTGTGGTGGTTTTTGCCATACATTGTCATGAATCAGCCATGGGTGTACATGTGTCCCACCATCCTGAACCCCGCTCCCACCTCCCTCCCACCCCATCCCTCTGGTTTGTCCCAGGCCACCAGCTTTGAGTGCCCTGCTTCATGCATCAAACTTGCACTGGTCATCTATTTTACATATGGTAATATACATTTTCAATGCTCTTCTCTCATATCGTCCCACCCTTTCCTTCTCCCACATAGGCCAAAAGCCTGTTCTTTACATCTATGTCTCATTTACTGTCTTGCATATAGGGTCATCTTTACTGTCTTTCTAAATTCCACATATATGCGATACTATACTATATTGGTGTTTCTCTTTCTGGCTTACTTCACTCTGTATAATAGGCTCCAGTTTCATCACCTCATCAGAACTGACTCAAATGTATTCTTTTTAATAGCTGAGTAACATTTGACTGTGTATATGCACCACAACTTCCTTATCCATTCTTCTACCAATGGACATCTAGGTTGCTTCCATGTCCTGGCTATTGTAAACAGTGCTGCAATGAACACTGGGGTACATGTGTCTCTTTCAATTCTGGTTTCCTCAGTGTGTATGCCCAGCAGTGGGATTGCTAGGTCATATGGCAGTTCTATTTCCAGTTTTTTAAGGAATCTCTACACTGTTCTCCAGAGTGGCTGTACTAGTTTTCACTCCCATCTATCACCATTGTTTCTTTTTCTCTACTACCATGAGGTCTTCACCAGGGAAGAAGCTGTAATTTTTATAAGAACTCTGAAACAGTTCAGTTTAGTCACTCAGTCGTGTCCGATCTTTGTGACCCAATGAATTGCAGCATGCCAGGCTCCCCTGTCCATCACCAACTCCCGAAGCTTACTCAAACTCATGTCCGTTGAGTCAGTGATGCCATCCAACCACCTCATCCTCTGTTATCCCCTTCTCCTCCTGTCTTCAATCTTTCCCAACATCAGGCTGTTTTCCAGTGAGTCATTTCTTCACATCAGGTGGCCAAAGTATCGGAACTTCAGCTTCAGCATCAGTCCTTCCAACGAATATTCAGGACTGATTTCCCTTAGGATGGACTGGTTGGATCTCCTTGCAGTCCAAAAGACTCTCAAGAGTCTTCTCCAACACCACAGTTAAAAAGCAACAAGTCTTCAGCACTCAGCCTTCTTTATGGTCTCTCCCAGCCATACATGACTACTGGAAAAACAATAGCTTTGACTAGATGGACCTTTGTCAGCAAAGGAACGTCTCTGCTTTTTAATATGCTGTCTAGGTTTGTCATACCTTTTCTTCCAAAGAGCAAGCGTCTTTTAATTTCATGGCTGCAATCACCATCTGCAGTGATTTTGGAGCCCAAGAAAATAAAGTTTGTCACTGTTTCCATTGTTTCCCCATCTATTTGCCATGAAGGGAAGGGACTGGATGCCATGATCTCAGTTTTTTGAACGTTGAGTTTTAAGCCACCTTTCCCACTCTCCTCTTTCACTTTCATCAAGAGGCTCCTTAGTTTCTCTTCACTTTCTGCCATTGGGGCAGTGTCATCTGCATATCTGAGGTTATTGATATTTCTCCCGGCAATCTTGATTCCAGCTTGTGCTTCATCCAGCCTGGCATTTTGCATGATGTACTCTGCATATAAGTTAAATAAGCAGGATGACAATATACAGCCTTGATATACTCCTTTCCCAATTTGGAACCAGTCCGTTGTTCCATGTCTGGTTCTCACAGTTGCTTCTTGACCTGCCTACAGATTTCTCAGGAGGCAGGTAAGGTGGTCTGGTATTCCCATCTCTTTAAGAATTTTCCACAGTTTGTTGTGATCCACACAGTCAAAGGGGCTTCCCTGGTGGCTCAGCTGGTAAAGAATCCGCCTGCAATGCAGGAGAGCTTGCTTCAATCCCTGGGTTAGGAAGATCCCCTGGAGAAGGAAAAGGCTACCCACTCCAGTGTTCTGGCCTGGAGAATTCCATAGGGTCGCAAAGAGTCAGACATGACTGAGAAACGTTCACTTTTCACACAGTCAAAGGCTTTTGCATAGTCAATAAAGCAGAAGTATATGTTTTTATGGAATTCTCTTGCTCTTTCTGTGATCTGACAGATGTTGGCAATTTGATCTCTGGTTTCTCTGCCTTTTTTAAATCTAGCTTGTATATCTGGAATTTCTTGGTTCACACAAAGTTAAAGCCTAGCTTGAAGGATTTTGAGCATTACCTTGCTAGCATGTGAAATGAGTGCAATTTTGTGGCAGTTTGAACAATCTTTGGCATTGCTCTTCTTTGGAATTGGAATGAAAACTGAACTTTTCCAGTCCTGTGGCCACTGCTGAGTTTTCCAAATTTGCTGGCATATTGAGTACACAGCACTTTCAAGCATCATCTTTTAGGATTTCAAATAGCTCAGCTGGAATTCCATCACCTCTACTACCCTTGTTTGTAGTGATGCTTCCTAAGGCCCACTTGACTTAACACCCCAGGATGTCTGGTTCTAGGTGAGTGATCACACCATCATGGTTGTCTAGGTCATTAAGATCTTTTTTGTATAGTTTTTCTGTGTATTCTTGCCACTTCTTAATATCTTCTGCTTCTGTTAGTTCCATAATGTTTCTGTCCTTTATTATGCCCATTTTTGCATGAAATGTGCCTTTGGTATCTCTAATCTTCTTGAAGAGATCTCTAGTCTTTCCCACTCTATTATTTTCCTCTCTCTCTTTGCATTGTTCACTTAGGATGGCTTTCTTATCTCTCCTTGCTATTCTTTGGAACTCTGCATACAGATGGGTATATCTTTCCTTTTCTCCTTTGCCTTTCACTTCTCTTCTTTTCTCAGCTCTTTTTAGGGCTTCCTGAGACAACCATTTCACCTTTTTGCATTTCTTTTACTTAGGGATGGTTTTGATCACTGCTTCCTATAACAATGTTATGAACCTTTATCCATAGTTCTTCAGGTACTCTGTCTATCAGATCTGATCCCTGATTCTATATGTCAGCTCCTTTTTAGTACCTCAAATGGCACATTTTCAAATCCCTTAACCATTCTTATCTCTCTCCTTTTAATGTACTCCAGTTTCACTTTTAAAATATCTTTAGGTGTGGTCTGACCAGTTTAGAGAAGAATGTTGTAAATTCCAGGGTATTATAGTTTTTTAATGATGTCAGGTATAATTAAGTCTTTTAGAAGCCACATTATTCTGCTAATTCATACTGAACCTACTACCCCAAACCCCAAAGTTTTTCTCATGGTCTCGTAGCCAAAACTTTCTGAAAAAGGGAATATAAAGGGGGAAAATTGAGCATTTGAGTGGCTGAATCTTCTATATTCTGGACTAGTCTTTACCTGGTCTTAATTTTTTGCTGAAATCAAGTCACACACTTCTATATTTGACTTTCTCTAACTATAATAGAAGAATATTGCTTCACAAATATGTATCAGTTTTCTAACATCTAGAAGAGTGGATTTTAATCTGGAGTGCACATTGTAATCACCTGGGGAACATTGTCTCAATGATTTTATATCAGCTCCATCTCAGACTTATTAACTAAATACCACCAGCAAAACATGCCTATTTTGGGAAATTTTCCCAGGAGATTTTGCTATAGGTCCATGGTTATAAATTACTACTTTATATTCCCTCAAAAATTAATTTTTGAGCACTAACTTTGTGCCAGGCACTGTTATAATCATACATACTATCTGACTATTTACAAGCAACAACATAAACATAATTAAATATACTGCTAAGTAATTAGGTAATCATCTTACATGGTCACTTACCTTTAAATACTTGAGTGGCCCAGCGTCCTTGGAGCTCTGAAATGGGCATAATGGCACCCAAGGGCTGGATCAAGCCTATGATTGCAAGAGTTGGCTTTTCAAGGTTAGGAGGGAAGACCTTTTTATACAGGGATACCTTGTTTTTGACCACTTTGACAGAATCTTCAAGAAAAGGAAATGCAAAGCTATAGCCTGTAGCAAAGATAACAGCATCAATGTCATCCTCCCTGGAGCCGTCCTCAAATATGGCTGCTGTCTCTGTGAATTCCTTCACATTTGTTTTCACCTTCACAAAGCCAGAAATTATACGGTTTGGCAGGTCATCATTTACTGTTGGATGCTGACTGAACACTCTGTGAATGATGATAAAGAAGGAGAAACGAGAGAGATCATGAGAGAGAGAGAGAGAAATCATTACCATGTAAATAAAATTCTGCTTTGATTGAGGTGGTTAATCAATATGCCAATAGTTTCCCTTTATTCATGAAATTTGGGAAGGGTCTAATATATACCAGCTTGATAAAGATAAGGATGATCTCAGAGTAGATGTTGGACTGTGGGAGGCATTGAAAGGGAAGATATTGGAGAAGTAAGGGAATTATGGTCTTATTTGAAAAGTACATGTATGGTTTCTCAAGGAATAATAATGCTCTTGGTGATATAATAAGGCCAGAGTCTAGTGGTTTCTATCCATATGTCAGAAAGTCTGCAGAACTGTATTATCAGCATCCTATTGAGTCTCATTTTAGTTTCAAAGAACCAGAAGGTAGACCTGAACCATCATTTTCCAAACTGTATAATGAACTACATGTGTATAGTAATCTACAGTTATAAACTGATTTTACATACATGAATGTAAACCTAATGAAGGAGACAGGCCAGTCATCACTATCCAGGTTTTATAGATGAGGAAACTGAGGACTAAAGAAGTTAAGTGACTTGCCTAAGGTCCCGCAGCCTAGGACTTTAGGATTTATATCAATACGGTTTTTGATGAACTCCCTTGAGATCCTCTGGCTATGGTAAGTAGTGTTTCCCAGAAATAGCATAGGATAAGGTGACAAAAAAATAAGACAGGTTTGCAGAATTTGGACCTTTCTAAAAACAGTCTGAATCCTTGGATACTGTGTTAACAGGCTCTGAGAATCCTCAGCCTGTCATGTTCAGACAGAGCTGGCCTCTTCTCAGGAACTGGGCTGTTTAAACAGTATTACTGGCTTGCTGCATTTAGTAATTCTTTGACTCAAACCTTTAGGTTTGTGATTCTGTTCTCATTCTAACCTTATCATTTCATCTTTCTCTCCAAACTCACTCCTTTTCACTAACAGTACCACAATTCCACACTGTTGCTCAAATCACAGAACTGTGAGTCTTACGTCTGGTCACCAAGGCCACCCTTTCTCCTTTAAACATCTTCAGAATAGTTTTACTCATTCTCTGTTTCACCCGGACTGTTAGAGTTGTCTTCAGGGTCTCCTGCTCCATCCCCCTTCAATCTGTGTTCTACATTATTTTTGGAGTGATTGTTCAAAAATGTATTTATTATTATGTCACTCACTTGCTTAAAACCTTTCGATGATGGCTCTGGACTGTCTTCATTCTAAACTTTTTATTTTATTTATCTCCAGCAAACCTGGACATGTACCCAGGCACTGTTCTATCTCTGCCTAATAGTCTAGCCTAACCAAACTAAGTGCAGGTCTTACAGGATAATGTATTTCTTGCTATTCTAAGACCTTGTACTTATAATTAGAATGCTACTTCCTTACCCTATTTGTTTGACTATCTCCTCTGTTATTTCATAAAGACTCAGTTTATTTTTGTGATTCCCAAAGTTTTGGCTGCTACAGTTCCCATAATTGGGTCAAATAAATGGCTGAAAGTTTGTTGGAAAACACACTCTCCAAGTATCATCCCACTGATTAATTTCAAAGAAAAAAAAAAATCTTTACAGAAGAGGAACCTGGTAGCTACTACCAAATCCATGTGATCAAATTTAACATCATTAATATGCAATAACCTGTGGTTGTTTGGTTCCTGATGTGATCCACCAAGAAGGCACAACATAACCTATGAGTATTTGCACCAGAACCATTTAATCTAAATATAATAGAGGAAGAACAACTATGAAAGTCCAACTTTAGAGAGTTGCTGCAAAACAAATGGCTTCAATTCTTAAAAAAAAAAAAAAATCCATGTTAAAAGAAGAGAATCATTTCAGATTGAGAGAGATTAAAGAGATATGACAGCTGAATGCAATGGTGTAATACCTGACAGAATCCTAGATTTTAAAAATAAAAAAGCTACAAAGAATTCCCTGGTGGTCCAGTGGTTAGGACTCTGCACTTTAAGCCATGCAGTGTGGCCAAAAAACAAAAAGCTACAAATATCATTGAAACAATTTGGGAAATTTGAATATGCAATATATTATCAATAGATAATGGTACTTTATCAATGTTCAGTTTGCTAAACATAACATATTATGTTTATGTAAAAGAATGCCCTTTTTCTTAGGCAATGTATGCTAAAGAATGTACGGTAAAGTGTCTTATTGACTACAAGTAGTTACTCTCAGACAGTTCAGGTAAAAAAATGTATGAATGCATGCATGTATACATAGATACTATATATGTATGGATCTGTATACCTCCAGAAAGAGAGAGAAAGGAAATATAGTGAACTGTTAATAATAGGTCAGTCTAAATGAAGGGTATATGGGTGTTCATTATACTTACTATTTTACAGCAAGTAAATCTAAACATTAAAGAAATTAAAAGTTGGAGGGAGTAAAAAGCATTTAAAATCACCCTCTGGAAATGCCATCACAGTCCACTTCTGTGTGAACACTTCTGTCCTTCACAATCTCCATGCATTTCTCTTATCATATCATATTCTACCACCTGTCTTCTTGTTAGAGTATTTAAAGAACTAGCCATTTCTCATTTATTACTTATGTGATCTTGGGCAAGTTAGTTTCTCCATGTAAATTTTTATATTTGCAAAATGGAGATCAAAATAGTACCAACCTATAGGGCTACTGTGAGGACTAAATGAGATCGTGCGTGTAACACATTTAGCACCGTGTTTGTCTTATATTAAGTCTTCAAAAAGGTAAGATGTTAGTATTACTATTAGGCCTTGAGTCTCAGTATTCTCAAGCCAGTTTAATGCTTGGCTCAGATGCTCAGTTGTTTGTTGGATGAATGAAGGATGAACTGCCCTCTGCTACCATTTTATTGTTGCTGTTGGGCACCATGTAAAAAGAACTTGTACCTTGGAGAATGATAAAATGGTTAATGCCAAGGAGAATTCTAGATGGAAAATTACAGACCAGTAGATCTTGGACTTCTGTGGGGGCAAGGTAGAAATCTGATTTCTGACTCTGCATCTGCTTCATGTACAGGTAGAGGCAAGCTCTACTGTTAGCCTGTGGGCACAGCCCTTATACTTTGCCTTGGCCATCACTGCCAACTCCAAGCCTTGGAACATACCTGTGTTTAGGCTTCAGGCCAAACATTTCATGATTAAACCTTTGGTTAATCTTTTTTTCCAAATATCTATTTGCTGCTGATTCACCAACAATCTTCTTCAGCAAAAGATTAAATCGAGATGAGAAAACTGTATCAAAAGGATATCCATAGTCCCCTACACGATTGAGGATCCAAGCCCCTCTTCTGGTGCTGAGGAAAACCTGAGGGATGGGGAAAAAATAATTTTTGCTTTTGCCATTCTCTGAAGAAATGGGAGCCCATTTTTTTCAAGATGAAGTTCAAACTCATTAATCTAGCTTTTTATTCCCTGCCCATCTCTTTATTTATTTAAATTTCCTGCCATTTTCTTCTCAAACACTAAGCTTACAATTAAATTGGTATATTCACTGGACAAGAATATATCTTGCTGTAAACTACCACTGCATTTCTGTTTAATGTCATTATGCCTCCCTGAAAGGCCCCCTATTCCCTAACTTCTCCAAAGCTTACTCCTTTTTAAGATCCAGAATCAAGTCTCCCTCCTCCACAAGATACCACTGATCATTCTGGCTGATAATTTTCTCTCCATTTTCTGAACTTCTCTAGCACTTATCACCTGTCCATCTCATTTAAAATCAGGGAACAGTAAAGCTGACAGCAAGTGGACGTCATTTAATCTAAAACCTTCAATCTTTTCTTGGCCTTTGACGTTGTTTGCATTATTACAAAAAACATCAATTATACTGATATTTAACATTGTATATTCTGATTTTTGTCTTTCCGAATGTATTTTCTCCAAGGTGGAAGGTATAGCAGATACATATTTTAGCTCCCAGCATATCATCATCACCACTTCCATTTATTGAGAATTATAACCCGTTAGTCACTGTACTAGGTTCTTTATCTGTATTTTTATTTGATCAATAAATAAATACCTCTTGAGGTAGGTAATGTTATGTCCATTTGATGGATGAGAAACATGGAGAAGATGAATAATTTGCCTGAACTCATATAGCTACTAAGTGGTAGAGCTGAATTTCTAACCTAAGTCTTACCTACGCCAAAGCTTGTGCTTAAGAAATGTTTCAGTTATTTAAGGGAAAAACTGAAAATTGCAAGTAGAACAACAGGGAGCTGGTCCCCGCCCATGTGACCAGTAACCCATGGGGTCACCCGCCCATGTGACCAGTAACCCATGGGGTCACCCGCCCATGTGACCAGTAACCCATGCGGTCACCCGCCCATGTGACCAGTAACCCATGCAATCACCCGCCCATGTGACCAGTAACCCATGGGGTCACCCGCCCATGTGACCAGTAACCCATGGGGTCACCCGCCCATGTGACCAGTAACCCATGCGGTCACCCGCCCATGTGACCAGTAACCCATGCAATCACCCGCCCATGTGACCAGTAACCCATGGGGTCACCCGCCCATGTGACCAGTAACCCATGGGGTCACCCGCCCATGTGACCAGTAACCCATGCGGTCACCCGCCCATGTGACCAGTAACCCATGCAATCACCCGCCCATGTGACCAGTAACCCATGGGGTCACCCGCCCATGTGACCAGTAACCCATGGGGTCACCCGCCCATGTGACCAGTAACCCATGCGGTCACCCGCCCATGTGACCAGTAACCCATGCGGTCACCCGCCCATGCCATCACCTGTCCATGTGACCACTAACCCATGGTGTCACCTGCCCATGCTGTCACCCCACCCAGACTCTGGCCTCTGCAGCGGTCAGAGCTTCAGATGTCCGACAGAGACCAAAGTCCAGACAGCAGGGGCTGACAGCGGTGTTGACTCATGAAGTTCTCCTGTTACAGAGGGCGGGCGGGCTGGAGAGTGACCCCAAAGATGTCCACATCCTCGCCCCGTGTGGTGGACACAGTAATGTCCGCCCAGATGTCCACATCCTGTCTACATCCTGAGCCCCTGTGGCGGACAGAGTGACGTCCCCGAGGACGTCCACGCCCTAACATCCCCTAACATGTCCTGTTCCATTTCTCCACTTGAACACAAAGCCAGCCCCTTACCCTAGGACACGCGTGTGACCAGGCGTCCCGGTGCAAGGCGGGCATTTACCTGGGCGGCCGCAGCTCTTCATGTGCTCCAGGTAGTGGATGAGGTCCCGGGGCTTCACCTTGTTCCCCCACCAGTAGGGAATCGCGGGCCACAGTTCCGCGTGCCGGCTCACGGACGCCTCGTCCTCATACGACAGGATGACCTGCTGGCCCCGTGACCACAGCTGACGCAGAGTCGGCACCTCCTGGGGGGGATCATCCGGGTGCCCGTGAGACGTGTGCACAGGGGTTGTTGGGCTGCCTTGTGACACAGTGTGTCAGTTATTGGGGGTGTGCGAGAAGCTACAGTGATGTGTGCATTATTGGGGTGTCTATGAGCAGTGATGGACTGATTATCAGGGTCTCTGTGAGAAGAGACACTCGTGGTGGATTATTGGCGTGTCTGAGTAGAGACACTGGTGGGTAGATCACTGGGGTGTCTGGAGATGGTGATGGGTGGGTTATTGGGGTGTCTTGAGCAGTGATTGGTAGATTTTGGGGGTGTTTGAGTGGAGACATTGGTGGGTAGATTACTTGGTTGTCAGGCAGTGATGGGCGGATTATTGGGGTTCCTGAATGGAAAGAGGTGGGTGGATTATTGGGGTTTCTGATAGGAAATGGCAGGCGGGTTACTAGGGCATCTTGAGGAGTGACTGATGGATTTTGGGGGTGTCTGAGTGGAGACCGGGCAGGGTGGATTATTGGGGGTGCCTGTGACCAGTGATGGGCTGGTTCCTGGCGTGTTTGAGTGCAGACAGCGGTGGGTGGATTACTGGGGTTCCCTGAGCGCCGTCACCTGGTGCCTGAATCAGCCTCAGGCAGCGAGTGGACAGTCTGATTACAGTGCAGCCTGGCGCTCCCACCGCCCCCGCCGCTGAGCGCATGGGGAGCCCGCGGCCCCTGCTCACCCCGCGGGGACACAGCTTGTCCCCGAAGATGTTCTTGATGCAGCCCACCAGGTAGTCGTGCAGGCCCTCCGTCATGCCCTCGAAGTTCCTGCAGGCCAGGACAACCGCCTCCCGCGGGTGGTTCTCCAGCCACTCCGAGATCTCCGTGAGCGTGTCCTGGGCGGGGGTGGGGAGAAGGGCCTTGTGCTGAGAGGCGTGGGTGGGCTTCCCCCGGCCGACCGCTCCGCAGACGGTCAGGGGTCCTGACACACACAGAGCATGGCGCCCGCTCCCAAGGGACCCAGCCTCCCCGAGTGGCAGCGGGGAGTCTTGGTTGTGTGTGGGCGTGTGCACACGCTCCTGTAGGTACGGGTGCACACGCATGTGTGTGCGCGCACGGCAGCAGGGAGCAGTGCTCACAGAATCGTGTGAGGTGTGCACAGCAGGGAGCGTGCCGGGCCAGCAGGGTGCGTGCACAGTGAGGCCCAGGGATGGCGCCCGCAGACCCCGAGGGTCGCTGGGGTCTGTGGTGGGGGCACCGGGGGCCGCGGGCGGAATGAGACATGGCGTGACTTGACAGCCGAGAGAATGGACTGGACACAGGAAGACGCGCCGGGGACCCGGTTTAGCCAAACTCCGGGAGACGCCCCAGCGGCCAAGGCTACAGGTCTGAGTTCAGAAACAAACGCACGCTGGTCGGGAATTCTGAGTGACTCATGGCCAGAGGTCAGCCCTCTCCTGCCTGGAGTGGACGTGTGTCTGTCTGAGCAGGCGTGTGTCTGTCCCCTTATGGGTCATCATCTCCCACCCGGGGTGGACATGTGTCTGTCTGAGTGTCCGCCTGTCCGCCCCCTTAGGGGTCAGTGTCTTCCACCTGGGGTGGCCGTGTGTCCGCCCCCCTTGGAGCTGGCGTCTCCCACCCGGGGTGGACGTGTGTCTGTCCCCTTAGGGATCAGCATCTCCCACCTGGGGTGGACGTGTGTCTGTCTGAATAGCCACGTGTCCGCCCCCTAGAGGTCAGCGTCTTCCACCTGGGGTGGATGTGTGTCTGTCTGAATGGCCGCGTGTCCGCCCCCTAGGGGCCGGCGTCTCCCACCTGGGGTGGCCGCGTGTCCGCCCCCTAGGGGCCGGCGTCTCCCACCCCGGGGGCCCCGGCTTGCCCTTACAGGTCAGCTCCTGCTGCCTGGACCGCCCGTGGCTGTCCCCGGCTGGCGCCCCGGCCCGCACCGCGCCCGCACCTCCACGAGGGCCGTCGTGTACACCATGTGGACGAAGTGCAGGTTCCTCTCAGAGCCGCCCTCCACGTGCGCGATCCGCAGGTCCAGGTACCTCACGCCGGCATCCAGCTGCTCCGCGACGCTAAGCACCTGCACACACAGGTCGGTCAGCTGCGCCTGGCACAGGGCGGCCCCGCCCCGGCTCGTCGGGGGCTGGGCCCTTGCAGAGGACGCCCAGCTGGGGGCCGCGTCGTCCACCGTAAGGTCAGCTGTGCTGCTGCCGCTGGGCTCAGGCCCTGCTTCTGGGGACGGGGTCTCCAGGGTCACTGGTCACGTGGAGCAGAGCCCGGGCCCAGACCGTGGTCTTGGGTGGGGTGGTCCCTGCAGGGTCCAGCCTCACCCTCCTCCCGGGCAGTCCCTGGGCGGAAGTAGCCCAGGCTCCGCAGCACCCCAGCTGGACCCTTGGACGTGAGGACACACAGGACCAGCAGAGGTCTGCCCCAACCCCAGAGAAGCACTAGGAAAGGCAGGGAGGGATCAGGGGAGAAGGAAAGGGAGAAACCTCAGCCCGCCACATGAATAAGAGGAAAAAGCAAACAATAACAGCAAGACAAATGAAAAGTGAAAGTTGCTCAGTCACGTCCAACTCTAATCCCATGGACTGTAGCCCGCAGACCCCTCTGTCCATGGGGTTCTCCAGTGACCTGCCATTCCCTTCTCCAGGGGATCTTCCCAGCCCTGGGATCGAACCCATGTCTCCCGCATTGCAGGCAGATTCTTCATTAGCTGAGCCACCAGGGAAACCCTAATATAAATTAGTAGCAGAAAATGTACCATGTCCTCTACATGGAGTCATAACGGAAAAAGAAAAACATAAGGATAAAAAATTGGAAAGAAAATGACAGATGCTCTCTGTTAGAAAAGAAGCAAAGACTAATATTAACATAAATTAGTAGCAGAAAATGGTAGTATGTTCTCTACACAGAGTCATTATGGAAAAAGACAAATATCTAAGGATTAAAAAGGAAAGAAAGCGATAGTCTCCCTCTATCCAAAATAAAAAGTAAAAACTAATATTAACATAAACTAGTAGCAGAAAATGGTACTGTGTTCTCTGCATGGAGTCATAATGGAAAAAGACAAATATCTAAGGATTAAAAAGGAAAGAAAGCGATAGTCTCCCTTTATCCAAAATAAAAGAAAAACTAAAAACTAATACTGACATAAACTAGTAGCAGAAAACGGTACTGTGTTTTCTGCACGGAGTCATAATGGAAAAAGAAAAAAATACAAGGATAAAAAAGTGGGAAAGAAAATCACAACCCCCCCCCCATCCAATCCAAAATAAAAGAAAAAGCAAAGATTAATATGAATATTGTCAGCTACACAAGGGCACTTGCCATCTGCCTCTAAAAGGATTAAGTCAAGGGCTGCTGCAGCCACTGACCTTCAATACCCCCCACAAAGACCCCACCCTGCCCCCTGCCCACACCCCAGGACCCCCCGGCAGTCATAGCACTTGAGACCCCAGCACCCAGGTCCCCCGGACGGAGGGACCCCAGCACCAAGGGACCCTCAGGACCGAGGGCCCCGAGCTCCGCAGGCCTCCTGGGCTCTGGTGGACCCACCCCTCTGGATGTGAGCTCTGCCGGCGGGGCTGCAGGTGCCTGACCCGAGCAGGAATGAGGTTTGCCCACATTCCAGCCTGGGCTCTCCACCCCTCAGGTCCCCCGAGCAGGATTCCAGCAACTGGGGACCTCCCAGGAGGAAGCAATTACAGGAGGCAAGAGATAGCAATTACATGAGGCAAGAGGTGTGCTTGACAGCCTCTGGTCCTCTGGGGAGGACCAGCCTGGGAGCCCCCCAGGTGGGGTACAGGAGGGCAGGGGCCGTCTGCCCCCCAGGTGGGCCCCTGGGCCCAGGTGGGTTCTCTGCCCCGCACCATCCGCCCCCTGGCTGACGCGCGTGCTGGCGACAGGACCGCTGTGAGTTGGTGCCCCCTCCTCACAGACAGGGCCCCGCCACCGACCCTTCTCCATCCTGCATGATGACTGCGGCCCACCTGGCTTCTCCCCACCCCTAAACCCCGATCCACCCCGGAGGAGCACTGCAGGGGAAGGGGGTGAGTGCCTGCCTGCGTTCTCAGTCGTCTGATTCTCTGTGACCCCACGGACTGCAGCCGGCCAGGCGCTCCGTCCCTGGGATTCTCCAGGCAAGAATCCTGGAGTGGGTGGCCATTTCCTGCTCCAGGGGATCTTCCCCACCCAGGGATCAAACCTGCGCTTCCTGCATTGCAGGCAGATTCTCTACCATCTGAGCCACCGAGGAGGCCTCCCTGGAGTGGGTGTCGGGCTGCAAACACAAACCCACCTCAGAGGATGTGGGAACTCAGCTATTGCTTATCTGGGAGCAGGAAGGAGCTGTCCTGTCAGCTCAGCTGCACAAAGGGAGGGACCCTCCCCTCCCCCCCCCCCCCCCCCCCCCCCTCCCCCCCCTCCCTCCCTCCCTCCCCTCCCCTCCCCTCCCCTCCCCTCCCCTCCCAGCTCCCCCTCCCCCTCCCAGCTCCCCCTCCCCCTCCCAGCTCCCCCAGCCTCTCTGACTTCAGCCTGTGATGCTCTTAGTCCATGCGTCCCCCTTTGGCTTCAGGCTGGTCCACAGTAAAGCTGTGTCCTTTGCTACCTTTCTGGGAGGCTCTCTGGGTCAGGAAGATCCCCTGGAGGAGGGCATGGCCACCCACTCCAGTATCCTTGCCTGGAGAATCCTATGGACAGAGGAGCCTGGCGGGCTGCAGTCCATAGGGTCCCAGAGAGGCAGATGCGACTTGAGTGACTAAACAGCAATTGTGCTTTGCAGCGGGTTTGTTCTCAATCCCGTTTCCCCAGCAGGGATGAGGACGCCGGCCCGTGGGTGACACCGGGGGCTGGAGCTGCGCCGGGGCCTGGGCGTGCCCGCAGACCCTCACCTGGGTGGTGGACCACTTCAGCACCACGGGCAGGGTGATGCACGGCAGCGCTTTGCCCAGGAGCTGCAGCAGCCTCGGCTCCTTGCTGGAGATGGGCGACTTCTTGTTCAGGCAGTAGGTCATCGTGTCGTGGCTCCCTGCGGGCAAACCAGGCGGGGGGACCCGTCACCCCCGAGCCTGTCCTCTGTGCCCCCAGCCGCCCTCGGGACGCACAGATATAGCGCCACAGGGCATGGGGAATCCTGAAAGTCATATCCACCAGACCTGGGAACCAAATCCTGTTTCGCAGTGGGGCCTCTGCAGATGTGAGAAAGTGAAGAGCAGTTTGTTTAAGGAGTCCTGTTTTTGGACAGGAAAGGCTTAAGGTGGCTTTTGATTTTATGGTTGGTTGCTTCCCAGGTGGGCCGTGGTAAAGAACCTGCCTGCCAGTGCAGGAGGCATAAAAGACGCAGGGGCGATTCCTGGGTCGGGAAGATCCCCTGGAGGAGGGAATGGCAACCCACTCCAGGATTCTTGCCTGGAGAACCCCACGGATGGAGGAGCCTGGCGGGTGCAGTCCATGGGGTCACAGAGAGTGACATGAGTGAGCACAGACAGACCCTCTCTAGTTACAAGTACTTTGAAGTTGTTCATAGTACTTTCAGGCTCTTTATGATGCGGTGTTGTGGGTCATGTGTGGTTTCATCTATTCTTTTTGCTTTTAAATCTGTGCGGTCTGTTTCACAGACACTGTGGAGAGATTCACAGCTTAGCAGTCACCTGGGGATGATCCAGAAATCCTTCCCTTCCATCTCTGAACATAGGTTTGGGCAAGTTTTATTTCTCCCCCCGCCCCCCAGCTTTTTTTTAAAAAAAATTTATTCTCAGAGTCAAGGGATGGGAAGGAGGATTTACAAGTTCACAATATAATTTGGTTTAATGATGTTATGGATGAGTGGATGGATGGATGGATAGAGGAAGGGATGGATGAATGGGTGGATGAGTGGATGGGTGGATGGATGGATGGATGGTGAGTGGGTGGATGGACGGATAGATGAGTGGGTGGGTGGGTATGTGGTTAGATGGAGGGATGAGTGGATGGATAGAAGAGTGGGTGGGTGGGTGGCTGGATAGGTGGGTTCTCAGCATGGGGTCCTTGCACACGGTGGTGTGTGACTCATCATGAAAAGGAGTGAAGCTCTGACAGAGGCTACATCGTGGATGGACCTTGAACGCACGATGGTCAGTGAGAGAAGCAGAGAAGGACACGTTTTCTGTGTCCATTTATAAGAGATGTCCAGAACAGGCACATTTGCAAAGACAGAAGCAGGTGAGTGGTGACCGGCCTGGGGCAGGGCCTCAGGAGTTCTGTGTGAGGACAGCGGCCGGGCCCTCTTGGGTGGAGGCTGCCTGAAGACCCAGACGCCCCCTCCTTGCCCGCGGGGAAGCAGCGGAAGGGCGGAGAGCCGGGGTCTGCTTCCCTGCCTGCTCCACACCCGCAGGGAAGGGCCGTGTGGGCCCCCTCCCGGGGAGGGTGGGGTGGCCGGCATCGCCGCGGAGAGGGCGAGGCGAGGAGGAGTCTGAAGCTGCCCTCCGTAGGAAGCGGCCCTTCCTGTTTGTCCGTGTGCGCCCCCAGCGGGCAGGGCCCAGGGTCGAGGCCAGGGCAGGGCCCGGAGTCCGCGTGGCCAGAGGAGTGCGGGTGGAGAACGGGACGCGTCTGCACCTTGGGAGGGGAGCAGGCTGGTGCTGGCCGGCGGGGACCCTGCCCGCCCGGGCCGTGGTGGCCGCGGGCCGCCCCTCCGATGGCCTGAGCACAGCGGTGTCGCCCTGGAAGTGCCCGCCTGCCTGGGCACCGCCGGGCATCCCCAGGTCCAGATGCCTGCCCACGGCTGAGCTTTGCAGCACTTTGCGACCTAACTGGCTGGAGTCGGAGGTTCCTCATTTTAAGTAGCTAGTTCCGGTACCACTTTACCGAGTCGTCTGGGGGCGGGTGGACACCTTAAACTTTGGGCCCTCGGGGCTCAAGTGCAGAAGGTGCTTGCTGCAGGACCTCTGATGGAAAACGTGGGTGCGAAGTTCCCAGGGGTCCCCGGGACTAGGACAGTGGCTGAGAAAGCACGACATCCTCCCCGCCCCCACCAGGGCTGGCATGTGTCCCGAAGGCAGGCTCTCGGGGCTTCACGTTCCTTCCGGGTTGAATGAGGATGAAGTGGACGCAGAAGGGAAGGTGCTGGTGTGTGTATGTGTGTGTACACGCATCTGTATGTGCGTGTGTGTTCGCGTGTATGTGTGCGTATGCGCGCGTGTTTGGTGTGTAGTGTGCACGTGTGTGTGCCTGCATGTGGCATGTTTAGCACTGAGGCTTCGCACACCCGGGACCATCTCGCGGCCGCCTGCCCGCCGAGCCGAGCCCGCGGGGCCTCACCTGGGATGGAGAGCTGGTGCAGGGGCACGTCCCAGAGCCGAGAGCTCAGCGCCGACATCCAGTCCGCGTTCGCCTTGGAGGCGCAGGGCAGGCCGCGGAAGGAGCCGGGCGAGCTCACCCGCCCGCCCATCGGGGGCCGAGCCTGGGCGGTCTGGGGGAGGAAACGGGGCTCTGTGGGGGTTAAAACAGGACGCGCAGAAGGCGCGGTGCTGGCGGCGCGGAGGCGTGGCTCTGAGAAAGGGGAACCGGCGGCCTTGTCTCCAAGAGAAAGGAGGATGGGGTGCTGGAGAGGGGAGACGAGCTCTAGAGACAGACAGACACGGAGAGTTGGACGGAGACGCGAAGAGAGACACGGGCGCTGAAGTGAGGGTTTGAGGGGGCGCAAGGGAGGGGGGACAGCGGCCAAGAGACAGACCCCAGCCCTCAAGTCTGTTCTCTCTGCGGCTGGAGCTGGCGACCCCCTCCAGAGGGCCCCCCACCCTCGCGCTCTGCACCAGCCCCCTCCTCTGAGGGGCCCGGTTGAGCCTGCGGGGTCTCCAGGGTCGGGGCTCCCACTCGACGGGGATGGAGCTTCAGCTCACACCCCATTCGCGCCCCAGAGGCGCTCTCTCCATCGGGTGGGTGTTGCTGCAGTAAAAAGTGACTGGACAGGCTCCCGGGATGAAGCACCCACCTGAGCAGCTAAGAAGCTGGGAGTGCTTCCGGTCAGGGTCTGAGTGTCCCCTCTCTCCTGTTATGGGTGGGTGTCCTGACAGGGCGGGTACAGAGGAGTGAAAACACTAGAGTCTTTACCCACGTGGGGCCAAGCGCGGCCATCCCTGATGCCAGGAGACGATTTAAAACAATCACCTGGAGACACGGACCCGGACTTGAGTGGCGGCTGCAGACTCGGCCACCTGCCTGGCCTCTGACCTCGCTCCCGGGCCCCTGTGCCTGGTCTTCCCACCGGGGAGAGGGGACAGAGCCCTCTGCGTTGTGTTGAAGGTGACCTGGGGGTCCAGGAAGCCCCACCCTCACCCCGCATGTCCTGGAAACAGTTTCTGCGAAGACCCCTCCCTGTAGACTCAGATCCTCACTCCCCTGACCCGGCCACACAGACCAGTCCCTCCCCGGGATCGTCCGTCGGGGCCGACCTGGTCATCCCCAGGACCAGTCAGAACATGAGCCTGCGGCCCGCTGGTTCCGCCTGCCCAGCCCCAGCTGCTGCCACTGTTCCTGCCGGGGCAGAGGCCTCCCCTCAGGGCTCCTCCCGAGTCAGGGCCTGTGGTCCACGTGCCATCAGGACTCCTTTCATGGCACACACGTGCCTGGGCCTTTATTCTTGTGTTTACTGCTGTCCACAGACAGGGCTTGTCCCTATTCTTAAGGCCCCCTCTCTGTAGTAACAGTCCCCTTCTGTTGTCATAGTCCCCCCCTGCAATGCAGGAGACCTGGATTCCATCCCTGGGTGGGGAAGACCCGCTGGAGAAGGGAAAGGCTACCCCCTCCAGTATCGTGGCCTGGAGAATCCCATGGCCTGTATGGAGTCAGAGACGACTGAGCGGCTTTCTCCGCAGGAACATCCCCCTACATGGTCATAGCCCCATGTATTGTGTCTCCCCTCCATCATATTAGTCACCTCTCTACCGTAATACTGCCCCTTGCACAAGTCAAGTCCTACCTCTATGCAATCATCCCCTCTCCAGAGTAGCAGTCCTTCTCCCTGCAGGACTCTTATCCTCCTGTAATCACCCCCTTTGCTCTTGACGCTAACCCTTCACAATAAAAGTCTTTCTAATCTGAATGTGATTTTCATCGGCTTCAACAAGATGCAAGTAGAACACACAGCAAAACAGTATGTCAGAACCCCCAGCACGGCCCTGGGGAGCACCTGTGGGCGTGTGTGCCCCATCTCGTAGGCTCCTTTGGCGTGTCTGTGTCACCATCCTGGGGACACCTGTGGGTGTGTGTCTGTCTGCCCCTCACAGAGACCACCTCCCCCGTAACACAGGTCTGCCCGCTGGGTGTCCTGTCCCCGTCTCCCCATAACACGGGTCTGCCCGCTGGGTGTCCTGTCCCCGTCTCCCCATAACACGGGTCTGCCCGCTGGGTGTCCTGTCCCCGTCTCCCCATAACACGGGTCTGTCTGCTGGGTGTCCTGTCCCCGTCTCCCCATAACACAGGTCTGCCCGCTGGGTGTCCTGTCCCCGTCTCCCCATAACACGGGTCTGTCTGCTGGGTGTCTTGTCCCCGTCTCCCCATAACACAGGTCTCCTGCCCACTGGGTGTCCTGTCCCCATCTCCCCATAACACGGGTCTGTCTGCTGGGTGTCCTGTCCCCGTCTCCCCATAACACAGGTCTGCCCGCTGGGTGTCCTGTCCCCGTCTCCCCATAACACGGGTCTGTGTGCTGGGTGTCCTGTCCCCGTCTCCCCATAACACAGGTCTCCTGCCCAGTCCTGAGCCTTCCTGTCTCCACACCCCTGGACCCCTGTTCCATCAGAATCCGGGTCACTGTGTCACAGGCCCTTCACCCTCCCGTTTGCGCTGGCCTGAGACGGTGCTGGCTTCACTGTGAAGGGAGGGCGAATGTCCCATCCACTGTGGACACCACGCCTGCGCTTGCAGGACACTTTCCTGTCTCCCAGGCACACACGTGTGGTCCCCTACCCGCTCTCCCTCGGCTGCGAGCTCCAGCTGTGTGGTTCCCAAGTGCAGATTCGGGAGCACTCGGCAGTAGGGCCACCCAGCCTTGAGGCCTCGGACAGCAGCCCAGGGAGCAAGCGGGGTGCACCTGCCCGCCCTGAAGGCCTCTGCTCTGCGGGGCACTTTCTCATCTGCGTCTGCCGCGCCCTCTGCGTCCTCGGGCCACTCAGGTGAGCGTGTGGGGTGCGTGCCTGCGAGGGCAGGTTCCGCCTCCGCGGGCCCCGGGGACACACGGGGGAGGCCCCGTGTGATCGCACGCACGTCTGCGGGTGGGACGGGCACACGAGCGCCCCGGACATAGTTCTCAGGTGAATGAACGGATGGAGCAATGCAGGGCCGGCGAACCCAGCACACAGCCGTTCCTGTCATCCTGCTCACCTGGCCCCCTGAGTGGTCAGCAGGCTTCACAAGCGCCAGGCTCCTAGACCTTTGCTCAGGCCGGCAAACTCACCAGCCCCCTGAAAGCCTCACCGGGTCCCGCAGATACTCACCAGCCCCCTGAAAGGCTCACTGGATCCCCACTCACCAGCCCCCTGAAAGGCTCACCAGGTCCCTCAGATACTCGCTGGCCCCCTGAGACACTCATTGAATCCCCAAACTCACCAGCCCCCTGAAATGCTCACCGGGTCCCTCAGATTCTCACTGGCCCCCTGAAAGGCTCACTGGGTCCCTCAGATTCTCGTCGGCCCCCTGAAAGGCTCAATGGGTACCCCAAACTCGCTGGCCCCCTGAGACACTCACTGAATCCCCAAACTCACCAGCCCCCTGAAAAGCTCACCGGGCCCGCCAGACACTCGCCAGCCCCCTGAAACATTCACTGGGTCCCCTAAAATCACCAGCCCCCTGAAAGGCTCACCGGGTCTGCCAGACACTTGCCGGCCCCCTGAAACATTCACTGGGTCCCCTAAAATCACCAGCCCCCTGAAAGGCTCACCGGGTCTGCCAGACACTCGCCGGCCCCCTGAAACATTCACTGGGTCCCCTAAAATCACCAGCCCCCTGAAAGGCTCACGGGGTCCGCCAGACACTCGCTGGCCCCCTGAAACATTCACTGGGTCCCCTAAAATCACCAGCTCCCTGAAAAGCTCACTGTGTCCCCCAAACTTGCAGCTGTTGGAAACGCTCACTGCATCCCCCAAACTCGCCAGCCCCCTGAAACCCTCACTGGGTCCAGCAAGCACTTCTGGGCTCCCAACGTGCTCATCCACTCCGACCGGTCCGTGGCCCTACCCCCTCAACGTCAGGACAGGAGACCTGGGCCATCAGCTGTCCTCGCCCAGTGGCCCCGGCCCGCACAGCGTCAGCACCGGCTCAGGACACGTGATGGGCTTGTCACCGCGCCCCGCGAGCCGCAGTCCGGGCTCCGTCGGGCTCCGCGCTCCCGCCCGGAGGGACTCTCCTTCCTCGTGGAGACGCCGGGTGGACGCCTCCCTTCCCCCGGGAGGTCCCGGCCCTCCAGCCCCTGCCGCAGCGCAGTCCACTGCCCAGGGCCCGGGGCCCGGGCGCGCAGACCTGCCGGGACCCCCGCCTCACCTCGGGAGTCTGCCCGTGTGTCTCCCCGGGGGACGCCGCGTGCGCGCTGCGCTCCCTGACCGCGGAGTCCAGCGGGGACTCCGGGCTGCTCGCTCGGTTAGCTCGCTCTGCCCGCGGGAGCTGCAGGCGTTTCCTCAAAGGCCCGGCTGGATGCCGGGAACACCCAGTCCCCGAGGGGGAGGGGACCGCCTCCCAGACCTGCCCCGCCCCAACCCCTGCATCGCCCGGCTCCAGACCCCTTGCGCAGACAGCGCTGCCTGGCCGGTTTGGGGGGCCCGGGTCCTCCCGATAGACAGTCTGCAGGGCCGAGCCCTGCCCAGGGGCCGTCGCGGGGACATCCCGACTGACCCTGGGTCCAGCGTCCAGGCGGTGGGATGCCAGCGCGGCCCGGGTATGACCACGGGGGCCCCAAGGGCCGTGAGCTGGGCTGGGGCGACCTGACCACCTGGCTGAGCGCTGGCCACGGTCCAGCATGTGGTTGCTGGCGCCCAGGACCAGAGCAAACAGGACTCTCAGCCCAGGGCTCCGTTGCATCATCCAGGCCTCCAAGCCTTTGATCCCTCCGGGTCACGCTGGCCGGCAGGTGGCCAAGTCCTCCACCAAAGTGTCCGGCCCTTGTGCCCCGAATGGCCCTTGACCCAGCCGTGACTCTGGTCTGTGGTCTCCACCGGTGAAGGTGGATCCCCAGGGCATGTCCTCGCTTGCAGACCCGCTGACCTGAGCTGACCAGGGCCCCGGGGGGTCAGTCCCTCGCCCTCTGTGAGCGCCTTCTGCTCCTCCCAGTGAAGCGCCTTGTCCCCCCGCCTCCCTTCCCCCCATTGTGGCTGGAGGTCGAGGGACCAGAGCCGGGCCATGAATTCCAGCTCATTGCCAGGGAACCCTCCTGGTGGCCAGGCTTTGCAGGTAAAGAATCTGCCTGCCATGCCCGAGAGTGGGTCCGAGCCCCGGGTGGGGAAGGTACCCTGGAAGAGGAAATGTCACTCCACTCCAGTGTTCGTGCCTGGAGGGCTACAGTCCGTGGGGTCACAGAGAGACAGCACAGGCTGGCTGAGGGAAACAGCCTCAGGTGGCCCTTTTCCCCTCACTCCTGAGTCCCTGTTGTAGGCCCTGCTTGTTCCGTCTGGCGGCTCGCCTTCCCGCGTTCCTGAGCTCGGATCCCCGCCGGCTCCCTCCTGGCCCCGTCCCTCCCTCCGGGCAGGGCTTCCAGCCGCCCCGACTCCTCTCCCTCCAAGCCAGGTCCCCTCCCCGCCCTGCGGTCACCCTCCTCAGTCACAGCACCTGGATTTCTCCAGATCTCCAGAAGCCCTGCTTTCTGCTGGAAAAGAATTTCCAGACACAGAGCATTTCAGAAGGGAGAGAGTTGATTAAGGACCAAGAGCAGAGATCCTGTGAGCACCGTGAGAGAAGCAGGCTGACTACCTGTCAGAGCAGGGGGAGTCGACAGTCCTCACGGGCCAGCAGCCAGTTTTTATATTCTCTGCGTCCTTAGTCGCTCAGTCGTGTCCAACTGTTTGCGACTGCATGGACCGTAGCCCGCCAGGCTCCTCTGCCCATGGGATTCTCCAGGCAAGAACACTGGAGTGGGTTGCCATGCCCTTCTCCAGGGGATCTTCCCAACCCAGGGATCGAACCCAGGGATCCTGCATTGCAGGCAGATTCTTTGCCATCTTAGCCTCCAGGGAAGCCCTCAGAACAGAACATTCCTGTTGGAAGGCTGGCTTTAGGTGATTGGTTGGGGCACTATAGGGGTTTACTAGAGTGGGCATCTTTGTGTAATTTGGGGTCTGGAAGCTTGTTAGCAAAAATCAGGAGGCTTTAAGGAACCGGTAGAAAGGGGCTGGGGCTTCCCAGGTGGCGCTAGTGGTAAAAACCCTCCTGCCAATGCAGGAGATTTAAGAGACCCAGTTTTGATCCCTGGAGGTCAAGAAGATCCCCTGGAGGAGGGCATGGCAACCCAGTCCAGGATTCTTGCCTGGAGAATCCCATGGACAGAGGAGGCTGGTGGGCTACAGTCCATGAGGTCGCAAAGAGTCGGACTTAACAGGACGTGACCAAGGGGCTCAGTCAGTTTCAGAGGTGACCTTGGTTCTGGGCTCTGCTTCTGTGGCCTTGGGGCAGGACGGCACACTTCCCTCAGGTTCCAGACGGGGGACATTGCACCCTGGACAGCTGAGCATGAAGCAAGGGGGTGCCCCTCCTCACCTTGGTGGGCGGTGAGGGGTCCGAGACAGGAGGAGGGACCAGAGACCCTAAAGGAAGGCGTCCCCTTGGCATCGCTGGCTCTGCACACGGACAGAGGGCCCCAGAGGATGCCAGGGCTTCAGGGGCTGGACAGGCAGGGCGCCGACCCCCACTGGAGCCCCCGTGGGGGACCGTCCTGGTTACAGCCACACGTGCGGCCAGTGACCTCTGGACTTAACAATAAGCCTGTGCCTTTTTACAGCCAGGCCTTTTCCAGACATTGCTGCAGCAGCTGCTGCTCCCATGCCTGACCCCACCCCCCAGCTTCTTCCTCCAGGCTCAGCCCAGAGGCCTCCTCCCCCTCCTCGCCGCCCCCGGCCACCTCTTGCAGCCACACGGTTGTGTCCGACTCTTTGTGACCCCGTGGACCGCAGCATGCCAGGCTTCCCTGTCCATCACCGTCTCCCGGAGTCCACCCAAACTCATGTCCGTTGAGTCAGTGATGCCATCCAACCATCCCATCCTCTGTCGTCCCCTTCTCCTCCTGCCCTCAATCTTCCCCAGCATCAGGGTCTTTTCCAATGAGTCAGCTCTTCGCATCAGGTGGTCAGAGTACTGGAGCTTCAGCTTCAGCATCAGTCCTTCCAATGAATATTCAGGGTTGATTTCCTTTAGGATGGACTGGTTGGACCTCCCTGCAGCCCAAGGCACCAGTCCTCCGGGCTTCTCTGTGAGATTTCCCAGGCAAGGATATTGGAGTGGGTTGCCATTTCCTCCCCTAGGGGAATCTTCTCGACTGAGGGATTGCGGACTCTTTACCACTGAGCCACCAGTGACGTCCAGTCACCTGGTGTCCCCTACGCTTCCTGTGAAAACTGTGGGTTGCTTCTGTCTCCATGGGTGTGCTGCTCTGATGATTCATATGAATGAAATCAAGGACATGTGACCCTGCTGTCTGCTCCTGTGACCTCAGGGTCCATGCACGTGGGACCAGGCGCCAGGGCTTTATCTTTCTGACTGATGTTCCTTCAGGGAATGGGAGAGCCATTTATAGGCTCAAATAAAAGTGACGGCCTGTGAATTCTGTTTTGACGGAGCAACCCCAGGGAGGATGAGCAAACAGTGGACGCCCTCACCCAGTCCCAGCCCCGCGTGCCCCTCTGGCAGCCCCCAGCCTTCCCCCAGCCTGGAGTCCCCTCTTCCTTCACCAGCCTGTGGGGAGAGGGGCGTGTGGTCCCCAGACAGCGGAGCCAAACCCTGTAACATGTCACCTGAGTCAAAGGATTGGAGCTTCAGCATCAGTCCTTCCAATGGATATTTAGGGTTGATTTCCTTTAGGATTGACGGGTTTGATCTTCTTGCAGTCCACGGGGCTCTCAAGACTCTTCTCCAACACCACAGTTCAAAAGCATCAATTCTTCAGCGCTCAGCTTTTTTATAGTCCAACTCTCACATCCATACATGACCACTGGAAAAACCATAGCCTTGACTAGACGGACCTTTGTCGGCAAAGTGATGTCTCTGCTTTTTAATATGTTGTCTGGGTTTTTCACAGTTTTTCTTCCAAGGAGCAGTGTCTTTTAATTTCTAGATATGAGGAAATGCAAAGATTGGGATCATGAAATCAGTTCCTGAAAATATCTTAACTATCCAAAGACCTGTTCCACCAGTTTCGCTGGAGCACAGACTCCCTCACTCTGCACCCTGAATTCCCCTCGGGGGTGTTGAAAGTCAGCAGCTTCAGCAGCACAGGATTAAATCTCCATGGAGGCAGATTGAAGAAGGACTTCATAGGGCCTGGACTCCATCTCAGGCCTGTCCATGCTGACCATGCTCGGCCACCTCTCCAGTGGACTCTGAACTGTGTTTAGTGTCTGTGGAAACGACGACAGAAGGATAAGACCCCCTCTGGACAGGGGAATCTTGAAGAGCGTATCCAGGTTACTCATCACCTAAGAGAACACGACACTGATCACTCCTTCCTCCGGACAGGCCATAAATTTTTCTGTACCTGTCGGAGTGTCACCTCGTGCTTATTGATTATTGGCTAATTGTTTAATTGTCTGAGCACATGGCACATGAGTGATGGGGTTATTGGGATTGTATTTACCCTCCCTCAGTTTATGTGAGTCTCAAGGAATTTGGGGTGGTGGGTTCAGACACGTACACATGGGGTATAAAAGATTTTCACAAATGCTGGTCGGGGTCCTTGGCTAAGAGGAGACTCTGCCTTGGGCCCGCCGGTGTAATAAACCGCACTCCACTATCTGCATTGTCCTTCTGAGTGAGTCTGTTTCCCGGAAAGCGTGGCTATAACATTTGGTGCATTGGCCGGGAGGCTCCTCACTTTGAGCAGACAGGTCTCATTTGAGGCCACCCCGAGGCTTTGTAGCTTGAATCTCCTAGAGGGGGGAAGGCGCCCCGCCCCTCTGGAAGGATTCTGCTTTTCAACGCCGGGACTTTTCACGTCAGCAGGTAGTGGACGGCAGCAGGGGAACTGAGCGCTCAGGTGAGGAGGAACCCACCCGGCAGGGTGGAAGAGGGGGCCTGATCGCCCCCCTGGGAGGGACCAGAAGGAGCGGGGACCCACAGGAGCCTGGAATAGGCAGGCGGCGATTGGTTTGTACACAGGTCGACGAGCGTGCTAGGAGTTTTATTTACACCACTCCTTATGATAGTCACAAAATTCTAGGAAAGACATTGTGAGGCTGGTGAAGAAGAAATGTCTCACCAGGACCCTGGTGTGGAGGTCACCACAGCACTGTGTGAAAGACGTGGACTCTGGGCCAGGCTTCCTGGGCTCACATCCCTGGTGGGAACCTTTCTGTGTCTCTGTTTCCTCCTCTGTCCGTGTGGTGCTGTAATAGGAACTCTTGTTTGAGTTGTAGTGAATACTGAGTAAATCTGACAAAGCTCTGACAACAGTGCCTGGCTCAGTGTAAATACACTTAGTTCATAGTTCTACTGTTCCTAATGACACAGGCTTTCTCAGGGTTTGGGCCTATCTCTTTCAGGTCCTTATGGTTTCACGTATTCTATTTCACACCAGTGTGTCCAGGTGAGTTGTATACTTGAGACACTTGTTCGTTACTGAGATCCCAGCATGAGGGAACCAGCAGCCCTGTAGTACTGGGAGGCTTATTGACCCCACAGGACTCGCCACCCAGGCCCCCGCTCAGTGTCTCACCTAAGAGGCTGCAGGTCCTGGTTCAGTGGCCCAGGATTCAGGGTCAGTCTAAGGGGATGTGAATTCTGACTTTGCCAAAAAGTAGTTCATCTTGTCAAGTCGTATTCTGTGCCTAGGAACTTCTCATTCTTCAGCTCTAAAATGGGCAGTCACCTCAGTTCAGACGCTGAGGAATCAGATGTGGAAATCTCTCCATAGAGACTGGAGAAGGAGTTACATCCACCACTGAGGTGGCCCATCCTCCTACCTTGAAGGCAGTGACCACAGCAGCAAGGCCAGCTTTCCCTGAGGCACTGTCTCTTTCCTCAGAGTGTAAAGCATGTAAGGACATCCTTGAATCCATGTTGGGGGAGAAGCTGCCGGTTGAGGTGCGGAGACCAGCAGAGAAGCAGGCAGAGAAGCCAACACTTGATGAAAGGTTGAGGTAAGGAGGGCAAGGATATTCATCGCAGGCACAGGGCAGAATGTGATAAAATTGGTGGAGAACACCAGTTGGTGAATTATGGATTCCAGTTGTTATTCAGGAAGTAATTTACTTTGCTTTTAAAGAAACTAGTGACTTGAATCCCATCATGAAATTCACTACATTCAAGTGAACCAGTGGCACTTAGCTCATTGACAATGTTGTGCCATCGGTACCTTATTTGCCTTTCAATCACAACCGCCTCCTGACTGACTGCATCCTGGAATGCTTTCTTGACCCTGTCATTCTTACGTTCTTCCCAATTCACACCAGCTGTACGTGTCCACACTGTATATCTGGCTGTGTGTCATTCACTGGACAGTACTTTGTGTTGCCACATTAAAAATACAGAAAATATTTTGTGTATTTTTTAATGAAAATGGCTATGGCCGAGTGAGGAACTGAAGAGACGACTTCATGATGCAGATTTAGGAAGACATTGATGCATGCATGTGCACTCAGTAGTGTCTGACTCTTTATGACCCCATGGACTGTAGCCCACCTGGCTCCTCTGTCCATGAAGTTTCCAGGCAAGAATACTGGAATGGGTTGCCATTTCCTTCTCCAGTGAATGTTCCCGACTCAGGGATCAAACCTGCATCTCTTGTGTTTCCTGAATTGTCAGTCAGGTTCTTTACCAGCTGAGCCTCCAGGGAAGACATTAGGTTACCTTTACAGAAGGACAAAATGAATGGAATGTCACGGAATCTTACAGGAGTACTCTCAGATACAGGGGAAACCTTTGTTTACCTTCTTTCTCTTTGCCATGGGCCAGTCATCAGATATGGAGTAGGAAATAGCAACCCACTCCAGTATTCTTGCCGGGATAAGCCAATGGGCAGAGGAAACTGGTGCACTATGTACTCCATTTGGTCGCAAGAGTCGGACATGACTGAGTGACTGAGCCAGTCATCAGATATGTGCCAGAATTCTATTTCGAGGTCTCCTTAGGGATGTTCTCACAGAAATCCCGAACCATCTTTCATCTAACTCTTTGCCTTTTCCAATTGTGTCTTCTCTTCCACCTAGGACGTGTGACGTCCTAATTCGAAGTCAGGCACGAGAGCTGACCCAGCTACGGCAGACACTACAGGATGGGAAAGATGACTCTGTCCTGCTCAAGCAGCACCTCAAGGACCTCCTCACCCACAGTGACCTGAACAACCACCAGGGGCAGGGCTTCCGAGAGAGCCTGTCTGAGGGATACCGCCTGGCAGAGCGCCTTGCCTGCAAGCTCAGCCCAGGTGAGGGGGCCACAGACCCTGAGAGCACTGATCCTCCCCTAGGTCCCCAGGTGATAAGATGAACACCTCCACTGGGAATGTTTATAAGCTTTCCTGTTTCATATCCTATTTGGGGCTATGTAGGAGCAGAATTGTGTTAGTAAGAGGATAGAGGAGAAATGCACAGGGTGGAAGTCAGCGTATCCCAACGGTCTGCTTCCTCCCTGATGGACCATGGCCACTGGGGAAGGAGGCAACATCCAGCCAGTATTAAAGCGCAGAAAGGAGAAGGTGACAGGCAGCTTGTTAGAGTGAATAGAGCCCTAGATGAAGCTTGGAAGTTCCCAGGTTCCATGCTGAGTGCTGTGTTTATAACTGTGTGAGAATGATTGCTTTTCCTTTTGTTAGTAACTGTTCTCATCTGTAAAATGGATGAAATAATATGTTGATGGTAGCTATAGTGATGAAATTTGGGAATATTTACAAATACACTGCAGAAAAGAGAGCCCTTCACTTTGTGGTGTTGGATGAGGTACTTGATAGAATTGGACTTGGTGTTGGGAAAATGGTTTAAACTGGAGCACTCACTTTCCATAGGGAGTTTCCCAGTTAACACACAAAAGCTACCTTGAAGAGCCAGGATGTTCCCAGATGGAGGAATGTGGGACGTGGTTGTTCTCCTTAGAGCAAGGACAGCATCTTTTGAGACCTGAGAAGGTTTATAGAGGCTGTGTCTTTGGCAGAATTTGTGACAGGATGGATGATACATTTGTAGAAGTGGAGATGGGAGGTGGACAATGTGAGGTGATATAAGGAAGAAAAGACAATTTAAATGTTTGCCCAGTTTCAAGCAGAAGGTGTCCTGAGGTTGATCTACCAGTTTAGAAACAGACTGCCTGTTGGATCAGAAATCCATGCTTGGGCAGCTGTTTAAAGACAATGCATTAAAACTCCCGTACAGTACTGCCTCACACATAGATGTTTATGGTTCTGTGACCAGGAGTCCCTGTGTTTTTAGTGGGAGAAGTGACGAAAAGCTGACTGGGTATTTCGAATTTTGTTTGCAGAAACTGGTGAAGATGAAGATGAAGTCAATGAACAAGCACAAGAAACACCAACCCCCAGGTGATGATTATCTATCAGTTCAGTTCAGTCCGTCAGTCGTGTCCGACTCTCTGTGACTCCATGGACTGCAGCCCACCAGGCCTCCCTGTCCATCACCAGTTCCCAGAGTCTCAACTCAGGTTCATTGACTCGGTGATGCCATCCAACCATCTCATCCTCTGTCGTCCCCTTCTCCTCCCACCTTCTATCTTTCCCAGCATCAGGGTGTTTTCAAAAGAGTTAGAACTTCGCATCAGGTGGAGAAAGTATTGGAATTTCAGCTTCCACATCAGTACTTCCAGTGAATATTCAGGACTGATTTCCTTTATGATGGACTAGTTGGATCTCCTTGCAGTCCAAGGGACTCTCAGGAGTCCTCTCCAACACCACAGTTCAAAAGCATCAATTCTTCGGTGCTCAGCTCTCTTTATAGTCCAACTCTCACATCCATACATGACTACTGGAACAACCATAGCCTTGACTACATGGACCTTTGTTGGCAAAATGATGTCTCTGCTTTTCAATATGCTGTCTAGTTTGGTCATAACTTTTCTTCCAAGGAGTAAGCGTCTTTTAATTGCATGGCTGCAGTCGCCATCTGCAGTGATTTTGGACCCCCCAAAAATAAGTCTGACACTGTTTCCTCTGTCTTCCGATCTATTTGCCATGAAGTGCTGGGACCAGGTGCCATGGTCTTAGTTTTCTGAATGTTGAGCTTTAGCCAACTTTTTCACTCTCCTCGATGACTTTCATCAAGAAGCTCTTCAGTTCTTCTTTGCGTTCTGCCATAAGGGTGGTTTCATCTGCACATATGAAGGTATTGATATTTCTCCTGGCAATCTTGAATCCAGCTTGTGCTTCATCCAGCCCAGAATTTCTCACGATGTACTCTGCATGTAAGTTAAATAAGGAGGGTGACAATATACAGCCTTAACGTACACCTTTCCTGTTTGGAAACAGTCCGTTGTTCCATGCCCAGTTCTAACTGTTGCTTCCTGACCTGCATACAGATTTCTCAAGAGGCAGGTCAGGTGGTCTGGTATTCCCATCTCTTTCAAAATTTTCCACAGTTTGTGGTGATGCACACAGTCAAACGGAGAAGGCAATGGCACCGCACTCCAGTACTCTTGCCTGGAAAATCCCATGGATGGAGGAGCTGGTAGGCTGCAGTCCATGGGGTCTCTAAGAGTCAGACACGACTGAGTGACTTCACTTTCAATTTTCTCTCTCATGCATTGGAGAAGGAAATGGCAACCCACTCCAGTGTTCTTCCTGGAGAATCCTAGGGATGGGGGAGCCTGGTGGGCTGACATCTATGGGGTCGCACAGAGTCGGACACAGCTGAAATGACTTAGCTTAGCTTACACAGTCAAAGGCTTTGGCATAGTCAATAAAGCATGATAGATGTTTTTTCTGGAATTCTCTTGCTTTTCCATTGATCCAATGGATGTTGACAATTTGATCTCTGGTTCCTCTGCCTTTTCTAAAACCAGCTTGAACATCTGGAAGTTCATGGTTCAGGTATTGTTGAAGCCTGGCTAGGAGGATTTTAAGCATTACTTTACTAGCATGTGAGATGAGTGCAATTGTGCAGTAGTTTGAGCATTCTTTGGCATTGCCTTTCTTTGGGACTGGAATGAAATCTGACATTTCCTACTCCTGTGGCCACTGCTGAGTTTCCCAAATTTGCTGGCATTTTGAGTGCAGCACTTTCACAGCATCATCTTTTAGGATTTGAAATAGCTCAGCTGGAATTCCATCACCTCCACTAGCTTTGTTCATAGTGATGCTGCCTAGGGCCTACTTGACATCACATTCCAGGATGTCTGGCTCTAGGTGAGTGATCACACCGTCGTGGTTATCTGGATCATGAAAATCTTTTTTGTATAGTTCTTCTGTGCATTATTGCCACCTCTTCTTCATATCTTCTGCTCTGTGAGGTCCATACAATTCTATTGAGCGCATCTTTGCATGAAATGTTCCCATGGTATCTCTGATTTTCTTGAAGAGATCTCTAGACTTTCCCATTCTATTTTTTCCTCTATGTCTTTGCACTTATCACTGAGGAAGGCTTTCTTATCTCTCCTTGCTCTTCTTTGGAACTCTGCATTCAAATGGGAATATCTTTCCTTTTCTCCTTTGTTTTTCACTTCTCTTCTTTCCCCAGCTATTTCTACTGCCTCCTCAGACAGCCCTTTTGCTTTTTTGCATTTGTTTTTCTTGGGGATGGTCTTGATCTCTGTCTCCTGTACAATGTCACGAACCTCCGTCCATAGTTCATCAGGCCCTCTATCAGACCTAGTCCCTTAAACCTGCTTCTCACCTCCACTGTTTAATCATAAGGGATTTGATTTAGGTCATACCTGAATGGTCTAGTGGTTTTCCCTACTTGCTTCAATTTAAGTCTGAATTTGGCATTAAGTAGTTCATGATCTGAGCCACAGTCAGCTCCTAGTCTTTTTGCTGAGTGTATAGAACTTCTCCACCTTTGGCTGCAAAGAATGTAATCAATCTGATTTTGGTGCTGACCATCTGGTGATGTCCATGTGTAGAGTTTTCTCTTGTGTCGTTGGAAGAGGGTGTTTGCTATGACCAGTGCATTCTCTTGGCAAAACTCTATTAGCCTTTGCCCTGCTTCATTCTGTACTCCAAGGCCAAAGTTGCCTGTTACTTTAGGTGTTTCTTGACTTCCTACTTTTGCATTCCAGTCCCCTATAATGAAAAGAACATCTTTTATAGGTGTTAGTTCTTGAAGGTCTTGTAGATCTTCATAGAACTGTTCAACTGCAGCTTCTTCAGCATTACTGGCCAAGGCATAGATTTGGACTCTTGGGATACTGAATGGTTTGCCTTGGAAATGAACAGAGCTCATTCTGTCCTTTTTGAGATTGCATCCAAGTACTGCATTTTGGGCTCTTCTATTTACTATGATGGCTACTCCATTTCTTCTAAGGGCTTCTTGCCCACAGTAGTAGATATAACAGTCATCTGAGTCAAATTCACCCATTCCAGTCCATTTTAGATTGCTGATTCCTAAAATGTCGATGTTCACCCTTGCCATCTCCTGTTTGACCACTCCCAATTTGCCTTGAAACACGGACCTAACATTCCAGGTTCCTATGCAGTATTGCTCTTTACAGAATCAGACCTTGCTTCCATCACCAGTCACATCCACAACTGGCTGTTGTCTTTGCTTTGGCTCCATCTCTTCATTCTTTCAGGAGTTATTTCCCCACTGATCTCCAGGAGCATATTGTGCACCTACCGACATGGGAAGTTCATCTTTCAGTGTCCTATCTTTTTGCCTTTTCATACTGTTCATGGGGTTCTCAAGGCAAGAATACTGAAGTGATTTTCCATTCCCTTCTCAGTGGGCCACGTTTTGTCAGAACTCTCCACCATGACCCTTCACGGCGTGGCTCATAATTTCATTGAGTTAGTCAAGGCTGTGCCCCATGTGATTAGAGTGGTTAGTTTTCTGTGATTGTGGTTTTCAGTTTGTCTGTCAGGAGCTGGTAATGTGTAGGGTAAACATGGACAGGGTCACAGAAGAACAATAAGTGAACTCAAGAGAGTCACATGCCAGATGTCAGTATAAGCACAACTTCACATGGCATTAATTTACTTCACTCAACGCACATGGAAGTGTCCCTGTAACTTGGTTGTCTGCTGTCTCTGTGCTACTTGTATGTATGACCCAAAGTGAATGCACCACCCTTAGGATTTCCTGTATACACGGAGAGCATCTGTTCTCTTCTATAGGAAGTCCAAGTGAGATAAATATCGATTTCTACACAGTTGTTTTCAATCCTTGGAAGGAAGGTAACTAGCAACGGAATTAGTAGAGAAGCACCTAGCAAAATTAAACACCAGGACAACTGTCCAGAAAAGAAATTTAGTTGTCTGTGATACTAGTAAGTGAAAGCGGCCTTAGAGGCCTTTCAATTCCTAAAGAGAAGGTAGAACATCTCAGAGAGTCTATAAAGCTTTAATATCTGTACTCACCTCACTGTGCATGCTCAGTTGCTTTGTTGTCTCTGAATCTTTGTGACCCCCACAGACTGGATGGAGCATGCCAGGCTCCTCAGTCCCATGCATTTTCCCATCAAGAATACTAGAGTAGGTTGCCATTTCCTTCTCCAAGGGATCTTCCTGGCCAGGGTTCGAAGCTGCATCTCTGCATTGGCAGGAGACACTCAGCCTCCTGAGCCACCGGGGAAGCCCTTATTCACTTGACTACTTCATCTTAAATTCAACATGGCTTAGGACCTGTGGGGAAGCACTTGGTGTGGAAGTTCATCTGTGCTTCCTGTTCCTGAAAGTACCATCCTGGGATGGTTGAGGCTCCTTCCTCCTCAGAGCTTTGTGGCTGGTCTATTGGGTACCTGCTTGACACCCCTCTGATCCCCAGACAGACACACTCCACTTCATATAAGAGAGGACAGTTCCTTCTGTCTTGAAGGGGCCTGCTCTTGTACTCTCTGTGACCACTCCCCATGCCTCCTGTCAAAACCAGCCAGCATGGCTTGGGGTCAGATCGTCTTCATTTAATTTTCTGTCACTCCTTTCCCATCTGGCACAGCATGGAGCTACAGGAGGTTGAAAAGAAGGAAGTGCATAAAGAATCCAAGGATGAATGTGTTTTGATGCCTTCAATACTCCAAGGAAGTTCTGATAAACACCAGCCTTACAGTGATGACAAATTTAACTTTAATGAACTGGAAGTAGACGTTGATCCGGATGGACCATGTGGTTACTCTCATGCTAAAGAAGATGAAATTCCAACCAATATCTCAGGTAGCCCCCATATTATTTGTCCCCACAAGCTGTATAGACCAAGGAAGGTCATCTCTTAGGACAGGCTGTATAGACACATCTTAGTCGAAACCAGGGAAAAGGGTCTATTATGGAACAGAGACATCAGGTGGGTCAGGGAGCTTTCATTCTTTCCTTGGCTCTGGGCTTGCCTCTGTCACCCTGACCCCAGTGTCAGGCATTTGACCCAAATCAGTTTTGACAACTCTCACCCACCTCAGCTGGAAATCCACAGGAGGTATCTGTCAGAACTAGTTTGGAGCCAGTGTATTGTTACCTGCAGTGATCTAATTTTTGTAAATGTTCCTGGCCTCTCCAGAAATGATGATGGTGTTGCCTCTTTATAAGGAGAGGTGATTTCCAGGTTTGGTTTTATTCCTCTCAGCCCCAGTCTCCCCTTTCTCGATGTTGGCAGGTCTTAGCTAAGATGTTATCTGACACCAAGACAGACACAACTGTACCATTGCCTCGCTTGGATGTTTCCATGCAGCAAGGCTGGGCTCTGGCAGTTCCTCCAGCTTCCAATGGCCATGGCTTCTGTGTAGCACCAAAGATTGTTTTTGATTTGAGGGTTAGTACTATTCACTGGGCTATCCTGGTGGCTCAGATGGTAAAGATCTCTCCGCAATGCAGGGACCCAGGTTCAATCCTTGCGTCATGCAGATCCTCTGGAGAAGAGAATGGCACCCACTCTAGTATTCTTGTGTGGAGAATTCCATGGCCAGAGGAGCCTGGTGGGCTGTAGTCCACGTGGTCACAAAGAGACGGATATTACTGAGTGGCTAAGGCTTTCACAATTCACCCATCACTCTAGCCCCAAGTATAAATTCCTCTAAACCATCAACAACCACATAATCTGATGGGACTAAGCAGTACTACAGAAATAATTCTAGAAAATAACTCAGCTCATGTTCCAGCATCTCTGTGGAAAATACATTTTTAAGTGCTTATACAGACTCAGAACAAAGGATGTTGGGAGAGATAGCAGCTGAAGCAGCAAATTTCCTCAATGGCTCTGGAAGCAGTCCAGTCGAATTCTCATAAGACTTAAGTGTCCTAGAAAAACTTTGCTAAAGAATTATGTTCTTACAATGAGAATATTAAAGTCCTTGTTGTATATGTGATTACTGAGTAGATATGTGTGAGGTCTGATTTTCTTATTATGACCTGCTGTCTCTGAATTTCTTACTAGACAATGAAAATTATCACAAGCAAGTGAGTGGACAAGAGCTCACATTTCCCAGGTAATTTGAAGATCTGTGGGCTGTGAATGTCAGTGGTGACAGCAAGAGACCTCAGATCCAGAGAAAAATAGAAAGTAGCCTATGTAACTCTTTCATCTATTCATTCAACAGCAATTATCTCTTTAACAACGTTGTCTATTTATGTTTCACATGTTTTTGCATTTCAATTTTTTAATCCTTCAAGTTTAGTAATGTACAGCGAGTTGACCCAGGTGAAATAACCAAACCTAGGAGTTCCTGTGTTCATGTGCTTTCTCCTGAGTGGTTAATGTAGGGTGAGATCCTATGGTCTTACACTGGTTTGGCATCAGCATGTTGGCAAATATTGGATTTCAAGGGAAGAAAACAGAATGGTATTCATATTACAACAAAATATTGAAAAAATAGTTCTTGAAGGCAGAATATCTAGTCTATAACTCCTTTTTCTCCAACTCTGAAATACTAATTTGGAAGGTATATTTGTGCAAATAAAAAATTTTAAATTGAAGGAATAGAGTCCAAACTCAAACAAATTTTTAACTCCTTAACAGCTGTGTTGACTTGGACACAGGATATCTAGATTAACACAATGTGTGCAGAAAAGTTTGCACCGAGGTCCCAGTCCTCTGTGTGTGCTGAGGGTCATGACTTTAGCATGCAGGGAACGTTCCGACTCCTCCTTCAGCCACCGGTTGTGTGGCCAGTGCCCGGAGAACCTGCTGGATGTTTCCCACCCCAGGGCAGCCACACTCCACTCCACCTCAGGAGGAGTTACGTCCCTCCTTAAGGGGGCTGCCCTTTTGCTTTCTGTGACCACTCTCAATTCCTATCATCAAAACCAGCCAGATCGCTTGGAATCGAGTCCGCTTAATCTGTCACCCCTTCTCCATCTGACACAGCGTGAATGTACAGGATGTGGAAAAGAAGGTGGTGTTCCCGCAATCCCACGATGAATGTGTTTCAGTAGCTTCCACTCCCCAGGAAGGTTCTGCTTGCAACCAGCCTTACAGTGATGGGAAAGTTGCATTTGATGAAGAGAATGCGGAGTCTGCCGTGGATGGAGCCTGTGGTTGCTCTCATGCTGAAGAGGATGAAATTCCAACTGGTCTCACAGGTAGTCTTCATTACATCTGTTAGTCTGCTCCTGGAGAATTAATCCCCTTTAATAGACCCTATGCTTACATCCTGAAGCCTGGTTTGAACCAGACTCTATAATTCCATTTAAAATAAGACATTCTATGAATGAACTTTTCTAAGTTCCCTGTCATGGGTGTCCCTGTGGTAAACCACTCTACCCAAGGTGGTCCAGCCAGACTCACGTGTACCTCAGCAGCTGTGGCCCAGGAGGTACCGTTCAGGCTTCCTAATTTTGAGTGAACCTCTTATCTCACATGAAATGCTTTAATTTTCATTTCTGGGTAATGTCCCTGAGTTCCTACACCTGTGCAGGGCTTTTGGCAGGCTTGTTTATACCTTTGGAGATGTCACTACTTTAGTTCACTTCTATCAACCCATAGGCTCTCTCTTTTCCTTTGACTTATCTTGTTCGAAGTCTTCTGGAACTAGAAGGTAAGCCACACTGTCATCTTTTGGTATCTTTCTCTGAGCTAAGGCAGGGCCCTGGAACTTCCCAACCTGATGAATGTCCACTGTTTGCAGCGTTGAGATTCATTTGACTTGATGGTGTATGGATTCCACTTCCATTTATCTCAGTGTATAATCACTTATCCCATTAGTAAACAACATTTCAGATGAAAAATTCCTGAGTATTATAGCAGGCTGAGGATGTAGCAAAGTTGTTCCCCAGGAACTGTGGGGAAAAGGATTTATTTAGCTGTTTGCACAGACTCATGACCAGGATACTCGGCCAATGACATATGACATCAAGGAAATTTGCCCAATGGCTCAAGAAGGAAACGCAGTGCCTTCTTATGAGGCTCTTTCTAGGGCCTCCTGGATGATTTCTGTCTCAACAGCCTGTAACCACATTGTGAAGATAGGCACAGGATTGGGCGTTTTTGAAAGGCATTTTCCTGATAAAACTCTCCTGTTAATTTATTTGCAGAAAAGCAGAATGATCATGATGACCTGAAAGGACCAGAGGTGGTTGCCCCGAGGTAATTTTGAATATCTGTGGGCTCTTTGTACAGTGCTGACATCTACACACCCTGATCCAGGGAAAAACAGAAAGTGCTGAATATATTGTGTTGGCAGTTTTGCCCACCGCTATTATCCTTTTTCATAATGTTCTCTGCTATCACTGTAGTACTTCTATTATTTCCCATTTCGTATTTACTTGTCAAGTTTAAAACCCAAATCAGTTAACCCGGGTGAACTAAGTCAGACTGGTGTTTTTGTACTCAACCTTTATGTCAGGTGTGGTTTACAGAGTGAGATGCGTATCTGCTTTCTGTTTGGTGTTTCATGCTGGCATGTGTGTCATAGTAATGTCAATGTAGTGTAAATGGAAGTGTGAAAGCCAATGTTCTGTGTTCCTGTATGTGAGGCATGACTGCACCATCAGAGAGAATTCAGTCTGTTCATCAGCCTGTTCCTGGCCAGAGCACTGAGCACCTACTGCTCTTTCCCTCTTCTGCCCCTGTGAAACCACGCTGTGTCTCACACACAAAATAGACTTTTCTCTCTCTAATGGATGAGACCCTTGGCGTGCTTCACCACTCAAACATTCCACTAGAACCAGATAGAACTGTACAGTTTCTGATCAGTCTTGGCTTAATCTTTTGCCCTCCCTCCCCGACCAGGTTCAGCAGACAGATGCCACAGATGGTAGAAGATGGTGTCCCACAGGACTCTCTGGATGACTATTATCTGACTTACTCGGTGCTTCCTAACCTGTCAGACTCCTTCTGGCCTTATAGGAGCACAGCCGTCTTCTCACCTGAGGACCTGGATGTCTCTTATGCTCGGGATGTAACCAGTGAGTGTTGTCTTGTGATAAAACTCCACCTGGATGCCCAGGTAGACCCTGTGTGCTTCGTACTCCTCGCCTCTGGGGTGCTGAGATTTCTCATCCCTGTTGGAAGTTTTGTAGACAGTGATTTGAATCAGACTCTGTGGTAGAGTTTTAAGTACAGACATCAATGGGTCTGGGAGCTCTGCTGTCTTCTTCATTCAGGTGAAGCCTATGGGTCAGGCCCCAGGTTAGATCACGGACCCAAGGCTGGTGTGAAACACTCACTCACTTGTATGTGTGCAGGGGTCCGGAGATGACTGTATTTTTTCCTGACTCCTTTGCGATGTCTCTTCTTGCCCACAAGGCTCCCATTTTCACACTCAGAGTGCCCCTTGAATCTCCGCGCCTTCCCACAGGTGCTCACAGCCTTCATTATTTGTTACTCCCCTGGTGTCACTGCTGGCACCCCCAGTGTCTGCTTCTCTAAATTGCTTGTCTTAGCAAACCAATCATCTGGGCTCCAGGATGCAGATAGCCCTCCCATCACCTTGCGTGTGTGTTTCATGAAGCAAGGCAGAGCCCTGGCATTCTCCCACCCCATGAATGACTGAAGGGTCCGTGTAACAACTAGGATTCATGTGACTAGAGGTTTTGTTCATTCCACTCATCATTCTGCTAAAGCAGTCAGCATATGATGAGAAAAGCCTGAGTATTACAGTATTCTGCAAGAATGCTGTGGGCTATTCCCCAGACTCTGTGGGGAAGATGAATCTTTAGCATTTTACTGAGACTTGGAAGAGAATACTGTGGTGAGGATCCACCAGGGAAGGGAGATCTAGCCTGATGGCTCAGGAAAGTAAACCAAGGAGAGTCTGAGAGACCCAACTTGAGGCATCTGGAATACCCTTCTTAAAGAGCCTATCATCTCACTGCTGATATAAATGTCCCTATGGTAGTATTAGACACTGGATTATTAATTTACACAATGAGATCTGTAAATGTTTCTCAACTTGTCTGAATTTATCCATAGAAAATCTTGCTGATCTTGAGGATGAGGAAAATCAAGACATCATCTGTTCTAGGTAACTATGGAGAAACACGGGTCTGACATCAGTAGTGACATTTGGTCATCTCACATGCATGGGAATCAGAAAGTGCTGCACATGCCTATTCCTTCCATTCAGACCACGACAGACTGTCCCTGTAACAAGGTTATCTGTTTTCACCCTTTATGAATCCCTCTCAATTACAGTGACTTTCAGTCAGTTGAGGCAGGGCTACTGATCAGCCACAGGATTTCTTGTACTTCTCTGTCCTCTCCTTTTCATGAAAACCAGGATGCCATACTTATATGCCTTTGTCTTTGGTCTTAAGACCTTGGCAGGTATTTCATGGCAAGAAAAGTAACTAGGGAAAAAAAAATTCATATCCCATCGCAGTATTAGAAAAATTGGTCTTACAGACACAAGATTTCTAGGAGTCCATTATGCTGCCGGAGCTGGTGTTCATCTGGATGCAGCATGTAAATTTCAACAAAATTTATGGTGCATTTGAAGCTGCCTTTGTGTTCTGAGGGCGTGTGTGACATGACTATGTGTCCTGGGGTGGCTCCTCTCCTTCCTCCTGAGCTCATTTCTTCTCTGTGCTCAGAGCATCTCATGCTCACTCTCCCTCACTCTCTCTCACTTTCCCTTTGCAAGTGCTTTCAGGCCCAGATTGGGGTTGTGGGTGGGGGGATTGTTATGCCTCCCTTTAAGGGAACTCCCCATTTGTTTTTCGCAACATGTCCCTTAATCCTCCCATCAAAACCAATTATTGCTCCAGGTTGACCAATCCCTCTTGTTTAACCATCTGCTCTCCCAACCCCACAAATCTCAGTATGGAGCAGCTGGTGGTAGAAGAGAATGAAGTCCACCCGGACTCACTGGATGAATGTTATCTGGCTGCTTCTATTGGCCATCATCTGGAAGGCTCCTGTCATCCTTCTAGGAGTGTCACCTTCCCAACAGAGAAGAGAGAGGTTTTCTTGGCTCTACATGTAAACGGTGAGTGCTCCCAGACAGGTTCTTAGGCTCGGGTCGATTAGAACTATGTTCTCAGTTTGAACTTTTAAAAGGCGTCATGAACCTTTGCATTCTTCTTGCCCCAGGCTGCGCTGTGTCACCTGAGCTCATCTCACCAGCACAGGCCTGTGGTATCAAGTCAGACCAGAGAGGGCAAGTGGAGGGATAAGGGCAGAATCTCAGCTCCCACTGTCTCACCTGCAGGAATTTGTATAACAGAGCTCTTTTTATCAAGATAAGAATCCTTAGAGTCATGAAATTTTGCTACTAATTGTATTTCTTGAAAATGCAAGCTCTCTGGCTGTGCATTCATGATTGCAATCTGCTCCATATTTGTAATGCATGTTATATTGTTCCCCAACTCCAGATTCTTACCCCTTGGCTGCCTATCTCCCTCTGAAGCATTTAGATACTAGGTCCTGAGCATCAAATCTGTCTATGTCCTGTCATTTCTGTGAAGCCAAAAGCTGTCTCTGTTGTTCTATCCTCTAGAATCACCCTTGTGTTTCATCCTTTGTGCAGCAAAAAGGAGATTTCCATGTGTGGCTTATAGTTTCAATGTTTTATGCAATCTCAGTGGTATAATCTCATGGAAACTATCTATAACTTGTGTGTCTGATAGGGGTATTGACCTAATTTATGGGCCAGGTCCCCTTGGGTAGGAGTTCATATGGTGTGGAAATTAAAACCTAGTATGAAATCCTTCTTGGGCTATTTTTTTTTTGTACTTTTTCTTTAGGAGAATCATTCTTAATGTTAGGACTTTGATACATAAGATCATCTTGATAAACCAGAAGAAACTCCATTATGTATCAGACTTTATCTGACTTCTTTTAAAATGATATTGGGCATATAAATGTTGTCTGTCAATCAGTTGGTGACTTTTCATCTTGGAAGCAGTTTCTTTCTTATTTCTCATTCTTCCCTGAGGAGCAGAGAAGCAAAGGCTTTCTCCGGATCACAGTAGTTCAGAAACCAGAAAGGGAACACACAGTTATTGTGCACCTGCTGTCCTCCATGCTCTTCCTAAGCGAGCTCCTAGTGCAGTATAACCCCTTCAGCCCTCCCAGGCACCCTCTCAGGTAGCTGTGGTGTCCCATGGCGGAGCCGAGGGCACTGAGGATCAGCAGGTCCCTTCCCTGGGCCCAGACTCCTGGCCACTGGCAGGTGGGACACTGACCTCTCCTGGGCCCGACTCCTGGCTCAGGCTCTGTCCTCTCCTCTCAGCAGTCAGACCATCAGTGACTCAGAGAGGATGTTGCTCACATTTTTCTCTTTGCCCTATCGAAATGATTTGCAACTATATTAATCTTCAACAGAAAGTTGCCAGAGGGCTGCAGAGAAGTCCTGTGGTCCCTCACTCAGACTGCCAGCTCCCCGTCCCTCTGTGCACTGTGTCCCAAGGGCAGATCCAGCGGCTCCCTGGCCCCTCCAGGTGGAGCCACAGCCCCACGGGCCTCTCTCTGGGGATCAGCCAGGGTGAGAGTCCACGCCGCTCCCCACGCCTGACCCCAGGTCACCTGCTCTCACAATGGGTCCAGGTAGACCTTGAATTTGGCTGTGCTGAAGCCATTGAAAACTGTGGAGCTCTATCTCAGAGACACTGACCGCCGGGTGTGGGTTCCCGTGAAGAGGATGAGTGAGGCTCAGACACATGACTCAGATATGTGTCTGAGATGTTTGTGAGTGTGTGATAGGGCCCAGTCCTGGGAGTCCATTGTTCACAATGGGCCAGGAAAGGCCAAAGCCCCTCAGATGGATTGAGATGAATGAATAGAATATCTAACTATACGGGATCCATCCTGCGTCTGGGTTCACATGATAACCTGAGGACAGTGTGAATAGCCATTATGCAGCCATGCGTGTACGAGTAGTCAGGCCTACCCCGTCCTCTCTGTACAAGGAGAAACCCTGCATAAACAACACAGACACTTGATTTTTAAATTATATCTTGATCTTCTATTGGAGGCTCTTCCCCACACTAACAATATTGGGCAGTATTGTTGATGATTGATAAAATGTTTGGTTATTATATATTCTGTGAATGCAAAGAATGTTCAAAGCATAGGTTTAATAAAACCCATTCTCAAGAAAGGCAAATAAAATTAGATGGTGAAATTACACAATCCTAATTAAAGACAATCCTAGACATCGATTCATAATAACATTGGAGAATATTAGTTTTGACAGTACTTTAAAACACCAAATTTGTTGATATACAAGGATTTACCCTTCAACATAATGTGAATTATCATAAAATCGGATGAAGTGTCCTAAAACATGATGACTAATGTTTAATGAAGTTTGCCTGGTGGAAATATGAAGGGCACACCAGACTGAGAGAAGTGCTTTTGGAAAAAGCCCTGGAAGCTCACAGAGGCTCCTGGTACAGGGCTGGGGTCAGAAATGGGCCAGCCTGAGCCTAGGAGGATTTGCAGAGGGAGTTGTGGGAAGTGATGTTGCAGAAGAAAGAGGGACAGAAGCCAGGAGCACTGGAAAGGCAGGTGAGGAGGTTAGATCTGTGTAGCAGGGAAGGGAGGATGAATTTCCATAAACTGAGGCACATGTGATAAAACAGGATTGGGGGGTGATAAGCCAGGTGACCTTTGAGAGTGTGGAGAGGACTGAATCAGAGAAGGCAGTTGGAAGGAGGTTGGATGAATCTGATGAGAGTCAGACTCAGATGCTCTCTGGAAGACTAAGAGATAACAGACACGTGAGAGACAGTTACAGAAACAAACCCTGTTGAGGGTGCGGACGCATAAGGAGGTGAGAGGAGAGCCCCACAGCAATGGAGAGCAGGCCCTGGCGGCCGGGACCTCACAGCAGCCTGAGCTGCACCAGAGGAGGGAACTTCGTGCCTTTGGTTAGCCCAGGTTCTGAGAATATGTACTCATTTCGCAGTAGAAATATATAAACAGATTTCATCACGAGCACTCTCAAGGCACCAGTGGATGGACGTGAACTGAAGGAGTGTACTTATATAATCTCTTTAAAGAGACACAAATATGTTTCCAACAGGGTCTCAGCCCTCTCCCCCACTAGTTCTAGCTGCTAATACCATCCATCCCCATTCTGCCCCACGTGGGAATGGATTTTATTCTATATGTACATGTACGGTGAGTGGAAGGGTAGACAAAAATTTCAAGCAAGGAAGTTCAAAAGGGTCTGGAATGTACTGTATTTTCTCAGCTCAAATTCTAGTAGGACCTGAAGCTGTCAGGCCATATGTCCCTTCCGGTTCTTTTATTCCTGTGGGTAGATATCAACAACTCTTTCTCCCCCATGCCTTGATGCTTGTCTAGAAGCTTCTCTCTAGGCTCCAAGACTAATAAGGCTCATAACAGAATAAGAGGCTTGACCTCCTGTGTCACCCAAACCCTCTCGACTCAAGAGGTGATTTCTCATTTCAAGAAATTGCAGCCCAGCACCTGCCTTCTCCACACCCCAGTCCCAGGCATAAATACGGCGCCTTCTTCACATTGATGTCTGCCATTGTTGTCTGCGTTATTGGGTGGTTTCACTCATGGGCTAGGACAGCAGAAATGGGTCCTCTGGGAGGGCTTAGCAAGAAAAAGCTTTCATTGGTCCAACAAACCCTCTTTTCCTTTCAGGTGACACCTGGGAGGACTCTCACCAAGAACCTGTGAGTTTCCCAGGGTCAGAGGTGCCAACTTCACAGGCACAGCTTCAGAAAAGCACCCACGTGACTGATTGTCTGCAGTGGCAGCTGGACCAGCATCTTGACTGTGGTGACAGCAAAGCCATTCTTGGTCTTTCTTCCACCAACTGTGCCTTTACCACCAACCCTGATTCTGGAAACCAAGGACCACTCTTTCTAGGTAAGAAAGAAAAGGGGATTAGAATGCTCTGTCCATGTGCTGGTCATCACAAAGCTGTGGGTGGAGGAGGCAGAGGGCTTCTCCCAAACCCGCTTACGACCCAGTTGAAACCTGTGACACTCTAACAGAGTGAGGTGATCAAGAGCCTGGGACTTAGGACCAGCTCAGCCTCAGGTCCTGGTTCTGCAAACTCCTGCTTGTTTAACTGAGCCAACTTATTTATCTTCCTAGGTATTTGCCTCTCTCGTCCCTCAACTGAACTCATGAAAATTCTATCTCCTTTGCATGATTGTTGGGAATCTTAAACAATATAATGTCCAGGGCATCTGATTTGCTAAAATTTGTTTGATAACCACTATGAATATATAATATCTAAGCATTGTGTCTTTCTGGTGCTTTAACGCTTACAAAATGATTGCACAATGGTTGTTTCCTCTATGGTAGCATAAGCTTTATTGTCTCCCTTTCTCTAAACCCCATCTTCCCTTGCTTTCTCAGGAAGGTAGCTTGGCCAGTATTTTCCTCTCCTTTCAACATCTGTCATCAAGGCAATTTACTCCTGTTGGGTGCTCCCAGGAACAGTGTATTAGCAACATGCAATAGGAGTGTAAACACTGGCCCTGCAACTCAGTCCCATGTTGGCTTTTCATATCCAGTTTCTTTTCCTCATTTTCCCCTCATTTTAATATAAAGGGCTACCCTCATTCTTGAAGTGCACCCGTCAGTCTCTTTTGTGACCCTCCATTTAATTCATTCTCTCCACTCATCTCCTTTTCCGTCTCCTAGTCTTCCTCTCCTCTGGATCCACCTCTGTTCAAGTTTCCTTCAAAGAGCTTTCAGACCCTCACATCCATTTCATCTGGGACGTATTCATCCTTACCCTCCCTCGCTCTCCATATCCTCCACTGAAGCCTGGGGCTGCCTGGTGCTCCTCCCTCAGGCTGTGGCTTCATGTGAGGATCCAGGAGAGACGCACGTCCTCAGGTGGAGCTGAGCTGAGAAGGAGCCCCCTGGTGCAGCACCCAGAGTCTCACGGAAAGTGCTCAGGGAGGGAGGGGTGCAGAGCCTGACAAGAGCCAGTAGGTCTTGTGGTGTTTATTGTCTCCTCTTCCGCTTATCTCTCCTGTTCTTGTGCTTGGTCTCCCACATTCTCAGCCAAGACTGAACCCCACTGGCTCAGTCACTCTGTTTCCTGCTCACCTTCCATGGAGACCTGAGCATAAATCCAGGCTTCACAGCAGACTTGCAGCAAAGGGGTAGTCTTAATGCCCTTTACTTTCCACCCCTTCACACTGTGACTCCCATCTGCCCCCCACCCCCATATCTCCTAGTTCCTGTCACCAAATACAGCTTATTTCTCATTCTTCTTATTTTTCTATTTTCTTTTCCAAATTCAACTCATCAGGAAGCCAACAGAATGATCCATTCAATAGCTCAAATCCTTCATTCATTTATTCCATCAAAAACACACTCACTTTTGAGTTTTCTTCCATTTTTATCATATCATCTATGCCTTATATAAATTATGTATAAATATCATATGTAGTGTGTGTCCATATATATGAAGTGTATATTGATGCACATTTAAAAGTTTTCCAATTTAGACTTCCCCACTTCTTTTCTCTCATGAGGTTCTCCTTCAACTTCCACTTTCCTTCATCTCTTCCCTCCCAACAGTACAAACTACATCCTGTAGGAGTTTCTTGCCTTTGTCTTTTCTACCTAGGAACATTTGGTTGTCATCCATTTTATTTTTCTTGCTCATTTTTGGCATTTGGAAACACGTTCGCCCTGTGGCACACTTAGCAATAGTGGGTAGTATGAGAAAGATCAGCAAAAAAGAAAATATAAAAATATCTCCATTGCTTCACCTACCCATGGGCTTTCAGATGGCCTTTCTTGTTCCTGGACACTTTTGGTACCTGATGTCCTTCTTGGGTGAAGGAGTAAGTCTCTGTAAATCATGAATAACAATGGATCCTGTTGGCTGTGGTTTTCTCTTCAGAGCTGGATGCTTCCATCAGAATGAAGAACCCTCGCAAGCTGGAAGGTGAGGGCTCCACAGCAAGCACACAGGAGCATCCAGTCTGTAACAAGATTAAAGGCTTAAGTGTCCTGAAACAGAAGATTCTCAGAAGAAAACTGCTGTTTGGCAAGTGGAGACTAGCGTGCAGATTCCCTGGCCTTCAAGCTTAGGGTACAGAGGTAATCCCAGGCACTTCTTCCTTATGCTCTTTATCTCTTATGGCTCAATCTCCCACTAAGTTTGCTCTTCCCCATTTGTTCACTCAACAGCTGACACACCTCTGTGTGGTCTTTCCTCTCTTTTCCGTGGGGGCTGCCACCCTGCAGTGGCCTTCCCTCTCACTCTCCTGTTTCCACTCTGACCCGTCCTGTTTCCCCACTGCTACCGTCCTCATATTCCCTCTGACCTTTCCTATTAGCCACAAGGAAGCCCAGATCCATGGTCCTCCTCATCAGAAGAGCAGCATTTAAGCCACTGAAAACATTGGCCTTCAATCATACACATTCTTGGTTTCCTCACCTGACTTTCCCCCTTGCCTCAAGTCCACTGCCTCTTTCTTTCAGGATCATGACTGAAGGAATCTCTCACATGTGAGTTGGCTTCTGGAGAAATGAACCTAGGAAAGTCCTTAACCCTCAGCTTTTCCACCTGAATAAGAAATGCCAGAACTGAAGGAAAAAGCCTTGATTACTAACATAAAAGAAGAACCTGGGTCATAGGTGGGAGTGCTGGACTGGCCTGAGTCATGATTCCCCTCAGGCCCTGATGGGCAGAACTTTGCTAATGTGCAGGGGCTTCCAGGATCTCACTGGAGCTGGCATTAGTGGGAGGGCAGTAAATGGCCCCCTAAAGGGACACTGGGGAAAAGGAGATAGAGAAGCCAGGTTTTCAAAATACACAGAGCGTGAGATGGACAGCGCTCGGACCTCTCCAGTTTACTCACATTATTCCTTCTCAGTATTAGTCAAAGCCCAGAAAAACGAACTGAGTTGAAGTCTGAGGCCAGGGAATGTAGGACAGCATTATACTGAATTAACTTGGGCCACATTTATGAAGACCCACGGAGATACACAAGAATACAAGATAATCATTGCTTCTGACCATCCAATTGAGAAGGCCAATTATATATGAGAGTAACAGAAAAAGACCAAAAAATCTTTAGGGCCAGTGGGGAGAAGTCCATATTGGAATAGAAGGAGAAAATAAAAAGAGTAATGTGAAATAGTGTAGGTCTAGTGTGTAGTTCTAAATCATGCTATTGTAAAATGAAAACGGGTTGGGTTTTGAGCTAACATGAATGCCTTAACCCAATCCATTGAAATTCTGATTTTAAAGTTCTGAGGATGAGGTTTGGCTATCAGTATCTCTCCAAGCTCTGCTAATATGCATCAAGGATCAGAGGACAGTGGATCTGATAGGACATAAGTAACCAATATGGCAATGACCTATGAGTGGCTGCTTCCTCAAAAAGCTGAATATCAACAATTAAGGGGATTTGCATTCTTCTCTCAACAGAACTATTTTGTACAGCCTGGAGAAGAGAAAAGAGAAAAAAAGAGATGTAGATAGTTAAGTTAGATATATAATCTCTCTGTTTGGATTCATGTTTCTCACAATTTTCATAGTACAAGATACAAGAAAACAAACAAACAAACAAAAGAACATTACAAGTGCCTCAAAGTATAAAATCAACCCTCCCCTTGCCACAAGAATACAGTTTAGTATTTCCTTTTCAAATGTTAAAATGCAACTTGCAGTTAGCTATTCACTAGACGTGTTTCACAGACTACTAACTGGTTCAGAAGAGCCGATGCAACAAAGTTTTTTTCACTGAATATATTCTTTATGCAAAAGCCCCCTAATGAGTATTAGGCTTTACCCTGCTATGTTTACCCTTTTACACACCCATCTATCAGTTCAGTTAAGTTCCTCAGTTGTCTCCAAATCTCTGCGACCCCATGGACTGCAGCAGGCCAGGCTTCTCTGTTCACCACCAACTCCCAGAGCTTGCTCACATTCATGTCCATTGAGTCGGTGAGGCCATCCTACCATCTCATCCTCTTTTGTCCCCTTCTCCTCCTGCCTTCAATCTTTCCCAGCATCAGGGTCTTTTCCTGTGAGTCAGTTCTTCACATCAGGTGGCCAAAGTATTGCACTTTCAGCTTCAGCATCAGTCCTTCCAATGAACATTCAGGACTGATTTCCTTTAGGATGGACTGGTTGGATCTCCTTGCAGTCTAAGGGACTCTCAAGAGTCTTCTCCAACACCATCGTTCAAAAGCATCAATTCTTTGGCACTCAGCTTCCTTTATGGTGCAACTTTCACATCCATACATGACTACTGAAAAACTCTAACTTTGACTAGATGGACCTTTGTTGGCAAAGTCACATCTCTGCTTTTTAATATGCTGTCTCATTTTATCATATCTTTTCTTCCACGGAGGAAGGGTCTTTTAAATTCATGACTGCAGTCACCATCTGCAGTGATTTTGGAGCCCAAGAAAATTAAGTCTGTCTCTGTTTCCATTGTTTCCCCATCTATTTGCCATGACGTGATAGGACCAGATGCCATGATCTTCGTTTTTTTGAATGCATAGTTTTAAGCCACCCTTTTCACTCATCTCTCACTTTCGACAAGAGGCTTTTTACTTCCTCTTTGCTTTCTGCCATAAGGGTGGTGGCATCTGCATATCTAAGGTTATTGATATTACTTCTGGCAATCTTGATTCCAGCTGTGCTTCATCCAGCCCAGCATTCCACATGCTATACTCTGGATTTAAGTTAAATAATCAATATGACAATATACAGCCTTGACATCCTCCTTTCTCAATTTGGAACCATTCCGTGTTCCCTGTCCAGTTCTAATGATGCTTCTTGAGCTGCATACAGGTTTCTCAGGAGGCAGCTAAGGTGGTCTGGTATTCCCATCTCTTTAAGAATTTTCCATACTTTGTTGTGATCCTCACAGCAGTAGGTGTTTTTCTATACACTAGCAGAAGTAGATGTTTTTCTATACACTAGCAGAAAATACTAGGAGAGACTCTTTCTTAGAGAAAAGTTTGGGAAAAAGGTGATGAGAATTTAGTATAACTAAACTGAATGCTGTTTCACTTCAGAGTTTGATTTGTGTAGAGGTCAAGGATATTCCTAGAAATGCCTTAAGGTAGATCCAGCATGAAATCACCTTCATAGCATTTTGGTGTCCACAGGATGCAAATGGGTTGAGACACAGTTCCACTCCCTGCTCTCTTTTTGCTCATTTTATTTTGAGTTTACCCCCTTTCCATTCATTCCTCAGTCTCTTTGGAGCAGGATTTCCCTGGAACGCCTTATTCCTGTCCAGGAGGATGACCAAACACGCTCCATTAACTGTTGACTCCTCCAGATGGGAGCTTTCCTCTTCTCCTCTACCTTCCGAGAAATGTGTAGGAAGGGCCTGTGGCCTGGGTTTTCAGTAACAAGTCATGTGGTTTTGGATAGTCCTTAGACCTTGAAAACATAGCTCCTCCCCTGTAAATTATGAAACTGGACTTGGAGACATTCTGAGGTCCCTTTTGGTACTCACATCCAGGACTGTTGGCAGCCTGCTTCTCCTCCTCAGAGGGCAGGGAGGAAGAGGTAGAAGAGGGTCCTTTCTCAATGAGGATCCTCTGCTCCCATAGCAGTCTATTTCCAGCTGTGTATGAGGGATGCTCAGCACGTCCATCCCTGAATGTGTGGGAAAGCGTACAGATGAAGGGGATTCAAGAGTGAAAGGACTGTTGCGGATTGAGCGGTGGGGATCCAGTCAAGGCTCTGAAGCAGCTCTGAGCGGAGACATCACCAAGCACAGGTGGGGTGAGGAGGGGTCCTTCGATGCTGCACCACAGGCTAGAGGAAAGTTTAGGGAGGTATTCCTTCTAAATCATGGATCTCACTTTCCTCTCCAGCCAGCCTGTGCTCTCCCTTCAGCTCGTCCTGTCAACAGCTCTATCTGCCCCTGGCCCCAGCCACCATGTGGCCATCCCTCCAGTCTCAGCAAGACCTAAGAAACACTCACATTGCTTCTCTCCCTCTCTCTGTCTTTCACAGATACCAATTACTTTAGGAACTAAGGAAAGATATTGTCAATTTGAGAAACCACACTATAAAATGTACCTTTTCCATTTGATGCAAAAAAAAATCTACGACAGCAACTCAATTTAAACCTCAGCAACACTGGAGGGATCCTTTCCTGAGAATGAGCATCCCAACCAACAACCACGCTCCACACCCCAAGGGACAGAACTGATGGGAGTCATCCAAGTCATCAGCCTTGGAATGTCATCCTCAGTAACGTGATCAGTGCTTTGACGGACACACAGTTTTGAAAGACCTTCACTCTTGCGCCTCTAAATATTCGTCCTCCACACACCAGCATGGGAACAACTGGAAGAAGACAACATATCATCCCGGTCATTCTTTGCCACCAGATGGACTGTGCTCAAAGCAGACAGCATTTACTATGCATTGTTCTTGCTGAACGTGTTTGTCCTGTGTTTACTATTGAGGTAGATATCAGATAACTGCAGAATTTAGACCTTTGAACCAGACAACTGGCCTGTCTTTCTTCAAACAGTCGATGTTTGCACCAAAAAGACAGCAAAAAGGAGAAGAGGTGTTTGAGGTTCCAAAGGACTAAAAAGATCGTGTTACTTTATTTCTTTAGTCCTTTGGAACCTCAAACATCTCCTCAACTTCTTGTCTTTGATGGTCGTGACATTGACTTGTTTGCAGAGGATAGGTCAACTGTCTACTCAAAGGTCTCCATTTTGCAGTTGTCTGATCATTTCCTCATGGTTAAATTCAGGTGAACCCTTTTTGCCAGGAACACCATCTAGTACATGCTGTGTGCTTCCTAGTGCAGCCTGTTTGGAGGCTAAAAGTGTCCACTTTACCTGTCACCACTATCATTATTTTAGCATTGAACACTGTTATGCAGAGGCTTAGAAGATCTGTTCATTGAAAAGACAGGCTTTTGTGTCTGTAATGAGTAATTTGATGAGTGGTATTTTGAGAGTGTATGAATATCATATTCTATGATGCTCTTTCTGTAAAAATTTTACCATCCTTTATTGATCCCTGATGTGTGTCAATTATCATATCTGTGGTATTGCCAGCTTTGTGCTGTGGAAAAGACAATCCCTACCCCTAACATATTATTAAAAATATTTTTGTGTTTCAGTGTGGACCCATGCTTTTTTAAAATTCAGTGTTATAATCCCTTATTTTCTTACATTTATTTTAATTGGAGGCTAACTGCTTTACACTGTTGTGCTGGTTTCTGCCATACACCAGTGGGAATCAAACGTAAGTATAAATATGTCCCCTCCTTCTTGAACCTCCTTCCCACCCCTCCCCCACCCACAGTCCATTATTAACATGACTGATTTTATTAATATAAAGACTCTGTTTCTCATGTGCCGTGCTGTGCTTAATTGCTCAGTCATGTCCGACTCTTTGCACCCCCATGGACTGTAGCCCCCCTGGCTCCTGTGTCCATGGGGATTCTCCAGGCAAGAATACTGGAGCGGGTTGCCATGCTCTACTTCAGGGGATCTTTCCAACCCAGGTATCCAGGCCAGGTGTCCCCCATTGCAGGCGGCTTCCACCAGAGCAGCCCAAGAATACTGGAGTGGGTATCCCATCCCTTCTCCAGGGAATCCGACAACCAGGAATCGATCCTGGGTCTCCTGAATCCCAGGCAGATTCTTTACCAGCTGAGCTACCAGGGAAGCCCCTTTGTTTCTCCTATTCAGTTTTGATTCTTAAACTCCTCTCGCATCTTTTCATCTATGTTTACCATTTGTAGTAGATGGTATCTTCTGTGTTTCTTTCTCTGTGATTTTATTTTCTTTGTGTATGCATATTTGTGTGTGTGTGTGTGTGTGTGTGTGTGTGTGTGTGTGTTTTGCTTGGTATTTTGGAAGTCCTGGATAGCTAGTTAGTGCACTAATGTTTTTGACACGCTAGTCCTTTAGTATTTTGTCACATGTCTAATATTTGAAGTATATGTTTTAAATGTTATTTATCAACCTCAACTACTTACTACTGTGATGATCGAGGACATTATTTGCTTTTTTCTTCTGTCTTTACCTACCTGATAGTATTATTACCTTATTGCATTATTTCAACCCAATCAAATGTATGCCCTTTATATACCATATTTTCCCTAACTTTTTTTGTTAATGTGCTAATTGGTAGGGTAGAGGTAGAAGCTGGAGAAGGGGCCCACTAGGTCCTTTCGACCCCCTGGTGGCACAGGATGGCTGTCCCACTCTGGGAGTACTAGCAGCCTCTCTGCAGAAGTTTGAGGGTGTACCTAGGCTGCCCCCAGAGCAGGGCCCACAACACAGTGGCTTAATCAATCTACAATCACATATATTCAGTGATGACCAGATGTACAAAACTCAGTTTCCTGTCAATTCTTGATGAGTAGAGTTCATCTTTAAAGATTTCTCATGATGGTCTGAGGACTTCTTAAGTTTGATATACCTAATACTTTTTTTCTGTTGCTTTGATTCAGTACAGACACCTTGGCTCAATAAAAAGAACTTATCCACAATGAGTTCTATTGATTTTTGAAAAAAAAAATATTGTCTTAATTTGTATGTTCTGCTGAGATGTAGAATGTAAATTGATTTTTTTTTCACTGAGGACAAAGGGTGATCTGGAGCTTCAGGACATGTTTTCTTTTAGAAAGAAAGTCTTTCAGCTCTACTAGGATAGGTCTTAGAACTGACCATTCCAGGTCTATTTCTCCTAGGTCTCTATAAATTTCTCTCCTATCCTTTCTCACTATCTATGGTTCATTTCTATTCTGTTTGATGCTTTCATTTTTAATGCACTGTCCCTAATTAGTTTAGATAAATATGTTCTCTATGTACCTTGTCATTTAGCCTTTTTTTTCCAAAGAATTTTCTTTACCTTCAATTTTTTAAAATCTCTGCCAGTTCCAACTTCTCATTTCTTCTTTCCTGTCTACTTCTATCTCATGTTCTGCATTTTTAGGTAACATATTGAAGTTTTTTTCCATGTGTATGTGTCTACAAATGCTTTGTTCAGAATAATTCATAATATGAATGCCATTTTACATTTCCCAATGTTCTTTGTGTGATTTTGAGGCAATCTTCTCATTTCCTAAAATTCTTGACTCCACCTGCAATGCAGGAGACATGGGTTCGATCCCTGGGTTGGAAAGATTCCCTGAAGGATGCCATGGCAACCCAATCCAGTTTTCTTGCCTGGAGAATCCCCATGGAAAGAAGGGCCTGGAGGGCTACATACAGTTCATGGCGTCTGCAGAGCTGACACAATTAAGCACACAGTACTGGGATAACATAGCTTTGACTGGAATATATTTTGAATAAAACTTTAAATGTCCTTCCCTGGTTATTCTGACATCTGTGTCAGCTCTCGGTCACTCACAAATGATCAGTGTGTCCCTTCATTGTGAGTCATTTCCCCTTCCTCTTTGGATACCGAAAAATCTGATGGAATCCCAGACATTGTAAATGTTGTTGGGAGCTGGATCGTTTTGTGTTCCTATAAATGTTGAGTTTTGTTCAGGGTTGCCCTTAAGTTATTTGTAAACAGTTTGATGGTCTCAGGTCTTCCTTTTATGATTTGCTAAATGGTCTGGAGCAGCTGAACACTCAGTCTAGGGCTAACAAATTCCTGCTACTGAGCTAAGACTTCCTTGAGCACTCCACTCCACGATCTCCTTAATTACAAGGTTATTATTAGTATTTCCTAGTCTACCTGTTGAGGGCAAGCATGACTGTGAGTGCCAGGCTCTCTGTTCTCTCTGACCCTGTGGAAGCTTTCCCCCTGACTTTGGGGAGTTTTCTCCCAGGGCTGCACTGATCAGTACTTTGCTGCCCTCTGGAGGAGCCTCCTTTGCAGGGCTCTCCTGACTACTCTCAGCATCTCTCTCCTCCCTGGGACTTTGTCCTATGCACTCTAGCTCCTTTGACATCCAGGAACTTGTCCTCAACTCAGCAAGGTCCACTGGGCTGGTTTTCAGTTTGCTCCTGGTGCCTCGCTTGGGAACTCTCCACGCAATCAGTTGGAGCCACTGGAGCCATTGTTTCCCATCTCTCAGGGATCACTCCCTGTCCTTCTTCACCTGATACCAGTCTCCTGAAAATCTCTGTTTAATGTCCCCAGTCTGACTTTGTGGTTTCAGCAGTTCAGTAAACTTAGTTTCTATTAATTGTATATGGGTGTGGGGACCCTCTGAACTCAACTTGTGAAAAAACCATTAAGATTCTAAAAGAGTTCTACATGGTACAGAACACAGGTTCCCACTAAAATCTTTTGAGGTCTGCATTTGTCAAACAACAATTAAAGACTTCACACAAAGTGTCACGACTAGCAAACATCTTGCAAAGAAATCAGACATCATTGAGTGAGTGAACAACAACTGCAAGTATCTCAGTAGAAGTTTTGCCTGAGGTGTCTCAAAAGTAATCACACCCCTTCATTCAATTTCTTAAAGACTGGCTGACCTGCCTCTTGAGAAACCTGTATGCAGGTCAGGAAGCAACACTTAGAACTGGACATGGAACAGATTGGTTCCAAATAGGAAAAGGAGGACATCAAAGCTGTATACTGTCACCCTGCTTATTTAACTTATATGCAGAGTATATCATGAGAAACGCTGGACTTGATGAAGCACAAGCTAGAATCAAGATTGCAGGGAGAAATATCAATAACCTCAGATATGCAGATGACACCACCCTTATGGCACAAAGTGAAGAACTAAAAATTCTCTTGATGAAAGTGAAAGAGGAGAGTGAAAAAGTTGGCTTAAAACTCAACATTCAGAAAACTAAGATCATGGCATTCAGTGCCATCACTTCATGGCAAATAGATGGGGAAACAGTGGAAACAGTGGCTGACTATTTCTCTGGGCTCCAAAATCACTGCAGATGGTGATTGCAGCCATGAAATAAAAAGACACTTACTCCTTGGAAGGAGAGTTATGACCAACCTAGATAGCATATTAGGCAGCAGAGATATTGCTTTGCCAACAAAGGTCCGACTAGTCAAGGCTATGGTTTTTCCAGTGGTCATGTATGGATGTGAGAGGTGGACTATAAAGAAAGCTGAGCGCTGAAGAATTGATGCTTTTGAAATGTGGTGTTGGAGAAGACTCTTGAGAGTCCCTTGGACTGCAAGGAGATCCAACGAGTTCATCCTAAAGAAGATGAGTTCTCGGTGTTTATTGGAAGAACCAGTATTGAAGCTGAAACTGCAGTCCTTGGGCCACCTGATGCGAGGAGACCCGAGTGTGCTTTCCAGGTTAAGAAGATTCCCTGGGGGAAAAAAATAGCGACCCACTCCAGTATTTTTGCCTTGAAAAAATCTCACAGAGAAGCCTGGCAAACTACACTCCGTGGCAACCGCAAAAGTCAGATACAACTGAATAACTAAATCACTGCCAAGGAAACATAGATTAACTCTGCAGTTATTACTTAGTTATCAGGGGAAAGCACGCACGCAGTCCCCCACTACCATAAATTACACAGTCGAATTTCCCCTATTTGAGGAAATCGCAGAGGTCAACACACCCGGAGTGCAATGGGTGAGCCTCGCCCTGGGAGAACCACCTTCTTGATCATGGTATCTCCTCTGCCAGGTAAGTATGAGTTGACCTTCCCCCTGCCCCACACAGCCTTAGACACGTTCACTGTACACACACGCTGACTTTGCCGTTTCCCCGCAGTTCTTCCACTATCCTCCGTACTCTCTCCTTTCCCACACCCCGTCAGTCCCTCCAAATAACTCTTCTAAAAAAAATATCCAACAAAATCTCATGAAAATTTCCGTAAGGAGGGAAGTGGCTCGCTAGGAACAGGACCACTTCGCTGCAAGATTTACATAAACCAACCCCATTCGGGACCTCTAAGGCGGCTCCTCTTCTTCAACCCAACCCACCCCTGTGGAGATGACCAGTGGCGAGTCCCCTGTGACGGGAAGTGATGTCATGACTTCATCAACGTTAGCAATGGACATACAACGATAGAAAAGACCTGGGGCGTCTTTGGTGGCTCAGGGGGTAAAGCGTCAGTTTACAATCCGGGAAATCCGGGTTCGATTCCTGGGTCGCGAGGGTCCCCTGAAGAAATGGCTAACCCACTCCAATACTCTTGTCTGGAAAAATCCATAGATGGCGATCCTGGTAGGCTACAATCTATGGGCTTGCAAAAAGTCCAACACGACTCAGCAATATAACCTTCACCGTTTAAATGAGACATACACGGGTTTTTATTTCTTTGCACTTTAAAATTTTTATTTTTTATTTGGGTATAGCCAGTTAAAATGTTGTGGTAGTTTCAGGTGAATAGCGAAGGGATTCAGCCATACACATACATGGAGATACGGATGGATTTTGCCAGCCTCCTCGGAGTCTGACTCTTCGGGTTGGATTGCACGCCAAGGAGAGAAATTTAGGGATCGTGTTTACACTGATACAAAAGTTTTTAAGTAATAAATAAGTTGTAAAAACATGTCAGGAAGCAACAGTTAGAACTGGACATGGAACAACAGACTGGCTCCAAATAGAAAAAAGGAATACATCAAGGCTGTCTATTGTCACCCTGCTTATTTAACTTATATGCAGAGTACATCATGAGAAACGCTGGACTTGATGAAGCACAAGCTAGAATCAAGATTGCCGGGAGAAATATCAATAACCTCAGATATGCAGATGACACCACCCTTATGGTACAAAGTGAAGAACTAAAAATTCTCTTGATGAAAGTGAAAGAGGAGAGTGAAAAAGTTGGCTTAAAGCTCAACATTCAGAAAACTAAGATCATGGCATTCGGTCCCATCACTTCACGGGAAATAGATGGGGAAACAGTGGAAACAGTGTCAGACTTTATTTTTTGGGGCTGCAAAATCACTGCAGATGGTGACTGCAGCCATGAAATTAAAAGACACTTAATCCTTGGAAGGAAAGTTATGACCAACCTAGATAACATATTAAATAGCAGAGACATTACTTTGCCAACAAAGGTCCGTCTAGTCAAGGCTCTGGTTTTTACAGTGGTAATGTATGGGTGTCAGAGTTGGACTGTGAAGAAGGCTGAGCACCAAAGAATTATTGCTTTTGAACTGTGGTGTTGGAGAAGACTCTTGAGAGTCCCTTGGACTGCAAGGAGCTCCAACCAGTCCATCCTAAGGGAGATCAGTCCTGGGTGTTCATTGGAAGGACTGAGGTTGAAGCTGACACTCCAGTATTTTGGCCACCTCATGCCAAGAGTTGACTCATTGGAAAAGACTCTGATGCTGGGAGGGATTGGGGGCAGGAGGAGAAGGGGACAACAGAGGATGAGATCGCTAGATGGCATCACCAACTCGATGGACATGAGTTTGAGTAAATTCCGGGAGTGGGTGATGGACAGGGACGCCTGGCGTGCTGCAATTCATGGGGTCGCAAAAAGTCGGACACGACTGAGAGACTGAACTGAACTGAACTGAAAACAGTGAATAGAAATACAGAGACAAAATAAAAGCATATGTATATTTCATGTGTGTAAACATATGGATTTCGGGTTACATCTCAAAGTGCTACTCGGTGGACTTGTTTTCTGTGCAGATTCTTCCTGTTTCATTCTGAGGATATCCCAAGGACCATGCTTTTCCTTTGCTTACCATACAGAATACAAGAAATGAGGACTCTGAAATAGAAACTGATGACTAAAATAAGGGCAAGAAAGATGACGTGAGAGAGTGAGGTTTGCTTGGAGAGTGAGGTTTGTCTATTTGTTTTCTCTTACTGCAGAAGACTGGGTTAGACCTGAGGGCAGAGAAGTGGGAGGCTGGAGAAGACAGCCAACTTGTGTTTTCCGACCAGAGAGCAAGGGGAAATGGAGTAACTTGATCCTTGAGGTGCCTTTGGTTTAAGGGGGAAGGTGACTTCTGGAAAATCTTGGGGCGAACAGCAAAGGAACTCAGCATGCAGTTAACTTCCACGAAGAATCTTGCTTTCTGCCTCCCTTCCCCTGCCCCGCCCCATTTCTATCTCTGCAATATCAGAAATGGATTCTGGCTCTTTTCATGTGAGATAAACTTAAATCCAGGGCTAGTAATACCTTAGAGAATCTCCAGAAAACTGGAGAATGAATTTATACAAACTGGGAGGAAGAAAAAAGGCTGATGAAAGCGAGCACACAAACCAAATGGAACGGACACTGGTGCCTTCTGCTCAGTGACAAACCCTCTAACTGCACAGCTGACCCTGTTGGGCCTGGGCACTAGACACCACCCGTGGTTCCATGACTTCTGCTGCTCCTGGTTGGTGTTCAACTAAAGATCATGTGGTGGGGGGATTCTTCTGTTGTAGTGGCCAGAAAGAATTTTCCCAGGGCCCACTCCTGTGTCTCTCACCTCCTATTAAATGCTGGAGTATTTGTTACTTGTAGGGAGTGGCCAGTGCCTGGTAATAGATCCACATCTTAGCCCCTCAGAAAACTAAGTGTGTGATCCTCAGAAGTTGCAGAATATGGAAAATTCCTCATCAAAGGAAAGGGGGGTTCAGATAGTAGTTGATCAAGATATAACAAAGGACAGCCCTGCAGCTAGCCCAGTGAAGAACATTATAAATTCAGTGCCCCATTTGACACAGTGCAACCCTGTGTCAAATAGACCAGGCATGCACAACCCTGTCTTGGAGCATACTAGGCGTTTATCCCTGAGTGCAAGCGAGGTTTCAGCCTCTTATATGGGGATGGTTGTACCTCACCCAGTATTATTTACATTTTCTTCACTGAGAATTAAATAGCTTGAAAGTTCCCATTTCTGGGGATAGAGTAATTGGTCTAAAGCTATGGTAACAGATTCCCACCATAAGTGGTTTTAAATATTCTTTATTCACCGAGGTCCACTGTAGGAGTTTCCTATTGCTACTGTTACATGTCACTACATATTTAGTGCCTTAAAACAACACACATTTCTTATCTTATGATTCTGGAGGTCAGAAGTTCAAGATGCATCTCCCTGGGCTAAAATCAATGTGACAGTTGTGTTGTGGTGGTTCGTGGAGATGCTAGGGGAGAATCCGTTTACCTTGTCCAGCCTCTAGAAGATGCCCAGATTCTACTCTCATGGGCTGCTAGTTACAACTGATCAAGTCATTCTCACAACACATTATTCTGACACCAACTCTCTTTCCTCCCTCTATATGATCTTTGTGATTCCATGCAGTGCCCATCTCAAGATCTTTAATTTAATCACACTGCAAAGTCTCTTTTGCCATGTCAAGTAACATAATCACAGATTCCAGGGACTCAGATGTGGACATCTTTGGGGAAGCATTAGCCTGCCACCGCAGCCAGAATCCTCAGTGACCACATTTCTGCTCCCTTCTGAAACTCATCCAGGTGAAAGCAAGTCAGTCCACGGCTTCTTAGAATCAGCCAGTCAACAGCTGTGCCCTGAGCTCAGGCAGTAGAGTCAGAGAGAGAGAGAGAGAAGGAGAAAGTCTATGGGGAGATGAATCTGAGTAGCCAGTGCCTGGGAAGTTCCTAGGGACTAGAGCTGAGAGCTGCAAATGCCTTCATGGGGGGAGAAGGCTGGGGAGGGTGTTAGGAACCGAATGTATATCACCACCACCAGCACCCACCACCACCTAATTCATATGTTGACCCCTAATCCCTGTGGGGCTGTATTTGGAGAAAGCATTTTGAGGAAGATGTTGTTCAGTCATGTCCACCTCTTTGCAACTGCTGTGGCCTTCAGCATGCCAGGCTTCCCTGTCCTTTACATCTGGAGATTGCTCAAACTCATGTCCGTTGAGTCGGTGATGCCATCCAACCATCTTGTCTTCTGTTGTCCCCTTCTCCTCCTGCCTTCTATCTTTAAGGAAGTAATTAAGGTGGCTCAGACGGTAAAGCGTCTGCCTACAATGCGGGAATCTGGGTTTGATTTCTGGGCCTGGAGGATCCCCTAGAGAAGGAAATGGCAACCCACTCCAGTACTCTTGCCTGGAAAATCCCATAGCCGGAGGATCCAGGTAGGCTACAGTCCATGGGCTTGCAAAGAGTCAGACATGACTCAAAGATATAACTTTCACTTGCATAAGCTTAAATGAGGCCATAGCCTTGGGGTCCTGATCTGATAGGATTAGTGTCCTTGTGAGAAAAGAAACCAGAGAGCTTGGGCTCCTGCCCTACCCCAGCTCAACCACAGAGAAGAAGCCCGGAGAGGACCCAGTGAGAAATCTGCTCTAACATTTGCAAGCCAGGAAGAGTGTTTGCATCATAAATTGAATTGACATGACATGACAGGAACGTGACATTAGTCTTTATCTTGGACAACCAGCCTCCAGAATGTGTGAAAACAGACTGATAGTTAAGCCACCCAATCTATGGTAATTTTGTATGGCTTGCCTGAGCTGACTAATACAGGAGGTTGCTTAACCATTTGCCTGAGAATCTTCTCCTACCTGGGCCTTTGTGAGATCTGCCCCAATTTTGTTCATTTCCTGTAATTAGTACTCACAGCCTGCTTTCCCTTATTAAGGCTTATCTGACTTTAGAATGAGAATTGATCACCTGGTTTAGGGTTTTATAGTATAAGTTATTCCATGTAACAATAACCTGCACAAAGGAGTTGGTTTTTTGGGTTTTTTTTTTTTTGTAAACAGTTTTTGCATCTTCCCAAATATCAACCTGGCATGTTTTGAACAGCCAGATTGAGATTTTTGCAGAGTGACCCCATGAGAACATGTGGCCTGCATTTCCTCTTCTCCTGGGAGATTTCTGTGGTTTGGACTCTCCAGAGCCACAGACTAGGGTTTGGGTGCTGGTGAGGAATCTGTGGCTAGCTCTAAGGAGACCTAGGCAAAAAAGAAAAAATCCCTAGAATCAGAGCATGGAAGGGGGCTGGAGGGGAATGAGATAAGAGGCTGCCCTTATGGGAATCAAGGGGGTTGGAGGATGAAAGAGGTGGTTGGGCATGTGTAACTGTCCACCATGAGGTCAGGAGAAGTTCAAGAGAGAGCAGCTGCTATTCTGGGACCAGGGACTAGAACTTTCTTTGCCATTCAGGCTCTGGTCATCTTCCTCCTTACTCTGCCTCTGTTTTCCCCTCCTCCTCCTTTAGAATTGACAAGGAAACATATTATCCCTTAAAGCCTTCAGAAGGTAAGACAGTCCTGTTGACATTTTGATTTTAGTCTAATGAGAACTTTGTTGGCCTCCTACAAAATTGAAGATAATAAAAGTGTGTTCTTTTAAGGTAATAAAAGTGTGTTCTTTTAAGAGGCTAAACTCATGGTCACTTATTACAGCAGACATAGAACATCAGTTCAATGTGTCTGTTACATTCACTTTAGAAGTTATAAAATGGGGGACATAATGAACCCTGTATGGATCTGCAGGTTGTCTACTGACAGGTCAAGCAATATTGGTACTTCTTTGAAGCATTTCATTAAGTGTCTTTTTTCCTTTCTATTTTTTTCCCCTCAAGGACTCTCACCCTATTTCCTGCACAGTTGGAACGTGGTTCTCATTTACAGCAAATTGGAAGACATTGGTGATGACACAGGTTGATTTCATTTGTTTTAGAATGGGTTCTAACATGTAGAGGGAAATAATATAATTTATGAAAAGTTAAATATTGTAGAATACTCCATCTTAAAGATACACTTTTTTGCAACTTTTTTTTTAAAATTAGGGTGAAGCACTACCTTTCAAAGGGTGAAACACAAAATAGCTTTTAGGAATTTTCCCCAAAAGTAATTTGTGATTTGATCCTGACCAGGTCTGAAATTTACATGATTCATATGCTGTTGTTTTTGTAAAATCTTTGTCCACAAAATGAAGTTTTTTAAAAGCATTACTTGAGTCCTCCATTAATTACTGATTATATCATCAATTCCTAGAGTCCTCAGCAACACTGGGATGAAGGAAAAATTTCTGGGATGCTTGAATAACCACAGAGCAAAAGATACTCCAATTTTACTAACTTATCTTAAAATAATAGTTCATATCTTGGCTGACTTTTCACCCATTCTGCTGATTCTACCAGTGAGTTCCTCTATAGTGACAGCCAGAGGTGCTGATGGAAAATATATAATTAGCTAAGTGTAAAAAGCAGAAGTTGAGGTCTTTCCATCTACTTCAAAAAGGGGGCATGTCGCTGTACCTCAGGGCTGAGTCTCTTGAAGGATCGTTTTGTAATTGGTGGTAGGGGTGGTGAGTTTTTTTGTTCATGTTGTTGCTTATTTTATTTTTCAACTGTTACTAGGAATTAACTGTGGAATGAGTGCTTGATTTTAATTCTGGAAGGCAAAAGAATGTAACGAAGGACATTTTCCAAGGAATGTTTGAAGATCTTCATGTTAATTTGTGGTTCAACAAATCTACTTTTTAATTAAAGATATTTAATTAAAAGAGAACAAACTTATATATGGGTTTGACTCAGTGTTATAGAACAATAGGTCTTAAACGGTGATCTACAGCTTACCCACATCAGAAACATATGGTTGTGTTTATGTGAAAAATTCAGACTCTAGGACTCCACACCAACTAAATCTCTGGGAAATGGAAGCCAGGAAATATATTCTCGCTAAATAGACCAGAAATAGGAGGCCCTGGGCCTCTCCTACTGCTTCCGTGGGCCTGAGGAGCTGAGCCTGTGTTCCAGGTGCTCCTGTGGGTGGTTGTTAATGCAGATGGACTCCTCTAGGCCCTGGGGCAGATTCCAGATTTCACCAAGATGTTCCTTTAGCAGGTCAGCCCCTGCAGCCACCTAGCAGGACAGGAGGAGGTGGGGATGGAGCACCCTGGTCACTCGTGGGGCCCACACTGGGGGTGGGGCTCGGCCAGCAAAATCCCAAAGATCACCATCCTCTCTCACACAGACATCCAGAAGTTTAGGTGAGCTTGCTTGAAGAGTAAACTGGCTTCAAACACAGGACAGGTGATGCTAAGCAAGCCCCAGTGGCCTCCTCCCATACAGGGTATGTGTAAGGGATTGTAATACATGGCCAGTTACCTGGGCAACTGGTAGGTATAAGGGGTTTCCCATTGTCTAGAAAAATAACTGAAGGCTGTGGATCTCGGTCTAGACCCTAGACAGGTGTGACCTTTGCCTCAGTTGACTTGAGGGTACTAGGGAGGAGCTCAATTAAGCTTAATTCCTCTCCTTGCACTGACCCTTGACTGAACATTCCTTCACAAGGAACAATGCTCTTCCTCCACCCTTAGAGAGAAGGCCTAAGGTAAAAGTGGGTATCTCATGGACTTCCCTGGTGGCCCCGTGATTAAGAATATGCCTGCCAATGGAGAGGACATGAGTTTGATACCTGGATCAGGAAGATTCCACATGCTGCAGGGCAACAAAGCCCATGCGTTCACCACAGCTAGTGAAGCTCATATGCTCTAGAGTCCTGGCTCCATAACAAAAGAAGGGACCACAATGAGAAGCTTGTGCACCATAACTAGAGAGTAACCTCCACTTGCTGCAACTAGAGCAAGGTCCTGCATAGCAATGAAGACCCAGCACAGCCAAAAATAATAAATAAATAAAGTTTAAACTGTTAGTACCTCATGTCAACTCATCCTGTGTGGTTAATGATTGGTTCTCAACAATTCCCTGAAATCACTTTTATTATGGAAGGAAGAAAGCTCCCTCAACTTTTCCAAAGAGATCTGTAATGTGGTCTTTGGGAGCAAAAATGATTGTACTGATGTCTGCTATTTAATGTTTCAACTAACCATCCCTTGCCTCATCAAGGCTATTGCCTTTGGTTGCTAAAGTTTTGAATACTTGCCATCTCCAGTCCTTTCAGCAGGTAATCCAGGTGAATTTGCTTTTCCAAAGGAGATTGGCTGATTCTATGTCCTGTTATTTGCAAACAGACCTTAAAATGCCTTTTCTTAGGTCTTCTACCTGCAACCCTGATTTGGAACTGCCAGTTCAATCTCAGTCACAATTATCTACTCCTCCATAAATGGCTGCACCTGTGTTTGCATAAAAACATCTCTAGTATGACATTATCTTTGTCTGTATGGCACTGAAGTAGGAATCTGACAGCTGATTAGAGAGTTGGAAAAAACACTCCAAAGAAAAGAACAAAAGATGCAGGAAAGAGCAGTGGGTGGGGTGCTGATGACAGACTCCATCAAATGCCTCATTTTACCTGAGGACAGCCTTTTTCTGAGAATCCCAGTTGTCTTCTGTTGGAACTGGGCTGCATCCCAGCATTCACCTGTGTGGCTGCACCTCTCCACCAGGTGGAGACCAGGGAGCTAGGAGTTAGAAGGAGAGTTTGAATTGGGTTGGTACACAGGGCACGTTCATGGGGTTAGGATCTGTGTAGAAACAGCCCCACATTCTGTTATAACTCTTGATGATGGAAGATGTTGTGTGAATGTTGGCACCTGGCATTCTGGAAGGGTCTGAGAGTGGGCTGCGAGGGGACCAGGGTGCAGGGACCGAGAAGGATGTGATGAGAGCACAGAGGTAGTCACTGACTCGCTCACACCCCTGCTCCGCCCCGAGGCCCAGGGTGGGGAGGATGAGGGGTGCACTTGGAAGGACTTGGCACTGCTAGGGCCCTTCCTTTGCCTCACTCTGTGAGCAGGGTCTAGAGGAGAAATGGAGGAGGATGCCCTGGTAGAAAAGAGATGGATCCTAAATGAGACTTCATTTCACAGGCTGACCCACTCAGCTTTAGCATCCAGTCTGTAACAAGATTAAAGGCTTAAGTGTCCTGAAACAGAAGATTCTCAGAAGAAAACTGCTGTTTGGCAAGTGGAGACTAGCATGCAGATTCCCTGGCCTTCAAGCTTAGGGTACAGAGGTAATCCCATGCACTTCTTCCTTATGCTCTTTATCTCTTATGGCTCAATCTCCCACTGAGTTTCCTCTTCCTCATTTGTTCACTCAACAGCTGACACACCTCTGTGTGGTCTTTCCTCTCTTTTCCGTGGGGGCTGCCACCCTGCAGTGGCCTTCCCTCTCACTCTCCGGTTTCCACTCTGACCCGTACTGTTTCCCCACTGCTACCATCCTCATATTCCCTCTGACCTTTCCTATTAGCCACAAGGAAGCCCAGATCCATGGTCCTCCTCATCAGAAGAGCAGCATTTAAGCCACTGAAAACATTGGCCTTCAATCATACACATTCTTGGTTTCCTCACCTGACTTTCCCCCTTGCCTCAAGTCCACTGCCTCTTTCTTTCAGGATCATGACTGAAGGAATCTCTCACATGTGAGTTGGCTTCTGGAGAAATGAACCTAGGACAGTCCTTAACCCTCAGCTTTTCCACCTGAATAAGAAATGCCAGAACTGCAGGAAAAAGCCTTGATTACTAAAATAAAAGAAGAACCTGGGTCATAGGTGGGAGTGCTGGACTGGCCTGAGTCATGATTCCCCTCAGGCCCTGATGGGCAGAACTTTGCTAATGTGCAAGGGCTTCCAGGAACTCACTGGAGCTGGCATTAGTGGGAGGGCAGTAAATGGCCCCCTAAAGGGACATTGGGGAAAAGGAGATAGAGAAGCCAGGTTTTCAAAATACACAGAGCGTGAGATGGACAGCGCTCGGACCTCTCCAGTTTTACTCACATTATTCCTTCTCAGTATTAGTCAAAGCCCAGAAAAATGAACTGAGTTGAAGTCTGAGGCCAGGGAATGTAGGACAGCATTATACTGAATTAACTTGGGCCACATTTATGAAGACCCAGGGAGATACACAAGAATACAAGGGAATCATTGCTTCTGACCATCCAATTGAGAAGGCCAATTATATATGAGAGTAACAGAAAAAGACCAAAACATCTTTAGGGCCAGTGGGGAGAAGTCCATATTGGACTAGAAGGAGAAAATAAAAAGAGTGATGTGAAATAGTGTATGTCTAGTGTGTAGTTCTAAATCATGCTATTGTAAAATGAAAACGGATTGGGTTTTGAGCTAACATGAATGCCTTAACCCAATCCATTGAAATTCTGATTTTAAAGTTCTGAGGATGAGGTTTGGATATCAGTATCTTTCAAAGCTCTGCTAATATGCATCAAGGATCAGAGGACAGTGGTTCTAATAGGATATAAGAAACCAACATGGCAATGGCCTATGAGTAGCTGCTTCCTCAAAAAGCTGAATATCAACAATTAAGGGAATTTGCATTCTTCTCTCAACAGAACTATTTTGTACAGCCTGGAGAAGAGAAAAGAGAAAAAAAGAGATGTAGATAGTTAAGTTAGATATATAATCTCTCTGTTTGGATTCAAGTTTCTCAAAATTTTCATAGTACAATTTACAAGAAAACAAACAAACAAACAAAAGAACATTACAAATGCCTCAAAGTATAAAATCACCCCTCCCCTTGCCACAAGAATACAGTTTAGTATTTCCTTTTCAAATGTTAAAATGCAACTTGCAGTTAGCTATTCACTTGACCTGTTTCACAGACTACTAACTGGTTCAGAAGAGCAGATGCAACAAAGTTTTTTTCACTGAATATATTCTTTATGCAAAAGCCCCCTAATGAGTATTAGGCTTTACCCTGCTATGTTTACCCTTTTACACACCCATCTATCAGTTCCGTTAAGTTCCTCAGTTGTCTCCAAATCTCTGCGACCCCATGGACTGCAGCAGGCCAGGCTTCTCTGTTCACCACCAACTCCCAGAGCTTGCTCACATTCATGTCCATTGAGTCGGTGAGGCCATCCTACCATCTCATCCTCTTTTGTCCCCTTCTCCTCCTGCCTTCAATCTTTCCCAGCATCAGGGTCTTTTCCTGTGAGTCAGTTCTTCACATCAGGTGGCCAAAGTATTGCACTTTCAGCTTCAGCATCAGTCCTTCCAATGAACATTCAGGACTGATTTCCTTTAGGATGGGCTGGTTGGATCTCCTTGCAGTTTAAGGGACTCTCAAGAGTCTTCTCCAACACCATCGTTCAAAAGCATCAATTCTTTGGCACTCAGCTTCCTTTATGGTCCAACTTTCACATCTATACATGACTGCTGAAAAACTCTAACTTTGACTAGATGGACCTTTGTTGGCAAAGTCACATCTCTGCTTTTTAATATGCTGTCTCAGTTTATCATAACTTTCCTTCCAAGGAGTAAGAGTCTTTTAAATTCATGGCTGCAGTCACCATCTGCAGTAATTTTGGAGCCCAAGAAAATTAAGTCTGTCTCTCTTTCCATTGTTTCCCCATCTATTTTCCATGACGTGATGGGACCAGATGCCATAATCTTCGTTTTTTTGAATGCATAGTTTTAAGCCACACTTTTCACTCACCTCTCACTTTCGTCAAGAGGCTTTTTAGTTCCTCTTTGCTTTCTGCCATAAGGGTGGTGTCATCTGCATATCTGAGGTTATTGATATTTCTTCTGGCAATCTTGATTCCAGCTGTGCTTCATCCAGCCCAGCATTTCACATGATGTACTCTGGATTTAAGTTAAATAATCAATATGAATATATACAGCCTTGACATCCTCCTTTCTCAATTTGGAACCATACTGTGTTCCATGTCCAGTTTTAATGATGCTTCTTGAGCTGCATACAGGTTTCTCAGGAGGCAGCTAAGGTGGTCTGGTATTCCCATCTCTTTAAGAATTTTCCATACTTTGCTGTGATCCTCACAGTCAAAGGCTGTGGCCTAGTCAAGAAAGCAGAAGTAGGTGTTTTTCTGTACACTAGCATAAAATACTAGGAGAGACTCTTTCTTAGAGAAAAGTTTGGGAAAAAGGTGATGAGAATTTAGTATAACTAAAGTGAATGCTGTTTCACTTCAGAGTTTGATTTGTGTAGATGTCAAGGATATTGCTAGAAATGCCTTAAGGTAGATCCAGCATGAAATCACCTTCATAGCATTTTGGTGTCCACAGGATGCAAATGGGTTGAGACACAGTTCCACTCCCTGCTCTCTTTTTGCCCATTTTATTTTGAGTTTCCCCCCTTTCCATTCATTCCTCAGTCTCTTTGGAGCAGGATTTCCCTGGAACGCCTTATTCCTGTCCAGGAGGATGACCAAACAGCCTCTATTAACTGTTGACTCCTCCAGATGGGAGCTTTCCTCTCTTCTCTACCTTCCCGCAAATGTGTAGGAAGGGCCTGTGGCCTGGGTTGTCAGTAACAAGTCATGTGGTTTTGGATAGTCCTTAGACCTTGAAAACATAGCTCCTCCCCTCTAAATTATGCAACTGGACTTGCATACATTCTGAGGTCCCTTTTGGTGCTCACATCCAGGACTCTCCGGTAGCCTGATTCTCCTCCTCAGAGGGCAGGGATGAAGATGTAGAAGAGGGTCCTTTCTCAATGAGGATCCTCTGCTCCCATAGCAGTCTATTTCCAGCTGTGTATGAGGGACGCTCAGCACGTCCATCCCTGAATGTGTGGGAAAGCGTACAGATGAAGGGGATTCAGAGTGAAAGGACTGTTGAGGATTGAGCGGTGGGGATCCAGTTAAGGCTCTGAAGCAGCTCTGAGCTGAGACATCACCAAGCTCAGGTGGGGTGAGGAGGGGTCCTTTGATGCTGCACCACAGACTAGAGGAAAGTTTAGGGAGGTGTTCCTTCTAAATCATGGATCTCACTTTCCTCTCCAGCCAGCCTATGCTCTCCCTTCAGCTCGTCCTGTCAACAGCTCTATCTGCCCCTGGCCCCAGTCACCATGTGGCCAACCCTCCAGTCTCAGCAGGACCTAACAAACACTCACATTGCTTCTCTCCCTCTCTCTGTCTTTCACAGATACCAATTACTTTAGGAACTAAGGAAAGATATTGTCAATTTGAGAAACCACACTATAAAATGTACCTTTTCCATTTGATGCAAAAAAAATCTACGACAGCAACTCAATTTAAACCTCAGCAACACTGGAGGGATCCTTTCCTGAGAATGAGCATCCCAACCGACAACCACGCTCCACACCCCAAGGGACAGAATTGATGGGAGTCATCCCAGTCATCAGCCTCGGAATGTCATCCTCAGTAACGTGATCAGTGCTTTGATGGACACACAGTTTGGAAAGACCTTCACTCTTGCGCCTCTAAATATTCGTCCTCCACACACCAGCATGGGAACAACTGGAAGAAGACAACATATCATCCCGGTCATTCTTTGCCACCAGATGGACTGTGCTCAAAGCAGACAGCATTTACTATGCATTGTTCTTGCTGAAAGTGTTTATCCTGTGTTTACTATTGAGGTAGATATCAGATAACTGCAGAATTTAGACCTTTGAACCAGACAACTGGCCTGTCTTTCTTCAAACAGTCGATGTTTGCACCAAAAAGACAGCAAAAAGGAGAAGAGATGTTTGAGGTTCCAAAGGACTAAAAAGATCATGTACTTTATTTCTTTAGTCCTTTGGAACCTTAAACATCTCCTCAGCTTCTTGTCTTTGATGCTCGTGACATTGACTTGTTTGCAGAGGATAGGTCAGCTGTCTACTCAAAGGTCTACATTTTGCAGTTGTCTGATCATTTCCTCATGAGTAAATTCAGGTGAACCCTTTTTGCCAGGAACGCCATCTAGTACATGCTGTGTGCTTCCTAGTGCAGCCTGTTTGGAGGCTAAGAGTGTCCACTTTACCTGTCACCACTATCATTATTTTAGCATTGAACACTGTTATGCAGAGGCTTAGAAGATCTGTTCATTGAAAAGACAGGCTTTTGTGTCTGTAATGAGTAATTTGATGAGTGGTATTTTGAGAGTGTATGAATATCATATTCTATGATGCTCTTTCTGTAAAAATTTTACCATCCTTTATTGATCCCTGATGTGTGTCAGTTATCACATCTGTGGTATTGCCAGATTTGTGCTGTGGAAAAGACAATCCCTACCCCTAACATATTATTAAAAATATTTTTGTGTTTCACTGTGGACCCATGCTTTTTTAAAATTCAGTGTTATAATCCCTTATGTTCTTACATTTATTTTTAATTGGAGGCTAACTGCTTTACACTGTTGTGCTGGTTTCTGCCATAAACCAGTGGGAATCAAACGTAAGTATAAATATGTCTCCTCCTTCTTGAACCTCCTTCCCACCCCTCCCCCACCCACAGTCCATTATTAACATGATTGATTTTATTAATATAAAGACTCTGTTTCTCATGTGCCGTGCTGTGCTTAATTGCTCAGTCGTGTCCGACTCTTTGCACCCCCATGGACTGTAGCCCCCCTGGCTCCTGTGTCCATGGGGATTCTCCAAGCAAGAATACTGGAGCGGGTTGCCATGCTCTACTTCAGGGGATCTTTCCAACCCAGGGATCGAACCCAGGTGTCCCCCATTGCAGGCGGCTTCCACCAGGGCAGCCCAACAATACTGGAGTGGGTATCCCATCCCTTCTCCAGGGAATCCGACAGCCAGGAATCGATCCGGGGTCTCCTGAATCCCAGGCAGATTCTTTACCAGCTGAGCTACCAGGGAAGCCCCTTTGTTTCTCCTATTCAGTTTTGTATCTTAAACTCCTCTCGCATCTTTTCATCTATGTTTACCATTTGTAGTAGATGGTATCTTCTCTGTTTCTTTCTCTGTGATTTTCTTTTCTTTGTGTATGCATATTTGGGTGTGTGTGTGTGTGTGTGTTTTGCTTGGTATTTTGGAAGGCCTGTATAGCTAGTTAGTGCACTAACATTTTTGACATGTTAGTCCTTTAGTATTTTGTCACATGTCTAATATTTGAAGTATATGTTTTAAATGTTGTCTATCAACCTCAACTACTTACTACTGTGATGATCGAGGATATTATTTGCTTTTTTCTTCTGTCTTTACCTACCTTATAGTATTATTACCTTATTGCATTATTTCAACCCAATCAAATGTATGCCCTTTATACACCATATTTCCCCTACCCTTTTTTGTTAATGTGCTAGTTGGTAGGGTAGAGGTAGGAGCTGGAGGAGGGGCCCACTGGGTCCTTTCGACCCCCTGGTGGCACAGGATGGCTGTCCCACTCTGGGAGTACTAGCAGCCTCCCTTCGGAAGTTTGAGGGTGTACCTAGGCTGCCCTCACAGCAGGGCCCACAGCACAGTGGCTTAAATCTACAATCACATTTATTCAGTGATGACCAGATGTACAAAACTCAGTTTCCTGTCAATTCTTGATGAGTAGAGTTCATCTTTAAAGAATTCTCATGATGGTATGGGGACTTATGTTTGATATACCTAATACTTTTTTTCTGTTGCTTTGATTCAGTACAGACACCTTGGCTAAACAAAAAGAACTTATCCACAATGAGTTCTATTGATATTTGAAAAAAAATATATTGTCTTACTTTGTATGTTCTGCTGAGATGTAGAATGTAAACTGATTTTTTTTCACTGAGGACAAAGAGTGATCTGGAGCTTCAGGACATGTTTTCTTTTAGAAAGCAAGTCTTTCAGCTCTCCTAGGATAGGTCTTAGAACTGACCATTCCAGGTCTATTGCCCCTAGGTATCTATAACTTTCCCTCCGATCCTTTCTCACTATCTTTTGTTCATATCTATTCTGTTCGATGTTTTCATTTTTAATGCAGTGTCCCTTATTAGTTTCCATAAATATGTTCTCTAAGTACCGTGTCATTTAGAGTTTTTTTCCAAAGAATTTTCTTTACCTTCAATTTTTTTTAATTTCTGCCAGTTCCAATTTCTCATTTTTTCTTTCCTATCTACTTCTATCTCATGTTCTGCATTTTTAATTAAAATATTGAAGTTTTTTCCATGTGTATGTGTCTACAAATGCTTTGTTCAGAATAATTCAAAATATGGATGCCATTTTACATTTCCCAATGTTCTTTGTGTGATTTTGAGGCAACCTTCTCATTTGCTGAAATTTTTGACTCCACCTGCAATGCGGGAGACATGGGTTCGATCCCTGGGTTGGGAAGATTCCCTGAAGGAGGGCATGGCAACCCAATCCAGTTTTCTTGCCTGGAGAATCTCTATGGACAGAAGAGCCTTGAGGGCTACATACAGTTCATGGCGTCCGCAGAGCTGACACAACTAAGCACACAGCACTCGAAAAAACATAGCTTTGACTGGAATATAGTTGGAACAAAAGTTTAAATGTCCTTCCCTGGTTATTCTGACATCTGTGTCAGCTCTCGGTCACTCATAAATGATCAATGTGTCCCTTCATTGTGAGTCATTTCCCCTTCCTCTTTGGATACCTAAAAATCGGATGGAATGCCAGACATTGTAAATGTTATCTTGTTGGGTGCTGGATAGTTTGTGTTCCTATAAATGTTGAGTTTTGTTCAGGGTTGCCCTTAAGTTATTTGTAAACAGTTTGATGGTCTCAGGTCTTGCTTTTATGCTTTACTAAATGGTCTGGAGCATCTGAACACTCAGTCTAGGGCTAACAAATTCCTGCTACTGAGCTAAGACTTCCTTGAGCACTCCACTCCACGATCTCCTTAATTACAAGGTTATTATTAGTATTTCCTAGTCTACCTGTTGAGGGCAAGCATGACTGTGAGTGCCAGGCTCTCTGTTCTGTCTGAGCCTGTGGAAGATTTCCCCCTGACTTTGGGAAGTTTTCTCCCAGGGCTGCACTGATCAGTACTTTGCTGCCCTCTGGAGGAGCCTCCTTTGCAGGGCTCTCCTGATTACCCTCAGCATGTCTCTCCTCCCTGGGAGTTTGTCCTATGCACTCTAGCTCCTTTGATATCCAGGAACTGGTCCTCAACTCAGCAAGGTCCACTGGGCTGGTTTTCAGTTTGCTCCTGGTGCCTCGCTTGGGAACTCTCCACGCAATCAGTTGGAGCCACTGGAGCCATTGTTTCCCATCTCTCAGGGATCACTCCCTGTCCTTCTTCACCTGATACCAAGTCTCCTGAAAATCTCTGTTTAATGTCCCCAGTCTGACTTTGTGGTTTCAGCAGTTCAGTAAACTTAGTTTCTATTAATTGTATATGGGTGTGGGGACCCTCTGAACTCAACTTGTGAAAAAACCATTAAGATTCTAAAAGAGTTCTACATGGTACAGAACACAGGTTCCCACTAAAATCTTTTGAGGTCTGTATTTGTCAAACAACAATTAAAGACTTCACACAAAGTGTCACGACTAGCAAACATCTTGCAAAGAAATCAGACATCATTGAGTGAGTGAACAACAACTGCAAGTATCTCAGTAGAAGTTTTGCCTGAGGTGTCTCAAAAGTAATCACACCCCTTCATTCAATTTCTTAAAGATTGGCTGACCTGCCTCTTGAGAAACCTGTATGCAGGTCAGGAAGCAACAGTTAGAACTGGACATGGAACAGACTGGTTCCAAATAGGAAAAGGAGGACATCAAAGCTGTTTACTGTCACCCTGCTTATTTAACTTATATGAAGAGTACATCATGAGAAACGCTGGACTTGATGAAGCACAAGCTAGAATCAAGATTGCAGGGAGAAGTATCAATAACCTCAGATATGCAGATGACACCACCCTTATAGCACAAAGTGAAGAACTAAAAATTCTCTTGATGAAAGTGAAAGAGGAGAGTGAAAAAGTTGGCTTAAAACTCAACATTCAGAAAACTAAGATCATGGCATTCAGTGCCATCACTTCATGGCAAATAGATGGGGAAACAGTGGAAACAGTGGCTGACTATTTCTCTGGGCTCCAAAATCACTGCAGATGGTGATTGCAGCCATGAAATAAAAAGACACTTACTCCTTGGAAGGAGAGTTATGACCAACCTAGATAGCATATTAAGCAGCAGAGACATTACTTTGCCAACAAAGGTCCGACTAGTCAAGGCTATGGTTTTTCCAGTGGTCATGTATGGATGTGAGAGTTGGACTATAAAGAAAGCTGAGCGCTGAAGAATTGATGCTTTTGAAATGTGGTGCTGGAGAAGACTCTTGAGAGTCCCTTGGACTGCAAGGAGATCCAAGGAGTTCATCCTAAAGAAGATGAGTTCTCGGTGTTTATTGGAAGAACCAGTATTGAAGCTGAAACTGCAGTCCTTGGGCCACCTGATGCGAGGAGACCTGAATGTGATTTCCAGGTAAGAAGATTCCCTGGGGAAAAAAAACAGCGACCCACTCAAGTATTTTTGCCTTGAAAAAAATCTCACAGAGAAGCCTGGCAAACTACACTCCGTGGGAACCACAAAAGTCAGATACAACTGAATAACTAAATCACTGCCAAGGAAACATGGATTAAGTCTGCAGTTATTACTTAGTTATCAGGGGAAAGCGCGCACGCAGTCCCCCACTACCATAAATTATACAGTCGAGTTTCCCCTATTTGAGGAAATCGCAGAGGTCAACACACCCGGAGTGCAATGGGTGAGCCTCGCCCTGGGAGAACCACATTCTTGATCATGGTATCTCCTCTGCCAGGTAAGTATGAGTTGACCTTCCCCCTGCCCCCCGCACAGCCTTAGACACGTTCACTGTACACACACGCTGACTTTGCCGTTTCCCCGCAGTTCTTCCACTATCCTCCGCACCCTCTCCTTTCCCACACCCCTCAGTCCCTCCAAATAACTCTTCTAAAAAATATATCCAACAAAATCTCATGAAAATTTCCGTAACGAGGGAAGTGGCTCGCTAGGAACAGGACCACTTCGCTGCAAGATTTACATAAACCAACCCCATTCGGGACCTCTAAGGCGGCTCCTCTTCTTCAACCCAACCCACACCTGTGGAGATAACCAGTGGCGAGTCCCCTGTGACGGGAAGTGACGTCATGACTTCATCAACGTTAGCAATCGACATAGTTACAAGGATAGAAAAGACCTGGGGCGTCTTTGGTGGCTCAGGCGGTAAAGCGTCAGTTTACAATCCGGGAAACCCGGGTTCGATTCCTGGGTCGCGAGGGTCCCCTGAAAAAATGGCTAACCCACTCCAATATGCTTGTCTGAAAAAATCCATAGACGGCGGATCCTGGTAGGCTACAATCTATGGGCTTGCAAAAAGTCCAACACGACTCAGCAATATAACCTTCACTGTTTAAATGAGACATACACGGGTTTTTATTTCTTTGCACTTTAAAATTTTTATTTTTTATTTGGGTATAGCCAGTTAACAATGTTGTGGTAGTTTCAGGTGAATAGAGAAGGGATTCAGCCATACATATACATGGAGATACGGACGGATTTTGCCAGCCTCCTCGGAGTCTGACCCTTCGGGCTGGATTGCACGCCGACGAGAGAAATTTAGGGATCGTGTGTTACACTGATGCAAAAGTTTTTAAGTAATAAATAAGTTGTAAAAACATGTCAGGAAGCAACAGTTAGAACTGGACATGGAACAACAGACTGGCTCCAAATAGGAAAAGGAGGACATCAAGGCTGTATATTGTCACCCTGCTTATTTAACTTATATGCAGAGTACATCATGAGAAACGCTGGGCTGGCAGAAGCACAAGCTGGAATCAAGATTGCCGGGAGAAATATCAATAACCTCAGATATGCAGATGACACCACCCTTATGGTACAAAGTGAAGAACTAAAAATTCTCTTGATGAAAGTGAAAAAGGACAGTGAAAAAGTTGGCTTAAAGCTCAACATTCAGAAAACTAAGATCATGGCATTCGGTCCCATCACTTCACGGCAAATAGATGGGGAAACAGTGGAAACAGTGTCAGACTTTATTTTTGGGGGCTGCAAAATCACTGCAGATGGTGACTGCAGCCATGAAATTAAAAGACGCTTACTCCTTGGAAGGAAAGTTATGACCAACCTAGATAACATATTAAATAGCAGAGACATTACTTTGCCAACAAAGGTCCGTCTAGTCAAGGCTCTGGTTTTTCCAGTGGTAATGTATCGGTGTCAGAGTTGGACTGTGAAGAAGGCTGAGCACCAAAGAATTGATGCTTTTGAACTGTGGTGTTGGAGAAGACTCTTGAGAGTCCCTTGGACTGCAAGGAGCTCCAACCAGTCCATCCTAAGGGAGATCAGTCCTGGGTGTTCATTGGAAGGACTGATGCTGAAGCTGACACTCCAGTACTTTGGCCACCTCATGCCAAGAGTTGACTCATTGGAAAAGACTCTGATGCTGAGAGGGATTGGGGGCAGGAGGAGAAGGGGACAACAGAGGATGAGATGGCTAGATGGCATCACCAACTCGATGGACATGAGTTTGAGTAAATTCCGGGAGTGGGTGATGGACAGGGAGGCCTGGCGTGCTGCAATTCATGGGGTCGCAAAAAGTCAGACACGACTGAGAGACTGAACTGAACTGAACTGAAAACAGTGAATAGAAATACAGAGACAAAATAAAAGCATATGTATATTTCATGTGTGTAAACATATGGATTTCGGGTTACATCTCAAAGTGCTACTCGGTGGACTTGTTTTCTGCGCAGATTCTTCCTGTTTCATTCTGAGGATATCCCAAGGACCATGCTTTTCCTTTGCTTACCATACAGAATACAAGAAATGAGGACTCTGAAATAGAACCTGATGACTAAAATAAGGGCAAGAAAGATGACGTGAGAGAGTGACGTTTGCTTGGAGAGTGAGGTTTGTCTATTTGTTTTCTCTTACTGCAGAAGACTGGGTTAGACCTGAGGGCAGAGAAGTGGGAGGCTGGAGAAGACAGCCAACTTGTGTTTTCCGACCAGAGGGCAAGGGGAAATGGAGTAACTTGATCCTTGAGGTGCCTTTGGTTTAAGGGGGAAGGTGACTTCTGGAAAATCTTGGGGCGAACAGCAAAGGAACTCAGCATGCAGTTAACTTCCACGAAGAATCTCGCTTTCTGCCTCCCTCCCCCCCCCCCATTTCTATCTCTGCAATATCAGAAATAGATTCTGGCTCTTTTCATGTGACATAAACTTAAATCCAGGGCTAGTAATACCTTAGAGAATCTCCAGAAAACTGGAGAATGAATTTATACAAACTGGGAGGAATAAAAAAGGCTGATGAAAGCGAGCATACAAACCAAATGGAACGGACACTGGTGCCTTCTGCTCAGTGACAAACCCTCTAACTGCACAGCTGACCCTGTTGGGCCTGGGCACTAGACACCACCCGTGGTTCCATGACTTCTGCTGCACCTGGTTGGTGTTCAACTAAAGATCTTGTGGTGGGGGGATTCTTCTGTTGTAGTGGCCAGAAAGAATTTTCCCAGGGCCTACCCCTGTGTCTCTCACCTCCTATTAAATGCTGGAGTATTTGTTACTTGTAGGGAGTGGCCAGTTCCTGGTAATAGATCCATATCTTAGCCCCTCAGAAAACTAAGTGTGTGATCCTCAGAAGTTGCAGAATATGGAAAATTTCTCATCAAAGGAAAGCGGTGTTCAGATAGTAGTTGATCAAGATGTAACAAAGGAGAACCCTGCACCTAGCCCAGTGAAGAACATTATAAATTCAGTGCCCCATTTGACACAGTGCAACCCTGTGTCAAATAGACCAGGCACGCACAACCCTGTCTTGGAGCATACTAGACGTTTATCCCTGAGTGCAAGCGAGGTTTCAGCCTCTTATATGGGGATGGTTGTACCTCATCCAGTATTATTTACATTTTCTACACTGAGAATTAAATAGCTTGAAAGTTCCCATTTCTGGGGATAGAGTAATTGGTCTAAAGCTATGGTAACAAATTCCCACCATAACTGGTTTTAAATATTCTTTATTCACCGAGGTCCACTGTAGGAGTTTCCTATTGCTACTGTTACATGTCACTACATATTTAGTGCCTTAAAACAACACACATTTCTTTCTTTTTTTTGGGGGGGGGGATTCATTTTTTTTTTTTTTATTAGTTGGAGGCTAATTACTTCACAACATTTCAGTGGGTTTTGTCATACATTGATATGAATCAGCCATAGATTTACACGTATTCCCCATCCCGATCCCCCCTCCCACCTCCCTCTCCACCCGATTCCTCTGGGTCTTCCCAGTGCACCAGGCCCGAGCACTTGTCTCATGCATCCCACCTGGGCTGGTGATCTGTTTCACCCTAGATAGTATACATGCTGTTCTTTTGAAATATCCCACCCTCACCTTCTCCCACAGAGTTCAAAAGTCTGTTCTGTGTTTCTGTGTCTCTTTTTCTGTTTTGCATATAGGGTTATCGTTACCATCTTTCTAAATTCCATATATATGTGTTAGTATGCTGTAATGTTCTTTATCTTTCTGGCTTACTTCACTCTGTATAATGGGCTCCAGTTTCATCCATCTCATTAGAACTGATTCAAATGAATTCTTTTTAACGGCTGAGTAATATTCCATGGTGTATATGTACCACAGCTTCCTTATCCATTCATCTGCTGATGGGCATCTAGGTTGCTTCCATGTCCTGGCTATTATAAACAGTGCTGCGATGAACATTGGGGTGCATGTGTCTCTTTCAGATCTGGTTTCCTCAGTGTGTATGCCCAGAAGTGGGATTGCTGGGTCATATGGCAGTTCTATTTCCAGTTTTTTAAGAAATCTCCACACTGTTTTCCATAGCGGCTGTACTAGTTTGCATTCCCACCAACAGTGTAAGAGGGTTCCCTTTTCTCCACACCCTCTCCAGCATTTATTGCTTGTAGACTTTTGGATAGCAGCCATCCTGACTGGCGTGTAATGGTACCTCATTGTGGTTTTGATTTGCATTTCTCTAATAATGAGTGATGTTGAGCATCTTTTCATGTGTTTGTTAGCCATCTGTATGTCTTCTTTGGAGAAATGTCTGTTTAGTTCTTTGGCCCATTTTTTGATTGGGTCATTTATTTTTCTGGAATTGAGCTTCAGGAGTTGCTTGTATATTTTTGAGATTAATCCTTTGTCTGTTTCTTCATTTGCTATTATTTTCTCCCAATCTGAGGGCTGTCTTTTCACCTTACTTATAGTTTCCTTTGTAGTGCAAAAGCTTTTAAGTTTCATTAGGTCCCATTTGTTTAGTTTTGCTTTTATTTCCAATATTCTGGGAGGTGGGTCATAGAGGATCTTGCTGTGATTTATGTCGGAGAGTGTTTTGCCTATGTTCTCCTCTAGGAGTTTTATAGTTTCTGGTCTTACATTTAGATCTTTAATCCATTTTGAGTTTATTTTTGTGTATGGTGTTAGAAAGTGTTCTAGTTTCATTCTTTTACAAGTGGTTGACCAGTTTTCCCAGCACCACTTGTTAAAGAGGTTGTCTTTTTTCCATTGTATATCCTTGCCTCCTTTGTCAAAGATAAGGTGTCCATAGGTTCGTGGATTTATCTCTGGGCTTTCTATTCTGTTCCATTGATCTATATTTCTGTCTTTGTGCCAGTACCATACTGTCTTGATGACTGTGGCTTTGTAGTAGAGTCTGAAGTCAGGCAGGTTGATTCCTCCAGTTCCATTCTTCTTTCTCAAGATTACTTTGGCTATTCGAGGTTTTTTGTATTTCCATACAAATTGTGAAATTCTTTGGTCTAGTTCTGTGAAAAATACCGTTGGTAGCTTGATAGGGATTGCATTGAATCTATAGATTGCTTTGGGTAGAATAGCCATTTTGACAATATTGATTCTTCCAATCCATGAACACGGTATGTTTCTCCATCTGTTTGTGTCCTCTTTGATTTCTTTCATCAGTGTTTTATAGTTTTCTATGTATAGGTCTTTTGTTTCTTTAGGTAGATATACTCCTAAGTATTTTATTCTTTTTGTTGCAATGGTGAATGGTATTGTTTCTTTAATTTCTCTTTCTGTTTTTTCATTGTTAGTATATAGGAATGCAAGGGATTTCTGTGTGTTAATTTTATATCCTGCAACTTTACTATATTCATTGATTAGCTCTAGTAATTTTCTGGTAGAGTCTTTAGGGTTTTCTATGTAGAGGATCATGTCATCTGCAAACAGTGAGAGTTTCACTTCTTCTTTTCCTATCTGGATTCCTTTTATTCTTTTTCTGCTCTGATTGCTGTGGCCAAAACTTCCAACACTATGTTGAATAGTAGTGGTGAGAGTGGGCACCCTTGTCTTGTTCCTGATTTCAGGGGAAATGCTTTCAGTTCTTCACCATTGAGGGTGATGCTTGCTGTGGGTTTGTCATATATAGCTTTTATTATGTTGAGGTATGTTCCTTCTATTCCTGCTTTTTGGAGAGTTTTAATCATAAATGAGTGTTGAATTTTGTCAAAGGCTTTCTCTGCATCTATTGAGATAATCATATGGTTTTTATCTTTCAATTTGTTAATGTGGTGTATTACATTGATTGATTTGCAGATATTAAAGAATCCTTGCATTCCTGGGATAAAGCCCACTTGGTCATGGTGTATGATTTTTTTAATATGAAAACAACACACATTTCTTATCTTATGATTCTGGAGGTCAGAAGTTCAAGATGCATCTCCCTGGGCTAAAATCAATGTGACAGCTGGGTTGTGGTGGTTCTTGGAGATGCTAGGGGAGAATCTGTTTGCCTTGTCCAGCATCTAGAAGATGCCCAGATTCTACTCTCATGGGCCACTTTCATCTTCAAAGCTAGTTACAATTGATCAAGTTATTCTCACAACACATTATTCTGACACCAACTCTCTTTCCTCCCTCTATATGACCTTTGTGATTCCATGCAGTGCCCATCTCAAGATCTTTAATTTAATCACACTGCAAAGTCTCTTTTGCCATGTCAAGTAACATAATCACAGATTCCAGGGACCCAGATGTGGACATCTTTGGGGAAGCATTAGACTGACACCGCAGCCAGAATCCTCAGTACCACATTTCTGCTCCCTTCTGAAACTCATCCAGGTGAAAGCAAGTCAGTCCACGGCTTCTTAGAATCAGCCAGTCAACAGCTGTGCCCTGAGCTCAGGCACTAGAGCCAGAGAGAGAGAGAGAGAAGGAGAAAGTCTATGGGGAGATGAATCTGAGTAGCCAGTGCCTGGGAAGTTCCTAGGGACTAGAGCTGAGAGCTGCAAATGCCTTCATGGGGGGAGAAGGCTGGGGAGGGTGTTAGGAACTGAATGTATATCACCACCACCAGCACCCACCACCACCTAATTCATATGTTGAACCCTAATCCCTGTGGGGCTGTATTTGGAGAAAGCATTTTGAGGAAGATGTTGTTCAGTCACGTTCACCTCTTTGCGACCGCTGTGGTCTTCAGCATGCCAGGCTTCCCTGTCCTTTACATCTCCTGGAGATTGCTCAAACTCATGTCCGTTGAGTCGGTGATGCCATCCAACCATCTTGTCTTCTGTTGTCCCCTTCTCCTCCTGCCTTCTATCTTTAAGGAAGTAATTAAGGTGGCTCAGACGGTAAAGCGTCTGCCTACAATGCGGGAATCTGGGTTTGATTCCTGGGCCTGGAGGATCCCCTGGAGAAGGAAATGGCAACCCACTCCAGTACTCTTGCCTGGAAAATCCCATAGCCAGAGGATCCTGGTAGGCTACAGTCCATGGGCTTGCAAAGAGTCAGACATGACTCAAGGATATAACTTTCACTTGCATAAGCTTAAATGAGGCCGTAGCCTTGGGGTCCTGATCTGATAGGATTAGTGTCCTTGTGAGAAAAGAAACCAGAGAGCTTGGGCTCCTGCCCTACCCCAGCTCAACCACACAGAAGAAGCCCGGAGAGGACCCAGTGAGAAATCTGCTATAACATTTGCAAGCCAGGAAGAATTTTGCATCATCAATTGAATTGACATGACATGACATGAACGTGACATGAGTCTTTATCTTGGACAACCAGCCTCCAGAATGTGTGAAAACAGACTGATAGTTAAGCCACCCAATCTATGGTAATTTTGTATGGCTTGCCTGAGCTGACTAATACAGGAGGTTGCTTAACCATTGGCCTGAGAATCTTCTCCTACCTGGGCCTTTGTGGGATCTGCCCCAATTTTGTTCATTTCCTGTAATTAGTACTCACAGCCTGCTTTCCCTTGTTGAGGCTTATCTGTGACTTTAGAATGAGAATTGATCACCTGGTTTAGGGTTTTATAGTATAAGTTATTCCACGTAACAATAACCTGCACAAAGGAGTTGGTTTTTTGGGGGTTTTTTTTGTAAACAGTTTTTGCATCTTCCCAAATATCAACCTGGCATGTTTTGAACAGCCAGATTGAGATTTTTGCAGAGTGACCCCATGAGAACATGTGGCCTGCATTTCCTCTTCTCCTGGGAGATTTATGTGGTTTGGACTCTCCAGAGCGACAGACTAAGGTTTGGGTGCTGGTGAGGAATCTGTGGCTAGCTCTAAGGAGACCTAGGCAAAAAAGAAAAAATTCCTAGATCAGAGCATGGAAGGGGGCTGGAGGGGGATGTGATAAGAGGCTGCTCTTATGGGAATCAAGAGGGTTGGAGGATGAAAGAGGTGGTTGGGCATGTGTAACTGTCCACCATGAGGTCAGGAGAAGTTCAAGAGAGAGCAGCTGCTATTCTGGGACCAGGGACTAGAACTTTCTTTGCCATTCAGGCTCTGGTCATCTTCCTCCTTACTCTGCCTCTGTTTTCCTCTCCTCCTCCTTTAGAATTGACAAGGAAACATATTATCCCTTAAAGCCTTCAGAAGGTAAGACAGTCCTGTTGACATTTTGAGTTTAGTCTAATGAGAACTTTGTTGGCCTCCAACAAAATTGAAGATAATAAAAGTGTGTTCTTTTAAGGTAATAAAAGTGTGTTCTTTTCAGAGGCTAAACTCATGGTCACTTATTAGAGCAGACATAGAACATCAGTTCAATGTGTCTGTTACATTCACTTTAGAAGTTATAAGATGGGGGACATAATGAACCCTGTATGGACCTGCAGGTTGTCTACTGACAGGTCAAGCAATATTGGTACTTCTTTGAAGCATTTCATTAAGTGTCTTTTTTCCTTTCTGTTTTTTTCCCCTCAAGGACTCTCACCCTATTTCCTGCACAGTTGTACCCAACGTGGTTCTCATTTACAGCAAATTGGAAGACATTGGTGATGACACAGGTTGATTTCATTTGGTTTAGAATGGGTTCTAACATGTAGAGGGAAATAATTTATGAAAAGTTAAATATTGTAGAATACTCCATCTTAAAGATACACTTTTTTGCAACTTTTTTTTAAAATTAGGGTGAAGCACTATCTTTTAAAGGGTGAAACACAAATTAGCTTTTTGGAATTTTCCCCAAAAGTAATTTGTGATTTGATCCTGACCAGGTCTGAAATTTACATGATTCATATGCTGTTGTTTTTGTAAAATCTTTGTCCACAAAATGATGTTTTTTAAAAGCATTACTTGAGTCCTCCATTAATTACTGGTTATATTATCAATTCCTAGAGTCCCCAGCAACACTGGGATGAAGGAAAAATTTCTGGGATGCTTGAATCACCACACAGTAAAAGATACTCCATTTTACTACTTTATCTTAAAATAATAGTTCATAGCCTGGCTGACTTTTCACCCATTCTGCTGATTCTGCCAGTGAGTTCCTCTATAGTGACAGCCAGAAGTGCTGATGGAAAATATGTAATTAGCTAAGTGTAAAAAGCAGAAGTTGAGGTCTTTCCATCTACTTCAAAAAGGGGGCATGTCTCTCTACCTCAAGGCTGAGCCTCTTGAAGGATCGTTTTGTAATTGGTGGCAGGGGTGGTGAGTTTTTTTGTTCATGTTGTTGCTTATTTTATTTTTCAACTGTTACTAGGAATTAACTGTGGAATGAGTGCTTGATTTTAATTCTGGAAGGCAAAAGATTGTAACGAAGGACATTTTCCAAGGAATGTTTGAAGATCTTCATGTTAATTTGTGGTTCAACGAATCTACTTTTTAATTAAATATTTTTAATTAAAAGAGAACAAACTTATATATGGGTTTGACTCAGTATTATAGAACAATAGGTCTTAAACGGTGATCTACAGATTACCCACATCAGAAACATATGGTTGTGTTTATGTGAAAAATTCAGACTCTAGGACTCCACACCAACAAAATCTCTGGGAAATGGAAGCCAGGAAATATATTCTCGCTAAATAGACCAGAAATAGGAGGCCCTGGGCCTCTCCTACTGCTTCCGTGGGCCTGAGGAGCTGAGCCTGTGTTCCAGGTGCTCCTGTGGGTGGTTGTTAATGCAGATGGACTCCTCTAGGCGCTGGGGCAGATTCCAGATTTCACCAAGATGTTCCTCTAGCAGGTCAGCCCCTGCAGCCACCTAGCAGGACAGGAGGAGGTGGGGATGGAGCACCCTGGTCACTCGTGGGGCCCACATTGGGGGTGGGGCTCGGCCAGCAAAATCCCAAAGATCACCATCCTCTCTCACACAGACATCCAGAAGTTTAGGTGAGCTTGCTTGAAGAGTAAACTGGCTTCAAACACAGGACAGGTGATGCTAAGCAAGCCCCAGTGGCCTCCTCCCATACAGGGGTATGTGTAAGGGACTTGTAATACATGGCCAGTTACCTGGGCAACTGGTAGGTGTAAGGCGTTTCCCATTGTCTAGAAAAATAACTGAAGGCTGTGGCTCTCAGTCTAGACCCTAGACAGGTGTTAACTTTGCCTCAGTTGACTTGAGGGTACTAGGGAGGAGCTCAATTAAGCTTAATTCCTGTCCTTGCACTGACCCTTGACTGAACATTCCTTTGCAAGGAACAATGCTCTTCCTCCACCCTTAGAGAGAAGGCCTAAGGTAAAAGTGGGTATCTCATGGACTTCCCTGGTGGCCCCATGATTAAGAATATGCCTGCCAATGGAGGGGACATGAGTTTGATACCTGGACCAGGAAGATTCCACATGCTGCAGGGCAACAAAGCCCATGTGTTCACCACAGCTAGTGAAGCTCATATGCTCTAGAGTCCTGGCTCCATAACAAAAGAAGGGACCACAATGAGAAGCCTGTGCACCATAACTAGAGAGTAACCTCCACTTGCTGCAACTAGAGCAAGGTCCTGCATAGCAATGAAGACCCAGCACAGCCAAAAATAATAAATAAAGTTTAAACTGTTAGTACCTCATGTCAACTCATCCTGTGTGGTTAATGATTGGTTCTCAACAATTCCCTGAAATCACTTTTATTATGGAAGGAAGAAAGCTCCCTCAACTTTGCCAAAGAGATCTGTGATGTGGTCTTTGGGAGCAAAAATGATTGTACTGATGTCTGCTATTTAATGTTTCAACTAACCATCCCTTGCCTCATCAAGGCCATTGCCTTTGGTTGCTAAAGTTTTGAATACTTGCCATCTCCAGTCCTTTCAGCAGGTAATCCAGGTGAGTTTGCTTTTCCAAAGGAGATTGGCTGATTCTATGTCCTGTTATTTGCAAACAGACCTTAAAATGCCTTTTCTTAGCTCTTCTTCCTGCAACCCTGATTTGGAAGTGCCAGTTCAATCTCAGTCACAATTATCTACTCCTCCATAAATGGCTGCACCTGTGTTTGCATAAAAACATCTCTAGTATGACATTATCTTTGTCTGTATGGCACTGAAGTAGGAATCTGACAGCTGATCAGAGAGTTGGAAAAAACACTCCAAAGAAAAGAACAAAAGATGCAGGAAAGAGCAGTGGGTGGGGTGCTGATGACAGACTCCATCAAATGCCTCATTTTACCTGAGGACAGCCTTTTTCTGAGAATCCCAGTTGTCTTCTGTTGGAACTGGGCTGCATCCCAGCATTCACCTGTGTGGCTGCACCTCTCCACCAGGTGGAGACCAGGGAGCTAGGAGTTAGAAGGAGAGTTTGCATTGGGTTGGTACACAGGGCACGTTCATGGGGTTAGGATCTGTGTAGAAACAGCCCCACATTCTGTTATAACTCTTGATGATGGAAGATGTTCTGTGAATGTTGGCACCTGGCATTCTGGAAGGGTCTGAGAGTGGGCTGCGAGGGGACCAGGGTGCAGGGACCGAGAAGGATGTGATGAGAGCACAGAGGTAGTCACTGACTTGCTCACACCCCTGCTCCGCCCCGAGGCCCAGGGTGGGGAGGATGAGGGGTGCACTTGGAAGGACTTGGCACTGCTAGGGCCCTTCCTTTTCCTCACTCTGTGAGCAGGGTCTAGAGGAGAAATGGAAGAGGATGCCCTGGTAGAAAAGAGGTGGATCCTAAATGAGACTTCATTTCACAGGCTGACCCACTCACCTTTGTGTTTACCTGTGGGTTTGGAGTGAAGCTGGCACATGGAGGAGCCTGAGGATAGGTCTCCAGTTATGGTCACTTCCTGAGGTCTCATCATGTACCACTGGCCACTGCTGCCCAGTTCTGTCCTGGAAGAGAGTGGGGCTGGGCAGGGTTGGGCACCATGCTATAAAGAAGACATTTTCCCTTGAGAAGCCACCTTGACAAGGGACTTGTTTTACTTAAGCTGAGTCATGCCTGTTGCTGCTAGGATTTCAAGGTCTTCATTCTCAGCCATTTGTTTAATGTTGGGGCTTTTTCCTTCATGAGAACCTCCCTGGAATTTTTGTCTGAAATGCAGTTTCTCGAGTCTTATCCCCACGTTTACAACAGGTCCTGTAGTGTCTCTGGTGTAGATTTCCTATACTGTGCAGCCAGCACCCAGGGATTGGGACCTGTCTCCTGTGTGATATCACAGTTAATCATCAAGGTTAGTACTACTTTCTCCATTTTACATGATACATTCTTCTCCATTATACATGAGATCCATATGCTCATAGAGGGTAATGAAATCACCATGCAAAGCAGACTTGGTATTTTGGGGGAGTTGGAATTTGCATCTTGGACTTCTGTCACCGGGGCTGTGCTTTCATTGTTTTCACATAGACACAGGGTAGGATCGGTGGAAATCAGGTAGGGAGCAGAAGACCTCAGTAAGAGTTAGTGATTCCTGGTAACTAGTATGGATCTGCTTGACAAGTATTTACTGAATATTCTATGTGGCAGGCTTTGAAGAGACTTTGGGTGGAGGGTGACTGAGGCACAGAGAAGGCCTGGCTCTCAGGGATATGGCCTCTAGCACAGGAGCCAGATGCTTTACAGAGAAGCACATCTAATTTTAAAATACAGACTGTGACGTATTCAACATTCATGCATTCCTTGGTCCCACTGTGTCCACCAAGTTGGTAAACACAGTATAAATATGGGACTACTGGGAGGACTTTGGGCTTCTGGTGATTCAGATGGTAAAGAATCTGCCTGCAATGCAGGAGACCTGCGTTCAATCCCTGGGGCAGGAAGATACCCTGGAGAAAGAAATGCCAATTATAAATACAGGACTATTGAAAAGACATGAAATTCTTTTGGGGAAATGTCCATCAGGTATTTTTATTTTAGGAAGGAAACTAAGAAGAATGTTTGATCAAATGTCCCCTGAAATTTAGCCATGGGTTCCTGGTGCTTTTGGATACAAAAACTTGTGGTCAAGGTTTGTGCAGCAGCTATGCTGCCTAAGGGTGTGGGAATATAGGCAAAATCTCCACATCTCTCTGGGCCTCAGTTTCCCCATCTGTAAGAGAAGGTTATTCCAATTCTCCAAATTCCTTTCCTGCTGAGTTTTTTCTGAGTGCATAAGAGACTGAGATGCATGTTAAACGTGCACTGGGATCTGCAGCCAAGACCTGATCTTGGTTCCTTCTCTGTGTGTCTACTATAGGAGCCTCAACTGGGCCCACACACTGGAAACACAGAGAGGAGAGAGGGGATGGAAGAAAGGAAATCAGCAGGTTTGGAAGATGAGAAAACCCAGAGAAAAGCAAGGTAATGGTCGAGGAGCTGTTTGCCAAGGGAGGTGAGGATAAGGACAAGTTGAGCTTGGAAAGTTCAACAGGAAGTGAGGAATGCACAGCATCATCTAAGTTCTCAAGGAGCAAGAGCTGAGCAGGAAGGACCAGGAGAGTAATTTAGTCCACAGTGAACTTGTGCACCTGCCGAGGGGATCCACACAACGGATCCAGTTGGCTTATACTGCTAGGAGCACCAAGTCCAGGAGGAGGATGAGGTCTATACTGCTGGGAGCACCAGTTCCAGGAGGAGGAGGATGAGACCCTGAGGCTCTGCCGTAGACCCCCAGCCTGAAACGTGGAAGCGCCCACATGTGGATGTCCTCCAAGTAAGTGTGCAATAAGGTGGATAAATGGTGTTTGGAGAAAATTAGAGATCTTCATTCTTATCAGGGGCCAGGATAATGGGACTCATTTCTGAAGCAGAGATGGTATGTACAATTCTGCATGTACAATTTTGAGGCTTTACACACATCATCTCTTAGCTATATGTTGAGTGCTTAATTTGCAGACAAGAAAGAGTATGTATACTGTTCCATTGTATAAATTTGTTAAAAAGGCAAATTCATCTAAACTGGCAATGGTTCCTTGGGGCTAAGAGTTGAGGGAGTGATGGACTGCAAAGGGGAACAAGGAAAGTTGTGACCAATGGAAACACCCTGCATCTTGATTCTGGCTGTGGTTTCCATAGTGTATACATCTATCAAAATGCATTTAGTTGTATATTTTTAAATGGTGCAGTCAAGAGGACTCATATAAAATCTACCATGTTTCTCCATACCAGCAATATTAGGAAATGAAATTCAGTAAAACATAATAGAGAGAAACATCCATGATCATTTAATGGTGAAGAATACAGATACTGACGACTCCTGAAATCTATTGCTAAGAGAAATTAAAGAAGACCTAAATAAACAGAAATATACATTATATTCATAGATTGGAAAACAATATTTTTAGAATGTTAAATGCTTGTTCTTCTGAATAGTATTACAGCTGGCATTTGGGGGGAGGTATAGTTTTGCAGGCGAATTATAACAAGTAAGTGGAAATCAAAGTGTCTCAATTAGCCAAGACGGAGAATTAAGTTGGAGGATTTACTCTACTAGATTTCAAAACTCAGGTTAAAACTACAGTAATAAAAAAAAAAAAAAAAAACTACAGTAATTAAGACACTATACTGGTGTAAGTAAACAGAACACAAACTGATGAATGAAAGAGGAAAGATAGAAAAGTTACCCACACCCATATTCAGCTTTTTAATAAAGTCACAAATATGCATCACGGGGTAATGATAGACTTCTCTGAAAAATATCTGTTGTGATAAACAGTATCAAGTGAGAAATTATTAATACATTGGGGAAGTTCTCGGTAGAAATGCAGTATAGGTGAAGGAAACAGCTTGTTGGAAAAATCTGACACAAGAGTGAACTGGAAAATGTGGTCTGGGGTTTCAGAGTAGAAGGGACGCTACCCAGGTGTGGCTCCAGCACTTACAGCAAGGGGGTCTTGGCCCTTTAGAGACCCTCTCTGTGCCTCAGTTTCTTCAACTGCAAAGCAGCAGAGAGTTATGTTTTTGGCACCAGTCAATTTTGAACACTAGAAGTACCATAAATGAAATAATCATCCCCTCGAATCATGAGGGAGGTCAATGATATCAGTGGGTAAAACTAAGTGCACACCTGAGTACCTTTAACAAATAGATTCCAGGTCCCGCCTCAACTCGCTGAACCACAGTTGCTTCAGGAGAGGAGTGTGCACTTGTCTGGGTGCTAAGTCTCCGGGGTGACTCTTACAATGATCAGCTTGGGGACAGAACACAGTGAGATGTATAACTTTTACCCAAACACAAGTAGGACAGAGCAGAAGCACAGGGGTGTTTCCAATCCAGTGACTAAAGCAGAGGACTGTTGGAAGACTCTAGAGTTGAAGGACTAGGCCCATCTGACCCCATTTTACTCTTGTCCAGTTTACAGCAGAGACACAAGTCCTTGGGGACACATGCCTGTGGCAGCTGACCATCCACCTTGAGGAAAGTGAGAGGCCGAATTTTTAATTCAGTCTGGTTTTGAGTGAAAGCTAAATTCACCCTTGTTTGCTCATTGATGGGACCAATCTCCTCCAAGCTGCCACTTTCTAAAAAATAAATTGCATTGCTATAAATGCACTCTTCAACAAAGATGTTAGAAAATTCTATAAATATTCAAGCCGTCTAACAAGAAGCCAAAAAGTTGGCAAGAGCATTCAATTTCAGGAGAGTTCGGCCCAATAGAGCACAGTCACTGAGAGAAAAGATTCTTGAGTTGAAGGGAAGTGATCCCTTTCTGTCCTGGGACATCCTGCTAACTTCAGTGGGCTGGGAAAGCAGCTGCCCATTCTAACAGACGGGATTCTCAGGTGGCGCTAGTGGTGAAGAACCCACCTGCTAATGTAGGACATGCAAGAGACTCAGTTTTTTGTTTCTTTTTATTGTCAAATCGAAGGTCAAGTTTAAATTTAGTGACTTAGGTATTAACTATACACATACTAATAAGTGCTAAGACTTAAAATCTTCCGATTCAGTTGTGACTACAGACAGGATCCAGAGAGGAGGTCTAAAAATCTCTTCTCTGGGTTTTATTGAGACTTTCTTTACCCTCCTGTGTTAGCCTCTTAAGGCATTGCATCATCCTTAAAAGGGCAATGGAAAGGGTGAAGGAGACACGGTTTTGATCCCTGGTCAGGAAGATTCCCTGGAGGAAGAAATGGCAAGCCACTCCAGTGTTCTTGCCTGGGAAATTCCATGAACAGAGGAGGCTGGAGGGCTACAGTCCATGGGATCACAAAGAGTCGGACACGCCTGAAGCAACTTAGCACACACACAATCTGACAGACGGGCTGCTCTTGCCTCCAGATGGTGTCTGGTGTCCTGAAACATGTCAGCGCTCAGGGAGCCTTTAGAAGGGCCCAGCCCTCACTTCTGCTATTGCTCAGTGCATAGAAATGGTTCAGTTGACAAAAGGTAGGGCTCTAGGAATAAAGTCAGGTCACAGAGAAAAAGAGGAGTATGAAATGGGGTAAAGGCAGGAAAAAACAATAGAATTCTCCTACCTACAAAATACAAAGCAATAGCTTACTTGCCTTGATAAAATGTTTGGTATTTTTTTAATTTTAACTTTGGTTGAATAAATTTTTTAATGTACTTCTTCTACAATGATGTTACCTTGAATGATTACGATAAAGGAAAGTATCATAATATGTGTGAAATGCCTGGCACGGTATCAGTCAATGAACTGTACCTGTTATACACTTCTGCTAGGATGGAAAAATTCATCCCCATTTGACCTCAAGTCAGATACCTTCTGTGAGCTTTTTTGGTTTCATCCTATTTATAATGAAGAAATTTGACACATTTTTCTTTCTCCCACAGAATGTCAGGCCCCACAGCAACCGGAAAATAGATTCCCTTCAAGCCTTTGCTGCATCTCACATACCAATTATCACTAAGCATTGAGTTGGAGGATTGTGTGGGGGTGTGGGGAAGATAAGCTTTCATAAATAGTTGTTCCAGTTCTGTATCTTTTACCTTAACATGAACAAATGCTCAGTGACCTGTTGTCACACCCATTTCACCCTCCACCCAGGTTATACCAACAGCTAAACTGAAGAGATGGATGCTATAGGGGTTCCCCAAGTCTCAGACTCACAAGACCCAGGTCGGAAGAGATGCTAGGGAAATGAAGAGTTGGTTCAGACCATCACTGTCCCAGGGCTGCCTGTCTCTCTTTCCTCAAACTCAGCTTCTATGTCACTGAACACAATACTTATGTTCACTTTGGATCATCATGATCCCCGATCTATGATCTTGAACTTAACCATGGTCTGTATCTGGAATACAACCACAGGTCAACGGCAGGAGGAAAACTCAAAGAGATGGTCAAAGTGTGTGCCACCAACACTGCTCTGGAGCCCTGGTCTGTTCAATATGTGGGTGAACTGAATGAACACAGAACGATAGCACGAGGCTGTCAGATCTTTCCTAAACAGACAGGTACCCCATGTATTCAGTGGCTCAGTGGTAAAGAATCAGCCGGCAATGCAAGAGACACAGGAGATGCGGGATCGATCCCTGGGTCAGGAAGATCCCCTGGAAGTGGGCATGGCAACCCACTCCAGGATTCTTGCAAGCAGAATCCCCATAGAGAGAGGAGCCTGACGGGCTACCGTCCTGGGATCGCAAAGAGTCAGACAAGAATGAAGTGATGGCACAAGCACACCACGTTTTCTAGGATATACACATAGACTCTTTTACTCACTTTGACAGCTTGGAAAGAGCTCTTGTGAGGCTACAGTGAAATACATAAGTGAAGGTATTAAATGCAGTGTTTAGTAACATTTTTAAAAAAATCAAATAGAACAACCCAGACCCAGAGGAAGAATTTAGAAAGTAAGGATATCAGACTTAAGTTTATTCTGAAGACAACACGCTGCCCAGCAAAGAGAAGAAAATGACATAACAACAGGATGCAGCAAAAGCACTGAGATGGGACAAAAAATATATTTAAAAATTATTTATTCACTTAGTATTGTACTTTGATTTGTATCCTACAGTTTTTAGGACACAGACTAAACTGGAGTAGACCCAGAGAAGAAGTTCATGACAGTCTACAAGTTTGATGTCCTTCACTTGTGGAAAAGCCTTAAGATCAGTTTAAAGAGAAGATGAGGTGATATGGTTTGCCCAGTAGTCATGTATGCACAGGAGAGTTGGACTATAAAGAAAGCGAGTGGCGAAGAATTGATGCTTTTGAAATGTGGTGTTGGAGAAGATTCTTGAGAGCCCCTTGGACTCCATGGAGATCAAACCAGTCCATCCTAAAGGAAATCAATCATGAATATTCACTAGAAGGACTGATGCGGAGGCTGAAACTCCAATATTTTGGCCACCTGATGTAAAGAACTGACTCACTGGAAAAGACCCTGATGCTGGGAAAGATTGAAGGCGGGAGGAGAAGGGGACGACAGAGGATCAGATGGTTGGATGGCATCACCGACTCAGTGGATGTGAATTTGAGTGAACTCCAGGAGTTGGTGATGGACAGGGAGGCCTGGTGTGCTGCAGTCCGTGGGGTTGCAAAGAGTCGGACATGACTGAGCAACTGAAATGAACTGAACTGAACTGAGGTGACTTTATAACAGCCCGACAGAAATTAAGACCTGCTGGCAAAGTTTTTTTACCATGAATATTTTTATACCCAGATGAATGAACAATGGGAACTCAGCTGAGATAGTTTTTGGAAGGAGATAGGTCAGTGGTATCGGAACTTGTGTAGACAACCCAAGAGTGGCTGCTGAGGGATTGGGTGCAATCAGTGGTGATGTCCACAAATGGTCATGGACTAGGCACCTGGAAGGCAGGGGCCCCCAAGATTCCATGAACCCCTCCCCCTACTAGTTCTATTATGGCAACTCCAGATGGTTACCTAGCATGCTGGGTCCTCCTCCTTCACTCCTGTCTTAGTCTGAGCCCCACACAGCACCTGTGGCTCTGAGCTCTGGCATCTTCAACTTCTCTTTGCGGTTGAGAACCCTCTAGTTGTTCCCAAAAGTAAGTCAGGAATTCCGTTTTTGTCATCCTCAGTGCTGATTAAACCAATGTGATTTTGCCTGTTTGAGTCCCCCATATATAGGGTATCTCCTCCCCATCCCTGGCTTCTACCTCTTCTACCACATGTCACCATGGCAGTATGTCTTCCCTCTTTATCGGATATGAGGGCAGAACGTACCCTCATGGAAATCAACCAGGAGCTTCACTTGCAGCTGGAAAAGTACAAGCAGGACTTCAGAGACCTCACAGAGAAATTCCTCGTATCCCAAGCTACTGCTTACTCCCTGGCCAACCATCTGCAGAAATACAGTAAGTCCTCGGGATCATGGTCACCAAAGCAATGAATGATCACTGTCTTCCATCTAAGAAACTAAGTCTCCAATATTGGTCTCCTTTTCCCTTAGTCATTTTGAATTCCATTCTGACCACAGTGCAGGAAAGGTAGTAGTGTGGCTCTTTCGCCTTCAGTTCCTGAGGCTGGGGAAACTGAGGCACAAGGAGTGAGGCACTTTTCCAAGTTTTTAGTGATGTGTAGGGTGAGATTAGAGTTAAAACTCCAGACAGTGATTCCTGGTGCCAGCACAGGAGTGCCCGTGTCTCTTAGGCACAAACTAAGCTGTGTTGACTGGAAGCTTTTCTGTTCCGTATCTGATCCTGCATGCCTCTTGGCTAATGAACTCCATCAGTTCGAGGTTCCCTGAAGTTCCATTGGCAAAGCCCTGTGCTATCTGCACTGGGGTAATGTGTGGTTACACACTGTGAGAAGCAGGGGATATGATTTAAAGGAGCTTAAGGATGAATTTGCTTCTCACTGAAACCATGGTCTCTGTGAGGCCAGCATGACACGGACTCCCTTGTGAGAAGGAATCCATGCTTTCTGAATGTGCAGGTTCTCCTTCCTGAGTCCAAGAAAGCCATGTGACTTTGTGGCAAGAATGAAGGTGTTTCTGGTGAAATCAGACAATCTGCACTTTTCCCTCTCTCCCCACTTGAGCTGGTGAAACTTTGGTGATACAGGTTGACCAGGAGTCCAGAGACCCTGAGTCTATGCTATAAGTTGTGTGACCAACATGAAGATGATAGTAAGTGGGGGGAGATCACCAGCCCCAGTAAAAACTCAGGCTGAGTGTGAGTTGGTGCTTTGCACCCACAGTCAGCCTGGAAATTGGAATCATTTTTTCCTGTTCAGTAAGAGGGGCCTGGAGTAAGGAAAGAAGTCATGACCAGGGTACATGCACAACAAGGAGATTAGAGGAACCTTGACAACTTGTGTCTGTGTCACTTTCCTACATGATTTTCAATGAAGCTATGAGGTAGTCAATGAAAAAAGACTGACACAGAGAGACGTAAGAGGTAAAGTCTCCTATTTAAGAAAGTGAAATGACGAGCTTTGGGGAAAGGACAAACTAAGTTTTATTTACCCCACTCCTTATGATAGTCACAAAATTCTAGGAAAGACATTGTGAGGCTGGTGAAGAAGAAATGTCTCACCAGGACCCTGGTGTGGAGGTCACCACAGCACAGTGTGAAAGACGTGGACTCTGGGCCAGGCTTCCTGGGCTCACATCCCTGGTGGGAACCTTTCTGTGTCTCTCTTTCCTCCTCTGTCCGTGTGGTGCTGTAATAGGAACTCTTGTTTGAGTTGTAGTGAATACTGAGTAAATCTGACAAAGCTCTGACAACAGTGCCTGGCTCAGTGTAGATACACTTAGTTCATACTTCCACTGTTCCTAATGACACAGGCTTTCTCAGGGTTTGGGCCTATCACTTTCAGGTTCTTATGGTTTCATGTATTCCATTTCACACCAGTGTGTCCAGGTGAGTTGTATACTTGAGACACCTGTCCATTACTGAGATCCCATCATGAGGGAACCAGCAGTGCTGTAGTCCTAGGAGCCTTCCCGACACCACAGGACTCGCCACCCAGGCCCCCGCTCAGTGTCTCACCTAAGAGGCTGCAGGTCCTGGTTCAGTGGCCCAGGATTCAGGGTCAGTCTCAGGGGATGTGAATTCTGACTTTGCCAAAAGGTAGTTCATCTTGTCAAGTTGTGTTCTGTGCCTAGGAACTTCTCTTTCCTCAGCTCTAAAATGGGGAGTCACCTCTGTTCAGACGCTGAGGAATCAGATGTGGAAATCTCTCCATAGAGACTGGGGAAGGAGTTACATCCACCACTGAGGTGGCCCATCCTCCTACCTTGAAGGCAGTGACCACAGCAGCAAGGCCGGCTTTCCCTGAGGCACTGTCTCTTTCCTCAGAGTGTAAAGCATGTAAGGACATCCTTGAATCCGTGTTGGGGGAGAAGCTGCCGGTTGAGGTGCGCAGGCCAGCAGAGAAGCTGGCAGAGAAGCCAACACTTGATGAAAGGTTGAGGTAAGGAGGGCAAGGATATTCATCACAGGCACAGGGCAGAATGTGATAAAATTGGTGGAGAACACCATTTGGTGAATTATGGACTCCAGTTGTTATTCAGGAAGTAATTTACTTTGCTTTTAAATAAACTAGTGACTTGAATCCCATCATGAAATTCACTACATTCAAGTGAACCAGTGGCACTTAGCTCATTGACAATGTTGTGCCATCAGTACCTTATTTGCCTTTCAATCACAACCGCCTCCTGACTGACTACATCCTGGAATGCTTTCTTGACCCTGTCATTCTTACATTCTTCCCAATTCACACCAGCTGTACGTGTCCACACTCTGTATCTGGCTGTGTGTCATTCACTGGACAATACTTTATGTTGCCAAATTAAAAATACAGAAAATATTTTGTGTATTTTTTAATGAAAATGGCTATGGCCGAGTGAGGAACTGAAGAGACATCTTCATGATGCAGATTTAGGAAGACATTCATGCATGCATGTGCACTCAGTAGTGTCTGACTCTTTATGACCCCATGGACTGTAGCCCACCAGGCTCCACTGTCCATGAAGATTCCAGGCAAGAATACTGAAATGGGTTGCCATTTCCTTCTCCAGTGAATGTCCCCGACTCAGGGATCAAATCTGCATCTCTTGCGTTTCCTGAATTGTCAGTCCGGATCTTTACAAGCGGAGCCACCAGGGAAGACATTAGGTTACCTTTACAGAAGGACAAGATGAATGGAATGTCATGGAATCTTACAGGAGTACTGTCTGATACAGAGGAAACCTTTGTTTACCTTCTTTCTCTTTGCCATAGGCCAGTCATCAGATATGGAGTAGGAAATGGCAACCCACTACAGTATTCTTGCCAGGATAAGCCAATGGGCAGAAGAAACTGGTGCACTATACTCCATTTGATCGCAAGAATCGGACACGACTGAGTGACTGAACCAGTCATCAGATATGTGCCAGAATTCTATTTCGAGGTCTCCTTAGGGATGTTCTCACAGAAATCCCTAACCGTCTTTCATCTAACTCTTTGCCTTTCACATTTGTGTCTTCTCTTCCACCTAGGACGTGTGATGTCCTAATTCGAAGTCAGGCACGAGAGCTGACCCAGCTACGGCAGACACTACAGGATGGGAAAGATGACTCTGTCCTGCTCAAGCAGCACCTCAAGGACCTCCTCACCCACAATGACCTGGACAACCACCAGGGGCAGGGCTTCCGAGAGAGCCTGTCTGAGGGATACCGCCTGGCAGAGCGCCTTGCCTGCAAGCTCAGCCCAGGTGAGGGGGCCACAGACCCTGAGAGCACTGATCCTCTCCTAGGTCCCCAGGTGATAAGATGAACACTTCCACTGGGAATGTTTATCAGCTTTCCTGTTTCATATCCTATTTGGGGCTATGTAGGAGCAGGATTGTCTTAGGAAAAGGACAGAGGAGAAATGCACAGGGTGGAAGTCAGCGTATCCCAACGGTCTGCTTCCTCCCTGATGGACCATGGCCACTGGTGAAGGAGGCAACATCCAGCCAGTATTGAAGCGCAGAAAGGAGAAGGTGACAGGCAGCTTGTTAGAGTGAATAGAGCCCTAGATGAAGCTTGGAAGTTCCCAGGTTCCATGCTGAGTGCTGTGTTTATAACTGTGTGAGAATGATTGCTTTTCCTTATGTTAGTAACTGTTCTCATCTGTAAAATGGATGAAATAATCTGTTGATGGTAGCTATAGTGATGAAATTTGGGAATATTTACAAATACACTGCAGAAAAGAGACAGCCCTTCACTTTGTCGTGTTGGATAAGGTACTTGATAGAGTTGGACTTGGTGTTGGGAAAATGGTTTAAACTGGAGCACTCACTTTCCATAGGGAGTTTCCCAGATAATAAACAAAAGCGACCTTGAAGAGCCAGGATGTTCCCAGGTGGAGGAATGTGGGATGTGGTTGTTCTCCTTAGAGCAAGGACAGCATCTTGTGAGACCTGAGAAGGTTTATAGAGGCTGTGTCATTGGCAGAATTTGTGGCAGGATGGATGATACATTTGTAGAAGTGGAGATGGGAGGTGGACAATGTGAGGTGATATAAGGAAGAAAAGGCAATTTAAATGTTTGCCCAGTTTCAAGCAGAAGGTGTCCTGAGGATGATCTACCAGTTTAGAAACAGACTGCCTGTTGGGTCAGAAATCCATGCTTGGGCAGCTGTTTAAAGACAATGCATTAAAACTCCTGTACAGTACTGCCTCACACATAGATGTTTATGGTTCTGTGACCAGGAGTCCCTGTGTTTGCAGTGGGTGAAGTGACAAAAAGCTGACTGGGTATTTCCGATTTTGTTTGCAGAAACTGATGAAGATGAAGATGAAGTCGATGAACAAGCACAAGAAACAGCAACCCCCAGGTGATGATTATCTATCAGTTCAGTTCAGTCCCTCAGTCGTGTCCGACTCTTTGTGACCCCATGGACTGCAGCCCACCAGGCCTCCCTGTCCATCACCAACTCCCAGAGTCTCAACTCAGGCTCATTGACTTGATGATGCCATCCAACCATCTCATCCTCTGTCGTCCCCTTCTCCTCCCACCTTCAATCTTTCCCAGCATCAGGGTGTTTCCAAATGAGTTAGATCTTAACATCAGGTGGCCAAAGTATTGGAGTTTCAGCTTCAACAGCAGTCCTTCCAGTGAATATTCAGGACTGATTTCCTTTATGATGGACTAGTTGGATCTCCTTGCAGTCCAAGAGACTCTCAAGAGTCCTCTCCAACACCACAGTTCAAAAGCATCAATTCTTCGGTGCTCAGCTCTCTTTATAGTCCAACTCTCACATCCGTACATGACTACTGGAACAACCATAGCCTTGACTACATGGATCTTTGTTGGCAAAAGAATGTCTCTGCTTCTCAATATGCTGTCTAGTTTGGTCATAACTTTTCTTCCAAGGAGTAAGTGTCTTTTAATTGCATGGCTGCAGTCACCATCTGCAGTGATTTTGGACCCCCCAAAAATAAGTCTGACACTGTTTCTTCTGTCTTCCGATCTATTTGCCATGAAGTGATGGGACCAGGTGCCATGGTCTTAGTTTTCTGAATGTTGAGCTTTAGCCAACTTTTTCACTCTCCTCTTTGACTTTCATCAAGAAGCTCTTCAGTTCTTCTTCGCTTTCTGCCATAAGGGTGGTATCCTCTGCATATATGAGGTTACTGATGTTCCTCCTGGCAATCTTGACTCCAGCTTGTGCTTCATGCAGCCCAGCATTTCTCACAATGTACTCTGCATGTAAGTTAAATAAGGAGGGTGACAACATACAGCCTTGACGTACACCTTTTCCTGTTTGGAACCAGTCCGTTATTCCATGTCCAGTTCTATCTGTTGCTTCCTGACCTGCATACAGATTTCTCCAGAGGCAGGTCAGGTGGTCTGGTATTCCCATCTCTTTCAAAATTTTCCACAGTTTGTGGTGATGCACACAGTCAAACGGAGAAGGCAATGGCACCGCACTCCAGTACTCTTGCCTGGAAAATCCCATGGATGGAGGAGCTGGTAGGCTGCAGTCCATGGGGTCTCTAAGAGTCAGACACGACTGAGTGACTTCACTTTCAATTTTCTCTTTCATGCATTGGAGAAGGAAATGGCAACCCACTCCAGTGTTCTTGCCTGGAGAATCCTAGGGACGGGGGAGCCTGGTGGGCTGACATCTATGGGGTCGCACAGAGTCGGACACAACTAAAGTGACTTAGCTTAGCTTAGCTTACACAGTCAAAGGCTTTGGCATAGTCAATAAAGCATGACAGTTGTTTTTTCTGGAACTCTCTTGCTTTCCCATTGATCCAACGGATGTTGACAATTTGATCTCTGGTTCCTCTGCCTTTTCTAAAACCAGCTTGAACATCTGGAAGTTCATGGTTCAGGTATTGTTGAAGCCTGGCTAGGAGGATTTTAAGCATTACTTTACTAGCATGTGAGATGAGTGCAATTGTGCAGTAGTTTGAACATTCTTTGGCATTGCCTTTCTTTGGGACTGGAATGAAATCTGACATTTCCTAGTCCTGTGGCCACTGCTGAGTTTCCCAAATTTGCTGGCATTTTGAGTGCAGCACTTTCACAGCATCATCTTTTCGGATTTGAAATAGCTCAGCTGGAATTCCATCACGTCCACTAGCTTTGTTCATAGTGATTCTGCCTAGGGCCTACTTGACTTCACATTCCAGGATGTCTGGCTCTAGGTGAGTGATCACACCGTCGTGGTTATCTGGATCATGAAAATCTTTTTTGTATAGTTCTTCTGTGCATTATTGCCACCTCTTCTTCATATCTTCTGCTCTGTGAGGCCCATACAATTCTATTGAGCGCATCTTTGCATGAAATGTTCCCATGGTATCTCTGATATTCTTGAAGAGATCTCTAGTCTTTCCCATTCTATTTTTTCCTCTATTTCTTTGCACTGATCACTGAGGAAGGCTTTCTTATCTCTCCTTGCTCTTCTTTGGAACTCTGCATTCAAAAGGGAATATCTTTCCTTTTCTCCTTTGTTTTTCACTTCTCTTCTTTCCCCAGCTATCTCTACTGCCTCCTCAGACAGCCATTTTGCTTTTTTGCATTTGTTTTTCTTGGGGATGGTCTTGATCTCTGTCTCCTGTACAATGTCATGAACCTCCATCCATAGTTCATCAGGCACTCTATCAGATCTAGTGCCTTAAACCTGCTTCTCACCTCCACTGTTTAATCATAAGGGATTTGATTTAGGTCATACCTGAATGTCTAGTGGTTTTCCCTACTTGCTTCAATTTAAATCTGAATTTGGCATTAAGTAGTTCATGATCTGAGCCACAGTCAGCGCCTACTCTTTTTGCTGAGTGTATAGAACTTCTCCACCTTTGGCTGCAAAGAATGTAATCAATCTGATTTTGGTGCTGACCATCTGGTGATGTCCATGTGTAGAGTTTTCTCTTGTGTCGTTGGAAGAGGGTGTTTGCTATGACCAGTGCATTCTCTTGGCAAAACTCTATTAGCCTTTGCCCTGCTTCATTCTGTAATCCAAGGCCAAATTTGCCTGTTACTTTAGGTGTTTCTTGACTTCCTACTTTTGCATTCCGGTCCCCTATAATGAAAAGAACATCTTTTATGGGTGTTGGTTCTCGAAGGTCTTGTAGATCTTCATAGAACTGTTCAACTGCATCTTCTTCAGCATTACTGGCCAAGGCAGAGATTTGGACTCCTGGGATATTGAATGGTTTGCCTTGGAAATGAACAGAGCTCATTCTGTCCTTTTTGAGATTGCATCCAAGTACTGCATTTTGGGCTCTTCTATTTACTATGATGGCTACTCCATTTCTTGTAAGGGCTTCTTGCCCACAGTAGTAGATATAATAGTCATCTGAGTCAAATTCACCCATTCCAGTCCATTTGAGGTCGCTGATTCCTAAAATGTCAACGTTCACCCTTGCCATCTCCTGTTTGACCACTCCCAATTTGCCTTGAAACACGGACCTAACATTCCAGGTTCCTATGCAGTATTGCTCGTTACAGCATCAGACTTTGCTTCCATCACCAGTCACATCCACAACTGGCTGTTGTCTTTGCTTTGGCTCCATCTCTTCATTCTTTCAGGAGTTATTTCCCCACTGATCTCCAGGAGCATATTGGGCACCTACCGACATGGGAAGTTCATCTTTCAGTGTCCTATCTTTTTGTCTTTTCATACTGTTCATGGGATTCTCAAGGCAAGAATACTGAAGTGATTTTCCATTCCCTTCTCAGTGGGCCACGTTTTGTCAGAACTCTCCACCATGACCCTTCACGGCGTGGCTCATAATTTCATTGAGTTAGTCAAGGCTGTGCCCCATGTGATTAGAGTGGTTAGTTTTCTGTGATTGTGGTTTTCCGTTTGTCTGTCAGGAGCTGGTAATGTGTAGGGTAAACATGGACAGGGTCACAAAAGAACAATAAGTGAACTCAAGAGAGTCACATGCCAGATGTCAGTATAAGCACAACTTCACATGGCATTAATTTACTTCACTCAATGCACATGGAAGTGTCCCTGTAACTTGGTTGTCTGCTGTCTCTGTGCTACTTGTATGTATGACCCAAAGTGAGTGCACCACCCTTAGGATTTCCTGTATAGACAGAGAGCATCTGTTCTCTTCTATAGGAAGTCCAAGTGAGATAAATATCGATTTCTACACAGTTGTTTTCGATCCTTGGAAGGAAGGTAACTAGCAACGGAATTAGTAGAGAAGCACCTAGCAAAATTAAACACCAGGACAACTGTCCAAAAAAGAAATTTAGTTGTCTGTGATACTAGTAAGTGAAAGCGGCCTTAGAGGCCTTTCAATTCCTAAAGAGAAGGTAGAATATCTCAGAGAGTCTATAAAGCTTTAATATCTGTACTCACCTCACTGTGCATGCTCAGTTGCTCTGTTGTCTCTGAATCTTTGTGACCCGCACAGACTGGATGGAGCATGCCAGGCTCCTCAGTCCCATGCTTTTCCCATCAAGAATACTAGAGAGGGTTGCCATTTCCTTCTCCAAGGGATCTTCCTGGCCAGGGTTCGAAGCTGCATCTCTGCATTGGCAGGAGCCACTCAGCCTCCTGAGCCACCGGGGAAGCCCTTATTCACTTGACTACTTCATCTTAAATTCAACATGGCTTAGGACCTGTGGGGAAGCACTTGGTGTGGAAGTTCATCTGTGCTTCCTATTCGTGAAAGTACCATCCTGGGATGGTTGAGGCTCCTTCCTCCTCAGAGCTTTGTGGCTGGTCTATTGGGTACCTGCTTGACCCCCTCTCCCATCCCCAGACAGACACACTCCACTTCATATAAGAGAGGACAGTTCCTTCTGTCTTGAAGGGGCCTGCTCTTGTACTCTCTGTGACCACTCCCCATGCCTCCTGTCAAAACCAGCCAGCATGGCTTGGGGTGAGATCGTCTTCATTTAACTTTCTGTCACTCCTTTCCCATCTGGCACAGCATGGAGCTGCAGGAGGTTGAAAAGAAGGAAGTGCATGAAGAATCCAAGGATGAATGTGTTTTGATGCCTTCAATTCTCCAAGGAAGTTCTTATCAGCACCAGCCTTACAGTGATGACAAATTTAACTTTAATGAACTGGAAGTAGACGTTGATCCGGATGGACCATGTGGTTACTCTCATGCTAAAGAAGATGAAATTCCAACCAATATCTCAGGTAGCCCCCATATTATTTGTCCCCACAAGCTGTATAGACCAAGGAAGGTCATCTCTTAGAACAGGCTGTATAGACACATCTTAGTCGAAACCAGGGAAAAGGGTCTATTATGGAACAGAGACATCAGGTGGGTCAGGGAGCTTTCATTCTTTTCTTGGCTCTGGGCTTGCCTCTGTCACCCTGACCCCAGTGTCAGGCATTTGACCCAAATCAGTTTTGACAACTCTCACCCACCTCAGCTGGAAATCCACAGGAGGTATCTGTCAGAACTAGTTTGGAGCCAGTGTATTGTTACCTGCAGTGATCTAATTTTTGTAAATGTTCCTGGCCTCTCCAGAAATGATGATGGTGTTGCCTCTTTATAAGGAGAGGTGATTTCCAGGTTTGGTTTTATTCCTCTCAGCCCCAGTCTCCCCTTTCTCGATGTTGGCAGGTCTTAGCTAAGATGTTATCTGACACCAAGACAGACACAACTGTACCATTGCCTCGCTTGGATGTTTCCATGCAGCAAGGCTGGGCTCTGGCAGTTCCTCCAGCTTCCAATGGCCATGGCTTCTGTGTAGCACCAAAGATTGTTTTTGATTTGAGGGTTAGTACAATTCACTGGGCTATCCTGGTGTCTCAGATGGTTAAGATCTGTCCTCAATGCAGGGAGCCAGGTTCAATCCCTGCGTCATGCAGATCTTCTGGAGAAGAGAATGGCACCCACTCTAGTATTCTTGTGTGGAGAATTCCATGGCCAGAGGAGCCTGGTGGGCTGTAGTCCACGTGGTCACAAAGAGACGGATATTACTGAGTGGCTAAGGCTTTCACAATTCACCCATCACTCTAGCCCCAAGTATAAATTCCTCTAAACCATCAACAACCACATAATCTGATGGGACTAAGCAGTACTACAGAAATAATTCTAGAAAATAACTCAGCTCATGTTCCAGCATCTCTGTGGAAAATACATTTTTAACTGCTTATACAGACTCAGAACAAAGGATGTTGGGAGAGATACCAGCTCAAGCAGCAAATTTCCTCAATGGCTCTGGAAGCAGTCCAGTCTAATTCTCATAAGACTTAAGTGTCCTAGAATAACCTTGCTAAAGAATTATGTTCTTACAATGAGAATATTAAAGTCCTTGTTGTATATGTGATTACTGAGTAGATATGTGTGAGGTCTGATTTTCTTATTATGACCTGCTGTCTCTGAATTTCTTACTAGACAATGAAAATTCTCACAAGCAAGTGAGTGGACAAGAGCTCACATTTCCCAGGTAATTTGAAGATCTGTGGGCTGTGAATGTCAGTGGTGACAGCAAGAGACTTCAGATCCAGAGAAAAATAGAAAGTAGCCTATGTAACTCTTTCATCTATTCATTCAACAGCAATTATCTCTTTAACAACGTTGTCTATTTATGTTTCACATGTTTTTGCATTTCAATTTTTTAATCCTTCAAGTTTAGTAATGTACAGTGAGTTGATGCAGGTGAAATAACCAAACCTAGGAGTTCCTGTGTTCATGTGCTTTCTCCTGAGTGTTAATGTAGGGTGAGATCCTATGGTCTTACACTGGTTTGGCATCAGCATGTTGGCAAATGTTGGATTTCAAGGGAAGAAAACAGAATGATATTCGTATTACAACAAAATATTGAAAAAATAGTTCTTGAAGGCAGACTATCTAGTCTATAACTCCTTTTTCTCCAACTCTGAAATACTAATTTGGAAGGTATATTTGTGCAAATAAAAAATTTTAAATTGAATGGAATAGAGTCCAAACTCAAACAAATTTTTAACTTCTTAACAGCTGTGTTGACTTGGACACAGATATCCAGATTAACACAATGTGTGCAGAAAAGTTTGCACCGAGGTCCCAGTCCTCTGTGTGTGCTGGGAGTCATGACATTAGCATGCAGGGAACGTTCCGACTCCTCCTTCAGCCACCGGTTGTGTGGCCAGTGCCCGGAGAACGTGCTGTCTCTTTCCCACCCCAGGGCAGCCACACTCCACTCCACCTCAGGAGGAGTTACGTCCCTCCTTAAGGGGGTGCCCTTTTGCTTTTTGTGACCACTTTCAATGCCTGTCCTCAAAACCAGCCAGATAGCTTGGAGTCGATTCCTCTTAAGCTTGTGTCCTCCCTTTTCCCTCTGACACAGTGTGAACATGCAGGATGTGGAAAAGAAGGTGGTGTTCCCGGAATCCCACGATGAATGTGTTTCAGTAGCTTCCACTCCCCAGGAAGGTTCTGCCTGCAACCAGCCTTACAGTGATGGGAAATTTGCATTTGATGAAGAGAATGTGGAGTCTGCCGTGGATGGAGCCTGTGGTTGCTCTCATGCTGAAGAGGATGAAATTCCAACTGGTCTCACAGGTAGTCTTCACTATATCTGTTAGTCTACTCCTGGAGAATTAATCCCCTTTAATAGACCCTATGCTTACGTCCTTATGCCTGGTTTGAACCAGACTCTATAATTCCATTTAAAATAAGACATTCTATGAATGAACTTTTCTAAGTTCCCTGTCATGGGTGTCCCTGTGGTAAACCACTCTACCCAAGGTGGTCCAGCCAGACTCACGTGTACCTCAGCAGCTGTGGCACAGGAGGTACCGTTCAGGATTCCTAATTTTGAGTGAACCTCTTATCTCACATGAAATGCTTTAATTTTCATTTCTGGGTAATGTCCCTGAGTTCCTACACCTGTCCAGGGCTTTTGGCAGGCTTGTTTATACCTTTGGAGATATCACTACTTTGATTCACTTCTATCAACCCATAGGCTCTCTTTTCCTTTGACTTATCTTGTTCGAAGTCTTCTGAAACCAGAAGGTAAGCCACACTGTCATCTTTTGGTATGTTTCTCTGAGCTAAGGCAGGGCTCTGGAACTTCCCAACCTGATGAATGGCCACTGATTGCAGCTTTGAGATTCATTTGACTTGATGGTGTATGGATTCCACTTCCATTTAATCTCAGTGTGTAATCACTTATCCCATTAATAAACAACATTTCAGATGAAAAAAGCCTGAGTATTATAGCAGGCTGAGGATGTAGCAAAGTTGTTCCCCAGGAACTGTGGGGAAAAGGATTTATTTAGCTGTTTGCACAGACTCACGACCAGGATACTCTGCCAATGACATATGATATCAAGGAAATTTGCCCAATGGCTCAAGAAGGAAACGCAGTGCCTTCTTATGAGGCTCTTTCTAGGGCCTCCTGGATGATTTCTGTCTCAACAGCCTGTTACCACATTGTGAAGTTAGGCACAGGATTGAGCGTTTTTGAAAGGCATTTGCCTGATATTACTCTCCTGTTAATTTATTTGCAGAAAAGCAGAATGATCATGATGACCTGAAAGGACCAGAGGTGGTTGCCCCGAGGTAATTTTGAATATCTGTGGGCTCTTTGTACAGTGATGACATCTACAGACCCCGATCCAGGGAAAACCGGAAAGTGCTGAATATATTGTGTCGGCAGTTTTGCCCACCACTATTATCCTTTTTCATACTGTTCTCTGCTTTCACTGTGGTACTTCTATTATTTCCCATTTCGTATTTACTTGTCAAGTATAAAACCCAAATCAGTTGACCCGGGTGAACTAAGTCAGACTGGTGCTTTTGTACTCAACCTTTATGTCAGGTGTGGTTTACAGAGTGAGATGCGTATCTGCTTTCTGTTTGTGTTAGCATGCTGGTGTGTGTGTCATAGTAATGTCAAGGCAGTGTAGATGGAAGTGTGAAAGCCAGTGTTCTGTGTCCCTGTATGTGAGGCATGACTGCACCATCAGAGAGAATTCAGTCTGTTCATCAGCCTGTTCTTTGGCCAGAGCGCTGAGCCCCTACTGATCTTTCCCTCCTCTGCCCCTGTGAAACCACGCTGTGTCTCACACACAAAACAGACTTTTCTCTCTCTAATGGATGAGACCCTTGGCGTGCTTCGCCACTCAAACATTCCACCAGAACCAGATAGAACTGTACAGTTTCTGATCAGTCTTGGCTTAGTCTTTTGCTCTCCCTCTCCCACCAGGTTCAGCAGACAGATGCCACAGATGGGAGAAGATGGTGTCCCACAGAACTCTCTGGATGACTATTATCTGACTCACTCGGTTCTTCCTAGCCTGTCAGACTCCTTCTGGCCTTATAGGAGCACAGCCGTCTTCTCACTTGAGGACCTGGATGTCTCTTATGCTCGGGATGTAACCAGTGAGTATTTTCTTCTGATAGAACTCCACCTGGATGCCCAGGTAGACTCTGTGTGCTTCGTACTCCTCGCCTCTGGGGTGCTGAGATTTCTCCTCCCTGTTGCAAGTTCTGTAGACAGTGATTTGAATCAGACTCTGTGGTAGAGTTTTAAGTACAGACGTCAGGTGGGCCTGGGAGCTCTGCTGTCTTCTTTATTGAGGTGAAGCCTACGGGTCAGGCCCCAAGTTAGATCACGGACCCAAGGCTGGTGTGACACACTCACTCACTTGTATCTGTGCAGGTGTCTGGAGATGACTGTATTTTTTCCTGACCCCTTTGCGATGTCTCTTCTTACCCACAAGCCTCCCATTTTCACACCCAAAGTGCCCCTTGAATTTCCGCGCCTTCCCACAGGCGCTCACAGCCTTCATTATTTATTCTCCCCTGGTGTCACTGCTGGCACCCCCAGTGTCTGCTTCTCTAAATTGCTTGTCTTAGCAAACCAATCATCTGGGCCCCAGGATGCAGAGAGCTCTCCCATCACCTTGCGTGTGTGTTTCATGAAGCAAGGCAGAGCCCTGGCATTTTCCCACCCCATGAATCACTGAAGGGTCCGTGTAACAACTAGGATTCATGTGACTCGAGGTTTTGTTCATTCCACTCATCATTCTGCTAAAGCATTCAGCGTATGGTAAGAAAAGCCTGAGTATCACAGTATTCTGTAAGAATGCTGTGGGCTATTCCCCAGACTCTGTGGGGAAGATGAATCTTTAACTTTTACTGAGACTTGGAAGAGAATACTGTGTTGAGGATCTACCAGGGAAGGGAGATCTTGCCTGATGGTTCAGGAAAGTAAACCAAGGAGAGTCTGAGAGATCCAAATTGAGGCATCTGGAATATCCTTCTTAAATAGCCTATCATCTCATTGCTGATATAAATGTCCCTATGGTAGTATTAGACAGTGGATTATTAATTTACACAATGAGATCTGCTAAATGTTTCTCAACTTGCGAATGGGGTTGGTTTATGTAAATCTTGCAGCGAAGTGGTCCTGTTCCTAGCAAGCCACTTCCCTCCTTATGGAAATTTTCATGAGATTTTGTTGGATATTTTTTTTAGAAGAGTTATTTGGAGGGACTGAGGGGGTGTGGGAAAGGAGAGGGTGCGGAAGATAGTGGAAGAACTGCGGGGAAACGGCAAAGTCAGCGTGTGTGTACAGTGAACGTGTCTAAGGCTGTGCGGGGGGCAGGGGGAAGGTCAACTCATACTTACCTGGCAGAGGAGACACCATGATCAAGAAGGTGGTTCTCCCAGGGCGAGGCTCACCCATTGCACTCCGGGTGTGTTGACCTCTGCGATTTCCTCAAATAGGGGAAACTCGGCTGTGTAATTTATGGTAGTGGGGGACTGCGTGCGCGCTTTCCCCTGATAACTAAGTAATAACTGCAGGGTTAATCCATGTTTCCTTGGCAGTGATTTAGTTATTCAGTTGTATCTGACTCTTGGGTTCCCACGGAGTGTAGTTTGCCAGGCTTCTCTGTGAGATTTTTTTCAAGGCAAAAATACTGGAGTGGGTCGCTATTTTTTTTCCCCAGGGAATCTTCTTAACCTGGAAATCACACTCGGGTCTCCTCGCATCAGGTGACCCAAGGACTGCAGGTTCAGTCCTTCAATACTGGTTCTTCCAATGAACACCGTGAACTGATCTTCTTTAGGATGAACTCCTTGGATCTCCTTGCAGTCCAAGGGACTCTCAAGAGTCTTCTCCAACACCACATTTCAAAAGCATCAATTCTTCAGCGCTCAGCTTTCTTTATAGTCCACCTCTCACATCCATACATGACCACTGGAAAAACCATAGCCTTGACTAGACGGACCTTTGCTGGCAAAGTAATGTCTCTGCTGTTTAATATGCTATCTAGGTTGGTCATAACTCTCCTTCCAAGGAGTAAGTGTCTTTTTATTTCATGGCTGCAATCACCATCTGCAGTGATTTTGGAGCCCAGAGAAATAGCCAGCCACTGTTTCCACTGTTTCCCCATCTGTTTGCCATGAAATGATGGCACCGAATGCCATGATCTTAGTTTTCTGAATGTTGAGTTTTAAGCGAACTTTTTCACTCTCTTCTTTCACTTTCATCAAGAGAATTTTTAGTTCTTCACTTTGTGCCATAAGGGTGGTGTCATCTGCATATCTGAGGTTATTGATATTTCTCCCGGCAATCTTGATTCTAGCTTGTGCTTCATCAAGTCCAGCGTTTCTCATGATGTACTCTGCATATAAGTTAAATAAGCAGGGTGACAGTATACCGCTTTGATGTCCTCCTTTTCCTATTTGGAACCAATCTGTTCCATGTCCAGTTCTAAGTGTTGCTTCCTGACCTGCATACAGGTTTCTCAAGAGGCAGGTCAGCCAATCTTTAAGAAATTGAATGAAGGGGTGTGATTACTTTTGAGACACCTCAGGCAAAACTTCTACTGAGATACTTGCAGTTGTTGTTCACTCACTCAATGATGTCTGATTTCTTTGCAAGATGTTTGCTAGTCGTGACACTTTGTGTGAAGTCTTTAATTGCTGTTTGACAAATGCAGACCTCAAAAGATTTTAGTGGGAACCTGTGTTCTGTACCATGTAGAACTCTTTTAGAATCTTAATGGTTTTTTCACAAGTTGAGTTCAGAGTGTCCCCACACCCATATACAATTAATAGAAACTAAGTTTACTTAACGGCTGAAACCACAAAGTCAGACTGGGGACATTAAACAGAGATTTTCAGGAGACTTGGTATCAGGTGAAGAAGGACAGGGAGTGATCCCTGAGAGATGGGAAACAATGGCTCCAGTGGCTCCAACTGATTGCGTGGAGAGTTCCCAAGCGAGGCACCAGGAGCAAACTGAAAACCAGCCCAGTGGACCTTGCTGAGTTGAGGACAAGTTCCTGGATGTCAAAGGAGCTAGAGTGCATAGGACAAACTCGCAGGGAGGAGAGAGATGCTGAGGGTAGTCAGGAGAGCCCTGCAAAGGAGGCTCCTCCAGAGGGCAGCAAAGTACTGATCAGTGCAGCCCTGGGAGAAAACTCCCCAAAGTCAGGGGGAAAGCTTCCACAGGCTCAGACAGAACAGAGAGCCTGGCACTCACAGTCATGCTTGCCCTCAACAGGTAGACTAGGAAATACTAATAATAACCTTGTAATTAAGGAGATCGTGGAGTGGAATGCTCAAGGAAGTCTTAGCTCAGTAGCAAGAATTTGTTAGCCCTAGACTGAGTGTTCAGATGCTCCAGACCATTTAGTAAAGCATAAAAGCAAGACCTGAGACCATCAAACTGTTTACAAATAACTTAAGGGCAACCCTGAACAAAACTCAACATTTATAGGAACACAAATTATCCAGCACCCAACAAGATAACATTTACAATGTCTGGCATTCCATCCGATTTGTAGGTATCCAAAGAGGAAGGAGAAATGACTCACAATGAAGGGACACATTGATCATTTATGAGTGACTGAGAGCTGACACAGATGTCAGAATAACCAGGGAAGGACATTTAAACTTTTATTCCAACTATATTCCAGTCAAAGCTATGTTTTTTCGAGTGCTGTGTGCTTAGTTGTGTCAGCTCTGCGGACCCCATGAACTGTGTGTAGCCCTCAAGGCTCTTCTGTCCATGGAGATTCTCCAGGCAAGAAAACTGGAGTGGGTTGCCATGGCATCCTTCAGGGAATCGTCCCAACCCAGGGATTGAACCCATGTCTCCCACATTGCAGGTGGAGTCAAAAATTTCAGCAAATGAGAAGGTTGCCTCAAAATCACACAAAGAACATTGGGAAATGTAAAATGGCATCCATATTTTGAATTATTCTGAACAAAGCATTTGTAGACACATACACATGGAAAAAACTTCAATATTTTAATTAAAAATGCAGAACATGAGATAGAAGTAGAGAGGAAAGAAGAAATGAGAAATTGGAACTGGCAGAAATTAAAAAAAAAATTGAAGGTAAAGAAAATTCTTTGGAAAAAAACTCTAAATGACACGGTACTTAGAGAACATATTTATCGAAACTAATAAGGGATACTGCATTAAAAATGAAAACATTGAACAGAATAGAAGTGAACAAAAGATAGTGAGAAAGGATCGGAGGGAAAGTTATAGATACCTAGGGGCAATAGACCTGGAATGGTCAGTTCTAAGACCTATCCTAGGAGAGCTGAAAGACTTGCTTTCTAAAAGAAAAAATATCCTGAAGCTCCAGATCACTCTTTGTCCTCAGTGAAAAAAAATCAATTTACATTCTACATCTCAGCAGAACATACAAAGTAAGACAATATTTTTTTTTCAAATATCAATAGAACTCATTGTGGATAAGTTCTTTTTATTTAGCCAAGGTGTCTGTACTGAATCAAAGCAGCAGAAAAAAAGTATTAGGTATATCAAACATAAGTCCCCATACCATCATGAGAAATCTTTAAAGATGAACTCTACTCATCAAGAATTGACAGGAAAGTGAGTTTTGTACATCTGGTCATCACTGAATATATGTGATTGTAGATTTAAGCCACTGTGCTGTGGGCCCTGCTGTGAGGGCAGCCTAGGTACACCCTCAAACTTCTGCAGGGAGGCTGCTAGTATTCCCAGAGTGGGACAGCCATCCTGTGCCACCAGGGGGTCGAAAGGACCCAGTGGGCCCCTCCTCCAGCTCCTACCTCTACCCTACCAACTAGCACATTAACAAAAAAAGATAGGGAAAATATGGTATATAAAGGGCATACATTTGATTGGGTTGAAATAATGCAATAAGGTAATAACACTATAAGGTAGGTAAAGACAGAAGGAAAAAGCAAAGAATGTCCTCGATCATCACAGTAGTAAGTAGTTGAGGTTGATAGACAACATTTAAAACATATACTTCAAATATTAGACATGTGACAAAATACTAAAGGACTAACATGTCAAAAATGTTAGTGCACTAACTAGCTATCCAGGCATTCCAAAATACCAAGCAAAACAAACACACACACACCCAAATATGCATACACAAAGAAAATAAAATCACAGAGAAAGAAACACAGAAGATACCATCTACTACAAATGGTAAACATAGTTGAAAAGATGCGAGAGGAGTTTAAGATACAAAACTGAATAGGAGAAACAAAGGGGCTTCCCTGGTAGCTCAGCTGGTAAAGAATCTGCCTGGGATTCAGGAGACCCTGGATCGATTCCTGGCTGTCGATTCCCTGGAGAAGGGATGGGATACCCACTCCAGTATTCTCGGGCTTCCCTGGTGGAAGCCGCCTGCAATGGGGGACACCTGGGTTCGATCCCTGGGTTGGAAAGATCCCCTGAAGTAGAGCATGGCAACCCGCTCCAGTATTCTTGCCTGGAGAATCCCCATGGACACAGGAGCCAGGGGGGCTACAGTCCATGGGGGTGCAAAGAGTCGGACACGACTGAGCAATTAAGCACAGCACGGCACATGAGAAACAGAGTCTTTATATTAATAAAATCAGTCATGTTAATAATGGACTGTGGGTGGGGGAGGGGTGGGAAGGAGGTTCAAGAAGGAGGGGACATATTTATACTTACGTTTGATTCCCACTGGTGTATGGCAGAAACCAGCACAACAGTGTAAAGCAGTTAGCCTCCAATTAAAAATAAATGTAAGAAAATAAGGGATTATAACACTGAATTTTAAAAAAGCATGGGTCCACAGTGAAACACAAAAATATTTTTAATAATATGTTAGGGGTAGGGATTGTCTTTTCCAGAGCACAAATCTGGCAATACCACAGATATGATAATTGACACACATCAGGGATCAATAAAGGATGGTAAAATTTTTACAGAAAGAGCATCATAGAATATGATATTCATACACTCTCAAAATACCACTCATCAAATTACTCATTACAGACACAAAGCCTGTCTTTTCAATGAACAGATCTTCTAAGCCTCTGCATAACAGTGTTCAATGCTAAAATAATGATAGTGGTGACAGGTAAAGTGGACACTCTTAGCCTCCAAACAGGCTGCACTAGGAAGCACACAGCATGTACTAGATGGTGTTCCTGGCAAAAAGGGTTCACCTGAATTTAACCATGAGGAAATGATCAGACAACTGCAAAATGGAGACCTTTGAGTAGACAGCTGACCTATCCTCTGCAAACAAGTCAATGTCACGACCATCAAAGACAAGAAGCTGAGGAGTTGTTTGAGGATCCAAAGGACTAAAGAAATAAAGTAACATGATCTTTTTTGTCCTTTGGAACCTGAAACATCTCTTCTCCTTTTTGCTGTCTTTTTGGTGCAAACATCGACTGTTTGAAGAAAGACAGGCCAGTTGTCTGGTTCAAAGGTCTAAATTCTGCAGTTATCTGATATCTACCTCAATAGTAAACACAGGACAAACACTTTCAGCAAGAACAATGCATAGTAAATGCTGTCTGCTTTGAGCACAGTCCATCTGGTGGCAAAGAATGACCGGGATGATATGTTGTCTTCTTCCACTTGTTCCCATGCTGGTGTGTGGAGGATGAATATTTAGAGGTGCACAAGTCAAGGTCTTTCCAAACTGTGTGTCCATCAAAGCACTGATCACGTTACTGAGGATTACATTCCGAGGCTGATGACTGGGATGACTCCCATCAATTCTGTCCCTTGGGGTGTGGAGCGTGGTTGTCGGTTGGGATGCTCATTCTCAGGAAGGGATCCCTCCAGTGTTGCTGAGGTTTAAATTGAGTTGCTGTTGTAGATTTTTTTTTGCATCAAATGGAAAAGGTACATTTTATAGTGTGGTTTCTCAAATTAACAATATCTTTCCTTAGTTCCTAAAGTAATTGGTATCTGTGAAAGACAGAGAGAGGGAGAGAAGCAATGTGAGTGTTTGTTAGGTCCTGCTGAGACTGGAGGGATGGCCACATGGTGACTGGGGCCAGGGGCAGATAGAGCTGTTGACAGGACGAGCTGAAGGGAGAGCACAGGCTGGCTGGAGAGGAAAGTGAGATCCATGATTTAGAAGGAACAGCTCCCTAAACTTTCCTCTAGCCTGTGGTGCAGCATCGAAGGACCCCTCCTCACCCCACCTATGCTTGGTGCTGTCTCCGCTCAGAGCTGCTTCAGAGCCTTGACTGGATCCCCACCGCTCAATCCGCAACAGTCCTTTCACTCTTGAATCCCCTTCATCTGTACGCTTTCCCATATATTCAGGGATGGACGTGCTGAGCGTCCCTCATACACAGCTGGAAATAGACTGCTATGGGAGCAGAGGATCCTCATTGAGAAAGGACCCTCTTCTACCTCTTCCTCCCTGCTCTCTGAGGAGGAGAAGCAGGCTGCCAACAGTCCTGGATGTGAGCACCAAAAGGGACCTCAGAATGTATGCAAGTCCAGTTGCATAATTTAGAGGGGAGGAGCTATGTTTTCAAGGTCTAAGGACTATCCAAAACCACATGACTTGTTACTGAAAACCCAGGCCACAGGCCCTTCCTACACATTTCTCGGAAGGTAGAGGAGAAGAGGAAAGCTCCCATCTGGAGGAGTCAACAGTTAATGGAGCGTGTTTGGTCATCCTCCTGGACAGGAATAAGGCGTTACAGGGAAATCCTGCTCCAAAGAGACTGAGGAATGAATGGAAAGGGGGGAAACTCAAAATAAAATGAGCAAAAAGAGAGCAGGGAGTGGAACTGTGTCTCAACCCATTGGCATCCTGTGGACACCAAAATGCTATGAAGGTGATTTCATGCTGGATCTACCTTAAGGCATTTCTAGGAATATCCTTGACATCTACACAAATCAAACTCTGAAGTGAAAGAGAATTCAGTTTAGTTATACTGAATTCTCATCACCTTTTTCCCAAGCTTTTCTCTAAGAAAGAGTCTCTCCTAGTATTTTATGCTAGTGTACAGAAAAACACCTACTTCTGCTTTCTTGACTAGGCCACAGCCTTTGACTGTGAGGATCACAGCAAAGTATGGAAAATTCTTAAAGAGATGGGAATACCAGACCACCTTAGCTGCCTCCTGAGAAACCTGTATGCAGCTCAAGAAGCATCATTAGAACTGGACGTGGAACACGGAATGGTTCCAAATTGAGAAAGGAGGATGTCAAGGCTGTATATACTCATATTGATTATTTAACTTAAATCCAGAGTACATCATGTGAAATGCTGGGCTGGATGAAGCACAGCTGGAATCAAGATTGCCAGAAGAAATATCAATAACCTCAGATATGCAGATGACACCACCCTTATGGCAGAAAGCAAAGAGGAACTAAAAAGCCTCTTGACGAAAGTGAGAGGTGAGTGAAAAGTGTGGCTTACAACTATGCATTCAAAAAACGAAGATCATGGCATCTGGTCCCATCACGTCATGGCAAATAGAGGGGGAAACAATGGAAAGAGAGACAGACTTAATTTTCTTGGGCTCCAAAATCACTGCAGATGGTGACTGCAGCCATGAATTTAAAAGACTCTTACTCCTTGGAAGGAAAGTTATGATAAACTGAGACAGCATATTAAAAAGCAGAGATGTGACTTTGCCAACAAAGGTCCATCTAGTCAAAGTTAGAGTTTTTCAGTAGTCATGTATAGATGTGAAAGTTGGACCATAAAGGAAGCTGAGTGCCAAAGAATTGATGCCTTTGAACGATGGTGTTGGAGAAGACTCTTGAGAGTCCCTTAGACTGCAAGGAGATCCAACCAGTCCATCCTAAAGGAAATCAGTCCTGAATGTTCATTGGAAGGACTGATGCTGAAGCTGAAAGTGCAATACTTTGGCCACCTGATGTGAAGAACTGACTCACAGGAAAAGACCCTGATGCTGGGAAAGATTGAAGGCAGGAGGAGAAGGGGACAAAAGAGGATGAGATGGTAGGATGGCCTCATCGACTCAATGGACATGAATGTGAGCAAGCTCTGGGAGTTGGTGATGAACAGAGAAGCCTGGCCTGCTGCAGTCCATGGGGTCGCAGCGATTTGGAGACAACTGAGGAACTTAACTGAACTGATAGATGGGTATGTAAAAGGGTAAACATAGCAGGATAAAGCCTAATATTCATTATGGGGCTTTTGCATAAAGAATATATTCAATGAAAAAAACTTTGTTGCATCTGCTCTTCTGAACCAGTTAGTAGTCTGTGAAACACGTCTAGTGAATAGCTAACTGCAAGTTGCATTTTCACATTTGAAAAGGAAATACTAAACTGTATTCTTGTGGCAAGGGGAGGGGTGATTTTATACTTTGAGGCATTTGTAATGTTCTGTTGTTTGTTTCTTTGTTTTCTTGTAAATTGTACTATGAAAATTGTGAGAAACTTGAATCCAAACAGAGAGATTATATATCTAACTTAACTATCTACATCTCTTTTTTTCTCTTTTCTCTTCTCCAGGCTGTACAAAATAGTTCTGTTGAGAGAAGAATGCAAATTCCCTTAATTGTTGATATTCAGCTTTTTGAGGAAGCAGCCACTCATAGGCCATTGCCATATTGGTTACTTATATCCTATCCGATCCACTGTCCTCTGATCCTTGATGCATATTAGCAGAGCTTTGAAAGATACTGATATGCAAACCTCATCCTCAGAACTTTAAAATCAGAATTTCAATGGATTGGGTTAAGGCATTCATGTTAGCTCAAAACCCAATCCGTTTTCATCTTACAATAGCATGATTTAGAACTACACACTAGACATACACTATTTCACATCACTCTTTTTATTTTCTCCTTCTAGTCCAATATGGACTTCTCCCCACTGGCCCTAAAGATTTTTTGGTCTTTTTCTGTTACTCTCATATATAATTGGCCTTCTCAATTGGATGGTCAGAAGCAATGATTATCTTGTATTCTTGTGTATCTCCCTGGGTCTTCATAAATGTGGCCCAAGTTAATTCAGTATAATGGTGTCCTACATTCCCTGGCCTCAGACTTCAACTCAGTTCATTTTTCTGGGCTTTGACTAATACTGAGAAGGAATAATGTGAGTAAACTGGAGAGGTCTGAGCGCTGTCCATCTCACGCTCTGTGTATTTTGAAAACCTGGCTTCTCTATCTCCTTTTCCCCAGTGTCCCTATAGGGGGCCATTTACTGCCCTCCCCTAATGCCAGCTCCAGTGAGTTCCTGGAAGCCCCTGCACATTAGCAAAGTTCTGCCCATCAGGGCCTGAGGGGAATCATGACTCAGGCCAGTCCAGCACTCCCACCTATGACCCAGGTTCTTCTTTTATGTTAGTAATCAAGGCTTTTTCCTTCAGCTCTGGCATTTCTTATTCAGGTGGAAAAGCTGAGGGTTAAGGACTGTCCTAGGTTCATTTCTCCAGAATCCAACTCACATGTGAGTGATTCCTTCAGTCATGATCCTGAAAGAAAGAGGCAGTGGACTTGGAGGCAAGGGGGAAAGTCAGGTGAGGAAACCAAGAATGTGTGTGATTGAAGGCCAATGTTTTCAGTGGCTTAAATGCTGCTCTTCTGATGAGGAGGACCATGGATCTGGGCTTCCTTGTGGCTAATAGGAAAGGTCAGAGGGAATATGAGGACGGTAGCAGTGGGGAAACAGTACGGGTCAGAGTGGAAACAGGAGAGTGAGAGGGAAGGGCACTGCAGGGTGGCAGCCCCCATGGAAAAGGAGGAAAGACCACACAGAGGTGTGTCAGCTGTTGAGTGAACAAATGAGGAAGAGAAAACTTAGTGGGAGATTGAGCCATAACAGATAAAGAGCATAAGGAAGAAGTGCCTGGGATTACCTCTGTACCCTAAGCTTGAAGGCCAGGGAATCTGCACGCTAGTCTCCACTTGCCAAACAGCAGTTTTCTTCTGAGAATCTTCTGTTTCATGACACTTAAGCCTTCAATCTTGTTACAGGCTGGATGCTCCTGTGTGCTTGCTGTGGAGCCCTCACCTTCCAGCTTGCGAGGGTTCTTCATTCTGATGGAAGCATCCAGCTCTGAAGAGAAAACCACAGCCAACAGGATCCATTGTTATTCATGATTTACAAAGACTTATTCCTTCACCCAAGAAGGACATCAGGTACCAAAAGTGTCCAGGAACAAGAAAGGCCATCTGAAATCCCATGGGTAGGTGAAGCAATGGAGATATTTTTATATTTTCTTTTTTGCTGATCTTCCTCATACTACCCAGTATTGCTAAGTGTGCCACAGGGCAAACGTGTTTCCAAATGCCAAAAATGAGCCAAGGGAAATAAAATGGATGACAACCAAAAATTCCTAGGTAGAAAAGACAAAGGCAAGAAACTCCTACAGGATGTAGTTTGTACTGTTGGGAGGGAAGAGATGAAGGAAAGTGGAAGTTGAAGGAGAACCTCATGAGAGAAAAGAAGTGGGGAAGTCTAAATTGGAAAACTTTTAAATGTGCATCAATATACACTTCATATATATGGACACACACTACATATGATATTTATACATAATTTATATAAGGCATAGATGATATGATAAAAATGGAAGAAAACTCAAAGGTGAGTGTGTTTGTGATGGAATAAATGAATGAAGGATTTGAGCTATTGAATGGATCATTCTGTTGGCTTCCTGATGAGTTGAATTTGGAAAAGAAAATAGAAAAATAAGAAGAATGAGAAAGAAGCTCTATTTGGTGACAGGAACTAGGAGATATGGGGGGGGCAGATGGGAGTCACAGTGTGAAGGGGTGTGAAAGTAAAGGGCATTAAGATTACGCTTTGCTGCAAAATATGCTGTGAAGCCTGGATTTATGCTCAGGTCTCCATGGAAGGTGAGCAGGAAACAGAGTGACTGAGCCAGTGGGGTTCAGTCTTGGCTGAGAATGTGGGAGACCAAGCACAAGAAAAGGAGAGACAAGCGGAAGAGGAGACAATAAACACCACAAGACCTACTGGCTCTTGTCAGGCTCTGCACCCCTCCCTCCCTGAGCACTTTCCGTGAGACTCTGGGTGCTGCACCAGGGGGCTCCTTCTCAGCTCAGCTCCACCTGAGGACGTGCGTCTCTCCTGGATCCTCACATGAAGCCACAGCCTGAGGGAGGAGCACCAGGCAGCCCCAGGCTCCAGTGGAGGATATGGAGAGCGAGGGAGGGTAAGGATGAATACGTCCCAGATGAAATGGATGTGAGGGTCTGAAAGCTCTTTGAAGGAAACTTGAACAGAGGTGGATCCAGAGGAGAGGAAGACTAGGAGACGGAAAAGGAGATGAGTGGAGAGAATGACTTAAATGGAGGGTCATAAAAGAGACTGATGGGTGCACTTCAAGAATGAGGGTAGCCCTTTATTTCAAAATGAGGGGAAAATGAGGAAAAGAAACTGGATATGAAAAGCCAACATGGGACTGAGTTGCAGGGCCAGTGTTTACACTCCAATTGCATGTTGCTAATACACTGTTCCTGGGAGCACCCAACAGGAGTAAATTGCCTTGATGACAGATGTTGAAAGGAGAGGAAAACACTGGCCAAGCTACCTTCCTGAGAAAGCAAGGGAAGATGGGGTTTAGAGAAAGCGGAGACCATAAAGCTTATGCTACCATAGAGGAAACAACCATTGTGCAATCATTTTGTAAGCGTTAAAGCACCAGAAAGACACAATGCTTAGATATTATATATTCATAGTGGTAATCAAACAAATTTTAGCGAATCAGATGCCCTGGACATTATATTGTTTAAGATTCCCAACAATCATGCAAAGGAGATAGAATTTTCATGAGTTCAGTTGAGGGATGAGAGAGGCAAATACCTAGGAAGATAAATAAGTTGTTTCAGTTAAACAAATAGGAGTTTGCAGAACCAGGGCCTGAGGCTGAGCTGGTCCTAAGTCCCAGGCTCTTGATCACCTCACTCTGGTAGAGTGTCACGGGTTTCAACTGGGCTGACAGAGGGTTTGGGAGAGGCCCTCTGCCTCCTCCACCCACAGCTTTGTGATAACCAGCACATGGACCAGAGCATTCTAATCCCCTTTTCTTTCTTACCTAGAAAGAGTGGTCCTTGGTTTCCAGAATCAGGGTTGGTGGTAAAGGCACAGTTGGTGGAAGAAAGACCAAGAATGGCTTTGCTGTCACCACAGTCAAGATGCTGGTCCAGCTGCCACTGCAGACAATCAGTCATGTGGGTGCTTTTGTGAAGCTGTGCCTGTGAAGTTGGCACCTCTGACCCTGGGAAACTCACAGGTTCTTGGTGAGAGTCCTCCCAGGTGTCACCTGAAAGGAAAAGAGGGTTCGTTGGACCAATGAAAGCTTTTTCTTGCTAAGCCCTCCCAGAGGGCCCATTTCTGCTGTCCTAGCCCATAAGTGAAACCACCCAATAACGCAGACAACAATGGCAGACATCAATGTGAAGAAGGCGCCGTATTTATGCCTGGGACTGGGGTGTGGAGAAGGCAGTGCTGGGCTGCAGTTTCTTGAAATGAGAAATCACCCACTTGAGTCGAGAGGGTTTGGGTGACACAGGAGGTCAAGCCTCTTATTCTGTTATGAGCCTTATTAGTCTTGGAGCCTAGAGAGAAGGTTCTAGACAAGCCTCTAGGCATGGGGGAGAAAGAGTTGTTGATATCTACCCACAGGAATAAAAGAACAGGAAGAGACATATGGCCTGAAAGCTTCAGGTCCTACTAGAATTTGAGCTGAGGAAATACAGTACATTCCAGACCCTTTTGAACTTCCTTGCTTGAAATTTTTGTCTACCCTTCCACTCACTGTACATGTACATATAGAATAAAATCTATTCCCACGTGGGGCAGAATGGGTATGGATGGTATTAGCAGCTAGAACTAGTGGGGGAGAGGGCTGAGACCCTGTTGGAAACAACTTTGTGTCTCTTTAGAGAGATTATATAAGTACACTCCTTCAATACACGTCCATCCACTGGTGCCTCGACAGTGCTCGTGATGAAATCTGTTTATATATTTCTACTGCGAAATGAGTACATATTCTCAGAACCTGGGCTAACCAGGCATGAAGTTCCCTCCTGTGGTGCAGCTCAGGCTGCTGTGAGGTCTCGGCCGCCAGGGCCTGCTCTCCATTGCTGTGGGGCTCTCCTCTCACCTCCTTATGCATCCGCACCCTCAACAAGGTTTGTTTCTGTAGCTGTCTCTCATGTGTCTGTTATCTCTAGTCTTCCAGAGAGCATCTGAGTCTGACTCTCATCAGATTCATCCAACCTCCTTCCAACTGCTTTGTCTGATTCAGTCCTCTCCACACTCTCAAAGGTCACCTGTCTCAGTTCAGTTCCATCGCTCAGTCATGTCCGACTCTTTGCGACCCCAGGAATTGCAGCATGCCAGGCCTCCCTGTCCATCACCAACTCCCAGAGTTTACTCATACTCATGCCCATCGATTCGGTGATGCCATCCAGCCATCTCATGGTCTGTTGTCCCCTTCTCCTCCTGCCCCCAATCCCTCACAGCATCAGGGTCTTTTCCAATGAGTCAACTCTTCGCATGAGGTGGCCAAAGTACTGGAGTTTCAGCTTCAGCATCAGTCCTTCCAATGAACACCCAGGACTGATCTCCTTTAGGATGGACTGGTTGGATATCCTGGCAGTCCAAGGGCCTCTCAAGAGTCTTCTCCAACACCATAGCTCAAAAGCATCAATTTTTTGGCGCTCAGCTTTCTTCAAGTCCAACTCTCACATCCATACATGACCACTGGAAAAACCATAGCCTTGACCAGATGGACCTTTGTTAGCAAATAATGTCTCTGCTTTTTAATATGCTATCCAGGTTGATCATAACTTTCCTTCCCAGGAGTAAGCGTCTTTTAATTTCACAGCTGCAGTCACCATCTGCAGTGATTTTGGAGCCCCCCAAAATAAAGTCTGACACTGTTTCCACTGTCTCCCCATCTAATTCCCATGAGGTGATGGGACCAGATGCCATGATCTTAGTTTTCTGAATGTTAAGCTTTAAGCCAACTTTTTCACTCTCCTCTTTCACTTTCATCAAGAAGCTTTTTAGTTCCTTCACTTTCTGCCATAAGGGTGGTGTCATCTGCATATCTGAGGTTATTGATATTTCTCCTGTCTTACCATCTCCAATCCTGATTTGTCACATGCTCCTCAGTTTATGGAAATTCATCCTCCCTTCCCTGCTACACAGATCGAACCGCCTCACCCACCTTTCCTGTGCTCCTGTCTTCTAGTCCCTCTTTTTTCTGCAACATCACTTCCTACAGCTCCCTCTGCAAATCCTCCTAGGCTCAGGCTGGCCCCTTTCTGACCCCAGCCCTGTACCAGGAGCCTCTGTGAGTTTCCAGGGCTTTTTCCTAAAGCACTTCTCTCAGTCTGGTGTGCCCTTCATATTTCCACCAGGCAAATTTCATTAATCATTAATCATCGTATTTTAGGACACTTCATCAGATTTTATGATAATTCACATTGGGCTGAAGGGTAAATCCTTGTACAAATTTGGTGGTTGAAAGAACTGTCAAAACTATGTATCCCCTTATTCCCCAGTGTTATTTTGAATCAATGTCTAGGATTGTTTTTAATTGTCATTGTGTAATTTGATCATCTAATTTTATTTGTCTTTTCTTGAGAATGGGTTTTATTAAACCTAGGCTTTGAATATTCTTTGCATTCACAGAATATAAAATAACCAAACATTTTTTCAAACATAAACATTACTGCCTAAGTCTGTTAGTGTGGAGATAAGCCTCCAATAGAAGATCAAGATATAATTTAAAAATCAAGTGTTTGTGTTGTTTCTGCAGGGTTTCTCCTTGTACAGAGAGGATGGGGTAGACCTGACTACTCGTATCCGCATGGCTCCATGAAAGCTATTCACACTATTCTCAGGTTATCATGAGAATGAAGACGCAGGATGGATCCTGTATAGATATTCTATTCATTCATCTCAATCCATCTGTGGGGATTTGGCCTTTCTTGGCCCATTGTGAACAATGGACTCCCAGGACTGGGCCATATCACACACTCACAAACATCTCAGACACATATCTCAGTCACGTGTCTGAGCCTCACTCATCCTTTTCACGGGAACCCACACCCGGCGGTCAGTGTTTCTGAGATAGACCTCCACAGTTTTCAATGGCTTCAGCACAGCCAAATTCAAGGTCTACCTGGACCCGTCGTGAGAGCAGGTGACCTGGGGGCAGGAGTGGGGAGCGGCGTGGACTCTCACCCTGGCTGTTCCCAGAGAGAACCCCCTGGAGCTGTGGCTCCACCTGGAGGGGCCGGGGAGCCGCTGGCTCTGCCCTTGGGGCACAGTGCACAGAGGGGCTGGGAGCTGGCAGGTCTGAGTGAGGGACCACAGGGCTTCTCTGCAGCCCTCTGGCAACTTTCTGTTGAAGATTAAGATAGTTGCAAATCATTTGGATGGGGCAAAGAGAAAAACGTGAGCAACATCCTCTCTGAGTCACTGATGGTTTGACTGCTGAGAGGAGAGGACAGAGCCTGAGCCAGGAGTCGGGCCCAGGAGAGGTCAGTGTCCCACCTGCCAGTGGCCAGGAGTCTGGCCCCAGTGAAGGGACCTGCTGATCCTCAGTGCCCTCGGCTCCGCCATGGGACACCACAGCTTCCTGAGAGGGTGCCTGGGAGGGCTGAAGGGGTTATAGTGCACTAGGAGCTCGCTTAGGAAGAGCATGGAGGACAGCAGGTGCACAATAACTGTGTGTTCCCTTTCTGGTTTGTGAACTACTGTGATCCTGAGAAAGCCTTTGCTTCTCTGCTCCTCGGGGAAGAATGAGAAATAAGAAAGAAACTGCTTCCAAGGGGAAAAGGCGCCAACTGATTGACGGACAACATTTATATGCCCAATATCATTTTAAAAGAAGTCAGATAAAGTCTGATACATAATGGAGTTTCTTCTGGTTTATCAAGATGATCTTATGTATCAAAGTCTTAACAATAAGAATGCTTCTCCTAAAGAAAAAGAAAAAAAAAAATAGCCCAAGAAGGATTTCATACTAGGTTTTAATTTCCACAACCTATGAACTCCTACCCAAAGGGACCTGGCTCATAAATTCAGTCAATACCCCCATCAGATACACAGGTTATGGGTGTTTCCATGAGATTATACCACTGAGATTGCATAAAACATTGAAACTATAACCCACACATGGAAATCTCCTTTTTGCTGCACAAAGGATGAAACACAAGGGTGTTTCTAGAGGATGGAACAACAGAGACAGATATTTGGCTTCACGGAAATGACAGGGCTTAGACAGATTTAATGCTCAGGACCTAGTATCTAAATGCTTCAGAGGGAGGTAGGCAGCAAAGGGGTAAGAATCTGGAGTTGGGGAACAATATAACATGCATTCAAATATGGAACAGATTGCAATCATGAATGCAAAGCCAGAGAGCTTGCATTTTCAAGAAATACAATTAGTAGCAAAATTTCATGACTCTAAGGATTCTTATCTTGATAAAAAGAGCTCTGTTACACAAATTCCTGCAGGTGAGACAGTGGGAGCTGAGATTCTGCCCTATCCCTCCACTTGCCCTCTCTGGTCTGACTTGATACCACAAGCCTGTGCTGGTGAGACGAGTTCAGGTGACACAGTGCAGCCTGGGGCATGAAGAATGCAAAGGCTCATGACGCCTTTTAAAAGTTCAATCTGAGAACATAGTTCTAATTGACCAGAGCCTAAGAACCTGTCTGGGAGCACTCACCGTTTACATCTAGAGCCAAGAAAACCTCTCTCTTCTCTGTTGGGAAGGAGACACTCCTAGAAGGATGACAGGAGCCTTCCAGATGATGGCCAATAGAAGCAGCCAGATAACATTCATCCACTGAGTCTGGGTGGACTTCATTCTCTTCTACCACCAGCTGCTCCATACTGAGATTTGTGGGGTTGGGAGAGCAGATGGTTAAACAAGAGGGATTAGTCAACCTGGAGTCATAATTGGTTTTGATGGGAGGGTTAAGGGACATGTTGCGAAAAACAAATGGGGAGTCCCTTAAAGGGAGGCATAACAATCCCCCCACCCGCAACCCCAATCTGGGGCCTGAAAGCACTTGCAAAGGGAAAGTGAGAGAGAGTGAGGGAGAGTGAGCATGAGATGCTCTGAGCACAGAGAAGAAATGAGGTCAGGAGGAAGGAGAGGAGCCACCCCAGGACACATAGTCATGTCACACACACCCTCAGAACATAAAGGCGGCTTCAAATGCACCATAAATTTTGTTGAAATTTACATGCTGCATCAGATGAACACCAGCTCTGGCAGCATAATGGACTCCTAGAAATCTTGTGTCTGCAAGACCAATTTTTCTAATACTGCGATGGGACATGAATTTTTATTTCCCTAGTTACTTTTCTTGCCATGAAATACCTGCCAAGGTCTTAAGACCAAAGACAAAGGCAGATAAGTATGGCATCCTGGTTTTAATAAAAAGGAGAGGACAGAGGAGTACAAGAAATCCTGTGGCTGATCAGTAGCCCTGCTTCAACTGACTGCAAGTTACTATAATTGAGAGGGATTCATAAAGGGTGAAAACAGACAACGTTGTTACAGGGATAATTTGTGGTGGTCTGAATGGAAGAAATAGGCATGTGCAGCACTTTCTGATTCCCCTGCATGTGAGATGACTAAATGTCACTACTGATGTCAGACCCACGTTTCTCCATAGTTACCTAGAACAGATGATGTCTTGATTTTCCTCGTCCTCAAGATCAGGAAGATTTTCTATGGATAAATTCAGACAAGTTGAGAAACATTTAGCAGATCTCATTGTGTAAATTAATAATCCACTGTCTAATACTACCATAGGGACATTTATATCAGCAGTGAGATGATAGGCTATTTAAGAAGGATATTCCAGATGCCTCAATTTGGATCTCTCAGACTCTCCTTGGTTTACTTTCCTGAACCATCAGGCAAGATCTCCCTTCCCTGGTAGATCCTCACCACAGTATTCTCTTCCAAGTCTCAGTAAAAGTTAAAGATTGATCTTCCCCACAGAGTCTGGGGAATAGCCCACAGCATTCTTACAGAATACTGTAATACTCAGGCTTTTCTTACCATACGCTGAATGCTTTAGCAGAATGATGAGTGGAATGAACAAAACCTCGAGTCACATGAATCCTAGTTGTTACACGGACCCTTCAGTCATTCATGGGGTGGGAGAATGCCAGGGCTCTGCCTTGCTTCATGAAACACACATGCAAGGTGATGGGAGGGCTGTCTGCATCCTGGAGCCCAGATGATTGGTTTGCTAAGACAAGCAGTTTAGAGAAGCAGACACTGGGGGTGCCAGCAGTGACACCAGGGGAGAACAAATAATGAAGGCTGTGGGCGCCTGTGGGAAGGCGCGGAAATTCAAGGGACACTTTGGGTGTGAAAATGGGAGGCTTGTGGGTAAGAAGAGACAGCGCAAAGGAGTCAGGAAAAAATACAGTCATCTCCAGACACCTGCACAGATACAAGTGAGTGAGTGTGTCACACCAGCCTTGGGTCCGTGATCTAACCTGGGGCCTGACCCGTAGGCTTCACCTCAATAAAGAAGACAGCAGAGCTCCCAGGCCCACCTGACGTCTGTACTTAAAACTCTACCACAGAGTCTGATTCAAATCACTGTCTACAGAACTTGCAACAGGGAGGAGAAATCTCAGCACCCCAGAGGCGAGGAGTACGAAGCACACAGAGTCTACCTGGGCATCCAGGTGGAGTTCTATCACAAGAAAATACTCACTGGTTACATCCCGAGCATAAGAGACATCCAGGTCCTCAAGTGAGAAGACGGCTGTGCTCCTATAAGGCCAGAAGGAGTCTGACTGGCTAGGAAGAACCGAGTAAGTCAGATAATAATCATCCAGAGAGTTCTGTGGGACACCATCTTCTCCCATCTGTGCCATCTGTCTGCTGAACCTGGTGGGAGAGGGAGAGCAAAAGACTAAGCCAAGACTGATCAGAAACTGTACAGTTCTATCTGGTTCTGGTGGAATGTTTGAGTGGCGAAGCACGCCAAGGGTCTCATCCATTAGAGAGAGAAAAGTCTGTTTTGTGTGTGAGACACAGCGTGGTTTCACAGGGGCAGAGGAGGGAAAGATCAGTAGGGGCTCAGCGCTCTGGCCAAAGAATAGGCTGATGAACAGACTGAATTCTCTCTGATGGTGCAGTCATGCCTCACATACAGGGACACAGAACACTGGCTTTCACACTTCCATCTACACTGCCTTGACATTACTATGACACACACACCAGCATGCTAACACAAACAGAAAGCAGATACGCATCTCACTCTGTAAACCACACCTGACATAAAGGTTGAGTACAAAAGCACCAGTCTGACTTAGTTCACCCGGGTCAACTGATTTGGGTTTTATACTTGACAAGTAAATACGAAATGGGAAATAATAGAAGTACCACAGTGAAAGCAGAGAACAGTATGAAAAAGGATAATAGTGGTGGGCAAAACTGCCGACACAATATATTCAGCACTTTCCGGTTTTCCCTGGATCGGGTTCTGTAGATGTCATCACTGTACAAAGAGCCCACAGATATTCAAAATTACCTCGGGGCAGCCACCTCTGGTCCTTTCAGGTCATCATGATCATTCTGCTTTTCTGCAAATAAATTAACAGGAGAGTAATATCAGGCAAATGCCTTTCAAAAACGCTCAATCCTGTGCCTAACTTCACAATGTGGTAACAGGCTGTTGAGACAGAAATCATCCAGGAGGCCCTAGAAAGAGCCTCATAAGAAGGCACTGGGTTTCCTTCTTGAGCCATTGGGCAAATTTCCTTGATATCATATGTCATTGGCAGAGTATCCTGGTCGTGAGTCTGTGCAAACAGCTAAATAATTCCTTTTCCCCACAGTTCCTGGGGAACAACTTTGCTACATCCTCAGCCTGCTATAATACTCAGGATTTTTTCATCTGAAATGTTGTTTATTAATGGGATAAGTGATTACACACTGAGATTAAATGGAAGTGGAATCCATACACCATCAAGTCAAATGAATCTCAAAGCTGCAATCAGTGGCCATTCATCAGGTTGGGAAGTTCCAGAGCCCTGCCTTAGCTCAGAGAAACATACCAAAAGATGACAGTGTGGCTTACCTTCTGGTTTCAGAAGACTTCGAACAAGATAAGTCAAAGGAAAAGAGAGAGCCTATGGGTTGATAGAAGTGAACTAAAGTAGTGACATCTCCAAAGGTATAAACAAGCCTGCCAAAAGCCCTGCACAGGTGTAGGAACTCAGGGACATTACCCAGAAATGAAAATTAAAGCATTTCATGTGAGCTAAGAGGTTCACTCAAAATTAGGAAGCCTGAACGGTACCTCCTGTGCCACAGCTGCTGAGGTACACGTGAGTCTGGCTGGACCACCTTGGGTAGAGTGGTTTACCACAGGGACACCCATGACAGGGAACTTAGAAAAGTTCATTCATAGAATGTCTTATTTTAAATGGAATTATAGAGTCTGGTTCAAACCAGGCATAAGGACGTAAGCATAGGGTCTATTAAAGGGGATTAATTCTCCAGGAGTAGACTAACAGATATAGTGAAGACTACCTGTGAGACCAGTTGGAATTTCATCCTCTTCAGCATGAGAGCAACCACAGGCTCCATCCACGGCAGACTCCACATTCTCTTCATCAAATGCAAATTTCCCATCATTGTAAGGCTGGTTGCAGGCAGAACCTTCCTGGGGAGTGGAAGCTACTGAAACACATTCATCCTGGGATTGCGGGAACACCACCTTCTTTTCCACATCCTGCATGTTCACACTGTGTCAGAGGGAAAAGGGAGGACACAAGCTTAAGAGGAATCGACTCCAAGCTATCTGGCTGGTTTTGAGGACAGGCATTGAAAGTGGTCACAAAAAGCAAAAGGGCACCCCCTTAAGGAGGGACGTAACTCCTCCTGAGGTGGAGTGGAGTGTGGCTGCCCTGGGGTGGGAAAGAGACAGCACGTTCTCCGGGCACTGGCCACACAACCGGTGGCTGAAGGAGGAGTCGGAACGTTCCCTGCATGCTAATGTCATGACTCCCAGCACACACAGAGGACTGGGACCTCGGTGCAAACTTTTCTGCACACATTGTGTTAATCTGGATATCCTGTGTCCAAGTCAACACAGCTGTTAAGAAGTTAAAAATTTGTTTGAGTTTGGAATCTATTCCATTCAATTTAAAATTTTTTATTTGCACAAATATAACATCCAAATTAGTATTTCAAAGTTGGAGAAAAAGGAGTTATAGACTAGATATTCTGCCTTCAAGAACTATTTTTTCAATATTTTGTTGTAATATGAATACCATTCTGTTTTCTTTCCTTGAAATCCAATATTTACCAACATGCTGATGCCAAACCAGTGTAAGACCATAGGATCTCACCCTACATTAATACTCAGGAGAAAGCACAGGAACACAGGAACTCCTAGGTTTGGTTATTTCACCTGCATCAACTCACTGTACATTACTAAACTTGAAGGATTAAAAAATTAAAATGCAAAAACATGTGAAACATAAATAGACAACGTTGTTAAACAGATAATTGTTGTTGAATGAATAGATGAAAGAGTTACATAGGCTACTTTCTATTTTTCTGTGGATCTGAAGTCTCTTGCTGTCACCACTGACATTCACAGCCCACAGATCTTCAAATTACCTGGGAAATGTGAGCTCTTGTCCATTCACTTGCTTGTGAGAATTTTCATTGTCTATTAAGAAATTCAGAGACAGCAGGTCATAATAAGTAAATCAGACCTCACACATATCTACTCAGTAATCACATATACAACAAGGACTTTAATATTCTCATTGTAAGAACATAATTCTTTAGCAAAGTTATTCTAGGACACTTAAGTCTTATGAGAATTAGACTGGACTGCTTCCAGAGCCATTGAGGAAATTTGCTGCTTGAGCTGCTATCTCTCCCAACATCCTTTGTTCTGAGTCTGTATAAGCAGTTAAAAATGTATTTTCCACAGAGATGCTGGAACATGAGCTGAGTTATTTTCTAGAATTATTTCTGTAGTACTGCTTAGTCCCATCAGATTATGTGGTTGTTGATGGTTTAGAGGAATTTATACCTGGGGCTAGAGTGATGGGTGAATTGTGAAAGCCTTAGCCACTCAGTAATATCCGTCTCTCTGTGACCGCATGGACTAGAGCCCACCAGGCTCCTCTGGCCATGGAATTCTCCACACAAGAATACTAGAGTGGGTGCCATTCTCTTCTCCAGAGGATCTGCATGACGCAGGGATTGAACCTGGGTCCCTGCATTGCGGACAGATCTTAACCATCTGAGACACCAGGATAGCCCAGTGAATTATACTAACCCTCAAATCAAAAAGAATCTTTGGTGCTACACAGAAGCCATGGCCATTGGAAGCTGGAGGAACTACCAGAGCCCAGCCTTGCTGCATGGAATCATCCAAACGAGGCAATGGTACAGTTGTGTCTGTCTTGGTGTCAGATAACATCTTAGCTAAGACCTGCCAACATCGAGAAAGGGGAGACTGGGGCTGAGAGGAATAAAACCAAACCTGGAAATCACCTCTCCTTATAAAGAGGCAACACCGTCATCATTTCTGGAGAGGCCAGGAACATTTACAAAAATTAGATCACTGCAGGTAACAATACACTGGCTCCAAACTAGTTCTGACAGATACCTCCTGTGGATTTCCAGCTGAGGTGGGTGAAAGTTGTCAAAACTGATTTGGGTCAAATGCCTGACACTGGGGTCAGGGTGACAGAGGCAAGCCCAGAGCCAAGAAAAGAATGAAAGCTCCCTGACCCACCTGATGTCTCTGTTCCATAATAGACCCTTTTCCCTGGTTTCGACTAAGATGTGTCTATACAGCCTGTCCTAAGAGATGACCTTCCTTGGTCTATACAGCTTGTGGGGAGAAATAATATGGGGGCTACCTGAGATATTGGTTGGAATTTCACCTTCTTTAGCATGAGAGTAACCACATGGTCCATCCGGATCAATGTTTACTTCCAGTTCATTAAAGTTAAATTTGTCATCACTGTAAGGCAGGTGCTGATCAGAACTTCCTTGGAGAATTGAAGGCATCAAAACACATTCATCCTTGGATTCTTCATGCACTTCCTTCTTTTCAACCTCCTGCAGCTCCATGCTGTGCCAGATGGTAAAGGAGTGACAGAAAATTAAATGAAGAAGATATGACCCCAAGCCATGCTGGCTGGTTTTGACAGGAGGCATGGGGAGTGGTCACAGAGAGTACAAGAGCAGGCCCCTTCAAGACAGAAGGAACTGTCCTCTCTTATATGAAGTGGAGTGTGTCTGTCTGGGGATGGGAGAGGGGGTCAAGCAGGTACCCAACAGACCAGCCACAAAGCTCTGAGGAGGAAGGAGCCTCAACCATTCCAGGATGGTACTTTCAGGAACAGGAAGCACAGATGAACTTCCACACCAAGTGCTTCCCCACAGGTCCTAAGCCATGTTGAATTTAAGATGAAGTAGTCAAGTGAATAAGGGCTTCCCCGGTGGCTCAGGAGGCTGAGTGTCTCCTGCCAATGCAGAGATGCAGCTTCGAACCCTGGCCAGGAAGATCCCTTGGAGAAGGAAATGGCAACCCACTCTAGTATTCTAGATGGGAAAATGCATGGGACTGAGGAGCCTGGCATACTCCATCCAATGTAGGGGTCACAAAGATTCAGAGACAACTGAGCAACTGAGCATGCACAGTGAGGTGAGTACAGATATTAAAGCTTTATAGACTCTCTGAGATATTCTACCATCTCTTTAGGAATTGAAAGGCCTCTAAGGCCACTTTCACTTACTAGTATCACAGACAACTAAATTTCTTTTTTGGACAGTTGTCCTGGTGTTTAATTTTGCTAGGTGCTTCTCTACTAATTCCGTTGCTAGTTACCTTCCTTCCAAGGATCGAAAACAACTGTGTAGAAATCGATATTTATCTCACTTGGACTTCCTGTAGAAGAGAACAGATGCTCTCTGTCTATACAGGAAATCCTAAGGGTGGTGCACTCACTTTGGGTCATACATACAAGTAGCACAGAGACAGCAGACAACCAAGTTACAGGGACACTTCCATGTGGGTTGAGTGAAGTAAATTAATGCCATGTGAAGTTGTGCTTATACTGGCATCTGGCATGTGACTCTCTTGAGTTCACTTATTGTTCTTTTGTGACCCTGTCCATGTTTACCCTACACATTACCAGCTCCTGACAGACAAACTGAAAACCGCAATCACAGAAAACTAACCACTCTAATCACATGGGGCACAGCCTTGTCTAACTCAATGAAATTATGAGCCATGCCGAGAAGGGTCATGGTGGAGAGTTTTGACAAAACGTGGCCCACTGAGAAGGGAATGGAAAATCACTTCAGTATTCTTTCCTTGAGAACCCCATGAACAGTATGAAAAGGCAAAAAGATAGGACACTGAAAGATGAACTTCCCATGTCGGTAGGTGCACAATATGCTCCTGGAGATCAGTGGGGAAATAACTCCTGAAAGCATGAAGAGATGGAGCCAAAGCAAAGACAACAGTCAGCTGTGGATGTGACTGGTGATGGAAGCAAGGTCTGATGCTGTAAAGAGCAATACTGCATAGGAACCTGGAATGTTAGGTCCGTGTTTCAAGGCAAATTGGAAGTGGTCAAACAGGAGATGGCAAGGGTGAACATTGACATTTTAGGAATCAGCGATCTAAAATGGACTGGAATGGGTGAATTTGACTCAGATGACTATTATATCTACTACTGTGGGCAAGAAGCCCTTAGAAGAAATGGAGTAGCCATCATAGGAAACAGAAGAGCCCAAAATGCAGTACTTGGATGCAATCTCAAAAGGGACACAATGAGCTCTGTTCATTTCCAAGGCAAACCATTCAATATCCCAGGGGTCCAAATCTATGCCTTGGCCAGTAATGCTGAAGAAGCTGCAGTTGAACAGTTCTCTGAAGATCTCCAAGACCTTCGAGAACCAACACCCATAAAAGATGTTCTTTTCATTATAGGGGACTGGAATGCAAAAGTAGGAAGTCAAGAAACACCTAAAGTAACAGGCAAATTTGGCCTTGGAGTACAGAATGAAGCAGGGCAAAGGCTAATAGAGTTTTGCCAAGAGAATGCACTGGTCATAGCAAACACCCTCTTCCAACGACGCAAGAGAAAACTCTACACATGGACATCACCAGATGGTCAGCACCAAAATCAGATTGATTACATTCTTTGCAGCAAAGGTGGAGAAGTTCTATACACTCAGCAAAAAGACTAGGAGCTGACTGTGGCTCAGATCATGAACTACTTAATGCCAAATTCAGACTTAAATTGAAGCAAGTAGGGAAAACCACTAGACATTCAGGTATGACCTAAATCAAATCCCTTATGATTAAACAGTGGAGGTGAGAAGCAGGTTTAAGGCACTAGATCTGATAGAGTGCCTGATGAACTATGGATGGAGGTTCGTGACATTGAACAGGAGACAGAGATCAAGACCATCCCCAAGAAAAACAAATGCAAAAAAGCAAAATGGCTGTCTGAGGAGGCAGTAGAAATAGCTGGGGAAAGAAGAGAAGTGAAAAACAAAGGAGAAAAGGAAAGATATTCCTGTTTCACTGCAGAGTTCCAAAGAAGAGCAAGGAGAGATAAGAAAGCCTTCCTCAGTGATAAGTGCAAAGACATAGAGGAAAAAATAGAATGGGAAAGACTAGAGATCTCTTCAAGAAAATCAGAGATACTGTGGGAACATTTCATGCAAAGATGGGCTCAATAGAATTGTATGGACCTCACAGAGCAGAAGATATGAAGAAGAGGTGGCAATAATGCACAGAAGAACTATACAAAAAAGATTTTCATGATCTAGATAACAACGACGCTGTGATCACTCACCTAGAGCCAGACATCCTGGAATGTGAAGTCAAGTAGGCCCTAGGCAGCATCACTATGAACAAAGCTAGTGGAGGTGATGGAATTCCAGCTGAGCTATTTCAAATCCTAAAAGATGATGCTGTGAAAGTGCTGCACTCAAAATGCCAGCAAATTTGGAAAACTCAGCAGTGGCCACAGGACTAGGAAATGTCAGATTTCATTCCAGTCCCAAAGAAAGGCAATGCCAAAGAATGCTCAAACTACTGCACAATTGCACTCATCTCACATGCTAGTAAAGTAATGCTTAAAATCCTCCTAGCCAGGCTTCAACAATACCTGAACCATGAACTTCCAGATGTTCAAGCTGGATTTAGAAAAGGCAGAGGAACCAGAGATCAAATTGTCAACATCTGTTGGATCAATGGGAAAGTAAAAGAGTTCCAGAAAAAACATTTATCATGCTTTATTGACTACGCCAAAGCCTTTGACTGTGTAAGCTAAGCTAAGCTAAGTCACTTTAGTTGTGTCCGACTCTCTGCGACCCCATAGATGTCAGCCCACCAGGCTCCCCCGTCCCTAGGATTCTCCAGGCAAGAACACTGGAGTGGGTTGCCATTTCCTTCTCCAATGCATGAAAGAGAAAATTGAAAGTGAAGTCACTCAGTCGTGTCTGACTCTTAGAGACCCCATGGACTGCAGCCTACCAGCTCCTCCATCCATGGGATTTTCCAGGCAAGAGTACTGGAGTGGGGTGCCATTGCCTTCTCCATTTGACTGTGTGCATCACCACAACCTGTGGAAAATTTTGAAAGAGATGGGAATACCAGACCACCTGACCTGCCTCTGGAGAAATCTGTATGCAGGTCAGGAAGCAACAGTTAGAACTGGACATGGAATAACGGACTGGTTCCAAACAGGAAAAGGTGTACGTCAAGGCTGTATGTTGTCACCCTCCTTATTTAACTTACATGCAGAGTACATCGTGAGAAATGCTGGGCTGCATGAAGCACAAGCTGGCATCAAGATTGCCAGGAGAAATATCAGTAACCTCATATATGCAGATGATACCACCCTTATGGCAGAAAGCAAAGAAGAACTGAAGAGCTTCTTGATGAAAGTCAAAGAGGAGAGTGAAAAAGTTGGCTAAAGCTCAACATTCAGAAAACGAAGACCATGGCACCTGGTCCCATCACTTCATGGCAAATCTATCGGAAGACAGAGGAAACAGTGTCAGACTTATTTTGGGGGGGTCCAAAATAACTGCATATGGTGACTGCAGCCATGCAATTAAAAGACGCTTACTCCTTGGAAGAAAAGTTATGACCAAACTAGACAGCGTATTGAGAAGCAGAGACATTATTTTGCCAACAAAGGTCCATGTAGTCAAGGCTATGGTTGTTCCAGTAGTCATGTATGGATGTGAGAGTTGGACTGTAAAGAGAGCTGAGCACCGAAGAATTGATGCTTTTGAACTGTGGTGTTGGAGAGGACTCCTGAGAGTCCCTTGGACTGCAAGGAGATCCAACTAGTCCATCATAAAGGAAATCAGTCCTGAATATTCACTGGAAGGACTGATGTTGAAGCTGAAACTCCAATACTTTGGCCACCTGATGTGAAGATCTAACTCATTTGGAAACACCCTGATGCTGGGAAAGATTGAAGGTGGGAGGGAAGGGGACGACAGAGGATGAGATGGTTGGATGGCATCATCGAGTCAATGAGCTGAGTTTGAGACACTGGGAGTTGGTGATGGACAGGGAGGCCTGGTGGGCTGCAGTCCATGGGGTCACAAAGAGTTGGACACGACTGAGGGACTGAACTGAACTGATAGATAATCATCACCTGGGGGTTGCTGTTTCTTGTGCTTGTTCATCGACTTCATCTTCATCTTCATCAATTTCTGCAAACAAAATCGGAAATACCCAGTCAGCTTTTCGTTACTTCACCCACTGCAAACACAGGGACTCCTGGTCACAGAACCGTAAACATGTGTGAGGCAGTACTGTATGGGAGTTTTAATGCATTGTCTTTAAACAGCTGCCCAAGCATGGATTTCTGATCCAACAGGCAGTCTGTTTCTAAACTGGTAGATCATCCTCAGGACACCTTCTGCTTGAAATTGGGCAAACATTTAAATTGTCTTTTCTTCCTTATATCACCTCACATTGTCCACCTCCCATCTCCACTTCTACAAATGTATCATCCATCCTGCCACAAATTCTGCCAATGACACAGCCTCTATAAACCTTCTCAGGTCTCACAAGATGCTGTCCTTGCTCTAAGGAGAACAACCACGTCCCACATTCCTCCACCTGGGAACATCCTGGCTCTTCAAGGTCGCTTTTGTTTGTTATCTGGGAAACTCCCTATGGAAAGTGAGTGCTCCAGTTTAAACCATTTTCCCAACACCAAGTCCAACTCTATCAAGTACCTTATCCAACACCACAAAGTGAAGGGCTTTCTCTTTTCTGCAGTGTATTTGTAAATATTCCCCAATTTCATCACTATAGCTACCATCAACAGATTATTTCATCCATTTTACAGATGAGAACAGTTACTAACATAAGGAAAAGCAATCATTCTCACACAGTTATAAACAAAACACTCAGCATGGAACCTGGGAACTTCCAAGCTTCATCTAGGGCTCTATTCACTCTAACAAGCTGCCTGTCACCTTCTCCTTTCTGTGCTTTAATACTGGCTGGATGTTGCCTCCTTCCCCAGTGGCCATGGTCCATCAGGGAGGAAGCAGACCGTTGGGATACGCTGACTTCCACCCTGTGCATTTCTCCTCTGTCCTCTTACTAAGACAATCCTGCTCCTACATAGCCCCAAATAGGATATGAAACAGGAAAGCTGATAAACATTCCCAGTGGAAGTGTTCATCTTATCACCTGGGGACCTAGGGGAGGATCAGTGCTCTCAGGGTCTGTGGCCCCCTCACCTGGGCTGAGCTTGCAGGCAAGGCGCTCTGCCAGGCGGTATCCCTCAGACAGGCTCTCTCGGAAGCCCTGCCCCTGGTGTTTGTTCAGGTCATTGTGGGTGAGGATGTCCTTGAGGTGCTGCTTGAGCAGGACAGAGTCATCTTTCCCATCCTGTAGTGTCTGCCGTAGCTGGGTCAGCTCTCGTGCCTGACTTCGAATTAGGACATCACACGTCCTAGGTGGAAGAGAAGACACAAATGTGAAAGGCAAAGAGTTAGATGAAAGACGGTTAGGGATTTCTGTGAGAACATCCCCAAGGAGACCTCGAAATAGAATTCTGGCACATATCTGATGACTGGTTCAGTCACTCAGTCATGTCCGACTCTTGCGATCAAATGGAGTATAGTGCACCAGTTTTTCTGCCCATTGGCTTATCCTGACAAGAATACTGGAGTGGGTTGCCATTTCCTACTCCATATCTGATGACTGGCCTATGGCAAAGAGAAAGAAGGTAAACAACGGTTTCCTCTGTATCAGACAGTACTCCTCTGGGATTCCATGACATTCCATTCATCTTGTCCTTCTGTAAAGGTAACCTAATGTCTTCCCTGGTTGCTCCGCTCGTAAAGATCCGGACTGACAATTCAGGAAACGCAAGAGATGCAGATTTGATCCCTGAGTCGGGGACATTCACTGGAGAAGGAAATGGCAACCCATTTCAGTATTCTTGCCTGGAATCTTCATGGACAGTGGAGCCTGGTGGGCTACAGTCCATGGGGTCATAAACAGTCAGACACTACTGAGTGCACACGCATGCATCAGTGTCTTCCTAAATCTGCATCATGAAGTCGTCTCTTCAGTTCCTCACTCGGCCATACCCATTTTCATTACAAATACACAAAATATTTTCTGTATTTTTAATTTGGCAACATAAAGTATTGTCCAGTGAATGTCACACAGCCAGATACAGAGTGTGGACACGTACAGCTGGTGTGAATTGGGAAGAACATAAGAATGACAGGGTCAAGAAAGCATTCCAGGATGTAGTCAGTCAGGAGGCGGTTGTGATTGAAAGGCAAATAAGGTACCGATGGCACAACATTGTCAATGAGCTAAGTGCCACTGGTTCACTTGAATGTAGTGAATTTCATGATGGGATTCAAGTCACTAGTTTATTTAAAAGCAAAGTAAATCACTTCCTGAATAACAACTGGAGTCCATAATTCACCAACTGGTGTTCTCCACCAATTTTATCACATTCTGCCCTGTGCCTGTGATGAATATCCCTGCCCTCCTTACCTCAACCTTTCATCAAGTGTTGGCTTCTCTGCCTGCTTCTCTGCTGGACTCCGCACCTCAACTGGCACCTTCTCCCCCAACACGGATTCAAGGATGTCCTTACATGCTTTACAATCTGAGGAAAGAGAGACGCTGCATCAGGGAAAGCCGTCCTTGCTGCTGTGGTCACTGCCTTCAAGGGAGGAGGATGGGCCACCTCAGTGGTGGATGTAACTCCTTCCCCAGTCTCTATGGAGAGATTTCCACATCTGATTCCTCAGCGTCTGAACCGAGGTGACTCCCCATTTTAGAGCTGAGGAAAGAGAAGTTCCTAGGCACAGAACACAACTTGACAAGATGAACTACCTTTTGGCAAAGTCAGAATTCACATCCCCTGAGACTGACCCTGAATCCCGGGCCACTGAACCAGGACCTGCAGCCTCTTAGGTGAGACACTGAGCGGGGGCCTGGGTGGCGAGTCCTGTGGGGTCGGGAAGGCTCCTAGGACTACAGCACTGCTGGTTCCCTCATGATGGGATCTCAGTAATGAACAGGTGTCTCAAGTATACAACTCACCTGGACACACTGGTGTGAAATAGAATACATGAAACCATAAGGACCTGAAAGTGATAGGCCCAAACCCTGAGAAAACCTGTGTCATTAGGAACAGTAGAACTATGAACTAAGTGTATTCACACTGAGCCAGGCACTGTTGTCAGAGCTTTGTCAGATTTCCTCAGTATTCACTACAACTCAAACAAGAGTTCCTATTAGAGCACCACACGGACAGAGGAGGAAACAGAGACACAGAAAGGTTCCCACCAGGGATGTGAGCCCAGGAAGCCTGGCCCAGAGTCCACGTCTTTCACACTGTGCTGAGGTGTGAAAGGTGACCCTGACCTCCACACCAGGGTCCTGGTGAGACATTTCTTCTTCACCAGCCTCACAATGTCTTTCCTAGAATTTTGTGACTATCATAAGGAGTGGGGTAAATAAAACTTAGTTTGTCCTTTCCCCAAAGCTCATCAGTTCACTTTCTTAAATAGGAGGCTTTACCTCTTACGTCTCTCTGTGTCAGTCATTTTTCATTGACTCCCTCATCGCTTCATTGAAAATGACTGTATGAAAGTGACACAGACGCAAGTTGTCAAGATTCCTCTCATCTCCTTGTTGTGCATGTACCCTGGTCATGACTTCTTTCCTTACTCCAGGCCCCTCTTACTGAACAGGAAAAAATGATTCCAATTTCCAGGCTGACTGTGGGTGCAAAGTGCCAACTCACACTCAGCCTGAGTTTTTACTGGGGCTGGTGATCTCCACCCACTTACTATCATCTTCATGTTGGTCACACAACTTATAGCATAGACTCAGGGTCTCTGGACTCCTGGTCAACCTGTATCACCAAAGTTTCACCAGCTCAAGTGGGGAGAGAGGGAAAAGTGCAGATTGTCTGATTTCACCAGAAACACCTTCATTCTTGCCACAGAGTCACATGGCTTTCTTGAACTCAGGAAGGAGAACCTGCACCTCAGAAAGCATGGATTCCTTCTCACAAGGGAGGCCCTGTCATGATGGCCTCACAGAGACCATGGTTTCAGTGAGAAGCAGATTCATCCTTAAGCTCCTTTAAATCATATCCCCTGCTTCTCACAGTGTGTAACCACACATTACCCCAGTGCAGATAGCACAGGGCTTTGCCAATGGAACTTCAGGGAACCTCGAACTGCTGGAGTTCATTAGCCAAGAGGCATGCAGGATCAGATACAGAACAGAAAAGATTCCAATCAATGCAGCTTAGTTGTGCCTGAGAGACACAGGCAATCCTGTGCCGGCACCAGGAATCACTGTCTGGAATTTTAACTCGAATCTCACCCTACACATCACTAAAAACTTGGAAAAGTGCCTCACTCCTTGTGCCTCAGTTTCCCCAGCCTCAGGAACTGAAGGCGAAAGAGCCACACTACTACCTTTCCTGCACTGTGGTCAGAATGGAATTCAAAATGACTAAGGGAAAAGGAGACCAATATTAGAGACTTAGTTTCTTAGATGGAAGACAGTGATCATTCATTGCTTTGGTGACCATGATCCCGAGGACTTACTGTATTTCTGCAGATGGTTGGCCAGGGAGTAAGCAGTAGCTTGGGATACGAGGAATTTCTCTGTGAGGTCTCTGAAGTCCTGCTTGTACTTTTCTAGCTGCAACTGAAGCTCCTGGTTGATTTCCATGAGGGTACTTTCTGCCCTCATATCCGATAAAGACGGAAGACATACTGCCATGGTGACATGTGGTAGAAGAGGTAGAAGCCAGGGGTGGGGAGGAGATACCCAATATATGGGGGATTCAAATAAGCAAAATCACATTGGTTTAATCAGCACTGAGGGATGACAAAAACGGAATTCCTGACTTACTGTTGGGAACAACTAGAGGGTTCTCAACGGCAAAGAGAAGTTGAAAATGCCAGAGCTCAGAGCCACAGGTGCTTTGTGGGGCTCAGACTAAGACAGGAGTGAAGGAGAGGGACCCAGCATGCTAGGTAACCATCTGGAGTTGCCATAACAGAACTAGAAGGGGGAGGGGTTCATGGAATCTTGGGGGCCCCTGCCTTCCAGGTGCCTAGGCCATGACCATTTGTGGACATCACCACTGATTCACCCAATCCCTCAGCAGCCACTCTTGGGTTGTCTACATATGTTCCGATACCACTGACCTATCTCCTTCCAAAAACCATCTCAGCTGAGTTCCCATTGTTCATTCATCTGTGTATAAAAACATTCATGGTAAAAAAACTTTGCCAGCAGGTCTTAATTTCTGTCAGGCTGTCACAAAGTCACCTCAGTTCAGTTCAGTTCACTTCAGTTGCTCAGTCATGTCTGACTCTTTGCAACCCCATGGACTGCAGCACACCAGGCCTCCCGGTCCATCACTAACTCCTGGAATTCACTCAAATTCACATCCACTGAGTCGGTGATGTCATCCAACCATCCTCTGTCGTCCCCTTCTCCTCCCCCTTTCAATCTTTCCCAGCATCAGGGTCTTTTCCAGTGAGTCAGTTCTTTGCATCAGGTGGCCAAAATATTGGAGTTTCAGCCTCCGCATCAGTCCTTCTAGTGAATATTCATGATTGATTTCCTTTAGGATGGACTGGTTTGATCTCCATGGAGTCCAAGGGGCTCTCAAGAATCTTCTCCAACACCGCATTTCAAAAGCATCAATTCTTCGCCATTTGCTTTCTTTATAGTCCAACTCTCACATGCATACATGACTACTGGACAAACCATATCACTTCATCTTCTCTTTAAACTGATCTTAAGGCTTTTCCACAAGTGAAGGACATCAAACTTGTGGACTGTGATGAACTTCTTCTCTGGGTCTTCTCCAGTTTAGTCTGTGTCCTAAAAACTGTAGGATACAAATCAAAGTACGATACTAAGTGAATAAATAATTTTTAAATATATTTTTTGTCCATCTCAGTGCTTTTGCTGCATCCTGTTGTTATGTCATTTTCTTCTCTTTGCTGGGCAGCATGTTGTCTTCAGAATAAACTTAAGTCTGATATCCCTACTTTCTAAATTCTTCCTCTGGGTCTGGGTTGTTCTATTTGATTTTTTAAAAAATGTTACTAAACACTGCATTTCATACTTTCACTTATGTATGTCACTGTAGCCTCACAAGAGCTCGTTCCAAGCTGTCAAAGTGACTAAAAGAGTCTATGTGTATATCCTAGAAAACGTGGTGTGCTTGTGCCATCACTTCATTCTTGTCTGACTCTTTGCGATCCCAGGACGGTAGCCCGTCAGGCTCCTTTCTCTATGGGGATTCTGCTTCCAAGAATCCTGGAGTGGGTTGCCATGCCCACTTCCAGGGGATCTTCCTGACCCAGGGATCGATCCCGCATCTCCTGTGTCTCTTGCATTGCCGGCTGATTCTTTACCACTGAGCCACTGAATACATGGGGTACCTGTCTGTTTAGGAAAGATCTGACAGCCTCGTGCTATCGTTCTGTGTTCATTCAGTTCACCCACATATTGAACAGACCAGGGCTCCAGAGCAGTGTTGGTGGCACACACTTTGACCATCTCTTTGAGTTTTCCTCCTGCCATTGACCTGTGGTTGTATTCCAGATACAGACCATGGTTAAGTTCAAGGCCATAGATCGGGGATCATGATGATCCAAAGTGAACATAATTATTGTGTTCAGTGACATAGAAGCTGAGTTTGAGGAAAGAGAGACAGGCAGCCCTGGGACAGGGATGGTCTGAACCAACTCTTCATTTCCCTAGCATCTCTTCCGACCTGGGTCTTGTGAGTCTGAGACTTGGGGAACCCCTATAGCATCTGTCTCTTCAGTTTAGCAGTTGGTATAACCTGGATGGAGGGTGAAATGGGTGTGACAACAGGTCACTGAGCATTTGTTCATGTTAAGGTAAAAGATACAGAACTGGAACAACTATTTATGAAAGCTTATCTTCCCCACACCCCCACACAATCCTCCAACTCAATGCTTAGTGATAATTGGTATGTGAGATGCAGCAAAGGCTTGAAGGGAATCTATTTTCCGGTTGCTGTGGGGCCTGACATTCTGTGGGAGAAAGAAAAATGTGTCAAATTTCTTCATTATAAATAGGATGAAACCAAAAAAGCTCACAGAAGGTACCTGACTTGAGGTCAAATGGGGATGAATTTTGCCATGCTAGCAGAAGTGTATAACAGGTACAGTTCATTGACTGATACCATGCCAGGCATTTCACACATATTATGATACTTTCCTTTATCGTAATCATTCAAGGTAACATCATTGTAGAAGAAGTACATTAAAAAATTTATTCAACCAAAGTTAAAATTAAAAAAATACCAAACATTTTATCAAGGCAAGTAAGCTATTGCTTTGTACTTTGTAGGTAGGAGAATTCTATTGTTTTTATCCTTCCTTTGTCCCATTTCATACTCCTCTGTTTCTCTGTGACCTGACTTTTTTCCTAGAGCCCTACCTTTTGTCAACTGAACCATTTCTACGCACTGAGCAATAGCAGAAGTGAGGGCTGGGACCTTCTAAAGGCTCCCTGAGCGCTGACGTGTTTCAGGACACCAGACACCGTCTGGAGGCAAGAGCAGCCCGTCTGTCAGAACGTGTGTGTGCTAAGTTGCTTCAGGCGTGTCCGACTCTTTGTGATCCCATGGACTGTAGCCCTCCAGCCTCCTCTGTTCATGGAATTTCCCAGGCAAGAACACTGGAGTGGCTTGCCATTTCTTCCTCCAGGGAATCTTCCTGACCAGGGATCAAAACCGTGTCTCCTTCACCCTTTCCATTGCCCTTTTAAGGCTGACGCAGTGCCTTAAGAGGCTAACACAAGAGGGTAAAGAAAGTCTCCATAAAACCCAGAGAAGAGATTTTTAGAACTCCTCTCTGGATCCTGTCTGGAGTCACACACAACTGAAACGGAAGATTTTAAGTCTTAGCACTTACTAGTATGTGTATAGTTAATACTTAAGTCATTACATTTAAACTTGACCTTCGATATGACAATAAAAAGAAAAACAAAAAACCATGTCTCTTGCGTGTCCTACATTAGCAGGTGGGTTCTTTACCACTAGCGCCACCTGAGAATCCCATCTGTTAGAATGGGCAGCTGCTTTCCCAGCCCACTGAAGTTAGCAGGATGTCCCAGGACAGAAAGGGATCACTTCCCTTCAACTCAAGAATCTTTTCTATCAGTGACTGTGCTCTATCGGGCTGAACTCTCCTGAAATTGAATGCTCTTGCCAACTTTTTGGTTTCTTGTTAGGTGGCTTGGGTATTTATAAAATTTTCTAATAAACATCATTGTTGAAGTTTGCATTTATAGCAATGCAATTTATTTTTTAGAAAGTGGCAGCTTGGAGAAGATTAGTCCCATCAATGAGCAAACAAGGGTGAATTTAGCTTTCACTCAAAACCAGACTGAGTTAAAAATTCGGCCTCTCACTTTCCTCAAGGTGGATGGTCACCTGCCACAGGCATGTGTCCCCAAGGACTTGTGTCTCTGCTGTAAACTGAACAAGAGTAAAATGGGGTCAGATGGGCCTAGTCCTTCATTTCTAGAGTCTCCCTATAGTTCTCTGCTTTAGTCACTGGATTGGAAACACTCTTGTGCTTCTGCTCTGTCCTACTTCTGTGTTTGGGTAAAAGATATACACCTCAGTGTGTTCTGTCCCCAAGCTGATCATTGTAAGAGTCACCCCGGAGAGTTAGCACCCAGACAAGTGCACAGTCCTCTCCTGAAGCAACTGTGGTTCAGCGAGTTGAGGCGGGACCTGGAATCTATTTGTTAAAGGCACTCAGGTGTGCACTTAGTTTTACCCACTGATATCATTGACCTCCCTCATGATCCGAGGGGACGATTATTTCATTTATGGTACTTCTACTGTTCAAAATTGACTGGTGCCAAAAACAACTCTCTGCTGCTTTGCAGTTGAAGAAACTGAGGCACAGAGAGGGTCTCTAAAGGGCCAAGACCCCCTTGCTGTAAGTGCTGGAGCCACACCCGGGTAGCGTCCCTTCTACTCCGAAACCCCAGCCCACATTTTCCAGTTCACTCTTGTGTCAGATTTTTCCAACAAGCTGTTTCCTTCACCTATACTGCATTTCTACTGAAAACTTCCCCAATGTATTAATAATTTCTCACTTGATACTGTTTATCACAACAGATATTTTTCAGAGAAGTCTATCATTACCCCATGATGCATATTTGTGACTTTATTAAAAAGCTGAATATGGGTGTGGGTAACTTTTCTATCTTTCCTCTTTCATTCATCAGTTTGTGTTCTGTTTACTTACACCAGTATAGTGTCTTAAATACTCAGTGGCCTGTTGTCACACACATTTCACCCTCCATCCAGGTTAGACCAACAGCTAACCTGAAGAGATGGATGCTATAAGGGTTCCCCAAGTCTCAGACTCACAGGTCCAGGTAGGAAGAGATGCTAGGGGAATGAGGAGTTGGTTCACACCATCACTATCCCAGGGCTGCCTGTCTCTCTTTCCTCAAACTCAGCTTCTATGTCACTGAACACAATGCTTATGTTCACTTTGGATCATCATGATCCCTCACCTATGACCCTGAACTTAACCATGCTCTGTTTCTGGAATACAACCACAGGTCAATGGCAGGAGGAAAACTCATAGAGATGGGTCAAAGTGTGTGCCACCAACACTGCTCTGGAGCCCTGGTCTGTTCAATATGTGGGTGAACTGAATGAACACAGAACGATAGCACGAGGCTGTCAGATCTTTCCTAAACAGACAGGCACCACCATGTATTCAGTGGCTCAGTGGTAAAGAATCAGCCGGCAATGGAGGAGACACAGGAGATGCGGGATCGATCCCTGAGCCACGAAGATCCTCTGGAAGAGAGCAGAGCAACCCACTCCAGGATTCTTGCAAGGAGAATCCCCATAGAGAGAGGAGCCTGACGGGCTACAGTCCTGGGATCGCAAAGAGTCAGACAAGAATGACGTGATGGCACAAGCACACCATGTTTTCAAGGATATACACATAAACTCTTCTAGTCACTTTGACAGCTTGGAAAGAGCTCTTGTGAGGCTACAGTGAAATACATAAGTGAAAGTATGAAATGCAGTATTTAGTAGCATTAAAAAAAATCAAATAAAACAACCCAGACCCAGAGGAAGAATTCAGAAATTAGGGTTGTCAAATTTCAGTTTATTCTATAGACAACATGCTGCCCAGCAAAGAGAAAAAAATGACATAACAACAGGATGCAGCAAAAGCACTGAGATGGGACCGAAAATATTTTTTAAAATTATTTATTCACTTAGTATTGTACTCTGATTTGTATCCTACAGTTTTTAGGACACAGACTAAACTGGAGAAGACACAGAGAAGAAGTTTATGACATCTACAAGTTTGATGTCCTTCACTTGTGGAAAAGCCTTAAGATCTGTTTATAAAGAAGAGGTTAAAAAAAAAAAAGAAGATGAGGTGATATGGTTTGTCCAGTAGTCTTGAATGCATGTGAGAGTTGGACTAAAAACAAAGCGACTGCCGAAGAATTGATGCTTTTCAAATGTGGTATTGGAGAAGATTCTTGAGAGCCCCTTGGACTACATGGAGATCAAACCAGTCCATCCTAAAGAAAATCAATGCTGAATATTCACTGGAAGGACTGATGCTGAGGCTGAAACTCCAATACTTTCGCCACCTGATGCAAAGAACTGACTCATTGGAAAAGACCCTGATGCTGGGAAAGATTGAAGGAAGGAGGAGAAGGGGATGACAGAGGATGAGATGGTTGGATGGCATCACCGACTCTGTGGATGTGAACTTGAGTGAACTCCAGGAGTTGGTGATGGACAGGAAGGCCTGGAGTGCTGCAGTCCATGGGGTTGCAAAGAGTCAGACATGACTGAGCGATGGAAATGAACTGAACTGAACTGAGGTGACTTTATGACAGCCCGACAGGAATTAAGGCCTGCTGGCAAAGTATTTCTCCCATGAATATTTTTATACACAGAAGGATGAACAATGGGAACTCAGCTTAGATAGTTTTGGGAAGGAGATAGGTCAGTGGTATCGGAACGTATGTAGACAACCCAAGAGTGGCTGCTGAGGGATTGGGTGCTATCAGTAGTGATGTTCACAAATGGTCATGGCCTAGGCACCTGGAAGGCAGGGGCCCCCAAGATTCCATGAATCCCTCCCCCTACCAGTTCTGTTATGGCAACTCCAGATGGTTACCTAGCATGCTGGGTCCCCCTCCTTCACTCCTGTCTTAGTCTGAGCCCCACACAGCACCTGTGGCTCTGAGCTCTGGCATCTTCAACTTCTTTTTGTGATTGAGAACCCTCTAGTTGTTCCCAATAGTAAATCAGGAAATCCAGTTTTTGTCATCCCTCAGTGCTGATTAAACCAATGTGATTTTGCTTGTTTTACTCCCCCATATATTGGATATCTCCTCCCCACCCCTGGCTTCTACCTCTTCTACCACATGTCACCATGGCAGTATGTCTTCCCTCTTTATCGGATCTGAGGGCAGAATGTACCCTCATGGAAATCAACCAGGAGCTTCAGTTGCAGCTGGAAAAGTACAAGCAGGACTTCAGAGACCTCACAGAGAAATTCCTCGTATCCCAAGCTACTGCTTACTCCCTGGCCAACCATCTGCAGAAATATAGTAAGTCCTCGGGGTCATGGTCACCAAAGCAATGAATGATCACTGTCTTCCCTCTAAGAAATTGTAAGTCTTCAATATTGGTCTCCTTTTCCCTTAGTTATTTTGAATTCCATTCTGACCACAGTGCAAGAAAGGTAGTAGTGTGGCTCTTTTGCCTTCAGTTCCTGAGGCTGGGGAAACTGAAGCACAAGGAGTGAGGCACTTTTCTAAGTTTTTAGTGATGTGTAGGGGGAGATTCGAGTTAAAATTCCAGACAGTGATTCCTGGTGCCGGCACAGGAGTGCCTCTGTCTCGCAGGCACAAACTAAGCTGTGTTGCCTGGAATCTTTTCTGTTCTGTATCTGATCCTGCATGCCTCTAGGCTAAACCTCTGGGACTAATGAACTCCATCGGTTCGAGGTTCCCTGAGGTCCCATTGGCAAAGCCCTGTGCTATTTGCACTGGGGTAACATGTGGTTACATACTGTGAGAAGCAGGGGATATGATTTATAGGAGCTTAAGGATGAGTCTGCTTCTCACTGAAACCATGGTCCCTGTGAGGCCATCAAGACAGGGACTCCCTGGTGAGAAGGAATTTGTGTTTTCTGACTGTGCAATTTCTCCTTTCTGAGTCCAAGAAAGCCATGTGACTCTGTGGCAAGAATGAAGGTGTTCCTTGTCAATCAGACAATCTGCACTTTCCCCTCTCTCCCCACTTGAGCTGGTGAAACTTTGGTGATACAGGTTGACCAGGAGTCCGGGAGACCCTGAGTCTATGCTATAAGATCTGTGATCAACATGAGGATGATGGTAAGTGGGGGCAGATCACCAGCCCCAGTAAAAACCCAACAGAGTGTGAGGAGGCCCTTTGCACCCACAGTCAGCCGGCAAATGGAATCATTTTTGCCTGTTCAGTAAGAGGGGCCTGGAGTAAGGAAAGAAGTCATGACCAGGGTACTTGCACAAAAAGGGGATGAGCGGAATCTTGACAACCTGTGTCTGTGTCACTTTTCTACAGTCATTTTCAGTGAAGCAATGAGGGAGTCAATGAAAAATGACTGACACAGAGAGCCATAAGTGGTAAAGCCTCCTATTTAAGAAAGTGAAATGATGAGCTTTGGGGAAAGGACAAACTAAGTTTTATTTACACCACTCCTTATGATAGTCACAAAATTCTAGGAAAGACATTGTGAGGCTGGTGAAGAAGAAATGTCTCACCAGGACCCTGGTGTGGAGGTCAGGGTCACCTTTCACACCTCAGCACAGTGTGAAAGACGTGGACTCTGGGCCAGGCTTCCTGGGCTCACATCCCTGGTGGGAACCTTTCTGTGTCTCGCTTTCCTCCTCTGTCCGTGTGGTGCTGTAATAGGAACTCTTGTTTGAGTTGTAGTGAATACTGAGTAAATCTGACAAAGCTCTGACAACAGTGCCTGGCTCAGTGTAGATACACTTAGTTCATAGTTCTACTGTTCCTAATGACACAGGCTTTCTCAGGGTTTGGGCCTATCTCTTTCAGGTCCTTATGGTTTCACGTATTCTATTTCACACCAGTGTGTCCAGGTGAGTTGTATACTTGAGACACTTGTTCGTTACTGAGATCCCAGCATGAGGAGACTGGAGAAGGAGTTACATCCACCACTGAGGTGGCCCATGCTCCTCCCTTGAAGGCAGTGACCACAGCAGCAAGGCCGCCTTTCCCTGAGGCACTGTCTCTCTTTCCTCAGAGTGTGAAGCATGTAAGGACATTGTTGAATCCGTGTTGGGGGAGAAGCTGCCGGTTGAGGCGCGGAGGCCAGCAGAGAAGCTGGCAGAGAAGCCAACGCTTGACGAAAGGTTGAGGTAAGGAGGGCAGGGATATTCATGGCAGACACATGGCACACTATGATAAAATAGGTGGAGAACACCAGTTGGTGGATTATGGACTCCAGTTGCTATTCAGGAGGTAGTTTACTTTGCTTTTAAATGAACTAGTGACTTGAATCTCATCATGAAACTCACTACATTCAAGTGAACCAGTGGCACTTAGCTCACTGACAATGTTGTGCCAATGGTACCTTATTTGCCTTTCAATCACAACTGCCTCCTGACTGACTACATCCTGGAATGCTTTATTGACCCTGTCATTCTTATGTTCTTCCCAATTCACACTAGCTATACGTGTCCACATTCTATATCTGGCTGTGTGTCATTCACTGGACAGTATTTTGTGTTGCCACATTAAAAATACAGAAAATAAAAAAATAAAATAAAATAAAAATACAGGAAATACTTTGTGTATTTTTTAATGAAAATGGGCATGGCTGAGTGAGGAACTGAAGAGACATCTTCATGATGCAGATTTAGGAAGACATTGATGCATGCATGTGCACTCAAATGTCTGACTCTTTATGACCCCATGGACTGCAGCCCACCAGGCTCCTCTGTCCATGAAGTTTCCAGGCAAGAATACTGTAATGGGTTTCCATTTCCTTCTCCAGGGAATGTTCCCGACTTAGGGATCAAACCTGCATCTCTTGTGTTTCCTGTATTGTCAGTCAGGTTCTTTACCAGCTGAGCCTCCAGGGAAGACATTAGGTTACCTTTACAGAAGGACAAGATGAATGGAATGTCACAGAATCTCACAGGAGTACTGTCTGATACAGAGGAAACATTTTTTTATCTTCTTTCTCTTTGACATAGGCCAGTCATCAGATATGGAGTAGCAAATAGCAACCCACTCCAGTATTCTTGCCAGGATAAGCCAATGGGCAGAAGAAACTGGTGCATTATACTCCATTAGATCGCAAGAGTCGGACACGACTGAGTGACAGAGCCAGTCATCAGATATGTGCCAGAATTCTATTTCGAGGTCTCCTTGGGGATGTTCTCACAGAAATCCCTAACCGTCTTTCATCTAACTCTTTGCCTTTCACATTTGTGTCTTCTCTTCCACCTAGGACGTGTGACATCCTCATTCGAAGTCAGGCACGACAGCTGACCCAGTTACGGCAGACACTACAGGATGGGAAAGATGACTCTGTCCTGCTCAAGCAGCACCTCAAGGACCTCCTCACCCACGGTGACCTGGACAACCACCAGGGGCAGGGCTTCCGAGAGAGCCTGTCTGAGGGATACCGCCTGGCAGAGCGCCTTGCCTGCAAGCTCAGCCCAGGTGAGGGGGCCACAGACCCTGAGAGCACTGATCCTCCCCTAGGTCCCCAAGTGATAAGATGAACACCTCCACTGGGAATGTTTATCAGCTTTCCTGTTTTGTGTCCTATTTGGGGCTATGTAGGAGCAGGATTGTCTTAGTAAGAGGACAGAGGAGAAATGCACAGGGTGGAGGCCGTTGTATCCCAACGGTCTGCTTCCTCCCTGATGGACCATGGCCACTGGGGAAGGAGGCAACATCCAGCCAGTATTGAAGCACAGAAAGGAGGAGGTGACAGGCAGCTTGTTAGAGTGAATAGAGCCCTAGACGAAGCTTGGAAGTTCCCAGGTTCCATGCTGAGTGCTGTGTTTATAACTGTGTGAGAATGATTGCTTTTCCTTATGTTAGTAACTGTTCTCATCTGCAAAATGGATCGAATAATCTGTTGATGGTAGCTATAGTGATGAAATTTGGGAATATTTACAAATACACTGCAGAAAAGAGAAAACCCTTCATGTTGGATAAGGTACTTGATAGAGTTGGACTTGGTGTTGGGAAAATGGTTTAAACTGGAGCACTCACTTTCCATGGAGATTTTCCCAGATAACACAGAAAAGCTACCTTGAAGAACCAGGATGTTCCCAGATGGAGGGATGTGGGATGTGGTTATTCTCCGTAGAGCAAGGACGGCATCTTGTGAGGCCTGAAAAGCTTTATGGAGCCTGTGTCTTTGGCAGAATTTGTGGCAGGATGGATGATACATTTGTAGATGTGGAGATGGGAGGTGGACAATGTGAGGTGATATAAGGAAGAAAAGGCAATTTAGATGTTTGCCCAATTTCAAGCAGGTGTCCTGAGGATGATCTACCAGTTTAGAAACAGACTGCCTGTTGGGTCAGAAATCCATGCTTGGGCAGCTATTTAAAGACAATGCATTAAAACTCCTGTACAGTACTAACTCACACATAGATATTTTGACTCTGTGACCACATGAGTCCCTGTGTCTGTAGTGGGTGAAGTGACTAAAAGCTGACTGGGTATTTCTGATTTTGTTTGAAGAAATTGATGAAGATGAAGATGACGAACAAGCACGAGAAACACCAACCCCCAGGTAACGATTATCTATCAGTTCAGTTCAGTCCCTCAGCCGTGTCCGACTCTTTGTGACCCCATGGACTGCAGCCCACCAGGCCTCCCTGTCCATCACCAACTCCCGGAGTCTCAAACTCAGGTTTATTGACAGACTCAATGATGCCATCCAACCATGTCATCCTCTGTCATCCCCTTCTCCTCCCGACTTCAATCTTTCCCAGCATCAGGGTGTTTACAAATGAGTTGGATCTCCATATCAGGTGGCCAAAGTATTGGAGTTTCAGCTTCAACATCAGTCCTTCCAGTGAATATTTAGGACTGATTCCTTTGGGATGGACTGGTTGGATCTCCTTTCAGTCCAAGGGACTCTCAAGAGTCTTCTCCAACACCACAGTTCAAAAGCATCAATTTTTCAGTGCTCAGCTCTCTTTATAGTCCAACTCTCACATCCATACATGACCACTGGAAAAACCATAGCCTTGACTACATGGACCTTTGTTGGCAAAGTAATGTCTCTGGTTTTCAATATGCTATCTAGTTTGGTCATAACTTTTCTTCCAAGGAGTAAGTGTCTTTTAATTGCACGGCTGCACTCACCATGTGCAGAGATTTTGGAATCCCCCAAAATAAGTCTGCCACTGTTTCCTCTGTCTCCCGATCTATTTGCCATGAAGTGACGGGACCAGATGCCATGGTCTTAGTTTTCTGAATGTTGAGCTTTGGCCTACTTTTTCACTCTCCACTTTTACTTTCATCAAGAAATTCTTCAGTTCTTCTTCTCTTTCTGCCATAAGGGTGGTGTTATCTGCATATCTGAGGTTGTTGATATTTCTCCTGGCAATCTTGATTCCAGCTTGTGATTCATCCAGCCCAGCATTTCTCATGATATATTCTGCATGTAAGTTAAATAAGGAGGGTGACAATATACAGCCTTGACATACTCCTTTTCCTATTTGGAACCAGTCCATTTTTCCATGTCCAGTTCTAACTGTTGCTTCCTGACCTGCATACAGATTTCTCATGAGACAGGTCAGGTGGTCTGTTATTCCCATCACTTTCAAAATTTTCCACAATTTGTGGTGATGCACACAGTCAAACAGAGAAGGCAATGGCACCCCACTCCAAGTACTCTTGCCTGGAAAATCACGTGGATGGAGGAGCCTGGTAGGCTGCGGTCCATGTGGTCGCTAAGAGTCAGACATGACTGAGAAACTTGATTTCCACTTTTCTCCTTCATGCATTGGAGAAGGAAATGGCAACCCACTCCAGTGTTCTTGCCTGGAGAATCCCAGGGATGGGGGAGCCTGGTGGCCTGACATCTATGGGGTCGCACAGAGTCTGACACAACTGAAGTGACTTACACAAAGACTTTGGCATAGTCAATAAAGCATGATAGATGTTTTTTTTTTTTTTTTGGAAGTCTCTTGCTTTTCCATTGATCCAATGGATGTTGGCAATTTGATCTCTGGTTCCTCTGCCTTTTCTAAAACCAGCTTGAACATCTGGAAGTTCATGGTTCAGGTATTGTTGACGCCTGGCTAGGAGAATTTTGAGCATTACTTTACCAGCAATGTGAGATGAGTGCAATTGTGCAGTAGTTTGAGCATTCTTTGGCATTGCCTTTCTTTGGGATTGGGATGAAAACTGAACTTTTCCAGTCCTTGGCCACTGCTGAGTTTTCCAAATTTGCTGGCATATTGAGTGCAGCACTTACACAGCATTATCTTTTCGGATTTGAAATAGCTCAGCTGGAATTCCATCACCTCCACTAGCTTTGTTTGCAGTGATGTTTCCTAATGCCCACTTGACTTCACATTCCAGGATGTCCGGCTCTAGGTGAGTGATCACACCGTCATGGTTATCTGGATCATGAAAATCTTTTTTGTGTAGTTCTTCTGTGTATTATTGTCACCTCTTTATATCTTCTGCTCTGTGAGATCCATATCATTTCTGTCCTTTATTGAGCCCATCTTTGCATGAAATATTCCCATGGTATCTCTCATTTTCTTGAGGAGATCTCTAGTCTTTCCCATTCTATTGTTTTCCTCTGTTTCTTTGCACTGATCACTGAGGAAGGCTTTCTTATCTCTCCTTGCTCTTCTTTGGAACTCTGCATTCAAATGGGAATATCTTTCCTTTTCTCCTTTGCTTTTCACTTCTCTTCTTTTCACAGCTGTTTGTACTACCTCCTCAGACAGCCATTTTGCCTTTTTGCATTTCTTTTTCTTGGGGATGGTCTTGATCTCTGTCTCCTGTACAATGTCACGAACCTCTGTCCATAGTTCATCAGGCACTCTATCAGATCAGTCCCTTAAACCTACTTCTCACCTCCACTGTTTAATCATAAGGGATTTGATTTAGGTCATACCTGAATGGTTTTCTAGTGGTTTTCCCTACTTGCTTCAATTTAAATCTGAATTTGGCATTAAGTAGTTCATGATCTGAGCCACAGTCAGCTCCTGGTCTTCCTTTTGCTGACTGTATAGAACTTCTCCACCTTTAGCTGCAAAGAATGTAATCAATCTGATTTTGGTGTTGCCCATCTGGTGATGTCCATGTGTAGAGTTTTCTCTTGTGTTGTTGGATGAGGGTGTTTGCTATGACCAGTGCGTTCTCTTGGAAAAACTCTATTAGTCTTTGCCCTGCTTCATTCTGTACTCCAAGGCCAAATTTGCCTGTTACTCCAGGTGTTTCTTGACTTCCTACTTTTGCATTCCAGTCCCCTATAATGAAAAGGACATCTTTCATGGGTGTTAGTTCTTGAAAGTCTTGTAGGTCTTCATAGAACTGTTCAACTGCAGCTTCTTCAGCATTACTGGCCAAGGCATAGATTAGGATTCCTGCGATATTGAATGGTTTGCTTTGGAAACGAACAGAGCTCATTCTGTCCTTTTTGAGATTGCATCCAAGTACTGCATTTTGGACTCTTTTGTTTACTATGATGGCTACTCCATTTCTTCTAAGGGCTTCTTGCCCACAGTAGTAGATATAATAGTCATCTGAGTCAAATTCACCCATTCCAGTCCATTTTAGATCGCTGATTCCTAAAATGTCGACGTTCACTCTTGCCATCTCCTGTTTGACCACTCCAAATTAGCCTTGAAACATGGACCTTACATTCCAGGTTCCTATGCAGTATTGCTCTTTACAGCATCGGAACTTGCTTCCATCATCAGTCACATCCACAACTGGCTGTTGTCTTTGCTTTGGCTTTATCTCTTCATTCTTTCAGGAATTATTTCTCCAGGGCTCGAAGCCACATCTCTGCATTGCCAGGAGCCACTCAGCCTCCTGAGTCACCAGGGAAGCCCTTATTGACTTGACTACTTCATCTTAAATTCAACATGGCTTAGGACCTGTGGGGAAGCACTTGGTGTGGAAGGTCATCTGTGCTTCCTGTTCCTGAAAGTACCATCCTGGGATGGTTGAGGCTCCTTCCTCATCAGAGCTTTGTGGCCGGTCTGTTGGGTACCTGCTTGACCCCCTCTCCCCAGACAGACACACTCCACTTCATATAAGAGAGGACAGTTCCTTCTGTCTTGAAGGGGCCTGCTCTTGTACTCTCTGTGACCACTCCCCATGCCTCCTGTCAAAACCAGTCAGCATGGCTTGGGGTCAGATCTTCTTCATTTAATTTTCTGTCATTCCTTTCCCATCTGGCACAGCATGGAGCTGCAGGAGGTTGAAAAGAAGGAAGTGCATGAAGAATCCAAGGATGAATGTGTTTTGATGCCTTCAATTCTCCAAGGAAGTTCTGATCAGCACCAGCCTTACAGTGATGACAAATTTAACTTTAATGAACTGGAAGTAGACATTGATCTGGATGGACCATGTGGTTACTCTCATGCTAAAGAAGATGAAATTCCAACCAATATCTCAGGTAGCCCCCATATTATTTCTCCCCACAAGCTGTGTAGACCAAGGAAGGTCATCTCTTAGGACAGGTTGTATAGACACATCTTAGTCGAAACCAGGGAAAAGGCTCTCTTGTGGAACAGAGACATCAGGTGGGTCAGGGAGCTTTCATTCTTTTCTTGGCTCTGGGCTTGCCTCTGTCACCCTGACCCCAGTATCAGGCATTTGACCCAAATCAGTTTTGACAAGTCTCACCCACCTCAGCTGGAAATCCACAGGAGGTATCTGTCAGAACTAGTTCGGAGCCAGTGTATTGTTACCTGCAGTGATCTAATTTTTGTAAATGTTCCTGGCCTCTCCAGAAATGATGACAGACTTGCCTCTTTATAAGGAGAGGTGATTTCCAGGTTTGGTTTTATTCCTCTCAACCCCAGTCTCCCTTTTCTCGATGTTGGCAGGTCTTAGCTAAGATGTTATCTGACACCAAGACAGACACAACCGTACCATAGCCTCGCTTGGATGTTGAAGCAAGGCTGGGCTCTGGCAGTTCCTCCAGCCTTGAATGGCCATGGTTTCTGTGTAGCACCAAAGATTCTTTTTGAGTTGAGGGTTAGTACAATTCACTGGGCTATCCTGGTGGCTCAGATGGTAAAGAATCTGTCCTCAATGCGGGGGACTCAGGTTCAATCTGTGTATCATGCTGATCCTCTGGAGAAGAGAATGGCACCCACTCTAGTATTCTTGTGTGGAGAATTCCATGGCCAGAGGAGCCTGGTGGGCTCTAGTCCATGCGGTCACAAAGAGACAGATATTACTGAGTGGCTAACGCTTTCACAATTCACCCATCACTCTAGCCCCAAGTATAAATTCCTCTAAACCATCAACAACCACATAATCTGAAGGGACTAAGCAGTACTACAGAAATAATTCTAGAAAATAACTCAGCTCATGTTCCAGCATCTCTGTGGAAAATACATTTTTAACTGCTTATACAGACTCAGAACAAAGGATGTTGGGAGAGATAGCAGCTCAAGCAGCAAATTTCCTCAATGGCTCTGGAAGCAGTCCAGTCTAATTCTCATAAGACTTAAGTGTCCTAGAATAACCTTGCTAAAGAATTATGTTCTTACACTTATTCCCCATCCCGATGTTGTATATGTGATTACTGAGTAGATATGTGTGAGGTCTGATTTTCTTATTATGACCTGCTGTCTCTGAATTTCTTACTAGACAATGAAAATTATCACAAGCAAGTGAGTGGACAAGAGCTCACATTTCCCAGGTAATTTGAAGATTTGTGGGCTGTGAATGTCAGTGGTGACAGCAAGAGACTTCAGATCCAGAGAAAAATAGAAAGTAGCCTATGTAACTCTTTCATCTATTCATTCAACAGCAATTATCTCTTTAACAACGTTGTCTATTTATGTTTCACAAGTTTCTGCATTTCCATTTTTTAATCCTTCAAGTTTAGTAATGTACAGCGAGTTGACCCAGGTGAAATAACCAAACCTAGGAGTTCCTGTGTTCATGTGCTTTCTCCTGAGTGGTTAATGTAGGGTATGATCCTATGGTCTTACACTGGTTTGGAATCAACATGTTCGCAAATATTGGATTTTAAGGGAAGAAAACAGAATGGTATTCATATTACAACAAAATATTGAAAAAATAGTTCTTGAAGGCAGAATATATAGTCTACAACTCCTTTTTCGCCAACTCTGAAATACTAATTTGGAAGGTATATTTGTGCAACTAAAAAATTTTAAATTGAATGGAATAGAGTCCAAACACAAACAAATTTTTAACTTCTTAACAGCTATGTTGACTTAGACACAGGATATCCAGATCAACACAATGAGTGCAGACAAGTTTGAACGGAGGTCCCAGTCCTCTGTGCATGCTGAGGGTCATGACTTTAGCATGCAGGGAATGTTCCGACTCCTCCTTCAATCGCCGGTTCTGTGACCAGTGCCCTGCGAACCTGCTGTCTCTCTCCCACCTCTGGGCAGCCACACTCCACTCCACCTCAGGAGGAGTTACGTCCCTCCTTAAGGGGGCTGCCCTTTTGCTCTCTGTGACCACTCTCAATGCCTGTCCTCAAAACCAGCCAGATAGCTTGGAGTCGAGTCCTCTTAATCTGTCCTCCCTTCTCCATCTGACACAGCGTGAATGTACAGGATGTGGAAAAGAAGGTGGTGTTCCCGGAATCCCACGATGAATGTGTTTCAGTAGCTTCCACTCCCCAGGAAGGTTCTGCCTGCAACCAGCCTTACAGTGATGGGAAAGTTGCATTTGATGAAGAGAATGTGGAGTCTGCCGTGGATGGAGCCTGTGGTTGCTCTCATGCTGAAGAGGATGAAATTCCAACTGGTCTCACAGGTAGTCTTCATTACATCTGTTAGTCTACTCCTGGAAAATTAATCCCGTTTAATAGACCCTATGCTTACATCCTGAAGCCTGGTTTGAACCAGACTCTATAATTCCATCTAAAATAAGACATTCTATGAATGAACTTTTCTAAGTTCCCTGTCATGGGTGTCCCTGTGGTAAACCACTCTACCCAAGGTGGTCCAGCCAGACTCACGTGTACCTCAGCAGCTGTGGCACAGGAGGTACCGTTCAGGATTCCTAATTTTGAGTGAACCTCTTAGCTCACATGAAATGCTTTAATTTTCATTTCTGGGTAATGTCCCTGAGTTCCTACACCTGTCCAGGGCTTTTGGCAGGCTTGTTTATACCTTTGGAGATGTCACTACTTTGGTTCACTTCTATCAACCCATAGGCTCTCTTTTCCTTTGACTTATCTTGTTCGAAGTCTTCTGAAACCAGAAGGTAAGCCACACTGTCATCTTTTGGTATGTTTCTCTGAGCTAAGGCAGGGCCCTGGAACTTCCCAACCTGATGAATGGCCACTGATTGCAGCTTTGAGATTCATTTGACTTGATGGTGTATGGATTCCACTTCCATTTATCTCAGTGTGTAATCACTTATCCCATTAATAAACAACATTTCAGATGAAAAAAGCCTGAGTATTATAGCAGGCTGAGGATGTAGCAAAGTTGTTCCCCAGGAACTGTGGGGAAAAGGAATTATTTAGCTGTTTTCACAGACTCACGACCAGGGTACTCTGCCATGACATATGATATCAAGGAAATTTGCCCAATGGCTCAAGAAGGAAACCCAGTGCCTTCTTATGAGGCTCTTTCTAGGGCCTCCTGGATGATTTCTGTCTCAACAGCCTGTTACCGCATTGTGAAGATAGGCACAGGATTGGGCATTTTTGAAAGGCATTTTCCTGATATAACTCTCCTGTTAATTGATTTGCAGAAAAGCAGAATGATCATGATGACCTGAAAGGACCAGAGGTGGTTGCCCCGAGGTAATTTTGAATATCTGTGGGCTCTTTGTACAGTGCTGACATCTACAGACCCCGATCCAGGGAAAACCGGAAAGTGCTGAATATATTGTGTTGGCAGGTTTGCCCACCACTATTATCCTTTATCATAATGTTCTCTGCTTTCACTGTGGTACTTCTATTATTTCCCATTTCGTATTTACTTGTCAAGTTTAAAACCCAAATCAGTTGACCCAGGTGATCTAAGTCAGACTGGTGTTTTTGCACTCAATCTTTTATCAGATATGGTTTACAGAGTGAGAGGCATATCTGCTTTCTGTTTGGTGTTAGCTTGCTGGAATGTGTGTAATAATAACGTCAATGCAGTGTAAATGGAAGTGTGAAAGCCAAAGATCTGTGTCCCTGTATGTGAGGCATGACTGCACCATCAGAGAGAATTCAGTCTGTTCATCAGCCTGTTCTTTGGCCAGAGCACTGAGCCCCTACTGCTCTTTCCCTCTTCTGCCCCTGTGAAACCACGCTGTGTCTCACACACAAAACAGACTTTTCTCTCTCTAATGGATGAGACCCTTGGCGTGCCTCACCACTCAAACATTCCATCAGAACCAGATAGAACTGTACAGTTTCTGATCAGTCTTGGCTTAATCTTTTGCCCTCCCTCCCCGACCAGGTTCAGCAGACAGATGCCACAGATGGTAGAAGATGGTGTCCCACAGAACTCTCTGGATGACTATTATCTGACTTACTCAGTGCTTCCTAACCTGTCAGACTCCTTCTGGCCTTATAGGAGCACAGCCATCTTCTCACTTGAGGACCTAGATGTTTCTTATTCTCGGGATGTAACCAGTGAGTATTTTCTTGTGATAGAACTCCACCTGGATGCCCAGGTAGACTCTGTGTGCTTCGTACTCTTCACCTTGGGGGTGCTGAGATTTCTCCTCCCTGTCGGAAGTTCTGTAGACAGTGATTTGAATCAGACTCTGTGGTAGAGTTTTAAGTACAGACGTCAGGTGGGTCTGGGAGCTCTGCTGTCTTCTTCATTCAGGTGAAGCCTACGGGTCAGGCCCCAGGTTAGATCATGGACCCAAGGCTGGTGTGACACACTCACTCACTTGTATGTGTGCAGGTGTCCGGAGATGACTGTATTTTCTCCTGACTCCTTTGCGATGTCTCTTCTTGCCCACAAGCCTCCCATTTTCACACCCAAAGTGCCCCTTGAATCTCTGAGCCTTCCCACAGGCGCTCACAGCCTTCGGTATTTGTTCTCCCCTGGTGTCACTGCTGGCACCCCCAGTGTCTGCTTCTCTAAATTGCTTTTCTTTGCAAACCAATCATCTGGGCCCAGGATGCAGAGAGCCCTCCCATCACCTTGTGTGTGTGTTTCATGAAGCAAGGCAGAGCCCTGGCATTTTCCCACCCCATGAATGACTGAAGGATCCGTGTAACAACTAGGATTCATGTGACTCGAGGTTTTGTTCATTCCACTCATCATTCTGCTAAAGCAGTCAGCATATGATGAGACAAGCCTGAGTATTACAGTATTCTGCAAGAATGCTGTGGGCTATTCCCCAGACTCTGTGGGGAAGATCAATCTTTAACTTTTACTGAGACTTGGAAGAGAATACTGTGGTGAGGATCTACCAGGGAAGGGAGATCTTGCCTGATGCCTCAGGAAAGTAAACCAAGGAGAGTCTGAGAGACCCAACTTGAGGCATCTGGAATATCCTTCTTAAATAGCCTATCATCTCATTGCTGATATAAATGTCCCTATGGTAGTATTAGACACTGGATTATTAATTTACACAAAGAGATCTGCTAAATGTTTCTCAACTTGTCTGAATTTTTCCATAGAAAATCTTGCTGATCTTGAGGATGAGGAAAATCAAGACATCATCTGTTCTAGGTAACTATGGAGAAACACGGGTCTGACATCAGTGGTGACATTTGGTCATCTCACATGCAGGGGAATCAGAAAGTGCTGCACATGCCTATTCCTTCCATTCAGACCACCACAAACTGTTCCTGTAACAAGGTTGTCTGTTTTCACCCTTTATGAATCCCTCTCAATTAGAGTAAGTTGCAGTCAGTTGAAGCAGGGCTACTGATCAGCCACAGGATTTCTTGTACTCCTCTGTCCTCTCCTTTGCATGAAAACCAGGATGCCATACTTATCTGCCTTTGTCTTTGGTCTTAAGACCTTGGCAGGTATTTCATGGCAAGAAAAGTAACTAGGGAAAAAAAAATTCATGTCCCATCGCAGTATTAGAGAAATTGGTCTTGCAGATACAAGATTTCTAAGAGTCCATTATCCTGCCAGAGCTGGTGTTCATCTGGATTCAGCATGTAAATTTCAACAAAATTTATGGTGCATTTGAAGCTGCCTTTATGTTCTGAGGGCATGTGTGACATGACTATGCGTCTTGGGGTGGCTCCTCCCCTTCCTCCTGAGCTCATTTCTTCTCTGTGCTCAGAGCATCTGATGCTCACTCTCCCTCACTCTCACTTTCCCTTTGCAAGTGCTTTCAGGCCCAGATTGGGGTTGTGGGTGGGGGGATTGTTATGCCTCCCTTTAAGGGACTCCCGATTTGTTTTTTGCAACATGTCCCTTAACCCTCCCATCAAAACCAGCTATGGCTCCAGGTTGACTAATCCCTCTTGTTTAACCATCTGCTCTCCCAACCCCACAAATCTCAGTATGGAGCAGCTGGTGGTAGACGAGAATGAAGTCCACCCGGACTCACTGGATGAATGTTATCTGGCTGCTTCTATTGGCCATCATCTGGAAGGCTCCTGTCATCCTTCTAGGAGTGTCTCCTTCCCAAAAAAGAAGAGAGAAGTTTTCTTGGCTCTAGATGTAAACGGTGAGTGCTCCCAGACAGGTTCTTAGGCTCAGGTCGATTAGAACTATGTTCTCAGTTTGAACTTTTAAAAGGCGTCATGAGCCTTTGCATTCTTCTTGCCCCAGGCTGCCCTCTGTCACCTGAACTCATCTCACCAGCACAGGCCTGTGGTATCAAGTCAGACCAGAGAGGGCAAGTGGAGGGATAGGGCAGAATCTCAGCTACCACTGTCTCACCTGCAGGAATTTGTGTAACAGAGCTCTTTTTATCAAGATAAGAATCCTTAGAGTCATGAAATTTTGCTACTAATTGTATTTCTTGAAAATGCAAGCTCTCTGGCTTTGCATTCATGATTGCAATCTGCTCCATATTTGTAATGCATGTTATATTGTTCCCCAACTCCAGATTCTTACCCCTTGGCTGCCTATCTCCCTCTGAAGCATTTAGATACTAGGTCCTGAGCATCAAATCTGTCTATGTCCTGCCATTTCTGTGAAGCCAAATATCTGTCTCTGTTGTTCTATCCTCTAGAAACACCCTTGTGTTTCATCCTTTGTGCAGCAAAAAGGAGTCTTCCATGTGTGGCTTATAGTTTCAATGTTTTATGCAATCTCAGTGGTATAATCTCATGGAAACACCCATAACCTGTGTATCTGATTGGGGTATTGACCTAATTTATGAGCCAGGTCCCCTTGGGTAGGAGTTCATAGGGTGTGGAAATTAAAACCTAGTATGAAATCCTTCTTGGGCTATTTTTTTTTTTTACTTTTTCTTTAGGAGAATCATTCTTAATGTTAGGACTTTGATACATAAGATCATCTTGTAAACCAGAAGAAACTCCATTATGTATCAGACTTTATCTGACTTCTTTTAAAATGATATTGGGCATATAAATGTTGTCTGTCAATCAGTTGGTGCCTTTTCACCTTGGAAGCAGTTTCTTTCTTATTTCTCATTCTTCCCTGAGGAGCAGAGAAGCAAAGGCTTTCTCAGGATCACAGTAGTTCACAAACCAGAAAGGGAACACACAGTTACTGTGCACCTGCTGTCCTCCATGCTCTTCCTAAGCGAGCTCCTAGTGCACTATAACCCCTTCAGCCCTCCCAGGCACCCTCTCAGGTAGCTGTGGTGTCCCATGGTGGAGCCGAGGGCACTGAGGATCAGCAGGTCCCTTCCCTGGGCCCAGACTCCTGGCCACTGGCAGGTGGGACACTGACCTCTCCTGGGCCCGACTCCCTGGCTCAGGCTCTGTCCTCTCTTCTCAGCAGTCGGACCATCAGTGACTCAGAGAGGATGTTGCTCACGTTTTTCTCTTTGCCCTATCCAAATGATTTGCAACTATCTTAATCTTCCACAGAAAGTTGCCAGAGGGCTGCAGAGAAGTCCTGTGGTCCCTCACTCAGACCTGCCAGCTCCCAGTCCCTCTGTGCACTGTGTCCCAAGGGCAGAGCCAGTGGCTCCCCGGCCCCTCCAGGTGGAGCCACAGCTCCACGGGGTTCTCTCTGGGAACAGCCAGGGTGAGAGTCCACGCCGCTCCCCACTCCTGCCCCCAGGTCACCTGCTGTCACGACGGGTCCAGGTAGACCTTGAATTTGACTGTGCTGAAGCCATTGAAAACTGTGGAGCTCTATCTCAGAGACACTGACCTCCAGGTGTGGGTTCCCGTGAAGAGGATGAGTGAGGCTCAGACACGTGACTCAGATATGTGTCTGAGATGTTTGTGAGTGTGTGATATGGCCCAGTCCTGGGAGTCCATTGTTCACAATGGGCCAATAAAGGCCAAATCCCCACAGTTGGATTAAGATGAATGAATAGAATATCTAACTATACAGGGATCCATCCTGTGTCATGATTCTCATGATAACCTGAGAACAGTGTGAATAGCTTTTATGGAGCCATGCAGATACGAGTAGTCAGGTCTACCCCATCCTCTCTGTACAAGGAGAAACCCTGCAGAAACAACACAAAAACTTGAGTTTTAAATTATATCTTGATCTTCTATTGGAGGCTTTTCTCCACACTAACAAACTTGGGCAGTAATCTTCATGTTTGAAAAAATGTTTGGTTATTTTATCTTCTGTGAATGCAAAGAATATTCAAAGCATAGGTTTAATAAAACCCATTCTCAAGAGAAGACAAATAAAATTAGATGATGAAATTACACAATGATAATTAAAAACAATCCTAGACATTGATTCAAAATAACACTGGGGAGTAAGGGGATACATAGTTTTGACAGTTCTTTCAACCACCAAATTTTGTTCAAGGATTTACCCTTCAGCCCAATGTGAATTATCATAAAATCTGATGAAGTGTCCTAAAACATGATGATTAATGTTTAATGAAGTTTGCCTGGTGGAAATATGAAGGGCACACCAGACTGAGAGAAGTGCTTTAGGAAAAAGCCCTGGAAGCTCACAGAGGCTCCTGGTACAGGGCTGGGGTCAGAAAGGGGCCAGCCTGAGCCTAGGAGGATTTGCAGAGGGAGCTGTAGGAAGTCATGTTGCAGAAAAAAGAGGGACTACAAGACAGGAGCACAGGAAAGGTGGGTGAGGCGGTTCGATCTGTGTAGCAGGGAAGGGAGGATGAATTTCCATAAACTGAGGAGCATGTGATAAATCAGGATTGGAAATGGTAAGACAGGAGAAATATCAATAACCTCAGATATGCAGATGACACCACCCTTATGGCAGAAAGTGAAGGAACTACATAGCCTCTTGATGAAAGTGAAAGAGGAGAGTGAAAAAGTTGGCTTAAAGCTCAACATTCAGAAAGCTAAGATCATGGCATCTGGTCCCATCACCTCATGGGAATTAGATGGGGAGACAGTGGAAACAGTGTCAGACTTTATTTTGGGGGGCTCCAAAATCACTGCAGATGGTGACTGCAGCCGTGAAATTAAAAGACGCTTACTCCTTGGAAGGAAAGTTATGATCAACCTGGATAGTATATTAAAAAGCAGAGACATTACTTTGCTAACAAAGGTCCATCTGGTCAAAGCTATGGTTTTTCCAGTGGTCATGTATGGATGTGAGAGTTGGACTTGAAGAAAGCTGAGCGCCGAAAAATTGATGCTTTTGAGCTATGGTGCTGGAGAAGACTCTTGAGAGTCCCTTGGACTGCAAGGAGATCCAACCAGTCCATCCTAAGGGAGATCAGTCCTGGGTGTTCATTGGAAGGACTTATGCTGAAGCTGAAACTCCAGTACTTTGGCCACCTCATGCGAAGAGTTGACTCATTGGAAAAGACCCTGATGCTGAGAGGGATTGGGGGCAGGAGGAGAAGGGGACTACAAACCATGAGATGGCTGGATGGCATCACCGAATCGATGGGCATGAGTTTGAGTAAACTCCGGGAGTTGGTGATGGACAGGGAGGCCTGGCATGCTGCAATTCCTGGGGTCGCAAAGAGTCGGACATGACTGAGCGATGGAACTGAACTGAAGACAGGTGACCTTTGAGAGTGTAGAGAGGACTGAATCAGACAAAGCAGTTGTAAGGAGGTTGGATGAATCTGATGAGAGTCAGACTCAGATGCTCTCTGGAAGACTAAAGATAACAGACCATGAGAGACAGCTACAGAAACAAACCCTGTTGAGGGTGCGGACGCATAAGGAGGTGAGAGGAGGGCCCCACAGCAATGGAGAGCAGGCCCTGGCGGCCAGGACCTCACAGCAGCCTGAGCTGCACCAGAGGAGGGTACGTCGTGCCTTTGGTTAGCCCAGGTTCTGAGAATATGTACTCATTTCGCAGTGGAAATATAAACAGATTTCATTAGGAGCACTGCCCAGGCACCAGCAGGAGGACATGTATTGAAGGAGTATACTTATATAATCCCTCTAAAGAGACACATAGGTGTTTTCAACAGGGTTTTGGCCGTCTGCCCCACTAGTTCTAGTTGCTAATACCATCCATCCCCATTCTGCCCCACGTGGGAATAGATTTTATTCTATATGTACATGCACGGGTGAGTGGAAGGGTCGACAAACATTTCAAGCAAGGAAGTTCAAAAGGGTCTGGAATGTACTGTATTTTCTCAGCTCAAATTCTAGTAGGACCTGAAGCTTTCAGGCCATATGTTTCTTCCTGTTCTTTTATTCCTGTGGGTAGATATCAACAACTCTTTCTCCCCCATGCCTAGAGGCTTGTCTAGAACCTTCTCTCTAGGCTCCAAGCTAAGGCTAATAACAGAATAAGAGGCTTGACCTCCTGTGTCACCCAAAACCTCTCGACTCAAGTGGGTGATTTCTCATCTCAAGAAATTGCAGCCTAGCACCTGCCTTCTCAACACCCCAGTCCCAGCCGTAAATATGGCAACTTCCTCACATTGATGTCTGCCATTGTTGTCTGGGTTATTGGGTGGTTTCACTCATGGGCTAGGACAGCAGAAATGGGCCCTCTGGGAGGGCTTAGCAAGAAAAAGCTTTCATTGGTTTCATTCCTGAACCCTCTTTTCCTTTCAGGTGACACCTGGGAGGACTCTCACCAGGAACCTGTGAGTTTCCCAGGGTCAGAGGTGCCAACTTCACAGGCACAGCTTCAGAAAAGCACCCACATGACTGATTGTCTGCAGTGGCAGCTGGACCAGCATCTTGACTGTGGTGACAGCAAAGCCATTCTTGGTCTTTCTTCCACCAACTGTGCCTTTACCACCAACCCTGATTCTGGAAACCAAGGACCACTCTTTCTAGGTAAGAAAGAAAAGGGGATTAGAAAGCTCTGGTCCATGTGCTGGTCATCACAAAGCTGTGGGTGGAGGAGGCACAAGGCCTCTCCCAAACTCGCGGTCAGCCCAGTTGAAACCCGTGAACTCTAACAGAGTGAGGTGATCAAGAGCCTGGGACTTAGGACCAGCTCAGCCTCAGGCCCTGGTTCTGCAAATTCCTGCTTGTTTAACTGAGACAACTACTTTATCTTCCTAGGTATTTGCCTCTCTAGTCCCTCATCTGAACTCTTGAAAAATTCTATCTCCAAATTTCCTGAACGGCTCTGGAAGCAGTCCAGTCTAATTCTCATAAGACTTAAGTGTCCTAGAATAACTTTGCTAAAGAATTATGGTCTTACAATGAGAATATTAAAGTCCTTGTTGTATATGTGATTACTGAGTAGATATGTATGAGGTCTGATTTTCTTATTATGACCTGCTGTCTCTGAATTTCTTACTAGACAATGAAAATTATCACAAGCAAGTGAGTGGACAAGAGCTCACATTTCCCAGGTAATTTGAAGATCTGTGGGCTGTGAATGTCAGTGCTGACAGCAAGAGACCTCAGATCAAAAGAAAAATAGAAAGTAGCCTATGTAACTCTTTCATCTATTCATTCAATAGCAATTATCTCTTTAACAACATTGTCTATTTATGTTTCATAGTTTCTGCATTTCAATTTTTTAATCCTTCTAGTTTAGTAATGTACAGTGAGTTGACCCAGGTGAAATAACCAAACCTAGGAGTTCCTGTGTTCATGTGCTTTCTCCTGAGTGGTTAATGTAGGGTGAGATCCTATGGTCTTACACTGGTTTGGCATCAGCATGTTGGCAAATATTAGATTTCAAGGGAAGAAAACAGAATGGTATTCATATTACAACAAAATATTGAAAAAACAGTTCTTGAAGGCAGAATATCTAGTCTATAACTCCTTTTTCTCCAACTCTGAAATACTGATTTGGAAGGTATATTTGTGCAACTAAAAAATTTTAAATTGAAGGAATAGAGTCCAAACTCAAACAAATTTTTAACTTCTTAACAGCTGTGTTGACTTGAACACAGGATATCCAGATCAAAACAATGTGTGCAGAAAAGTTTGAACCGAGGTCCCAATCCTCTGTGTGTGCTGGGGGTCATGACATTAGCATGGAGGGAACGTTCCGACTCCTCCTTCAGCCACCAGTTTTGTGGCCAGTGCCCGGAGAACCTGCTGTCTCTCTCCCACCCCAGGGCAGCCACACTCCACTCCACCTCAGGAGGAGTTACGTCCCTCCTTAAGGGGGCTGCCCTTTTGCTTTCTGTGACCACTCTCAATGCCTGTCCTCAAAACCAGCCAGATAGCTTGGAGTCGAGTCCTCTTAATCTGTCCTCCCTTCTCCATCTGACACAGCGTGAATGTACAGGATGTGGAAAAGAAGGTGGTGTTCCCGGAATCCCAGGATGAATGTGTTTCAGTAGCTTCCACTCCCCAGGAAGGTTCTGCCTGCAACCAGCCTTACAGTGATGGGAAAGTTGCATTTGATGAAGAGAATGTGGAGTCTGCCGTGGATGGAGCCTGTGGTTGCTCTCATGCTGAAGAGGATGAAATTCCAACTGGTCTCACAGGTAGTCTTCATTACATCTGTTAGTCTGCTCCTGGAGAATTAATCCCCTTTGATAGACCCTATGCTTACGTCCTTATGCCTGGTTTGAACCAGACTCTATAATTCCATCTAAAATAAGACATTCTATGAATGAACTTTTCTAAGTTCCCTGTCATGGGTGTCCCTGTGGTAAACCACTCTACCCAAGGTGGTCCAGCCAGACTCACGTGTACCTCAGCAGCTGTGGCACAGGAGGTACCGTTCAGGCTTCCTAATTTTGAGTGAACCTCTTATCTCACATGAAATGCTTTAATTTTCATTTCTGGGTAATGTCCCTGAGTTCCTACACCTGTCCAGGGCTTTTGGCAGGCTTGTTTATACCTTTGGAGATGTCACTACTTTGGTTCACTTCTATCAACCCATAGGCTCTCTCTTTTCCTTTGACTTATCTTGTTCGAAGTCTTCTGAAACCAGAAGGTAAGCCACACTGTCATCTTTTGGTATGTTTCTCTGAGCTAAGGCAGGGCCCTGGAACTTCCCAACCTGATGAATGGCCACTGATTGCAGCTTTGAGATTCATTTGACTTGATGGTGTATGGATTCCACTTCCATTTATCTCAGTGTGTAATCACTTATCCCATTAATAAACAACATTTCAGATGAAAAAATCCTGAGTATTATAGCAGGCTGAGGATGTAGCAAAGTTGTTCCCCAGGAACTGTGGGGAAAAGGATTTATTTAGCTGTTTGCACAGACTCACGACCAGGATACTCTGCCAATGACATATGATATCAAGGAAATTTGCCCAATGGCTCAAGAAGGAAACCCAGTGCCTTCTTATGAGGCTCTTTCTAGGGCCTCCTGGATGATTTCTGTCTCAACAGCCTGTTACCACATTGTGAAGATAGGCACAGGATTGGGCATTTTTGAAAGGCATTTGCCTGATATAACTCTCCTGTTAATTGATTTGCAGAAAAGCAGAATGATCATGATGACCTGAAAGGACCAGAGGTGGTTGCCCCGAGGTAATTTTGAATATCTGTGGGCTCTTTGTACAGTGCTGACATCTACACACCCTGATCCAGGGAAAAACAGAAAGTGCTGAATATATTGTGTCAGCAGTTTTGCCCACCACTATTATCCTTTTTCATAATGTTCTCTGCTTTCACTGTGGTACTTCTATTATTTCCCATTTCGTATTTACTTGTCAAGTTTAAAACCCAAATCAGTTGACCCTGCTGAACTAAGTCAGACTGGTGCTTTTGCACTCAATCTTTTATCAGGAGTGGTTTACAGAGTGAGATGCGTATCTGCTTTCTGTTTGGTGTTAGCTTGCTGGAATGTGTGTCATAATAATGTCAATGCAGTGTAAATGGAAGTGTGAAAGCCAATGTTTTGTGTCCTGTATGTGAGGCATGCTGCACCATCAGAGAGAATTCAGTCTGTTCATCAGCCTGTTCTTTGGCCAGAGCACTGAGCCCCTACTGCTCTTTCCCTCTTCTGCCCCTGTGAAACCACGCTGTGTCTCACACACAAAACAGACTTTTCTCTCTCTAATGGATGAGACCCTTGGCGTGCTTCACCACTCAAACATTCCATCAGAACCAGATAGAACTGTACAGTTTCTGATCAGTCTTGGCTTAATCTTTTGCCCTCCCTCCCCGACCAGGTTCAGCAGACAGATGCCACAGATGGTAGAAGATGGTGTCCCACAGAACTCTCTGGATGACTATTATCTGTCTTACTCGGTGCTTCCTAACCTGTCAGACTCCTTCTGGCCTTATAGGAGCACAGCCGTCTTCTCACCTGAGGACCTGGATGTCTCTTATGCTCGGGATGTAACCAGTGAGTATTTTCTTATGATAGAACTCCACCTGGATGCCCAGGTAGACCCTGTGTGCTTCGTACTCCTCGCCTCTGGGGTGCTGAGATTTCTCCTCCCTGTTGGAAGTTCTGTAGACAGTGATTTGAATCGGACTCTGTGGCAGAGTTTTAAGTACAGACATCAGGTGGATCTGGGAGCTGTGCTGTCTTCTTCATTCAGGTGAAGCCTACGGGTCAGGCCCCAAGTTAGATCATGGACCCAAGGCTGGTGTGACACACTCACTCACTTGTATGTGTGCAGGTGTCCGGAGATGACTGTATTTTCTCCTGACTCCTTTGCGATGTCTCTTCTTGTCCACAAGGCTCCCATTTTCACACCCAAAGTGCCCCTTGAATCTCCGCGCCTTCCCACAGGCGCTCACAGCCTTCAGTATTTGTTCTCCCCTGGTGTCACTGCTGGCACCCCCAGTGTCTGCTTCTCTAAATTGCTTGTCTTAGCAAACCAATCATCTGGGCCCCAGGATGCAGAGAGCCCTCCCATCACCTTGCATGTGTGTTTCATGAAGCAAGGCAGAGCCCTGGCATTTTCCCACCCCATGAATGACTGAAGGGTCCGTGTAACAACTAGGATTCATGTGACTCGAGGTTTTGTTCATTCCACTCATCATTCTGCTAAAGCAGTCAGCATATGATGAGAAAAGCCTGAGTATTACAGTATTCTGCAAGAATGCTGTGGGCTATTCCCCAGACTCTGTGGGGAAGATGAATCTTTAACTTTTACTGAGACTTGGAAGAGAATACTGTGGTGAGGATCCACCAGGGAAGGGAGATCTTGCCTGATGGTTCAGGAAAGTAAACCAAGGAGAGTCTGAGAGACCCAACTTGAGGCATCTGGAATATCCTTCTTAAAGAGCCTATCATCTCATTGCTGATATAAATGTCCCTATGGTAGTATTAGACACTGGATTATTAATTTACACAAAGAGATCTGCTAAATGTTTCTCAACTTGTCTGAATTTTTCCATAGAAAATCTTGCTGATCTTGAGGATGAGGAAAATCAAGACATCATCTGTTCTAGGTAACTATGGAGAAACACGGGTCTGACATCAGTGGTGACATTTGGTCATCTCACATGCAGGGGAATCAGAAAGTGCTGAACATGCCTAGTCCTTCCATTCAGACCACCACAAACTGTCCCTGTAACAAGGTTATCTGTTTTCACCCTTTATGAATCCCTCTCAATTAGAGTAAGTTGCAGTCAGTTGAAGCAGGGCTACTGATGAGCCACAGGATTTCTTGTACTCCTCTGTCCTCTCCTTTTCATGAAAACCAGGATGCCATACTTATCTGCCTTTGTCTTTGGTCTTAAGACCTTGGCAGGTATTTCATGGCAAGAAAAGTAACTAGGGAAAAAAAAATTCATGTCCCATCGCAGTATTAGAAAAATTGGTCTTGCAGACACAAGATTTCTAAGAGTCCATTATGCTGCCGGAGCTGGTGTTCATCTGGATGCAGCATGTAAATTTCAACAAAATTTATGGTGCATTTGAAGCCGCCTTTGTGTTCTGAGGGCGTGTGTGACATGACTATGTGTCCTGGGGTGGCTCCTCTCCTTCCTCCTGAGCTCATTTCTTCTCTGTGCTCAGAGCATCTGATGCTCACTCTCCCTCACTCTCTCTCACTTTCCCTTTGCAAGTGCTTTCAGGCCCAGATTGGGGTTGTGGGTGGGGGGATTGTTATGCCTCCCTTTAAGGGAACTCCCCATTTGTTTTTCCCAACATGTCCCTTAACCCTCCCATCAAAACCAATTATGGCTCCAGGTTGACTAATCCCTCTTGTTTAACCATCTGCTCTCCCAACCCCACAAATCTCAGTATGGAGCAGCTGGTGGTAGAAGAGAATGAAGTCCACCCGGACTCACTGGATGAATGTTATCTGGCTGCTTCTATTGGCCATCATCTGGAAGGCTCCTGTCATCCTTCTAGGAGTGTCTCCTTCCCAACAGAGAAGAGAGAAGTTTTCTTGGCTCTAGATGTAAACGGTGAGTGCTCCCAGACAGGTTCTTAGGCTCGGGTCGATTAGAACTATGTTCTCAGTTTGAACTTTTAAAAGGCGTCATGAGCCTTTGCATTCTTCTTGCCCCAGGCTGCCCTCTGTCACCTGAACTCGTCTCACCAGCACAGGCCTGTGGTATCAAGTCAGACCAGAGAGGGCAAGTGGAGGGATAAGGGCAGAATCTCAGCTCCCACTGTCTCACCTGCAGGAATTTGTGTAACAGAGCTCTTTTTATCAAGATAAGAATCCTTAGAGTCATGAAATTTTGCTACTAATTGTATTTCTTGAAAATGCAAGCTCTCTGGCTTTGCATTCATGATTGCAATCTGCTCCATATTTGTAATGCATGTTATATTGTTCCCCAACTCCAGATTCTTACCCCTTGGCTGCCTATCTCCCTCTGAAGCATTTAGATACTAGGTCCTGAGCATCAAATCTGTCTATGTCCTGTCATTTCCGTGAAGCCAAAAGCTGTCTCTGTTGTTCTATCGTCTAGAATCACCCTTGTGTTTCATCCTTTGTGCAGCAAAAAGGAGTCTTCCATGTGTGGCTTATAGTTTCAATGTTTTATGCAATCTCAGTGGTATAATCTCATGGAAACTATCTATAACTTGTGTGTCTGATTGGGGTATTGGCCTAATTTATGGGCCAGGTCCCCTTGGGTAGGAGTTCATAGGGTGTGGAAATTAAAACATAGTATGAAATCCTTCTTGGGCTATTTTTTTTTTGTACTTTTTCTTTAGGAGAATCATTCTTAATGTTAGGACTTTGATACATAAGATCATCTTGTAAACCAGAAGAAACTCCATTATGTATCAGACTTTATCTGACTTCTTTTAAAATGATATTGGGCATATAAATGTTGTCTGTCAATCAGTTGGTGACTTTTCACCTTGGAAGCAGTTTCTTTCTTATTTCTCATTCTTCTCAAAGGCTTTCTCAGGATCACAGTAGTTCACAAACCAGAAAGGGAACACACAGTTATTGTGCACCTGCTGTCCTCCATGCTCTTCCTAAGCGAGCTCCTAGTGCACTATAACCCCTTCAGCCCTCCCAGGCACCCTCTCAGGTAGCTGTGGTGTCCCATGGTGGAGCCGAGGGCACTGAGGATCAGCAGGTCCCTTCCCTGGGCCCAGACTCCTGGCCACTGGCAGGTGGGACACTGACCTCTCCTGGGCCCGACTCCCTGGCTCAGGCTCTGTCCTCTCTTCTCAGCAGTCGGACCATCAGTGACTCAGAGAGGATGTTGCTCACGTTTTTCTCTTTGCCCTATCCAAATGATTTGCAACTATCTTAATCTTCAACAGAGAGTTGCCAGAGGGCTGCAGAGAAGCCCTGTGGTCCCTCACTCAGACCTGCCAGCTCCCAGTCCCTCTGTGCACTGTGTCCCAAGGGCAGAGCCAGCGGCTCCCCGGCCCCTCCAGGTGGAGCCACAGCTCCACAGGGCTCTCTCTGGGAACAGCCAGGGTGAGAGTCCACGCCGCTCCCCACTCCTGCCCCCAGGTCACCTGCTGTCACGACGGGTCCAGGTGGACCTTGAATTTGGCTGTGCTGAAGCCATTGAAAACTGTGGAGCTCTATCTCAGAGACACTGACCGCCGGGTGTGGGTTCCCGTGAAGAGGATGAGTGAGGCTCAGACACGTGACTCAGATATGTGTCTGAGATGTTTGTGAGTGTGTGATAGGGCCCAGTCCCGGGAGTCCATTGTTCACAATGGGCCGGGAAAGGCCAAAGCCCCTCAGATGGATTAAGATGAATGAATAGAATATCTAACTATACAGCATCCATCCTGCGTCTGGGTTCACATGATAACGTGAGGACAGTGTGAATAGCCATTATGCAGCCATGCGTGTACGAGTAGTCAGGTCTACCCCATCCTCTCTGTACAAGGAGAAACCCTGCAGAAACAACACAGACACTTGATTTTTAAATTATATCTTGATCTTCTATTGGAGGCTTTTCCCCACACTAACAGTATTGGGCAGTATTGTTGATGATTGATAAAATGTTTGGTTATTATATATTCTGTGAATGCAAAGAATGTTCAAAGCATAGGTTTAATAAAACCCATTCTCAAGAAAGGCAAATAAAATTAGATGCTGAAATTACACAGTGCTAATTAAAGACAATCCTAGACATCGATTCATAATAACATTGGAGAATATTAGTTTTGACAGTACTTTCAAACACCAAATTTGTTGATATACAAGGATTTACCCTTCAGCATAATGTGAATTATCATAAAATCGGATGAAGTGTCCTAAAACATGATGATTAATGTTTAATGAAGTTTGCCTGGTGGAAATATGAAGGGCACACCAGACTGAGAGAGGTGCTTTTGGAAAACGCCCTGGAAGCTCACAGAGGCTATTGGTACAGGGCTGGGGTTAGAAAGGGGCCAGCCTGAGCCTAGGAGGATTTGCAGAGGGTGTTGTGGGAAGTGATGTTGCAGAAGAAAGAGGGACAGAAGCCAGGAGCCCTGGAAAGGCAGGTGAGGAGGTTAGATCTGTGTAGCAGGGAAGGGAGGATGAATTTCCATAAACTGAGGCACATGTGATAAAACAGGATTGGGGGGTGATAAGCCAGGTGACCTTTGAGAGTGTGGAGAGGACTGAATCAGAGAAAGCAGTTGGAAGGAGGTTGGATGAATCTTTGATGAGAGTCAAACTCAGATGCTCTCTGGAAGACTAAGAGATAACAGACACATGAGAGACAGCTTCAGAAACAAACCCTGTTGAGGGTGCGGACGCATAAGGAGGTGAGAGGAGAGCCCCACAGCAATGGAGAGCAGGCCCTGGCGGCCGGGACCTCACAGCAGCCTGACCTGCACCAGAGGAGGGAACTTCGTGCCTGGTTAGCCCAGGTTCTGAGAATATGTACTCATTTCGCAGTAGAAATATATAAACAGATTTCATCACGAGCACTGTCGAGGCACCAGTGGAGGGACGTTATTGAAGGAGTGTACTTATATAATCTCTCTAAAGAGACACAAAGATGTCTCCAACAGGGTCTCAGCCCTCTCCCCCACTAGTTCTAGCTGCTAATACCATCCATCCCCATTCTGCCCCACGTGGGAATAGATTTTATTCTATATGTACATGTACGGGTGAGTGGAAGGGTAGACAAACATTTCAAGCAAGGAAGTTCAAAAGGGTCTGGAATGTACTGTATTTTCTCAGCTCAAATTCTAGTAGGACCTGAAGCTTTCAGGCCATATGTCTCTTCCTGATCTTTTATTCCTGTGGGTAGATATCAACAACTCTTTCTCCCCCATGCCTAGAGGCTTGTCTAGAACCTTCTCTCTAGGCTCCAAGACTAATAAGGCTCATAACAGAATAAGAGGCTTGACCTCCTGTGTCACCCAAACCCTCTCGACTCAAGTGGGTGATTTCTCATTTCAAGAAACTGCAGCCCAGCACCTGCCTTCTCCACACCCCAGTCCCAGGCATAAATACGGCGCCTTCTTCACATTGATGTCTGCCATTGTTGTCTGCGTTATTGGGTGGTTTCACTTATGGGCTAGGACAGCAGAAATGGGCCCTCTGGGAGGGCTTAGCAAGAAAAAGCTTTCCTTGGTCCAACGAACCCTCTTTTCCTTTCAGGTGACACCTGGGAGGACTCTCACCAGGAACCTGTGAGTTTCCCAGGGTCAGAGGTGCCAACTTCACAGGCACAGCTTCAGAAAAGCACCCACATGACTGATTGTCTGCAGTGGCAGCTGGACCAGCATCTTGACTGTGGTGACAGCAAAGCCATTCTTGGTCTTTCTTCCACCAACTGGGCCTTTACCACCAACCCTGATTCTGGAAACCAAGGACCACTCTTTCTAGGTAAGAAAGAAAAGGGGATTAGAATGCTCTGGTCCATGTGCTGGTTATCACAAAGCTCTGGGTGGAGGAGGCAGAGGGCCTCTCCCAAACCCGCTGTCAGCCCAGTTGAAACCCGTGACACTCTAACAGAGTGAGGTGATCAAGAGCCTGGGACTTAGGACCAGCTCAGCCTCAGGCCCTGGTTCTGCAAACTCCTGCTTGTTTAACTGAGACAACTTATTTATCTTCCTAGGTATTTGCCTCTCTCATCCCTGAAATGAACTCATGAAAATTCTATCTCCTTTGCATGATTGTTGGGAATCTTAAACAATATAATGTCCAGGGCATCTGATTCGCTAAAATTTGTTTGATAACCACTGTGAATATATAATATCTAAGCTTTGTGTATTTCTGGTGCTTTAACGCTTACAAAATGATTGCACAATGATTGTTTCCTCTAAGGTAGCATAAGCTTTATGGTCTCTACTTTCTCTAAACCCCATCTTCCCTTGCTTTCTCAGGAAGGTAGCTTGGCCAGTATTTTCCTCTCCTTTCAACATCCCTCATCAAGGCAATTTACTCCTGTTGGGTGCTCCCAGGCACAGTGTATTAGCAACATGCAATAGGAGTGTAAACACTGGCCCTGCAACTCAGTCCCATGTTTGCTTTTCATATCCAGTTTCTTTTCCTCATTTTCCCCTCATTTTGAAATAAAGGGCTACCCTCATTCTTGAAGTGCACCCATCAGTCTCTTTTATGACCCTCCATTTAATTCATTCTCTCCACTCATCTCCTTTTCCGTCTCCTAGTCTTCCTCTCCTCTGGATCCACCTCTGTTCAAGTTTCCTTCAAAGAGCTTTCAGACCCTCACATCCATTTCATCTGGGACGTATTCATCCTTACCCTCCCTCGCTCTCCATATCCTCCACTGGAAGCCTGGGGCTGCCTGGTGCTCCTCCCTCAGGCTGTGGCTTCATGTGAGGATCCAGGAGAGACCCACGTCCTCAGGTGGAGCTGAGCTGAGAAGGAGCCCCCTGGTGCAGCACCCAGAGTCTCACGGAAAGTGCTCAGGGAGGGAGGGGTGCAGAGCCTGACAAGAGCCAGTAGGTCTTGTGGTGTTTATTGTCTCCTCTTCCGCTTATCTCTCCTGTTCTTGTGCTTGGTCTCCCACATTCTCAGCCAAGACTGAACCCCACTGGCTCAGTCACTCTGTTTCCTGCTCACCTTCCATGGAGACCTGAGCATAAATCCAGGCTTCACAGCAGATTTTGCAGCAAAGGGTAGTCTTAATGCCCTTTACTTTCACACCCCTTCACACTGTGACTCCCATCTGCCCCCCCCCCATATCTCCTAGTTCCTGTCACCAAATAGAGCTTCTTTCTCATTCTTCTTATTTTTCTATTTTCTTTTCCAAATTCAACTCATCAGGAAGCCAACAGAATGATCCATTCAATAGCTCAAATCCTTCATTCATTTATTCCATCACAAACACACTCACCTGTGAGTTTTCTTCCATTTTTATCATATCATCTATGCCTTATATAAATTATGTATAAATATCATATATAGTGTGTGTCCATATATATGAAGTGTATATTGATGCACATTTAAAAGTTTTCCAATTTAGACTTCCCCACTTCTTTTCTCTCATGAGGTTCTCCTTCAACTTCCACTTTCCTTCATCTCTTCCCTCCCAACAGTACAAACTACATCCTGTAGGAGTTTCTTGCCTTTGTCTTTTCTACCTAGGAATTTTTGTTGTCATCCATTTTATTTTCCTTGCTCATTTTTGGCATTTGGAAACACGTTTGCCCTGTGGCACACTTAGCAATACTGGGTAGTATGAGGAAGATCAGCAAAAAAGAAAATATAAAAATATCTCCATTGCTTCACCTACCCATGGGCTTTCATTTGGCCTTTCTTGTTCCTGGACACTTTTGGTACCTGATGTCCTTCTTGGGTGAAGGAATAAGTCTTTGTAAATCATGAATAACAATGGATCCTGTTGGCTGTGGTTTTCTCTTCAGAGCTGGATGCTTCCATCAGAATGAAGAACCCTCGCAAGCTGGAAGGTGAGGGCTCCACAGCAAGCACACAGGAGCATCCAGTCTGTAACAAGATTAAAGGCTTAAGTGTTCTGAAACAGAAGATTCTCAGAAGAAAACTGCTGTTTGGCAAGTGGAGACTAGCATGCAGATTCCCTGGCCTTCAAGCTTAGGGTACAGAGGTAATCCCAGGCACTTCTTCCTTATGCTCTTTATCTCTTATGGCTCAATCTCCCACTAAGTTTCCTCTTCCCCATTTGTTCACTCAACAGCTGACACACCTCTGTGTGGTCTTTCCTCTCTTTTCCGTGGGGGCTGCCACCCTGCAGTGGCCTTCCCTCTCACTCTCCTGTTTCCACTCTGACCCGTACTGTTTCCCCACTGCTACCATCCTCATATTCCCTCTGACCTTTCCTATTAGCCACAAGGAAGCCCAGATCCATGGTCCTCCTCATCAGAAGAGCGGCATTTAAGCCACTGAAAACATTGGCCTTCAATCATACACATTCTTGGTTTCCTCACCTGACTTTCCCCCTTGCCTCCAAGTCCACTGCCTCTTTCTTTCAGGATCATGACTGAAGGAATCTCTCACATGTGAGTTGGCTTCTGGAGAAATGAACCTAGGGCAGTCCTTAACCCTCAGCTTTTCCACCTGAATAAGAAATGCCAGAGCTGAAGGAAAAAGCCTTGATTACTAAAATAAAAGAAGAACCTGGGTCATAGGTGGGAGTGCTGGACTGGCCTGAGTCATGATTCCCCTCAGGCCCTGATGGGCAGAACTTTGCTAATGTGCAGGGGCTTCCAGGAACTCACTGGAGCTGGCATTAGGGGGAGGGCAGTAAATGGCCCCCTAAAGGGACACTGGGGAAAAGGAGATAGAGAAGCCAGGTTTTCAAAATACACAGAGCGTGAGATGGACAGCGCTCGGACCTCTCCAGTTTACTCACATTATTCCTTCTCAGTATTAGTCAAAGCCCAGAAAAATGAACTGAGTTGAAGTCTGAGGCCAGGGAATGTAGGACAGCATTATACTGAATTAACTTGGGCCACATTTATGAAGACCCAGGGAGATACACAAGAATACAAGATAATCATTGCTTCTGACCATCCAATTGAGAAGGCCAATTATATATGAGACTAACAGAAAAAGACCAAAAAATCTTTAGGGCCAGTGGGGAGAAGTCCATATTGGACTAGAAGGAGAAAATAAAAAGAGTGATGTGAAATAGTGTAGTCTAGTGTGTAGTTCTAAATCATGCTATTGTAAAATGAAAACGGATTGGGTTTTGAGCTAACATGAATGCCTTAACCCAATCCATTGAAATTCTGATTTTAAAGTTCTGAGGATGAGGTTTGGATATCAGTATCTTTCAAAGCTCTGCTAATATGCATCAAGGATCAGAGGACAGTGGCTCTGATAGGATATAAGTAACCAATATGGCAATGGCCTATGAGTGGCTGCTTCCTCAAAAAGCTGAATATCAACAATTAAGGGAATTTGCATTCTTCTCTCAACAGAACTATTTTGTACAGCCTGGAGAAGAGAAAAGAGAAAAAAAGAGATGTAGATAGTTAAGTTAGATATATAATCTCTCTGTTTGGATTCAAGTTTCTTACAATTTTCATAGTACAATTTACAAGAAAACAAACAAACAAACAAAAGAACATTACAAATGCCTCAAAGTATAAAATCACCCCTCCCCTTGCCACAAGAATACACTTTAGTATTTCCTTTTCAAATGTTAAAATGCACTTGCAGTTAGCTATTCACTTGACCTGTTTCACAGACTACTAACTGGTTCAGAAGAGCAGATGCAACAAAGTTTTTTTCACTGAATATATTCTTTATGCAAAAGCCCCATAATGAGTATTAGGCTTTACCCTGCTATGTTTACCCTTTTACATACCCATCTATCAGTTCAGTTAAGTTCCTCAGTTGTCTCCAAATCTCTGCGACCCCATGGACTGCAGCAGGCCAGGCTTCTCTGTTCACCACCAACTCCCAGAGCTTGCTCACATTCATGTCCATTGAGTCGGTGAGGCCATCCTACCATCTCATCCTCTTTTGTCCCCTTCTCCTCCTGCCTTCAATCTTTCCCAGCATCAGGGTCTTTTCCTGTGAGTCAGTTCTTCACATCAGGTGGCCAAAGTATTGCACTTTCAGCTTCAGCATCAGTCCTTCCAATGAACATTCAGGACTGATTTCCTTTAGGATGGACTGGTTGGATCTCCTTGCAGTCTAAGGGACTCTCAAGAGTCTTCTCCAACACCATCGTTCAAAAGCATCAATTCTTTGGCACTCAGCTTCCTTTATGGTCCAACTTTCACATCTATACATGACTACTGAAAAACTCTAACTTTGACTAGATGGACCTTTGTTGGCAAAGTCACATCTCTGCTTTTTAATATGCTGTCTCAGTTTATCATAACTTTCCTTCCAAGGAGTAAGAGTCTTTTAAATTCATGGCTGCAGTCACCATCTGCAGTGATTTTGGAGCCCAAGAAAATTAAGTCTGTCTCTGTTTCCATTGTTTCCCCATCTATTTGCCATGACGTGATGGGACCAGATGCCATGATTTTCGTTTTTTTGAAAGCATAGTTTTAAGCCACCCTTTTCACTCACCTCTCACTTTCGTCAAGAGGCTTTTTAGTTCCTCTTTGCTTTCTGCCATAAGGGTGGTGGCATCTGCATATCTGAGGTTATTGATATTTCTTCTGGCAATCTTGATTCCAGCTGTGCTTCATCCAGCCCAGCATTTCACATGATGTACTCTGGATTTAAGTTAAATGATCAATATGACAATATACAGCCTTGACATCCTCCTTTCTCAATTTGGAACCATTCTGTGTTCCATGTCCAGTCTAATGATGCTTCTTGAGCTGCATACAGTTTTCTCAGGAGGCAGCTAAGGTGGTCTGGTATTCCCATCTCTTTAAGAATTTTCCATACTTTGCTGTGATCCTCACAGTCCAATGCTTTGGCCTAGTCAAGAAAGCAGAAGTAGGTGTTTTTCTGTACACTAGCATAAAATACTAGGAGAGACTCTTTCTTAGAGAAAAGCTTGGGAAAAAGGTGATGAGAATTTAGTATAACTAAAGTGAATGCTCTTTCACTTCAGAGTTTGATTTGTGTAGAGGTCAAGGATATTCCTAGAAATGCCTTAAGGTAGATCCAGCATGAAATCACCTTCATAGCATTTTGGTGTCCACAGGATGCAAATGGGTTGAGACACAGTTCCACTCCCTGCTCTCTTTTTGCTCATTTTATTTTGAGTTTCCCCCCTTTCCATTCATTCCTCAGTCTCTTTGGAGCAGGATTTCTCTGGAACGCCTTATTCCTGTCTAGGAGGATAGCCAAACACGCTCCATTAACTGTTGACTCCTCCAGATGGGAGCTTTCCTCTTCTCCTCTACCTTCCCGCAAATGTATAGGAAGGGCCTGTGGCCTGGGTTTTCAGTAACAAGTCATGTGGTTTTGGATAGTCCTTAGACCTTGGAAACATAGCTCATCCCCTGTAAATTATGGAACTGGACTTGCATACATTCTGAGGTCCCTTTTGGTGCTCACATCCAGGACTCTCCGGTAGCCTGCTTCTCCTCCTCAGAGGGCAGGGATGAAGAGGTAGAAGAGGGTCCTTTCTCAATGAGGATCCTCTGCTCCCATAGCAGTCTATTTCCAGCTGTGTATGAGGGATGCTCAGCACGTCCATCCCTGAATGTGTGGGAAAGCGTACAGATGAAGGGGATTCAGGAGTGAAAGGACTGTTGAGGATTGAGCGGTGGGGATCCAGTTAAGGCTCTGAAGCAGCTCTGAGCGGAGACATCACGAAGCACAGGTGGGGTGAGGAGGGGTCCTTCGATGCTGCACCGCAGGCTAGAGGAAAGTTTAGGGAGGTATTCCTTCTAAATCATGGATCTCACTTTCCTCTCCAGCCAGCCTGTGCTCTCCCTTCAGCTCGTCCTGTCAACAGCTCTATCTGCCCCTGGCCCCAGTCACCATGTGGCCAACCCTCCAGTCTCAGCAGGACCTAACAAACACTCACATTGCTTCTCTCCCTCTCTCTGTCTTTCACAGATACCAATTACTTTAGGAACTAAGGAAAGATATTGTCAATTTGAGAAACCACACTATAAAATGTACCTTTTCCATTTGATGCAAAAAAAAATCTTCGACAGCAACTCAATTCAAACCTCAGCAACACTGGAGGGATCCCTTCCTGAGAATGAGCATCCCAACTGACAACCACGCTCCACACCCCAAGGGACAGAGTTGATGGGAGTCATCCCAGTCATCAGCCTCGGAATGTAATCCTCAGTAATGTGATCAGTGCTTTGATGGACACACAGGTTGGAAAGACCTTCACTCTTGCGCCTCTAAATATTCATCCTCCACACAACAGCATGGGATCAACTGGAAGAAGACAACATATAATCCCGGTCATTCTTTGCCACCAGATGGACTGTGCTCAAAGCAGACAGCATTTACTATGCATTGTTCTTGCTGAAAGTGTTTATCCTGTGTTTACTATTGAGGTAGATATCAGATAACTGCAGAATTTAGACCTTTGAACCAGACAACTGGCCTGCCTTTCTTCAAACATTCGATGTTTGCACCAAAAAGACAGCAAAAAGGAAAAGAGATGTTTTAGGCTCCAAAGGACTAAAAAGATCATGTTACTTTATTTCTTTAGTCCTTTGGAACCTCAAACATCTCCTCAGCTTCTTGCAGTTTTCTTTGATGCTCGTGACATTGACTTGTTTGCAGAGGATAGGTCAGCTGTCTACTCAAAGGTCTCCATTTTGCAGTTGTCTGATCATTTCCTCATGAGTAAATTCAGGTGAACCCTTTTTGCCAGGAACACCATCTAGTACATGCTGTGTGCTTCCTAGTGCAGCCTGTTTGGAGGCTAAGAGTGTCCACTTTACCTGTCACCACTATCATTATTTTAGCATTGAACACTGTTATGCAGAGGCTTAGAAGATCTGTTCATTGAAAAGACAGGCTTTTGTGTCTGTAATGAGTAATTTGATGAGTGGTATTTCGAGAGTGTATGAATATCATATTCTATGATGCTCTTTCTGTAAAAATTTTACCATCCTTTATTGATCCCTGATGTGTGTCAATTATCATATCTGTGGTATTGCCAGCTTTGTGCTGTGGAAAAGACAATCCCTACCCCTAACATATTATTAAAAATATTTTTGTGTTTCACTGTGGACCCATGCTTTTTTAAAATTCAGTGTTATAATCCCTTATTTTCTTACATTTATTTTTAATTGGAGGCTAACTGCTTTACACTGTTGTGCTGGTTTCTGCCATACACCAGTGGGAATCAAACGTAAGTATAAATATGTCCCCTCCTTCTTGAACCTCCTTCCCACCCCTCCCCCACCCACAGTCCATTATTAACATGATTGATTTTATTAATATAAAGACTCTATTTCTCATGTGCCGTGCTGTGCTTAATTGCTCAGTCGTGTCCGACTCTTTGCACCCCCATGGACTGTAGCCCCCCTGGCTCCTGTGTCCATGGGGATTCTCCAGGCAAGAATACTGGAGCGGGTTGCCATGCTCTACTTCAGGGGATCTTTCCAACCCAGGGATCGAACCCAGGTGTCCCCCATTACAGGCGGATTCCACCAGGGCAGACCAAGAATACTGGAGTGGGTATCCCATCCCTTCTCCAGGGAATCCGACAACCAGGAATCGATCCGGGGTCTCCTGAATCCCAGGCAGATTCTTTACCAGCTGAGCTACCAGGGAAGCCCCTTTGTTTCTCCTATTCAGTTTTGTATCTTAAACTCCTCTCGCATCTTTTCATCTATGTTTACCATTTGTAGTAGATGGTATCTTCTGTGTTTCTTTCTCTGTGATTTTCTTTTCTTTGTGTATGCATATTTGTGTGTGTGTGTGTGTTTTGCTTGGTATTTTGGAAGGCCTGGATAGCTAGTTAGTGCACTAACATTTTTGACACGCTAGTCCTTTAGTATTTTGTCACATGTCTAATATTTGAAGTATATGTTTTAAATGTTGTCTATCAACCTCAACTACTTACTACTGTGATGATCGAGGACATTATTTGCTTTTTTCTTCTGTCTTTACCTACCTTATAGTATTATTACCTTATTGCATTATTTCAACCCAATCAAATGTATGCCCTTTATATACCATATTTTCCCTACCTTTTTTTGTTAATGTGCTAGTTGGTAGGGTAGAGGTAGGAGCTGGAGGAGGGGCCCACTGGGTCCTTTCGACCCCCTGGTGGCACAGGATGGCTGTCCCACTCTGGGAATACTAGCAGCCTCCCTGCAGAAGTTTGAGGGTGTACCTAGGCTGCCCCCAGAGCAGGGCCCACAACACAGTGGCTTAATCAATCTACAATCACATATATTCAGTGATGACCAGATGTACAAAACTCAGTTTCCTGTCAATTCTTGATGAGTAGAGTTCATCTTTAAAGATTTCTCATGATGGTCTGAGGACTTCTTAAGTTTGATATACCTAATACATTTCTTCTGTTGCTTTGATTCAGTACAGACACCTTGGCTCAATAAAAAGAACTTATCCACAATGAGTTCTATTGATTTTTGAAAAGTAAATATTGTCTTACATTGTATGTTCTGCTGAGATGTAGAATGCAAATTGATTTTTTTTTCACTGAGGACAAAGGGTGATCTGGAGCTTCAGGACATGTTTTCTTTTAGAAAGCAAGTCTTTCAGCTCTACTAGGATAGGTCTTAGAACTGACCATTCCAGGTCTGTTTCCCCTAGGTATCTATAACTTTCCCTCCGATCCTTTCTCACTATCTTTTGTTCATTTCTATTCTGTTTGATGCTTTCATTTTTAATGCAGTGTCCCATATTAGTTTAGATAAATATGTTCTCTATGTACCTTGTCATTTAGCCTTTTTTTTCCCAAAGAATTTTCCTTACCTTCAATTTTTTTTTAATCTCTGCCAGTTCCAATTTCTCATTTCTTCTTTCCTGTCTACTTCTATCTCATGTCCTGAATTTCTTAGGTAAAATATTGAAGTTTTTTCCATGTGTATGTGTCTACAAATGCTTTGTTCAGAATAATTCAAAATATGGATGCCATTTTACATTTCCCAATGTTTTTTGTGTGATTTTGAGGCAATCTTCTTATTTGCTGAAATTTTTGACTCCACCTGCAATGCGGGAGACATGGGTTCGATCCCTGGGTTGGGAAGATTCCCTGAAGGAGGGCATGGCAACCCACTCCAGTTTTCTTGCCTGGAGAATCCCCACGGACAGAAGAGCCTGGAGGGCTACATACAGTTCATGGGGTCTGCAGAGCTGACACAACTAAGCACATAGCACTGGAAAAAACATAGCTTTGACTGGAATATAGTTGGAACAAAAGTTTAAATGTCCTTCCCTGGTTATTCTGACATCTGTGTCAGCTCTCGGTCACTCATAAATGATCAATGTGTCCCTTCATTGTGAGTCATTTCCCCTTCCTCTTTGGATACCTACAAATCGGATGGAATGCCAGACATTGTAAATGCTATCTTGTTGGGTGCTAGATAGTTTTGTGTTCCTATAAATGTTGAGTTTTGTTCAGGGTTGCCCTTAAGTTATTTGTAAACAGTTTGACGGTCTCAGGTCTTGCTTTTATGATTTGCTAAATGGTCTGGAGCAGCTGAACACTCAGTCTAGGGATAAGAAATTCCTGCTACTGAGCTAAGACTTCCTTGAGCACTCCACGATCTCCTTAATTACAAGGTTATTATTAGTATTTCCTAGTCTACCTGTTGAGGGCAAGCATGACTGTGAGTGCCAGGCTCTCTGTTCTGTCTGAGCCTGTGGAAGATTTCCCCCTGACTTTGGGGAGTTTTCTCCCAGGGCTGCACTGATCAGTACTTTGCTGCCCTCTGGAGGAGCCTCCTTTGCAGGGCTCTCCTGACTACCCTCAGCATCTCTCTCCTCCCTGGGACTTTGTCCTATGCACTCTAGCTCCTTTGACATCCAGGAACTTGTCCTCAACTCAGCAAGGTCCACTGGGCTGGTTTTCAGTTTGCTCCTGGTGCCTCGCTTGGGAACTCTCCACGCAATCAGTTGGAGCCACTGGAGCCATTGTTTCCCATCTCTCAGGGATCACTCCCTGTCCTTCTTCACCTGATACCAAGTCTCCTGAAAATCTCTGTTTAATGTCCCCAGTCTGACTTTGTGGTTTCAGCAGTTCAGTAAACTTAGTTTCTATTAATTGTATATGGGTGTGGGGACCCTCTGAACTCAACTTGTGAAAAAACCATTAAGATTCTAAAAGAGTTCTACATGGTACAGAACACAGGTTCCCACTAAAATCTTTTGAGGTCTGCATTTGTCAAACAACAACTAAAGACTTCACACAAAGTGTCATGACTAGCAAACATCTTGCAAAGAAATCAGACATCATTGAGTGAGTGAACAACGACTGCAAGTATCTCAGTAGAAGTTTTGTCTGAGGTGTCTCAAAAGTAATCACACCCCTTCATTCAATTTCTTAAAGATTGGCTGACCTGCCTCTTGAGAAACCTGTATGCAGGTCAGGAAGCAACAGTTAGAACTGGACATGGAACAGACTGGTTCCAAATAGGAAAAGGAGGACATCAAAGCTGTATATCGTCACCCTGCTTATTTAACTTATATGCAGAGTACATCATGAGAAACGCTGGACTTGATGAAGCACAAGCTAGAATCAAGATTGCAGGGAGAAATATCAATAACCTCAGATATGCAGATGACACCACCCTTATGGCACAAAGTGAAGAACTAAAAATTCTCTTGATGAAAGTGAAAGAGGAGAGTGAAAAAGTTGGCTTAAAACTCAACACTCAGAAAACTAAGATCATGGCATTCAGTGCCATCACTTCATGGCAAATAGATGGGGAAACAGTGGAAACAGTGGCTATTTCTCTGGGTTCCAAAATCACTGCAGATGGTGATTGCAGCCATGAAATAAAAAGACACTTACTCCTTGGAAGGAAAGTTATGACCAACCTAGATAGCATATTAAACAGCAGAGACATTACTTTGCCAGCAAAGGTCTGTCTAGTCAAGGCTATGGTTTTTCCAGTGGTCATGTATGGATGTGAGAGGTGGACTATAAAGAAAGCTGAGTGCTGAAGAATTGATGCTTTTGAAATGTGGTGTTGGAGAAGACTCTTGAGGGTCCCTTGGACTGCAAGGAGATCCAACGAGTTCATCCTAAAGAAGATCAGTTCACGGTGTTTATTGGAAGAACCAGTATTGAAGCTGAAACTGCAGTCCTTGGGCCACCTGATGCGAGGAGACCCGAGTGTGATTTCCAGGTTAAGAAGATTCCCTGGGGAAAAAAATAGTGACCCACTCAAGTATTTTTGCCTTGAAAAAATCTCACAGAGAAGCCTGGCAAACTACACTCCGTGGGAACCACAAGAGTCAGATACAACTGAATAACTTAATCACTGCCAAGGAAACATGGATTAAGTCTGCAGTTATTACTTAGTTATCAGGGGAAAGCGCGCACGCAGTCCCCCACTACCATAAATTATACAGTCGAGTTTCCCCTATTTGAGGAAATCGCAGAGGTCAACACACCCGGAGTGCAATGGGTGAGCCTCGCCCTGGGAGAACCACCTTCTTGATCATGGTATCTCCTCTGCCAGGTAAGTATGAGTTGACCTTCCCCCTGCCCCCCGCACAGCCTTAGACACGTTCACTGTACACACACGCTGACTTTGCCGTTTCCCCGCAGTTCTTCCACTATCCTCCGCACCCTCTCCTTTCCCACACCCCTCAGTCCCTCCAAATAACTCTTCTAAAAAAACATATCCAACAAAATCTCATGAAAATTTCCGTAACGAGTGAAGTGGCTCGCTAGGAACAGGACCACTTCGCTGCAAGATTTACATAAACCAACCCCATTCGGGACCTCTAAGGCGGCTCCTCTTCTTCAACCCAACCCACCCCTGTGGAGATGACCAGTGGCGAGTCCCCTGTGACGGGAAGTGACGTCATGACTTCATCAACGTTAGCAATCGACATAGTTACAACGATAGAAAAGACCTGGGGCGTCTTTGGTGGCTCAGGCGGTAAAGCGTCAGTTTACAATCCGGGAAACCCGGGTTCGATTCCTAGGTCGCGAGGGTCCCCTGAAGAAATGGCTAACCCACTCCAATACTCTTGTCTGAAAAAAATCCATAGACGGCGGATCCTGGTAGGCTACAATCTATGGGCTTGCAAAAAGTCCAACACGACTCAGCAATATAACCTTCACTGTTTAAATGAGACATACATGGGTTTTTTTATTTCTTTGCACTTTAAAATTTTTATTTTTTATTTGGGTATAGCCAGTTAACAATGTTGTGGTAGTTTCAGGTGAATAGCGAAGGGATTCAGCCATACACATACATGGAGATCCGGACGGATTTTGCCAGCCTCCTCGGAGTCTGACCCTTCGGGCTGGATTGCACGCCGACGAGAGAAATTTAGGGATCGTGTGTTACACTGATGCAAAAGTTTTTAAGTAATAAATAAGTTGTAAAAACATGTCAGGAAGCAACAGTTAGAACTGGACATGGAACAACAGACTGGCTCCAAATAGGAAAAGGAATACATCAAGGCTGTCTATTGTCACCCTGCTTATTTAACTTATATGCAGAGTACATCATGAGAAACGCTGGGCTGGCAGAAGCACAAGCTGGACTCAAGATTGCCGGGAGAAATATCAATAACCTCAGATATGCAGATGACACCACCCTTATGGCAGAAAGTGAAGAACTAAAAATTCTCTTCATGAAAGTGAAAGAGGAGAGTGAAAAAGTTGGCTTAAAGCTCAACATTCAGAAAACTAAGATCATGGCATTCGATCCCATCACTTCACGGGAAATAGATGGGGAAATAGTGGAAACAGTGTCAGACTTTATTTTTTGGGGCTGCAAAATCACTGCAGATGGTGACTGCAGCCATGAAATTAAAAGACACTTAATCCTTGGAAGGAAAGTTATGACCAACCTAGATAACATATTAAATAGCAGAGACATTACTTTGCCAACAAAGGTCCGTCTAGTCAAGGCTATGGTTTTTCCAGTGGTAATGTATGGGTGTCAGAGTTGGACTGTGAAGAAGGCTGAGCACCAAAGAATTGATGCTTTTGAACTGTGGTGTTGGAGAAGACTCTTGAGAGTCCCTTGGACTGCAAGGAGATCCAACCAGTCCATCCTAAGGGAGATCAGTCCTGGGTGTTCATTGGAAGGACTGATGTTGAAGCTGACACTCCAGTATTTTGGCCACCTCATGCCAAGAGTTGACTCATTGGAAAAGACTCTGATGCTGGGAGGGATTGGGGGCAGGAGGAGAAGGGGACAACAGAGGATGAGATGGCTAGATGGCATCACCAACTCGATGGACATGAGTTTGAGTAAATTCCGGGAGTGGGTGATGGACAGGGAGGCCTGGCGTGCTGCAATTCATGGGGTCGCAAAAAGTCGGACATGACTGAGAGACTGAACTGAACTGAACTGAAAACAGTGAATAGAAATACAGAGACAAAATAAAAGCATATGTATATTTCATGTGTGTAAACATACGGATTTCGGGTTACATCTCAAAGTGCTACTCGGTGGACTTGTTTTCTGTGCAGATTCTTCCTGTTTCATTCTGAGGATATCCCAAGGACCATGCTTTTCCTTTGCTTACCATACAGAATACAAGAAATGAGGACTCTGAAATAGAAACTGATGACTAAAATAAGGGCAAGAAAGATGACGTGAGAGAGTGAGGTTTGCTTGGAGAGTGAGGTTTGTCTATTTGTTTTCTCTTACTGCAGAAGACTGGGTTAGACCTGAGGGCAGAGAAGTGGGAGGCTGGAGAAGACAGCCAACTTGTGTTTTCCGACCAGAGAGCAAGGGGAAATGGAGTAACTTGATCCTTGAGGTGCCTTTGGTTTAAGGGGGAAGGTGACTTCTGGAAAATCTTGGGGCGAACAGCAAAGGAACTCAGCATGCAGTTAACTTCCACGAAGAATCTTGCTTTCTGCCTCCCTCCCCCCCCCCCCCATTTCTATCTCTGCAATATCAGAAATAGATTCTGGCTCTTTTCATATGACATAAACTTAAATCCAGGGCTAGTAATACCTTAGAGAATCTCCAGAAAACTGGAGAATGAATTTATACAAACTGGGAGGAAGAAAAAAGGCTGATGAAAGCCAGCACACAAACCAAATGGAAAGGACACTGGTGCCTTCTGCTCAGTAACAAACCCTCTAACTGCACAGCTGACCCTGTTGGGCCTGGGCACTAGACACCACCCGTGGTTCCATGAATTCTGCTGCACCTGGTTGGTGTTCAACTAAAGATCTTGTGGTGGGGGGATTCTTCTGTTGTAGTGGCCAGAAAGAATTATCCCAGGGCCCACTCCTGTGTCTCTCACCTCCTATTAAATGCTGGAGTATTTGTTACTTGTAGGGAGTGGCCAGTTCCTGGTAATAGATCCACATCTTAGCCCCTCAGAAAACTAAGTGTGTGATCCTCAGAAGTTGCAGAATATGGAAAATTCCTCATCAAAGGAAAGGGGGGTTCAGATAGTAGTTGATCAAGATATAACAAAGGACAGCCCTGCAGCTAGCCCAGTGAAGAACATTATAAATTCAGTGCCCCATTTGACACAGTGCAACCCTGTGTCAAATAGACCAGGCATGCACAACCCTGTCTTGGAGCATATTAGACGTTTATCCCTGAGTGCAAGCGAGGTTTCAGCCTCTTATATGGGGATGGTTGTACCTCATCCAGTATTATTTACATTTTCTTCACTGAGAATTAAATAGCTTGAAAGTTCCCATTTCTGGGGATAGAGTAATTGGTCTAAAGCTATGGTAACAGATTCCCACCATAAGTGGTTTTAAATATTCTTTATTCACCGAGGTCCACTGTAGGAGTTTCCTATTGCTACTGTTACATGTCACTACATATTTAGTGCCTTAAAACAACACACATTTCTTATCTTATGATTCTGGAGGTCAGAAGTTCAAGATGCATCTCCCTGGGCTAAAATCAATGTGACAGTTGTGTTGTGGTGGTTCTTGGAGATGCTAGGGGAGAATCCGTTTACCTTGTCCAGCCTCTAGAAGATGCCCAGATTCTACTCTCATGGGCTGCTAGTTACAACTGATCAAGTTATTCTCACAACACATTATTCTGACACCAACTCTCTTTCCTCCCTCTATATGACCTTTGTGATTCCATGCAGTGCCCATCTCAAGATCTTTAATTTAATCACACTGCAAAGTCTCTTTTGCCATGTCAAGTAACATAATCACAGATTCCAGGGACTCAGATGTGGACATCTTTGGGGAAGCATTAGCCTGCCACCGCAGCCAGAATCCTCAGTGACCACATTTCTGCTCCCTTCTGAAACTCATCCAGGTGAAAGCAAGTCAATCCACGGCTTCTTAGAATCAGCCAGTCAACAGCTGTGCCCTGAGCTCAGGCAGTAGAGTCAGAGAGAGAGAGAGAGAAGGAGAAAGTCTATGGGGAGATGAATCTGAGTAGCCAGTGCCTGGGAAGTTCCTAGGGACTAGAGCTGAGAGCTGCAAATGCCTTCATGGGGGGAGAAGGCTGGGGAGGGTGTTAGGAACTGAATGTATATCACCACCACCAGCACCCACCACCACCTAATTCATATGTTGACCCCTAATCCCTGTGGGGCTGTATTTGGAGAAAGCATTTTGAGGAAGATGTTGTTCAGTCATGTCCACCTCTTTGCAACCGCTGTGGCCTTCAGCATGCCAGGCTTCCCTGTCCTTCACATCTGGAGATTGCTCAAACTCATGTCCATTGAGTCGGTGATGCCATCCAACCATCTTGTCTTCTGTTGTCCCCTTCTCCTCCTGCCTTCTATCTTTAAGGAAGTAATTAAGGTGGCTCAGACGGTAAAGCGTCTGCCTACAATGCGGGAATCTGGGTTTGATTCCTGGGCCGGGAGGATCCCCTAGAGAAGGAAATGGCAACCCACTCCGGTACTCTTGCCTGGAAAATCCCATAGCTGGAGGATCCTGGTAGGCTATAGTCCATGGGCTTGCAAAGAGTCAGACACGACTCAAAGATATAACTTTCACTTGCATAAGCTTAAATGAGGCCATAGCCTTGGGGTCCTGATCTGATAGGATTAGTGTCCTTGTGAGAAAAGAAACCAGAGAGCTTGGGCTCCTGCCCTACCCCAGCTCAACCACAGAGAAGAAGCCCGGAGAGGACCCAGTGAGAAATCTGCTCTAACATTTGCAAGCCAGGAAGAGTGTTTGCATCATAAATTGAATTGACATGACATGACATGAACGTGACATGAGTCTTTATCTTGGACAACCATCCTCCAGAATGTGTGAAAACAGACTGATAGGTAAGCCACCCAATCTATGGTAATTTTGTATGGTTTGCCTGAGCTGACTAATACAGGAGGTTGCTTAACCATTGGCCTGAGAATCTTCTCCTACCTGGGCCTTTGTGGGATCTGCCCCAATTTTGTTCATTTCCTGTAATTAGTACTCACAGCCTGCTTTCCCTTATTAAGGCTTATCTGTGACTTTAGAATGAGAATTGATCACCTGGTTTAGGGTTTTATAGTATAAGTTATTCCATGTAACAATAACCTGCACAAAGGAGTTGGTTTTTTGGTTTGGTTTTTTTTTTTGTAAACAGTTTTTGCATCTTCCCAAATATCAACCTGGCATGTTTTGAACAGCCAGATTGAGATTTTTGCAGAGTGACCCCATGAGAACATGTGGCCTGCATTTCCTCTTCTCCTGGGAGATTTCTGTGGTTTGGACTCTCCAGAGCCACAGACTAGGGTTTGGGTGCTGGTGAGGAATCTGTGGCTAGCTCTAAGGAGACCTAGGCAAAAAAGAAAAAATCCCTAGAATCAGAGCATGGAAGGGGGCTGGAGGGGGATGTGATAAGAGGCTGCTCTTATGGGAATCAAGGGGGTTGGAGGATGAAAGAGGTGGTTGGGCATGTGTAACTGTCCACCATGAGGTCAGGAGAAGTTCAAGAGAGAGCAGCTGCTAATCTGGGACCAGGACTAGAACTTTCTTTGCCATTCAGGCTCTGGTCATCTTCCTCCTTACTCTGCCTCTGTTTTCCCCTCCTCCTCCTTTAGAATTGACAAGGAAACATATTATCCCTTAAAGCCTTCAGAAGGTAAGACAGTCCTGTTGACATTTTGATTTTAGTCTAATGAGAACTTTGTTGGCCTCCAACAAAATTGAAGATAATAAAAGTGTGTTCTTTTAAGGTAATAAAAGTGTGTTCTTTTAAGAGGCTAAACTCATGGTCACTTATTACAGCAGACATAGAACATCAGTTCAATGTGTCTGTTACATTCACTTTAGAAGTTATAAGATGGGGGACATAATGAACCCTGTATGGACCTGCAGGTTGTCTACTGACAGGTCAAGCAATATTGGTACTTCTTTGAAGCATTTCATTAAGTGTCTTTTTTCCTTTCTATTTTTTTCCCCTCAAGGACTCTCACCCTATTTCCTGCACAGTTGTCGCCAACGTGGTTCTCATTTACAGCAAATTGGAAGACATTGGTGATGACACAGGTTGATTTCATTTGTTTTAGAATGGATTCTAACATGTAGAGGGAAATAATATAATTTATGAAAAGTTAAATATTGTAGAATACTCCATCTTAAAGATACACTTTTTTGCAACTTTTTTTTTAAAATTAGGGTGAAGCACTACCTTTCAAAGGGTGAAACACAAAATAGCTTTTAGGAATTTTCCCCAAAAGTAATTTGTGATTTGATCCTGACCAGGTCTGAAATTTACATGATTCATATGCTGTTGTTTTTGTAAAATCTTTGTCCACAAAATGAAGTTTTTTAAAAGCATTACTTGAGTCCTCCATTAATTACTGATTATATTATCAATTCCTAGAGTCCCCAGCAACACTGGGATGAAGGAAAAATTTCTGGGATGCTTGAATAACCACACAGCAAAGGATACTCCAATTTTACTACTTTATCTTAAAATAATAGTTCATATCTTGGCTGACTTTTCACCCATTCTGCTGATTCTGCCAGTGAGTTCCTCTATAGTGACAGCCAGAGGTGCTGATGGAAAATATGTAATTAGCTAAGTGTAAAAAGCAGAAGTTGAGGTCTTTCCATCTACTTCAAAAAGGGGGCATGTCGCTGTACCTCAGGGCTGAGTCTCTTGAAGGATCGTTTTGTAATTGGTGGTAGGGGTGGTGAGTTTTTTTGTTCATGTTGTTGCTTATTTTATTTTTCAACTGTTACTAGGAATTAACTGTGGAATGAGTGCTTGATTTTAATTCTGGAAGGCAAAAGAATGTAACGAAGGACATTTTCCAAGGAATGTTTGAAGATCTTCATGTTAATTTGTGGTTCAACGAATCTACTTTTTAATTAAAGATATTTAATTAAAAGAGAACAAACTTATATATGGGTTTGAATCAGTGTTATAGAACAATAGGTCTTAAACGGTGATCTACAGCTTACCCACATCAGAAACATATGGTTGTGTTTATGTGAAAAATTCAGACTCTAGGACTCCACACCAACTAAATCTCTGGGAAATGGAAGCCAGGAAATATATTCTCGCTAAATAGACCAGAAATAGGAGGCCCTGGGCCTCTCCTACTGCTTCCGTGGGCCTGAGGAGCTGAGCCTGTGTTCCAGGTGCTCCTGTGGGTGGTTGTTAATGCAGATGGACTCCTCTAGGCCCTGGGGCAGATTCCAGATTTCACCAAGATGTTCCTCTAGCAGGTCAGCCCCTGCAGCCACCTAGCAGGACAGGAGGAGGTGGGGATGGAGCACCCTGGTCACTCGTGGGGCCCACACTGGGGGTGGGGCTCGGCCAGCAAAATCCCAAAGATCACCATCCTCTCTCACACAGACATCCAGAAGTTTAGGTGAGCTTGCTTGAAGAGTAAACTGGCTTCAAACACAGGACAGGTGATGCTAAGCAAGCCCCAGTGGCCTCCTCCCATACAGGGTATGTGTAAGGGAGTTGTAATACATGGCCAGTTACCTGGGCAACTGGTAGGTGTAAGGCGTTTCCCATTGTCTAGAAAAATAACTGAAGGCTGTGGATCTCGGTCTAGACCCTAGACAGGTGTGACCTTTGCCTGAGTTGACTTGAGGGTACTAGGGAGGAGCTCAATTAAGCTTAATTCCTCTCCTTGCACTGACCCTTGACTGAACATTCCTTCACAAGGAACAATGCTCTTCCTCCACCCTTAGAGAGAAGGCCTAAGGTAAAAGTGGGTATCTCATGGACTTCCCTGGTGGCCCCGTGATTAAGAATATGCCTGCCAATGGAGGGGACATGAGTTTGATACCTGGACCAGGAAGATTCCACATGCTGCAGGGCAACAAAGCCCATGCGTTCACCACAGCTAGTGAAGCTCATATGCTCTAGAGTCCTGGCTCCATAACAAAAGAAGGGACCACAATGAGAAGCCTGTGCACCATAACTAGAGAGTAACCTCCACTTGCTGCAACTAGAGCAAGGTCCTGCATAGCAATGAAGACCCAGCACAGCCAAAAATAATAAATAAATAAAGTTTAAACTGTTAGTACCTCATGTCAACTCATCCTGTGTGGTTAATGATTGGTTCTCAACAATTCCCTGAAATCACTTTTATTATGGAAGGAAGAAAGCTCCCTGAACTTTGCCAAAGAGATCTGTGATGTGGTCTTTGGGAGCAAAAATGATTGTACTGATGTCTGCTATTTAATGTTTCAACTAACCATCCCTTGCCTCATCAAGGCCATTGCCTTTGGTTGCTAAAGTTTTGAATACTTGCCATCTCCAGTCCTTTCAGCAGGTAATCCAGGTGAATTTGCTTTTCCAAAGGAGATTGGCTGATTCTATGTCCTGTTATTTGCAAACAGACCTTAAAATGCCTTTTCTTAGCTCTTCTACCTGCAACCCTGATTTGGAAGTGCCAGTTCAATCTCAGTCACAATTATCTACTCCTCCATAAATGACTGCACCTGTGTTTGCATAAAAACATCTCTAGTATGACATTATCTTTGTCTGTATGGCACTGAAGTAGGAATCTGACAGCTGATTAGAGAGTTGGAAAAAACACTCCAAAGAAAAGAACAAAAGATGCAGGAAAGAGCAGTGGGTGGGGTGCTAATGACAGACTCCATCAAATGCCTCATTTTAACTGAGGACAGCCTTTTTCTGAGAATCCCAGTTCTCTTCTGTTGGAACTGGGCTGCATCCCAGCATTCACCTGTGTGATGTGCCTCTCCACCAGGTGGAGACCAGGGAGCTAGGAGTTAGAAGGAGAGTTTGAATTGGGTTGGTACACAGGGCACGTTCATGGGGTTAGGATCTGTGTAGAAACAGCCCCACATTCTGTTATAACTCTTGATGATGGAAGATGTTCTGTGAATGTTGGCACCTGGCATTCTGGAAGGGTCTGAGAGTGGGCTGCGAGGGGACCAGGGTGCAGGGACCGAGAAGGATGTGATGAGAGCACAGAGGTAGTCACTGACTCGCTCACACCCTGCTCCGCCCCGAGGCCCAGGGTGGGGAGGATGAGGGGTGCACTTGGAAGGACTTGGCACTGCTAGGGCCCTTCCTTTTCCTCACTCTGTGAGCAGGGTCTAGAGGAGAAATGGAGGAGGATGCCCTGGTAGAAAAGAGATGGATCCTAAATGAGACTTCATTTCACAGGCTGACCCACTCAGCTTTGTGTTTACCTGTGGGTTTGGAGTGAAGCTGGCACATGGAGGAGCCTGAGGATAGGTCTCCAGTTATGCTCACTTCCTGAGGTCTCATCATGTACCACTGGCCACTGCTGCCCAGTTCTGTCCTGGAAGAGAGTGGGGTTGGGCAGGGTTGGGCACCATGCTATAAAGAAGACATTTTCCCTTGAGAAGCCACCTTGACAAGGGACTTGTTTTACTTAAGCTGAGTCATGCCTGTTGCTGCTAGGACTTCAAGGTCTTCATTCTCGGCCATTTGTTTAATGTTGGGGCTTTTTCCTTCATGAGAACCTCCCTGGAATTTTTGTCTGAAATGCAGTTTCTCGAGTCTTATCCCCAAGTTTACAACAGGTCCTGTAGTGTCTCTGGTGTAGATTTCCTATACTGTGCAGCCAGCACCCAGGGATTGGGACCTGTCTCCTGTGTGATATCACAGTTAATCATCAAGGTTAGTACTACTTTCTCCATTTTACATGATACATTCTTCTCCATTATACATGAGATCCATATGCTCATAGAGGGGAATGAAATCACCATGCAAAGCAGACTTGGTATTTTGGTGGAGTTGGAATTTGCATCTTGGACTTCTGTCACCAGGGCTGTGCTTTCATTGTTTTCACATAGACACAGGGTAGGATCGGTGGAAATCGGGTAGGGAGCAGAAGACCTCAGTAAGAGTTAGTGATTCCTGGTAACTAGTATGGATCTGCTTGACAAGTATTTACTGAATATTCTATGTGGCAGGCTTTGAAGAGACTTTGGGTGGAGGGTTGACTAAGGCCCAGAGAAGGCCTGGCTCTCAGGAACATGGCCTCTAGCACAGGAGCCAGATGCTTTACAGAGAAGCACATCTAATTTTAAAATACAGACTGTGACGTATTCAACATTCATGCATTCCTTGGTCCCACTGTGTCCACCAAGTTGGTAAACACAGTATAAATATGGGACTACTGGGAGGAGTTTGGGCTTCTGGTGATTCAGATGGTAAAGAATCTGCCTGCAATGCAGGAGACCTGCGTTCAATCCCTGGGTCAGGAAGATACCCTGGAGAAAGAAATGCCAATTATAAATACAGGACTATTGAAAAGAGATGAAATTCTTTTGGGGAAATGTCCATCAGGTATTTTTATTTTAAGAAGGAAAATAAGAAGTATGTTTGATCAAATGTCCCCTGAAATTTAGCCATGGGTTCCTGGTGCTTTTGGATACAAAAACTTGTGGTCAAGGTTTGTGCGGCAGCTATGCTGCCTAAGGGTGTGGGAATTTAGGCAAAATCTCCACATCTCTCTGGGCCTCAGTTTCCCCATCCGTAAGAGAAGGTTATTCCAATTCTCCAAATTCCTTTCCTGCTGAGTTTTTTCTGAGTGCATAAGAGACTGAGATGCATGTTAAACGTGCACTGGGATCTGCAGCCAAGACCTGATCTTGGTTCCTTCTCTGTGTGTCTACTATAGGAGCCTCAACTGGGCCCACACACTGGAAACACAGAGAGGAGAGAGGGGATGGAAGAAAGGAAATCAGCAGGTTCGGAGGATGAGAAAACCCAAGAGAAGCAAGGTAATGGTCGAGGAGCTGTTTGCCAAGGGAGGTGAGGATAAGGGCAAGCTGAGCTTGGAAAGTTCAATAGGAAGTGAGGAATGCACAGCATCATGAAAGTTCTCAAGGAGCAACCTGAGCTGAGCAGGAAGGACCAGGAGAGTAACTTAGTCCACAGTGAACTTGTGCACCTGCCGAGGAGATCCACACGACGGATCCAGTTGGCTTATACTGCTAGGAGCACCAATTCCAGGAGGAGGATGAGGTCTATACTGCTGGGAGCACCAATTCCCGGAGGAGGATGATGAGACCCTGAGGCTCTGCCCTAGACCCCCAGCCTGAAACGTGGAAGCGCCCACACGTGGATGTCCTCCAAGTAAGTGTGCAATAAGGTGGATAAATGGTGTTTGGAGAAAATTAGAGATCTTCATTCTTATCAGGGGCCAGGATAATGGGACTCATTTCTGAAGCAGAGATGGTAATAATATTCTTCTGCATGTACAATTTTGAGGCTTTACACACATCATCTCTTAACTATGTGTTGAGTGCTTAATTTGCAGACAAGAAAGAGTATGTATACTGTTCCAGTGTATAAATTTGTTAAAAAGGCAAATTCATCTAAACTGGCAATGGTTCCTTGGGGCTAAGAGTTGAGGGCATGATGCACTGCAAAGGGGAACAAGGAAAGTTGTGACCAATGGAAACACCCTGCATCTTGATTCTGGCTGTGGTTTCCATAGTGTATACATCTATCAAAATGCATTTAGTTGTATATTTTTAAATGGTGCAGTCAAGAGGACTCATATAAAAATCTACCATGTTTCTCCATACCAGCAGTATTAGGAAATGAAATTCAGTAAAACATAATAGAGAGAAACATCCATGATCATTTAATGCTGAAGGATACAGATACTGACGACTCCTGAAATCTATTGCTAAGAGAAATTAAAGAAGACCTAAATAAACAGAAATATACATTATATTAATAGATTGGAAAACAATATTTTTAGAATGTTAAATCCTTGTTCTTCTGAATAGTATTACAGCTGGCATTTGGGGGGAGGTATAGTTTTGCAGGCGAATTATAACATGTAAGTGGAAATCAAAGTATCTCAATTAGCCAAGATGCAGAATTAAGTTTGAGGATTTACTCTACTAGATTTCAAAACTCAGGTTAAAACTACAGTAATTAAGACACTATACTGGTGTAAGTAAACAGAACACAAACTGATGAATGAAAGAGGAAAGATAGAAAAGTTACCCACACCCATATTCAGCTTTTTAATAAAGTCACAAATATGCATCACGGGGTAATGATAGACTTCTCTGAAAAATATCTGTTGTGATAAACAGTATCAAGTGAGAAATTATTAATACATTGGGGAAGTTTTCGGTAGAAATGCAGTATAGGTGAAGGAAACAGCTTGTTGGAAGAATCTGACACAAGAGTGAACTGGAAAATGTGGGCTGGGGTTTCGGAGTAGAAGGGACGCTACCCGGGTGTGGCTCCAGCACTTACAGCAAGGGGGTCTTGGCCCTTTAGAGACCCTCTCTGTGCCTCAGTTTCTTCAACTGCAAAGCAGCAGAGAGTTATGTTTTTGGCACCAGTCAATTTTGAACAGTAGAAGTACCATAAATGAAATAATCATCCCCTCGAATCATGAGGGAGGTCAATGAAATCAGTGGGTAAAACTAAGTGCACACCTGAGTGCCTTTAACAAATAGATTCCAGGTCCCACCTCAACTCGCTGAACCACAGTTGCTTCAGGAGAGGAGTGTGCACTTGTCTGGGTGCTAACTCTCCGGGGTGACTCTTACAATGATCAGCTTGGGGACAGAACACACTGAGGTGTATAACTTTTACCCAAACACAGAAGTAGGACAGAGCAGAAGCACAGGGGTGTTTCCAATCCAGTGACTAAAGCAGAGGACTGTTGGAAGACTCTAGAGTTGAAGGACTAGGCCCATCTGACCCCATTTTACTCTTGTCCAGTTTACAGCAGAGACACAAGTCCTTGGGGACACATGCCTGTGGCAGCTGACCATCCACCTTGAGGAAAGTGAGAGGCCGAATTTTTAACTCAGTCTGGTTTTGAGTGAAAGCTAAATTCACCCTTGTTTGCTCATTGATGGGACCAATCTTCTCCAAGCTGCCACTTTCTAAAAAATAAATTGCATTGCTATAAATGCAAACTTCAACAATGATGTTTATTAGAAAATTTTATAAATACCCAAGCCACCTAACAAGAAACCAAAAAGTTGGCAAGAGCATTCAATTTCAGGAGAGTTCAGCCCGATAGAGCACAGTCACTGATAGAAAAGATTCTTGAGTTGAAGGGAAGTGATCCCTTTCTGTCCTGGGACATCCTGCTAACTTCAGTGGGCTGGGAAAGCAGCTGCCCATTCTAACAGACGGGATTCTCAGGTGGCGCTAGTGGTGAAGAACCCACCTGCTAATGTAGGACACGCAAGAGACATGGTTTTTTGTTTTTCTTTTTATTGTCAAATCGAAGGTCAAGTTTAAATTTAATGACTTAGGTATTAACTATACACATACTAGTAAGTGCTAAGACTTAAAATCTTCCGATTCAGTTGTGTGTGACTCCAGACAGGATCCAGAGAGGAGTTCTAAAAATCTCTTCTCTGGGTTTTATGGAGACTTTCTTTACCCTCCTGTGTTAGCCTCTTAAGGCACTGCGTCAGCCTTAAAAGGGCAATGGAAAGGGTGAAGGAGACACGGTTTTGATCCCTGGTCAGGAAGATTCCCTGGAGGAAGAAATGGCAAGCCACTCCAGTGTTCTTGCCTGGGAAATTCCATGAACAGAGGAGGCTGGAGGGCTACAGTCCATGGGATCACAAAGAGTCGGACACGCCTGAAGCAACTTAGCACACACACGTTCTGACAGACGGGCTGCTCTTGCCTCCAGACGGTGTCTGGTGTCCTGAAACACGTCAGCGCTCAGGGAGCCTTTAGAAGGGCCCAGCCCTCACTTCTGCTATTGCTCAGTGCATAGAAATGGTTCAGTTGACAAAAGGTAGGGCTCTAGGAATAAAGTCAGGTCACAGAGAAACAGAGGAGTATGAAATGGGATAAAGGCAGGATAAAAACAATAGAATTCTCCTACCTACAAAATACAAAGCAATAGCTTACTTGCCTTGATAAAATGTTTGGTTTTTTTTAATTTTAACTTTGGTTGAATAAATTTTTTAATGTACTTCTTCTACAATGATGTTACCTTGAATGATTACGATAAAGGAAAGTATCATAATATGTGTGAAATGCCTGGCACGGTATCAGTCAATGAACTGTACCTATTATACACTTCTGCTAGCATGGCAAAATTCATCCCCATTTGACCTCAAGTCAGATACCTTCTGGTGAGCTTTTTTGGTTTCATCCTATTTATAATGAAGAAATTTGACACATTTTTCTTTCTCCCACAGAATGTCAGGCCCCACAGCAACCGGAAAATAGATTCCCTTCAAGCCTTTGCTGCATCTCACATACCAATTATCACTAAGCATTGAGTTGGAGGATTGTGTGGGGGTGTGGGGAAGATAAGCTTTCATAAATAGTTGTTCCAGTTCTGTATCTTTTACCTTAACATGAACAAATGCTCAGTGACCTGTTGTCACACCCATTTCACCCTCCATCCAGGTTATACCAACTGCTAAACTGAAGAGACAGATGCTATAGGGGTTCCCCAAGTCTCAGACTCACAAGACCCAGGTCGGAAGAGATGCTAGGGAAATGAAGAGTTGGTTCAGACCATCCCTGTCCCAGGGCTGCCTGTCTCTCTTACCTCAAACTCAGCTTCTATGTCACTGAACACAATACTTATGTTCACTTTGGATCATCATGATCCCTGACCTATGACCTTGAACTCAACCATGGAATACATGTGTTCTGTATCTGGAATACAACCACAGGTCAATGGAAGGAGGAAAACTCAAAGAGATGGTCAAAGTGTGTGCCACCAACACTGCTCTGGAGCCCTGGTCTGTTCAATATGTGGGTGAACTGAATGAACACAGAACGATAGCACGAGGCTGTCAGATCTTTCCTAAACAGACAGGTACCCCATGTATTCAGTGGCTCAGTGGTAAAGAATCAGCCGGCAATGCAAGAGACACAGGAGATGCGGGATCGATCCCTGGGTCAGGAAGATCCCCTGGAAGTGGGCATGGCAACCCACTCCAGGATTCTTGCAAGGAGAATCCCCATAGAGAGAGGAGCTTGACGGGCTACAGTCCTGGGATCGCAAAGAGTCAGACAAGAATGAAGTGATGGCACAAGCACACCATGTTTTCTAGGATATACACATAGACTCTTTTACTCACTTTGACAGCCTGGAAAGAGCTCTTGTGAGGTTACAATGAAATACATAAGTGAAAGTATGAAATGCAGTGTTTAGTAACATTTTTAAAAAAATCAAATAGAACAACCCAGACCCAGAGGAAGAATTTAGAAAGTAGGGATATCATACTTAAGTTTATTCTGAAGACAACATGCTGCCCAGCAAAGAGAAGAAAATGACATAACAACAGGATGCAGCAAAAGCACTGAGATGGGACAAAAAATATATTTAAAAATTATTTATTCACTAGGTATCTTACTTTGATTTGTACCCTACAGTTTTTAGGACACAGACTAAACTGGAGAAGACCCAGAGAAGAAGTTCATGACAGTCTACAAGTTTGATGTCCTTCACTTGTGGAAAACCCTTAAGATCAGTTTAAAGAGAAGATGAGGTGATATGGTTTGCCCAGTAGTCATGTATGCACAGGAGAGTTGGACTATAAAGAAAGCGAGTGGCGAAGAATTGATGCTTTTGAAATGTGGTGTTGGAGAAGATTCTTGAGAGCCCCTTGGACTCCATGGAGATCAAACCAGTCCATCCTAAAGGAAATCAATCATGAATATTCACTAGAAGGACTGATGCGGAGGCTGAAACTCCAATACTTTGTCCACCTGATGCAAAGAACTGACTCACTGGAAAAGACCCTGATACTGGGAAAGATTGAAGGCGGGAGGAGAAGGGGACGACAGAGGATCAGATGGTTGGATGGCATCACCGACTCAGTGGATGTGAATTTGAGTGAACTCCAGGAGTTGGTGATGGACAGGGAGGCCTGGTGTGCTGCAGTCCATGGGGTTGCAAAGAGTCGGACATGACTGAGCAACTGAAATGAACTGAACTGAACTGAGGTGACTTTATGACAGCCCGACAGAAATTAAGACCTGCTGGCAAAGTTTTTTTACCATGAATATTTTTATGCACAGATGAATGAACAATGGGAACTCAGCTGAGATAGTTTTTGGAAGGAGATAGGTCAGTGGAATCGGAACGTATGTCGACAACCCAAGAGTGGCTGCTGAGGGATTGGGTGCTATCAGTGGTGATGTCCACAAACGGTCATGGCCTAGGCACCTGGAAGGCAGGGGCCCCCAAGATTCCATGAACCCCTCCCCCTTCTAGTTCTGTTATGGCAACTCCAGATGGTTACCTAGCATGCTGGGTCCCCCTCCTTCACTCCTGTCTTAGTCTGAGCCCCACACAGCACCTGTGGCTCTGAGCTCTGGCATCTTCAACTTCTCTTTGCGGTTGAGAACCCTCTAGTTGTTCCCAACAGTAAGTCAGGAATTCCGTTTTTGTCATCCCTCAGTGCTGATTAAACCAATATGATTTTGCTTGTTTGAATCCCCCATATATTGGGTATCTCCTCCCCACCCCTGGCTTCTACCTCTTCTGCCACTTGTCACCATGGCAGTATGTCTTCCCTCTTTATCGGATCTGAGGGCAGAACGTACCCTCATGGAAATCAACCAGGAGCTTCAGTTGCAGCTAGAAAAGTACAAGCAGGACTTCAGAGACCTCACAGAGAAATTCCTCGTATCCCAAGCTACGGCTTACTCCCTGGCCAACCATCTGCAGAAATACAGTAAGTCCTCGGGATCATGGTCACCAAAGCAATGAATGATCACTCTCTTCCCTCTAATAAATTGTAAGCCTCCAATATTGGTCTCCATTTCCCATAGTTATTTTGAATTCCATTCTGACCACAGTGCAGGAAAGGTAGTAGTGTGGCTCTTTTGCCTTCAGTCCCTGAGGCTGGGGAAACTGAGGCACAAGGAGTGAGGCACTTTTCCAAGTTTTTAGTGATGTGTAGGGGGAGATTCGAGTTAAAATTCCAGACAGTGATTCCTGGTGCCAGCACAGGAGTGCCCGTGTCTCTCAGGCGCAAACTAAGCTGCGTTGACTGGAATCTTTTCTGTTCTGTATCTGATCCTGCATGCCTCTTGGCTAAACCTCTGGGACTAATGAACTCCATCAGTTTAAAGGTTCCCTGAAGTTCCATTGGCAAAGCCCTGTGCTATCTGCACTGGGGTAATGTGTGGTTACACACTGTGAGAAGCAGGGGATATGATTTAAAGGAGCTTAAGGATGAATCTGCTTCTCACTGAAACCATGGTCTCTGTGACGCCATCATGACACAGACTCCCTTGTGAGAAGGAATCCATGCTTTCTGAGGTGCAGGTTCTCCTTCCTGAGTCCAAGAAAGCCATGTGACTCTGTGGCAAGAATGAAGGTGTTTCTGGTGAAATCAGACAATCTGCACTTTCCCCTCTCTCCCCACTTGAGCTGGTGAAACTTTGGTGATACCGGTTGACCAGGAGTCCAGAGACCCTGAGTCTATGCTATAAGTTGTGTGACCAACATGAAGATGATAGTAAGTGGGGGGAGATCACCAGCCCCAGTAAAAACTCAGGCTGAGTGTGAGTTGGCACTTTGCACCCACAGTCAGCCTGGAAATTGGAATCATTTTTTCCTGTTCAGTAAGAGGGGCCTGGAGTAAGGAAAGAAGTCATGACCAGGGTACATGCACAACAAGGAGATGAGCGGAATCTTGACAACTTGTGTCTGTGTCACTTTTCTACATGATTTTCAATGAAGCGATGAGGGAGTCAATGAAAAATGACTGACACAGAGAGACGTAAGAGGTAAAGTCTCCTATTTAAGAAAGTGAAATGATGAGCTTTGGGGAAAGGACAAACTAAGTTTTATTTACCCCACTCCTTATGATAGTCACAAAATTCTAGGAAAGACATTGTGAGGCTGGTGAAGAAGAAATGTCTCACCAGGACCCTGGTGTGGAGGTCAGGGTCACCTTTCACACCAGAGCACAGTGTGAAAGACGTGGACTCTGGGCCAGGCTTCCTGGGCTCACATCCCTGGTGGGAACCTTTCTGTGTCTCTGTTTCCTCCTCTGTCCGTGTGGTGCTGTAATAGGAACTCTTGTTTGAGTTGTAGTGAATACTGAGTAAATCTGACAAAGCTCTGACAACAGTGCCTGGCTCAGTGTAGATACACTTAGTTCATAGTTCTACTGTTCCTAATGACACAGGCTTTCTCAGGGTTTGGGCCTATCACTTTCAGGTCCTTATGGTTTCACGTATTCCATTTCACACCAGTGTGTCCAGGTGAGTTGTATACTTGAGACACCTGTCCATTACTGAGATCCCATCATGAGGGAACCAGCAGTGCTGTAGTCCTAGGAGCCTTCCCGACCCCACAGGACTCGCCACCCCAGGCCCACGCTCAGTGTCTCACCTAAGAGGCTGCAGGTCCTGGTTCAGTGGCCCGGGATTCAGGGTCAGTCTCAGGGGATGTGAATTCTGACTTTGCCAAAAGGTAGTTCATCTTGTCAAGTTGTGTTCTGTGCCTAGGAACTTCTCTTTCCTCAGCTCTAAAATGGGGAGTCACCTCGGTTCAGATGCTGAGGAATCAGATGTGGAAATCTCTCCATAGAGACTGGGGAAGGAGTTACATCCACCACTGAGGTGGCCCATCCTCCTCCCTTGAAGGCAGTGACCACAGCAGCAAGGCCGGCTTTCCCTGATGCAGTGTCTCTCTTTCCTCAGAGTGTGAAGGATGTAAGGACATCGTTGAATCCGTGCTGGGGGAGAAGCTACCCGTTGAGGTGCGGAGTCCAGCAGAGAAGCTGGCAGAGAAGCCAACACTTGATGAAAGGTTGAGGTAAGGAGGGCAAGGATGTTCATGGCAGACACAGGGCAGAATATGATAAAATTGGTGGAGAATACCAGTTGGTGTATTATGGACTCCAGTTGTTTTTCAGGAAGTAATTTACTTTGCTTTTAAATAAACTAGTGACTTGAATCTCATCATGAAATTCACTACATTCAAGTGAACCAGTGGCACTTAGCTCATTGACAATGTTGTGCCATCGGTACCTTATTTGCCTTTAAATCACAACTGCCTCCTGACTGACTACATCCTGGAATGCTTTCTTAACCCTGTCATTCTAACGTTCTTCCCAATTCACAGCAGCTATACATGTCCACACTCTATATCTGGCTGTGTGTCATTCACTGGACAGTAATTTGTGTTGCCACATTAAAAATACAGAAAATATTTTGTGTATTTTTTAAAGAAAATAGGCATGGCCGAGAGAGGAACTGAAGAGACATCTTCATGATGCAGATTTAGGAAGACATTGATGCATGCATGTGCACTCAGTAGTGTCTGACTCTTTATGACCCCATGGACTGTAGCCCACCAGGCTCCTCTGTCCATGAAGTTTCCAGGCAAGAATACTGGAATGGGTTGCCATTTCCTTCTCCAGTGAATGTTCCCGACTCAGGGATCAAACCTGCATCTCTTGTGTTTCCTGAATTGTCAGTCATGTTCTTTACCAGTTGAGCCTCCAGGGAAGACATTAGGTTACCTTTACAGAAGGACAAGATGAATGGAATGTCACAGAATCTTACAGGAGTACTGTCTGATACAGGGGAAACCTTTGTTTACCTTGTTTGTCTTTGACATAGGCCAGTCATCAGATATGGAGTAGAAAATAGCAACCCAATCCAGTATTCTTGCCAGGATAAGCCAATGGGCAGAGGAAACTGGTGCACTATACTCCATTTGATCTCAAGAGTCGGACATGACTGAGTGACTGAGCCAGTCATCAGATATGTGCCAGAATTCTATTTCGAGGTCTCCTTAGGGATGTTCTCACAGAAATCCCTAACTGTCTTTCATCTAACTCTTTGCCTTTTCCAATTGGGTCTTCTTTTCCACCTAGGACGTGTGACGTCCTAATTCGAAGTCAGGCACGAGAGCTGACCCAGTTACGGCAGACACTACAGGATGGGAAAGATGACTCTGTCCTGCTCAAGCAGCACCTCAAGGACCTCCTCACCCACAATGACCTGAACAACTACCAGGGGCAGGGCTTCCGAGAGAGCCTGTCTGAGGGATACCGCCTGGCAGAGCGCCTTGCCTGCAAGCTCAGCCCAGGTGAGGGGGCCACAGACCCTGAGAGCACTGATCCTCTCCTAGGTCCCCAGGTGATAAGATGAACACTTCCACTGGGAATGTTTATCAGCTTTCCTGTTTCATGTCCTATTTGGGGCTATGTAGGAGCAGGATTGTCTTAGGAAGAGGACAGAGGAGAAATGCACAGGATGGAAGTCAGCGTATCCCAACGGTCTGCTTCCTCCCTGATGGACCATGGCCACTGGGGAAGGAGGCAACATCCAGCCAGTATTAAAGCACAGAAAGGAGAAGGTGACAGGCAGCTTGTTAGAGTGAATAGAGCCCTCAATGAAGCTTGGAAGTTCCCAGGTTCCATGCTGAGTGCTGTGTTTATAACTGGGTGAGAATGACTGCTTTTCCTTATGTTAGTAACTGTTCTCATCTGTAAAATGGATGAAATAATCTGTTGATGGTGGCTATAGTGATGAAATTGGGGAATATTTACAAATATACTGCAGCAAAGAGAAAACCCTTCACTTTGTGGTGTTGGATAAGGTACTTGATAGAGTTGGACTTGGTGTTGGGAAAATGGTTTAAACTGGAGCGCTCACTTTCCATGGAGAGACTTTCGCAGTTAACACACAAAAGCTACCTTGAAGAGCCAGGATGTTCCCAGATGGAGGAATGTGGGACGTCGTTGTTCTCCTTAGAGCAAGGACACCATCTTGTGAGACCTGAGAAGGTTTATAGAGGCTGTGTCTTTGGCAGAATTTGTGGTAGGTTGGATGATACATTTGTAGAAGTGGAGATGGGAGGTGGACAATGTGAGGTAATATAAGGAAGAAAAGACAATTTAAATGTTTGCCCAATTTCAAGCAGAAGGTGTCCTGCGGATGATCTACCAGTTTAGAAACAGACTGCCTGTTGGGTCAGAAATCCATGCTTGGGCAGCTGTTTAAAGACAATGCATTAAAGTTCCCGTACAGTACTGCCTCACACATAGATGTTTATGGTTCTGTGACCAGGAGTCCCTGTGTTTGCAGTGGGTGAAGTGACTAGAAACTGACTGGGTATTTCTGATTTTGTTTGCAGAAACTGATGAAGGTGAAGATGAAGTCGATGAACAAACACAAGAAATACCAACCCCCAGGTGATGATTATCTATCAGTTCAGTTCAGTCCGTCAGTCGTGTCTGACTCTTTCTGACCCCATGGACTGCAGCCCACCAGGCCTCCCTGTGTGTCACCAACTCCCGGAATCTGAAACTCAGGTTCATTGACTCGGTGATGCCATCCAACCATTTCATCCTCTGTCGTCCCCTTCCCTCCCACCTTCAATCTTTCCCAGCATCAGGGTGTTTCCAAATGAGTTAGATCTTCACATCAGGTGGCCAAAGTATTGGAGTTTCAGCTTCAACATCAGTCCTTCCAGTGAATATTCAGGACTGATTTCCTTTATGATGGACTAGTTGGATCTCCTTGCAGTCCAAGGGACTCTCAGGAGTCCTCTCCAACACCACAGTTCAAAAGCATCAATTCTTCGGTGCTCAGCTCTCTTTACAGTCCAACTCTCACATCCATACATGACTACTGGAACAACCATAGCCTTGACTACATGGATCTTTGTTGGCAAAATAATGTCTCTGCTTCTCAATATGCTGTCTAGTTTGGTCATAACTTTTCTTCCAAGGAGTAAGCGTCTTTTAATTGCATGGCTGCAGTCACCATATGCAGTTATTTTGGACCCCCCCAAAATAAGTCTGACACTGTTTCCTCTGTCTTCCGATCTATTTGCCATGAAGTGATGGGACCAGGTGCCATGGTCTTCGTTTTCTGAATGTTGAGCTTTAGCCAACTTTTTCACTCTCCTCGATGACTTTCATCAAGAAGCTCTTCAGTTCTTCTTTGCTTTCTGCCATAAGGGTGGTATCATCTGCATATATGAGGTTACTGATATTTCTCCTGGCAATCTTGATGCCAGCTTGTGCTTCATGCAGCCCAGCATTTCTCACGATGTACTCTGCATGTAAGTTAAATAAGGAGGGTGACAACATACAGCCTTGACGTACACCTTTTCCTGTTTGGAACCAGTCCGTTATTCCATGTCCAGTTCTAACTGTTGCTTCCTGACCTGCATACAGATTTCTCCAGAGGCAGGTCAGGTGGTCTGGTATTCCCATCTCTTTCAAAATTTTCCACAGTTTGTGGTGATGCACACAGTCAAATGGAGAAGGCAATGGCACCCCACTCCAGTACTCTTGCCTGGAAAATCCCATGGATGGAGGAGCTGGTAGGCTGCAGTCCATGGGGTCTCTAAGAGTCAGACACGACTGAGTGACTTCACATTCAATTTTCTCTTTCATGCATTGGAGAAGGAAATGGCAACCCACTCCAGTGTTCTTGCCTGGAGAATCCTAGGGACGGGGGAGCCTGGTGGGCTGACATCTATGGGGTCGCACAGAGTCGGACACAACTGAAGTGACTTAGCTTAGCTTAGCTTACACAGTCAAAGGCTTTTGCATAGTCAATAAATCATGATAGTTGTTTTTTCTGGAACTCTCTTACTTTCCCATTGATCCAACAGATGTTGACAATTTGATCTCTGGTTCCTCTGCCTTTTCTAAATCCAGCTTGAACATCTGGAAGTTCATGGTTCAGGTATTGTTGAAGCCTGGCTAGGAGGATTTTAAGCATTACTTTACTAGCATGTGAGATGAGTGCAATTGTGCAGTAGTTTGAGCATTCTTTGGCATTGCCTTTCTTTGGGACTGGAATGAAATCTGACATTTCCTAGTCCTGTGGCCACTGCTGAGTTTTCCAAATTTGCTGGCATTTTGAGTGCAGCACTTTCACAGCATCATCTTTTAGGATTTGAAATAGCTCAGCTGGAATTCCATCACCTCCACTAGCTTTGTTCATAGTGATGCTGCCTAGGGCCTACTTGACTTCACATTCCAGGATGTCTGGCTCTAGGTGAGTGATCACAGTGTCGTGGTTATCTGGATCATGAAAATCTTTTTTGTATAGTTCTTCTGTGCATTATTGCCACCTCTTCTTCATATCTTCTGCTCTGTGAGGTCCATACAATTCTATTGAGCCCATCTTTGCATGAAATGTTCCCACAGTATCTCTGATTTTCTTGAAGAGATCTCTAGTCTTTCCCATTCTATTTTTTCCTCTATGTCTTTGCACTTATCACTGAGGAAGGCTTTCTTATCTCTCCTTGCTCTTCTTTGGAACTCTGCAGTGAAACAGGAATATCTTTCCTTTTCTCCTTTGTTTTTCACTTCTCTTCTTTCCCCAGCTATTTCTACTGCCTCCTCAGACAGGCATTTTGCTTTTTTGCATTTGTTTTTCTTGGGGATGGTCTTGATCTCTGTCTCCTGTTCAATGTCACGAACCTCCATCCATAGTTCATCAGGCACTCTATCAGATCTAGTGCCTTAAACCTGCTTCTCACCTCCACTGTTTAATCATAAGGGATTTGATTTAGGTCATACCTGAATGTCTAGTGGTTTTCCCTACTTGCTTCAATTTAAGTCTGAATTTGGCATTAAGTAGTTCATGATCTGAGCCACAGTCAGCTCCTAGTCTTTTTGCTGAGTGTATAGAACTTCTCCACCTTTGCTGCAAAGAATGTAATCAATCTGATTTTGGTGCTGACCATCTGGTGATGTCCATGTGTAGAGTTTTCTCTTGCGTCATTGGAAGAGGGTGTTTGCTATGACCAGTGCATTCTCTTGGCAAAACTCTATTAGCCTTTGCCCTGCTTCATTCTGTACTCCAAGGCCAAATTTGCCTGTTACTTTAGGTGTTTCTTGACTTCCTACTTTTGCATTCCAGTCCCCTATAATGAAAAGAACATCTTTTATGGGTGTTGGTTCTCGAAGGTCTTGTAGATCTTCAGAGAACTGTTCAACTGCAGCTTCTTCAGCATTACTGGCCAAGGCATAGATTTGGACTCCTGGGATATTGAATGGTTTGCCTTGGAAATGAACAGAGCTCATTGTGTCCCTTTTGAGATTGCATCCAAGTACTGCATTTTGGGCTCTTCTGTTTACTATGATGGCTACTCCATTTCTTGTAAGGGCTTCTTGCCCACAGTAGTAGATATAATAGTCATCTGAGTCAAATTCACCCATTCCAGTCCATTTTAGATCGCTGATTCCTAAAATGTCAATGTTCACCCTTGCCATCTCCTGTTTGACCACTTCCAATTTGCCTTGAAACACGGACCTAACATTCCAGGTTCCTATGCAGTATTGCTCTTTACAGCATCAGACCTTGCTTCCATCACCAGTCACATCCACAGCTGACTGTTGTCTTTGCTTTGGCTCCATCTCTTCATTCTTTCAGGAGTTATTTCCCCACTGATCTCCAGGAGCATATTGCGCACCTACCGACATGGGAAGTTCATCTTTCAGTGTCCTATCTTTTTGCCTTTTCATACTGTTCATGGGGTTCTCAAGGCAAGAATACTGAAGTGATTTTCCATTCCCTTCTCAGTGGGCCACGTTTTGTCAAAACTCTCCACCATGACCCTTCTCGGCATGGCTCATAATTTCATTGAGTTAGACAAGGCTGTGCCCCATGTGATTAGAGTGGTTAGTTTTCTGTGATTGTGGTTTTCAGTTTGTCTGTCAGGAGCTGGTAATGTGTAGGGAAAACATGGACAGGGTCACAAAAGAACAATAAGTGAACTCAAGAGAGTCACATGCCAGATGTCAGTATAAGCACAACTTCACATGGCATTAATTTACTTCACTCAACCCACATGGAAGTGTCCCTGTAACTTGGTTGTCTGCTGTCTCTGTGCTACTTGTATGTATGACCCAAAGTGAGTGCACCACCCTTAGGATTTCCTGTATAGACAGAGAGCATCTGTTCTCTTCTATAGGAAGTCCAAGTGAGATAAATATCGATTTCTACACAGTTGTTTTCGATCCTTGGAAGGAAGGTAACTAGCAACGGAATTAGTAGAGAAGCACCTAGCAAAATTAAACACCAGGACAACTGTCCAAAAAAGAAATTTAGTTTTCTGTGATACTAGTAAGTGAAAGCGGCCTTAGAGGCCTTTCAGTTCCTAAAGAGAAGGTAGAATATCTCAGAGAGTCTATAAAGCTTTAATATCTGTACTCACCTCACTGTGCATGCTCAGTTGCTCAGTTGTCTCTGAATCTTTGTGACCCCCACAGACTGGATGGAGCATGCCAGGCTCCTCTGTCCCATGCATTTTCCCATCAAGAATACTAGAGTGGGTTGCCATTTCCTTCTCCAAGGGATCTTCCTGGCCAGGGTTCGAAGCTGCATCTCTGCATTGGCAGGAGCCACTCAGCCTCCTGAGCCACCGGGGAAGCCCTTATTCACTTGACTACTTCATCTTAAATTCAACATGGCTTAGGACCTGTGGGGAAGCACTTGGTGTGGAAGTTCATCTGTGCTTCCTGTTCCTGAAAGTACCATCCTGGGATGGTTGAGGCTCCTTCCTCCTCAGAGCTTTGTGGCTGGTCTATTGGGTACCTGCTTGACCCCCTCTCCCATCCCCAGACAGACACACTCCACTTCATATAAGAGAGGACAGTTCCTTCTGTCTTGAAGGGGCCTGCTCTTGTACTCTCTGTGACCACTCCCCATGCCTCCTGTCAAAACCAGCCAGCATGGCTTGGGGTCAGATCGTCTTCATTTAACTTTCTGTCACTCCTTTCCCATCTGGCACAGCATGGAGCTGCAGGAGGTTGAAAAGAAGGAAGTGCATGAAGAATCCAAGGATGAATGTGTTTTGATGCCTTCAATTCTCCAAGGAAGTTCTGATCAGCACCAGCCTTACAGTGATGACAAATTTAACTTTAATGAACTGGAAGTAGACGTTGATCCGGATGGACCATGTGGTTACTCTCATGCTAAAGAAGATGAAATTCCAACCAATATCTCAGGTAGCCCCCATATTATTTGTCCCCACAAGCTGTGTAGACCAAGGAAGGTCATCTCTTAGGACAGGCTGTATAGACACATCTTAGTCGAAACCAGGGAAAAGGGTCTATTATGGAACAGAGACATCAGGTGGGTCAGGGAGCTTTCATTCTTTTCTTGGCTCTGGGCTTGCCTCTGTCACCCTGACCCCAGTGTCAGGCATTTGACCCAAATCAGTTTTGACAACTCTCACCCACCTCAGCTGGAAATCCACAGGAGGTATCTGTCAGAACTAGTTTGGAGCCAGTGTATTGTTACCTGCAGTGATCTAATTTTTGTAAATGTTCCTGGCCTCTCCAGAAATGATGACGGACTTGCCTCTTTATAAGGAGAGGTGATTTCCAGGTTTGGTTTTATTCCTCTCAACCCCAGTCTCCCTTTTCTCGATGTTGGCAGGTCTTAGCTAAGATGTTATCTGACACCAAGACAGACACAACCGTACCATTGCCTCATTTGGATGTCTCCATGCAGCAAGGCTGGGCTCTGGCAGTTCCTCCAGCTTCCAATGGCCATGGCTTCTGTGTAGCACCAAAGATTCTTTTTGATTTGAGGGTTAGTATAATTCACTGGGCTATCCTGGTGTCTCAGATGGTTAAGATCTGTCCGCAATGCAGGGACCCAGGTTCAATCCCTGCGTCATGCAGATCCTCTGGAGAAGAGAATGGCACCCACTCTAGTATTCTTGTGTGGAGAATTCCATGGCCAGAGGAGCCTGGTGGGCTGTAGTTCATGTGGTCACAGAGAGACGGATATTACTGAGTGGCTAAGGCTTTCACAATTCACCCATCACTCTAGCCCCAGGTATAAATTCGTCTAAACCATCAACAACCACATAATCTGATGGGACTAAGCAGTACTACAGAAATAATTCTAGAAAATAACAGCTCATGTTCCAGCATCTCTGTGGAAAATACATTTTTAACTGCTTATACAGACTCAGAACAAAGGATGTTGGGAGAGATACCAGCTCCTGCAGCAAATTTCCTCAATGGCTCTGGAAGCAGTCCAGTCTAATTCTCATAAGACTTAAGTGTCCTAGAATAACTTTGCTAAAGAATTATGTTCTTACAATGAGAATATTAAAGTCCTTGTTGTATATGTGATTACTGACTAGATATGTGTGAGGTCTGATTTACTTATTATGACCTGCTGTCTCTGAATTTCTTACTAGACAATGAAAATTATCAGAAGCAAGTGAGTGGACAAGAGCTCACATTTCCCAGGTAATTTGAAGATCTGTGGGCTGTGAATGTCAGTGGTGACAGCAAGAGACTTCAGATCCAGAGAAAAATAGAAAGTAGCCTATGTAACTCTTTCATCTATTCATTCAACAACAATTATCTCTTTAACAACGTTGTCTATTTATGTTTCACATGTTTTTGCATTTCAATTTTTTAATCCTTCAAGTTTAGTAATGTACAGTGAGTTGATGCAGGTGAAATAACCAAACCTAGGAGTTCCTGTGTTCATGTGCTTTCTCCTGAGTGTTAATGTAGGGTGAGATCCTATGGTCTTACACTGGTTTGGCATCAGCATGTTGGCAAATGTTGGATTTCAAGGGAAGAAAACAGAATGATATTCATATTACAACAAAACATTGAAAAAATAGTTCTTGAAGGCAGAATATCTAGTCTATAACTCCTTTTTCTCCAACTCTGAAATACTAATTTGGAAGGTATATTTGTGCAAATAAAAAATTTTAAATTGAATGGAATAGAGTCCAAACTCAAACAAATTTTTAACTTCTTAACAGCTGTGTTGACTTGGACACAGGATATCCAGATTAACACAGTGTGTGCAGAAAAGTTTGCACCGAGGTCCCAGTCCTCTGTGTGTGCTGGGAGTCATGACATTAGCATGCAGGGAACGTTCCGACTCCTCCTTCAGCCACCGGTTGTGTGGCCAGTGTTCGGAGAACGTGCTGTCTCTTTCCCACCCCAGGGCAGCCACACTCCACTCCACATCAGGAGGAGTTACTTCCCTCCTTAAGGGGGCTGCCCTTTTGCTTTCTGTGACCACTTTCAATGCCTGTCCTCAAAACCAGCCAGATAGCTTGGAGTCGAGTACTCTTAAGCTTCTGTCCTCCCTTTTCCCTCTGACACAGTGTGAACATGCAGGATGTGGAAAAGAAAGTGGTGTTCCCGCAATCCCAGGATGAATGTGTTTCAGTAGCTTCCACTCCCCAGGAAGGTTCTGCTTGCAACCAGCCTTACAGTGATCGGAAAGTTGCATTTGATAAAGAGAATGTGGAGTCTGCCATGGATGGAGCCTGTGGTTGCTCTCATGCTGAAGAGGATGAAATTCCAACTGGTCTCACAGGTAGTCTTCATTACATCTGTTAGTCTACTCCTGGAGAATTAATCCCCTTTAATAGACCCTATGCTTACATCCTGAAGCCTGGTTTGAACCAGACTCTATAATTCCATTTAAAATAAGACATTCTATGAATGAACTTTTCTAAGTTCCCTGTCATGGGTGTCCCTGTGGTAAACCACTCTACCCAAGGTGGTCCAGCCAGACTCACGTGTACCTCAGCAGCTGTGGCCCAGGAGGTACCGTTCAGGCTTCCTAATTTTGAGTGAACCTCTTATCTCACATGAAATGCTTTAATTTTCATTTCTGGGTAATGTCCCTGAGTTCCTACACCTGTGCAGGGCTTTTGGCAGGCTTGTTTATACCTTTGGAGATGTCACTACTTTGATTCACTTCTATCAACCCATAGGCTCTCTTTTCCTTTGACTTATCTTGTTCGAAGTCTTCTGAAACCAGAAGGTAAGCCACACTGTCATCTTTTGGTATGTTTCTCTGAGCTAAGGCAGGGCCCTGGAACTTCCCAACCTGATGAATGGCCACTGATTGCAGCTTTGAGATTCATTTGACTTGATGGTGTATGGATTCCACTTCCATTTATCTCAGTGTGTAATCACTTATCCCATTAATAAACAACATTTCAGATGAAAAAAGCCTGAGTATTATAGCAGGCTGAGGATGTAGCAAAGTTGTTCCCCAGGAACTGTGGGGAAAAGGATTTATTTAGCTGTTTGCACAGACTCACGACCAGGATACTCTGCCAATGACATATGATATCAAAGAAATTTGCCCAATGGCTCAAGAAGGAAACCCAGTGCCTTCTTATGAGGCTCTTTCTAGGGCCTCCTGGATGATTTCTGTCTCAACAGCCTGTTACCACATTGTGAAGTAAGGCACAGGATTGGGCGTTTTTGAAAGGCATTTGCCAGATATAACTCTCCTGTTAATTTATTTGCAGAAAAGCAGAATGATCATGATGACCTGAAAGGACCAGAGGTGGTTGCCCCGAGGTAACTTTGAATATCTGTGGGCTCTTTGTACAGTGATGACATCTACAGACCCCGATCCAGGGAAAAACAGAAAGTGCTGAATATATTGTGTCGGCAGTTTTGCCCACCACTATGATCCTTTTTCATACTGTTCTCTGCTTTCACTGTGGTACTTCTATTATTTCCCATTTCGTATTTACTTGTCAAGTTTAAAACCCAAATCAGTTGACCCGGGTGAACTAAGTCAGACTGGTGCTTTTGTACTCAACCTTTATGTCAGGTGTGGTTTACAGAGTGAGATGCGTATCTGCTTTCTGTTTGTGTTAGCATGCTGGTGTGTGTGTCATAGTAATGTCAAGGCAGTGTAGATGGAAGTGTGAAAGCCAGTGTTCTGTGTCCCTGTATGTGAGGCATGACTGCACCATCAGAGAGAATTCAGTCTGTTCATCAGCCTGTTCTTTGGCCAGAGCGCTGAGCCCCTACTGATCTTTCTCTCCTCTGCCCCTGTGAAACCACACTGTGTCTCACACACAAAACAGACTTTTCTCTCTCTAATGGATGAGACCCTTGGCATGCTTCGCCACTCAAACATTCCACCAGAGCCAGATAGAACTGTACAGTTTCTGATCAGTCTTGGCTTAGTCTTTTGCCCTCCCTCTCCCACCAGGTTCAGCAGACAGATGCCACAGATGGGAGAACATGGTGTCCCACAGAACTCTCTGGATGACTATTATCTGAATTACTCAGTGCTTCCTAACCTGTCAGACTCCTTCTGGCCTTATAGGAGCACAGCCGTCTTCTCACCTGAGGACCTGGATGTCTCTTATGCTCGGGATGTAACCAGTGAGTATTTTCTTGTGATAGAACTCCACCTGGATGCCCAGGTAGACCCTGTGTTTTTCGTACTCCTCGCCTCGGGGGTGCTGAGATTTCTCATCCCTGTTGGAAGTTCTGTAGACAGTGATTTGAAGCAGACTCTGTGGTAGAGTTTTAAGTACAGACGTCAGGTGGGTCTGGGAACTCTGCTGTCTTCTTCATTCAGGTGAAGCCTACGGGTCAGGCCCCAAGTTAGATCACGGACCCAAGGCTGGTGTGACACACTCACTCACTTGTATGTGTGCAGGTGTCTGGAGATGACTGTATTTTTTCCTGACTCCTTTGCGATGTCTCTTCTTACCCACAAGCCTCCCATTTTCACACCCAAAGTGTCCCTTGAATCTCCGCGCCTTCCCACAGGCGCCCACAGCCTTCATTATTTGTTCTCCACTGGTGTCACTGCTGGCACCCCCAGTGTCTGCTTCTCTAAATTGCTTGTCTTAGCAAACCAATCATCTGGGCCCCAGGATGCAGAGAGCCCTCCCATCACCTTGCGTGTGTGTTTCATGAAGCAAGGCAGAGCCCTGGCATTTTCCCGCCCCATGAATGACTGAAGGGTCCGTGTAACAACTAGGATTCATGTGACTCGAGGATTTGTTCATTCCACTCATCATTCTGCTAAAGCAGTCAGCGTATGGTAAGAAAAGCCTGAGTATTACAGTATTCTGTAAGAATGCTGTGGGCCATTCCCCAGACTCTATGGGGAAGATGAATCTTTAACTTTTACTGAGACTTGGAAGAGAATACTGTGGTGAGGATCTACCAGGGAAGGGAGATCTTGCCTGATGGTTCAGGAAAGTAAACCAAGGAGAGTCTGAGAGATCCAAATTGAGGCATCTGGAATATCCTTCTTAAATAGCCTATCATCTCATTGCTGATATAAATGTCCCTATGGTAGTATTAGACACTGGATTATTAATTTCCACAATGAGATCTGCTAAATGTTTCTCAACTTGTCTGAATTTATCCATAGAAAATCTTGCTGATCTTGAGGACGAGGAAAATCAAGACATCATCTGTTCTAGGTAACTATGGAGAAACGTGGGTCTGACATCAGTAGTGACATTTGGTCATCTCACATGGAGGGGAATCAGAAAGTGCTGAACATGCCTATTTCTTCCATTCAGACCACCACAAACTGTCCCTGTAACTGTCCCTGTCTGTTTTCACCCTTTATGAATCCCTCTCAATGATAGTAACTTGCAGTCAGTTGAAGCAGGGCTACTGATCAGCCACAGGATTTCTTGTACTCCTCTGTCTTCTCCTTTTTATTAAAACCAGGATGCCATACTTATCTGCCTCTGTCATTGGTCTTAAGACCTTGGCAGGTATTTCATGGCAAGAAAAGTAACTAGGGAAAAAAAAATTCATGTCCCATCGCAGTATTAGAGAAATTGGTCTTGCAGACACAAGATTTCTAGGAGTCCATTATGCTGCCAGAGCTGGTGTTCATCTGGATGCAGCATGTAAATTTCAACAAAATTTATGGTGCATTTGAAGCCGCCTTTGTGTTCTGAGGGCGTGTGTGACATGACTATGTGTCCTGGGGTGGCTCCTCTCCTTCCTCCTGAGCTCATTTCTTCTCTGTGCTCAGAGCATCTCATGCTCACTCTCCCTCACTCTCTCTCACTTTCCCTTTGCAAGTGCTTTCAGGCCCAGATTGGGGTTGTGGGTGGGGGGATTGTTATGCCTCCCTTTAAGGGACTCCCCATTTGTTTTTCGCAACATGTCCCTTAACCCTCCCATCAAAACCAATTATGACTCCAGGTTGACTAATCCCTCTTGTTTAACCATCTGCTCTCCCAACCCGGCAAATCTCAGTATGGAGCAGCTGGTGGTAGAAGAGAATGAAGTCCACCCGGACTCACTGGATGAATGTTATCTGGCTGCTTCTATTGGCCATCATCTGGAAGGCTCCTGTCATCCTTCTAGGAGTGTCACCTTCCCAACAGAGAAGAGAGAAGTTTTCTTGGCTCTAGATGTAAACGGTGAGTGCTCCCAGACAGGTTCTTAGGCTCTGGTCGATTAGAACTATGTTCTCAGTTTGAACTTTTAAAAGGCGTCATGAGCCTTTGCCTGCCCCAGGCTGCGCTGTGTCACCTGAACTCGTCTCACCAGCACAGGCCTGTGGTATCAAGTCAGACCAGAGAGGGCAAGTGGAGGGATAGGGCAGAATCTCAGCTCCCACTGTCTCACCTGCAGGAATTTGTGTAACAGAGCTCTTTTTATCAAGATAAGAATCCTTAGAGTCATGAAATTTTGTTCCTAAATTTATTTCTTGAATAGTTTCTGGCAAGCTCTCTGGCTTTACATTCATGATTGCAATCTGCTCCATATTTGAATGCACGTTATATTGTTCCCCAACTCCAGATTCTTACCCCTTGGCTGCCTACCTCGCTCTGAAGCATTTAGATACTAGGTCCTGAGCATCAAATCTGCCTATGCCCTGTCATTTCAATGAAGCCAAATATCTGTCTCTGTTGTTCCATCCTCTAGAAACACCCTGGTGTTTCATCCTTTGCGCAGCAAAAAGGAGTCTTCCATGTGTGGGTTACAGTTTCAATGTTTTAAGCAATATAAGTGGTATAATCTCAAGGAAACACCCATAACCTGTGTATCTGATGGGGGCATTGACCTAATTTATGGGCCAGGTCCACTTGGGTAGCAGTTCATAGGGTGTGGAGATTAAAACCTAGTATGAAATCCTTCTTGGGCTAGTTTTTTGACTTTTTCTTTAGGAGAAGCATTCTTATTGTTAGGACTTTGATACATAAGATCATCTTGATAAACCAGAAGAAACTCCATTATGTATCAGACTTTATCTGACTTCTTTTAAAATGATATTGGGCATATAAATGTTGTCCGTCAATCAGTTGGCGCCTTTTCCCCTTGGAAGCAGTTTCTTTCTTATTTCTCATTCTTCCCTGAGGAGCAGAGAAGCAAAGGCTTTCTCAGGATCACAGTAGTTCACAAACCAGAAAGGGAACACACAGTTATTGTGCACCTGCTGTCCGCCATGCTCTTCCTAAGCGAGCTCCTAGTGCACTATAACCCCTTCAGCCCTCCCAGGCACCCTCTCAGGTAGCTGTGGTGTCCCATGGCGGAGCCGAGGGCACTGAGGATCAGCAGGTCCCTTCCCTGGGCCCAGACTCCTGGCCACTGGCAGGTGGGACACTGACCTCTCCTGGGCCCGACTCCCTGGCTCAGGCTCTGTCCTCTCCTCTCAGCAGTCAGACCATCAGTGACTCAGAGAGGATGTTGCTCACGTTTTTCTCTTTGCCCTAACCAAATGATTTGCAACTATCTTAATCTTCAACAGAAAGTTGCCAGAGGGCTGCAGAGAAGCCCTGCGGTCCCTCACTCAGACCTGCCAGCTCCCAGCCCCTCTGTGCACTGTGTCCCACGGGCAGAGCCAGGGGCTCCCCAGCCCCTCCAGGTGGAGCCACAGCTCCATGGGGCTCTCTCTGGGGATCAGCCAAGGTGAGTGTCCACGCCGCTCCCCACTCCTGCCCCCAGGTCACCTGCTGTCACGACGGGTCCAGGTAGACCTTGAATTTGGCTGTGCTGAAGCCATTGAAAACTCTGGAGCTCTATCTCAGAGACACTGACCGCCAGGTGTGGGTTCCCGTGAAGAGGATGAGTGAGGCTCAGACACGTGACTCAGATATGTGTCTGAGATGTTTGTGAGTGTGTGATATGGCCCAGTCCTGGGAGTCCATTGTTCACAATGGGCCAGGAAAGGCCAAATCCCCACAGATGGATTGAGATGAATGAATAGAATATCTAACTATACAGCATCCATCCTGCGTCTGGGTTCACATGATAACCTGAGGACAGTGTGAATAGCCATTATGCAGCCATGCGGGTACAAGTAGTCAGGCCTACCCTGTCCTCTCTGTACAAGGAGAAACCCTTCAGAAACAACACAGACACTTGATTTTTAAATTATATCTTGATCTTCTATTGGAGGCTCTTCCCCACACTAACAATATTGGGCAGTATTGTTGATGATTATTAAAATGTTTGGTTATTATATATTCTGTCAACACAAAGAATATTCAAAGCATAGGTTTAATAAAACCCATTCTCAAGAAAGGCAAATAAAATTAGATGATGAAATTACACAGTGCTAATTAAAGACAATCCTAGACATCGATTCATAATAACATTGGAGAATATTAGTTTTGACAGTACTTTCAAACACCAAATTTGTTGATATACATGGATTTACCCTTCAGCACAATGTGAATTATCATAAAATCTGATGAAGTGTCCTAAAACATGATGATTAATGTTTAATGAAGTTTGCCTGGTGGAAATATGAAGGGCACACCAGACTGAGAGAAGTGCTTTTGGAAAAAGCCCTGGAAGCTCACAGAGGCTCCTGGTACAGGGCTGGGGTCAGAAAGGGGCCAGCCTGAGTCCTAGGAGGATTTGCAGAGGGTGTTGTGGGAAGTGATGTTGCAGAAGAAAGAGGGACAGAAGCCAGGAGCCCTGGAAAGGCAGGTGAGGAGGTTAGATCTGTGTAGCAGGGAAGGGAGGATGAATTTCCATAAACTGAGGAGCATGTGATAAAACAGGATTGGGGGGTGATAAGCCAGGTGACCTTTGAGAGTGTGGAGAGGACTGAATCAGAGAAAGCAGTTGGAAGGAGGTTGGATGAATCTTTGATGAGAGTCAAACTCAGATGCTCTCTGGAAGACTAAGAGATAACAGACACATGAGAGACAGCTACAGAAACAAACCCTGTTGAGGGTGCGGACGCATAAGGAGGTGAGAGGAGAGCCCCACAGCAATGGAGAGCAGGCCCTGGCGGCCGAGACCTCACAGCAGCCTGAGCTGCACCAGAGGAGGGAACTTCGTGCCTTTGGTTAGCCCAGGTTCTGAGAATATGTACTCATTTCGCAGTGGAAATATATAAACAGATTTCATCACGAGCACTGTCGAGGCACCAGTGGAGGGACGTGTATTGAAGGAGTGTACTTATATAATCTCTCTAAAGAGACACAAAGATGTTTCCAACAGGGTCTCAGCCCTCTCCCCCACTAGTTCTAGCTGCTAATACCATCCATCCCCATTCTGCCCCACGTGGGAATGGATTTTATTCTATATGTACATGTACGGGTGAGTGGAAGGGTAGACAAACATTTCAAGCAAGGAAGTTCAAAAGGGTCTGGAATGTACTGTATTTTCTCAGCTCAAATTCTAGTAGGACCTGAAGCTTTCAGGCCATATGTCTCTTCCTGATCTTTTATTCCTGTGGGTAGATATCAACAACTCTTTCTCCCCCATGCTTAGAGGCTTGTCTAGAACCTTCTCTCTAGGCTCCAAGACTAATAAGGCTCATAACAGAATAAGAGGCTTGACCTCCTGTGTCACCCAAACCCTCTCGACTCAAGTGGGTGATTTCTCATTTCAAGAAATTGCAGCCTAGCACCTGCCTTCTCCACACCCCAGTCCCAGGCATAAATACGGCGCCTTCTTCACATTGATGTCTGCCATTGTTGTCTGCGTTATTGGGTGGTTTCACTTATGGGCTAGGACAGCAGAAATGGGCCCTCTGGGAGGGCTTAGCAAGAAAAAGCTTTCATTGGTCCAACGAACCCTCTTTTCCTTTCAGGTGACACCTGGGAGGATTCTCACCAAGAACCTGTGAGTTTCCCAGGGTCAGAGGTGCCAACTTCACAGGCACAGCTTCAGAAAAGCACCCACATGACTGATTGTCTGCAGTGGCAGCTGGACCAGCATCTTGACTGTGGTGACAGCAAAGCCATTCTTGGTCTTTCTTCCACCAACTGGGCCTTTACCACCAACCCTGATTCTGGAAACCAAGGACCACTCTTTCTAGGTAAGAAAGAAAAGGGGATTAGAATGCTCTGGTCCATGTGCTGGTTATCACAAAGCTCTGGGTGGAGGAGGCAGAGGGTCTCTCCCAAACCCGCTGTCAGCCCAGTTGAAACCCGTGACACTCTACCAGAGTGAGGTGATCAAGAGCCTGGGACTTAGGACCAGCTCAGCCTCAGGCCCTGGTTCTGCAAACTCCTGCTTGTTTAACTGAGACAACTTATTTATCTTCCTAGGTATTTGCCTCTCTCATCCCTCAACTGAACTCATGAAAATTCTATCTCCTTTGCATGATTGTTGGGAATCTTAAACAATATAATGTCCAGGGCATCTGATTCGCTAAAATTTGTTTGATAACCACTATGAATATATAATATCTAAGCATCGTGTCTTTCTGGTGCTTTAACGCTTACAAAATGATTGCACAATGGTTGTTTCCTCTATGGTAGCATAAGCTTTATGGTCTCCACTTTCTCTAAACCCCATCTTCCCTTGCTTTCTCAGGAAGGTAGCTTGGCCAGTATTTTCCTCTCCTTTCAACATCTGTCATCAAGGCAATTTACTCCTGTTGGGTGCTCCCAGGAACAGTGTATTAGCAACATGCAATAGGAGTGTAAACACTGGCCCTGCAACTCAGTCCCATGTTTGCTTTTCATATCCAGTTTCTTTTCCTCATTTTCCCCTCATTTTGAAATAAAGGGCTACCCTCATTCTTGAAGTGCACCCATCAGTCTCTTTTATGACCCTCCATTTAATTCATTCTCTCCACTCATCTCCTTTTCCGTCTCCTAGTCTTCCTCTCCTCTGGATCCACCTCTGTTCAAGTTTCCTTCAAAGAGCTTTCAGACCCTCACATCCATTTCATCTGGGACGTATTCATCCTTACCCTCCCTCGCTCTCCATATCCTCCACTGGAGCCTGGGGCTGCCTGGTGCTCCTCCCTAGGCTGTGGCTTCATGTGAGGATCCAGGAGAGACCCACGTCCACAGGTGGAGCTGAGCTGAGCTGAGAAGGAGCCCCCTGGTGCAGCACCCAGAGTCTCACGGAAAGTGCTCAGGGAGGGAGGGGTGCAGAGCCTGACAAGAGCCAGTAGGTCTTGTGGTGTTTATTGTCTCCTCTTCCGCTTGTCTCTCCTGTTCTTGTGCTTGGTCTCCCACATTCTCAGCCAAGACTGAACCCCACTGGCTCAGTCACTCTGTTTCCTGCTCACCTTCCATGGAGACCTGAGCATAAATCCAGGCTTCACAGCAGATTTTGCAGCAAAGGGTAGTCTTAATGCCCTTTACTTTCACACCCCTTCACACTGTGACTCCCATCTGCCCTCCCCCCATATCTCCTAGTTCCTGTCACCAAATAGAGCTTCTTTCTCATTCTTCTTATTTTTCTATTTTCTTTTCCAAATTCAACTCATCAGGAAGCCAACAGAATGATCCATTCAACAGCTCAAATCCTTCATTCATTTATTCTATCACAAACACACTCACCTGTGAGTTTTCTTGCATTTTTATCATATCATCTATGCCTTATATAAATTATGTATAAATATCATATGTAGTGTGTGTCTATATATATGAAGTGTATATTGATGCACATTTAAAAGTTTTCCAATTTAGACTTCCCCACTTCTTTTCTCTCATGAGGTTCTCCTTCAACTTCCACTTTCCTTCATCTCTTCCCTCCCAACAGTACAAACTACATCCTGTAGGAGTCTCTAGCCTTTGTCTTTTCTACCTAGGAATTTCTTGTTGTCATCCATTTTATTTTCCTTGCTCATTTTTGGCATTTGGAAACACGTTTGCCCTGTGGCACACTTAGCAATACTGGGTAGTATGAGGAAGATCAGCAAAAAAGAAAATATAAAAATATCTCCATTGCTTCACCTACCCATGGGCTTTCATTTGGCCTTTCTTGTTCCTGGACACTTTTGGTACCTGATGTCCTTCTTGGGTGAAGGAATAAGTCTTTGTAAATCATGAATAACAATGGATCCTGTTGGCTGTGGTTTTCTCTTCAGAGCTGGATGCTTCCATCAGAATGAAGAACCCTCCCAAGCTGGAAGGTGAGGGCTCCACAGCAAGCACACAGGAGCATCCAGTCTGTAACAAGATTAAAGGCTTAAGTGTCCTGAAACAGAAGATTCTCAGAAGAAAACTGCTGTTTGGCAAGTGGAGACTAGCGTGCAGATTCCCTGGCCTTCAAGCTTAGGGTACAGAGGTAATCCCATGCACTTCTTCCTTATGCTCTTTATCTCTTATGGCTCAATCTCCCACTAAGTTTTCTCTTCCCCATTTGTTCACTCAACAGCTGACACACCTCTGTGTGGTCTTTCCTCTCTTTTCCGTGGGGGCTGCCACCCTGCAGTGCCCTTCCCTCTCACTCTCCTGTTTCCACTCTGACCCGTACTGTTTCCCCACTGCTACCGTCCTCATATTCCCTCTGACCTTTCCTATTAGCCACAAGGAAGCCCAGATCCATGGTCCTCCTCATCAGAAGAGCGGCATTTAAGCCACTGAAAACATTGGCCTTCAATCACACACATTCTTGGTTTCCTCACCTGACTTTCCCCCCTTGCCTCCAAGTCCACTGCCTCTTTCGTTCAGGATCACGTCTGAAGGAATCACTCACATGTGAGTTGGCTTCTGGAGAAATGAACCTAGGACAGTCCTTAACCCTCAGCTTTTCCACCTGAATAAGAAATGCCAGAGCTGAAGGAAAAAGCCTTGATTACTAAAATAAAAGAAGAACCTGGGTCATAGGTGGGAGTGCTGGACTGGCCTGAGTCATGATTCCCCTCAGGCCCTGATGGGCAGAACTTTGCTAATGTGCAAGGGCTTCCAGGAACTCACTGGAGCTGGCATTAGGGGGAGGGCAGTAAATGGCCCCCTAAAGGGACACTGGGGAAAAGGAGATAGAGAAGCCAGGTTTTCAAAATACACAGAGCGTGAGATGGACAGCGCTCGGACCTCTCCAGTTTACTCACATTATTCCTTCTCAGTATTAGTCAAAGCCCAGAAAAATGAACTGAGTTGAAGTCTGAGGCCAGGGAATGTAGGACAGCATTATACTGAATTAACTTGGGCCACATTTGTGAAGACCCAGGGAGATACACAAGAATACAAGATAATCATTGCTTCTGACCATCCAATTGAGAAGGCCAATTATATATGAGAGTAACAGAAAAAGACCAAAAAATCTTTAGGGCCAGTGGAGAGAAGTCCATATTGGACTAGAAGGAGAAAATAAAAAGAGTGATGTGAAATAGTCTAGGTCTAGCGTGCAGTTCTAAATCATGCTATTGTAAAATGAAAACGGGTTGGGTTTTGAGCTAACATGAATGCCTTAACCCAATCCATTGAAATTCTCATTTTAAAGTTCTGAGGATGAGGTTTGGATATCAGTATCTTTCCAAGCTCTGCTAATATGCATCAAGGATCAGAGGACAGTGGACCGGATAGGATATAAGTAACCAATATGGCAATGGCCTATGAGTGGCTGCTTCCTCAAAAAGCTGAATATCAACAATTAAGGGAATTTGCATTCTTCTCTCAACAGAACTATTTTGTACAGCCTGGAGAAGAGAAAAGAGAAAAAAAGAGATGTAGATAGTTAAGTTAGATATATAATCTCTCTGTTTGGATTCAAGTTTCTCACAATTTTCATAGTGCAAGATACAAGAAAACAAACAAATAAACAAAAGAACATTACAAGTGCCTCAAAGTATAAAATCAACCCTCCCCTTGCCACAAGAATACAGTTTAGTATTTCCTTTTCAAATGTTAAAATGCAACTTGCAATTAACTATTCACTAAACATGTTTCACAGACTACTAACTGGTCAGAAGAGCAGATGCAACAAAGCTTTTTTCACTGAATATATTCTTTATGCAAAAGCCCCCTAATGAGTATTAGGCTTTACCCTGCTATGTTTACCCTTTTACACACCCATCTATCAGTTCAGTTAAGTTCCTCAGTCTTCTCCAAATCTCTGCGACCCCATGGACTGCAGCAGGCCAGGCTTCTCTGTTCACCACCAACTCCCAGAGCTTGCTCACATTCATGTCCATTGAGTCGGTGAGGCCATCCTACCATCTCATCCTCTTTTGTCCCCTTCTCCTCCTGCCTTCAATCTTTCCCAGCATCAGGGTCTTTTCTAAGGAATCAGTTCTTCACATCAGGTGGCCAAAGTATTGCACTTTCAGCTTTAGCATCAGTCCTTCCAATGAACATTCAGGACTGATTTCCTTTAGGATGGACTGGTTGGAACTCCTTGCAGTCTAAGGGACTCTCAAGAGTCTTCTCCAACACCATCGTTCAAAAGCATCAATTCTTTGGCACTCAGCTTTCTTTTTTATTTTATTTATTTTTCTTATTTGCTTTTTTAAAAATTTTTATTAGTTGAAGGCTAATTACTTCACAACATTGCAGTGAGTTTTGTCATACATTGACATGAATCAGCCATGGAGTTACATGTGTTCCCCATCCCGATCCCCCCTCCCACCTCCCTCTCCACCCGATTCCTCTGGGTCTTCCCAGTGCAACAGGCCGGACACTTGTGTCATGCATCCTACCTGGGCTGGTGATCTGTTTCCCTATAGATAATATACATGCTGCACTCAGCTTTCTTCATGGTCCAACTTTCACATCCATACATGACTACTGCAAAAACTCTAACTTTGACTAGATGGACCTTTTTTGGCAAAGTCACATCTCTGCTTTTTAATATGCTGTCTCAGTTTATCATAACTTTCCTTCCAAGGAGTAAGAGTCTTTTAAATTCATGGCTGCAGTCACCATCTGCAGTGATTTTGGAGCTCAAGAAAATTAAGTCTGTCTCAGTTTCCATTGTTTCCCCATCTATTTGCCAGGAAGTGATGGGACCAGATGCCATGATCTTCGTTTTTTTGAATGCATAGTTTTAAGCCACCCTTTTCACTCATCTCTCACTTTCGTCAAGAGGCTTTTTAGTTCCTCTTTGCTTTCTGCCATAAGGGTGGTGTCATCTGCATATCTGAGGTTATTGATATTTCTTCTGGCAATCTTGATTCCAGCTGTGCTTCATCCAGCCCAGCATTTCACATGATGTGCTCTGGATTTAAGTTAAATAATCAATATGACAATATACAGCCTTGACATCCTCCTTTCTCAATTTGGAACCAATCCATGTTCCATGGCCAGTTCTAATGATGCTTCTTGAGCTGCAAACAGGTTTCTCAGGAGGCAGCTAAGGTGGTCTGGTATTCCCATCTCTTTAAGAATTTTCCATACTTTGCTGTGATCCTCACAGTCAAAGGCTGTGGCCTAGTCAAGAAAGCAGAAGTAGGTGTTTTTCTGTACACTAGCATAAAATACGAGGAGAGACTCTTTCTTAGAGAAAAGTTTGGGGAAAAGGTGATGAGAATTTAGTGTAACTAAACTGAATGCTCTTTCACTTCAGAGTTTGATTTGTGTAGATGTCAACGATATTCCTAGAAATGCCTTAAGGTAGATCCAGCATGAAATCACCTTCATAGCATTTTGGTGTCCACAGGATGCAATTGGGTTGAGACACAGTTCCACTCCCTGCTCTCTTTTTGCTCATTTTATTTTGAGTTTCCCCCCTTTCCATTCATTCCTCAGTCTCTTTGGAGCAGGATTTCCCTGGAACGCCTTATTCCTGTCCAGGAGGATAACCAAACACGCTCCATTAACTGTTGACTCCTCCAGATGGGAGCTTTACTCTTCTCCTCTACCTTCCCGCAAATGTGTAGGAAGGGCCTGTGGCCTGGGTTTTCAGTAACAAGTCATGTGGTTTTGGATAGTCCTTAGACCTTGAAAACATAGCTCCTCCCCTGTAAATTATGCAACTGGACTTGGATACATTCTGAGGTCCCTTTTGGTGCTCAAATTCGGGACTCTCCGCAGCCTGATTCTCCTCCTCAGAGGGCAGGGAGGAAGAGGTAGAAGAGGGTTCTTTCTCAATGAGGATCTTCTGCTCCCATAGCAGTCTGTTTCTAGTTGTGCATGAGGGATGCTCAGCACGTCCATCCCTGAATGTGTGGGAAAGCGTACAGAAGAAGGGGATTCAAGAGTGAAAGGACTGTTGAGGATTGAGCGGTGGGGATCCAGTTAAGGCTCTGAAGCAGCTCTGAGCTGAGACATCACCAAGCTCAGGTGGGGTGAGGAGGGGTCCTTCGATGCTGCACCACAGACTAGAGGAAAGTTTAGGGAGGTGTTCCTTCTAAATCATGGATCTCACTTTCCTCTCCAGCCAGCCTGTGCTCTCCCTTCAGCTCGTCCTGTCAACAGCTCTATCTGCCCCTGGCCCCAGTCACCATGTGGCCAACACTCCAGTCTCAGCAGGACCTAACAAACACTCACATTGCTTCTCTCCCTCTCTCTGTCTTTCACAGATACCAATTACTTTAGGAACTAAGGAAAGATATTGTCAATTTGAGAAACCACACTATAAAATGTACCTTTTCCATTTGATGCAAAAAAAAATCTACGACAGCAACTCAATTTAAACCTCAGCAACACTGGAGGGATCCTTTCCTGAGAATGAGCATCCCAACCGACAACCACGCTCCACACCCCAAGGGACAGAATTGATGGGAGTCATCCCAGTCATCAGCCTCGGAATTTCATCCTCAGTAACGTGATCAGTGCTTTGATGGACACACAGTTTGGAAAGACCTTGACTTGTGCACCTCTAAATATTCATCCTCCACACACCAGCATGGGAACAAGTGGAAGAAGACAACATATCATCCCGGTCATTCTTTGCCACCAGATGGACTGTGCTCAAAGCAGACAGCATTTACTATGCATTGTTCTTGCTGAAAGTGTTTATCCTGTGTTTACTATTGAGGTAGATATCAGATAACTGCAGAATTTAGACCTTTGAACCAGACAACTGGCCTGTCTTTCTTCAAACAGTGTCCCCTGCAACACTGGGATGAAGGAAAAATTTCTGGGATGCTTGAATAACCACACAGCAAAGGATACTCCAATTTTACTACTTTATCTTAAAATAATAGTTCATAGCCTGGCTGACTTTTCACCCATTCTGCTGATTCTGCCAGTGAGTTCCTCTATAGTGACAGCCAGAGGTGCTGATGGAAAATATGTAATTAACTAAGTGTAAAAAGCAGAAGTTGAGGTCTTTCCATCTACTTCAAAAAGGGGGCATATTGCTCTTCCTCAGGGCTGAGTCTCTTGAAGGATCGTTTTGTAATTGGTGGTAGGGGTGGTGAGTTTTTTTGTTCATGTTGTTGCTTATTTTATTTTTCAACTGTTACTAGGAATTAACTGTGGAATGAGTGCTTGATTTTAATTCTGGAAGGCAAAAGAATGTAACGAAGGACATTTTCCAAGGAATGTTTGAAGATCTTCATGTTAATTTGTGGTTCAACGAATCTACTTTTTAATTAAAGATATTTAATTAAAAGAGAACAAACTTATATATGGGTTTGAATCAGTGTTATAGAACAATAGGTCTTAAACTGTGATCTACAGCTTACCCACATCAGAAACATATGGTTGTGTTTATGTGAAAAATTCAGACTCTAGGACTCCACACCAACTAAATCTCTGGGAAATGGAAGCCAGGAAATATATTCTCGCTAAATAGACCAGAAATAGGAGGCCCTGGGCCTCTCCTACTGCTTCCGTGGGCTTGAGGAGCTGAGCCTGTGTTCCAGGTGCTCCTGTGGGTGGTTGTTAATGCAGATGGACTCCTCTAGGCCCTGGGGCAGATTCCAGATTTCACCAAGATGTTCCTGTAGCAGGTCAGCCCCTGCAAGCCACCTAGCAGGATAGGAGGAGGTGGGGATGGAGCACCCTGGTCACTCGTGGGGCCCACACTGGGGGTGGGGCTCGGCCAGCAAAATCCCAAAGATCACCATCCTCTCTCACACAGACATCCAGAAGTTTAGGTGAGCTTGCTTGAAGAGTAAACTGGCTTCAAACACAGGACAGGTGATGCTAAGCAAGCCCCAGTGGCCTCCTCCCATACAGGGTATGTGTAAGGGAGTTGTAATACATGGCCAGTTACCTGGGCAACTGGTAGGTGTAAGGCGTTTCCCATTGTCTAGAAAAATAACTGAAGGCTGTGGATCTCGGTCTAGACCCTAGACAGGTGTGACCTTTGCCTCAGTTGACTTGAGGGTACTAGGGAGGAGCTCAATTAAGCTTAATTCCTCTCCTTGCACTGACCCTTGACTGAACATTCCTTCACAAGGAACAATGCTCTTCCTCCACCCTTAGAGAGAAGGCCTAAGGTAAAAGTGGGTATCTCATGGACTTCCCTGGTGGCCCCGTGATTAAGAATATGCCTGCCAATGGAGGGGACATGAGTTTGATACCTGGACCAGGAAGATTCCACATGCTGCAGGGCAACAAAGCCCATGCGTTCACCACAGCTAGTGAAGCTCATATGCTCTAGAGTCCTGGCTCCATAACAAAAGAAGGGACCACAATGAGAAGCCTGTGCACCATAACTAGAGAGTAACCTCCACTTGCTGCAACTAGAGCAAGGTCCTGCATAGCAATGAAGACCCAGCACAGCCAAAAATAATAAATAAATAAAGTTTAAACTGTTAGTACCTCATGTCAACTCATCCTGTGTGGTTAATGATTGGTTCTCAACAATTCCCTGAAATCACTTTTATTATGGAAGGAAGAAAGCTCCCTGAACTTTGCCAAAGAGATCTGTGATGTGGTCTTTGGGAGCAAAAATGATTGTACTGATGTCTGCTATTTAATGTTTCAACTAACCATCACTTGCCTCATCAAGGCCATTGCCTTTGGTTGCTAAAGTTTTGAATACTTGCCATCTCCAGTCCTTTCAGCAGGTAATCCAGGTGAATTTGCTTTTCCAAAGGAGATTGGCTGATTCTATGTCCTGTTATTTGCAAACAGACCTTAAAATGCCTTTTCTTAGCTCTTCTACCTGCAACCCTGATTTGGAAGTGCCAGTTCAATCTCAGTCACAATTATCTACTCCTCCATAAATGACTGCACCTGTGTTTGCATAAAAACATCTCTAGTATGACATTATCTTTGTCTGTATGGCACTGAAATAGGAATCTGACAGCTGATTAGAGAGTTGGAAAAAACACTCCAAAGAAAAGAACAAAAGATGCAGGAAAGAGCAGTGGGTGGGGTGCTAATGACAGACTCCATCAAATGCCTCATTTTAACTGAGGACAGCCTTTTTCTGAGAATCCCAGTTCTCTTCTGTTGGAACTGGGCTGCATCCCAGCATTCACCTGTGTGATGTGCCTCTCCACCAGGTGGAGACCAGGGAGCTAGGAGTTAGAAGGAGAGTTTGAATTGGGTTGGTACACAGGGCACGTTCATGGGGTTAGGATCTGTGTAGAAACAGCCCCACTTTCTGTTATAACTCTTGATGATGGAAGATGTTCTGTGAATGTTGGCACCTGGCATTCTGGAAGGGTCTGAGAGTGGGCTGCGAGGGAACTAGGGTGCAGGGACCGAGAAGGATGTGATGAGAGCACAGAGGTAATCACTGACTCGCTCACACCCTGCTCCGCCCCGAGGCCCGGGGTGGGGAGGATGAGGGGTGCACTTGGAAGGACTTGGCACTGCTAGGGCCCTTCCTTTTCCTCACTCTGTGAGCAGGGTCTAGAGGAGAAATGGAGGAGGATGCCCTGGTAGAAAAGAGATGGATCCTAAATGAGACTTCATTTCACAGGCTGACCCACTCAGCTTTGTGTTTACCTGTGGGTTTGGAGTGAAGCTGGCACATGGAGGAGCCTGAGGATAGGTCTCCAGTTATGCTCACTTCCTGAGGTCTCATCATGTACCACTGGCGACTGCTGCCCAGTTCTGTCCTGGAAAAGAGTGGGGTTGGGCAGGGTTGGGCACCATGCTATAAAGAAGACATTTTCCCTTGAGAAGCCACCTTGACAAGGGACTTGTTTTACTTAAGCTGAGTCATGCCTGTTGCTGCTAGGACTTCAAGGTCTTCATTCTCGGCCATTTGTTTAATGTTGGGGCTTTTTCCTTCATGAGAACCTCCCTGGAATTTTTGTCTGAAATGCAGTTTCTCGAGTCTTATCCCCAAGTTTACAACAGGTCCTGTAGTGTCTCTGGTGTAGATTTCCTATACTGTGCAGCCAGCACCCAGGGATTGGGACCTGTCTCCTGTGTGATATCACAGTTAATCATCCAAGGTTAGTACTACTTTCTCTATTTTACATGATACATTCTTCTCCATTATACATGAGATCCATATGCTCAAAGAGGGGAATGAAATCACCATGCAAAGCAGACTTGGTATTTTGGGGGAGTTGGAATTTGCATCTTGGACTTCTGTCACCAGGGCTGTGCTTTCATTGTTTTCACATAGACACAGGGTAGGATCGGTGGAATTCGGGTAGGGAGCAGAAGACCTCAGTAAGAGTTAGTGATTCCTGGTAACTAGTATGGATCTGCTTGACAAGTATTTACTGAATATTCTATGTGGCAGGCCTTGAAGAGACTTTGGGTGGAGGGTTGACTAAGGCCCAGAGAAGGCCTGGCTCTCAGGAACATGGCCTCTAGCACAGGAGCCAGATGTTTTACAGAGAAGCACATCTAATTTTAAAATACAGACTGTGACGTATTCAACATTCATGCATTCCTTGGTCCCACTGTGTCCAACCAGTTGGTAAACACAGTATAAATATGGGACTACTGGGAGGAGTTTGGGCTTCTGGTGATTCAGATGGTAAAGAATCTGCCTGCAATGCAGGAGACCTGCGTTCAATCCCTGGGTCAGGAAGATACCCTGGAGAAAGAAATGCCAATTATAAATACAGGACTATTGAAAAGAGATGAAATTCTTTTGGGGAAATGTCCATCAGGTATTTTTATTTTAAGAAGGAAAATAAGAAGTATGTTTGATCAAATGTCCCCTGAAATTTAGCCATGGGGTCCTGGTGCTTTTGGATACAAAAACTTGTGGTCAAGGTTTGTGTGGCAGCTATGCTGCCTAAGGGTGTGGGAATTTAGGCAAAATCTCCACATCTCTCTGGGCCTCAGTTTCCCCATCCGTAAGAGAAGGTTATTCCAATTCTCCAAATTCCTTTCCTGCTGAGTTTTTTCTGAGTGCATAAGAGACTGAGATGCATGTTAAACGTGCACTGGGATCTGCAGCCAAGACCTGATCTTGGTTCCTTCTCTGTGTGTCTACTATAGGAGCTTCAACTGGGCCCACACACTGGAAACACAGAGAGGAGAGAGGGGATGGAAGAAAGGAAATCAGCAGGTTCGGAGGATGAGAAAACCCAAAGAGAAGCAAGGTAATGGTCGAGGAGCTGTTTGCCAAGGGAGGTGAGGATAAGGACAAGCTGAGCTTGGAAAGTTCAACAGGAAGTGAGGAATGCACAGCATCATCTAAGTTCTCAAGGAGCAACCTGAGCTGAGCAAGAAGGACCAGGAGAGTAACTTAGTCCACAGTGAACTTGTGCACCTGCCGAGGAGATCCACACGATGGATCCAGTTGGCTTTACTGCTAGGAGCACCAATTCCAGGAGGAGGATGAGGTCTATACTGCTGGGAGCACCAATTCCCGGAGGAGGATGATGAGACCCTGAGGCTCTGCCCTAGACCCCCAGCCTGAAACGTGGAAGTGCCCACATGTGGATGTCCTCCAAGTAAGTGTGCAATAAGGTGGATAAATGGTGTTTGGAGAAAATTAGAGATCTTCATTCTTATCAGGGGCCAGGATAATGGGACTCATTTCTGAAGTAGAGATGGTAATGATATTCTTCTGCAGTTACAATTTTGAGGCTTTACACACATCATCTCTTAGCTATATGTTGAATGCTTAATTTGCAGACAAGAAAGAGTATGTATACTGTTCCAGTGTATAAATTTGTTAAAAAGGCAAATTCATCTAAACTGGCAATGGTTCCTTGGGGCTAAGAGTTGAGGGCATGATGCACTGCAAAGGGGAACAAGGAAAGTTGTGACCAATGGAAACACCCTGCATCTTGATTCTGGCTGTGGTTTCCATAGTGTATACATCTATCAAAATGCATTTAGTTGTATATTTTTAAATGGTGCAGTCAAGAGGACTCATATAAAAATCTACCACATTTCTCCATACCAGCAGTATTAGGAAATGAAATTCAGTAAAACATAATAGAGAGAAACATCCATGATCATTTAATGCTTAAGAATACAGATACTGACGACTCCTGAAAACTATTGCTCAGAGAAATTAAAGAAGACCTAAATAAACAGAAATATACATTATATTCATAGATTGGAAGACAATATTTTTAGAAAGTCAAATCCATGTTCTTCTGAATAGTATTGCAGCTGGCATTTGGGGGGAGGTATAGTTTTGCAGGCGAATTATAACATGTAAGTGGAAATCAAAGTATCTCAATGAGCCAAGATGCAGAATTAAGTTTGAGGGTTTACTCTACTAGATTTCAAAACTCAGGTTAAAACTACAGTAATTAAGACACTATACTGGTGTAAGTAAACAGAACACAAATTGATGAATGAAAGAGGAAAGATAGAAAAGTTACCCACACCCATATTCAGCTTTTTAATAAAGTCACAAATATGCATCACGGGGTAATGATAGACTTCTCTGAAAAATATCTGTTGTGATAAACAGTATCAAGTGAGAAATTATTAATACATTGGGGAAGTTTTCAGTAGAAATGCAGTATAGGTGAAGGAAGCAGCTAGTTGGAAGAATCTGACAGAAGAGTGAACTGGAAAATGTGGTCTGGGGTTTCGGAGTAGAAGGGATGCTACCCGGGTGTGGCTCCAGCACTTACAGCAAGGGGGTCTTGGCCCTTTAGAGACCCTCTCTGTGCCTCAGTTTCTTCAACTGCAAAGCAGCAGAGAGTTATGTTTTTAGCACCAGTCAATTTTGAACAGTAGAAGTACCATAAATGAAATAATCAATCCCTCAAATCATGAAGGAGGTCAATGATATCAGTGGGTAAAACTAAGTGCACACCTGAGTGCCTTTAACAAATAGATTCCAGGTCCCACCTCAACTCACTGAACCACAGTTGCTTCAGGAGAGGACTGTGCACTTGTCTGGGTGCTAACTCAGATTAGTGATTCTTACAATGATCAGCTTGGGGACAGAACACACTGAGATGTATAACTTTTACCCAAACACAGAAGTAGGACAGAGCAGAAGCACAAGAGTGTTTCCAATCCAGTGACTAAAGCAGAGAACTATAGGGAGACTCTAGAAATGAAGGACTAGGCCCATCTGACCCCATTTTAGTCTTGTCCAGTTTACAGCAGAGACACAAGTCCTTGGGGACACATGCCTGTGGCAGCTGACCATCCACCTTGAGGAAAGTGAGAGGCCGAATTTTTAACTCAGTCTGGTTTTGAGTGAAAGCTAAATTCACGCTTGTTCGCTCATTGATGGGACCAATCTTCTCCAAGCTGCCACTTTCTAAAAAATAAATTGCATTGCTATAAATGCAAACTTCAACAATGATGTTTATTAGAAAATTTTATAAATACCCAAGCCACCTAACAAGAAACCAAAAAGTTGGCAAGAGCATTCAATTTCAGGAAAGTTCAGCCCGATAGTGCACAGTCACTGATAGAAAAGATTCTTGAGTTGAAGGGAAGTGATCCCTTTCTGTCCTGGGACATCCTGCTAACTTCAGTGGGCTGGGAAAGCAGCTGCCCATTCTAACAGACGGGATTCTCAGGTGGCCCTAGTGGTGAAGAACCCACCTGCTAATGTAGGACACGCAAGAGACATGGTTTTTTGTTTTTCTTTTTATTTTCAAATCGAAGGTCAAGTTTAAATGTAATGACTTCAGTATTAACTATACACATACTAGTAAGTGCTAAGACTTAAAATCTTCCGATTCAGTTGTGTGTGACTCCAGACAGGATCCAGAGAGGAGTTCTAAAAATCTCTTCTCTGGGTTTTATGGAGACTTTCTTTACCCTCCTGTGTTAGCCTCTTAAGGCATTGCATCAGCCTTAAAAGGGCAATGGAAAGGGTGAAGGAGACACGGTTTTGATCCCTGGTCAGGAAGATTCCCTGGAGGAAGAAATGGCAAGCCACTCCAGTGTTCTTGCCTGGGAAATTCCATGAGCAGAGGAGGCTGGAGGGCTACAGTCCATGGGATCACAAAGAGTCGGACACGGCCGAAGCAACTTAGCACACACACGTTCTGACAGACGGGCTGCTCTTGCCTCCAGACGGTGTCTGGTGTCCTGAAACACGTCAGCGCTCAGGGAGCCTTTAGAAGGTCCCAGCCCTCACTTCTGCTATTGCTCAGTGCATAGAAATAGTTTAGCTGACAAAAGGTAGGGCTCTAGGAAGAAAGTCAGGTCACAGAGAAACAGAGGAGTATGAAATGGGGTAAAGGCAGGATAAAAACAATAGAATTCTCCTACCTACAAAATACAAAGCAATAGCTTACTTGCCTTGATAAAATGTTTTCTTTTTTTTAATTTTAACTTTGGTTGAATAAATTTTTTAATGTTCTTCTTCTAAAATGATGTTACCTTGAATGATTACGATAAAGGAAAGTTTCATAATATGTGTGAAATGCCTGGCATGGTATCAGTCAATGAACTGTACCTGTTATACACTTCTGCTAGCATGGCAAAATTCATCCCCATTTGACCTCAAGTCAGATAACTTCTGTGAGCATTTTTGGTTTCATCCTATTTATAATGAAGAAATTTGACACATTTTTCTTTCTCCCACAGAATGTCAGGCCCCACAGCAATCGGAAAATAGATTCCCTTCAAGCCTTTGCTGCATCTCACACAGCAATTATCACTAAGCATTGAGCTGGAGGATTGTGTGGGGGTGTGGGGAAGATAAGCTTTCATAAATAGTTGTTCCAGTTTTGTATCTTTTACCTTAACATGAACAAATGCTCAGTGGCCTGTTGTCACACCCATTTCACCCTCCATCCAGGTTATACCAACTGCTAAACTGAAGAGACAGATGCTATAGGGGTTCCCCAAGTCTCAGACTCACAAGACCCAGGTCGGAAGAGATGCTAGGGAAATGAAGAGTTGGTTCAGACCATCCCTGTCCCAGGGCTGCCTGTCTCTCTTACCTCAAACTCAGCTTCTATGTCACTGAACACAATACTTATGTTCACTTTGGATCATCATGATCCCTGACCTATGACCTTGAACTCAACCATGGTCTGTATCTGGAATACAACCACAGGTCAATGGCAGGAGGAAAACTCAAAGAGATGGTCAAAGTGTGTGCCACCAACACTGCTCTGGAGCCCTGGTCTGTTCAATATGTGGGTGAACTGAATGAACACAGAACGATACACGAGGCTGTCAGATCTTTCCTAAACAGACAGGTACCCCATGTATTCAGTGGCTCAGTGGTAAAGAATCAGCCGGCAATGCAAGAGACACAGGAGATGCGGTATCGATCCCTGGGTCAGGAAGATCCCCTGGAAGTGGGCATGGCAACCCACTCCAGGATTCTTGCAAGGAGAATCCCCATAGAGAGAGGAGCCTGACGGGCTACAGTCCTGGGATCACAAAGAGTCAGACAAGAATGACGTGATGGCACAAGCACACCATGTTTTCTAGGATATACACATAGACTCTTCCAGTCACTTTGACAGCTTGGAAAGAGCTCTTGTGAGGCTACAGTGACATACATAAGTGAAAGTATGAAATGCAGTGCTTAGTAACATTTTTAAAAAAATCAAATAGAACAACCCAGACCCAGGGGAAGAATTTAGAAAGTAGGGATATCATACTTAAGTTTATTCTATAGACAACATGCTGCCCAGCAAAGAGAAGAAAATGACATAACAACAGGATGCAGCAAAAGCACTGAGATGGGACAAAAAATATATTTAAAAATTATTTATTCATTTAGTATCGTACTTTAATTTGTATCCTACAGTTTTTAGGACACAGACTAAACTGGAGAAGACCCAGAGAAGAAGTTCATGACAGTCTACAAGTTTGATGTCCTTCACTTGTGGAAAAGCCTTAAGATCAGTTTAAGAGAAGATGAGGTGATATGGTTTGCCCAGTAGTCATGTATGCACGTGAGAGTTGGACTATAAAGAAAGCGAGTGGCGAAGAATTGATGCTTTTGAAATGTGGTGTTGGAGAAGATTCTTGAGAGCCCCTTGGACTCCATGGTGATCAAACCAATCCATCCTAAAGGAAATCAATCATGAATATTCACTAGAAGGACTGATGTGGAGGCTGAAACTCCAATACTTTGTCCACCTGATGCAAAGAACTGACTCACTGGAAAAGACCCTGATGCTGGGAAACATTGAAGGCGGGAGGAGAAGGGGATGACAGAGGATCAGATGGTTGGATGGCATCACCGACTCTGTGGATGTGAATTTGAGTGAACTCCAGGAGTTGGTGATGGACAGGGAGGCCTGGTGTGCTGCAGTCTATGGGGTTGCAAAGAGTCGGACATGACTGAGCGATTGAAATGAACTGAACTGAACTGAGGTGACTTTATGACAGCCCGACAGAAATTAAGACCTGCTGGCAAAGTTTTTTTACCATGAATATTTTTATACACAGATGAATGAACAATGGGAACTCAGCTGAGATAGTTTTTGGAAGGAGATAGGTCAGTGGTATCGGAACATATGTAGACAACCCAAGAGTGGCTGCTGAGGGATTAGGTGCTATCAGTGGTGATGACCACAAACGGTCATGGCCTAGGCACCTGGAAGGCAGGGGCCCCCAAGATTCCATGAACCCCTCCCCCTTCTAGTTCTGTTATGGCAACTCCAGATGGTTACCTAGCACGCTGGGTCCCCCTCCTTCACTCCTGTCTTAGTCTGAGCCCCACACAGCACCTGTGGCTCTGAGCTCTGGCATCTTCAACTTCTCTCTGTGGTTGAGAACCCTCTAGTTGTTCCCAACAGTAAGTCAGGAATTCCGTTTTTGTCATCCCTCAGGGCTGATTAAACCAATGTGATTTTGCTTGTTTGAATCCCCCATATATAGGGTATCTCCTCCCCACCCCTGGCTTCTACCTCTTCTGCCACTTGTCACCATGGCAGTATGTCTTCCCTCTTTATCGGATCTGAGGGCAGAATGTACCCTCATGGAAATCAACCAGGAGCTTCAGTTGCAGCTAGAAAAGTACAAGCAGGATTTCAGAGACCTCACAGAGAAATTCCTCGTATCCCAAGCTACTGCTTACTCCCTGGCCAACCATCTGCAGAAAAACAGTAAGTCCTCGGGGTCATGGTCACCAAAGCAATGAATGATCACTGTCTTCCCTGTAAGAAATTGTAAGCCTCCAATATTGGTCTCCTTTTCCCTTAGTCATTTTGAATTCCATTCTGACCACAGTGCAGGGAAGGTAGTAGTGTGGCTCTTTTGCCTTCAGTTCTTGAGGCTGGGGAAACTGAGGCACAAGGAGTGAGGCACTTTTCCAAGTTTTTAGTGATGTGTAGGGTGAGATTCGAGTTAAAATTCCAGACAGTGATTCCTGGTGCCAGCACAGGATTGCCCGTGTCTCTCAGGCGCAAACTAAGCTGCGTTGACTGGAATCTTTTCTGTTCTGTATCTGATCCTGCATGCCTCTTGGCTAAACCTCTGGAACTAATGAACTCCATCAGTTCGAGGTTCCCTGAAGTTCCATTGGCAAAGCCCTGTACTATCTGCACTGGGGTAATGTGTGGTTACACACTGTGAGAAGCAGGGGATATGATTTAAAGGAGCTTAAGGATGAATCTGTTTCTCACTGAAACCATGGTCTCTGTGAGGCCATCATGACAGGGCCTCCCTTGTGAGAAGGAATCCATGCTTTCTGAGGTGCAGGTTCTCCTTCCTGAGTCCAAGAAAGCCATGTGACACTGTGGCAAGAATGAAGGTGTTTCTGATGAAATCAGACAATCTGCACTTTTCCCTCTCTCCCCAGTTGAGCTGGTGAAACTTTGGTGATACAGATTGACCAGGAGTCCGGAGACCCTGAGTCTATGCTATAAGTTGTGTGACCAACATGAAGATGATAGTAAGTGGGTGGAGATCACCAGCCCCAGTAAAAACTCAGGTTGAGTGTGAGTTGGCGCTTTGCACCCACAGTCAGCCTGGAAATTGGAATCATTTTTTCCTGTTCAGTAAGAGGGGCCTGGAGTAAGGAAAGAAGTCATGACCAGGGTACATGCACAACAAGGAGATGAGAGGAATCTTGACAACTTGCGTCTGTGTCACTTTCCTACATGATTTTCAATGAAGCGATGAGGTAGTCAATGAAAAATGACTGACACAGAGAGACGTAAGAGGTAAAGTCTCCTATTTAAGAAAGTGAAATGATGAGCTTTGGGGAAAGGACAAACTAAGTTTTATTTACCCCACTCCTTATGATAGTCACAAAATTCTAGGAAAGACATTGTGAGGCTGGTGAAGAAGAAATGTCTCACCAGGACCCTGGTGTGGAGGTCAGGGTCACCTTTCACACCACAGCACGGTGTGAAAGACGTGGACTCTGGGCCAGGCTTCCTGGGCTCACATCCCTGGTGGGAACCTTTCTGTGTCTCTGTTTCCTCCTCTGTCTGTGTGGTGCTCTAATAGGAACTCTTGTTTGAGTTGTAGTGAATACTGAGGAAATCTGACAAAGTTCTGACAACAGTGCCTGGCTCAGTGTAAATACACTTAGTTCATACTTCCACTGTTCCTAATGACACAGGCTTTCTCAGGGTTTGGGCCTATCTCTTTCAGGTCCTTATGGTTTCACGTATTCTATTTCACACCAGTGTGTCCAGGTGAGTTTTATACTTGAGACACCTGTCCATTACTGAGATCCCATCATGAGGGAACCAGCAGTGCTGTAGTCCTAGGAGCCTTCCCGACCCCACAGGACTCGCCACCCCAGGCCCCTGCTCAGTGTCTCACCTAAGAGGCTGCAGGTCCTGGTTCAGTGGCCCGGGATTCAGGGTCAGTCTCAGGGGATATGAATTCTGACTTTACCAAAAGGTAGTTCATCTTGTCAAGTTGTGTTCTGTGCCTAGGAACTTCTCTTTCCTCAGCTCTAAAATGGGGAGTCACCTCGGTTCAGACGCTGAGGAATCAGATGTGGAAATCTCTCCATAGAGACTGGGGAAAGAGTTACATCCACCACTGAGGTGGCCCATCCTCCTCCCTTGAAGGCAGTGACCACAGCAGCAAGGCCGGCTATCCCTGATGCAGTGTCTCTCTTTCCTCAGAGTGTGAAGGATGTAAGGACATCGTTGAATCCGTGCTGGGGGAGAAGCTACCCGTTGAGGTGCGGAGTCCAGCAGAGAAGCTGGCAGAGAAGCCAACACTTGATGAAAGGTTGAGGTAAGGAGGGCAAGGATGTTCATGGCAGACACAGGGCAGAATATGATAAAATTGGTGGAGAATATTATTTGGTGAATTGTGGACTCCAGTTGTTATTCAGGAAGTAATTTACTTTGCTTTTAAATAAACTAGTGACTTGAATCTCATCATGAAATTCACTACATTCAAGTGAACCAGTGGCACTTAGCTCATTGACAATGTTGTGCCATCGGTACCTTATTTGCCTTTCGATCACAACCGCCTCCTGACTGACTACATCCTGGAATGCTTTCTTGACCCTGTCATTCTTACTTTCTTCCCAATTCACACCAGCTGTATGTGTCGACACTCTATATCTGGCTGTGTGTCATTCACTGGACAATACTTTTTGTTGCCACATTAAAAATACAGAAAATATTTTGTGTATTTTTTAATGAAAATGGGTATGGCCGAGTGAGGAACTGAAGAGACGACTTCATGATGCAGATTTAGGAAGACATTGATGCATGCATGTGCACTCAGTAGTGTCTGACTCTTTATGACCCCATGGACTATAGCCCACCAGGCTCCTCTGTCCATGAAGTTTCCAGGCAAGAATACTGGAATGGGTTGCCATTTCCTTCTCCAGTGAATGTTCCCGACTCAGGGATCAAACCTGCATCTCTTGTGTTTCCTGAATTGTCAGTCATGTTCTTTACCAGCTGAGCCTCCAGGGAAGACATTAGGTTACCTTTACAGAAGGACAAGATGAATGGAATGTCACGGAATCTTACAGGAGTACTGTCTGATACAGGGGAAACCTTTGTTTACCTTGTTTGTCTTTGACATAGGCCAGTCATCAGATATGGAGTAGGAAATAGCAACCCAATCCAGTATTCTTGCCAGGATAAGCCAATGGGCAGAGGAAACTGGTGCACTATACTCCATTTGATCTCAAGAGTCGGACATGACTGAGTGACTGAGCCAGTCATCAGATATGTGACAGAATTCTATTTCCAGGTCTCCTTAGGGATGTTCTCACAGAAATCCCTAACTGTCTTTCATCTAACTCTTTGCCTTTTCCAATTGTGTCTTCTCTTCCACCTAGGACGTGTGACGTCCTAATTCGAAGTCAGGCACGAGAGCTGACCCAGTTACGGCAGACACTACAGGATGGGAAAGATGACTCTGTCCTGCTCAAGCAGCACCTCAAGGACCTCCTCACCCACAATGACCTGAACAACTACCAGGGGCAGGGCTTCCGAGAGAGCCTGTCTGAGGGATACCGCCTGGCAGAGCGCCTTGCCTGCAAGCTCAGCCCAGGTGAGGGGGCCACAGACCCTGAGAGCACTGATCCTCTCCTAGGTCCCCAGGTGATAAGATGAACACCTCCACTGGGAATGTTTATCAGCTTTCCTGTTTCATGTCCTATTTGGGGCTATGTAGGAGCAGGATTGTCTTAGGAAGAGGACAGAGGAGAAATGCACAGGATGGAAGTCAGCGTATCCCAATGGTCTGCTTCCTCCCTGATGGACCATGGCCACTGGGGAAGGAGGCAACATCCAGCCAGTATTAAAGCACAGAAAGGAGATGGTGACAGGCAGCTTGTTAGAGTCAATAGAGCCCTCAATGAAGCTTGGAAGTTCCCAGGTTCCATGCTGAGTGCTGGGTGAGAATGACTGCTTTTCCTTATGTTATTAACTGTTCTCATCTGTAAAATGGATGAAATAATCTGTTGATGGTGGCTATAGTGATGAAATTTGGGAATATTTACAAATACACTGCAGAAAAGAGAAAACCCTTCACTTTGTGGTGTTGGATAAGGTACTTGATAGAGTTGGACTTGGTGTTGGGAAAATGGTTTAAACTGGAGCACTCACTTTCCATGGAGAGACTTTCCCAGTTAACACACAAAAGCTACCTTGAAGAGCCAGGATGTTCCCAGATGGAGGAATGTGGGACGTGGTTGTTCTCCTTAGAGCAAGGACAGCATCTTGTGAGACCTGAGAAGGTTTATAGAGGCTGTGTCTTTGGCAGAATTTGTGGTAGGTTGGATGATACATTTGTAGAAGTGGAGATGGGAGGTGGACAATGTGAGGTAATATAAGGAAGAAAAGACAATTTAAATGTTTGCCCAATTTCAAGCAGAAGGTGTCCTGCGGATGATCTACCAGTTTAGAAACAGACTGCCTGTTGGGTCAGAAATCCATGCTTGGGCAGCTGTTTAAAGACAATGCATTAAAGTTCCCGTACAGTACTGCCTCACACCTAGATGGTTATGGTTCTGTGACCAGGAGTCCCTGTGTTTGCAGTGGGTGAAGTGACTAGAAACTGACTGGGTATTTCTGATTTTGTTTGCAGAAACTGATGAAGGTGAAGATGAAGTCGATGAACAAGCACAAGAAACAGCAACCCCCAGGTGATGATTATCTATCAGTTCAGTTCAGTCCATCAGTCGTGTCCGGCTCTTTCTGACCCCATGGACTGCAGCCCACCAGGCCTCCCTGTGTGTCACCAACTCCCGGAATCTGAAACTCAGGTTCATTGACTCGGTGATGCCATCCAACCATCTCATCCTCTGTCGTCCCCTTCTCCTCCCACCTTCAATCTTTCCCAGCATCAGGGTGTTTTCAAATGAGTTAGAACTTCGCATCAGGTGGCCAAAGGATTGGAGTTTCAGCTTCAACATCAGTCCTTCCAGTGAATATTCAGGACTGATTTCCTTTATGATGGACTAGTTGGATCTCCTTGCAGTCCAAGGGACTCTCAGGAGTCCTCTCCAACACCACAGTTCAAAAGCATCAATTCTTCGGTGCTCAGCTCTCTTTATAGTCCAACTCTCACATCCATACATGACCACTGGAAAAACCATAGCCTTGACTACATGGACCTTTGTTGGCAAAATAATGTCTCTGCTTTTCAATATGCTGTCTAGTTTGGTCATTACTTTTCTTCCAAGGAGTAAGCGTCTTTTAATTGCACGGCTGCAGTCACCATCTGCAGTGATTTTGGACCCCCCCAAAATAAGTCTGACACTGTTTCCTCTGTCTTCCGATCTATTTGCCATGAAGTGATGGGAGCAGGTGCCATGGTCTTAGTTTTCTGAATGTTGAGCTTTAGCCAACTTTTTCACTCTCCTCTTTGACTTTCATCAAGAAGCTCTTCAGTTCTTCTTTGCTTTCTGCCATAAGGGTGGTATCATTTTCGTATATGAGGTTACTGATATTTCTCCTGGCAATCTTGATTCCAGGTTGTGCTTCATGCAGCCCAGCATTTCTCACGATGTACTCTGCATGTAAGTTAAATAAAGAGGGTGACAACATACAGCCTTGACATACACCTTTTCCTGTTTGGAACCAGTCCGTTGTTCCATGTCCAGTTCTAACTGTTGCTTCCTGACCTGCATACAGATTTCTCCAGAGGCAGGTCAGGTGGTCTGGTATTCCCATGTCTTTCAAAATTTTCCACAGTTTGTGGTGATGCACACAGTCAAACGGAGAAGGCAATGGCACCCCACTCCAGTACTCTTGCCTGGAAAATCCCATGGATGGAAGAGCTGGTAGGCTACAGTCCATGGGGTCTCTAAGAGTCAGACACGACTGAGTGACTTCACTTTCAATTTTCTCTCTCATGCATTGGAGAAGGAAATGGCAACCCACTCCAGTGTTCTTGCCTGGAGAATCCTAGGGACGGGGGAGCCTGGTGGGCTGACATCTACGGGGTCGCACAGAGTCGGACACAGCTGAAGTGACTTAGCTTAGCTTACACAGTCAAAGGCTTTGGCATAGTCAATAAAGCATGATAGTTGTTTTTTCTGGAACTCTCTTGCTTTTCCATTGATCCAATGGATGTTGGCAATTTGATCTCTGGTTCCTCTGCCTTTTCTAAAACCAGCTTGAACATCTGGAAGTTCATGGTTCAGGTATTGTTGAAGCCTGGCTAGGAGGATTTTAAGCATTACTTTACTAGCATGTGAGATGAGTGCAATTGTGCAGTAGTTTGAGCATTCTTTGGCATTGCCTTTCTTTGTGACTGGAATGAAATCTGACATTTCCTAGTCCTGTGGCCACTGCCGAGTTTTCCAAATTTGCTGCCATTTTGAGTGCAGCACTTTCACAGCATCATCTTTTAGGATTTGAAGTAGCTCAGCTGGAATTCCATCACCTCCACTAGCTTTGTTTGCAGTGATGCTTCCTAATGCCCACTTGGCTTCACATTCCAGGATGTCAGGCTCTAGGTGAGTGATCACACCGTCGTGGTTATCTGGATCATGAAAATCTTCTTTATATAGTTCTTCTGTGTATTATTGCCACCTCTTCTTCATATCTTCTTCTCTGTGAGGTCCATAAAATTTTATTGAGCCCATCTTTGCATGAAATGTACTCATGGTATCTCTCATTTTCTTGAAGAGATCTCTAGTCTTTTCTATTCTATTTTTTTCCTCTATTTCTTTGCACTGATCACTGAGGAAGGCTTTCTTATCTCTCCTTGCTCTTCTTTGGAACTCTGCATTCAAATGGGAATATCTTTCCTTTTCTCCTTGGTTTTTCACTTCTCTTCTTTTCACAGCTATTTCTACTGCCTCCTCAGACAGCCATTTTGCTTTTTTGCTTTTCTTTTTCTTGGGGATGGTCTTGATCTCTGTCTCCTGTACAATGTCACGAACCTCCGTCCATAGATCATCAGGCACTCTATCAGACCTAGTGCCTTAAACCTGCTTCTCACCTCCACTGTTTAATCATAAGGAATTTGATTTAGGTCATACCTGAACGGTTTTCTAGTGGTTTTCTCTACTTTCTTCAATTTAAGTGAATTTGGCATTAAGTAGTTCATGATCTGAGCCACAGTCAGCTCCTGGTCTTCTTTTTGCTGACTGTATGGAACTTCTCCACCTTTGGCTGCAAAGAATGTAATCAATCTGATTTTGGTGCTGACCATCTGGTGACGTCCATGTGTAGAGTTTTCTTTTGTGTTGTTGGAAGAGAGTGTTTGCTCTGACCAGTGCATTCTCTTGGCAAAACTCTATTAGCCTTTGCCCTGCTTCATTCTGTACTCCAAGGCCAAATTTGCCTGTTACTTTAGGTGTTTCTTGACTTCCTACTTTTGCATTCCAGTCCCCTATAATGAAAAGAACATCTTTTATGGGTGTTAGTTCTCGAAGGTCTTGTAGACCTTCATAGAACTGTTCAACTTCAGCTTCTTCAGCACTACTGGCCAAGGCATAGTTTTGGACTCCTGGGATACTGAATGGTTTGCCTTGGAAACGAACAGAGATTATTCTGCCCTTTTTGAGATTGCATCCAAGTACTGCATTTTGGGCTCTTCTATTTACTATGATGGCTACTCCATTTCTTGTAAGGGCTTCTTGCCCACAGTAGTAGATATAATAGTCATCTGAGTCAAATTCACCCATTCCAGTCCATTTTAGATTGCTGATTCCTAAAATGTCGACATTCACTCTTGCCATCTCCTGTTTGACCACTCCCAATTTGCCTTGAAACACAGACCTAACATTCCAGGTTCCTATGCAGTATTGCTCTTTACAGCATCAGACCTTGCTTCCATCACCAGTCACATCCACAACTGGCTGTTGTCTTTGCTTTGGCTCCATCTCTTCATTCTTTCAGGAGTTATTTCCCCACTGATCTCCAGGAGCATATTGGGCACCTACCGACATGGGAAGTTCATCTTTCAGTGTCCTATCTTTTTGCCTTTTCATACTGTTCATGGGGTTTTCAAGGAAAGAATACTGAAGTGGTTTGCCATTCTCTTCTCCAGTGGACCATATTTTGTCAGAATTCTCCACCATGACCCTTCATGGCGTTTCTCATAGTTTCAATCTATTAGTCAGGCTGTGCTCCATGTGATTAGTTTGGTTAGTTTTCTGTGGTTATGGTTTTCAGTTTGTCTGTCAGGAGCTGGTAATGTGTAGGGTAAACATGGACAGGGTCACAAAAGAACAATAAGTGAACTCAAGAGAGTCACATGCCAGATGTCAGTATAAGCACAACTTCACATGGCATTAATTTAATTCACTCAACCCACGTGGAAGTGTCCCTGTAACTTGGTTGTCTGCTGTCTCTGTGCTACTTGTATGTATGACCAAAAGTGAATGCACCACCCTTAGGATTTCCTGTATAGACAGAGAGCATCTGTTCTCTTCTATAGGAAGTCCAAGTGAGATAAATATCGATTTCTACACAGTTGTTTTCAATCCTTGGAAGGAAGGTAACTAGCAACGGAATTAGTAGAGAAGCGCCTAGCAAAATTAAACACCAGGACAACTGTCCAAAAAAGAAATTTAGTTGTCTGTGATACTAGTAAGTGAAAGCGGCCTTAGAGGCCTTTCAATTCCTAAAGAGAAGGTAGAATATCTCAGAGAGTCTATAAAGCTTTAATATCTGTACTCACCTCACTGTGCATGCTCAGTTGCTCAGTTGTCTCTGAATCTTTGTGACCCCCACAGACTGGAGCATGCCAGGTTGCTTTGTCCCATGCTTTTCCCATCAAGAATACTAGAGAGGGTTTCCATTTCCTTCTCCAAGGGATCTTCCTGGCCAGGGTTCGAAGCTGCATCTCTGCATTGGCAGGAGACACTCAGCCTCCTGAGCCACCGGGGAAGCCCTTATTCACTTGACTACTTCATCTTAAATTCAACATGGCTTAGGACCTGTGGGGAAGCACTTGGTGTGGAAGTTCATCTGTGCTTCCTGTTCCTGAAAGTACCATCCTGGGATGGTTGAGGCTCCTTCCTCCTCAGAGCTTTGTGGCTGGTCTATTGGGTACCTGCTTGACCCCCTCTCCCATCCCCAGACAGACACACTCCACTTCATATAAGAGAGGACAGTTCCTTCTGTCTTGAAGGGGCCTGCTCTTGTACTCTCTGTGACCACTCCCCATGCCTCCTGTCAAAACCAGCCAGCATGGCTTGGGGTCAGATCATCTTCATTTAATTTTCTGTCACTCCTTTCCCATCTGGCACAGCATGGAGCTGCAGGAGGTTGAAAAGAAGGAAGTGCATGAAGAATCCAAGGATGAATGTGTTTTGATGCCTTCAATTCTCCAAGGAAGTTCTGATAAGCACCAGCCTTACAGTGATGACAAATTTAACTTTAATGAACTGGAAGTAGACGTTGATCCGGATGGACCATGTGGTTACTCTCATGCTAAAGAAGATGAAATTCCAACCAATATCTCAGGTAGCCCCCATATTATTTGTCCCCACAAGCTGTATAGACCAAGGAAGGTCATCTCTTAGGACAGGCTGTATAGACACATCTTAGTCGAAACCAGGGAAAAGGGTCTATTATGGAACAGAGATATCAGGTGGGTCAGGGAGCTTTCATTCTTTTCTTGGCTCTGGGCTTGCCTCTGTCACCCTGACCCCAGTGTCAGGCATTTGACCCAAATCAGTTTTGACAACTCTCACCCACCTCAGCTGGAAATCCACAGGAGGTATCTGTCAGAACTAGTTTGGAGCCAGTGTATTGTTACCTGCAGTGATCTAATTTTTGTAAATGTTCCTGGCCTCTCCAGAAATGATGATGATGTTGCCTCTTTATAAGGAGAGGTGATTTCCAGGTTTGGTTTTATTCCTCTCAGCCCCAGTCTCCCCTTTCTCGATGTTGGCAGGTCTTAGCTAAGATGTTATCTGACACCAAGACAGACACAACTGTACCATTGCCTCGCTTGGATGTTTCCATGCAGCAAGGCTGGGCTCTGGCAGTTCCTCCAGCTTCCAATGGCCATGGCTTCTGTGTAGCACCAAAGATTCTTTTTGATTTGAGGGTTAGTACTATTCACTGGGCTATCCTGGTGGCTCAGATGGTAAAGATCTGTCTGCAATGCAGGGACCCAGGTTCAAATCCTGTGTCATGCAGATCCTCTGGAGAAGAGAATGGCACCCACTCTAGTATTCTTGTGTGGAGAATTCCATGGCCAGAGGAGCCTGGTGGGCTGTAGTCCACGTGGTCACAAAGAGACGGATATTACTGAGTGGCTAAGGCTTTCACAATTCACCCATCACTCTAGCCCCAAGTATAAATTCCTCTAAACCATCAACAACCACATAATCTGATGGGACTAAGCAGTACTACAGAAATAATTCTAGAAAATAACTCAGCTCATGTTCCAGCATCTCTGTGGAAAATACATTTTTAACTGCTTATACAGACTCAGAACAAAGGATGTTGGGAGAGATACCAGCTCCTGCAGCAAATTTCCTCAATGGCTCTGGAAGCAATCCAGTCTAATTCTCATAAGACTTAAGTGTCCTAGAATAACTTTGCTAAAGAATTATGTTCTTACAATGAGAATATTAAAGTCCTTGTTGTATATGTGATTACTGAGTAGATATGTGTGAGGTCTGATTTTCTTATTATGACCTGCTGTCTCTGAATTTCTTACTAGACAATGAAAATTATCACAAGCAAGTGAGTGGACAAGAGCTCACATTTCCCAGGTAATTTGAAGATCTGTGGGCTGTGAATGTCAGTGGTGACAGCAAGAGACTTCAGATCCAGAGAAAAATAGAAAGTAGCCTATGTAACTCTTTCATCTATTCATTCAATAGCAATTATCTCTTTAACAACATTGTCTATTTATGTTTCACATGTTTTTGCATTTCAATTTTTTAATCCTTCAAGTTTAGTAATGTACAGTGAGTTGATGCAGGTGAAATAACCAAACCTAGGAGTTCCTGTGTTCATGTGCTTTCTCCTGAGTGTTAATGTAGGGTGAGATCCTATGGTCTTACACTGGTTTGGCATCAGCATGTTGGCAAATATTGGATTTCAAGGGAAGAAAACAGAATGATATTCATATTACAACAAAATATTGAAAAAATAGTTCTTGAAGGCAGAATATCTAGTCTATAACTCCTTTTTCTCCAACTCTGAAATACTAATTTGGAAGGTATATTTGTGCAAATAAAAAATTTTAAATTGAAGGAATAGAGTCCAAACTCAAACAAATTTTTAACTTCTTAACAGCTGTGTTGACTTGGACACAGGATATCCAGATCAACACAACGTATGCAGAAAAGTTTGCACCGAGGTCCCAGTCCTCTGTGTGTGCTGAGGGTCATGACTTTGGCATGCAGGGAACGTTCCGACTCCTCCTTCAGCCACCGGTTGTGTGGCCAGTGCCCGGAGAACCTGCTGGATGTTTCCCACCCCAGGGCAGCCACACTCCACTCCACCTCAGGAGGAGTTACGTCCCTCCTTAAGGGGGCTGCCCTTTTGCTTTCTGTGACCACTCTCAATTCCTATCATCAAAACCAGCCAGATCGCTTGGAATCGAGTCCGCTTAATCTGTCATCCCTTCTCCATCTGACACAGCGTGAATGTACAGGATGTGGAAAAGAAGGTGGTGTTCCCGCAATCCCAGGATGACTGTGTTTCAGTAGCTTCCACTCCCCAGGAAAGTTCTGCCTGCAACCAGCCTTACAGTGATGGGAAAGTTGCATTTGATGAAGAGAATGTGGAGTCTGCCATGGATGGGGCCTGTGGTTGCTCTCATGCTGAAGAGGATGAAATTCCAACTGGTCTCACAGGTAGTCTTCACTACATCTGTTAGCCTACTCCTGGAGAATTAATCCCCTTTAATAGACCCTATGCTTACATCCTGAAGCCTGGTTTGAACCAGACTCTATAATTCCATCTAAAATAAGACATTCTATGAATGAACTTTTCTAAGTTCCCTGTCATGGGTGTCCCTGTGGTAAACCACTCTACCCAAGGTGGTCCAGGCAGACTCACGTGTACCTCAGCAGCTGTGGCACAGGAGGTACCGTTCAGGCTTCCTAATTTTGAGTGAACCTCTTATCTCACATGAAATGCTTTAATTTTCATTTCTGGGTAATGTCCCTGAGTTCCTACACCTGTCCAGGGCTTTTGGCAGGCTTGTTTATACCTTTGGAGATGTCACTACTTTGGTTCACTTCTATCAACCCATAGGCTCTCTTTTCCTTTGACTTATCTTGTTCGAAGTCTTCTGAAACCAGAAGGTAAGCCACACTGTCATCTTTTGGTATGTTTCTCTGAGCTAAGGCAGGGCCCTGGAACTTCCCAACCTGATGAATGTCCACTGTTTGCAGCGTTGAGATTCATTTGACTTGATGGTGTATGGATTCCACTTCCATTTAATCTCAGTGTATAATCACTTATCCCATTAGTAAACAACATTTCAGATGAAAAAAGCCTGAGTATTATAGCAGGCTGCGAATGTAGCAGAGTTGTTCCCCAGGAACTTTGGGGAAAAGGATTTATTTAGCTGTTTGCACAGAATCACGACCAGGATACTCGGCCAATGACATATGACATCAAGGAAATTTGCCCATTGCCTCAAGAAGGAAACCCAGTGCCTTCTTATGAGGCTCTTTCTAGGGCCTCCTGGATGATTTCTGTCTCAACAGCCTGTTACCACATTGTGAAGATAGGCACAGGACTGGGCATTTTTGAAAGGCATTTGCCTGATAAAACTCTCCTGTTAATTGATTTGCAGAAAAGCAGAATGATCATGATGACCTGAAAGGACCAGAGGTGGTTGCCCCGAGGTAATTTTGAATATCTGTGGGCTCTTTGTACAGTGCTGACATCTACACACCCTGATCCAGGGAAAAACAGAAAGTGCTGAATATATTGTGTCAGCAGTTTTGCCCACCACTATTATCCTTTTTCATAATGTTCTCTGCTATCACTGTAGTACTTCTATTATTTCCCATTTCGTATTTACTTGTCAAGTTTAAAACCCATTTCAGTTGACCCGGGTGAACTAAGTCAGACTGGTGTTTTTGTACTCAACCTTTATGTCAGGTGTGGTTTACAGAGTGAGATGCGTATCTGCTTTCTGTTTGGTGTTTCATGCTGGCATGTGTGTCATAGTAATGTCAATGTAGTGTAAATGGAAGTGTGAAAGCCAATCTTCTGTGTTCCTGTATGTGAGGCATGACTGCACCATCAGAGAGAATTCAGTCTGTTCATCAGCCTGTTCTTTGGCCAGAGCACTGAGCACCTACTGCTCTTTCTCTCTTCTGCCCCTGTGAAACCACGCTGTGTCTCACACACAAAACAGACTTTTCTCTCTCTAATGGATGAGACCCTTGGCGTGCTTCACCACTCAAACATTCCACCAGAACCAGATAGAACTGTACAGTTTCTGATCAGTCTTGGCTTAATCTTTTGCCCTCCCTCCCCCACCAGGCTCAGCAGACAGATGCCACAGATGGTAGAAGATGGTGTCCCACGGAACTCTCTGGATGACTATTATCTGACTTACTCGATGCTTCCTAACCTGTCAGACTCCTTCTGGCCTTATAGGAGCACAGCCGTCTTCTCACCTGAGGACCTGGATGTCTCTTATGCTCGGGATGTAACCAGTGAGTGTTGTCTTGTGATAAAACTCCACCTGGATGCCCAGGTAGACCCTGTGTGCTTCGTACTCCTCGCCTCGGGAGTGCTGAGATTTCTCCTCCCTGTTGGAAGTTCTGTAGACAGTGATTTGAATCAGACTCTGTGGTAGAGTTTTAAGTACAGACGTCAGGTGGGTCTGGGAGCTCTGCTGTCTTCTTCATTCAGGTGAAGCCTACGGGTCAGGCCCCAGGTTAGATCATGGACCCAAGGCTGGTGTGAAACACTCACTCACTTGTATGTGTGCAGGGGTCCGGAGATGACTGTATTTTCTCCTGACTCCTTTGCGATGTCTCTTCTTGCCCACAAGGCTCCCATTTTCACACTCAGAGTGCCCCTTGAATCTCCGCGCCTTCCCACAGGCGCTCACAGCCTTCAGTATTTGTTACTCCCCTGGTGTCACTGCTGGCACCCCCAGTGTCTGCTTCTCTAAATTGCTTGTCTTAGCAAACCAATCATCTGGACTCCAGGATGCAGATAGCCCTCCCATCACCTTGCGTGTGTGTTTCATGAAGCAAGGCAGAGCCCTGGCATTCTCCCACCCCATGAATGACTGAAGGGTCCGTGTAACAACTAGGATTCATGTGACTAGAGGTTTTGTTCATTCCACTCATCATTCTGCTAAAGCAGTCAGCATATGATGAGAAAAGCCTGAGTATTACAGTATTCTGCAAGAATACTGTGGGCTATTCTCCAGACCATCTGGGGAAGATGAATCTTTAACATTTTACTGAGACTTGGAAGAGAATACTGTGGTGAGGATCCACCAGGGAAGGGAGATCTTGCCTGATGGCTCAGGAAAGTAAACCAAGGAGAGTCTGAGAGATCTAACTTGAGGCATCTGGAATACCCTTCTTAAAGAGCCTATCATCTCATTGCTGATATAAATGTCCCTATGGTAGTATTAGACACTGGATTATTAATTTACACAATGAGATCTGTAAATGTTTCTCAACTTGTCTGAATTTATCCATAGAAAATCTTGCTGATCTTGAGGATGAGGAAATTAAAGACATCATCTGTTCTAGGTAACTATGGAGAAACGTGGGTCTGACATCAGTAGTGACATTTGGTCATCTCACATGCAGGGGAATCAGAAAGTGCTGCACATGCCTATTCCTTCCATTCAGACCACGACAGACTGTCCCTGTAACAAGGTTATCTGTTTTCACCCTTTATGAATCCCTCTCAATTACAGTGACTTTCAGTCAGTTGAGGAAGGGCTACTGATCAGCCACAGGATTTCTTGTACTCCTCTGTCCTCTCCTTTTCATGAAAACCAGGATGCCATACTTATCTGCCTTTGTCTTTGGTCTTAAGACCTTGGCAGGTATTTCATGGCAAGAAAAGTAACTAGGGAAAAAAAATTCATGTCCCATCGCAGTATTAGAGAAATTGGTCTTGCAGACACAAGATTTCTAAGAGTCCATTATGCTGCCAGAGCTGGTGTTCATCTGGATGCAGCATGTAAATTTCAACAAAATTTATGGTGCATTTGAAGCCGCCTTTGTGTTCTGAGGGCGTGTGTGACATGACTATGTGTCCTGGGGTGGCTCCTCTCCTTCCTCCTGAGCTCATTTCTTCTCTGTGCTCAGAGCATCTGATGCTCACTCTCCCTCACTCTCTCTCACTTTCCCTTTGCAAGTGCTTTCAGGCCCAGATTGGGGTTGTGGGTGGGGGGATTGTTATGCCTCCCTTTAAGGGAACTCCCCATTTGTTTTTCCCAACATGTCCCTTAACCCTCCCATCAAAACCAGCTATGGCTCCAGGTTGACTAATCCCTCTTGTTTAACCATCTGCTCTCCCAACCCCACAAATCTCAGTATGGAGCAGCTGGTGGCAGAAGAGAATGAAGTCCACCAGGACTCACTGGATGAATGTTATCTAGTTGCTTCAATTGGCCATCATCTGGAAGGCTCCTGTCATCCTTCTAGGAGTGTCTCCTTCCCAACAGAGAAGAGAGAAGTTTTCTTGGCTCTAGATGTAAACGGTGAGTGCTCCCAGACAGGTTCTTAGGCTCGGGTCGATTAGAACTATGTTCTCAGTTTGAACTTTTAAAAGGCGTCATGAGCCTTTGCATTCTTCTTGCCCCAGGCTGCCCTCTGTCACCTGAACTCATCTCACCAGCACAGGCCTGTGGTATCAAGTCAGACCAGAGAGGGCAAGTGGAGGGATAGGGCAGAATCTCAGCTCCCACTGTCTCACCTGCAGGAATTTGTATAACAGAGCTCTTTTTATCAAGATAAGAATCCTTAGAGTCATGAAAGCTTGCTACTAATTGTATTTCTTGAAAATGCAAGCTCTCTGGCTTTGCATTCATGATTGCAATCTGCTCCATATTTGTAATGCATGTTATATTGTTCCCGAACTCCAGATTCTTACCCCTTGGCTGCCTATCTCCCTCTGAAGCATTTAGATACCAAGTCCTGAGCATCAAATCTGTCTATGCCCTGCCATTTCCGTGAAGCCAAATATCTGTCTCTGTTGTTCTATCCTCTAGAAACACCCTTGTGTTTCATCCTTTGTGCAGCAAAAAGGAGTCTTCCATGTGTGGCTTATAGTTTCAATGTTTTATGCAATCTCAGTGGTATAATCTCATGGAAACACCCATAACCTGTGTATCTGATTGGGGTATTGACCGAATTTATGAGCCAGGTCCCCTTGGGTAGGAGTTCATAGGGTGTGGAAATTAAAACATAGTATGTTTTACTTCTTCTTTTCCTATCTGGATTCCTTTTACTTCTTTTTCTGCTCTGATTGCTGTGGCCAGAACTTCCAACACTATGTTGAATAGTAGTGGTGAGAGTGGGCACCCTTGTCTTGTTCCTGATTTCAGGGGAAATGCCTTCAATTTTTCACCATTCAGGGTGATGCTTGCTGTGGGTTTGTCATATATAGCTTTTATTATGTTGAGGTATGTTTCTTCTATTCCTGCTTTTTGGAGAGTTTTAATCATAAATGAGTGTTGAATTTTGTCAAAGGCTTTCTCTGCATCTATTGAGATAATCATATGGTTTTTATCTTTCAATTTGTTAATGTGGTGTATTACATTGATTGATTTGCGGATATTGAAGAATCCTTGCATTCCTGGGATAAAGCCCACTTGGTCATGGTGTATGATTTTTTTAATATGTTGCTGGATTCTGTTTGCTAAAATTTTGTTAAGGATTTTTGCATCTATGTTCATCAGTGATATTGGCCTGTAGTTTTCTTTTTTTGTGGCATCTTTGTCTGGTTTTGGAATTAGGTGATGGTGGCCTCATAGAATGAGTTTGGAAGCTTACCTCCCAGAATATTGGAAATAAAAGCAAAACTAAACAAATGGGACCTAATGAAACTTAAAAGCTTTTGCACTACAAAGGAAACTATAAGTAAGGTGAAAAGACAGCCCTCAGATTGGGAGAAAATAATAGCAAATGAAGAAACAGACAAAGGATTAATCTCAAAAATATACAAGCAACTCCTGAAGCTCAATTCCAGAAAAATAAATGACCCAATCAAAAAATGGGCCAAAGAACTTAACAGACATTTCTCCAAAGAAGACATACAGATGGCTAACAAACACATGAAAAGATGCTCAACATCACTCATTATTAGAGAAATGCAAATCAAAACCACAATGAGGTACCATTACACGCCAGTCAGGATGGCTGCTATCCAAAAGTCTACAAGCAATAAATGCTGGAGAGGGTGTGGAGAAAAGGGAACCCTCTTACACTGTTGGTGGGAATGCAAACTAGTACAGCCGCTATGGAAAACAGTGTGGAGATTTCTTAAAAAACTGGAAATAGAACTGCCATATGACCCAGCAATCCCACTTCTGGGCATACACACTGAGGAAACTAGATCTGAAAGAGACACGTGCACCCCAATGTTCATAGCAGCACTGTTTATAATAGCCAGGACATGGAAGCAACCTAGATGCCCATCAGCAGATGAATGGATAAGGAAGCTGTGGTACATATACACCATGGAATATTACTCAGCCATTAAAAAGAATTCATTTGAACCAGTCCTAATGAGATGGATGAAGCTGGAGCCCATTATACAGAGTGAAGTAAGCCAGAAAGATAAAGAACATTACAGCATACTAACACATATATATGGAATTTAGAAAGGTGATAACGATAACCCTATATGCAAAACAGAAAAAGAGACACAGAAATACAGAACAGACTTTTGAACTTTGTGGGAGAATGTGAGGGTGGGATATTTCAAAAGAACAGCATGTATACTATCTATGGTGAAACAGATCACCAGCCCAGGTGGGATGCATGAGACAAGTGCTCGGGCCTGGTGCACTGGGAAGACCCAGAGGAATCGGGTGGAGAGGGAGGTGGGAGGGGGGATTGGGATTGGGAATACATGTAAATCCATGGCTGATTCATATCAATGTATGACAAAACCCACTGGAAAAAAAAATAATAATAAAAAAAAAAAAAACAAACATAGTATGAAATCCTTCTTGGGCTATTTTTTTTTTTTTTTTACTTTTTCTTTGGAGAAGCATTCTTATTGTTAGGACTTTGATACATAAGATCATCTTGTAAACCAGAAGAAACTCCATTATGTATCAGACTTTATCTGACTTCTTTTAAAATGATATTGGGCATATAAATGTTGTCTGTCAATCAGTTGGTGACTTTTCACCTTGGAAGCAGTTTCTTTCTTATTTCTCATTCTTCCCTGAGGAGCAGAGAAGCAAAGGCTTTCTCAGGATCACAGTAGTTCACAAACCAGAAAGGGAACACACAGTTATTGTGCACCTGCTGTCCTCCATGCTCTTCCTAAGCGAGCTCCTAGTGCACTATAACCCCTTCAGCGCTCCCAGGCACCCTCTCAGGTAGCTGTGGTGTCCCATGGTGGAGCCAAGGGCACTGAGGATCAGCAGGTCCCTTCCCTGGGCCCAGACTCCTGGCCACTGGCAGGTGGGACACTGACCTCTCCTGGGCCCGACTCCTGGCTCAGGCTCTGTCCTCTCTTCTCAGCAGTCGGACCATCAGTGACTCAGAGAGGATGTTGCTCACTTTTTTCTCTGCCCTATCCAAATGATTTGCAACTATCTTAATCTTCAACAGAAAGTTGCCAGAGGGCTGCAGAGAAGCCCTGTGGTCCCTCACTCAGACCTGCCAGCTCCCAGTCCCTCTGTGCACTGTGTCCCAAGGGCAGAGCCAGCGGCTCCCCGGCCCCTCCAGGTGGAGCCACAGCTCCACAGGGCTCTCTCTGGGAACAGCCAGGGTGAGAGTCCACGCCGCTCCCCACTCCTGCCCCCAGGTCACCTGCTGTCACGACGGGTCCAGGTGGACCTTCAATTTGGCTGTGCTGAAGCCATTGAAAACTGTGGGGCTCTATCTCAGAGACACTGACCGCCGGGTGTGGGTTCCCGTGAAGAGGATGAGTGAGGCTCAGACACGTGACTCAGATATGTGTCTGAGATGTTTGTGAGTGTGTGATAGGGCCCAGTCCTGGGAGTCCATTGTTCACAATGGGCCAGGAAAGGCCAAAGCCCCACAGATGGATTGAGATGAATGAATAGAATATCTAACTATACAGGGATCCATCCTGTGTCATGATTCTCATGATAACCTGAGAACAGTGTGAATAGCTTTTATGGAGCCATGCGGATACGAGTAGTCAGATCTACCCCATCCTCTCTGTACAAGGAGAAACCCTGCAGAAACAACACAGACACTTGATTTTTAAATTATATCTTGATCTTCTATTGGAAGCTTTTCTCCACACTAACAAACTTGGGCAGTAATCTTTATGTTTGAAAAAATGTTTGGTTATTTTATAATCTGTGAATGCAAAGAATATTCAAAGCATAGGTTTAATAAAACCCATTCTCAAGAAAAGACAAATAAAATTAGATGATGAAATTACACAATGATAATTAAAAACAATCCTAGACATTGATTCAAAATAACACTGGGGAGTAAGGGGATACGTAGTTTTGACAGTTCTTTCAACCACCAAATTTTGTAGAAGGATTTACCCTTCAGCCCAATGTGAATTATCATAAAATCTGATGAAGTGTCCTAAAATACGATGATTAATGATTAATGAAATTTGCCTGGTGGAAGTATGAAGGGCACACCAGACTGAGAGAATTGCTTTAGGAAAAAGCCCTGCAAGCTCACAGAGGCTCCTGGTACAGGGCTGGGGTCAGAAAGGGGCCAGCCTGAGCCTAGGAGGATTTGCAGAGGGAGCTGTAGGAAGTGATGTTGCAGAAAAAAGAGAGACTAGAAGACAGGAGCACAGGAAAGGTGGGTGAGGCGGTTCGATCTGTGTAGCAGGGAAGGGAGGATGAATTTCCATAAACTGAGGAGCATGTGACAAATCAGGATTGGAGATGGTAAGACAGGAGAAATATCAATAACCTCAGATATGCAGATGACACCACCCTTATGGCAGAAAGTGAAGGAACTAAATAGCCTCTTGATGAAAGTGAAAGTGGAGAGTGAAAAAGTTGGCTTAAAGCTCAACATTCAGAAAGCTAAGATCATGGCATCTGGTCCCAACACCTCATGGGAATTAGATGGGGAGACAGTGGAAATAGTGTCAGACTTTATTTTGGGGGGCTCCAAAATCACTGCAGATGGTGACTGCAGCCGTGAAATTAAAAGACGCTTACTCCTTGGAAGGAAAGTTATGATCAACCTGGATAGTATATTAAAAAGCAGAGACATTACTTTGCTAACAAAGGTCCATCTGGTCAAGGCTATGGTTTTTCCAGTGGTCATGTATGGATGTGAGAGTTGGACTTGAAGAAAGCTGAGCGCCGAAAAATTGATGCTTTTGAGCTATGGTGCTGGAGAAGACTCTTGAGAGTCCCTTGGACTGCAAGGAGATCCAACCAGTCCATCCTAAGGGAGATCAGTCCTGGGTGTTCATTGGAAGGACTTATGCTGAAGCTGAAACTCCAGTACTTTGGCCACCTCATGCGAAGAGTTGACTCATTGGAAAAGACCCTGATGCTGAGAGGGATTGGGGGCAGGAGGAGAAGGGGACAACAGACCATGAGATGGCTGGATGGCATCACCGAATCGATGGGCATGAGTTTGAGTAAACTCTGGGAGTTGGTGATGGACAGGGAGGCCTGGCATGCTGCAATTCCTGGGGACGCAAAGAGTCGGACATGACTGAGCGATGGAACTGAACTGAAGACAGGTGACCTTTGAGAGTGTAGAGAGGACTGAATCAGACAAAGCAGTTGGAAGGAGGTTGGATGAATCTTTGATGGGAGTCAGACTCAGATGCTCTCTGGAAGACTAGAGATAACAGACACATGAGAGACAGTTGCAGAAACAAACCCTGTTGAGGGTGCGGACGCATAAGGAGGTGAGAGGAGGGCCCCACAGCAATGGAGAGCAGGCCCTGGCAGCCGGGACCTCACAGCAGCCTGAGCTGCACCAGAGGAGGGTATGTCGTGCCTTTGGTTAGCCCAGGTTCTGAGAATATGTACTCATTTCGCAGTGGAAATATAAACAGATTTCATTAGGAGCACTGCCCAGGCACCAGCAGGAGGACATGTATTGAAGGAGTATACTTATATAATCTCTCTAAAGAGACACATAGGTGTTTCCAACAGGGTCTTGGCCGTCTGCCCCACTAGTTCTAGTTGCTAATACCATCCATCCCCATTCTGCCCCACGTGGGAATAGATTTTATTCTATATGTACATGTACGGGTGAGTGGAAGGGTCGACAAACATTTCAAGCAAGGAAGTTCAAAAGGGTCTGGAATGTACTGTATTTTCTCAGCTCAAATTCTAGTAGGACCTGAAGCTTTCAGGCCATATGTTTCTTCCTGTTCTTTTATTCCTGTGGGTAGATATCAACAACTCTTTCTCCCCCATGCCTAGAGGCTTGTCTAGAACCTTCTCTCTAGGCTCCAAGCTAAGGCTAATAACAGAATAAGAGGCTTGACCTCCTGTGTCACCCAAACTCTTTCGACTCAAGTGGGTGATTTCTCATTTCAAGAAATTGCAGCCTAGCACCTGCCTTCTCAACACCCCAGTCCCAGCCGTAAATATGGAGCCTTCTTCACATTGATGTCTGCCATTGTTGTCTGGGTTATTGGGTGGTTTCACTCATGGACTAGGACAGCAGAAATGGGCCCTCTGGGAGGGCTTAGCAAGAAAAAGCTTTCATTGGTTTCATTCCTGAACCCTCTTTTCCTTTCAGGTGACACCTGGGAGGACTCTCACCAGGAACCTGTGAGTTTCCCAGGGTCAGAGGTGCCAACTTCACAGGCACAGCTTCAGAAAAGCACCCACATGACTGATTGTCTGCAGTGGCAGCTGGACCAGCATCTTGACTGTGGTGACAGCAAAGCCATTCTTGGTGTTTCTTCCACCAACTGTGCCTTTACCACCAACCCTGATTCTGGAAACCAAGGACCACTCTTTCTAGGTAAGAAAGAAAAGGGGATTAGAAAGCTCTGGTCCATGTGCTGGTCATCACAAAGCTGTGGGTGGAGGAGGCACAAGGCCTCTCCCACTCGCGGTCAGCCCAGTTGAAACCCGTGAACTCTAACAGAGTGAGGTGATCAAGAGCCTGGGACTTAGGACCAGCTCAGCCTCAGGCCCTGGTTCTGCAAATTCCTGCTTGTTTAACTGAGCCAACTTATTTATCTTCCTAGGTATTTGCCTCTCTAGTCCCTCATCTGAACTCTTGAAAAATTCTATCTCCAAATTTCCTGAACGGCTCTGGAAGCAGTCTAGTCTAATTCTCATAAGACTTAAGTGTCCTAGAAAAACTTTGCTAAAGAATTATGGTCTTACAATGAGAATATTAAAGTCCTTGTTGTATATGTGATTACTGAGTAGATATGTATGAGGTCTGATTTTCTTATTATGACCTGCTGTCTCTGAATTTCTTACTAGACAATGAAAATTATCACAAGCAAGTGAGTGGACAAGAGCTCACATTTCCCAGGTAATTTGAAGATCTGTGGGCTGTGAATGTCAGTGGTGACAGCAAGAGACCTCAGATTCAAAGAAAAATAGAAAGTAGCCTATGTAACTCTTTCATCTATTCATTCAATAGCAATTATCTCTTTAACAACATTGTCTATTTATGTTTCATAGTTTCTGCATTTCAATTTTTAATCCTTCTAGTTTAGTAATGTACAGTGAGTTGACCCAGGTGAAATAACCAAACCTAGGAGTTCCTGTGTTCATGTGTTTTCTCCTGAGTGGTTAATGTAGGGTGAGATCCTATGGTCTTACACTGGTTTGGCATCAGCATGTTGGCAAATATTAGATTTCAAGGGAAGAAAACAGAATGGTATTCATATTACAACAAAATATTGAAAAAACAGTTCTTGAAGGCAGAATATCTAGTCTATAACTCCTTTTTCTCCAACTCTGAAATACTGATTTGGGTTGTATATTTGTGCAAATAAAAAATTTTAAATTGAAGGAATAGAGTCCAAACTCAAACAAATTTTTAACTTCTTAACAGCTGTGTTGACTTGAACACAGGATATCCAGATCAAAACAATGTGTGCAGAAAAGTTTGCACCGAGGTCCCAATCCTCTGTGTGTGCTGGGGGTCATGACATTAGCATGGAGGGAACGTTCCGACTCCTCCTTCAGCCACCAGTTTTGTGGCCAGTGCCCGGAGAACCTGCTGTCTCTCTCCCACCCCAGGGCAGCCACACTCCACTCCACCTCAGGAGGAGTTACGTCCCTCCTTAAGGGGGCTGCCCTTTTGCTTTCTGTGACCACTCTCAATGCCTGTCCTCAAAACCAGCCAGATAGCTTGGAGTCAAGTCCTCTTAATCTGTCCTCCCTTCTCCACCTGACACAGCGTGAATGTACAGAATGTGGAAAAGAAGGTGGTGTTCCCGGAATCCCAGGATGACTGTGTTTCAGTAGCTTCCACTCCCCAGGAAGGTTCTGCCTGCAACCAGCCTTACAGTGATGGGAAAGTTGCATTTGATGAAGAGAATGTGGAGTCTGCCATGGATGGAGCCTGTGGTTGCTCTCATGCTGAAGAGGATGAAATTCCAACTGGTCTCACAGGTAGTCTTCATTACATCGGTTAGTCTGCTCCTGGAGAATTAATCCCCTTTAATAGACCCTATGCTTACGTCCTTATGCCTGGTTTGAACCAGACTCTATAATTCCATCTAAAATAAGACATTCTATGAATGAACTTTTCTAAGTTCCCTGTCATGGGTGTCCCTATGGTAAACCACTCTACCCAAGGTGGTCCAGCCAGACTTACGTGTACCTCAGCAGCTAGGGCACTGGAGGTACCGTTCAGGCTTCCTAATTTTGAGTGAACCTCTTAGCTCACATGAAATGCTTTAATTTTCATTTCTGGGTAATGTCCCTGAGTTCCTACACCTGTCCAGGGCTTTTGGCAGGCTTGTTTATACCTTTGGAGATGTCACTACTTTGGTTCACTTCTATCAACCCATAGGCTCTCTCTTTTCCTTTGACTTATCTTGTTCGAAGTCTTCTGAAACCAGAAGGTAAGCCACACTGTCATCTTTTGGTATGTTTCTCTGAGCTAAGGCAGGGCCCTGGAACTTCCCAACCTGATGAATGGCCACTGATTGCAGCTTTGAGATTCATTTGACTTGATGGTGTATGGATTCCACTTCCATTTATCTCAGTGTGTAATCACTTATCCCATTAATAAACAACATTTCAGATGAAAAAAGCCTGAGTATTATAGCAGGCTGAGGATGTAGCAAAGTTGTTCCCCAGGAACTGTGGGGAAAAGGATTTATTTAGCTGTTTGCACAGACTCACGACCAGGATACTCTGCCAATGACATATGATATCAAGGAAATTTGCCCAATGGCTCAAGAAGGAAACCCAGTGCCTTCTTATGAGGCTCTTTCTAGGGCCTCCTGGATGATTTCTGTCTCAACAGCCTGTTACCACATTGTGAAGATAGGCACAGGATTGGGCATTTTTGAAAGGCATTTGCCTGATATAACTCTCCTGTTAATTGATTTGCAGAAAAGAGGAATGATCATGATGACCTGAAAGGACCAGAGGTGGTTGCCCCGAGGTAATTTTGAATATCTGTGGGCTCTTTGTACAGTGCTGACATCTACAGACCCCGATCCAGGGAAAACCGGAAAGTGCTGAATATATTGTGTTGGCAGGTTTGCCCACCACTATTATCCTTTTTCATACTGTTCTCTGCTTTCACTGTGGTACTTCTATTATTTCCCGTTTCTTATTTACTTGTCAAGTTTAAAACCCAAATCAGTTGACCCGGGTGAACTAAGTCAGACTGGTGTTTTTGCACTCAATCTTTTATCAGGAGTGGTTTACAGAGTGAGATGTGTATCTGCTTTCTGTTTGGTGTTAGCTTGCTGGAATGTGTGTCATAATAATGTCAATGCAGTGTAAATGGAAGTGTGAAAGCCAATGTTTTGTGTCCTGTATGTGAGGCATGCTGCACCATCAGAGAGAATTCAGTCTGTTCATCAGCCTGTTCTTTGGCCAGAGCACTGAGCCCCTACTGCTCTTTCTCTCTTCTGCCCCTGTGAAACCACGCTGTGTCTCACACACAAAACAGACTTCTCTCCCTAATGGATGAGACCCTTGGCGTGCTTCACCACTCAAACATTCCATCAGAACCAGATAGAACTGTACAGTTTCTGATCAGTCTTGGCTTAATCTTTTGCCCTCCCTCCCCGACCAGGTTCAGCAGACAGATGCCACAGATGGTAGAAGATGGTGTCCCACAGAACTCTCTGGATGACTATTATCTGTCTTACTCGGTGCTTCCTAACCTGTCAGACTCCTTCTGGCCTTATAGGAGCACAGCCGTCTTCTCACCTGAGGACCTGGCTGTCTCTTATGCTCGGGATGTAACCAGTGAGTATTTTCTTATGATAGAACTCCACCTGGATGCCCAGGTAGACCCTGTGTGCTTCGTACTCCTCGCCTCTGGGGTGCTGAGATTTCTCCTCCCTGTTGGAAGTTCTGTAGACAGTGATTTGAATCGGACTCTGTGGCAGAGTTTTAAGTACAGACATCAGGTGGATCTGGGAGCTGTGCTGTCTTCTTCATTCAGGTGAAGCCTACGGGTCAGGCCCCAAGTTAGATCATGGACCCAAGGCTGGTGTGACACACTCACTCACTTGTATGTGTGCAGGTGTCCGGAGATGACTGTATTTTCTCCTGACTCCTTTGCGATGTCTCTTCTTGTCCACACGGCTCCCATTTTGACACCCAAAGTGCCCCTTGAATCTCCGCGCCTTCCCACAGGCGCTCACAGCCTTCAGTATTTGTTCTCCCCTGGTGTCACTGCTGGCACCCCCAGTGTCTGCTTCTCTAAATTGCTTGTCTTAGCAAACCAATCATCTGGGCCCCAGGATGCAGAGAGCCCTCCCATCATCTTGCATGTGTGTTTCATGAAGCAAGGCAGAGCCCTGGCATTTTCCCACCCCATGAATGACTGAAGGGTCTGTGTAACAACTAGGATTCATGTGACTCGAGGTTTTGTTCATTCCACTCATCATTCTGCTAAAGCAGTCAGCATATGATGAGAAAAGCCTGAGTATTACAGTATTCTGCAAGAATGCTGTGGGCTATTCCCCAGACTCTGTGGGGAAGATGAATCTTTAACTTTTACTGAGACTTGGAAGAGAATACTGTGGTGAGGATCTACCAGGGAAGGGAGATCTTGCCTGATGGTTCAGGAAAGTAAACCAAGGAGAGTCTGAGAGATCTAACTTGAGGCATCTGGAATATCCTTCTTAAATAGCCTATCATCTCATTGCTGATATAAATGTCCCTATGGTAGTATTAGACAGTGGATTATTAATTTACACAAAGAGATCTGCTAAATGTTTCTCAACTTGTCTGAATTTTTCCATAGAAAATCTTGCTGATCTTGAGGATGAGGAAAATCAAGACATCATCTGTTCTAGGTAACTATGGAGAAACACGGGTCTGACATCAGTGGTGACATTTGGTCATCTCAAATGCAGGGGAATCAGAAAGTGCTGAACATGCCTAGTCCTTCCATTCAGACCACCACAAACTGTCCCTGTAACAAGGTTATCTGTTTTCACCCTTTATGAATCCCTCTCAATTACAGTAAGTTGCAGTCAATTGAAGCAGGGCTACTGATGAGCCACAGGATTTCTTGTACTCCTCTGTCCTCTCCTATTCATGAAAACCAGGATGCCATACTTATCTGCCTTTGTCTTTGATCTTAAGACCTTGGCAGGTATTTCATGGCAAGAAAAGTAACTAGGGAAAAAAAAATTCATGTCCCATCGCAGTATTAGAGAAATTGGTCTTGCAGACACAAGATTTCTAAGAGTCCATTATGCTGCCGGAGCTGGTGTTCATCTGGATGCAGCATGTAAATTTCAACAAAATTTATGGAGCATTTGAAGCCGCCTTTGTGTTCTGAGGGCGTGTGTGACATGACTATGTGTCCTGGGGTGGCTCCTCCCCTTCCTCCTGAGCTCATTTCTTCTCTGTGCTCAGAGCATCTGATGCTCACTCTCCCTCACTCTCTCTCACTTTCCCTTTGCAAGTGCTTTCAGGCCCAGATTGGGGTTGTGGGTGGGGGGATTGTTATGCCTCCCTTTAAGGGAAATCCCCATTTGTTTTTCCCAACATGTCCCTTAACCCTCCCATCAAAACCAGCTATGGCTCCAGGTTGACTAATCCCTCTTGTTTAACCATCTGCTCTCCCAACCCCACAAATCTCAGTATGGAGCAGCTGGTGGTAGAAGAGAATGAAGTCCACCAGGACTCAGTGGATGAATGTTATCTGGCTGCTTCTATTGGCCATCATCTGGAAGGCTCCTGTCATCCTTCTAGGAGTGTCTCCTTCCCAACAGAGAAGAGAGAAGTTTTCTTGGCTCTAGATGTAAACGGTGAGTGCTCCCAGACAGGTTCTGAGGCTCGGGTCGATTAGAACTATGTTCTCAGTTTGAACTTTTAAAAGGCGTCATGAGCCTTTGCATTCTTCTTGCCCCAGGCTGCCCTCTGTCACCTGAACTCGTTTCACCAGCACAGGCTTGTGGTATCAAGTCAGACCAGAGAGGGCAAGTGGAGGGATAAGGGCAGAATCTCAGCTCCCACTGTCTCACCTGCAGGAATTTGTGTAACAGAGCTCTGTTTATCAAGATAAGAATCTTTAGAGTCATGAAATTTTGCTACTAATTGTATTTCTTGAAAATGCAAGCTCTCTGGCTTTGCATTCATAATTGCAATCTGCTCCATATTTGTAATACATGTTATATTGTTCCCCAACTCCAGATTCTTACCCCTTGGCTGCCTATCTCCCTCTGAAGCATTTAGATACTAGGTCCTGAGCATCAAATCTGTCTATGTCCTGTCATTTCCGTGAAGCCAAAAGCTGTCTCTGTTGTTCTATCCTCTAGAAACACCCTTGTGTTTCATCCTTTGTGCATCAAAAAGGTGTCTTCCATGTGTGGCTTATAGTTTCAATGTTTTATGCAATCTCAGTGGTATAATCTCATGGAAACTATCTATAACTTGTGTGTCTGATTGGGCATTGGCCTAATTTATGGGCCAGGTCCCCTTGGGTAGGAGTTCATAGGGTGTGGAAATTAAAACATAGTATGAAATCCTTCTTGGGCTATTTTTTTTTTTGTACTTTTTCTATAGGAGAATCATTCTTAATGTTAGGACTTTGATACATAAGATCATCTTGTAAACCAGAAGAAACTCCATTATGTATCAGACTTTATCTGACTTCTTTTAAAATGATATTGGGCATATAAATGTTGTCTGTCAATCAGTTGGTGACTTTTCACCTTGGAAGCAGTTTCTTTCTTATTTCTCATTCTTCCCTGAGGAGCAGAGAAGCAAAGGCTTTCTCAGGATCACAGTGGTTCACAAACCAGAAAGGGAACACACAGTTATTGTGCACCTGCTGTCCTCCATGCTCTTCCTAAGCGAGCTCCTAGTGCACTATAACCCCTTCAGCGCTCCCAGGCACCCTCTCAGGTAGCTGTGGTGTCCCATGGTGGAGCCGAGGGCACTGAGGATCAGCAGGTCCCTTCCCTGGGCCCAGACTCCTGGCCACTGGCAGGTGGGACACTGACCTCTCCTGGGCCCGACTCCTGGCTCAGGCTCTGTCCTCTCTTCTCAGCAGTCGGACCATCAGTGACTCAGAGAGGATGTTGCTCACTTTTTTCTCTGCCCTATCCAAATGATTTGCAACTATCTTAATCTTCAACAGAGAGTTGCCAGAGGGCTGCAGAGAAGCCCTGTGGTCCCTCACTCAGACCTGCCAGCTCCCAGTCCCTCTGTGCACTGTGTCCCAAGGGCAGAGCCAGCGGCTCCCCGGCCCCTCCAGGTGGAGCCACAGCTCCACAGGGCTCTCTCTGGGAACAGCCAGGGTGAGAGTCCACGCCGCTCCCCACTCCTGCCCCCAGGTCACCTGCTGTCACGACGGGTCCGGGTGGACCTTGAATTTGGCTGTGCTGAAGCCATTGAAAACTGTGGAGCTCTATCTCAGAGACACTGACCGCCGGGTGTGGGTTCCCGTGAAGAGGATGAGTGAGGCTCAGACACATAACTCAGATATGTGTCTGAGATGTTTGTGAGTGTGTGATAGGGCCCAGTCCCGGGAGTCCATTGTTCACAATGGGCCGGGAAAGGCCAAAGCTCCTCAGATGGATTAAGATGAATGAATAGAATATCTAACTATACAGCATCCATCCTGCGTCTGGGTTCACATGATAACGTGAGGACAGTGTGAATAGCCATTATGCAGCCATGCGTGTACGAGTAGTCAGGTCTACCCCATCCTCTCTGTACAAGGAGAAACCCTGCAGAAACAACACAGACACTTGATTTTTAAATTATATCTTGATCTTCTATTGGAGGCTTTTCCCCACACTAACAGTATTGGGCAGTATTGTTGATGATTGATAAAATGTTTGGTTATTATATATTCTGTGAATGCAAAGAATGTTCAAAGCATAGGTTTAATAAAACCCATTCTCAAGAAAGGCAAATAAAATTAGATGATGAAATTACACAGTGCTAATTAAAGACAATCCTAGACATCGATTCATAATAACATTGGAGAATATTAGTTTTGACAGTACTTTCAAACACCAAATTTGTTGATATACAAGGATTTACCCTTCAGCATAATGTGAATTATCATAAAATCTGATGAAGTGTCCTAAAACATGATGATTAATGTTTAATGAAGTTTGCCTGGTTGAAATATGAAGGGTACACCAGACTGAGAGAGGTGCTTTTGGAAAAAGCCCTGGAAGCTCACAGAGGCTATTGGTACAGGGCTGGGGTTAGAAAGGGGCCAGCCTGAGCCTAGGAGGATTTGCAGAGGGAGTTGTGGGAAGTGATGTTGCAGAAGAAAGAGGGACAGAAGCCAGGAGCCCTGGAAAGGCAGGTGAGGAGGTTAGATCTGTGTAGCAGGGAAGGGAGGATGAATTTCCATAAACTGAGGCACATGTGATAAAACAGGATTGGGGGGTGATAAGCCTGGTGACCTTTGAGAGTGTGGAGAGGACTGAATCAGAGAAAGCAGTTGGAAGGAGGTTGGATGAATCTTTGATGAGAGTCAAACTCAGATGCTCTCTGGAAGACTAAGAGATAACAGACACATGAGAGACAGCTTCAGAATCAAACCCTGTTGAGGGTGCGGACGCATAAGGAGGTGAGAGGAGGGCCCCACAGCAATGGAGAGCAGGCCCTGGCGGCCGGGACCTCACAGCAGCCTGACCTGCACCAGAGGAGGGAACTTCGTGCCTGGTTAGCCCAGGTTCTGAGAATATGTACTCATTTCGCAGTAGAAATATATAAACAGATTTCATCACGAGCACTGTCGAGGCACCAGTGGAGGGACGTTATTGAAGGAGTGTACTTATATAATCTCTCTAAAGAGACACAAAGATGTCTCCAACAGGGTCTCAGCCCTCTCCCCCACTAGTTCTAGCTGCTAATACCATCCATCCCCATTCTGCCCCACGTGGCAATAGATTTTATTCTATATGTACATGTACGGGTGAGTGGAAGGGTCGACAAACATTTCAAGCAAGGAAGTTCAAAAGGGTCTGGAATGTACTGTATTTTCTCAGCTCAAATTCTAGTAGGACCTGAAGCTTTCAGGCCATATGTCTCTTCCTGATCTTTTATTCCTGTGGGTAGATATCAACAACTCTTTCTCCCCCATGCCTAGAGGCTTGTCTAGAACCTTCTCTCTAGGCTCCAAGACTAATAAGGCTCATAACAGAATAAGAGGCTGGACCTCCTGTGTCACCCAAACCCTCTCGACTCATGTGGGTGATTTCTCATTTCAAGAAACTGCAGCCTAGCACCTGCCTTCTCCACACCCCAGTCCCAGGCATAAATACGGCGCCTTCTTCACATTGATGTCTGCCATTGTTGTCTGCGTTATTGGGTGGTTTCACTTATGGGCTAGGACAGCAGAAATGGGCCCTCTGGGAGGGCTTAGCAAGAAAAAGCTTTCCTTGGTCCAACGAACCCTCTTTTCCTTTCAGGTGACACCTGGGAGGACTCTCACCAGGAACCTGTGAGTTTCCCAGGGTCAGAGGTGCCAACTTCACAGGCACAGCTTCACAAAAGCACCCACATGACTGATTGTCTGCAGTGGCAGCTGGACCAGCATCTTGACTGTGGTGACAGCAAAGCCATTCTTGGTCTTTCTTCCACCAACTGGGCCTTTACCACCAACCCTGATTCTGGAAACCAAGGACCACTCTTTCTAGGTAAGAAAGAAAAGGGGATTAGAATGCTCTGGTCCATGTGCTGGTTATCACAAAGCTCTGGGTGGAGGAGGCAGAGGGCCTCTCCCAAACCCGCTGTCAGCCCAGTTGAAACCCGTGACACTCTAACAGAGTGAGGTGATCAAGAGCCTGGGACTTAGGACCAGCTCAGCCTCAGGCCCTGGTTCTGCAAACTCCTGCTTGTTTAACTGAGACAACTAATTTATCTTCCTAGGTATTTGCCTCTCTCATCCCTGAAATGAACTCATGAAACTTCTATCTCCTTTGCATGATTGTTGGGAATCTTAAACAATATAATGTCCAGGGCATCTGATTCGCTAAAATTTGTTTGATAACCACTGTGAATATATAATATCTAAGCTTTGTGTATTTCTGGTGCTTTAACGCTTACAAAATGATTGCACAATGATTGTTTCCTCTAAGGTAGCATAAGCTTTATGGTCTCTACTTTCTCTAAACCCCATCTTCCCTTGCTTTCTCAGGAAGGTAGCTTGGCCAGTATTTTCCTCTCCTTTCAACATCCCTCATCAAGGCAATTTACTCCTGTTGGGTGCTCCCAGGCACAGTGTATTAGCAACATGCAATAGGAGTGTAAACACTGGCCCTGCAACTCAGTCCCATGTTTGCTTTTCATATCCAGTTTCTTTTCCTCATTTTCCCCTCATTTTGAAATAAAGGGCTACCCTCATTCTTGAAGTGCACCCATCAGTCTCTTTTATGACCCTCCATTTAATTCATTCTCTCCACTCATCTCCTTTTCCGTCTCCTAGTCTTCCTCTCCTCTGGATCCACCTCTGTTCAAGTTTCCTTCAAAGAGCTTTCAGACCCTCACATCCATTTCATCTGGGACGTATTCATCCTTACCCTCCCTCGCTCTCCATATCCTCCACTGGAACCTGGGGCTGCCTGGTGCTCCTCCCTCAGGCTGTGGCTTCATGTGAGGATCCAGGAGAGACCCACGTCCTCAGGTGGAGCTGAGCTGAGAAGGAGCCCCCTGGTGCAGCACCCAGAGTCTCACGGAAAGTGCTCAGGGGGGGAGGGGTGCAGAGCCTGACAAGAGCCAGTAGGTCTTGTGGTGTTTATTGTCTCCTCTTCCGCTTATCTCTCCTGTTCTTGTGCTTGGTCTCCCACATTCTCAGCCAAGACTGAACCCCACTGGCTCAGTCACTCTGTTTCCTGCTCACCTTCCATGGAGACCTGAGCATAAATCCAGGCTTCACAGCAGATTTTTGCACTGGGGTAACGTGTGGTTACACACTGTGAGAAGCAGGGGATATGATTTAAAGGAGCTTAAGGATGAATCTGCTTCTCACTGAAGCCGTGGTCTCTGTGACGCCGTCATGACAGGGCCTCCCTGGTGAGAAGGAATCCATGCTTTCTGAGGTGCAGGTTCTCCTTCCTGAGTCCAAGAAAGCCATGTGACTCTGTGGCAAGAATGAAGGTGTTTCTGGTGAAATCAGACAATCTGCACTTTCCCCTCTCTCCCCACTTGAGCTGGTGAAACTTTGGTGATACAGGTTGACCAGGAGTCCGGGGGACCCTGAGTCTATGCTATAAGTTGTGTGATCAACATGAAGATGATAGTAAGTGGGGGGAGATCACCAGCCCTAGTAAAAACTCAGGCTGAGTGTGAGTTGGCCCTTTGCACCCACATCAGCCTGGCAATTGGAATCATTTTTCCTGTTCAGTAAGAGGGGCCTGGAGTAAGGAAAGAAGTCATGACCAGGGTACATGCACAACAAGGGGATGAGCGGAATCTTGACAACTTGTGTCTGTGTCACTTTCCTATAGTCATTTTCAATGAAGCGATGAGGGAGTCAATGAAAAATGACTGACACAGAGAGATGTAAGAGGTAAAGCCTCCAGTTTAAGAAAGTGAAATGATGAGCTTTGGGGAAAGGACAAACTAAGTTTTATTTACACTGCTCCTTATGATAGTCACAAAATTCTAGGAAAGACATTGTGAGGCTGGTGAAGAAGAAATGTCTCACCAGGACCCTGGTGTGGAGGTCAGGGTCACCTTTCACACCTCAGCACTGTGTGAAAGACGTGGACTCTGGGCCAGGCTTCCTGGGCTCACATCCCTGGTGGGAACCTTTCTGTGTCTCTGTTTCCTCCTCTGTCCGTGTGGTGCTGTAATAGGAACTCTTGTTTGAGTTGTAGTGAATACTGAGGAAATCTGACAAAGCTCTGACAACAGTGCCTGGCTCAGTGTAAATACACTTAGTTCATACTTCCACTGTTCCTAATGACACAGGCTTTCTCAGGGTTTGGGCCTATCACTTTCAGGTCCTTATGGTTTCATGTATTCTATTTCACACCAGTGTGTCCAGGTGAGTTGTATACTTGAGACACTTGTTCGTTACTGAGATCCCAGCATGAGGGAACCAGCAGCTCTGTAGTACTGGGAGGCTTACTGACCCCACAGGACTCGCCACCCAGGCCCCCGCTCAGTGTCTCACCTAAGAGGCTGCAGGTCCTGGTTCAGTGGCCCAGGATTCAGGGTCAGTCTCAGGGGATGTGAATTCTGACTTTGCCAAAAAGTATTTCATCTTGTCAAGTCGTATTCTGTGCCTAGGAACTTCTCATTCTTCAGCTCTAAAATGGGGAGTCACCTCGGTTCAGACGCTGAGGAATCAGATGTGGAAATCTCTCCATAGAGACTGGAGAAGGAGTTGCATCCACCACTGAGGTGGCCCATCCTCCTACCTTGAAGGCAGTGACCACAGCAGCAAGGACGGCTTTCCCTGATGCAGCGTCTCTCTTTCCTCAGATTGTAAAGCATGTAAGGACATCCTTGAATCCGTGTTGGGGGAGAAGGTGCCGGTTGAGGCGCGGAGTTCAGCAGAGAAGCAGGCAGAGAAGCCAACACTTGATGAAAGGTTGAGGTAAGGAGGGCAGGGATATTCATCGCAGGCACAGGGCAGAATGTGATAAAATTGGTGGAGAACACCAGTTGGTGAATTATGGACTCCAGTTGTTATTCAGGAAGTAATTTACTTTGCTTTTAAATAAACTAGTGACTTGAATCCCATCATGAAATTCACTACATTCAAGTGAACCAGTGGCACTTAGCTCATTGACAATGTTGTGCCATCGGTACCTTATTTGCCTTTAAATCACAACCGCCTCCTGACTGACTACATCCTGGAATGCTTTCTTGACCCTGTCATTCTTACTTTCTTCCCAATTCACACCAGCTGTACGTGTCCACACTGTATATCTGGCTGTGTGTCATTCACTGGACAGTACTTTGTGTTGCCACATTAAAAATACAGAAAATATTTTGTGTATTTTTTAATGAAAATGGGTATGGCCGAGTGAGGAACTGAAGAGACGACTTCATGATGCAGATTTAGGAAGACATTGATGCATGCATGTGCACTCAGTAGTGTCTGACTCTTTATGACCCCATGGACTGTAGCCCACCAGGCTCCTCTGTCCATGAAGTTTCCAGGCAAGAATACTGTAATGGGTTGCCATTTCCTTCTCCAGTGAATGTTCCCGACTCAGGGATCAAACCTGCATCTCTTGTGTTTCCTGAATTGTCAGTCAGGTTCTTTACCAGCTGAGCCTCCAGGGAAGACATTAGGTTACCTTTACAGAAGGACAAGATGAATGGAATGTCACGGAATCTTACAGGAGTACTGTCTGATACAGGGGAAACCTTTGTTTACCTTGTTTGTCTTTGACATAGGCCAGTCATCAGATATGGAGTAGGAAATAGCAACCCACTCCAGTATTCTTGCCAGGATAAGCCAATGGGCAGAGGAAACTGGTGCACTATACTCCATTTGATCTCAAGAGTCGGACATGACTGAGTGACTGAGCCAGTCATCAGATATGTGCCAGAATTCTGTTTCGAGGTCTCCTTAGGGATGTTCTCACAGAAATCCCTAACTGTCTTTCATCTAACTCTTTGCCTTTTCCAATTGTGTCTTCTGTTCCACCTAGGACGTGTGACGTCCTAATTCGAAGTCAGGCACGAGAGCTGACCCAGTTACGGCAGACACTACGGGATGGGAAAGATGATTCTGTCCTGCTCAAGCAGCACCTCAAGGACCTCCTCACCCACAATGACCTGAACAACTACCAGGGGCAGGGCTTCCGAGAGAGCCTGTCTGAGGGATACCGCCTGGCAGAGCGCCTTGCCTGCAAGCTCAGCCCAGGTGAGGGGGCCACAGACCCTGAGAGCACTGATCCTCTCCTAGGTCCCCAGGTGATAAGATGAACACCTCCACTAGGAATGTTTATAAGCTTTCCTGTTTCATATCCTATTTGGGGCTATGTAGGAGCAGAATTGTCTTAGTAAGAGGATAGAGGAGAAATGCACAGGGTGGAAGTCAGCGTATCCCAATGGTCTGCTTCCTCCCTGATGGACCATGGCCACTGGGGAAGGAGGCAACATCCAGCCAGTATTAAAGCGCAGAAAGGAGAAGGTGACAGGCAGCTTCTTAGAGTGAATAGAGCCCTAGATGAAGCTTGGAAGTTCCCAGGTTTCATGCTGTTTGCTGTGTTTATAACTGTGTGAGAATGATTGCTTTTCCTTATGTTAGTAACTGTTCTCATATGTAAAATGGATCAAATAATCTGTTGATGGTAGCTATAGTGATGAAATTTGGGAATATTTACAAATACACTGCAGAAAAGAGAGCCCTTCACTTTGTGGTGTTGGATGAGGTACTTGATAGAATTGGACTTGGTGTTGGGAAAATGGTTTAAACTGGAGCACTCACTTTCCATAGGGAGTTTCCCAGTTAACACACAAAAGCTACCTTGAAGAGCCAGGATGTTCCCAGATGGAGGAATGTGGGACGTGGTTGTTCTCCTTAGAGCAAGGACAGCATCTTGTGAGACCTGAGAAGGTTTATAGAGGCTGTGTCATTGGCAAAATTTGTGGCAGGATGGATGATACATTTGTAGAAGTGGAGATGGGAGGTGGACAATGTGAGGTGATATAAGGAAGAAAAGACAATTTAAATGTTTGCCCAGTTTCAAGCAGAAGGTGTCCTGAGGTTGATCTACCAGTTTAGAAACAGACTGCCTGTTGGATCAGAAATCCATGCTTGGGCAGCTGTTTAAAGACAATGCATTAAAACTCCCATACAGTACTGCCTCACACATAGATGTTTATGGTTCTGTGACCAGGAGTCCCTGTGTTTTTAGTGGGAGAAGTGACGAAAAGCTGACTGGGTATTTCCGATTTTGTTTGCAGAAACTGATGAAGATGAAGATGAAGGCAATGAACAAGCACAAGAAACAGCAACCCCCAGGTGATGATTATCTATCAGTTCAGTTCAGTCCCTCAGTCGTGTCCGACTCTCTGTGACCCCATGGACTGCAGCCCACCAGGCCTCCCTGTCCATCACCAATTCCCAGAGTCTCAACTCAGGTTCATTGACTCGGTGATGCCATCCAACCATCTCATCCTCTGTCGTCCCCTTCTCCTCCCACCTTCTATCTTTCCCAGCATCAGGGTGTTTTCAAAAGAGTTAGAACTTCGCATCAGGTGGCCAATGTATTGGAGTTTCAGCTTCAACATCAGTCCTTCCAGTGAATATTCAGGACTGATTTCCTTTATGATGGACTAGTTGGATCTCCTTGCAGTCCAAGGGACTCTCAGGAGTCCTCTCCAACACCACAGTTCAAAAGCATCAATTCTTCGGTGCTCAGCTCTCTTTATAGTCCAACTCTCACATCCATACATGACTACTGGAACAACCATAGCCTTGACTACATGGACCTTTGTTGGCAAAATAATGTCTCTGCTTTTCAATATGCTGTCTAGTTTGGTCATAACTTTTCTTCCAAGGAGTAAGCGTCTTTTAATTGCACGGCTGCAGTCACCATCTGCAGTTATTTTGGACCCCCCAAAAATAAGTCTGACACTGTTTCCTCTGTCTTCTGATCTATTTGCCATGAAGTGCTGGGACAAGATGCCATGGTCTTAGTTTTCTGAATGTTGAGCTTTAGCCAACTTTTTCACTCTCCTCGATGACTTTCATCAAGAAGCTCTTCAGTTCTTCTTTGCGTTCTGCCATAAGGGTGGTTTCATCTGCATATATGAAGGTATTGATATTTCTCCTGGCAATCTTGAATCCAGCTTGTGCTTCATGCAGCCCAGAATTTCTCACGATGTACTCTGCATGTAAGTTAAATAAGGAGGGTGACAATATACAGCCTTGACGTACACCTTTCCTGTTTGGAACCAGTCCGTTGTTCCATGCCCAGTTCTAACTGTTGCTTCCTGACCTGCATACAGATTTCTCCAGAGGCAGGTCAGGTGGTCTGGTATTCCCATCTCTTTCAAAATTTTCCACAGTTTGTGGTGATGCACACAGTCAAACGGAGAAGGCAATGGCACCCCACTCCAGTACTCTTGCCTGGAAAATCCCATGGATGGAGGAGCTGGTAGGCTGCAGTCCATGGGGTCTCTAAGAGTCAGACACGACTGAGTGACTTCACTTTCAATTTTCTCTCTCATGCATTGGAGAAGGAAATGGCAACCCACTCCAGTGTTCTTGCCTGGAGAATCCTAGGGACGGGGGAGCCTGGTGGGCTGACATCTATGGGGTCGCACAGAGTCGGACACAGCTGAAGTGACTTAGCTTAGCTTACACAGTCAAAGGCTTTGGCATAGTCAATAAAGCATGATAGATGTTTTTTCTGGAATTCTCTTGCTTTTCCATTGATCTAACGGATGTTGACAATTTGATCTCTGGTTCCTCTGCCTTTTCTAAAACCAGCTTGAATATCTGGAAGTTCATGGTTCAGGTATTGTTGAAGCCTGGCTAGGAGGATTTTAAGCATTACTTTACTAGCATGTGAGATGAGTGCAATTGTGCAGTAGTTTGAGCATTCTTTGGCATTGCCTTTCTTTGGGACTGGAATGAAATCTGACATTTCCTAGTCCTGTGGCCACTGCTGAGTTTCCCAAATTTGCTGGCATTTTGAGTGCAGCACTTTCACAGCATCATCTTTTAGGATTTGAAATAGCTCAGCTGGAATTCCATCACCTCCACTAGCTTTGTTCATAGTGACGCTGCCTAGGGCCTACTTGACATCACATTCCAGGATGTCTGGCTCTAGGTGAGTGATCACACCGTCGTGGTTATCTGGATCATGAAAATCTTTTTTGTATAGTTCTTCTGTGCATTATTGCCACCTCTTCTTCATATCTTCTGCTCTGTGAGGCCCGTACAATTCTATTGAGCCCATCTTTGCATGAAATGTTCCCACAGTATCTCTGATTTTCTTGAAGAGATCTCTAGACTTTCCCATTCTATTTTTTCCTCTATGTCTTTGCACTTATCACTGAGGAAGGCTTTCTTATCTCTCCTTGCTCTTCTTTGGAACTCTGCATTCAAAAGGGAATATCTTTCCTTTTCTCCTTTGTTTTTCACTTCTCTTCTTTTCACAGCTATTTCTACTGCCTCCTCAGACAGGCATTTTGCTTTTTTGCATTTGTTTTTCTTGGGGATGGTCTTGATCTCTGTCTCCTGTACAATGTCACGAACCTCCGTCCACAGTTCATCAGGCACTCTATCAGATCTAGTCCCTTAAACCTGCTTCTCACCTCCACTGTTTAATCATAAGGGATTTGATTTAGGTCATACCTGAATGTCTAGTGGTTTTCCCTACTTGCTTCAATTTTAGTCTGAATTTGGCATTAAGTAGTTCATGATCTGAGCCACAGTCAGCTCCTAGTCTTTTTGCTGAGTGTATAGAACTTCTCCACCTTTGGCTGCAAAGAATGTAATCAATCTGATTTTGGTGCTGACCATCTGGTGATGTCCATGTGTAGAGTTTTCTCTTGTGTCGTTGGAAGAGGGTGTTTGCTATGACCAGTGCATTCTCTTGGCAAAACTCTATTAGCCTTTGCCCTGCTTCATTCTGTACTCCAAGGCCAAATTTGCCTGTTACTTTAGGTGTTTCTTGACTTCCTACTTTTGCATTCCAGTCCCCTATAATGAAAAGAACATCTTTTATGGGTGTTAGTTCTCGAAGGTCTTGGAGATCTTCAGAGAACTGTTCAACTGCATCTTCTTCAGCATTACTGGCCAAGGCAGAGATTTGGACTCCTGGGATATTGAATGGTTTGCCTTGGAAATGAACAGAGCTCATTCTGTCCTTTTTGAGATTGCATCCAAGTACTGCATTTTGGGCTCTTCTGTTTACTATGATGGCTACTCCATTTCTTGTAAGGGCTTCTTGCCCACAGTAGTAGATATAATAGTCATCTGAGTCAAATTCACCCATTCCAGTCCATTTTAGATGGCTGATTCCTAAAATGTCGATGTTCACCCTTGCCATCTCCTGTTTGACCACTCCCAATTTGCCTTGAAACACGGACCTAACATTCCAGGTTCCTATGCAGTATTGCTCTTTACAGCATCAGACCTTGCTTCCATCACCAGTCACATCCACAACTGGCTGTTGTCTTTGCTTTGGCTCCATCTCTTCATTCTTTCAGGAGTTATTTCCCCACTGATCTCCAGGAGCATATTGGGCACCTACCGACATGGGAAGTTCATCTTTCAGTGTCCTATCTTTTTGCCTTTTCAAACTGTTCATGGGGTTTTCAAGGAAAGAATACTGAAGTGATTTTCCTTTCCTTTCTCAGTGGGCCACGTTTTGTAAGAACTCTCCACCATGACCCTTCACGGCGTGGCTCATAATTTCATTGAGTTAGTCAAGGCTGTGCCCCATGTGATTAGAGTGATTAGTTTTCTGTGATTGTGGTTTTCAGTTTGTCTGTCAGGAGCTGGTAATGTGTAGGGTAAACATGGACAGGGTCACAAAAGAACAATAAGTGAACTCAAGAGAGTCACATGCCAGATGTCAGTATAAGCACAACTTCACATGGCATTAATTTACTTCACTCAACGCACATGGAAGTGTCCCTGTAACTTGGTTGTCTGCTGTCTCTGTGCTACTTGTATGTATGACCCAAAGTGAATGCACCACCCTTAGGATTTCCTGTATAGACAGAGAGCATCTGTTCTCTTCTATAGGAAGTCCAAGTGAGATAAATATCGATTTCTACACAGTTGTTTTCAATCCTTGGAAGGAAGGTAACTAGCAACGGAATTAGTAGAGAAGCACCTAGCAAAATTAAACACCAGGACAACTGTCCAAAAAAGAAATTTAGTTGTCTGTGATACTAGTAAGTGAAAGCGGCCTTAGAGGCCTTTCAATTCCTAAAGAGAAGGTAGAACATCTCAGAGAGTCTATAAAGCTTTAATATCTGTACTCACCTCACTGTGCATGCTCAGTTGCTCAGTTGTCTCTGAATCTTTGTGACCCACACAGACTGGATGGAGCATGCCAGGCTCCTCAGTCCCATGCATTTTCCCATCAAGAATACTAGAGTGGGTTGCCATTTCCTTCTCCAAGGGATCTTCCTGGCCAGGGTTCGAAGCTGCATCTCTGCATTGGCAGGAGCCAGCCTCCTGAGCCACCGGGGAAGCCCTTATTCACTTGACTACTTCATCTTAAATTCAACATGGCTTAGGACCTGTGGGGAAGCACTTGGTGTGGAAGTTCATCTGTGCTTCCTGTTCCTGAAAGTACCATCCTGGGATGGTTGAGGCTCCTTCCTCCTCAGAGCTTTGTGGCTGGTCTATTGGGTACCTGCTTGACACCCCTCTGATCCCCAGACAGACACACTCCACTTCATATAAGAGAGGACAGTTCCTTCTGTCTTGAAGGGGCCTGCTCTTGTACTCTCTGTGACCACTCCCCATGCCTCCTGTCAAAACCAGCCAGCATGGCTTGGGGTCAGATCGTCTTCATTTAACTTTCTGTCACTCCTTTCCCATCTGGCACAGCATGGAGCTGCAGGAGGTTGAAAAGAAGGAAGTGCATAAAGAATCCAAGGATGAATGTGTTTTGATGCCTTCAATTCTCCAAGGAAGTTCTGATAAGCACCAGCCTTACAGTGATGACAAATTTAACTTTAATGAACTGGAAGTAGACGTTGATCCGGATGGACCATGTGGTTACTCTCATGCTAAAGAAGATGAAATTCCAACCAATATCTCAGGTAGCCCCCATATTATTTGTCCCCACAAGCTGTATAGACCAAGGAAGGTCATCTCTTAGGACAGGCTGTATAGACACATCTTAGTCGAAACCAGGGAAAAGGGTCTATTATGGAACAGAGACATCAGGTGGGTCAGGGAGCTTTCATTCTTTTCTTGGCTCTGGGCTTGCCTCTGTCACCCTGACCCCAGTGTCAGGCATTTGACCCAAATCAGTTTTGACAACTCTCACCCACCTCAGCTGGAAATCCACAGGAGGTATCTGTCAGAACTAGTTTGGAGCCAGTGTATTGTTACCTGCAGTGATCTAATTTTTGTAAATGTTCCTGGCCTCTCCAGAAATGATGATGATGTTGCCTCTTTATAAGGAGAGGTGATTTCCAGGTTTGGTTTTATTCCTCTCAGCCCCAGTCTCCCCTTTCTCGATGTTGGCAGGTCTTAGCTAAGATGTTATCTGACACCAAGACAGACACAACTGTACCATTGCCTCGCTTGGATGTTTCCATGCAGCAAGGCTGGGCTCTGGCAGATCCTCCAGCTTCCAATGGCCATGGCTTCTGTGTAGCACCAAAGATTGTTTTTGATTTGAGGGTTAGTACTATTCACTGGGCTATCCTGGTGGCTCAGATGGTAAAGATCTGTCCGCAATGCAGGGACCCAGGTTCAATCCCTGCGTCATGCAGATCCTCTGGAGAAGAGAATGGCACCCACTCTAGTATTCTTGTGTGGAGAATTCCATGGCCAGAGGGGCCTGGTGGGCTGTAGTCCACGTGGTCACAAAGAGACGGATATTACTGAGTGGCTAAGGCTTTCACAATTCACCCATCACTCTAGCCCCAAGTATAAATTCCTCTAAACCATCAACAACCACATAATCTGATGGGACTAAGCAGTACTACAGAAATAATTCTAGAAAATAACTCAGCTCATGTTCCAGCATCTCTGTGGAAAATACATTTTTAACTGCTTATACAGACTCAGAACAAAGGATGTTGGGAGAGATACCAGCTCAATCAGCAAATTTCCTCAATGGCTCTGGAAGCAGTCCAGTCTAATTCTCATAAGACTTAAGTGTCCTAGAATAACTTTGCTAAAGAATTATGTTCTTACAATGAGAATATTAAAGTCCTTGTTGTATATGTGATTACTGAGTAGATATGTGTGAGGTCTGATTTTCTTATTATGACCTGCTGTCTCTGAATTTCTTACTAGACAATGAAAATTATCACAAGCAAGTGAGTGGACAAGAGCTCACATTTCCCAGGTAATTTGAAGATCTGTGGGCTGTGAATGTCAGTGGTGACAGCAAGAGACTTCAGATCCAGAGAAAAATAGAAAGTAGCCTATGTAACTCTTTCATCTATTCATTCAACAACAATTATCTCTTTAACAACGTTGTCTATTTATGTTTCACATGTTTTTGCATTTCAATTTTTTAATCCTTCAAGTTTAGTAATGTACAGTGAGTTGATGCAGGTGAAATAACCAAACCTAGGAGTTCCTGTGTTCATGTGCTTTCTCCTGAGTGTTAATGTAGGGTGAGATCCTACGGTCTTACACTGGTTTGGCATCAGCATGTTGGCAAATATTGGATTTCAAGGGAAGAAAACAGAATGATATTCATATTACAACAAAATATTGAAAAAATAGTTCTTGAAGGCAGAATATCTAGTCTATAACTCCTTTTTCTCCAACTCTGAAATACTAATTTGGAAGGTATATTTGTGCAAATAAAACATTTTAAATTGAATGGAATAGAGTCCAAACTCAAACAAATTTTTAACTTCTTAACAGCTGTGTTGACTTGGACACAGGATATCCAGATCAACACAATGTGTGCAGAAAAGTTTGCACCGAGGTCCCAGTCCTCTGTGTGTGCTGAGGGTCATGACTTTAGCATGCAGGGAACGTTCCGACTCCTCCTTCAGCCACCGGTTGTGTGGCCAGTGCCCGGAGAACCTGCTGGATGTTTCCCACCCCAGGGCAGCCACACTCCACTCCACCTCAGGAGGAGTTACGTCCCTCCTTAAGGGGGCTGCCCTTTTGCTTTCTGTGACCACTCTCAATTCCTATCATCAAAACCAGCCAGATCGCTTGGAATCGAGTCCGCTTAATCTGTCATCCCTTCTCCATCTGACACAGCGTGAATGTACAGGATGTGGAAAAGAAGGTGGTGTTCCCGGAATCCCACGATGAATGTGTTTCAGTAGCTTCCACTCCCCAGGACGGTTCTGCCTGCAACCAGCCTTACAGTGATGGGAAAGTTGCATTTGATGAAGAGAATGTGGAGTCTGCCGTGGATGGAGCCTGTGGTTGCTCTCATGCTGAAGAGGATGAAATTCCAACTGGTCTCACAGGTAGACTTCACTACATCTGTTAGTCTACTCCTGGAGAATTAATCCCCTTTAATAGACCCTATGCTTACATCCTGAAGCCTGGTTTGAACCAGACTCTATAATTCCATCTAAAATAAGACATTCTATGAATGAACTTTTCTAAGTTCCCTGTCATGGGTGTCCCTGTGGTAAACCACTCTACCCAAGGTGGTCCAGCCAGACTCACGTGTACCTCAGCAGCTGTGGCACAGGAGGTACCGTTCAGGCTTCCTAATTTTGAGTGAACCTCTTATCTCACATGAAATGCTTTAATTTTCATTTCTGGGTAATGTCCCTGAGTTCCTACACCTGTCCAGGGCTTTTGGCAGGCTTGTTTATACCTTTGGAGATGTCACTACTTTAGTTCACTTCTATCAACCCATAGGCTCTCTCTTTTCCTTTGACTTATCTTGTTCGAAGTCTTCTGAAACCAGAAGGTAAGCCACACTGTCATCTTTTGGTATGTTTCTCTGAGCTAAGGCAGGGCCCTGGAACTTCCCAACCTGATGAATGTCCACTGTTTGCAGCGTTGAGATTCATTTGACTTGATGGTGTATGGATTCCACTTCCATTTAATCTCAGTGTATAATCACTTATCCCATTAGTAAACAACATTTCAGATGAAAAATTCCTGAGTATTATAGCAGGCTGCGAATGTAGCAAAGTTGTTCCCCAGGAACTGTGGGGAAAAGGATTTATTTAGCTGTTTGCACAGAATCACGACCAGGATACTCGGCCAATGACATATGACATCAAGGAAATTTGCCCATTGCCTCAAGAAGGAAACCCAGTGCCTTCTTATGAGGCTCTTTCTAGGGCCTCCTGGATGATTTCTGTCTCAACAGCCTGTTACCACATTGTGAAGATAGGCACAGGATTGGGCATTTTTGAAAGGCATTTGCCTGATAAAACTCTCCTGTTAATTTATTTGCAGAAAAGCAGAATGATCATGATGACCTGAAAGGACCAGAGGTGGTTGCCCCGAGGTAATTTTGAATATCTGTGGGCTCTTTGTACAGTGCTGACATCTACACACCCTGATCCAGGGAAAAACAGAAAGTGCTGAATATATTGTGTCAGCAGTTTTGCCCACCACTATTATCCTTTTTCATAATGTTCTCTGCTATCACTGTGGTACTTCTATTATTTCCCATTTCGTATTTACTTGTCAAGTTTAAAACCCAAATCAGTTGACCCGGGTGAACTAAGTCAGACTGGTGTTTTTGTACTCAACCTTTATGTCAGGTGTGGTTTACAGAGTGAGATGCGTATCTGCTGTCTGTTTGGTGTTGCATGCTGGCGTGTGTGTCATAGTAATGTCAATGTAGTGTAAATGGAAGTGTGAAAGCCAATGTTCTGTGTTCCTGTATGTGAGGCATGACTGCACCATCAGAGAGAATTCAGTCTGTTCATCAGCCTGTTCTTTGGCCAGAGCACTGAGCACCTACTGCTCTTTCCCTCTTCTGCCCCTGTGAAACCACGCTGTGTCTCACACACAAAACAGACTTTTCTCTCTCTAATGGATGAGACCCTTGGCGTGCTTCACCACTCAAACATTCCACCAGAACCAGATAGAACTGTACAGTTTCTGATCAGTCTTGGCTTAATCTTTTGCCCTCCCTCCCCGACCAGGTTCAGCAGACAGATGCCACAGATGGTAGAAGATGGTGTCCCACAGAACTCTCTGGATGACTATTATCTGACTTACTCGGTGCTTCCTAACCTGTCAGACTCCTTCTGGCCTTATAGGAGCACAGCCGTCTTCTCACCTGAGGACCTGGATGTCTCTTATGCTTGGGATGTAACCAGTGAGTGTTGTCTTGTGATAGAACTCCACCTGGATGCCCAGGTAGACTCTGTGTGCTTCGTACTCCTCGCCTCGGGGGTGCTGAGATTTCTCCTCCCTGTTGGAAGTTCTGTAGACAGTGATTTGAATCAGACTCTGTGGTAGAGTTTTAAGTACAGACGTCAGGTGGGTCTGGGAGCTCTGCTGTCTTCTTCATTCAGGTGAAGCCTACGGGTCAGGCCCCAGGTTAGATCACGGACCCAAGGCTGGTGTGAAACACTCACTCACTTGTATGTGTGCAGGGGTCCGGAGATGACTGTATTTTTTCCTGACTCCTTTGCGATGTCTCTTCTTGCCCACAAGGCTCCCATTTTCACACTCAGAGTGCCCCTTGAATCTCCGCGCCTTCCCACAGGCGCTCACAGCCTTCAGTATTTGTTACTCCCCTGGTGTCACTGCTGGCACCCCCAGTGTCTGCTTCTCTAAATTGCTTGTCTTAGCAAACCAATCATCTGGGCTCCAGGATGCAGAGAGCCCTCCCATCACCTTGCGTGTGTGTTTCATGAAGCAAGGCAGAGCCCTGGCATTTTCCCGCCCCATGAATGACTGAAGGGTCCGTGTAACAACTAGGATTCATGTGAGTCGAGGTTTTGTTCATTCCACTCATCATTCTGCTAAAGCAGTCAGCATATGATGAGAAAAGCCTGAGTATTACAGTATTCTGCAAGAATATTGTGGACTATTCTCCAGACCATCTGGAGAAGATGAATCTTTAACATTTTACTGAGACTTGGAAGAGAATACTGTGGTGAGGATCCACCAGGGAAGGGAGATCTAGCCTGATGCCTCAGGAAAGTAAACCAAGGAGAGTCTGAGAGATCTAACTTGAGGCATCTGGAATATCCTTCTTAAAGAGCCTATCATCTCATTGCTGATATAAATGTCCCTATGGTAGTATTAGACATTGGATTATTAATTTACACAATGAGATCTGTAAATGTTTCTCAACTTGTCTGAATTTATCCATAGAAAATCTTGCTGATCTTGAGGATGAGGAAATTAAAGACATCATCTGTTCTAGGTAACTATGGAGAAACGTGGTTCTGACATCAGTAGTGACATTTGGTCATCTCACATGCATGGGAATCAGAAAGTGCTGCACATGCCTATTCCTTCCATTCAGACCACGACAGACTGTCCCTGTAACAAGGTTATCTGTTTTCACCCTTTATGAATCCCTCTCAATTACAGTGATTTTCAGTCAGTTGAGGCAGGGCTACTGATCAGCCACAGGATTTCTTGTACTCCTCTGTCCTCTCCTTTGCATGAAAACCAGGATGCCGTACTTATCTGCCTTTGTCTTTGGTCTTAAGACCTTGGCAGGTATTTCATGGCAAGAAAAGTAACTAGGGAAAAAAAAATTCATGTCCCATCGCAGTATTAGAGAAATTGGTCTTGCAGACACAAGATTTCTAAGAGTCCATTATGCTGCCAGAGCTGGTGTTCATCTGGATGCAGCATGTAAATTTCAACAAAATTTATGGTGCATTTGAAGCCGCCTTTGTGTTCTGAGGGCGTGTGTGACATGACTATGTGTCCTGGGGTGGCTCCTCTCCTTCCTCCTGAGCTCATTTCTTCTCTGTGCTCAGAGCATCTGATGCTCACTCTCCCTCACTCTCTCTCACTTTCCCTTTGCAAGTGCTTTCAGGCCCAGATTGGGGTTGTGGGTGGGGGGATTGTTATGCCTCCCTTTAAGGGACTCCCCATTTGTTTTTTGCAACATGTCCCTTAACCCTCCCATCAAAACCAATTATGACTCCAGGTTGACTAATCCCTCTTGTTTAACCATCTGCTCTCCCAACCCCACAAATCTCAGTATGGAGCAGCTGGTGGTAGAAGAGAATGAAGTCCACCCGGACTCACTGGATGAATGTTATCTGGCTGCTTCTATTGGCCATCATCTGGAAGGCTCCTGTCATCCTTCTAGGAGTGTCACCTTCCCAACAGAGAAGAGAGAAGTTTTCTTGGCTCTAGATGTAAACGGTGAGTGCTCCCAGACAGGTTCTTAGGCTCGGGTCGATTAGAACTATGTTCTCAGTTTGAACTTTTAAAAGGCGTCATGAACCTTTGCCTGCCCCAGGCTGCCCTCTGTCACCTGAACTCGTCTCACCAGCACAGGCCTGTGGTATCAAGTCAGACCAGAGAGGGCAAGTGGAGGGATAAGGGCAGAATCTCAGCTCCCACTGTCTCACCTGCAGGAATTTGTGTAACAGAGCTCTTTTTATCAAGATAAGAATCCTTAGAGTCATGAAATTTTGCTACTAATTGTATTTCTTGAAAATGCAAGCTCTCTGGCTTTGCATTCTTGATTGCAATCTGCTCCATATTTGTAATGCATGTTATATTGTTCCCCAACTCCAGATTCTTACCCCTTTGCTGCCTATCTCCCTCTGAAGCATTTAGATACTAGGTCCTGAGCATCAAATCTGTCTATGTCCTGTCATTTCCGTGAAGCCAAAAGCTGTCTCTGTTGTTCTATCCTCTAGAATCACCCTTGTGTTTCATCCTTTGTGCAGCAAAAAGGAGATTTCCATGTGTGGCTTATAGTTTCAATGTTTTACGCAATCTCAGTGGTATAATCTCATGGAAACTATCTATAACTTGTGTGTCTGATGGGGGTATTGACCTAATTTATGGGCCAGGTCCCCTTGGGTAGGAGTTCATAGGGTGTGGAAATTAAAACCTAGTATGAAATCCTTCTTGGGCTAATTTTTTTTTTGTACTTTTTCTTTAGGAGAATCATTGTTAATGTTAGGACTTTGATACATAAGATCATCTTGATAAACCAGAAGAAACTCCATTATGTATCAGACTTTATCTGACTTCTTTTAAAATGATATTGGGCATATAAATGTTGTCTGTAAATCAGTTGGTGCCTTTTCACCTTGGAAGCAGTTTCTTTCTTATTTCTCAAGATCACAGTGGTTCACAAACCAGAAAGGGAACACACAGTTATTGTGCACCTGCTGTCCTCCATGCTCTTCCTAAGCGAGCTCCTAGTGCACTATAACCCCTTCAGCCCTCCCAGGCACCCTCTCAGGTAGCTGTGGTGTCCCATGGCGGAGCCGAGGGCACTGAGGATCAGCAGGTCCCTTCACTGGGCCCAGACTCCTGGCCACTGGCAGGTGGGACACTGAACTCTCCTGGGCCCGACTCCCTGGCTCAGGCTCTGTCCTCTCCTCTCAGCAGTCAGACCATCAGTGACTCAGAGAGGATGTTGCTCACGTTTTTCTCTTTGCCCTATCCAAATGATTTGCAACTATCTTAATCTTCAACAGAAAGTTGCCAGAGGGCTGCAGAGAAGCCCTGTGGTCCCTCACTCAGACTGCCAGCTCCCCGTCCCTCTGTGCACTGTGTCCCAAGGGCAGATCCAGCGGCTCCTCGGCCCCTCCAGGTGGAGCCACAGCCCCACGGGGCTCTCTCTGGGGATCAGCCAGGGTGAGAGTCCACGCCGCTCCCCACGCCTGCCCCCAGGTCACCTGCTGTCACGACGGGTCCAGGTGGACCTTGAATTTGGCTGTGCTGAAGCCATTGAAAACTGTGGAGCTCTATCTCAGAAACACTGACCGCCGGGTGTGGGTTCCCGTGAAGAGGATCAGTGAGGCTCAGACACGTGACTCAGGTATGTGTCTGAGATGTTTATGAGTGTGTGATATGGCCCAGTCCTGGGAGTCCATTGTTCACAATGGGCCAGGAAAGGCCAAAGCCCCACAGATGGATTGAGATGAATGAATAGAATATCTAACTATACAGGATCCATCCTGCGTCTGGGTTCACATGATAACCTGAGGACAGTGTGAATAGCCATTATGCAGACATCGTGTACGAGTAGTCAGGCCTACACCGTCCTCTCTGTACAAGGAGAAACCCTGCAGAAACAACACAGACACTTGATTTTTAAATTATATCTTGATCTTCTATTGGAGGCTCTTCCCCACACTAACAGTATTGGGCAGTATTGTTGATGATTGATAAAATGTTTGGTTATTATATATTCTGTGAATGCAAAGAATGTTCAAAGCATAAGTTTAATAAAACCCATTCTCAAGAAAGGCAAATAAAATTAGATGGTGAAGTTACACAATCCTAATTAAAGACAATCCTAGACATCAATTCATAATAACATTGGAGAATATTAGTTTTGACAGTACTTTCAAACACCAAATTTGTTGATATACAAGGATTTACCCTTCAGCATAATGTGAATTATCATAAAATCTGATGAAGTGTCCTAAAACATGATGATTAATGGTTAATGAAGTTTGCCTGGTGGAAATATGAAGGGCACACCAGATTGAGAGAAGTGCTTTTGGAAAAAGCCCTGGAAGCTCACAGAGGCTCCTGGTACAGGGCTGGGGTCAGAAAGGGGCCAGCCTGAGCCTAGGAGGATTTGCAGAGGGTGTTGTGGGAAGTGATGTTGCAGAAGAAAGAGGGACAGAAGCCAGGAGCCCTGGAAAGGCAGGTGAGGAGGTTAGATCTGTGTAGCAGGGAAGGGAGGATGAATTTCCATAAACTGAGGAGCATGTGATAAAACAGGATTGGGGGGTGATAAGCCAGGTGACCTTTGAGAGTGTGGAGAGGACTGAATCAGAGAAAGCAGTTGGAAGAAGGTTGGATGAATCTTTGATGAGAGTCAGGCTCAGATGCTCTCTGGAAGACTAAGAGATAACAGACACGTGAGAGACAGCTACAGAAACAAACCCTGTTGAGGGTGCGGACGCATAAGGAGGTGAGAGGAGAGCCCCACAGCAATGGAGAGCAGGCCCTGGCGGCCGGGACCTCACAGCAGCCTGACCTGCACCAGAGGAGGGAACTTCGTGCCTTTGGTTAGTCCAGGTTCTGAGAATATGTACTCATTTCCAGTGGAAATATAAACAGATTTCATTAGGAGCACTGCCCAGGCACGAGCAGGAGGACATGGATTGAAGGAGTATACTTATATAATCTCTCTAAAGAGACACATAGGTGTTTCCAACAGGGTCTTGGCCGTCTGCCCCACTAGTTCTAGTTGCTAATACCATCCATCCCCATTCTGCCCCACGTGGGAATAGATTTTATTCTATATGTACATGTACGGGTGAGTGAAAGGGTCGACAAACATTTCAAGCAAGGAAGTTCAAAAGGGTCTGGAATGTACTGTATTTTCTCAGCTCAAATTCTAGTAGGACCTGAAGCTTTCAGGCCATATGTCTCTTCCTGTTCTTTTATTCCTGTGGGTAGATATCAACAACTCTTTCTCCCCCATGCCTAGAGGCTTGTCTAGAACCTTCTCTCTAGGCTCCAAGCTAAGGCTAATAACAGAATAAGAGGCTTGACCTCCTGTGTCACCCAAACTCTCTTGACTCAAGTGGGTGATTTCTCATTTCAAGAAATTGCAGCCTAGCACCTGCCTTCTCCATACCCCAGTCCCAGGCATAAATACGGCGCCTTCTTCACATTGATGTCTGCCATTGTTGTCTGGGTTATTGGGTGGTTTCACTCATGGACTAGGACAGCAGAAATGGGCCCTCTGGGAGGGCTTAGCAAGAAAAAGCTTTCATTGGTTTCATTCCTGAACCCTCTTTTCCTTTCAGGTGACACCTGGGAGGACTCTCACCAAGAACCTGTGAGTTTCCCAGGGTCAGAGGTGCCAAATTCACAGGCACAGCTTCAGAAATGCACCCATGTGACTGATTGTCTGCAGTGGCAGCTGGACCAGCATCTTGACTGTGGTGACAGCAAAGCCATTCTTGGTCTTTCTTCCACCAACTGCGCCTTTACCACCAACCCTGATTGTAGAAACCAAGGACCACTCTTTCTAGGTAAGAAAGAAAAGGGGATTAGAAAGCTCTGGTCCATGTGCTGGTCATCACAAAGCTGTGGGTGGAGGAGGCACAAGGCCTCTCCCAAACTCGCGGTCAGCCCAGTTGAAACCCGTGAACTCTAACAGAGTGAGGTGATCAAGAGCCTGGGACTTAGGACCAGCTCAGCCTCAGGCCCTGGTTCTGCAAATTCCTGCTTGTTTAACTGAGACAACTACTTTATCTTCCTAGGTATTTGCCTCTCTAGTCCCTCATCTGAACTCTTGAAAAATTCTATCTCCAAATTTCCTGAAAGGCTCTGGAAGCAGTTTAGTCTAATTCTCATAAGACTTAAGTGTCCTAGAAAAACTTTGCTAAAGAATTATGGTCTTACAATGAGAATATTAAAGTCCTTGTTGTATATGTGATTACTGAGTAGATATGTATGAGGTGTGATTTTCTTATTGTGACCTGCTGTCTCTGAATTTCTTACTAGACAATGAAAATTATCACAAGCAAGTGAGTGGACAAGAGCTCACATTTCCCAGGTAATCTGAAGATCTGTGGGCTGTGAATATCAGTGCTGACAGCAAGAGACCTCAGATTCAAAGAAAAATAGAAAGTAGCCTATGTAACTCTTTCATCTATTCATTCAATAGCAATTATCTCTTTAACAACATTGTCTATTTATGTTTCATAGTTTTTGCATTTCAATTTTTTAATCCTTCTAGTTTAGTAATGTACAGGGAGTTGATGCAGGTGAAATAACCAAACCTAGGAGTTCCTGTGTTCATGTGCTTTCTCCTGAGTGGTTAATGTAGGGTGAGATCCTATGGTCTTACACTGGTTTGGCATCAGCATGTTGGCAAATATTGGATTTCAAGGGACGAAAACAGAATGGTATTCATATTACAACAAAATATTGAAAAAACAGTTCTTGAAGGCAGAATATCTAGTCTATAACTCCTTTTTCTCCAACTCTGAAATACTGATTTGGAAGGTATATTTGTGCAACTAAAAAATTTTAAATTGAAGGAATAGAGTCCAAACTCAAACAAATTTTTAACTTCTTAACAGCTGTGTTGACTTGAACACAGGTTATCCAGATCAAAACAATGTGTGCAGAAAAGTTTGCACCGAGGTCCCAGTCCTCTGTGTGTGCTGGGAGTCATGACATTAGCATGCAGGGAACGATCCGACTCCTCCTTCAGCCGCCGGTTCTGTGGCCAGTTTCGGAGAACGTGCTGTCTCTTTCCCACCCCAGGGCAGCCACACTCCACTCCACCTCAGGAGGAGTTACGTCCCTCCTTAAGGGGGCTGCCCTTTTGCTTTCTGTGACCACTTTCAATGCCTGTCCTCAAAACCAGCCAGATAGCTTGGAGTCGAGTCCTCTTAAGCTTCTGTCCTCCCTTTTCCCTCTGACACAGTGTGAACATGCAGGATGTGGAAAAGAAGGTGGTGTTCCCGCAATCCCAGGATGACTGTGTTTCAGTAGCTTCCACTCCCCAGGAAGGTTCTGCCTGCAACCAGCCTTACAGTGATGGGAAAGTTGCATTTGATGAAGAGAATGTGGAGTCTGCCGTGGATGGAGCCTGTGGTTGCTCTCATGCTGAAGAGGATGAAATTCCAACTGGTCTCACAGGTAGTCTTCACTACATCTGTTAGGCTACTCCTGGAGAATTAATCCCCTTTAATAGACCCTATGGTTACATCCTGAAGCCTGGTTTGAACCAGACTCTATAATTCCATTTAAAATAAGACATTCTATGAATGAACTTTTCTAAGTTCCCTGTCATGAGTGTCCCTGTGGTAAACCACTCTACCCAAGGTGGTCCAGCCAGACTCACGTGTACCTCAGCAGCTGTGGCCCAGGAGGTACCGTTCACGCTTCCTAATTTTGAGTGAACCTCTTATCTCACATGAAATGCTTTAATTTTCATTTCTGGGTAATGTCCCTGAGTTCCTACACCTGTCCAGGGCTTTTGGCAGGCTTGTTTATACCTTTGGAGATGTCACTACTTTGATTCACTTCTATCAACCCACAGGCTCTCTTTTCCTTTGACTTATCTTGTTCAAAGTCTTCTGAAACCAGAAGGTAAGCCACACTGTCATCTTTTGGTATGTTTCTCTGAGCTAAGGCAGGGCCCTGGAACTTCCCAACCTGATGAATGGCCACTGATTGCAGCTTTGAGATTCATTTGACTTGATGGTGTATGGATTCCACTTCCATTTAATCTCAGTGTGTAATCACTTATCCCATTAATAAACAACATTTCAGATGAAAAAAGCCTGAGTATTATAGCAGGCTGAGGATGTAGCAAAGTTGTTCCCCAGGAACTGTGGGGAAAAGGATTTATTTAGCTGTTTGCACAGACTCACGACCAGGATACTCTGCCAATGACATATGATATCAAGGAAATTTGCCCAATGGCTCAAGAAGGAAACCCAGTGCCTTCTTATGAGGCTCTTTCTAGGGCATCCTGGATGATTTCTTTCTTTTTTTTTTTTTTTAATTTTTTTTATTAGTTGGAGGCTAATTACTTCACAACATTTCAGTGGGTTTTGTCATACATTGATATGAATCAGCCATAGATTTACACTTATTCCCCATCCCGATCCCCCCTCCCACCTCCCTCTCCACCCGATTCCTCTGGGTCTTCCCAGTGCACCAGGCCGGAGCACTTGTCTCATGCATCCCACCTGGGCTGGTGATCTGTTTCACCATAGATAGTATACATGCTGTTCTTTTGAAACATCCCACCCTCACCTTCTCCCACAGAGTTCAAAAGTCTGTTCTGTATTTCTGTGTCTCTTTTTCTGTTTTGCATATAGGGTTATCGTTACCATCTTTCTAAATTCCATATATATGTGTTAGTATGCTGTAATGTTCTTTATCTTTCTGGCTTACTTCACTCTGTATAAGGGGCTCCAGTTTCATCCATCTCATTAGGACTGGTTCAAATGAATTCTTTTTGACGACTGAGTAAAAATTCCATGGTGTATATGTACCACAGCTTCCTTATCCATTCATCTGCTGATGGGCATCTAGGTTGCTTCCATGTCCTGGCTATTATAAACAGTGCTGCAATGAACATTGGGGTGCACGTATCTCTTTCAGATCTGGTTTCCTCAGTGTGTATGCCCAGAAGTGGGATTGCTGGGTCATATGGCAGTTCTATTTCCAGTTTTTTAAGGAATCTCCACACTGTTTTCCATAGTGGCTGTACTAGTTTGCCCTGGATGATTTCTGTCACAACAGCCTGTTACCACATTGTGAAGTTAGGCACAGGATTGAGCGTTTTTGAAAGGCATTTTCCCGATATCACTCTCCTGTTAATTTATTTGCAGAAAAGCAGAATGATCATGATGACCTGAAAGGACCAGAGGTGGTTGCCCCGAGGTAACTTTGAATATCTGTGGGCTCTTTGTACAGTGATGACATCTACAGACCCCGATCCAGGGAAAACCGGAAAGTGCTGAATATATTGTGTTGGCAGTTTTGCCCACCACTATTATCCTTTTTCATAGTGTTCTCTGCTTTCACTGTGGTACTTCTATTATTTCCCATTTCGTATTTACTTGTGAAGTATAAAAACCAAATCAGTTGACCCGGGTGAACTAAGTCAGACTGGTGCTTTTGTACTCAACTTTTATGTCAGGTGTGGTTTACAGAGTGAGATGCGTATCTGCTTTCTGTTTGTGTTAGCATGCTGGTGTGTGTGTCATAGTAATGTCAAGGCAGTGTAGATGGAAGTGTGAAAGCCAGTGTTCTGTGTCCCTGTATGTGAGGCATGACTGCACCATCAGAGAGAATTCAGTCTGTTCATCAGCCTGTTCTTTGGCCAGAGCAGTGAGCACCTACTGCTGTTTCTCTGTTCTGCCCCTGTGAAACCACGCTGTGTCTCACACACAAAACAGACTTTTCTCTCTCTAATGGATGAGACCCTTGGCATGCTTCGCCACTCAAACATTCCACCAGAACCAGATAGAACTGTACAGTTTCTGATCAGTCTTGGCTTAGTCTTTTGCTCTCACTCCCCCACCAGGTTCAGCAGACAGATGCCACAGATGGGAGAACATGGTGTCCCACAGAACTCTCTGGATGACTATTATCTGACTTACTCGGTGCTTCCTAACCTGTCAGACTCCTTCTGGCCTTATAGGAGCACAGCCGTCTTCTCACCTGAGGACCTGGATGTCTCTTATGCTCGGGATGTAACCAGTGAGTGTTGTCTTATGATAGAACTCCACCTGGATGCCCAGGTAGACTCTGTGTGCTTCGTACTCCTCGCCTCTGGGGTACTGAGATTTCTCATCCCTGTTGGAAGTTCTGTAGACAGTGATTTGAATCAGACTCTGTGGTAGAGTTTTAAGTACAGACATCAGGTGGGTCTGGGAGCTCTGCTGTCTTCTTCATTCAGGTGAAGCCTACGGGTCAGGCCCCAGGTTAGATCACGGACCCAAGGCTGGTGTGACATACTCACTCACTTGTATCTGTGCAGGTGTGGAGATGACTGTATTTTTTCCTGACTCCTTTGCGATGTCTCTTCTTACCCACAAGGATCCCATTTTCACACCCAAAATGTCCCTTGAATTTCAGCGCCTTCCCACAGGCGCTCACAGCCTTCATTATTTGTTCTCCCCTGGTGTCACTGCTGGCACCCCCAGTGTCTACCTCTCTAAATTGCTTGTCTTAGCAAACCAGTCATCTGGGCCCCAGGATGCAGAGAGCCCTCCCATCACCTTGCGTGTATGTTTCATGAAGCAAAGCAGAGCCCTGGCATTTTCCCGCCCCATGAATGACTGAAGGGTCCGTGTAACAACTAGGATTCATGTGACTCGAGGTTTTGTTCATTCCACTCATCATTCTGCTAAAGCAGTCAGCGTATGATGAGAAAAGCCTGAGTATTACAGTATTCTGCAAGAATGCTGTGGGCCATTCCCCAGACTCTGTGGGGAAGATGAATCTTTAACTTTTTACTGAGACTTGGAAGAGAATACTGTGGTGAGGATCTACCAGGGAAGGGAGATCTTGCCTGATGGTTCAGGAAAGTAAACCAAGGAGAGTCTGAGAGATCCAAATTGAGGCATCTGGAATATCCTTCTTAAATAGCCTATCATCTCATTGCTGATATAAATGTCCCTATGGTATTATTAGACAGTGGATTATTAATTTACACAATGAGATCTGCTAAATGTTTCTCAACTTGTCTGAATTTATCCATAGAAAATCTTCCTGATCTTGAGGACGAGGAAAATCAAGACATCATCTGTTCTAGGTAACTATGGAGAAACGTGGGTCTGACATCAGTAGTGACATTTGGTCATCTCACATGCAGGGGAATCAGAAAGTGCTGAACATGCCTATTTCTTCCATTCAGACCACCACAAATTATCCCTGTAACAACGTTGTCTGTTTTCACCCTTTATGAATCCCTTTCAATTATAGTAACTTGCAGTCAGTTGAAGCAGGGCTACTGATCAGCCACAGGATTTCTTGTACTCCTCTGTCCTCTCCTTTGCATGAAAACCAGGATGCCATACTTATCTGCCTTTGTCTTTGGTCTTAAGACCTTGGCAGGTATTTCCTGGCAAGAAAAGTAACTAGGGAAAAAAAAATTAATGTCCCATCGCAGTATTAGAAAAATTGGTCTTGCAGACACAAGATTTCTAGGAGTCCATTATGCTGCCAGAGCTGGTATTCATCTGGATGCAGCATGTAAATTTCAACAAAATTTATGGTGCATTTGAAGCTGCCTTTGTGTTCTGAGGGCGTGTGTGACATGACTATGTGTCCTGGGGTGGCTCCTCTCCTTCCTCCTGACCTCATTTCTTCTCTGTGCTCAGAGCATCTGATGCTCACTCTCCCTCACTCTCTCTCACTTTCCCTTTGCAAGTGCTTTCAGGCCCAGATTGGGGTTGTGGGTTGGGGGATTGTTATGCCTCCCTTTAAGGGAACTCCCCATTTGTTTTTCCCAATATGTCCCTTAACCCTCCCATCAAAACCAGCTATGGCTCCAGGTTGACTAATCCCTCTTGTTTAACCATCTGCTCTCCCAACCCCACAAATCTCAGTATGGAGCAGCTGGTGGTAGAAGAGAATGAAGTCCACCCAGACTCAGTGGATGAATGTTATCTGGCTGCTTCTATTGGCCATCATCTGGAAGGCTCCTGTCATCCTTCTAGGAGTGTCTCCTTCCCAACAGAGAAGAGAGAAGTTTTCTTGGCTCTAGATGTAAACGGTGAGTGCTCCCAGACAGGTTCTTAGGCTCTGGTCAATTAGAACTATGTTCTCAGATTGAACTTTTAAAAGGCGTCATGAGCCTTTGCATTCTTCATGCCCCAGGCTGCCCTCTGTCACCTGAACTCATCTCACCAGCACAGGCCTGTGGTATCAAGTCAGACCAGAGAGGGCAAGTGGAGGGATAAGGGCAGAATCTCAGCTCCCACTGTCTCACCTGCAGGAATTTGTGTAACAGAGCTCTTTTTATCAAGATAAGAATCCTTGTAGTCATGAAATTTTGCTGCTAATTGTATTTCTTGAAAATGCAAGCTCTCTGGCTTTGGATTCATGATTACAATCTGCTCCATATTTGAATGCATGTTATATTGTTCCCCAACTCCGGATTCTTACCCCTTTGCTGCCTACCTCCCTCTGAAGCATTTAGATACTAGGTCCTGAGCATTAAATCTGTCTAAGCCCTGTCATTTCCGTGAAGCCAAATATCTGTCTCTGTTGTTCTATCCTCTAGAAACACCCTTGTATTTCATCCTTTGTGCAGCAAAAAGGAGTCTTCCATGTGTGGGTTATAGTTTCAATGTTTTATGCAATCTCAGTGGTATAATCTCATGGAAACACCCATAACCTGTGTATCTGATGGGGGTATTGACTGAATTTATGAGCCAGGTCCCCTTGGGTAGGAGTTCATAGGTTGTGGAAATTAAAACCTAGTATGAAATCCTTCTTGGGCTATTTTTTTTTTTCTTTTTCTTTAGGAGAAGCATTCTTATTGTTAAGACTTTGATACATAAGATCATCTTGATAAACCAGAAGAAACTCCATTATGTATCAGACTTTATCCGACTTCTTTTAAAATGATATTGGGCATATAAATGTTGTCTGTCAATCCGTTGGTGCCTTTTCACCTTGGAAGCAGTTTCTTTCTTATTTCTCATTCTTCCCTGAGGAGCAGAGAAGCAAAGGCTTTCTCAGGATCACAGTAGTTCACAAACCAGAAAGGGAACACACAGTTATTGTGCACCTGCTGTCCTCCATGCTCTTCCTAAGCGAGCTCCTAGTGCACTATAACCCCTTCAGCGCTCCCAGGCACCCTCTCAGGGAGCTGTGGTGTCCCATGGCGGAGCCGAGGGCACTGAGGATCAGCAGGTCCCTTCCCTGGGCCGAGACTCCTGGCCACTGGCAGGTGGGACACTGACCTCTCCTGGGCCCGACTCCTGGCTCAGGCTCTGTCCTCTCTTCTCAGCAGTCAAACCATCAGTGACTCAGAGAGGATGTTGCTCACGTTTTTCTCTTTGCCCTATCCAAATGATTTGCAACTATCTTAATCTTCAACAGAAAGTTGCCAGAGGGCTGCAGAGAAGCCCTGTGGTCCCTCACTCAGACCTGCCAGCTTCCCGTCCCTCTGTGCACTGTGTCCCAAGGGCAGAGCCAGCGGCTCCCCGGCCCCTCCACGTGGAATCACAGCCCCACTGGGCTCTCTCTGGGATCAGCCAGGGTGAGAGTCCACGCCGATCCCCACTCCTGCCCCCAGGTCACCTGCTCTCACGACGGGTCCAGGTAGACCTTGAATTTGGCTGTGTTGAAGCCATTGAAAACTGTGGAGGTCTATCTTAGAAACACTGACCGCCGGGTGTGGGTTCCCGTGAAGAGGATGAGTGAGGCTCAGACACGTGACTCAGATATGTGTCTGAGATGTTTGTGAGTGTGTGATATGGCCCAGTCCTGGGAGTCCATTGTTCACAATGGGCCAGGAAAGGCCAAATCCCCACAGATGGATTGAGATGAATGAATAGAATATCTAACTATACAGGGATCCATCCTGCGTCTTCATTCTCATGATAACCTGAGAATAGTGTGAATAGCTTTTATGGAGCCATGCAGATACGAGTAGTCAGGTCTACCCCATCCTCTCTGTACAAGGAGAAACCCTGCAGAAACAACACAAAAACTTGAGTTTTAAATTATATCTTGATCTTCTATTGGAGACTTTTCTCCACACTAACAAAATTGGGCAGTAATGTTTATGTTTGAAAAAATGTTTGGTTATTTTATATTCTGTGAATGCAAAGAATATTCAAAGCCTAGGTTTAATAAAACCCATTCTCAAGAAAAGACAAATAAAATTAGATGATCAAATTACACAATGACAATTAAAAACAATCCTAGACATTGATTCAAAATAACACTGGGGAATAAGGGGATACATAGTTTTGACAGTTCTTTCAACCACCAAATTTGTACAAGGATTTACCCTTCAGCCCAATGTGAATTATCATAAAATCTGATGAAGTGTCCTAAAATACGATGATTAATGATTAATGAAGTTTGCCTGGTGGAAATATGAAGGGCACACCAGACTGAGAGAAGTGCTTTAGGAAAAAGCCCTGGAAACTCACAGAGGCTCCTGGTACAGGGCTGGGGTCAGAAAGGGGCCAGCCTGAGCCTAGGAGGATTTGCAGAGGGAGCTGTAGGAAGTGATGTTGCAGAAAAAAGAGGGACTAGAAGACAGGAGCACAGGAAAGGTGGGTGAGGCGGTTCGATCTGTGTAGCAGGGAAGGGAGGATGAATTTCCATAAACTGAGGAGCATGTGACAAATCAGGATTGGAGATGGTAAGACAGGAGAAATATCAATAACCTCAGATATGCAGATGACACCACCCTTATGGCAGAAAGTGAAGGAACTAAAAAGCTTCTTGATGAAAGTGAAAGAGGAGAGTGAAAAAGTTGGCTTAAAGCTTAACATTCAGAAAACTAAGATCATGGCATCTGGTCCCATCACCTCATGGGAATTAGATGGGGAGACAGTGGAAACAGTGTCAGACTTTATTTTGGGGGGCTCCAAAATCACTGCAGATGGTGACTGCAGCTGTGAAATTAAAAGACGCTTACTCCTGGGAAGGAAAGTTATGATCAACCTGGATAGCATATTAAAAAGCAGAGACATTATTTGCTAACAAAGGTCCATCTGGTCAAGGCTATGGTTTTTCCAGTGGTCATGTATGGATGTGAGAGTTGGACTTGAAGAAAGCTGAGCGCCAAAAAATTGATGCTTTTGAGCTATGGTGTTGGAGAAGACTCTTGAGAGGCCCTTGGACTGCCAGGATATCCAACCAGTCCATCCTAAGGGAGATCAGTCCTGGGTGTTCATTGGAAGGACTGATGCTGAAGCTGAAACTCCAGTACTTTGGCCACCTCATGCGAAGAGTTGACTCATTGGAAAAGACCCTGATGCTGTGAGGGATTGGGGGCAGGAGGAGAAGGGGACAACAGACCATGAGATGGCTGGATGGCATCACCGAATCGATGGGCATGAGTATGAGTAAACTCTGGGAGTTGGTGATGGACAGGGAGGCCTGGCATGCTGCAATTCCTGGGGTCGCAAAGAGTCGGACATGACTGAGCGATGGAACTGAACTGAGACAGGTGACCTTTGAGAGTGTGGAGAGGACTGAATCAGACAAAGCAGTTGGAAGGAGGTTGGATGAATATGATGAGAGTCAGACTCAGATGCTCTCTGGAAGACTAAGAGATAACAGACACATGAGAGACAGCTACAGAAACAAACCTTGTTGAGGGTGCGGATGCATAAGGAGGTGAGAGGAGAGCCCCACAGCAATGGAGAGCAGGCCCTGGCGGCCGAGACCTCACAGCAGCCTGAGCTGCACCACAGGAGGGAACTTCATGCCTGGTTAGCCCAGGTTCTGAGAATATGTACTCATTTCGCAGTAGAAATATATAAACAGATTTCATCACGAGCACTGTCGAGGCACCAGTGGATGGACGTGTATTGAAGGAGTGTACTTATATAATCTATTTAAAGAGACACAAAGTTGTTTCCAACAGGGTCGCAGCCCTCTCCCCCACTAGTTCTAGCTGCTAATACCATCCACACCCATTCTGCCCCACGTGGGAATAGATTTTATTCTATATGTACATGTACAGTGAGTGGAAGGGTAGACAAAAATTTCAAGCAAGGAAGTTCAAAAGGGTCTGGAATGTACTGTATTTTCTCAGCTCAAATTCTAGTAGGACCTGAAGCTTTCAGGCCATATGTTTCTTCCTGTTCTTTTATTCCTGTGGGTAGATATCAACAACTCTTTCTCCCCCATGCCTAGAGGCTTGTCTAGAACCTTCTCTCTAGGCTCCAAGACTAATAAGGCTCATAACAGAATAAAGGCTTGACCTCCTGTGTCACCCAAACCCTCTCGACTCAAGTGGGTGATTTCTCATTTCAAGAAACTGCAGCCCAGCACTGCCTTCTCCACACCCCAGTCCCAGGCATAAATACGGCGCCTTCTTCACATTGATGTCTGCCATTGTTGTCTGCGTTATTGGGTGGTTTCACTTATGGGCTAGGACAGCAGAAATGGGCCCTCTGGGAGGGCTTAGCAAGAAAAAGCTTTCATTGGTCCAACGAACCCTCTTTTCCTTTCAGGTGACACCTGGGAGGACTCTCACCAAGAACCTGTGAGTTTCCCAGGGTCAGAGGTGCCAACTTCACAGGCACAGCTTCAGAAAAGCACCCACATGACTGATTGTCTGCAGTGGCAGCTGGACCAGCATCTTGACTGTGGTGACAGCAAAGCCATTCTTGGTCTTTCTTCCACCAACTGTGCCTTTACCACCAACCCTGATTCTGGAAACCAAGGACCACTCTTTCTAGGTAAGAAAGAAAAGGGGATTAGAATGCTCTGGTCCATGTGCTGGTTATCACAAAGCTCTGGGTGGAGGAGGCAGAGGGCCTCTCCCAAACCCTCTGTCAGCCCAGTTGAAACCCGTGACACTCTACCAGAGTGAGGTGATCAAGAGCCTGGGACTTAGGACCAGCTCAGCCTCAGGCCCTGGTTCTGCAAACTCCTGCTTGTTTAACTGAAACAACTTATTTATCTTCCTAGGTATTTGCCTCTCTCATCCCTCAACTGAACTCATGAAAATTCTATCTCCTTTGCATGATTGTTGGGAATCTTAAACAATATAATGTCCAGGGCATCTGATTCGCTAAAATTTGTTTGATTACCACTATGAATATATAATGTCTAAGCATTGTGTCTTTCTGGTGCTTTAACGCTTACAAAATGATTGCACAATGGTTGTTTCCTCTATGGTAGCATAAGCTTTATGGTCTCCGCTTTCTCTAAACCCCATCTTCCCTTGCTTTCTCAGGAAGGTAGCTTGGCCAGTGTTTTCCTCTCCTTTCAACATCTGTCATCAAGGCAATTTACTCCTGTTGGGTGCTCCCAGGAACAGTGTATTAGCAACATGCAATTGGAGTGTAAACACTGGCCCTGCAACTCAGTCCCATGTTGGCTTTTCATATCCAGTTTCTTTTCCTCATTTTCCCCTCATTTTGAAATAAAGGGCTACCCTCATTCTTGAAGTGCACCCATCAGTCTCTTTTGTGACCCTCCATTTAAGTCATTCTCTCCACTCATCTCCTTTTCCGTCTCCTAGTCTTCCTCTCCTCTGGATCCACCTCTGTTCAAGTTTCCTTCAAAGAGCTTTCAGACCCTCACATCCATTTCATCTGGGACATATTCATCCTTACCCTCCCTCGCTCTCCATATCCTCCACTGGAGCCTGGGGCTGCCTGGTGCTCCTCCCTCAGGCTGTGGCTTCATGTGAGGATCCAGGAGAGACCCACGTCCTCAGGTGGAGCTGAGCTGAGAAGGAGCCCCCTGGTGCAGCACCCAGAGTCTCACGGAAAGTGCTCAGGGAGGGAGGGGTGCAGAGCCTGACAAGAGCCAGTAGGTCTTGTGGTGTTTATTGTCTCCTCTTCCGCTTGTCTCTCCTTTTCTTGTGCTTGGTCTCCCACATTCTCAGCCAAGACTGAACCCCACTGGCTCAGTCACTCTGTTTCCTGCTCACCTTCCATGGAGACCTGAGCATAAATCCAGGCTTCACAGCATATTTTGCAGCAAAGCGTAGTCTTAATGCCCTTTACTTTCACACCCCTTCACACTGTGACTCCCATCTGCTCCCCCCCCCATATCTCCTAGTTCCTGTCACCAAATAGAGCTTCTTTCTCATTCTTCTTATTTTTCTATTTTCTTTTCCAAATTCAACTCATCAGGAAGCCAACAGAATGATCCATTCAATAGCTCAAATCCTTCATTCATTTATTCCATCACAAACACACTCACCTGTGAGTTTTCTTCCATTTTTATCATATCATCTATGCCTTATATAAATTATGTATAAATATCATGTATAGTGTGTGTCCATATATATGAAGTGTATATTGATGCACATTTAAAAGTTTTCCAATTTAGACTTCCCCACTTCTTTTCTCTCATGAGGTTCTCCTTCAACTTCCACTTTCCTTCATCTCTTCCCTCCCAACAGTACAAACTACATCCTGTAGGAGTTTCTTGCCTTTGTCTTTTCTACCTAGGAATTTTTGGTTGTCATCCATTTTATTTTCCTTGCTCATTTTTGGCATTTGGAAACACGTTTGCCCTGTGGCACACTTAGCAATACTGGGTAGTATGAGGAAGATCAGCAAAAAAGAAAATATAAAAATATCTCCATTGCTTCACCTACCCATGGGCTTTCATTTGGCCTTTCTTGTTCCTGGACACTTTTGGTATATGATGTCCTTCTTGGGTGAAGGAATAAATCTTTGTAAATCATGAATAACAATGGATCCTGTTGGCTGTGGTTTTCTCTTCAGAGCTGGATGCTTCCATCAGAATGAAGAACCCTCGCAAGCTGGAAGGTGAGGGCTCCACAGCAAGTACACAGGAGCATCCAGTCTGTAACAAGATTAAAGGCTTAAGTGTTCTGAAACAGAAGATTCTCAGAAGAAAACTGCTGTTTGGCAAGTGGAGACTAGCATGCAGATTCCCTGGCCTTCAAGCTTAGGGTACAGAGGTAATCCCAGGCACTTCTTCCTAATGCCCTTTATCTGTTATGGCTCAATCTCCCACTAAGTTTGCTCTTCCCCATTTGTTCACTCAACAGCTGACACACCTCTGTGTGGTCTTTCCTCTCTTTTCCGTGGGGGCTGCCACCCTGCAGTGGCCTTCCCTCTCACTCTCCTGTTTCCACTCTGACCCGTACTGTTTCCCCACTGCTACCATCCTCATATTCCCTCTGACCTTTCCTATTAGCCACAAGGAAGCCCAGATCCATGGTCCTCCTCATCAGAAGAGCGGCATTTAAGCCACTGAAAACATTGGCCTTCAATCACACACATTCTTGGTTTCCTCACCTGACTTTCCCCCTTTGCCTCCAAGTCCACTGCCTCTTTCTTTCAGGATCACGTCTGAAGGAATCACTCACATGTGAGTTGGCTTCTGGAGAAATGAACCTAGGGCAGTCCTTAACCCTCAGCTTTTCCACCTGAATAAGAAATGCCAGAGCTGAAGGAAAAAGCCTTGATTACTAAAATAAAAGAAGAACCTGGGTCATAGGTGGGAGTGCTGGACTGGCCTCAGTCATGATTCCCCTCAGGCCCTGATGGGCAGAACTTTGCTAATGTGCAGGGGCTTCCAGGAACTCACTGGAGCTGGCATTAGGGGGAGGGCAGTAAATGGCCCCCTAAAGGGACACTGGGGAAAAGGAGATAGAGAAGCCAGGTTTTCAAAATACACAGAGCGTGAGATGGACAGCGCTCGGACCTCTCCAGTTTACTCACATTATTCCTTCTCAGTATTAGTCAAAGCCCAGAAAAATGAACTGAGTTGAAGTCTGAGGCCAGGGAATGTAGGACAGCATTATACTGAATTAACTTGGGCCACATTTATGAAGACCCAGGGAGATACACAAGAATACAAGGGAATCATTGCTTCTGACCATCCAATTGAGAAGGCCAATTATATATGAGAGTAACAGAAAAAGACCAAAACATCTTTAGGGCCAGTGGGGAGAAGTCCATATTGGACTAGAAGGAGAAAATAAAAAGAGTGATGTGAAATAGTGTAGTCTAGTGTGTAGTTCTAAATCATGCTATTGTAAAATGAAAACGGATTGGGTTTTGAGCTAACATGAATGCCTTAACCCAATCCATTGAAATTCTGATTTTAAAGTTCTGAGGATGAGGTTTGGATATCAGTATCTTTCAAAGCTCTGCTAATATGCATCAAGGATCAGAGGACAGTGGACCGGATAGGATATAAGTAACCAATATGGCAATGGCCTATGAGTGGCTGCTTCCTCAAAAAGCTGAATATCAACAATTAAGGGAATTTGCATTCTTCTCTCAACAGAACTATTTTGTACAGCCTGGAGAAGAGAAAAGAGAGAAAAAGAGATGTAGATAGTTAAGTTAGATATATAATCTCTCTGTTTGGATTCAAGTGTCTCAAAATTTTCATAGTACAATTTACAAGAAAACAAACAAACAAACAAAAGAACATTACAAATGCCTCAAAGTATAAAATCAACCCTCCCCTTGCCACAAGAATGCAGTTTAGTATTTCCTTTTCAAATGTTAAAATGCAACTTGCAGTTAGCTATTCACTAGATGTGTTTCACAGACTACTAACTGGTTCAGAAGAGCAGATGCAACAAAGTTTTTTTCATTGAATATATTCTTTATGCAAAAGCCCCCTAATGAGTATTAGGCTTTACCCTGCTATGTTTACCCTTTTACATACCCATCTATCAGTTCAGTTAAGTTCCTCAGTTGTCTCCAAATCTCTGCGACCCCATGGACTGCAGCAGGCCAGGCTTCTCTGTTCACCACCAACTCCCAGAGCTTGCTCACATTCATGTCCATTGAGTCGGTGAGGCCATCCTACCATCTCATCCTCTTTTGTCCCCTTCTCCTCCTGCCTTCAATCTTTCCCAGCATCAGGGTCTTTTCCTGTGAGTCAGTTCTTCACATCAGGTGGCCAAAGTATTGCACTTTCAGCTTCAGCATCAGTCCTTCCAATGAACATTCAGGACTGATTTCCTTTAGGATGGACTGGTTGGATCTCCTTGCAGTCTAAGGGACTCTCAAGAGTCTTCTCCAACACCATCGTTCAAAAGCATCAATTCTTTGGCACTCAGCTTCCTTTATGGTCCAACTTTCACATCTATACATGACTACTGAAAAACTCTAACTTTGACTAGATGGACCTTTGTTGGCAAAGTCACATCTCTGCTTTTTAATATGCTGTCTCAGTTTATCATAACTTTCCTTCCAAGGAGTAAGAGTCTTTTAAATTCATGGCTGCAGTCACCATCTGCAGTGATTTTGGAGCCCAAGAAAATTAAGTCTGTCTCTCTTTCCATTGTTTCCCCATCTATTTGCCATGACGTGATGGGACCAGATGCCATGATCTTCGTTTTTTTGAATGCATAGTTGTAAGCCACACTTTTCACTCACCTCTCACTTTCGTCAAGAGGCTTTTTAGTTCCTCTTTGCTTTCTGCCATAAGGGTGGTGTCATCTGCATATCTGAGGTTATTGATATTTCTTCTGGCAATCTTGATTCCAGCTGTGCTTCATCCAGCCCAGCATTTCACATGATGTACTCTGGATTTAAGTTAAATAATCAATATGAGTATATACAGCCTTGACATCCTCCTTTCTCAATTTGGAACCATACTGTGTTCCATGTCCAGTTTTAATGATGCTTCTTGAGCTGCATACAGGTTTCTCAGGAGGCAGCTAAGGTGGTCTGGTATTCCCATCTCTTTAAGAATTTTCCATACTTTGCTGTGATCCTCACAGTCAAAGGCTGTGGCCTAGTCAAGAAAGCAGAAGTAGGTGTTTTTCTGTACACTAGCATAAAATACTAGGAGAGACTCTTTCTTAGAGAAAAGTTTGGGAAAAAGGTGATGAGAATTTAGTATAACTAAAGTGAATGCTGTTTCACTTCAGAGTTTGATTTGTGTAGATGTCAAGGATATTCCTAGAAATGCCTTAAGGTAGATCCAGCATGAAATCACCTTCATAGCATTTTGGTGTCCACAGGATGCAAATGGGTTGAGACACAGTTCCACTCCCTGCTCTCTTTTTGCCCATTTTATTTTGAGTTTCCCCCCTTTCCATTCATTCCTCAGTCTCTTTGGAGCAGGATTTCCCTGGAACGCCTTATTCCTGTCCAGGAGGATGACCAAACAGCCTCTATTAACTGTTGACTCCTCCAGATGGGAGCTTTCCTCTCTTCTCTACCTTCCCGCAAATGTGTAGGAAGGGCCTGTGGCCTGGGTTGTCAGTAACAAGTCATGTGGTTTTGGATAGTCCTTAGACCTTGAAAACATAGCTCCTCCCCTCTAAATTATGCAACTGGACTTGCATACATTCTGAGGTCCCTTTTGGTGCTCACATCCAGGACTCTCCGGTAGCCTGATTCTCCTCCTCAGAGGGCAGGGATGAAGATGTAGAAGAGGGTCCTTTCTCAATGAGGATCCTCTGCTCCCATAGCAGTCTATTTCCAGCTGTGTATGAGGGACGCTCAGCACGTCCATCCCTGAATGTGTGGGAAAGCGTACAGATGAAGGGGATTCAGAGTGAAAGGACTGTTGAGGATTGAGCGGTGGGGATCCAGTTAAGGCTCTGAAGCAGCTCTGAGCTGAGACATCACCAAGCTCAGGTGGGGTGAGGAGGGGTCCTTTGATGCTGCACCACAGACTAGAGGAAAGTTTAGGGAGGTGTTCCTTCTAAATCATGGATCTCACTTTCCTCTCCAGCCAGCCTATGCTCTCCCTTCAGCTCGTCCTGTCAACAGCTCTATCTGCCCCTGGCCCCAGTCACCATGTGGCCAACCCTCCAGTCTCAGCAGGACCTAAGAAACACTCACATTGCTTCTCTCCCTCTCTCTGTCTTTCACAGATACCAATTACTTTCGAAACTAAGGAAAGATATTGTCAATTTGAGAAACCACACTATAAAATGTACCTTTTCCATTTGATGCAAAAAAAATCTACGACAGCAACTCAATTTAAACCTCAGCAACACTGGAGGGATCCTTTCCTGAGAATGAGCATCCCAACCGACAACCACGCTCCACACCCCAAGGGACAGAATTGATGGGAGTCATCCCAGTCATCAGCCTCGGAATGTAATCCTCAGTAATGTGATCAGTGCTTTGATGGATACACAGTTTGGAAAGACCTTGACTTGTGCACCTCTAAATATTCATCCTCCACACACCAGCATGGGAACAAGTGGAAGAAGACAACATATCATCCCGGTCATTCTTTGCCACCAGATGGACTGTGCTCAAAGCAGACAGCATTTACTATGCATTGTTCTTGCTGAAAGTGTTTGTCCTGTGTTTACTATTGAGGTAGATATCAGATAACTGCAGAATTTAGACCTTTGAACCAGACAACTGGCCTGTCTTTCTTCAAACAGTCGATGTTTGCACCAAAAAGACAGCAAAAAGGAGAAGAGGTGTTTGAGGTTCCAAAGGACTAAAAAGATCGTGTTACTTTATTTCTTTAGTCCTTTGGAACCTCAGACATCTCCTCAGCTTCTTGTAGTTGTCTTTGATGGTCGTGACATTGACTTGTTTGCAGAGGATAGGTCAGCTGTCTACTCAAAGGTCTACATTTTGCAGTTGTCTGATCATTTCCTCATGAGTAAATTCAGGTGAACCCTTTTTGCCAGGAACACCATCTAGTACATGCTGTGTGCTTCCTAGTGCAGCCTGTTTGGAGGCTAAGAGTGTCCACTTTACCTGTCACCACTATCATTATTTTAGCATTGAACACTGTTATGCAGAGGCTTAGAAGATCTGTTCATTGAAAAGACAGGCTTTTGTGTCTGTAATGAGTAATTTGATGAGTGGTATTTTGAGAGTGTATGAATATCATATTCTATGATGCTCTTTCTGTAAAAATTTTACCATCCTTTATTGATCCCTGATGTGTGTCAGTTATCATATCTGTGGTATTGCCAGCTTTGTGCTGTGGAAAAGACAATCCCTACCCCTAACATATTATTAAAAATATTTTTGTGTTTCTCTGTGGACCCATGCTTTTTTAAAATTCAGTGTTATAATCCCTTATTTTCTTACATTTATTTTTAATTGGAGGCTAACTGCTTTACACTGTTGTGCTGGTTTCTGCCATACACCAGTGGGAATCAAATGTAAGTATAAATATGTCCCCTCCTTCTTGAACCTCCTTCCCACCCCTCCCCCACCCACAGTCCATTATTAACATGATTGATTTTATTAATATAAAGACTCTGTTTCTCATGTGCCGTGCTGTGCTTAATTGCTCAGTCGTGTCCGACTCTTTGCACCCCCATGGACTGTAGCCCCCCTGGCTCCTGTGTCCATGGGGATTCTCCAGGCAAGAATACTGGAGCGGGTTGCCATGCTCTACTTCAGGGGATCTTTCTAACCCAGGGATCGAACCCAGGTGTCTCCCATTGCAGGCGGCTTCCACCAGGGCAGACCAAGAATACTGGAGTGGGTATCCCATCCCTTCTCCAGGGAATCCGACAGCCAGGAATCGATCCGGGGTCTCCTGAATCCCAGGCAGATTCTTTACCAGCTGAGCTACCAGGGAAGCCCCTTTGTTTCTCCTATTCAGTTTTGTATCTTAAACTCCTCTCGCATCTTTTCATCTATGTTTACCATTTGTAGTAGATGGTATCTTCTGTGTTTCTTTCTCTGTGAATTTATTTTCTTTGTGCATGCATATTTGGGTGTGTGTGTTTGTGTTTTGCTTGGTATTTTGGAAGGCCTGGATAGCAAGTTAGAGCACTAACATTTTTGACATGTTAGTCCTTTAGTATTTTGTCACATGTCTAATATTTGAAGTATATGTTTTAAATGTTATCTATCAACCTCAACTACTTACTACTGTGATGATCGAGGACATTATTTGCTTTTTTCTTCTGTCTTTACCTACTTGATAGTATTATTACCTTATTGCATTATTTCAACCCAATCAAATGTATGCCCTTTATATACCATATTTTCCCTACCTTTTTTGTTAATGTGCTAGTTGGTAGGGTAGAGGTAGGAGCTGGAGGAGGGGCCCACTGGGTCCTTTCGACCCCCTGGTGGCACAGGATGGCTGTCCCACTCTGGGAGTAGTAGTAGCCTCCCTGCAGAAGTTTGAGGGTGTACCTAGGCTGCCCCCAGAGCAGGGCCCACAACACAGTGGCTTAAATCTACAATCACATTTATTCAGTGATGACCAGATGTACAAAACTCAGTTTCCTGTCAATTCTTGATGAGTAGAGTTCATCTTTAAAGATTTCTCATGATGGTATGGGAACTTATGTTTGATATACCTAATACTTTTTTTCTGTTGCTTTGATTCAGTACAGACACCTTGGCTAAATAAAAAGAACTTATCCACAATGAGTTCTATTGATATTTGAAACAAAAAAAATATTGTCTTACTTTGTATGTTCTGCTGAGATGTAGAATGTAAATTGATGTTTTTTCACTGAGGATAAAGAGTGATCTGGAACTTCAGGACATTTTTTCTTTTAGAAAGCAAGTCTTTCAGCTCTCCTAGGATAGGTCTTAGAACTGACCATTCCAGGTCTATTGCCCCTAGGTATCTATAACTTTCCCTCCGATCCTTTCTCACTATCTTTTGTTCATTTCTATTCTGTTCGATGTTTTCATTTTTAATGCAGTGTCCCTTATTAGTTTCGATAAATATGTTCTCTAAGTACCGTGTCATTTAGCCTTTTTTTTCAAAGAATTTTCTTTACCGTCAATTTTTTTTAATCTCTGCCAGTTCCAACTTCTCATTTCTTCTTTCCTATCTACTTCCATCTCATGTTCTGCATTTTTAATTAAAATATTGAAGTTTTTTCCATGTGTATGTGTCTACAAATGCTTTGTTCAGAATAATTCAAAATATGAATGCCATTTTACATTTCCCAATGTTCTTTGGGTGATTTTGAGGCAACCTTCTTATTTGCTGAAATTTTTGACTCCACCTGCAATGCGGGAGACATGGGTTCGATCCCTGGGTTGGGAAGATTCCCTGAAGGAGGGCATGGCAACCCAATCCAGTTTTCTTGCCTGGAGAATCTCCATGGACAGAAGAGCCTTGAGGGCAACATACAGTTCATGGCGTCCGCAGAGCTGACACAACTAAGCACACAGCACTCGAAAAAACATAGCTTTGACTGGAATATAGTTGGAACAAAAGTTTAAATGTCCTTCCCTGGTTATTCTGACATCTGTGTCAGCTCTCGGTCACTCATAAATGATCACTGTGTCCCTTCATTGTGAGTCATTTCCCCTTCCTCTTTGGATACCGAAAAATCTGATGGAATCCCAGACATTGTAAATGTTTGTTGGGAGCTGGATCGTTTTGTGTTCCTATAAATGTTGAGTTTTGTTCAGGGTTGCCCTTAAGTTATTTGTAAACAGTTTGATGGTCTCAGGTCTTGCTTTTATGATTTGCTAAATGGTCTGGAGCAGCTGAACACTCAGTCTAGGGATAAGAAATTCCTGCTACTGAGCTAAGACTTCCTTGAGCACTCCACTCCACGATCTCCTTAATTACAAGGTTATTATTAGTATTTCCTAGTCTACCTGTTGAGGGCAAGCATGACTGTGAGTGCCAGGCTCTCTGTTCTGTCTGAGCCTGTGGAAGCTTTCCCCCTGACTTTGGGGAGTTTTCTCCCAGGGCTGCACTGATCAGTACTTTGCTGCCCTCTGGAGGAGCCTCCTTTGCAGGGCTCTCCTGACTACCCTCAGCATCTCTCTCCTCCCTGGGACTTTGTCCTATGCACTCTAGCTCCTTTGACATCCAGGAACTTGTCCTCAACTCAGCAAGGTCCACTGGGCTGGTTTTCAGTTTGCTCCTGGTGCCTCGCTTGGGAACTCTCCACGCAATCAGTTGGAGCCACTGGAGCCATTGTTTCCCATCTCTCAGGGATCACTCCCTGTCCTTCTTCACCTGATACCAAGTCTACTGAAAATCTCTGTTTAATGTCCCCAGTCTGACTTTGTGGTTTCAGCAGTTCAGTAAACTTAGTTTCTATTAATTGTATATGGGTGTGGGGACCCTCTGAACTCAACTTGTGAAAAAACCATTAAGATTCTAAAAGAGTTCTACATGGTACAGAACACAGGTTCCCACTAAAATCTTTTGAGGTCTGCATTCGTCAAACAACAATTAAAGACTTCACACAAAGTGTCACGACTAGCAAACATCTTGCAAAGAAATCAGACATCATTGAGTGAGTGAACAACAACTGCAAGTATCTCAGTAGAAGTTTTGCCTGAGGTGTCTCAAAAGTAATCACACCCCTTCATTCAATTTCTTAAAGATTGGCTGACCTGCCTCTTGAGAAACCTGTATGCAGGTCAGGAAGCAACATTTAGAACTGGACATGGAACAGACTGATTCCAAATAGGAAAAGGAGGACATCAAAGCTGTATATTGTCACCCTGCTTATTTAACTTATATGCAGAGTACATCATGAGAAACGCTGGACTTGATGAAGCACAAGCTAGAATCAAGATTGCAGGGAGAAATATCAATAACCTCAGATATGCAGATGACACCACCCTTATGGCACAAAGTGAAGAACTAAAAATTCTCTTGATGAAAGTGAAAGAGGAGAGTGAAAAAGTTGGCTTAAAACTCAACATTCAGAAAACTAAGATCATGGCATTCAGTGCCATCACTTCATGGCAAATAGATGGGGAAACAGTGGAAACAGTGGCTGACTATTTCTCTGGGCTCCAAAATCACTGCAGATGGTGATTGCAGCCATGAAATAAAAAGACACTTACTCCTTGGAAGGAGAGTTATGACCAACCTCGATAGCATATTAAACAGCAGAGACATTACTTTGCCAACAAAGGTCCGACTAGTCAAGGCTATGGTTTTTCCAGTGGTCATGTATGGATGTGAGAGGTGGACTATAAAGAAAGCTGAGCGCTGAAGAATTGATGCTTTTGAAATGTGGTGTTGGAGAAGACTCTTGAGAGTCCCTTGGACTGCAAGGAGATCCAACGAGTTCATCCTAAAGAAGATGAGTTCTCGGTGTTTATTGGAAGAACCAGTATTGAAGCTGAAACTGCAGTCCTTGGGCCACCTGATGCGAGGAGACCCGAGTGTGCTTTCCAGGTTAAGAAGATTCCCTGGGGGAAAAAAATAGCGACCCACTCAAGTATTTTTGCCTTGAAAAAATCTCACAGAGAAGCCTGGCAAACTACACTCCGTGGGAACCACAAAAGTCAGATACAACTGAATAACTAAATCACTGCCAAGGAAACATAGATTAACTCTGCAGTTATTACTTAGTTATCAGGGGAAAGCACGCACGCAGTCCCCCACTACCATAAATTACACAGTCGAATTTCCCCTATTTGAGGAAATCGCAGAGGTCAACACACCCGGAGTGCAATGGGTGAGCCTTGCCCTGGGAGAACCACCTTCTTGATCATGGTATCTCCTCTGCCAGGTAAGTATGAGTTGACCTTCCCCCTGCCCCACACAGCCTTAGACACGTTCACTGTACACACACGCTGACTTTGCCGTTTCCCCGCAGTTCTTCCACTATCCTCCGTACTCTCTCCTTTCCCACACCCCGTCAGTCCCTCCAAATAACTCTTCTAAAAAAAATATCCAACAAAATCTCATGAAAATTTCCGTAAGGAGGGAAGTGGCTCGCTAGGAACAGGACCACTTCGCTGCAAGATTTACATAAACCAACCCCATTCGGGACCTCTAAGGCGGCTCCTCTTCTTCAACCCAACCCACCCCTGTGGAGATGACCAATGGCGAGTCCCCTGTGACGGGAAGTGACGTCATGACTTCATCAACCTTAGCAATGGACATACTTACAACGATAGAGGAGACCTGGGGCGTCTTTGGTGGCTCAGGCGGTAAAGCGTCAGTTTACAATCCGGGAAACCCGGGTTCGATTCCTGGGTTGCGAGGGTCCCCTGAAGAAATGGCTAACCCACTCCAATACTCTTGTCTGGAAAAATCCATAGACGGCGGATCCTGGTAGGCTACAATCTATGGGCTTGCAAAAAGTCCAACACGACTCAGCAATATAACCTTCACCGTTTAAATGAGACATACACGGGTTTTTATTTCTTTGCACTTTAAAATTTTTATTTTTTATTTGGGTATAGCCAGTTAAAATGTTGTGGTAGTTTCAGGTGAATAGCGAAGGGATTCAGCCATATACATACATGGAGATACGGATGGATTTTGCCAGCCTCCTCGGAGTCTGACCCTTCGGGCTGGATTGCACGCCGAGGAGAGAAATTTAGGGATCGTGTTTACACTGATGCAAAAGTTTTTAAGTAATAGATAAGTTGTAAAAACATGTCAGGAAGCAACTGTTAGAACTGGACATGGAACAACAGACTGGCTCCAAATAGAAAAAAGGAATACATCAAGGCTGTCTATTGTCACCCTGCTTATTTAACTTATATGCAGAGTACATCATGAGAAACGCTGGACTTGATGAAGCACAAGCTAGAATCAAGATTGCCGGGAGAAATATCAATAACCTCAGATATGCAGATGACACCACCCTTATGGTACAAAGTGAAGAACTAAAAATTCTCTTGATGAAAGTGAAAGAGGAGAGTGAAAAAGTTGGCTTAAAGCTCAACATTCAGAAAACTAAGATCATGGCATTCGGTCCCATCACTTCACGGGAAATAGATGGGGAAACAGTGGAAACAGTGTCAGACTTTATTTTTTGGGGCTGCAAAATCACTGCAGATGGTGACTGCAGCCATGAAATTAAAAGACACTTAATCCTTGGAAGGAAAGTTATGACCAACCTAGATAACATATTAAATAGTAGCGACATTACGTTGCCAACAAAGGTCCGTCTAGTCAAGGCTATGGTTTTTCCAGTGGTAATGTATGGGTGTCAGAGTTGGACTGTGAAGAAGGCTGAGCACCAAAGAATTATTGCTTTTGAACTGTGGTGTTGGAGAAGACCCTTGAGAGTCCCTTGGACTGCAAGGAGCTCCAACCAGTCCATCCTAAAGGAGATCAGTCCTGGGTGTTCATTGGAAGGACTGATGCTGAAGCTGACACTCCAGTATTTTGGCCACCTCATGCCAAGAGTTGACTCATTGGAAAAGACTCTGATGCTGAGAGGGATTGGGGGCAGGAGGAGAAGGGGACAACAGAGGATGAGATGGCTAGATGGCATCACCAACTCGATGGACATGAGTTTGAGTAAATTCCGGGAGTGGGTGATGGACAGGGAGGCCTGGCGTGCTGCAATTCATGGGGTCGCAAAAAGTCGGACACGACTGAGAGACTGAACTGAACTGAACTGAAAACAGTGAATAGAAATACAGAGACAAAATAAAAGCATATGTATATTTCATGTGTGTAAACATATGGATTTCGGGTTACATCTCAAAGTGCTACTCGTTGGACTTGTTTTCTGTGCAGATTCTTCCTGTTTCATTCTGAGGATATCCCAAGGACCATGCTTTTCCTTTGCTTACCACAGAATACAAGAAATGAGGACTCTGAAATAGAAACTGATGACTAAAATAAGGGCAAGAAAGATGACGTGAGAGAGTGAGGTTTGCTTGGAGAGTGAGGTTTGTCTATTTGTTTTCTCTTACTGCAGAAGACTGGGTTAGACCTGAGGGCAGAGAAGTGGGAGGCTGGAGAAGACAGCCAACTTGTGTTTTCCGACCAGAGAGCACGGGGAAATGGAGTAACTTGATCCTTGAGGTGCCTTTGGTTTAAGGGGGAAGGTGACTTCTGGAAAATCTTGGGGCGAACAGCAAAGGAACTCAGCATGCAGTTAACTTCCAGGAAGAATCTTGCTTTCTGCCTCCCTTCCCCCGCCCCGCCCCATTTCTAACTCTGCAATATCAGAAATAGATTCTGGCTCTTTTCATATGACATAAACTTAAATCCAGGGCTAGTAATACCTTAGAGAATCTCCAGAAAACTGGAGAATGAATTTATACAAACTGGGAGGAAGAAAAAAGGCTGATGAAAGCGAGCACACAAACCAAATGGAAAGGACACTGGTGCCTTCTGCTCAGTGACAAACCCTCTAACTGCACAGCTGACCCTGTTGGGCCTGGGCACTAGACACCACCCGTGGTTCCATGACTTCTGCTGCACCTGGTTGGTGTTCAACTAAAGATCTTGTGGTGGGGGGATTCTTCTGTTGTAGTGGCCAGAAAGAATTTTCCCAGGGCCCACTCCTGTGTCTCTCACCTCCTATTAAATGCTGGAGTATTTGTTACTTGTAGGGAGTGGCCAGTTCCTGGTAATAGATCCACATCTTAGCCCCTCAGAAAACTAAGTGTGTGATCCTCAGAAGTTGCAGAATATGGAAAATTCCTCATCAAGGGAAAGGGGGGTTCAGATAGTAGTTGATCAAGATATAACAAAGGACAGCCCTGCAGCTAGCCCAGTGAAGAACATTATAAATTCTGTGCCCCATTTGACACAGTGCAACCCTGTGTCAAATAGACCAGGCATGCACAACCCTGTCTTGGAGCATACTAGGCGTTTATCCCTGAGTGCAAGCGAGGTTTCAGCCTCTTATATGTGGATGGTTGTACCTCATCCAGTATTATTTACATTTTCTTCACTGAGAATTAAATAGCTTGAAAGTTCCCATTTCTGGGGATAGAGTAATTGGTCTAAAGCTATGGTAACAAATTCCCACTATAACTGGTTTTAAATATTCTTTATTCACTGAGGTCCACTGTAGGAGTTTCCTATTGCTACTGTTACATGTCACTACATATTTAGTTCCTTAAAACAACACACATTTATTATCTTATGATTCTGGAGATCAGAAGTTCAAGATGCATCTCCCTGGGCTAAAATCAATGTGACAGCTGGGTTGTGGTGGTTCTTGGAGATGCTAGGGGAGAATCCGTTTGCCTTGTCCAGCCTCTAAAAGATGTCCAGATTCTACTCTCATGGGCCACTTTCATCTTCAAAGCTAGTTACAACTGATCAAGTTATTCTCACAACACATTATTCTGACACCAACTCTCTTTCCTCCCTCTATATGACCTTTGTGATTCGGTGGGGTGCTCATCTCAAGATCTTTAATTTAATCACACCGCATAGATTCTTTTGCCATGTCAAGTAACATAATCACAGATTCCAGGGACCCAGGTGTGGACATCTTTGGGGAAGCATTAGCCTGCCACCGCAGCCAGAATCCTCAGTGACCACATTTCCGCTCCCTTCTGAAACTCATCCAGGTGAAAGCAAGTCAGTCCATGGCTTCTTAGCGTCAGCCAGTCAACAGCTGTGCCCTGAGCTCAGGCGCTAGAGTCAGAGAGAGAGAGAGAGAAGGAGAAAGTCTATGGGGAGCGGAATCTGAGTAGCCAGTGCCTGGGAAGTTCCTAGGGACTAGAGCTGAGAGCTGCAAATGCCTTCATGGGGGGGAGAAGGCTGGGGAGGGTGTTAAGGAACTGAATGTATATCACCACCGCCAGCACCCACCACCACCTAATTCATATGTTGAACCCTAATCCCTGTGGGGCTGTATTTGGAGAAAGCATTTTGAGGAAGATGTTGTTCAGTCATGTCCACCTCTTTGCAACTGCTGTGGCCTTCAGCATGCCAGGCTTCCCTGTCCTTCATATCTGGAGATTGCTCAAACTCATGTCCGTTGAGTCGGTGATGCCATCCAACCATCTTGTCTTCTGTTGTCCCCTTCTCCTCCTGCCTTCTATCTTTAAGGAAGTAATTAAGGTGGCTCAGACGGTAAAGCGTCTGCCTACAATGCGGGAATCTGGGTTTGATTCCTGGGCCAGGAGGATCCCCTAGAGAAGGAAATGGCAACCCACTCCAGTACTCTTGCCTGGAAAATCCCATAGCCGGAGGATCCTGGTAGGCTACAGTCCATGGGCTTGCAAAGAGTCAGACAGGACTCAAGGATATAACTTTCACTTGCATAAGCTTAAATGAGGCCATAGCCTTGGGGTCCTGATCTGATAGGATTAGTGTCCTTGTGAGAAAAGAAACCAGAGAGCTTGGGCTCCTGCCCTACCCCAGCTCAACCACACAGAAGAAGCCCGGAGAGGACCCAGTGAGAAATCTGCTCTAACATTTGCAAGCCAGGAAGAGTGTTTGCATCATAAATTGAATTGACATGACATGACAGGAACGTGACATGAGTCTTTATCTTGGACAACCAGCCTCCAGAATGTGTGAAAACAGACTGATAGTTAAGCCACCCAATCTATGGTAATTTTGTATGGCTTGCCTGAGCTGACTAATACAGGAGGTTGCTTAACCATTGGCCTGAGAATCTTCTCCTACCTGGGCCTTTGTGGGATCTGCCCCAATTTTGTTCATTTCCTGTAATTAGTACTCACAGCCTGCTTTCCCTTGTTGAGGCTTATCTGTGACTTTAGAATGAGAATTGATCACCTGGTTTAGGGTTTTATAGTATAAGTTATTCCACGTAACAATAACCTGCACAAAGGAGTTGGTTTTTTGGGGGTTTTTTTTGTAAACAGTTTTTGCATCTTCCCAAATATCAACCTGGCATGTTTTGAACAGCCAGATTGAGATTTTTGCAGAGTGACCCCATGAGAACATGTGGCCTGCATTTCCTCTTCTCCTGGGAGATTTCTGTGGTTTGGACTCTCCAGAGCCACAGACTAGGGTTTGGGTGCTGGTGAGAAATCTGTGGCTAGCTCTAAGGAGACCTAGGCAAAAAAGAAAAAATCCCTAGAATCAGAGCATGGAAGGGGGCTGGAGGGGGATGTGATAAGAGGCTGCTCTTATGGGAATCAAGGGGGTTGGAGGATGAAAGAGGTGGTTGGGCATGTGTAACTGTCCACCATGAGGTCAGGAGAAGTTCAAGAGAGAGCAGCTGCTAATCTGGGACCAGGACTAGAACTTTCTTTGCCATTCAGGCTCTGGTCATCTTCCTCCTTACTCTGCCTCTGTTTTCCCCTCCTCCTCCTTTAGAATTGACAAGGAAACATATTATCCCTTAAAGCCTTCAGAAGGTAAGACAGTCCTGTTGACATTTTGATTTTAGTCTAATGAGAACTTTGTTGGCCTCCAACAAAATTGAAGATAATAAAAGTGTGTTCTTTTAAGGTAATAAAAGTGTGTTCTTTTAAGGTAATAAAAGTGTGTTCTTTTCAGAGGCTAAACTCATGGTCACTTATTACAGCAGACATAGAACATCAGTTCAATGTGTCTATTACATTCACTTTAGAAGTTATAAGATGGGGGACATAATGAACCCTGTATGGACCTGCAGGTTGTCTACTGACAGGTCAAGCAATATTGGTACTTCTTTGAAGCATTTCATTAAGTGTCTTTTTTCCTTTCTGTTTTTTTCCCCTCAAGGACTCTCACCCTATTTCCTGCACAGTTGTACCCAACGTGGTTCTCATTTACAGCAAATTGGAAGACATTGGTGATGACACAGGTTGATTTCATTTGTTTTAGAATGGGTTCTAACCTGTAGAGGGAAATAATTTATGAAAAGTTAAATATTGTAGAATACTCCATCTTAAAGATACACTTTTTTGCAACTTTTTTTAAAAATTAGGGTGAAGCACTATCTTTTAAAGGGTGAAACACAAATTAGCTTTTTGGAATTTTCCCCAAAAGTAATTTGTGATTTGATCCTGACCAGGTCTGATTTCAAGCTATTTAATTCTCAGTGAAGAAAATGTAAATAATACTGGATGAGGTACAACCATCCCCATATAAGAGGCTGAAACCTCGCTTGCACTCAGGGATAAACGCCTAGTATGCTCCAAGACAGGGTTGTGCAGGCCTGGTCTATTTGACACAGGGTTGCACTGTGTCAAATGGGGCACAGAATTTATAATGTTCTTCACTGGGCTAGCTGCAGGGCTGTCCTTTGTTATATCTTGATCAACTACTATCTGAACCCCCCTTTCCTTTGATGAGGAATTTTCCATATTCTGCAACTTCTGAGGATCACACACTTAGTTTTCTGAGGGGCTAAGATGTGGATCTATTACCAGGAACTGGCCACTCCCTACAAGTAACAAATACCCCAGCATTTAATAGGAGGTGAGAGACACAGGAGTGGGCCCTGGGATAATTCTTTCTGGCCACTACAACAGAAGAATCCCCCCACGACAAGATCTTTAGTTGAACACCAACCAGGAGCAGCAGAAGTCATGGAACCACGGGTGGTGTCTAGTGCCCAGGCCCAACAGGGTCAGCTGTGCAGTTAGAGGGTTTGTCACTGAGCAGAAGACACCAGTGTCCGTTCCATTTGGTTTGTGTGCTCGCTTTCATCAGCCTTTTTTCTTCCTCCCAGTTTGTATAAATTCATTCTCCAGTTTTCTGGAGATTCTCTAAGGTATTACTAGCCCTGGATTTAAGTTTATGTCACATGAAAAGAGCCAGAATCTATTTCTGATATTGCAGAGATAGAAATGGGGCGGGGCGGGGGAAGGGAGGCAGAAAGCAAGATTCTTCGTGGAAGTTAACTGCATGCTGAGTTCCTTTGCTGTTCGCCCCAAGATTTTCCAGAAGTCACCTTCCCCCTTAAACCAAAGGCACCTCAAGGATCAAGTTACTCCATTTCCCCTTGCCCTCTGGTTGGAAAACACAAGTTGGCTGTCTTCTCCAGCCTCCCACTTCTCCGCCCTCAGGTCTAACCCAGTCTTCTGCAGTAAGAGAAAACAAATAGACAAACCTCACTCTCCAAGCAAACCTCACTCTCTCACGTCATCTTTCTTGCCCTTATTTTAGTCATCAGTTTCTATTTCAGAGTCCTCATTTCTTGTATTCTGTATGGTAAGCAAAGGAAAAGCATGGTCCTTGGGATATCCTCAGAATGAAACAGGAAGAATCTGCACAGAAAACAAGTCCACCGAGTAGCACTTTGAGATGTAACCCGAAATCCATATGTTTACACACATGAAATATACATATGCTTTTATTTTGTCTCTGTATTTCTATTCACTGTTTTCAGTTCAGTTCAGTTCAGTCTCTCAGTCGTGTCTGACTTTTTGCGACCCCATGAATTGCAGCACGCCAGGCCTCCCTGTCCATCACCCACTCCCGGAATTTACTCAAACTCATGTCCATCGAGTTGGTGATGCCATCTAGCCATCTCATCCTCTGTTGTCCCCTTCTCCTCCTGCCCCCAATCCCTCTCAGCATCAGAGTCTTTTCCAATGAGTCAACTCTTGGCATGAGGTGGCCAAAGTACTGGAGTGTCAGCTTCAGCATCAGTCCTTCCAATGAACACCCAGGACTGATCTCCCTTAGGATGGACTGGTTGGAGCTCCTTGCAGTCCAAGGGACTCTCAAGAGTCTTCTCCAACACCACAGTTCAAAAGCATCAATTCTTTGGTGCTCAGCCTTCTTCACAGTCCAACTCTGACACCGATACATTACCACTGGAAAAACCATAGCCTTGACTAGACGGACCTTTGTTGGCAAAGTAATGTCTCTGCTATTTAATATGTTATCTAGGTTGGTCATAACTTTCCTTCAAAGGAGTAAGCGTCTTTTAATTTCATGGCTGCAGTCACCATCTGTAGTGATTTTGCAGCCCCAAAAAATAAAGTCTGACACTGTTTCCACTGTTTCCCCATCTATTTCCCGTGAAGTGATGGGACCGAATGCCATGATCTTAGTTTTCTGAATGTTGAGCTTTAAGCCAACTTTTTCACTCTCCTCTTTCACTTTCATCAAGAGAATTTTTAGTTCTTCACTTTGTACCATAAGGGTGGTGTCATCTGCATATCTGAGGTTATTGATATTTCTCCCGGCAATCTTGATTCCAGCTTGTGCTTCTGCCAGCCCAGCGTTTCTCATGATGTACTCTGCATATAAGTTAAATAAGCAGGGTGACAATATACAGCCTTGATGTCCTCCTTTTCCTATTTGGAGCCAGTCTGTTGTTCCATGTCCAGTTCTAACTGTTGCTTCCTGACATGTTTTTACAACTTATTTATTACTTAAAAACTTTTGCATCAGTGTAACACACGATCCCTAAATTTCTCTCCTCGGCGTGCAATCCAGCCCGAAGGGTCAGACTCCGAGGAGGCTGGCAAAATCCATCCGTATCTCCATGTATGTGTATGGCTGAATCCCTTCGCTATTCACCTGAAACTACCACAACATTGTTAACTGGCTATACCCAAATAAAAAATAAAAATTTTAAAGTGCAAAGAAATAAAAACCCGTGTATGTCTCATTTAAACGGTGAAGGTTATATTGCTCAGTCGTGTTCGACTTTTTGCAAGCCCATAGATTGTAGCCTACCAGGATCCGCCGTCTATGGATTTTTCCAGACAAGAGTATTGGAGTGGGTTAGCCATTTCTTCAGGGTACCCTCGCGACCCACGAATCGAACCCCGGTTTCCCGGATTGTAAACTGACGCTTTACCGCCTGAGCCACCAAAGACGCCCCAGGTAGTTTCTATCGTTGTAAGTATGTCCATTGCTAACGTTGATGAAGTCATGACGTCACTTCCCGTCACAGGGGACTCGCCATTGGTTATCTCCACAGGGGTGGGTTGGGTTGAAGAAGAGGAGCCGCCTTAGAGGTCCCGAATGGGGTTGGTTTATGTAAATCTTGCAGCGAAGTGGTCCTGTTCCTAGCGAGCCACTTCCCTCCTTATGGAAATTTTCATGAGATTTTGTTGGATATTTTTTTTAGAAGAGTTATTTGGAGGGACTGAGGGGGTGTGGGAAAGGAGAGGGTGCGGAGGATAGTGGAAGAACTGCGGGGAAACGGCAAAGTCAGCGTGTGTGTACAGTGAACGTGTCTAAGGCTGTGCGGGGGGCAGGGGGAAGGTCAACTCATACTTACCTGGCAGAGGAGACACCATGATCAAGAAGGTGGTTCTCCCAGGGCGAGGCTCACCCATTGCACTCCGGGTGTGTTGACCTCTGCGATTTCCTCAAATAGGGGAAACTCGACTGTGTAATTTATGGTAGTGGGGGACTGCGTGCGCGCTTTCCCCTGATAACTAAGTAATAACTGCAGGGTTAATCCATGTTTCCTTGGCAGTGATTTAGTTATTCAGTTGTATCTGACTCTTGGGTTCCCACGGAGTGTAGTTTGCCAGGCTTCTCTGTGAGATTTTTTTCAAGGCAAAAATACTGGAGTGGGTCGCTATTTTTTTTCCCCAGGGAATCTTCTTAACCTGGAAATCACACTCGGGTCTCCTCGCATCAGGTGACCCAAGGACTGCAGGTTCAGTCCTTCAATACTGGTTCTTCCAATGAACACCGTGAACTGATCTTCTTTAGGATGAACTCCTTGGATCTCCTTGCAGTCCAAGGGACTCTCAAGAGTCTTCTCCAACACCACATTTCAAAAGCATCAATTCTTCAGCGCTCAGCTTTCTTTATAGTCCACCTCTCACATCCATACATGACCACTGGAAAAACCATAGCCTTGACTAGTCGGACCTTTGTTGGCAAAGTAATGTCTCTGCTGTTTAATATGCTATCTAGGTTGGTCATAACTCTCCTTCCAAGGAGTAAGTGTCTTTTTATTTCATGGCTGCAATCACCATCTGCAGTGATTTTGGAGCCCAGAGAAATAGCCAGCCACTGTTTCCACTGTTTCCCCATCTATTTGCCATGAAGTGATGGCACTGAATGCCATGATCTTAGTTTTCTGAATGTTGAGTTTTAAGCCAACTTTTTCACTCTCCTCTTTCACTTTCATCAAGAGAATTTTTAGTTCTTCACTTTGTGCCATAAGGGTGGTGTCATCTGCATATCTGAGGTTATTGATACTTCTCCCTGCAATCTTGATTCTAGCTTGTGCTTCATCAAGTCCAGCGTTTCTCATGATGTACTCTGCATATAAGTTAAATAAGCAGGGTGACAGTATACAGCTTTGATGTCCTCCTTTTCCTATTTGGAACCAGTCTGTTCCATGTCCAGTTCTAACTGTTGCTTCCTGACCTGCATACAGGTTTCTCAAGAGGCAGGTCAGCCAATCTTTAAGAAATTGAATGAAGGGGTGTGATTACTTTTGAGACACCTCAGGCAAAACTTCTACTGAGATACTTGCAGTTGTTGTTCACTCACTCAATGATGTCTGATTTCTTTGCAAGATGTTTGCTAGTCGTGACACTTTGTGTGAAGTCTTTAATTGTTGTTTGACAAATGCAGACCTCAAAAGATTTTAGTGGGAACCTGTGTTCTGTACCATGTAGAACTCTTTTAGAATCTTAATGGTTTTTTCACAAGTTGAGTTCAGAGGGTCCCCACACCCATATACAATTAATAGAAACTAAGTTTACTGAACTGCTGAAACCACAAAGTCAGACTGGGGACATTAAACAGAGATTTTCAGGAGACTTGGTATCAGGTGAAGAAGGACAGGGAGTGATCCCTGAGAGATGGGAAACAATGGCTCCAGTGGCTCCAACTGATTGCGTGGAGAGTTCCCAAGCGAGGCACCAGGAGCAAACTGAAAACCAGCCCAGTGGACCTTGCTGAGTTGAGGACAAGTTCCTGGATGTCAAAGGAGCTAGAGTGCATAGGACAAACTCCCAGGGAGGAGAGAGATGCTGAGGGTAGTCAGGAGAGCCCTGCAAAGGAGGCTCCTCCAGAGGGCAGCAAAGTACTGATCAGTGCAGCCCTGGGAGAAAACTCCCCAAAGTCAGGGGGAAAGCTTCCACAGGCTCAGACAGAACAGAGAGCCTGGCACTCACAGTCATGCTTGCCCTCAGCAGGTAGACTAGGAAATACTAATAATAACCTTGTAATTAAGGAGATCGTGGAGTGGAGTGCTCAAGGAAGTCTTAGCTCAGTAGCAGGAATTTGTTAGCCCTAGACTGAGTGTTCAGCTGCTCCAGACCATTTAGCAAATCATAAAAGCAAGACCTGAGACCGTCAAACTGTTTACAAATAACTTAAGGGCAACCCTGAACAAAACTCAACATTTATAGGAACACAAACTATCCAGCACCCAACAAGATAACATTTACAATGTCTGGCATTCCATCCGATTTGTAGGTATCCAAAGAGGAAGGGGAAATGACTCACAATGAAGGGACACATTGATCATTTATGAGTGACCGAGAGCTGACACAGATGTCAGAATAACCAGGGAAGGACATTTAAACTTTTGTTCCAACTATATTCCAGTCAAAGCTATGTTTTTTCGAGTGCTGTGTGCTTAGTTGTGTCAGCTCTGCGGACCCCATGAACTGTATGTAGCCCTCAAGGCTCTTCTGTCCATGGAGATTCTCCAGGCAAGAAAACTGGATTGGGTTGCCATGCCCTCCTTCAGGGAATCGTCCCAACCCAGGGATTGAACCCATGTCTCCCACATTGCAGGTGGAGTCAAAAATTTCAGCAAATGAGAAGGTTGCCTCAAAATCACACAAAGAACATTGGGAAATGTAAAATGGCATCCATATTTTGAATTATTCTGAACAAAGCATTTGTAGACACATACACATGGAAAAAACTTCAATATTTTAATTAAAAATGCAGAACATGAGATAGAAGTAGATAGGAAAGAAGAAATGAGAAATTGGAACTGGCAGAAATTAAAAAAAATTGAAGGTAAAGAAAATTCTTTGGAAAAAAACTCTAAATGACACGGTACTTAGAGAACATATTTATCGAAACTAATAAGGGACACTGCATTAAAAATGAAAACATCGAACAGAATAGAAATGAACAAAAGATAGTGAGAAAGGATCGGAGGGAAAGTTATAGATACCTAGGGGCAATAGACCTGGAATGGTCAGTTCTAAGACCTATCCTAGGAGAGCTGAAAGACTTGCTTTCTAAAAGAAAAAATGTCCTGAAGCTCCAGATCACTCTTTGTCCTCAGTGAAAAAAAATCAATTTACATTCTACATCTCAGCAGAACATACAAAGTAAGACAATATTTTTTTTTTCAAATATCAATAGAACTCATTGTGGATAAGTTCTTTTTGTTTAGCCAAGGTGTCTGTACTGAATCAAAGCAACAGAAAAAAAGTATTAGGTATATCAAACATAAGTCCCCATACCATCATGAGAATTCTTTAAAGATGAACTCTACTCATCAAGAATTGACAGGAAAGTGAGTTTTGTACATCTGGTCATCACTGAATATATGTGATTGTAGATTTAAGCCACTGTGCTGTGGGCCCTGCTGTGAGGGCAGCCTAGGTACACCCTCAAACTTCCGCAGGGAGGCTGCTAGTACTCCCAGAGTGGGACAGCCATCCTGTGCCACCAGGGGGTCGAAAGGACCCAGTGGGCCCCTCCTCCAGCTCCTACCTCTACCCTACCAACTAGCACATTAACAAAAAAAGGTAGGGAAAATATGGTATATAAAGGGCATACATTTGATTGGGTTGAAATAATGCAATAAGGTAATAATACTATCAGGTAGGTAAAGACAGAAGAAAAAAGCAAATAATGTCCTCGATCATCACAGTAGTAAGTAGTTGAGGTTGATAGACAACATTTAAAACATATACTTCAAATATTAGACATGTGACAAAATACTAAAGGACTAACATGTCAAAAATGTTAGTGCACTAACTAGCTATCCAGGCCTTCCAAAATACCAAGCAAAACACACACACACACCCAAATATGCATACACAAAGAAAATAAAATCACAGAGAAAGAAACACAGAAGATACCATCTACTACAAATGGTAAACATAGATGAAAAGATGCGAGAGGAGTTTAAGATACAAAACTGAATAGGAGAAACAAAGGGGCTTCCCTGGTAGCTCAGCTGGTAAAGAATCTGCCTGGGATTCAGGAGACCCCGGATCGATTCCTGGCTGTCGGATTCCCTGGAGAAGGGATGGGATACCCACTCCAGTATTCTTGGGCTGCCCTGGTGGAAGCCGCCTGCAATGGGGGACACCTGGGTTCGATCCCTGGGTTGGAAAGATCCCCTGAAGTAGAGCATGGCAACCCGCTCCAGTATTCTTGCCTGGAGAATCCCCATGGACACAGGAGCCAGGGGGGCTACAGTCCATGGGGGTGCAAAGAGTCGGACACGACTGAGCAATTAAGCACAGCACGGCACATGAGAAACAGAGTCTTTATATTAATAAAATCAGTCATGTTAATAATGGACTGTGGGTGGGGGAGGGGTGGGAAGAGGTTCAAGAAGGAGGGGACATATTTATACTTACGTTTGATTCCCACTGGTGTATGGCAGAAACCAGCACAACATTCTAAAGCAGTTAGCCTCCAATTAAAAATAAATGTAAGAAAATAAGGGATTATAACACTGAATTTTAAAAAAGCATGGGTCCACAGTGAAACACAAAAATATTTTTAATAATATGTTAGGGGTAGGGATTGTCTTTTCCACAGCACAAAGCTGGCAATACCACAGATATGATAATTGACACACATCAGGGATCAATAAAGGATGGTAAAATTTTTACAGAAAGAGCATCATAGAGTATGATATTCATACACTCTCAAAATACCACTCATCAAATTACTCATTACAGACACAAAAGCCTGTCTTTTCAATGAACAGATCTTCTAAGCCTCTGCATAACAGTGTTCAATGCTAAAATGATGATAGTGGTGACAGGTAAAGTGGACACTCTTAGCCTCCAAACAGGCTGCACTAGGAAGCACACAGCATGTACTAGATGGTGTTCCTGGCAAAAAGGGTTCACCTGAATTTAACCATGAGGAAATGATCAGACAACTGCAAAATGGAGACCTTTGAGTAGACAGCTGACCTATCCTCTGCAAACAAGTCAATGTCACGACCATCAAAGACAAGAAGCTGAGGAGATGTTTGAGGTTCCAAAGGACTAAAGAAATAAAGTAACATGATCTTTTTAGTCCTTTGGAACCTGAAACATCTCTTCTCCTTTTTGCTGTCTTTTTGGTGCAAACATCGACTGTTTGAAGAAAGACAGGCCAGTTGTCTGGTTCAAAGGTCTAAATTCTGCAGTTATCTGATATCTACCTCAATAGTAAACACAGGACAAACACTTTCAGCAAGAACAATGCATAGTAAATGCTGTCTGCTTTGAGCACAGTCCATCTGGTGGCAAAGAATGACCGGGATGATATGTTGTCTTCTTCCACTTGTTCCCATGCTGGTGTGTGGAGGATGAATATTTAGAGGTGCACAAGTCAAGGTCTTTCCAAACTGTGTGTCCATCAAAGCACTGATCACGTTACTGAGGATTACATTCCGAGGCTGATGACTGGGATGACTCCCATCAATTCTGTCCCTTGGGGTGTGGAGCGTGGTTGTCGGTTGGGATGCTCATTCTCAGGAAGGGATCCCTCCAGTGTTGCTGAGGTTTAAATTGAGTTGCTGTTGTAGATTTTTTTTTGCATCAAATGGAAAAGGTACATTTTATAGTGTGGTTTCTCAAATTAACAATATCTTTCCTTAGTTCCTAAAGTAATTGGTATCTGTGAAAGACAGAGAGAGGGAGAGAAGCAATGTGAGTGTTTGTTAGGTCCTGCTGAGACTGGAGGGATGGCCACATGGTGACTGGGGCCAGGGGCAGATAGAGCTGTTGACAGGACGAGCTGAAGGGAGAGCACAGGCTGGCTGGAGAGGAAAGTGAGATCCATGATTTAGAAGGAACAGCTCCCTAAACTTTCCTCTAGCCTGTGGTGCAGCATCGAAGGACCCCTCCTCACCCCACCTATGCTTGGTGATGTCTCCGCTCAGAGCTGCTTCAGAGCCTTGACTGGATCCCCACCGCTCAATCCTCAACAGTCCTTTCACTCTTGAATCCCCTTCATCTGTACGCTTTCCCATATATTCAGGGATGGACGTGCTGAGCGTCCCTCATACACAGCTGGAAATAGACTGCTATGGGAGCAGAGGATCCTCATTGAGAAAGGACCCTCTTCTACCTCTTCCTCCCTGCCCTCTGAGGAGGAGAAGCAGGCTACCGGAGAGTCCTGGATGTGAGCACCAAAAGGGACCTCAGAATGTATGCAAGTCCAGTTGCATAATTTAGAGGGGAGGAGCTATGTTTTCAAGGTCTAAGGACTATCCAAAACCACATGACTTGTTACTGACAACCCAGGCCACAGGCCCTTCCTACACATTTCTGGGAAGGTAGAGAAGAGAGGAAAGCTCCCATGTGGAGGAGTCAACAGTTAATGGAGCATGTTTGGTCATCCTCCTGGACAGGAATAAGGCGTTCCAGGGAAATCCTGCTCCAAAGAGACTGAGGAATGAATGGAAAGGGGGGAAACTCAAAATAAAATGAGCAAAAAGAGAGCAGGGAGTGGAACTGTGTCTCAACCCATTGGCATCCTGTGGACACCAAAATGCTATGAAGGTGATTTCATGCTGGATCTACCTTAAGGCATTTCTAGGAATATCCTTGACATCTACACAAATCAAACTCTGAAGTGAAAGAGAATTCAGTTTAGTTATACTGAATTCTCATCACCTTTTTCCCAAGCTTTTCTCTAAGAAAGAGTCTCTCCTAGTATTTTATGCTAGTGTACAGAAAAACACCTACTTCTGCTTTCTTGACTAGGCCACAGCCTTTGACTGTGAGGATCACAGCAAAGTATGGAAAATTCTTAAAGAGATGGGAATACCAGACCACCTTAGCTGCCTCCTGAGAAACCTGTATGCAGCTCAAGAAGCATCATTAGAACTGGACATGGAACACGGAATGGTTCCAAATTGAGAAAGGAGGATGTCAAGGCTGTATATACTCATATTGATTATTTAACTTAAATCCAGAGTACATCATGTGAAATGCTGGGCTGGATGAAGCACAGCTGGAATCAAGATTGCCAGAAGAAATATCAATAACCTCAGATATGCAGATGACACCACCCTTATGGCAGAAAGCAAAGAGGAACTAAAAAGCCTCTTGACGAAAGTGAGAGGTGAGTGAAAAGTGTGGCTTACAACTATGCATTCAAAAAAACGAAGATCATGGCATCTGGTCCCATCACGTCATGGCAAATAGAGGGGGAAACAATGGAAAGAGAGACAGACTTAATTTTCTTGGGCTCCAAAATCACTGCAGATGGTGACTGCAGCCATGAATTTAAAAGACTCTTACTCCTTGGAAGGAAAGTTATGATAAACTGAGACAGCATATTAAAAAGCAGAGATGTGACTTTGCCAACAAAGGTCCATCTAGTCAAAGTTAGAGTTTTTCAGTAGTCATGTATAGATGTGAAAGTTGGACCATAAAGGAAGCTGAGTGCCAAAGAATTGATGCTTTTGAACGATGGTGTTGGAGAAGACTCTTGAGAGTCCCTTAGACTGCAAGGAGATCCAACCAGTCCATCCTAAAGGAAATCAGTCCTGAATGTTCATTGGAAGGACTGATGCTGAAGCTGAAAGTGCAATACTTTGGCCACCTGATGTGAAGAACTGACTCACAGGAAAAGACCCTGATGCTGGGAAAGATTGAAGGCAGGAGGAGAAGGGGACAAAAGAGGATGAGATGGTAGGATGGCCTCATCGACTCAATGGACATGAATGTGAGCAAGCTCTGGGAGTTGGTGGTGAACAGAGAAGCCTGGCCTGCTGCAGTCCATGGGGTCGCAGCGATTTGGAGACAACTGAGGAACTTAACTGAACTGATAGATGGGTATGTAAAAGGGTAAACATAGCAGGGTAAAGCCTAATATTCATTATGGGGCTTTTGCATAAAGAATATATTCAATGAAAAAAACTTTGTTGCATCTGCTCTTCTGAACCAGTTAGTAGTCTGTGAAACACGTCTAGTGAATAGCTAACTGCAAGTTGCATTTTCACATTTGAAAAGGAAATACTAAACTGTATTCTTGTGGCAAGGGGAGGGGTGATTTTATACTTTGAGGCATTTGTAATGTTCTGTTGTTTGTTTCTTTGTTTTCTTGTAAATTGTACTATGAAAATTGTGAGAAACTTGAATCCAAACAGAGAGATTATATATCTAACTTAACTATCTACATCTCTTTTTTTCTCTTTTCTCTTCTCCAGGCTGTACAAAATAGTTCTGTTGAGAGAAGAATGCAAATTCCCTTAATTGTTGATATTCAGCTTTTTGAGGAAGCAGCCACTCATAGGCCATTGCCATATTGGTTACTTATATCCTATCCGATCCACTGTCCTCTGATCCTTGATGCATATTAGCAGAGCTTTGAAAGATACTGATATGCAAACCTCATCCTCAGAACTTTAAAATCAGAATTTCAATGGATTGGGTTAAGGCATTCATGTTAGCTCAAAACCCAATCCGTTTTCATCTTACAATAGCATGATTTAGAACTACACACTAGACATACACTATTTCACATCACTCTTTTTATTTTCTCCTTCTAGTCCAATATGGACTTCTCCCCACTGGCCCTAAAGATTTTTTGGTCTTTTTCTGTTACTCTCATATATAATTGGCCTTCTCAATTGGATGGTCAGAAGCAATGATTATCTTGTATTCTTGTGTATCTCCCTGGGTCTTCATAAATGTGGCCCAAGTTAATTCAGTATAATGCTGTCCTACATTCCCTGGCCTCAGACTTCAACTCAGTTCATTTTTCTGGGCTTTGACTAATACTGAGAAGGAATAATGTGAGTAAACTGGAGAGGTCCGAGCGCTGTCCATCTCACGCTCTGTGTATTTTGAAAACCTGGCTTCTCTATCTCCTTTTCCCCAGTGTCCCTATAGGGGGCCATTTACTGCCCTCCCCTAATGCCAGCTCCAGTGAGTTCCTGGAAGCCCTTGCACATTAGCAAAGTTCTGCCCATCAGGGCCTGAGGGGAATCATGACTCAGGCCAGTCCAGCACTCCCACCTATGACCCAGGTTCTTCTTTTATGTTAGTAATCAAGGCTTTTTCCTTCAGCTCTGGCATTTCTTATTCAGGTGGAAAAGCTGAGGGTTAAGGACTGTCCTAGGTTCATTTCTCCAGAATCCAACTCACATGTGAGTGATTCCTTCAGTCATGATCCTGAAAGAAAGAGGCAGTGGACTTGGAGGCAAGGGGGAAAGTCAGGTGAGGAAACCAAGAATGTGTGTGATTGAAGGCCAATGTTTTCAGTGGCTTAAATGCTGCTCTTCTGATGAGGAGGACCATGGATCTGGGCTTCCTTGTGGCTAATAGGAAAGGTCAGAGGGAATATGAGGACGGTAGCAGTGGGGAAACAGTACGGGTCAGAGTGGAAACAGGAGAGTGAGAGGGAAGGCCACTGCAGGGTGGCAGCCCCCATGGAAAAGGAGGAAAGACCACACAGAGGTGTGTCAGCTGTTGAGTGAACAAATGAGGAAGAGAAAACTTAGTGGGAGATTGAGCCATAACAGATAAAGAGCATAAGGAAGAAGTGCCTGGGATTACCTCTGTACCCTAAGCTTGAAGGCCAGGGAATCTGCACGCTAGTCTCCACTTGCCAAACAGCAGTTTTCTTCTGAGAATCTTCTGTTTCATGACACTTAAGCCTTCAATCTTGTTACAGGCTGGATGCTCCTGTGTGCTTGCTGTGGAGCCCTCACCTTCCAGCTTGCGAGGGTTCTTCATTCTGATGGAAGCATCCAGCTCTGAAGAGAAAACCACAGCCAACAGGATCCATTGTTATTCATGATTTACAAAGACTTATTCCTTCACCCAAGAAGGACATCAGGTACCAAAAGTGTCCAGGAACAAGAAAGGCCATCTGAAATCCCATGGGTAGGTGAAGCAATGGAGATATTTTTATATTTTCTTTTTTGCTGATCTTCCTCATACTACCCAGTATTGCTAAGTGTGCCACAGGGCAAACGTGTTTCCAAATGCCAAAAATGAGCCAAGGGAAATAAAATGGATGACAACCAAAAATTCCTAGGTAGAAAAGACAAAGGCAAGAAACTCCTACAGGATGTAGTTTGTACTGTTGGGAGGGAAGAGATGAAGGAAAGTGGAAGTTGAAGGAGAACCTCATGAGAGAAAAGAAGTGGGGAAGTCTAAATTGGAAAACTTTTAAATGTGCATCAATATACACTTCATATATATGGACACACACTACATATGATATTTATACATAATTTATATAAGGCATAGATGATATGATAAAAATGGAAGAAAACTCAAAGGTGAGTGTGTTTGTGATGGAATAAATGAATGAAGGATTTGAGCTATTGAATGGATCATTCTGTTGGCTTCCTGATGAGTTGAATTTGGAAAAGAAAATAGAAAAATAAGAAGAATGAGAAAGAAGCTCTATTTGGTGACAGGAACTAGGAGATATGGGGGGGGCAGATGGGAGTCACAGTGTGAAGGGGTGTGAAAGTAAAGGGCATTAAGATTACGCTTTGCTGCAAAATATGCTGTGAAGCCTGGATTTATGCTCAGGTCTCCATGGAAGGTGAGCAGGAAACAGAGTGACTGAGCCAGTGGGGTTCAGTCTTGGCTGAGAATGTGGGAGACCAAGCACAAGAAAAGGAGAGACAAGCGGAAGAGGAGACAATAAACACCACAAGACCTACTGGCTCTTGTCAGGCTCTGCACCCCTCCCTCCCTGAGCACTTTCCGTGAGACTCTGGGTGCTGCACCAGGGGGCTCCTTCTCAGCTCAGCTCCACCTGAGGACGTGGGTCTCTCCTGGATCCTCACATGAAGCCACAGCCTGAGGGAGGAGCACCAGGCAGCCCCAGGCTCCAGTGGAGGATATGGAGAGCGAGGGAGGGTAAGGATGAATACGTCCCAGATGAAATGGATGTGAGGGTCTGAAAGCTCTTTGAAGGAAACTTGAACAGAGGTGGATCCAGAGGAGAGGAAGACTAGGAGACGGAAAAGGAGATGAGTGGAGAGAATGACTTAAATGGAGGGTCATAAAAGAGACTGATGGGTGCACTTCAAGAATGAGGGTAGCCCTTTATTTCAAAATGAGGGGAAAATGAGGAAAAGAAACTGGATATGAAAAGCCAACATGGGACTGAGTTGCAGGGCCAGTGTTTACACTCCAATTGCATGTTGCTAATACACTGTTCCTGGGAGCACCCAACAGGAGTAAATTGCCTTGATGACAGATGTTGAAAGGAGAGGAAAACACTGGCCAAGCTACCTTCCTGAGAAAGCAAGGGAAGATGGGGTTTAGAGAAAGCGGAGACCATAAAGCTTATGCTACCATAGAGGAAACAACCATTGTGCAATCATTTTGTAAGCGTTAAAGCACCAGAAAGACACAATGCTTAGATATTATATATTCATAGTGGTAATCAAACAAATTTTAGCGAATCAGATGCCCTGGACATTATATTGTTTAAGATTCCCAACAATCATGCAAAGGAGATAGAATTTTCATGAGTTCAGTTGAGGGATGAGAGAGGCAAATACCTAGGAAGATAAATAAGTTGTTTCAGTTAAACAAGCAGGAGTTTGCAGAACCAGGGCCTGAGGCTGAGCTGGTCCTAAGTCCCAGGCTCTTGATCACCTCACTCTGGTAGAGTGTCACGGGTTTCAACTGGGCTGACAGAGGGTTTGGGAGAGGCCCTCTGCCTCCTCCACCCAGAGCTTTGTGATAACCAGCACATGGACCAGAGCATTCTAATCCCCTTTTCTTTCTTACCTAGAAAGAGTGGTCCTTGGTTTCCAGAATCAGGGTTGGTGGTAAAGGCACAGTTGGTGGAAGAAAGACCAAGAATGGCTTTGCTGTCACCACAGTCAAGATGCTGGTCCAGCTGCCACTGCAGACAATCAGTCATGTGGGTGCTTTTGTGAAGCTGTGCCTGTGAAGTTGGCACCTCTGACCCTGGGAAACTCACAGGTTCTTGGTGAGAGTCCTCCCAGGTGTCACCTGAAAGGAAAAGAGGGTTTGTTGGACCAATGAAAGCTTTTTCTTGCTAAGCCCTCCCAGAGGACCCATTTCTGCTGTCCTAGCCCATAAGTGAAACCACCCAATAACGCAGACAACAATGGCAGACATCAATGTGAAGAAGGCGCCGTATTTATGCCTGGGACTGGGGTGTGGAGAAGGCAGTGCTGGGCTGCAGTTTCTTGAAATGAGAAATCACCCACTTGAGTCGAGAGGGTTTGGGTGACACAGGAGGTCAAGCCTCTTATTCTGTTATGAGCCTTATTAGTCTTGGAGCCTAGAGAGAAGGTTCTAGACAAGCCTTTGGCATGGGGGAGAAAGAGTTGTTGATATGTACCCACAGGAATAAAAGAACAGGAAGAAACATATGGCCTGAAAGCTTCAGGTCCTACTAGAATTTGAGCTGAGGAAATACAGTACATTCCAGACCCTTTTGAACTTCCTTGCTTGAAATTTTTGTCTACCCTTCCACTCACTGTACATGTACATATAGAATAAAATCTATTCCCACGTGGGGCAGAATGGGTATGGATGGTATTAGCAGCTAGAACTAGTGGGAGAGAGGGCTGAGACCCTGTTGGAAACAACTTTGTGTCTCTTTAAATAGATTATATAAGTACACTCCTTCAATACACGTCCATCCACTGGTGCCTCGACAGTGCTCGTGATGAAATCTGTTTATATATTTCTACTGCGAAATGAGTACATATTCTCAGAACCTGGGCTAACCAGGCATGAAGTTCCCTCCTCTGGTGCAGCTCAGGCTGCTGTGAGGTCTCGGCCGCCAGGGCCTGCTCTCCATTGCTGTGGGGCTCTCCTCTCACCTCCTTATGCATCCGCACCCTCAACAAGGTTTGTTTCTGTAGCTGTCTCTCATGTGTCTGTTATCTCTTAGTCTTCCAGAGAGCATCTGAGTCTGACTCTCATCAGATTCATCCAACCTCCTTCCAACTGCTTTGTCTGATTCAGTCCTCTCTACACTCTCAAAGGCCACCTGTCTTCAGTTCAGTTCCATCGCTCAGTCATGTCCAACTCTTTGCGACCCCAGGAATTGCAGCACGCCAGGCCTCCCTGTCCATCACCAACTTCCAGAGTTTACTCAGACTCATGCCATCGATTCGGTGATGCCATCCAGCCATCTCATGGTCTGTTGTCCCCTTCTCCTCCTGCCCCCAATCCCTCACAGCATCAGGGTCTTTTCCAATGAGTCAACTCTTCGCATGAGGTGGCCAAAGTACTGGAGTTTCAGCTTCAGCATCAGTCCTTCCAATGAACACCCAGGACTGATCTCCTTTAGGATGGACTGGTTGGATATCCTGGCAGTCCAAGGGCCTCTCAAGAGTCTTCTCCAACACCATAGCTCAAAAGCATCAATTTTTTGGCGCTCAGCTTTCTTCAAGTCCAACTCTCACATCCATACATGACCACTGGAAAAACCATAGCCTTGACCAGATGGACCTTTGTTAGCAAATAATGTCTCTGCTTTTTAATATGCTATCCAGGTTGATCATAACTTTCCTTCCCAGGAGTAAGCGTCTTTTAATTTCACAGCTGCAGTCACCATCTGCAGTGATTTTGGAGCCCCCCAAAATAAAGTCTGACACTGTTTCCACTGTCTCCCCATCTAATTCCCATGAGGTGATGGGACCAGATGCCATGATCTTAGTTTTCTGAATGTTGAGCTTTAAGCCAACTTTTTCACTCTCCTCTTTCACTTTCATCAAGAAGCTTTTTAGTTCCTTCACTTTCTGCCATAAGGGTGGTGTCATCTGCATATCTGAGGTTATTGATATTTCTCCTGTCTTACCATCTCCAATCCTGATTTGTCACATGCTCCTCAGTTTATGGAAATTCATCCTCCCTTCCCTGCTACACAGATCGAACCGCCTCACCCACCTTTCCTGTGCTCCTGTCTTCTAGTCCCTCTTTTTTCTGCAACATCACTTCCTACAGCTCCCTCTGCAAATCCTCCTAGGCTCAGGCTGGCCCCTTTCTGACCCCAGCCCTGTACCAGGAGCCTCTGTGAGTTTCCAGGGCTTTTTCCTAAAGCACTTCTCTCAGTCTGGTGTGCCCTTCATATTTCCACCAGGCAAACTTCATTAATCATTAATCATCGTATTTTAGGACACTTCATCAGATTTTATGATAATTCACATTGGGCTGAAGGGTAAATCCTTGTACAAATTTGGTGGTTGAAAGAACTGTCAAAACTATGTATCCCCTTATTCCCCAGTGTTATTTTGAATCAATGTCTAGGATTGTTTTTAATTGTCATTGTGTAATTTGATCATCTAATTTTATTTGTCTTTTCTTGAGAATGGGTTTTATTAAACCTAGGCTTTGAATATTCTTTGCATTCACAGAATATAAAATAACCAAACATTTTTTCAAACATAAACATTACTGCCTAAGTCTGTTAGTGTGGAGATAAGCCTCCAATAGAAGATCAAGATATAATTTAAAAATCAAGTGTTTGTGTTGTTTCTGCAGGGTTTCTCCTTGTACAGAGAGGATGGGGTAGACCTGACTACTCGTATCCGCATGGCTCCATGAAAGCTATTCACACTATTCTCAGGTTATCATGAGAATGAAGACGCAGGATGGATCCTGTATAGATATTCTATTCATTCATCTCAATCCATCTGTGGGGATTTGGCCTTTCCTGGCCCATTGTGAACAATGGACTCCCAGGACTGGGCCATATCACACACTCACAAACATCTCAGACACATATCTGAGTCACGTGTCTGAGCCTCACTCATCCTTTTCACGGGAACCCACACCCGGCGGTCAGTGTTTCTGAGATAGACCTCCACAGTTTTCAATGGCTTCAGCACAGCCAAATTCAAGGTCTACCTGGACCCGTCGTGAGAGCAGGTGACCTGGGGGCAGGCGTGGGGAGCGGCGTGGACTCTCACCCTGGCTGATCCCAGAGAGAACCCCCTGGAGCTGTGGCTCTACCTGGAGGGGCCGGGGAGCCGCTGGCTCTGCCCTTGGGACACAGTGCACAGAGGGGCTGGGAGCTGGCAGGTCTGAGTGAGGGACCTCAGGGCTTCTCTGCAGCCCTCTGGCAACTTTCTGTTGAAGATTAAGATAGTTGCAAATCATTTGGATAGGGCAAAGAGAAAAACGTGAGCAACATCCTCTCTGAGTCACTGATGGTTTGACTGCTGAGAGGAGAGGACAGAGCCTGAGCCAGGAGTCGGGCCCAGGAGAGGTCAGTGTCCCACCTGCCAGTGGCCAGGAGTCTGGGCCCAGTGAAGGGACCTGCTGATCCTCAGTGCCCTCGGCTCCGCCATGGGACACCACAGCTTCCTGAGAGGGTGCCTGGGAGGGCTGAAGGGGTTATAGTGCACTAGGAGCTCGCTTAGGAAGAGCATGGAGGACAGCAGGTGCACAATAACTGTGTGTTCCCTTTCTGGTTTGTGAACTACTGTGATCCTGAGAAAGCCTTTGCTTCTCTGCTCCTCAGGGCAAGAATGAGAAATAAGAAAGAAACTGCTTCCAAGGGAAAAGGCACCAACTGATTGACAGACAACATTTATATGCCCAATATCATTTTAAAAGAAGTCAGATAAAGTCTGATACATAATGGAGTTTCTTCTGGTTTATCAAGATGATCTTATGTATCAAAGTCTTAACAATAAGAATGCTTCTCCTAAAGAAAAAGAAAAAAAAAATAGCCCAAGAAGGATTTCATACTAGGTTTTAATTTCCACAACCTATGAACTCCTACCCAAGGGGACCTGGCTCATAAATTCAGTCAATACCCCCATCAGATACACAGGTTATGGGTGTTTCCATGAGATTATACCACTGAGATTGCATAAAACATTGAAACTATAACCCACACATGGAAATCTCCTTTTTGCTGCACAAAGGATGAAACACAAGGGTGTTTCTAGAGGATGGAACAACAGAGACAGATATTTGGCTTCACGGAAATGACAGGGCTTAGACAGATTTAATGCTCAGGACCTAGTATCTAAATGCTTCAGAGGGAGGTAGGCAGCAAAGGGGTAAGAATCTGGAGTTGGGGAACAATATAACATGCATTCAAATATGGAACAGATTGCAATCATGAATGCAAAGCCAGAGAGCTTGCATTTTCAAGAAATACAATTAGTAGCAAAATTTCATGACTCTAAGGATTCTTATCTTGATAAAAAGAGCTCTGTTACACAAATTCCTGCAGGTGAGACAGTGGGAGCTGAGATTCTGCCCTATCCCTCCACTTGCCCTCTCTGGTCTGACTTGATACCACAAGCCTGTGCTGGTGAGACGAGTTCAGGTGACACAGTGCAGCCTGGGGCATGAAGAATGCAAAGGCTCATGACGCCTTTTAAAAGTTCAATCTGAGAACATAGTTCTAATTGACCAGAGCCTAAGAACCTGTCTGGGAGCACTCACCGTTTACATCTAGAGCCAAGAAAACCTCTCTCTTCTCTGTTGGGAAGGAGACACTCCTAGAAGGATGACAGGAGCCTTCCAGATGATGGCCAATAGAAGCAGCCAGATAACATTCATCCACTGAGTCTGGGTGGACTTCATTCTCTTCTACCACCAGCTGCTCCATACTGAGATTTGTGGGGTTGGGAGAGCAGATGGTTAAACAAGAGGGATTAGTCAACCTGGAGTCATAATTGGTTTTGATGGGAGGGTTAAGGGACATGTTGCGAAAAACAAATGGGGAGTCCCTTAAAGGGAGGCATAACAATCCCCCCACCCGCAACCCCAATCTGGGGCCTGAAAGCACTTGCAAAGGGAAAGTGAGAGAGAGTGAGGGAGAGTGAGCATGAGATGCTCTGAGCACAGAGAAGAAATGAGGTCAGGAGGAAGGAGAGGAGCCACCCCAGGACACATAGTCATGTCACACACACCCTCAGAACATAAAGGCGGCTTCAAATGCACCATAAATTTTGTTGAAATTTACATGCTGCATCAGATGAACACCAGCTCTGGCAGCATAATGGACTCCTAGAAATCTTGTGTCTGCAAGACCAAGTTTTCTAATACTGCGATGGGACATGAATTTTTATTTCCCTAGTTACTTTTCTTGCCATGAAATACCTGCCAAGGTCTTAAGACCAAAGACAAAGGCAGATAAGTATGGCATCCTGGTTTTAATAAAAAGGAGAGGACAGAGGAGTACAAGAAATCCTGTGGCTCATCAGTAGCCCTGCTTCAACTGACTGCAAGTTACTATAATTGAGAGGGATTCATAAAGGGTGAAAACAGACAACGTTGTTACAGGGATAATTTGTGGTGGTCTGAATGGAAGAAATAGGCATGTGCAGCACTTTCTGATTCCCCTGCATGTGAGATGACTAAATGTCACTACTGATGTCAGACCCACGTTTCTCCATAGTTACCTAGAACAGATGATGTCTTGATTTTCCTCGTCCTCAAGATCAGCAATATTTTCTATGGATAAATTCAGACAAGTTGAGAAACATTTAGCAGATCTCATTGTGTAAATTAATAATCCACTGTCTAATACTACCATAGGGACATTTATATCAGCAATGAGATGATAGGCTATTTAAGAAGGATATTCCAGATGCCTCAATTTGGATCTCTCAGACTCTCCTTGGTTTACTTTCCTGAACCATCAGGCAAGATCTCCCTTCCCTGGTAGATCCTCAACACAGTATTCTCTTCCAAGTCTCAGTAAAAGTTAAAGATTCATCTTCCCCACAGAGTCTGGGGAATAGCCCACAGCATTCTTACAGAATACTGTGATACTCAGGCTTTTCTTACCATACGCTGAATGCTTTAGCAGAATGATGAGTGGAATGAACAAAACCTCGAGTCACATGAATCCTAGTTGTTACACGGACCCTTCAGTGATTCATGGGGTGGGAAAATGCCAGGGCTCTGCCTTGCTTCATGAAACACACACGCAAGGTGATGGGAGAGCTCTCTGCATCCTGGGGCCCAGATGATTGGTTTGCTAAGACAAGCAATTTAGAGAAGCAGACACTGGGGGTGCCAGCAGTGACACCAGGGGAGAATAAATAATGAAGGCTGTGAGCGCCTGTGGGAAGGCGCGGAAATTCAAGGGGCACTTTGGGTGTGAAAATGGGAGGCTTGTGGGTAAGAAGAGACATCGCAAAGGGGTCAGGAAAAAATACAGTCATCTCCAGACACCTGCACAGATACAAGTGAGTGAGTGTGTCACACCAGCCTTGGGTCCGTGATCTAACTTGGGGCCTGACCCGTAGGCTTCACCTCAATAAAGAAGACAGCAGAGCTCCCAGGCCCACCTGACGTCTGTACTTAAAACTCTACCACAGAGTCTGATTCAAATCACTGTCTACAGAACTTCCAACAGGGAGGAGAAATCTCAGCACCCCAGAGGCGAGGAGTACGAAGCACACAGAGTCTACCTGGGCATCCAGGTGGAGTTCTATCACAAGAAAATACTCACTGGTTACATCCCGAGCATAAGAGACATCCAGGTCCTCAAGTGAGAAGACGGCTGTGCTCCTATAAGGCCAGAAGGAGTCTGACAGGTTAGGAAGCACCGAGTAAGTCAGATAATAGTCATCCAGAGAGTTCTGTGGGACACCATCTTCTCCCATCTGTGGCATCTGTCTGCTGAACCTGGTGGGAGAGGGAGAGCAAAAGACTAAGCCAAGACTGATCAGAAACTGTACAGTTCTATCTGGTTCTGGTGGAATGTTTGAGTGGCGAAGCACGCCAAGGGTCTCATCCATTAGAGAGAGAAAAGTCTGTTTTGTGTGTGAGACACAGCGTGGTTTCACAGGGGCAGAGGAGGGAAAGATCAGTAGGGGCTCAGCGCTCTGGCCAAAGAACAGGCTGATGAACAGACTGAATTCTCTCTGATGGTGCAGTCATGCCTCACATACAGGGACACAGAACACTGGCTTTCACACTTCCATCTACACTGCCTTGACATTACTATGACACACACACCAGCATGCTAACACAAACAGAAAGCAGATACGCATCTCACTCTGTAAACCACACCTGACATAAAGGTTGAGTACAAAAGCACCAGTCTGACTTAGTTCACCCGGGTCAACTGATTTGGGTTTTATACTTGACAAGTAAATACGAAATGGGAAATAATAGAAGTACCACAGTGAAAGCAGAGAACAGTATGAAAAAGGATAATAGTGGTGGGCAAAACTGCCGACACAATATATTCAGCACTTTCCGGTTTTCCCTGGATCGGGGTCTGTAGATGTCATCACTGTACAAAGAGCCCACAGATATTCAAAATTACCTCGGGGCAACCACCTCTGGTCCTTTCAGGTCATCATGATCATTCTGCTTTTCTGCAAATAAATTAACAGGAGAGTAATATCAGGCAAATGCCTTTCAAAAACGCTCAATCCTGTGCCTAACTTCACAATGTGGTAACAGGCTGTTGAGACAGAAATCATCCAGGAGGCCCTAGAAAGAGCCTCATAAGAAGGCACTGGGTTTCCTTCTTGAGCCATTGGGCAAATTTCCTTGATATCATATGTCATTGGCAGAGTATCCTGGTCGTGAGTCTGTGCAAACAGCTAAATAAATCCTTTTCCCCACAGTTCCTGGGGAACAACTTTGCTACATCCTCAGCCTGCTATAATACTCAGGCTTTTTTCATCTGAAATGTTGTTTATTAATGGGATAAGTGATTACACACTGAGATTAAATGGAAGTGGAATCCATACACCATCAAGTCAAATGAATCTCAAAGCTGCAATCAGTGGCCATTCATCAGGTTGGGAAGTTCCAGAGCCCTGCCTTAGCTCAGAGAAACATACCAAAAGATGACAGTGTGGCTTACCTTCTGGTTTCAGAAGACTTCGAACAAGATAAGTCAAAGGAAAAGAGAGCCTATGGGTTGATAGAAGTGAACAAAGTAGTGACATCTCCAAAGGTATAAACAAGCCTGCCAAAAGCCCTGGACAGGTGTAGGAACTCAGGGACATTACCCAGAAATGAAAATTAAAGCATTTCATGTGAGATAAGAGGTTCACTCAAAATTAGGAATCCTGAACGGTACCTCCTGTGCCACAGCTGCTGAGGTACATGTGAGTCTGGCTGGACCACCTCGGGTAGAGTGGTTTACCACAGGGACACCCATGACAGGGAACTTAGAAAAGTTCACTCATAGAATGTCTTATTTTAGATGGAATTATAGAGTCTGGTTCAAACCAGGCTTCAGGATGTAAGCATAGGGTCTATTAAAGGGGATTAATTCTCCAGGAGTAGACTAACAGATATAGTGAAGACTACCTGTGAGACCAGTTGGAATTTCATCCTCTTCAGCATGAGAGCAACCACAGGCTCCATCCACGGCAGACTCCACATTCTCTTCATCAAATGCAACTTTCCCATCACTGTAAGGCTGGTTGCAGGCAGAACCTTCCTGGGGAGTGGAAGCTACTGAAACACATTCATCCTGGGATTCTGGGAACACCACCTTCTTTACCACATCCTGCATGTTTACACTGTGTCAGAGGGAAAAGGGAGGACACAAGCTTAAGAGGAATCGACTCCAAGCTATCTGGCTGGTTTTGAGGACAGGCATTGAAAGTGGTCACAAAAAGCAAAAGGGCACTCCCTTAAGGAGGGACGTAACTCCTCCTGAGGTGGAGTGGAGTGTGGCTGCCCTGGGGTGGGAGAGAGACAGCACGTTCTCCGGGCACTGGCCACACAACCGGTGGCTAAAGGAGGAGTCGGAACGTTCCCTGCATGCTAATGTCATGACCCCCAGCACACACAGAGGACTGGGACCTCGGTGCAAACTTTTCTGCACACATTGTATTGATCTGGATATCCTGTGTCCAAGTCAACACAGCTGTTAAGAAGTTAAAAATTTGTTTGAGTTTGGAATCTATTCCATTCAATTTAAAATTTTTTATTTGCACAAATATAACATCCAAATTAGTATTTCAAAGTTGGAGAAAAAGGAGTTATAGACTAGATATTCTGCCTTCAAGAACTATTTTTTCAATATTTTGTTGTAATATGAATACCATTCTGTTTTCTTTCCTTGAAATCCAATATTTACCAACATGCTGATGCCAAACCAGTGTAAGACCATAGGATCTCACCCTACATTAATACTCAGGAGAAAGCACAGGAACACAGGAACTCCTAGGTTTGGTTATTTCACCTGCATCAACTCACTGTACATTACTAAACTTGAAGGATTAAAAAATTAAAATGCAAAAACATGTGAAACATAAATAGACAACGTTGTTAAAGAGATAATTGTTGTTGAATGAATAGATGAAAGAGTTACATAGGCTACTTTCTATTTTTCTCTGGATCTGAAGTCTCTTGCTGTCACCACTGACATTCACAGCCCACAGATCTTCAAATTACCTGGGAAATGTGAGCTCTTGTCCATTCACTTGCTTGTGAGAATTTTCATTGTCTATTAAGAAATTCAGAGACAGCAGGTAATAATAAGTAAATCAGACCTCACACATATCTACTCAGTAATCACATATACAACAAGGACTTTAATATTCTCATTGTAAGAACATAATTCTTTAGCAAAGTTATTCTAGGACACTTAAGTCTTATGAGAATTAGACTGGACTGCTTCCAGAGCCATTGAGGAAATTTGCTGCTTGAGCTGCTATCTCTCCCAACATCCTTTGTTCTGAGTCTGTATAAGCAGTTAAAAATGTATTTTCCACAGAGATGCTGGAACATGAGCTGAGTTATTTTCTAGAATTATTTCTGTAGTACTGCTTAGTCCCATCAGATTATGTGGTTGTTGATGGTTTAGAGGAATTTATACCTGGGGCTAGAGTGATGGGTGAATTGTGAAAGCCTTAGCCACTCAGTAATATCCGTTTCTTTGTGACCACGTGGACTACAGCCCACCAGGCTCTTCTGGCCATGGAATTCTCCACACAAGAATACTAGAGTGGGTGCCATTCTCTTCTCCAGAGGATCTGCATGACGCAGGGATTGAACCTGGGTCCCTGCATTGCGGACAGATCTTTACCATCTGAGCCACCAGGATAGCCCAGTGAATAGTACTAACCCTCAAATCAAAAAGAATCTTTGGTGCTACACAGAAGCCATGGCCATTGGAAGCTGGAGGAACTGCCAGAGCCCAGCCTTGCTGCATGGAAACATCCAAGTGAGGCAATGGTACAGTTGTGTCTGTCTTGGTGTCAGATAACATCTTAGCTAAGACCTGCCAACATCGAGAAAGGGGAGACTGGGGCTGAGAGGAATAAAACCAAACCTGGAAATCACCTCTCCTTATAAAGAGGCAACACCGTCATCATTTCTGGAGAGGCCAGGAACATTTACAAAAATTAGATCACTGCAGGTAACAATACACTGGCTCCAAACTAGTTCTGACAGATACCTCCTGTGGATTTCCAGCTGAGGTGGGTGAAAGTTGTCAAAACTGATTTGGGTCAAATGCCTGACACTGGGGTCAGGGTGACAGAGGCAAGCCCAGAGCCAAGAAAAGAATGAAAGCTCCCTGACCCACCTGATGTCTCTGTTCCATAATAGACCCTTTTCCCTGGTTTCGACTAAGATGTGTCTATACAGCCTGTCCTAAGAGATGACCTTCCTTGGTCTATACAGCTTGTGGGGAGAAATAATATGGGGGCTACCTGAGATATTGGTTGGAATTTCATCTTCTTTAGCATGAGAGTAACCACATGGTCCATCCGGATCAATGTTTACTTCCAGTTCATTAAAGTTAAATTTGTCATCACTGTAAGGCAGGTGCTGATCAGAACTTCCTTGGAGAATTGAAGGCATCAAAACACATTCATCCTTGGATTCTTTATGCACTTCCTTCTTTTCAACCTCCTGCAGCTCCATGCTGTGCCAGATGGGAAAGGAGTGACAGAAAGTTAAATGAAGACGATCTGACCCCAAGCCATGCTGGCTGGTTTTGACAGGAGGCATGGGGAGTGGTCACAGAGAGTACAAGAGCAGGCCCCTTCAAGACAGAAGGAACTGTCCTCTCTTATATGAAGTGGAGTGTGTCTGTCTGGGGATGGGAGAGGGGGTCAAGCAGGTACGCAACAGACCAGCCACAAAGCTCTGAGGAGGAAGGAGCCTCAACCATTCCAGGATGGTACTTTCAGGAACAGGAAGCACAGATGAACTTCCACACCAAGTGCTTCCCCACAGGTCCTAAGCCATGTTGAATTTAAGATGAAGTAGTCAAGTGAATAAGGGCTTCCCCGGTGGCTCAGGAGGCTGAGTGTCTCCTGCCAATGCAGAGATGCAGCTTCGAACCCTGGCCAGGAAGATCCCTTGGAGAAGGAAATGGCAACCCACTCTAGTATTCTTGATGGGAAAATGCATGGGACTGAGGAGCCTGGCATGCTCCATCCAATGTGGGGTCACAAAGATTCAGAGACAACTGAGCAACTGAGCATGCACAGTGAGGTGAGTACAGATATTAAAGCTTTATAGACTCTCTGAGATATTCTACCTTCTCTTTAGGAATTGAAAGGCCTCTAAGGCCACTTTCACTTACTAGTATCACAGACAACTAAATTTCTTTTTTGGACAGTTGTCCTGGTGTTTAATTTTGCTAGGTGCTTCTCTACTAATTCCGTTGCTAGTTACCTTCCTTCCAAGGATTGAAAACAACTGTGTAGAAATCGATATTTATCTCACTTGGACTTCCTGTAGAAGAGAACAGATGCTCTCTGTCTATACAGGAAATCCTAAGGGTGGTGCACTCACTTTGGGTCATACATACAAGTAGCACAGAGACAGCAGACAACCAAGTTACAGGGACACTTCCATGTGGGTTGAGTGAAGTAAATTAATGCCATGTGAAGTTGTGCTTATACTGGCATCTGGCATGTGACTCTCTTGAGTTCACTTATTGTTCTTTTGTGACCCTGTCCATGTTTACCCTACACATTACCAGCTCCTGACAGACAAACTGAAAACCGCAATCACAGAAAACTAACCACTCTAATCACATGGGGCACAGCCTTGTCTAACTCAATGAAATTATGAGCCATGCCGAGAAGGGTCATGGTGGAGAGTTTTGACAAAACGTGGCCCACTGAGAAGGGAATGGAAAATCACTTCAGTATTCTTTCCTTGAGAACCCCATGAACAGTATGAAAAGGCAAAAAGATAGGACACTGAAAGATGAACTTCCCATGTTGGTAGGTGCACAATATGCTCCTGGAGATCAGTGGGGAAATAACTCCTGAAAGCATGAAGAGATGGAGCCAAAGCAAAGACAACAGTCAGCTGTGGATGTGACTGGTGATGGAAGCAAGGTCTGATGCTGTAAAGAGCAATACTGCATAGGAACCTGGAATGTTAGGTCCGTGTTTCAAGGCAAATTGGAAGTGGTCAAACAGGAGATGGCAAGGGTGAACATTGACATTTTAGGAATCAGCGATCTAAAATGGACAGGAATGGGTGAATTTGACTCAGATGACTATTATATCTACTACTGTGGGCAAGAAGCCCTTACAAGAAATGGAGTAGCCATCATAGGAAACAGAAGAGCCCAAAATGCAGTACTTGGATGCAATCTCAAAAGGGACACAATGAGCTCTGTTCATTTCCAAGGCAAACCATTCAATATCCCAGGAGTCCAAATCTATGCCTTGGCCAGTAATGCTGAAGAAGCTGCAGTTGAACAGTTCTCTGAAGATCTCCAAGACCTTCGAGAACCAACACCCATAAAAGATGTTCTTTTCATTATAGGGGACTGGAATGCAAAAGTAGGAAGTCAAGAAACACCTAAAGTAACAGGCAAATTTGGCCTTGGAGTACAGAATGAAGCAGGGCAAAGGCTAATAGAGTTTTGCCAAGAGAATGCACTGGTCATAGCAAACACCCTCTTCCAACGACGCAAGAGAAAACTCTACACATGGACATCACCAGATGGTCAGCACCAAAATCAGATTGATTACATTCTTTGCAGCATACAGGGACACAGATCTTTGGCTTTCACACTTCCATTTACACTGCATTGACGTTATTATTACACACATTCCAGCAAGCTAACACCAAACAGAAAGCAGATATGCCTCTCACTCTGTAAACCATATCTGATAAAAGATTGAGTGCAAAAACACCAGTCTGACTTAGATCACCTGGGTCAACTGATTTGGGTTTTAAACTTGACAAGTAAATACGAAATGGGAAATAATAGAAGTACCACAGTGAAAGCAGAGAACATTATGATAAAGGATAATAGTGGTGGGCAAACCTGCCAACACAATATATTCAGCACTTTCCGGTTTTCCCTGGATCGGGGTCTGTAGATGTCAGCACTGTACAAAGAGCCCACAGATATTCAAAATTACCTCGGGGCAACCACCTCTGGTCCTTTCAGGTCATCATGATCATTCTGCTTTTCTGCAAATCAATTAACAGGAGAGTTATATCAGGAAAATGCCTTTCAAAAATGCCCAATCCTGTGCCTATCTTCACAATGTGGTAACAGGCTGTTGAGACAGAAATCATCCAGGAGGCCCTAGAAAGAGCCTCATAAGAAGGCACTGGGTTTCCTTCTTGAGCCATTGGGCAAATTTCCTTGATATCATATGTCATGGCAGAGTACCCTGGTCGTGAGTCTGTGAAAACAGCTAAATAATTCCTTTTCCCCACAGTTCCTGGGGAACAACTTTGCTACATCCTCAGCCTGCTATAATACTCAGGCTTTTTTCATCTGAAATGTTGTTTATTAATGGGATAAGTGATTACACACTGAGATAAATGGAAGTGGAATCCATACACCATCAAGTCAAATGAATCTCAAAGCTGCAATCAGTGGCCATTCATCAGGTTGGGAAGTTCCAGGGCCCTGCCTTAGCTCAGAGAAACATACCAAAAGATGACAGTGTGGCTTACCTTCTGGTTTCAGAAGACTTCGAACAAGATAAGTCAAAGGAAAAGAGAGCCTATGGGTTGATAGAAGTGAACCAAAGTAGTGACATCTCCAAAGGTATAAACAAGCCTGCCAAAAGCCCTGGACAGGTGTAGGAACTCAGGGACATTACCCAGAAATGAAAATTAAAGCATTTCATGTGAGATAAGAGGTTCACTCAAAATTAGGAATCCTGAACGGTACCTCCTGTGCCACAGCTGCTGAGGTACACGTGAGTCTGGCTGGACCACCTTGGGTAGAGTGGTTTACCACAGGGACACCCATGACAGGGAACTTAGAAAAGTTCACTCATAGAATGTCTTATTTTAGATGGAATTATAGAGTCTGGTTCAAACCAGGCTTCAGGATGTAAGCATAGGGTCTATTAAACGGGATTAATTCTCCAGGAGTAGACTAACAGATGTAATGAAGACTACCTGTGAGACCAGTTGGAATTTCATCCTCTTCAGCATGAGAGCAACCACAGGCTCCATCCACGGCAGACTCCACATTCTCTTCATCAAATGCAACTTTCCCATCACTGTAAGGCTGGTTGCAGGCAGAACCTTCCTGGGGAGTGGAAGCTACTGAAACACATTCATCGTGGGATTCCGGGAACACCACCTTCTTTTCCACATCCTGTACATTCACGCTGTGTCAGATGGAGAAGGGAGGACAGATTAAGAGGACTCGACTCCAAGCTATCTGGCTGTTTTTGAGGACAGGCATTGAGAGTGGTCACAGAGAGCAAAAGGGCAGCCCCCTTAAGGAGGGACGTAACTCCTCCTGAGGTGGAGTGGAGTGTGGCTGCCCAGAGGTGGGAGAGAGACAGCAGGTTCGCAGGGCACTGGTCACAGAACCGGCGATTGAAGGAGGAGTCGGAACATTCCCTGCATGCTAAAGTCATGACCCTCAGCATGCACAGAGGACTGGGACCTCCGTTCAAACTTGTCTGCACTCATTGTGTTGATCTGGATATCCTGTGTCTAAGTCAACATAGCTGTTAAGAAGTTAAAAATTTGTTTGTGTTTGGACTCTATTCCATTCAATTTAAAATTTTTTAGTTGCACAAATATACCTTCCAAATTAGTATTTCAGAGTTGGCGAAAAAGGAGTTGTAGACTATATATTCTGCCTTCAAGAACTATTTTTTCAATATTTTGTTGTAATATGAATACCATTCTGTTTTCTTCCCTTAAAATCCAATATTTGCGAACATGTTGATTCCAAACCAGTGTAAGACCATAGGATCTCACCCTACATTAACCACTCAGGAGAAAGCACATGAACACAGGAACTCCTAGGTTTGGTTATTTCACCTGGGTCAACTCGCTGTACATTACTAAACTTGAAGGATTAAAAAATGGAAATGCAGAAACTTGTGAAACATAAATAGACAACGTTGTTAAAGAGATAATTGCTGTTGAATGAATAGATGAAGGAGTTACATAGGCTACTTTCTATTTTTCTTTGGATCTGAGGTCTCTTGCTGTCACCACTGACATTCACAGCCCACAGATCTTCAAATTACCTGGGAAATGTGAGCTCTTGTCCACTCACTTGCTTGTGATAATTTTCATTGTCTAGTAAGAAATTCAGAGACAGCAGGTCATAATAAGAAAATCAGACCTCACACATATCTACTCAGTAATCACATATACAACAAGGACTTTAATATTCTCATTGTAAGAACATAATTCTTTAGCAAGGTTATTCTAGGACACTTAAGTCTTATGAGAATTAGACTGGACTGCTTCCAGAGCCATTGAGGAAATTTGCTGCTTGAGCTGGTATCTCTCCCAACATCCTTTGTTCTGAGTCTGTATAAGCAGTTAAAAATGTATTTTCCACAGAGATGCTGGAACATGAGCTGAGTTATTTTCTAGAATTATTTCTGTAGTACTGCTTAGTCCCATCAGATTATGTGGTTGTTGATGGTTTAGAGGAATTTATACTTGGGGCTAGAGTGATGGGTGAATTGTGAAAGCGTTAGCCACTCAGTAATATCTGTCTCTTTGTGACCGCAAGGACTACAGCCCACCAGGCTCCTCTGGCCATGGAATTCTCCACACAAGAATACTAGAGTGGGTGCCATTCTCTTCTCCAGAGGATCAGCATGATACACAGATTGAACCTGAGTCCCCCGCATTGAGGACAGATTCTTTACCATCTGAGCCACCAGGATAGCCCAGTGAATTGTACTAACCCTCAACTCAAAAAGAATCTTTGGTGCTACACAGAAACCATGGCCATTCAAGGCTGGAGGAACTGCCAGAGCCCAGCCTTGCTTCAACATCCAAGCGAGGCTATGGTACGGTTGTGTCTGTCTTGGTGTCAGATAACATCTTAGCTAAGACCTGCCAACATCGAGAAAAGGGAGACTGGGGTTGAGAGGAATAAAACCAAACCTGGAAATCACCTCTCCTTATAAAGAGGCAAGTCTGTCATCATTTCTGGAGAGGCCAGGAACATTTACAAAAATTAGATCACTGCAGGTAACAATACACTGGCTCCGAACTAGTTCTGACAGATACCTCCTGTGGATTTCCAGCTGAGGTGGGTGAGAGTTGTCAAAACTGATTTGGGTCAAATGCCTGATACTGGGGTCAGGGTGACAGAGGCAAGCCCAGAGCCAAGAAAAGAATGAAAGCTCCCTGACCCACCTGATGTCTCTGTTCCACAAGAGAGCCTTTTCCCTGGTTTCGACTAAGATGTGTCTATACAACCTGTCCTAAGAGATGACCTTCCTTGGTCTACACAGCTTGTGGGGAGAAATAATATGGGGGCTACCTGAGATATTGGTTGGAATTTCATCTTCTTTAGCATGAGAGTAACCACATGGTCCATCCAGATCAATGTCTACTTCCAGTTCATTAAAGTTAAATTTGTCATCACTGTAAGGCTGGTGCTGATCAGAACTTCCTTGGAGAATTGAAGGCATCAAAACACATTCATCCTTGGAATCTTCATGCACTTCCTTCTTTTCAACCTCCTGCAGCTCCATGCTGTGCCAGATGGGAAAGGAATGACAGAAAATTAAATGAAGAAGATCTGACCCCAAGCCATGCTGACTGGTTTTGACAGGAGGCATGGGGAGTGGTCACAGAGAGTACAAGAGCAGGCCCCTTCAAGACAGAAGGAACTGTCCTCTCTTATATGAAGTGGAGTGTGTCTGTCTGGGGAGAGGGGGTCAAGCAGGTACCCAACAGACCGGCCACAAAGCTCTGATGAGGAAGGAGCCTCAACCATCCCAGGATGGTACTTTCAGGAACAGGAAGCACAGATGACCTTCCACACCAAGTGCTTCCCCACAGGTCCTAAGCCATGTTGAATTTAAGATGAAGTAGTCAAGTCAATAAGGGCTTCCCTGGTGACTCAGGAGGCTGAGTGGCTCCTGGCAATGCAGAGATGTGGCTTCGAGCCCTGGAGAAATAATTCCTGAAAGAATGAAGAGATAAAGCCAAAGCAAAGACAACAGCCAGTTGTGGATGTGACTGATGATGGAAGCAAGTTCCGATGCTGTAAAGAGCAATACTGCATAGGAACCTGGAATGTAAGGTCCATGTTTCAAGGCTAATTTGGAGTGGTCAAACAGGAGATGGCAAGAGTGAACGTCGACATTTTAGGAATCAGCGATCTAAAATGGACTGGAATGGGTGAATTTGACTCAGATGACTATTATATCTACTACTGTGGGCAAGAAGCCCTTAGAAGAAATGGAGTAGCCATCATAGTAAACAAAAGAGTCCAAAATGCAGTACTTGGATGCAATCTCAAAAAGGACAGAATGAGCTCTGTTCGTTTCCAAAGCAAACCATTCAATATCGCAGGAATCCTAATCTATGCCTTGGCCAGTAATGCTGAAGAAGCTGCAGTTGAACAGTTCTATGAAGACCTACAAGACTTTCAAGAACTAACACCCATGAAAGATGTCCTTTTCATTATAGGGGACTGGAATGCAAAAGTAGGAAGTCAAGAAACACCTGGAGTAACAGGCAAATTTGGCCTTGGAGTACAGAATGAAGCAGGGCAAAGACTAATAGAGTTTTTCCAAGAGAACGCACTGGTCATAGCAAACACCCTCATCCAACAACACAAGAGAAAACTCTACACATGGACATCACCAGATGGGCAACACCAAAATCAGATTGATTACATTCTTTGCAGCTAAAGGTGGAGAAGTTCTATACAGTCAGCAAAAGGAAGACCAGGAGCTGACTGTGGCTCAGATCATGAACTACTTAATGCCAAATTCAGATTTAAATTGAAGCAAGTAGGGAAAACCACTAGAAAACCATTCAGGTATGACCTAAATCAAATCCCTTATGATTAAACAGTGGAGGTGAGAAGTAGGTTTAAGGGACTGATCTGATAGAGTGCCTGATGAACTATGGACAGAGGTTCGTGACATTGTACAGGAGACAGAGATCAAGACCATCCCCAAGAAAAAGAAATGCAAAAAGGCAAAATGGCTGTCTGAGGAGGTAGTACAATCAGCTGTGAAAAGAAGAGAAGTGAAAAGCAAAGGAGAAAAGGAAAGATATTCCCATTTGAATGCAGAGTTCCAAAGAAGAGCAAGGAGAGATAAGAAAGCCTTCCTCAGTGATCAGTGCAAAGAAACAGAGGAAAACAATAGAATGGGAAAGACTAGAGATCTCCTCAAGAAAATGAGAGATACCATGGGAATATTTCATGCAAAGATGGGCTCAATAAAGGACAGAAATGATATGGATCTCACAGAGCAGAAGATATAAAGAGGTGACAATAATACACAGAAGAACTACACAAAAAAGATTTTCATGATCCAGATAACCATGACGGTGTGATCACTCACCTAGAGCCGGACATCCTGGAATGTGAAGTCAAGTGGGCATTAGGAAACATCACTGCAAACAAAGCTAGTGGAGGTGATGGAATTCCAGCTGAGCTATTTCAAATCCGAAAAGATAATGCTGTGTAAGTGCTGCACTCAATATGCCAGCAAATTTGGAAAACTCAGCAGTGGCCAAGGACTGGAAAAGATCAGTTTTCATCCCAATCCCAAAGAAAGGCAATGCCAAAGAATGCTCAAACTACTGCACAATTGCACTCATCTCACATTGCTGGTAAAGTAATGCTCAAAATTCTCCTAGCCAGGCGTCAACAATACCTGAACCATGAACTTCCAGATGTTCAAGCTGGTTTTAGAAAAGGCAGAGGAACCAGAGATCAAATTGCCAACATCCATTGGATCAATGGAAAAGCAAGAGACTTCCAAAAAAAAAAAAAAAACATCTATCATGCTTTATTGACTATGCCAAAGTCTTTGTGTAAGTCACTTCAGTTGTGTCAGACTCTGTGCGACCCCATAGATGTCAGCCCACCAGGCTCCCCCATCCCTGGGATTCTCCAGGCAAGAACACTGGAGTGGGTTGCCATTTCCTTCTCCAATGCATGAAGGAGAAAAGTGGAAATCAAGTTTCTCAGTCATGTCTGACTCTTAGCGACCACATGGACCGCAGCCTACCAGGCTCCTCCATCCACGTGATTTTCCAGGCAAGAGTACTTGGAGTGGGGTGCCATTGCCTTCTCTGTTTGACTGTGTGCATCACCACAAATTGTGGAAAATTTTGAAAGTGATGGGAATAACAGACCACCTGACCTGTCTCATGAGAAATCTGTATGCAGGTCAGGAAGCAACAGTTAGAACTGGACATGGAAAAATGGACTGGTTCCAAATAGGAAAAGGAGTATGTCAAGGCTGTATATTGTCACCCTCCTTATTTAACTTACATGCAGAATATATCATGAGAAATGCTGGGCTGGATGAATCACAAGCTGGAATCAAGATTGCCAGGAGAAATATCAACAACCTCAGATATGCAGATAACACCACCCTTATGGCAGAAAGAGAAGAAGAACTGAAGAATTTCTTGATGAAAGTAAAAGAGGAGAGTGAAAAAGTAGGCTAAAGCTCAACATTCAGAAAACTAAGACCATGGCATCTGGTCCCGTCACTTCATGGCAAATAGATCGGGAGACAGAGGAAACAGTGGCAGACTTATTTTGGGGGATTCCAAAATCTCTGCACATGGTGAGTGCAGCCGTGCAATTAAAAGACACTTACTCCTTGGAAGAAAAGTTATGACCAAACTAGATAACATATTGAAAACCAGAGACATTACTTTGCCAACAAAGGTCCATGTAGTCAAGGCTATGGTTTTTCCAGTGGTCATGAATGGATGTGAGAGTTGGACTATAAAGAGAGCTGAGCACTGAAAAATTGATGCTTTTGAACTGTGGTGTTGGAGAAGACTCTTGAGAGTCCCTTGGACTGCAAGGAGATCCAACCAGTCCATCCCAAAGGAATCAGTCCTAAATATTCACTGGAAGGACTGATGTTGAAGCTGAAACTCCAATACTTTGGCTACCTGATATGGAGATCCAACTCATTTGTAAACACCCTGATGCTGGGAAAGATTGAAGTCGGGAGGAGAAGGGGACGACAGAGGATGAGATGGTTGGATGGCATCATTGAGTCTGTCAATAAACCTGAGTTTGAGACTCCGGGAGTTGGTGATGGACAGGGAGGCCTGGTGGGCTGCAGTCCATGGGGTCACAAAGAGTCGGACACAGCTGAGGGACTGAACTGAACTGATAGATAATCGTTACCTGGGGGTTGGTGTTTCTCGTGCTTGTTCGTCATCTTCATCTTCATCAATTTCTTCAAACAAAATCAGAAATACCCAGTCAGCTTTTAGTCACTTCACCCACTACAGACACAGGGACTCATGTGGTCACAGAGTCAAAATATCTATGTGTGAGTTAGTACTGTACAGGAGTTTTAATGCATTGTCTTTAAATAGCTGCCCAAGCATGGATTTCTGACCCAACAGGCAGTCTGTTTCTAAACTGGTAGATCATCCTCAGGACACCTGCTTGAAATTGGGCAAACATCTAAATTGCCTTTTCTTCCTTATATCACCTCACATTGTCCACCTCCCATCTCCACATCTACAAATGTATCATCCATCCTGCCACAAATTCTGCCAAAGACACAGGCTCCATAAAGCTTTTCAGGCCTCACAAGATGCCGTCCTTGCTCTACGGAGAATAACCACATCCCACATCCCTCCATCTGGGAACATCCTGGTTCTTCAAGGTAGCTTTTCTGTGTTATCTCGGAAAATCTCCATGGAAAGTGAGTGCTCCAGTTTAAACCATTTTCCCAACACCAAGTCCAACTCTATCAAGTACCTTATCCAACATGAAGGGTTTTCTCTTTTCTGCAGTGTATTTGTAAATATTCCCAAATTTCATCACTATAGCTACCATCAACAGATTATTCGATCCATTTTGCAGATGAGAACAGTTACTAACATAAGGAAAAGCAATCATTCTCACACAGTTATAAACACAGCACTCAGCATGGAACCTGGGAACTTCCAAGCTTCGTCTAGGGCTCTATTCACTCTAACAAGCTGCCTGTCACCTCCTCCTTTCTGTGCTTCAATACTGGCTGGATGTTGCCTCCTTCCCCAGTGGCCATGGTCCATCAGGGAGGAAGCAGACCGTTGGGATACAACGGCCTCCACCCTGTGCATTTCTCCTCTGTCCTCTTACTAAGACAATCCTGCTCCTACATAGCCCCAAATAGGACACAAAACAGGAAAGCTGATAAACATTCCCAGTGGAGGTGTTCATCTTATCACTTGGGGACCTAGGGGAGGATCAGTGCTCTCAGGGTCTGTGGCCCCCTCACCTGGGCTGAGCTTGCAGGCAAGGCGCTCTGCCAGGCGGTATCCCTCAGACAGGCTCTCTCGGAAGCCCTGCCCCTGGTGGTTGTCCAGGTCACCGTAGGTGAGGAGGTCCTTGAGGTGCTGCTTGAGCAGGACAGAGTCATCTTTCCCATCCTGTAGTGTCTGCCGTAACTGGGTCAGCTCTCGTGCCTGACTTCGAATGAGGATGTCACACGTCCTAGGTGGAAGAGAAGACACAAATGTGAAAGGCAAAGAGTTAGATGAAAGACGGTTAGGGATTTCTGTGAGAACATCCCCAAGGAGACCTCGAAATAGAATTCTGGCACATATCTGATGACTGGCTCTGTCACTCAGTCGTGTCCGACTCTTGCGATCTAATGGAGTATAATGCACCAGTTTCTTCTGCCATTGGCTTATCCTGGCAAGAATACTGGAGTGGGTTGCTATTTGCTACTCCATATCTGATGACTGGCCTATGTCAAAGAGAAAGAAGATAAAAAAATGTTTCCTCTGTATCAGACAGTACTCCTGTGAGATTCTGTGACATTCCATTCATCTTGTCCTTCTGTAAAGGTAACCTAATGTCTTCCCTGGTGGCTCAGCTGGTAAAGAACCTGACTGACAATACAGGAAACACAAGAGATGCAGGTTTGATCCCTAAGTCGGGAACATTCCCTGGAGAAGGAAATGGAAACCCATTACAGTATTCTTGCCTGGAAACTTCATGGACAGAGGAGCCTGGTGGGCTGCAGTCCATGGGGTCATAAAGAGTCAGACATTTGAGTGCACATGCATGCATCAATGTCTTCCTAAATCTGCATCATGAAGATGTCTCTTCAGTTCCTCACTCAGCCATGCCCATTTTCATTAAAAAATACACAAAGTATTTCCTGTATTTTTATTTTATTTGTTTTTTTTTTTCTGTATTTTTAATGTGGCAACACAAAATACTGTCCAGTGAATGACACACAGCCAGATATAGAATGTGGACACGTATAGCTAGTGTGAATTGGGAAGAACATAAGAATGACAGGGTCAATAAAGCATTCCAGGATGTAGTCAGTCAGGAGGCGGTTGTGATTTAAAGGCAAATAAGGTACCATTGGCACAACATTGTCAGTGAGCTAAGTGCCACTGGTTCACTTGAATGTAGTGAGTTTCATGATGAGATTCAAGTCACTAGTTCATTTAAAAGCAAAGTAAACTACCTCCTGAATAGCAACTGGAGTCCATAATCCACCAACTGGTGTTCTCCACCTATTTTATCATAGTGTGCCATGTGTCTGCCATGAATATCCCTGCCCTCCTTACCTCAACCTTTCGTCAAGCGTTGGCTTCTCTGCCAGCTTCTCTGCTGGCCTCCGCGCCTCAACCGGCAGCTTCTCCCCCAACACGGATTCAACAATGTCCTTACATGCTTCACACTCTGAGGAAAGAGAGACAGTGCCTCAGGGAAAGGCGGCCTTGCTGCTGTGGTCACTGCCTTCAAGGGAGGAGCATGGGCCACCTCAGTGGTGGATGTAACTCCTTCTCCAGTCTCCTCATGCTGGGATCTCAGTAACGAACAAGTGTCTCAAGTATACAACTCACCTGGACACACTGGTGTGAAATAGAATACGTGAAACCATAAGGACCTGAAAGAGATAGGCCCAAACCCTGAGAAAGCCTGTGTCATTAGGAACAGTAGAACTATGAACTAAGTGTATCTACACTGAGCCAGGCACTGTTGTCAGAGCTTTGTCAGATTTACTCAGTATTCACTACAACTCAAACAAGAGTTCCTATTACAGCACCACACGGACAGAGGAGGAAAGCGAGACACAGAAAGGTTCCCACCAGGGATGTGAGCCCAGGAAGCCTGGCCCAGAGTCCACGTCTTTCACACTGTGCTGAGGTGTGAAAGGTGACCCTGACCTCCACACCAGGGTCCTGGTGAGACATTTCTTCTTCACCAGCCTCACAATGTCTTTCCTAGAATTTTGTGACTATCATAAGGAGTGGTGTAAATAAAACTTAGTTTGTCCTTTCCCCAAAGCTCATCATTTCACTTTCTTAAATAGGAGGCTTTACCACTTATGGCTCTCTGTGTCAGTCATTTTTCATTGACTCCCTCATCGCTTCACTGAAAATGACTGTAGAAAAGTGACACAGACACAGGTTGTCAAGATTCCGCTCATCCCCTTTTTGTGCAAGTACCCTGGTCATGACTTCTTTCCTTACTCCAGGCCCCTCTTACTGAACAGGCAAAAATGATTCCATTTGCCGGCTGACTGTGGGTGCAAAGGGCCTCCTCACACTCTGTTGGGTTTTTACTGGGGCTGGTGATCTGCCCCCACTTACCATCATCCTCATGTTGATCACAGATCTTATAGCATAGACTCAGGGTCTCCCGGACTCCTGGTCAACCTGTATCACCAAAGTTTCACCAGCTCAAGTGGGGAGAGAGGGGAAAGTGCAGATTGTCTGATTGACAAGGAACACCTTCATTCTTGCCACAGAGTCACATGGCTTTCTTGGACTCAGAAAGGAGAAATTGCACAGTCAGAAAACACAAATTCCTTCTCACCAGGGAGTCCCTGTCTTGATGGCCTCACAGGGACCATGGTTTCAGTGAGAAGCAGACTCATCCTTAAGCTCCTATAAATCATATCCCCTGCTTCTCACAGTATGTAACCACATGTTACCCCAGTGCAAATAGCACAGGGCTTTGCCAATGGGACCTCAGGGAACCTCGAACCGATGGAGTTCATTAGTCCCAGAGGTTTAGCCTAGAGGCATGCAGGATCAGATACAGAACAGAAAAGATTCCAGGCAACACAGCTTAGTTTGTGCCTGCGAGACAGAGGCACTCCTGTGCCGGCACCAGGAATCACTGTCTGGAATTTTAACTCGAATCTCCCCCTACACATCACTAAAAACTTAGAAAAGTGCCTCACTCCTTGTGCTTCAGTTTCCCCAGCCTCAGGAACTGAAGGCAAAAGAGCCACACTACTACCTTTCTTGCACTGTGGTCAGAATGGAATTCAAAATAACTAAGGGAAAAGGAGACCAATATTGAAGACTTACAATTTCTTAGAGGGAAGACAGTGATCATTCATTGCTTTGGTGACCATGACCCCGAGGACTTACTATATTTCTGCAGATGGTTGGCCAGGGAGTAAGCAGTAGCTTGGGATACGAGGAATTTCTCTGTGAGGTCTCTGAAGTCCTGCTTGTACTTTTCCAGCTGCAACTGAAGCTCCTGGTTGATTTCCATGAGGGTACATTCTGCCCTCAGATCCGATAAAGAGGGAAGACATACTGCCATGGTGACATGTGGTAGAAGAGGTAGAAGCCAGGGGTGGGGAGGAGATATCCAATATATGGGGGAGTAAAACAAGCAAAATCACATTGGTTTAATCAGCACTGAGGGATGACAAAAACTGGATTTCCTGATTTACTATTGGGAACAACTAGAGGGTTCTCAATCACAAAAAGAAGTTGAAGATGCCAGAGCTCAGAGCCACAGGTGCTGTGTGGGGCTCAGACTAAGACAGGAGTGAAGGAGGGGGACCCAGCATGCTAGGTAACCATCTGGAGTTGCCATAACAGAACTGGTAGGGGGAGGGGTTCATGGAATCTTGGGGGCCCCTGCCTTCCAGGTGCCTAGGCCATGACCATTTGTGAACATCACTACTGATAGCACCCAATCCCTCAGCAGCCACTCTTGGGTTGTCTACATACGTTCCGATACCACTGACCTATCTCCTTCCCAAAACTATCTAAGCTGAGTTCCCATTGTTCATCCTTCTGTGTATAAAAATATTCATGGGAGAAATACTTTGCCAGCAGGCCTTAATTCCTGTCGGGCTGTCATAAAGTCACCTCAGTTCAGTTCAGTTCATTTCCATCGCTCAGTCATGTCTGACTCTTTGCAACCCCATGGACTGCAGCACTCCAGGCCTTCCTGTCCATCACCAACTCCTGGAGTTCACTCAAGTTCACATCCACAGAGTCGGTGATGCCATCCAACCATCTCATCCTCTGTCATCCCCTTCTCCTCCTTCCTTCAATCTTTCCCAGCATCAGGGTCTTTTCCAATGAGTCAGTTCTTTGCATCAGGTGGCGAAAGTATTGGAGTTTCAGCCTCAGCATCAGTCCTTCCAGTGAATATTCAGCATTGATTTTCTTTAGGATGGACTGGTTTGATCTCCATGTAGTCCAAGGGGCTCTCAAGAATCTTCTCCAATACCACATTTGAAAAGCATCAATTCTTCGGCAGTCGCTTTGTTTTTAGTCCAACTCTCACATGCATTCAAGACTACTGGACAAACCATATCACCTCATCTTCTTTTTTTTTTTTAACCTCTTCTTTATAAACAGATCTTAAGGCTTTTCCACAAGTGAAGGACATCAAACTTGTAGATGTCATAAACTTCTTCTCTGTGTCTTCTCCAGTTTAGTCTGTGTCCTAAAAACTGTAGGATACAAATCAGAGTACAATACTAAGTGAATAAATAATTTTAAAAAATATTTTCGGTCCCATCTCAGTGCTTTTGCTGCATCCTGTTGTTATGTCATTTTTTTCTCTTTGCTGGGCAGCATGTTGTCTATAGAATAAACTGAAATTTGACAACCCTAATTTCTGAATTCTTCCTCTGGGTCTGGGTTGTTTTATTTGATTTTTTTTAATGCTACTAAATACTGCATTTCATACTTTCACTTATGTATTTCACTGTAGCCTCACAAGAGCTCTTTCCAAGCTGTCAAAGTGACTAGAAGAGTTTATGTGTATATCCTTGAAAACATGGTGTGCTTGTGCCATCACGTCATTCTTGTCTGACTCTTTGCGATCCCAGGACTGTAGCCCGTCAGGCTCCTCTCTCTATGGGGATTCTCCTTGCAAGAATCCTGGAGTGGGTTGCTCTGCTCTCTTCCAGAGGATCTTCGTGGCTCAGGGATCGATCCCGCATCTCCTGTGTCTCCTCCATTGCCGGCTGATTCTTTACCACTGAGCCACTGAATACATGGTGGTGCCTGTCTGTTTAGGAAAGATCTGACAGCCTCGTGCTATCGTTCTGTGTTCATTCAGTTCACCCACATATTGAACAGACCAGGGCTCCAGAGCAGTGTTGGTGGCACACACTTTGACCCATCTCTATGAGTTTTCCTCCTGCCATTGACCTGTGGTTGTATTCCAGAAACAGAGCATGGTTAAGTTCAGGGTCATAGGTGAGGGATCATGATGATCCAAAGTGAACATAAGCATTGTGTTCAGTGACATAGAAGCTGAGTTTGAGGAAAGAGAGACAGGCAGCCCTGGGATAGTGATGGTGTGAACCAACTCCTCATTCCCCTAGCATCTCTTCCTACCTGGACCTGTGAGTCTGAGACTTGGGGAACCCTTATAGCATCCATCTCTTCAGGTTAGCTGTTGGTCTAACCTGGATGGAGGGTGAAATGTGTGTGACAACAGGCCACTGAGTATTTGTTCATTTTAAGGTAAAAGATACAAAACTGGAACAACTATTTATGAAAGCTTATCTTCCCCACACCCCCACACAATCCTCCAACTAAAATGCTTAATGATAATTGGTGTGTGAGATTCAGCAAAGACTTGAAGGGAATCTCCTTTCCGGTTGCTGTGGGGCCTGACATTCTGTGGGAGAAAGAAAAATGTGTCAAATTTCTTCATTATAAATAGGATGAAACCAAAAAAGCTCACAGAGGGTATCTGACTTGAGGTCAAATGGGGATGAATTTTGCCATGCTAGCAGAAGTGTATAACAGGTACAGTTCATTGACTGATAACGTGCCAGGCATTTCACACATATTATGATACTTTCTTTTATCGTAATCATTGAAGGTAACATCATTGTAGAAGAAGTACATTAAAAAATTTATTCAACCAAAGTTAAAATTAAAAAAAAAAAAAACATTTTATCAAGGCAAGTAAGCTATTGCTTTGCATTTTGTAGGTAGGAGAATTCTATTGTGTTTATCCTGCCTTTATCCCATTTCATACTCCTCTGTTTCTCTGTGACCTGACTTTATTCCTAGAGCCCTACCTTTTGTCAACTGAACCATTTCTATGCACTGAGCAATAGCAGAAGTGAGGGCTGGGCCCTTCTAAAGGCTCCCTGAGCGCTGACGTGTTTCAGGACACCAGACACCGTCTGGAGGCAAGAGCAGCCCGTCTGTCAGAACGTGTGTGTGCTAAGCTGCGCCAGTCGTGTCCGACTCTTTGTGATCCCATGGACTGTAGCCCTCCAGCCTCCTCTGCTCATGGAATTTCCCAGGCAAGAACACTGGAGTGGCTTGCCATTTCTTCCTCCAGGGAATCTTCCTGACCAGGGATCAATACCGTGTCTCCTTCACCCTTTCCATTGCCCTTTTAAGGCTGACGCAGCGCCTTAAGAGGCTAACACAGGAGGGTAAAGAAAGTCTCCATAAAACCCAGAGAAGAGATTTTTAGAACTCCTCTCTGGATCCTGTCTGGAGTCACAACTGAATCGGAAGATTTTAAGTCTTAGCACTTACTAGTATGTGTATAGTTAATACTTAAGTCATTACATTTAAACTTGACCTTAGATTTGACAATAAAAAGAAAAAGAAAAAACCATGTCTCTTGCATGTCTTACATTAACATGTGGGTTTTTTACCACTAGCCCCACCTGAGAATCCCATCTATTAGAATGGGCAGCTGCTTTCTCAGCCCACTGAAGTTAGCAGGATGTCCCAGGACAGAAAGGGATCACTTCCCTTCAACTCAAGAATCTTTTCTCTCAGTGACTGTGCTCTACTGGGACGAACTCTCCTGAAATTGAATGCTCTTGCTAACTTTTTGGTTTCTTGTTAGATGGCTTGGGTATTTATAAAATTTTCTAACAAACATCTTTGTTGAAGTTTGCATTTATAGCAATGCAATTTATTTTTTAGAAAGTGGTGGCTTGGAGAGGATTGGTCCCATCAATGAGCAAACAAGGGTGAATTTAGCTTTCACTCAAAACCAGACTGAATTAAAAATTAGGCCTCTCACTTTCCTCAAGGTGGATGGTCAGCTGCCACAGGCATGTGTCCCCAAGGACTTGTGTCTCTGCTGTAAACTGGACAAGAGTAAAATGGGGTCAGATGGGCCTAGTCCTTCAGTTCTAGAGTCTCCCTATAGTTCTCTGCTTTAGTCACTAGATTGGAAACACCCCTGTGCTTCTGCTCTGTCCTACTTCTGTGTCTGGGTAAAAGTCATACAGCTCACTGTGTTCTGTCCCTAAGCCGATCATTGTAAGAATCACTAATCTGAGTTAGCACCCAGACAAGTGCCCAGTCCTCTCCTGAAGCAACTGTGGTTCAGTGAGTTGAGGCGGGACCTGGAATCTATTTGTTAAATGCACTCAGGTGTGCACTTAATTTTACCCACTGATTTCATTGACCTCCCTCATGATTCGAGGGGATGATTATTTCATTTTATGGTACTTCTAGTGTTCAAAATTGACTGGTGCCAAAAACATAACTCTCTGCTGCTTTGCAGTTCAAGAAACTGAGGCACAGAGAGGGTCTCTAACGGGCCAAGACCCCCTCTCTGTAAGTGCTGGAGCCACACCCGGGTAGCGTCCCTTCTACTCCAAAACCCCAGCCCACATTTTCCAGTTCACTCTTGTGTCAGATTCTTTCAACTAGCTGTTTCCTTCACCTATACTGCATTTCTACTGAAAACTTCCCCAATGTATTAATAATTTCTCACTTGATACTATTTATCACAACAGATATTTTTCAGAAAAGTCTATCATTACCCCATGATGCATATTGGTGACTTTATTTTTTGTTTGTTTGTTTGTTTTTGTTTTTGTTTTTATTATTTTTTTTCCAGTGGGTTTTGTCATACATTGATATGAATCAGCCATGGATTTACATGTATTCCCAATCCCAATCCCCCCTCCCACCTCCCTCTCCACCCGATTCCTCTGGGTCTTCCCAGTGCACCAGGCCGGAGCACTTGTCTCATGCATCCCACCTGGGTTGGTGATCTGCTTCACCATAGATAGTATACATGCTGTTCTTTTGAAATATCCCACCCTCACATTCTCCCACAGAGTTCAAAAGTCTGTTCTGTATTTCTGTGTCTCTTTTTCTGTTTTGCATATAGGGTATCGTTACCATCTTTCTAAATTCCATATATATGTGTTAGTATGCTGTAATGTTCTTTATCTTTCTGGCTTACTTCACTCTGTATAATGGGCTCCAGTTTCATCCATCTCATTAGGACTGTTCAAATGAATTCTTTTTAATGGCTGAGTAATATTCCATGGTGTATATGTACCACAGCTTCCTTATCCATTCATCTGCTGATGGGCATCTAGGTTGCTTCCATGTCCTGGCTATTATAAACAGTGCTGCTATGAACATTGGGGTGCACGTGTCTCTTTCAGATCTGGTTTCCTCAGTGTGTATGCCCAGAAGTGGGATTGCTGGTCATATGGCAGTTCTATTTCCAGTTTTTTAAGAAATCTCCACACTGTTTTCCATAGCGGCTGTACTAGTTTGCATTCCCACCAACAGTGTAAGAGGGTTCCCTTTTCTCCACACCCTCTCCAGCATTTATTGCTTGTAGACTTTTGGATAGCAGCCATCCTGACTGGCGTGTAATGGTACCTCATTGTGGTTTTGATTTGCATTTCTCTAATAATGAGTGATGTTGAGCATCTTTTCATGTGTTTGTTAGCCATCTGTATGTCTTCTTTGGAGAAATGTCTGTTTAGTTCTTTGGCCCATTTTTTGATTGGGTCATTTATTTTTCTGGAATTGAGCTGCAGGAGTTGCTTGTATATTTTTGAGATTAATCCTTTGTCTGTTTCTTCATTTGCTATTATTTTCTCCCAATCTGAGGGCTGTCTTTTCACCTTACTTATAGTTTCTTTTGTAGTGCAAAAGCTTTTAAGTTTCATTAGGTCCCATTTGTTTAGTTTTGCTTTTATTTCCAATATTCTGGGAGGTGGGTCATAGAGGATCTTGCTGTGATTTATGTCGGAGAGTGTTTTGCCTATGTTCTCCTCTAGGAGTTTTATAGTTTCTGGTCTTACATTTAGATCTTTAATCCATTTTGAGTTTATTTTTGTGTATGGTGTTAGAAAGTGTTCTAGTTTCATTCTTTTACAAGTGGTTGACCAGTTTTCCCAGCACCACTTGTTAAAGAGGTTGTCTTTTTTCCATTGTATATCCTTGCCTCCTTTGTCAAAGATAAGGTGTCCATAGGTTCGTGGATTTATCTCTGGGCTTTCTATTCTGTTCCATTGATCTATATTTCTGTCTTTGTGCCAGTACCATACTGTCTTGATGACTGTGGCTTTGTAGTAGAGTCTGAAGTCAGGCAGGTTGATTCCTCCAGTTCCATTCTTCTTTCTCAAGATTATTTTGGCTATTCGAGGTTTTTTGTATTTCCATACAAATTGTGAAATTCTTTGGTCTAGTTCTGTGAAAAATACCGTTGGTAGCTTGATAGGGATTGCATTGAATCTATAGACTGCTTTGGGTAGAATAGCCATTTTGACAATATTGATTCTTCCAATCCATGAACACGGTATGTTTCTCCATCTGTTTGTGTCCTCTTTGATTTCTTTCATCAGTGTTTTATAGTTTTCTATGTATAGGTCCTTTGTTTCTTTAGGTAGATATACTCCTAAGTATTTTATTCTTTTTGTTGCAATGGTGAATGGTATTGTTTCCTTAATTTCTCTTTCTGTTTTTTCATTGTTAGTATATTCTGGCCACAGCAATCAGAGCAGAAAAAGAAGTAAAAGGAATCCAGATAGGAAAAGAAGAAGTAAAACTCTCACTGTTTGCAGATGACATGATCCTCTATATAGAAAACCCTAAAGACTCTACCAGAAAATTACTAGAGCTAATCAATGAATATAGTAAAGTGGCAGGATATAAAATTAACACACAGAAATCCCTTGCATTCCTATATTGGTGACTTTATTAAAAAACTGAATATGGGCGTGGGTAACTTTTCTATCTTTCCTCTTTCATTCATTTGTGTTCTGTTTACTTACACCAGTATAGTCTCTTACTTACTGTAGTTTTAACCTGAGTTTTGAAATCTAGTAGAGTAAATCCTCCAACTTATTTCTCCGTCTTGGCTAATTGAGATACTTTGATTTCCACTTACATGTTATAATTCGCCTGCAAAACTATACCTCGCCCCAAATGCCAGCTGCAATACTATTCAGAAGAACAAGGATTTGACTTTCTAAAAATATTGTCTTCCAATCTATGAATATAATGTATATTTCTGTTTATTTAGGTCTTCTTTAATTTCTCTTAGCAATAGATTTCAGGAGTCGTCAGTATCTGTATTCTTAAGCATTAAATGATCATGGATGTTTCTCTCTATTATGTTTTATTGAATTTCATTTCCTAATACTGCTGGTATGGAGAAATGTGGTAGATTTTTATATGAGTCCTCTTGACTGCATCGTTTAAAAATATACAACTAAATGCATTTTGATAGATGTATACACTATGGAAACCACAGCCAGAATCAAGATGCAGGGTGTTTCCATTGGTCACAACTTTCCTTGTTCCCCTTTGCAGTGCATCACTCCCTCAACTCTTAGCCCCAAGCAACCATTGCCAGTTTAGACGAATTTGCCTTTTTAACAAATTTATACAATGGAACAGTATACATACTCTTTCTTGTCTACAAATTAAGCACTCAACATATAGTTAAGAGATGATGTGTGTAAAGCCTCAAAATTGTACATGCAGAAGAATATTATTACCATCTCTGCTTCAGAAATAAGTCCCATTATCCTGGCCCCTGATAAGAATGAAGATCTCTAATTTTCCCCAAACACCATTTATCCACCTTATTGCACACTTACTTGGAGGACATCCACATGTGGGCGCTTCCACGTTTCAGGCTGGGGGTCTAGGGCAGAGCCTCAGGGTCTCATCCTCCTCCTCCTGGAACTGGTGCTCCCAGCAGTATAGACCTCATCCTCCTCCTGGACTTGGTGCTCCTAGCAGTATAAGCCAACTGGATCTGTCGTGTGGATCTCCTCGGCAGGTGCACAAGTTCACTGTGGACTAAGTTCCTCTCCTGGTCCTTCCTGCTCAGCTCAGGTTGCTCCTTGAGAACTTTCATGATGCTGTGCATTCCTCACTTCCTATTGAACTTTCCAAGCTCAGCTTGTCCTTAAACTCACCTCCCTTGGCAAACAGCTCCTCGACCATTACCTTGCTTCTCTTTGGGTTTTCTCATCCTCCGAACCTGCTGATTTCCTTTCTTTCATCCCCTCTCTCCTCACTGTGTTTCCAGTGTGTGGGCCCAGTTGAGGCTCCTATAGGAGACACACAGAGAAGGAACCAAGATCAGGTCTTGGCTGCAGATCCCAGTGCATGTTTAACATGCATCTCAGTCTCTTATGCACTCAGAAAAAACTCAACAGGAAAGGAATTTGGAGAATTGGAATAACCTCTTATGGATGGGGAAACTGAGTCCCAGAGAGATGTGGAGATTTTGCCTAAATTCCCACACCCTTATGCAGCATAGCTGCCACACAAACCTTGACCAAAAGTTTTTGTATCCAAAAGCACCAGGAACCCATTGCTAAATTTCAGGGGACATTTGATCAAACATACTTCTTATTTTGCTTCCTAAAATAAAATACCTGACGGACATTTCCCCAAAAGAATTTCATCTCTTTTCAATAGTCCTGTATTTATAATTGGCATTTCTTTCTCCAGGGGTATCTACCTGACCCAGGAATTGAACTCCGGTCTCCTGCATCACAGGCAGATTCTTTACCATCTGAATCACCAGAGAAGCCCAATCTCCTTCCAGTAGGCCCATATTTAACTGTGTTTACCAACTTGGTGGACACAGTGGGACCAAGGAATGCATGATTGTTGAATACGTCACAGTCTGTATTTTAAAATTAGATGTGCTTCTCTGTAAAACATCTGGCTCGTGTGTTAGAGGCCATGTTCCTGAGAGCCAGGCCTTCTCTGAGCCTCAGTCACCCTCCACCCAAAGTCTCTTCAAAGCCTGCCACATAGAATATTCAGTAAGTACTTGTCAAGCAGATCCATACTAGTTACCAGGAATCACTAACTCTTACTGATGTCCTCTGCTCCCTACCCGATTTCCACCAATCCTACCCTGTGTCTATGTGAAAGCAATGAAAGCACAGCCCTGGTGACAGAAGTCCAAGATGCAATTTCCAACTCCACCAAACTACCAAGTCTGCTTTGCATGGTGATTTCATTACCCTCTTTGAGCATATGGATCTCATGTATAATGGAGAAGAATGTATCATGTAAAATAGAGAAAGTAGTACTAACCTTGATGATTAACTGTGATATCACACAGGAGACAGGTCCCAATCCCTGGGTGCTGGCTGCACAGTATAGGAAATCTACACCAGAGACACTACAGGGCTTCTTGTAAACTTGGGGATAAGACTCGAGAAACTGCATTTCAGACAAAAATTCCAGGGAGGTTCTCATGAAGGAAAAAGCCCCAACATTAAACAAATGGCCGAGAATGAAGACCTTGAAGTCCTAGCAGCAACAGGCGTGACTCAGCTTAAGTAAAACAAGTCCCTTGTAAAGGTGGCTTCTCAAGGGAAAATGTCTCCTTTGTAGGATGGTGCCCAACCCTGCCCAGCCCCACTCTTTTCCAGGACAGAACTCGGCAGCAGTGGCCAGTGGTACGTGATGAGACCTCAGGAAGTGAGCATAACTGGAGACCTATCCTCAGGCTCCTCCATGTGCCAGCTTCAGTCCAAACCCACAGGTAAACACAAAGCTGAGTGGGTCAGCCTGTGAAATGAAGTCTCATTTAGGATCCACCTCTTTTCTACCAGGGCATCCTCCTCCATTTCTCCTCTAGACCCTGCTCACAGAGTGAGGAAAAGGAAGGGCCCTAGCAGTGCCAAGTCCTTCCAAGTGCACCCCTCATCCTCCCCACCCTGGGCCTAGGGGCGGAGCAGGGGTGCGAGCGAGTCAGTGACTACCTCTGTGCTCTCATCACATCCTTCTCAGTCCCTGCACCCTAGTCCCCTCGCAGCCCACTCTCAGACCCTTCCAGAATGCCAGGTGCCAACATTCACAGAACATCTTCCATCATCAAGAGTTATAACAGAATGTGGGGCTGTTTCTACACAGATCCTAACCCCATGAACGTGCCCTGTGTACCAACCCAATTCAAACTCTCCTTCTAACTCCTAGCTCCCTGGTCTCCACCTGGTGGAGAGGTGCAGCCACACAGGTGAATGATGGGATGCAGCCCAGTTCCAACAGAAGAGAACTGGGATTCTCAGAAAAAGGCTGTCCCCAGGAAAAATGAGGTATCTGATGGAGTCTGTCATCAGCACCCCACCCACTGCTCTTTCCTGCATCTTTTGTTCTTTTCTTTGGAGTGTTTTTTCCAACTCTCTAATCAACTGTCAGATTCCTACTTCAGTGCCATACAGACAAAGATAATGTCATACTAGAGATGTTTTTATGCAAACACAGGTGCAGCCATTTATGGAGGAGTAGATAATTGTGATTGAGATTGAACTGGCACTTCCAAATCAGGGTTGCAGGAAGAAGAGCTAAGAAAAGGCATTTTAAGGTCTGTTTGCAAATAACAGGACATAGAATCAGCCAATCTCCTTTGGAAAAGCAAATTCACCTGGATTACCTGCTGAAAGGACTGGAGATGGCAAATATTCAAAACTTTAGCAAACAAAGGCCATGGCCTTGATGAGGCAAGGGATGGTTAGTTGAAACATTAAATAGCAGACATCAGTACAATCATTTTTGCTCCCAAAGACCACATCACAGATCTCTTTGGCAAAGTTCAGGGAGCTTTCTTCCTTCCATAATAAAAGTGATTTCAGGCAATTGCTGAGAACCAATCATTAACCACACAGGATGAGTTGACATGAGGTACTAATGTTTGAAACTTTATTTATTTATTATTTTTGGCTGTGCTGGGTCTTCATTGCTATGCAGGACCTTGCTCTAGTTGCAGCAAGTGGAGGTTACTCTCTAGTTATGGTGCACAAGCTTCTCATTGTGGTCCCTTCTTTTGTTATGGAGCCAGGACTCTAGAGCATATGAGCTTCACTAGCTGTGGTGAACACATGGGCTTGGTTGCCCTGCAGCATGTGGAATCTTCCTGGTCCATGTATCAAACTCATGTCCCCTCCATTAGCAGGCATATTCTTAATCACGGGGCCACCAGGGAAGTCCATGAGATACCCACTTTTACCTTAGGCCTTCTCTCTAAGGGTGGAGGAAGAGCATTGTTCCTTGTGAAGGAATGTTCAGTCAAGGGTCAGTGCAAGGAGAGGAATTAAGCTTAATTGAGCTCCTCCCTAGTACCCTCAAGTCAACTCAGGCAAAGGTCACACCTGTCTGGGATCTAGACCGAGATCCACAGCCTTCAGTTATTTTTCTAGACAATGGGAAACGCCTTACACCTACCAGTTGCCCAGGTAACTGGCCATGTATTACAACTCCCTTACACATACCCCTGTATGGGAGGAGGCCACTGGGGCTTGCTTAGCATCACCTGTCCTGTGTTTGAAGCCAGTTTACTCTTCAAGCAAGCTCATCTAAACTTCTGGATGTCTGTGTGAGAGAGGATGGTGATCTTTGGGATTTTGCTGGCCGAGCCCCACCCCCAGTGTGGGCCCCACGAGTGACCAGGGTGCTCCATCCCCACCTCCTCCTGTCCTGCTGGGTGGCTGCAGGGGCTGACTTGCTAGAGGAATATCTTGGTGAAATCTGGAATCTGCCCCAGGGCCTAGAGGAGTCCATCTGCATTAACAACCACCCGCAGGAGCACCTGGAACACAGGATCAGCTCCTCAGGCCCACGGAAGCAGTAGGAGAGGCCCAGGGCCTCCTATTTCTGGTCTATTTAGCGAGAATATATTTCCTGGCTTCCATTTCCCAGAGATTTAGTTGGTGTTGAGTCCTAGAGTCTGAATTTTTCACATAAACACAACCATATGTTTCTGATGTGGGTAAGCTGTAGATCACAGTTTAAGACCTATTGTTCTATAACACTGATTCAAACCCATATATAAGTTTGTTCTCTCTCTCTTTTTTTTTTTTTGAGTTTGTTCTCTTTTAATTAAAAATATTTAATTAAAAAGTAGATTCGTTGAACCACAAATTAACATGAAGATCTTCAAACATTCCTAGAAAAATGTCCTTCGTTACATTCTTTTGCCTTCCAGAATTAAAATCAAGCACTCATTCCACAGTTAATTCCTAGTAACAGTTGAAAAATAAAATAAGCAACAACATGAACAAAAAAGCTCACCACCACCACCACCAATTACAAAACGATCCTTCAAGAGACTCAGCCCTGAGGTACAGCGACATGCCCCCTTTTTGAAGTAGATGGAAAGACCTCAACTTCTGCTTTTTACACTTAGCTAATTAAATATTTTCCATCAGCACCTCTGGCTGTCACTATAGAGGAACTCACTGGCAGAATCAGCAGAATGGGTGAAAAGTCAGCCAAGCTATGAAGTATTATTTTAAGATAAAGTAGTAAAATTGGAGTATCCTTTGCTGTGTGGTTATTCAAGCATCCCAGAAATTTTTGCTTCATCCCAATGTTGCTGGGGACTCTAGGAATTGATAATATAACCTGTAATTAATGTAGGACTCAAGTATTGCTTTTAAAAAACATCATTTTGTGGACAAAGATTTTACAAAAACAACAGCACATGAATCATGTAAATTTCAGACCTGGTCAGGATCAAATCACAAATTACTTTTGGGGAAAATTCCTAAAAGCTAATTTGTGTTTCACCCTTTAAAAGATAGTGCTTCACCCTAATTTTTAAAAATAATTGCAAAAAAGTGTATCTTTAAGATGGAGTATTCTACAATATTTAACTTTTCATAAATTATATTATTTCCCTCTACATGTTAGAATCCATTCTAAAACAAATGAAATCAACCTGTGTCATCACCAATGTCTTCCAATTTGCTGTAAATGAGAACCACGTTGGGGACAACTGTGCAGGAAATAGGATGAGAGTCCTTGAGGGGAAAAAAACAGAAAGGAAAAAAGACACTTAATGAAATGCTTCAAAGAAGTACCAATATTGCTTGACCTGTCAGTAGACAACCTGCAGGTCCATACAGGGTTCATTATGTCCCCCATCTTATAACTTCTAAAGTGAATGTAATAGACACATTGAACTGATGTTCTATGTCTGCTGTAATAAGTGACCATGAGTTTAGCCTCTGAAAAGAACACACTTTTATTACCTTAAAAGAACACACTTTTATTATCTTCAATTTTGTAGGAGGCCAACAAAGTTCTCATTAGACTAAACTCAAAATGTCAACAGGACTGTCTTACCTTCTGAAGGCTTTAAGGGATAATATGTTTCCTTGTCAATTCTAAAGGAGGAGGAGGGGAAAACAGAGGCAGAGTAAGGAGGAAGATGACCAGAGCCTGAATGGCAAAGAAAGTTCTAGTCCCTGGTCCCAGAATAGCAGCTGCTCTCTCTTGAACTTCTCCTGACCTCATGGTGGACAGTTACACATGCCCAACCACCTCTTTCATCCTCCAACCCCCTTGATTCCCATAAGAGCAGCCTCTTATCTCATTCCCCTCCAGCCCCCTTCCATGCTCTGATTCTAGGGATTTTTTCTTTTTTGCCTAGGTCTCCTTAGAGCTAGCCACAGATTCCTCACCAGCACCCAAACCCTAGTCTGTGGCTCTGGAGAGTCCAAACCACAGAAATCTCCCAGGAGAAGAGGAAATGCAGCCCACATGTTCTCATGGGGTCACTCTGCAAAAATCTCAATCTGGCTGTTCAAAACATGCCAGGTTGATATTTGGGAAGACGCAAAAACTGTTTACAAAAAAAAAAAAAAACCCAAAAATCCAACTCCTTTGTGCAGGTTATTGTTACATGGAATAACTTATACTATAAAACCCTAAACCAGGTGATCAATTCTCATTCTAAAGTCACAGATAAGCCTCAACAAGGGAAAGCAGGCTGTGAGTACTAATTACAGGAAATGAACAAAATTGGGGCAGATCTCACAAAGGCCCAGGTAGGAGAAGATTCTCAGGCCAATGGTTAAGCAACCTCCTGTATTAGTCAGCTCAGGCAAGCCATACAAAATTACCATAGATTGGGTGGCTCAACTATCAGTCCGTTTTCACACATTCTGGAGGCTGGTTGTCCAAGATAAAGACTCATGTTCATGTCATGTCATGTCAATTCAATTTATGATGCAAACACTCTTCCTGGCTTGCAAATGTTAGAGCAGATTTCTCACTGGGTCCTCTCCGGGCTTCTTCTCTGTGGTTGAGCTGGGGTAGGGCAGGAGCCCAAGCTCTCTGGTTTCTTTTCTCACAAGGACACTAATCCTATCAGATCAGGACCCCAAGGCTATGGCCTCATTTAAGCTCATGCAAATGAAAGTTATATCGTTCAGTTCTGTCCGACTCTTTGCAACCCCATGGACTGTAGCCTACCAGGATCCTCCGGCTATGGGATTTTCCAGGCAAGAGTACTGGAGTGGGTTGCCATTTCCTTCTCCAGGGGATCCTCCCGACCCAGGAATCGAACCCAGATTCCCACATTATAGGCAGACGCTTTACCGTCTGAGCCACCTTAATTACTTCCTTAAAGATAGAAGGCAGGAGGAGAAGGGGACAACAGAAGACAAGATGGTTGGATGGCATCACCGACTCAACGGACATGAGTTTGAGCAATCTCCAGGAGATGTAAAGGACAGGGAAGCCTGGCATGCTGAAGACCACATCGGTCGCAAAGAGGTGGACATGACTGAACAACATCTTCCTCAAAATGCTTTCTCCAAATACAGCCCCACAGGGATTAGGGTTCAACATATGAATTAGGTGGTGGTGGGTGCTGGCGGTGGTGATATACATTCAGTTCCTTAACACCCTCCCCAGCCTTCTCCCCCCATGAAGGCATTTGCAGCTCTCAGCTCTAGTCCCTAGGAACTTCCCAGGCACTGGCTACTCAGATTCCACTCCCACATTTATATGCCCAATATCATTTTAAAAGAAGTCAGATAAAGTCTGATACATAATGGAGTTTCTTCTGGTTTATCAAGATGATCTCATGTATCAAAGTCCTAACATTAACAATGATTCTCCTAAAGAAAAAGTACAAAAAAAAATAGCCCAAGAAGGATTTCATACTAGGTTTTAATTTCCACACCCTATGAACTCCTACCCAAGGGGACCTGGCCCATAAATTAGGTCAATACCCCCATCAGACACACAAGTTATAGATAGTTTCCATGAGATTATACCACTGAGATTGCATAAAACATTGAAACTATAAGCCACACATGGAAATCTCCTTTTTGCTGCACAAAGGATGAAACACAAGGGTGATTCTAGACGATAGAACAACAGAGACAGCTTTTGGCTTCACGGAAATGACAGCACATAGACAGATTTGATGCTCAGGACCTAGTATCTAAATGCTTCAGAGGGAGATAGGCAGCAAAGGGGTAAGAATCTGGAGTTGGGGAACAATATAACATGCATTACAAATATGGAGCAGATTGCAATCATGAATGCAAAGCCAGAGAGCTTGCATTTTCAAGAAATACAATTAGTAGCAAAATTTCATGACTCTAAGGATTCTTATCTTGATAAAAAGAGCTCTGTTACACAAATTCCTGCAGGTGAGACAGTGGGAGCTGAGATTCTGCCCTTATGCCTCCACTTGCCCTCTGTGGTCTGACTTGATACCACAAGCCTGTGCTGGCGAGACGAGTTCAGGTGACAGAGGGCAGCCTGGGGCAGGCAAAGGTTCAAGACGCCTTTTAAAAGTTCAAACTGAGAACATAGTTCTAATCGACCCGAGCCTAAGAACCTGTCTGGGAGCACTCACCGTTTACATCTAGAGCCAAGAAAACCTCTCTCTTCTCTGTTGGGAAGGTGACACTCCTAGAAGGATGACAGGAGCCTTCCAGATGATGGCCAATAGAAGCAGCCAGATAACATTCATCCAGTGAGTCCGGGTGGACTTCATTCTCTTCTACCACCAGCTGCTCCATACTGAGATTTGTGGGGTTGGGAGAGCAGATAGTTAAACAAGAGGGATTAGTCAACCTGGAGCAATAATTGGTTTTGATGGGAGGGTTAAGGGACATGTTGCGAAAAACAAATGGGGAGTCCCTTAAAGGGAGGCATAACAATCCCCCCACCCACAACCCCGATCTGGGGCTTGAAAGCACTTGCAAAGGGAAAGTGAGAGAGAGTGAGGGAGAGTGAGCATGAGATGCTCTGAGCACAGAGAAGAAATGAGCTCAGGAGGAAGGAGAGGAGCCACCCCAGGACACATAGTCATGTCACACACGCCCTCAGAACACAAAGACGGCTTCAAATGGACCGTAAATTTTGTTGAAATTTACATGCCGCATCCAGATGAATACCAGCTCTGGCAGCATAATGGACTCCTAGAAATCTTGTCTCTGCAAGACCAATTTTTCTAATACTGCAATGGGACATGAATTTTTATTTCCCTAGTTACTTTTCTTGCCAGGAAATACCTGCCAAAGACAAAGGCAGATAAGTATGGCATCCTGGTTTTCATGGAAAGGAGAGGACAGAGGAGTACAAGAAATCCTGTGGCTGATCAGTAGCCCTGCTTCAACTGACTGCAAGTTACTATAATTGAGAGGGATTCATAAAGGGTGAAAACAGACAACGTTGTTACAGGGATAATTTGTGGTGGTCTGAATGGAAGAAATAGGCATGTGCAGCACTTTCTGATTCCCATGCATGTGAGATGACCAAATGTCCCTACTGATGTCAGACCCACGTTTCTCCATAGTTACCTAGAACAGATGATGTCTTGATTTTCCTCATCCTCAAGATCAGCAAGATTTTCTATGGATAAATTCAGACAAGTTGAGAAACATTTACAGATCTCATTGTGTAAATTAATAATCCAGTGTCTAATACTACCATAGGGACATTTATATCAGCAATGAGATGATAGGCTCTTTAAGAAGGATATTCCAGATGCCTCAAGTTGGATCTCTCAGACTCTCCTTGGTTTACTTTCCTGAGCCATCAGGCTAGATCTCCCTTCCCTGGTGGATCCTCACCACAGTATTCTCTTCCAAGTCTCAGTAAAAGTTAAAGATTCATCTTCCCCACAGAGTCTGGGGAATAGCCCACAGCATTCTTGCAGAATACTGTAATACTCAGGCTTGTCTCATCATATGCTGACTGCTTTAGCAGAATGATGAGTGGAATGAACAAAACCTCGAGTCACATGAATCCTAGTTGTTACACGGACCCTTCAGTCATTCATGGGGTGGGAGAATGCCAGGGCTCTGCCTTGCTTCATGAAACACACACGCAAGGTGATGGGAGGGCTGTCTGCATCCTGGAGCCCAGATGATTGGTTTGCTAAGACAAGCAATTTAGAGAAGCAGACACTGGGGGTGCCAGCAGTGACACCAGGGGAGTAACAAATAATGAAGGCTGTGAGCGCCTGTGGGAAGGCGGGGAGATTCAAGGGGCACTCTGAGTGTGAAAATGGGAGCCTTGTGGGCAAGAAGAGACATCGCAAAGGAGTCAGGAAAAAATACAGTCATCTCCGGACCCCTGCACACATACAAGTGAGTGAGTGTTTCACACCAGCCTTGGGTCCGTGATCTAACCTGGGGCCTGACCCATAGGCTTCACCTGAATGAAGAAGACAGCAGAGCTCCCAGACCCATTGATGTCTGTACTTAAAACTCTACCACAGAGTCTGATTCAAATCACTGTCTACAAAACTTCCAACAGGGATGAGAAATCTCAGCACCCCAGAGGCGAGGAGTACGAAGCACACAGGGTCTACCTGGGCATCCAGGTGGAGTTTTATCACAAGACAACACTCACTGGTTACATCCCGAGCATAAGAGACATCCAGGTCCTCAGGTGAGAAGACGGCTGTGCTCCTATAAGGCCAGAAGGAGTCTGACAGGTTAGGAAGCACCGAGTAAGTCAGATAATAGTCATCCAGAGAGTTCTGTGGGACACCATCTTCTACCATCTGTGGCATCTGTCTGCTGAACCTGGTCGGGGAGGGAGGGCAAAAGATTAAGCCAAGACTGATCAGAAACTGTACAGTTCTATCTGGTTCTAGTGGAATGTTTGAGTGGTGAAGCACGCCAAGGGTCTCATCCATTAGAGAGAGAAAAGTCTATTTTGTGTGTGAGACACAGCGTGGTTTCACAGGGGCAGAAGAGGGAAAGAGCAGTAGGTGCTCAGTGCTCTGGCCAGGAACAGGCTGATGAACAGACTGAATTCTCTCTGATGGTGCAGTCATGCCTCACATACAGGAACACAGAACATTGGCTTTCACACTTCCATTTACACTACATTGACATTACTATGACACACATGCCAGCATGAAACACCAAACAGAAAGCAGATACGCATCTCACTCTGTAAACCACACCTGACATAAAGGTTGAGTACAAAAACACCAGTCTGACTTAGTTCACCCGGGTCAACTGATTTGGGTTTTAAACTTGACAAGTAAATACGAAATGGGAAATAATAGAAGTACTACAGTGATAGCAGAGAACATTATGAAAAAGGATAATAGTGGTGGGCAAAACTGCTGACACAATATATTCAGCACTTTCTGTTTTTCCCTGGATCAGGGTGTGTAGATGTCAGCACTGTACAAAGAGCCCACAGATATTCAAAATTACCTCGGGGCAACCACCTCTGGTCCTTTCAGGTCATCATGATCATTCTGCTTTTCTGCAAATAAATTAACAGGAGAGTGTTATCAGGCAAATGCCTTTCAAAAATGCCCAATCCTGTGCCTATCTTCACAATGTGGTAACAGGCTGTTGAGACAGAAATCATCCAGGAGGCCCTAGAAAGAGCCTCATAAGAAGGCACTGCGTTTCCTTCTTGAGGCAATGGGCAAATTTCCTTGATGTCATATGTCATTGGCCGAGTATCCTGGTCGTGATTCTGTGCAAACAGCTAAATAAATCCTTTTCCCCACAGTTCCTGGGGAACAACTTTGCTACATTCGCAGCCTGCTATAATACTCAGGAATTTTTCATCTGAAATGTTGTTTACTAATGGGATAAGTGATTATACACTGAGATTAAATGGAAGTGGAATCCATACACCATCAAGTCAAATGAATCTCAACGCTGCAAACAGTGGACATTCATCAGGTTGGGAAGTTCCAGGGCCCTGCCTTAGCTCAGAGAAACATACCAAAAGATGACAGTGTGGCTTACCTTCTGGTTCCAGAAGACTTCGAACAAGATAAGTCAAAGGAAAAGAGAGAGCCTATGGGTTGATAGAAGTGAACTAAAGTAGTGACATCTCCAAAGGTATAAACAAGCCTGCCAAAAGCCCTGGACAGGTGTAGGAACTCAGGGACATTACCCAGAAATGAAAATTAAAGCATTTCATGTGAGATAAGAGGTTCACTCAAAATTAGGAAGCCTGAACGGTACCTCCTGTGCCACAGCTGCTGAGGTACACGTGAGTCTGGCTGGACCACCTTGGGTAGAGTGGTTTACCACAGGGACACCCATGACAGGGAACTTAGAAAAGTTCATTCATAGAATGTCTTATTTTAGATGGAATTATAGAGTCTGGTTCAAACCAGGCTTCAGGATGTAAGCATAGGGTCTATTAAAGGGGATTAATTCTCCAGGAGTAGACTAACAGATGTAGTGAAGTCTACCTGTGAGACCAGTTGGAATTTCATCCTCTTCAGCATGAGAGCAACCACAGGCTCCATCCACGGCAGACTCCACATTCTCTTCATCAAATGCAACTTTCCCATCACTGTAAGGCTGGTTGCAGGCAGAACCTTCCTGGGGAGTGGAAGCTACTGAAACACATTCATCGTGGGATTGCGGGAACACCACCTTCTTTTCCACATCCTGTACATTCACGCTGTGTCAGATGGAGAAGGGATGACAGATTAAGCGGACTCGATTCCAAGCGATCTGGCTGGTTTTGATGATAGGAATTGAGAGTGGTCACAGAAAGCAAAAGGGCAGCCCCCTTAAGGAGGGACGTAACTCCTCCTGAGGTGGAGTGGAGTGTGGCTGCCCTGGGGTGGGAAACATCCAGCAGGTTCTCCGGGCACTGGCCACACAACCGGTGGCTGAAGGAGGAGTCGGAACGTTCCCTGCATGCTAAAGTCATGACCCTCAGCACACACAGAGGACTGGGACCTCGGTGCAAACTTTTCTGCACACATTGTGTTGATCTGGATATCCTGTGTCCAAGTCAACACAGCTGTTAAGAAGTTAAAAATTTGTTTGAGTTTGGACTCTATTCCATTCAATTTAAAATTTTTTATTTGCACAAATATACCTTCCAAATTAGTATTTCAGAGTTGGAGAAAAAGGAGTTATAGACTAGATATTCTGCCTTCAAGAACTATTTTTTCAATATTTTGTTGTAATATGAATATCATTCTGTTTTCTTCCCTTGAAATCCAATATTTGCCAACATGCTGATGCCAAACCAGTGTAAGACCATAGGATCTCACCCTACATTAACCACTCAGGAGAAAGCACATGAACACAGGAACTCCTAGGTTTGGTTATTTCACCTGCATCAACTCACTGTACATTACTAAACTTGAAGGATTAAAAAATTGAAATGCAAAAACATGTGAAACATAAATAGACAACGTTGTTAAAGAGATAATTGTTGTTGAATGAATAGATGAAAGAGTTACATAGGCTACTTTCTATTTTTCTCTGGATCTGAAGTCTCTTGCTGTCACCACTGACATTCACAGCCCACAGATCTTCAAATTACCTGGGAAATGTGAGCTCTTGTCCACTCACTTGCTTGTGATAATTTTCATTGTCTAGTAAGAAATTCAGAGACAGCAGGTCATAATAAGAAAATCAGACCTCACACATATCTACTCAGTAATCACATATACAACAAGGACTTTAATATTCTCATTGTAAGAACATAATTCTTTAGCAAAGTTATTCTAGGACACTTAAGTCTTATGAGAATTAGACTGGACTGCTTCCAGAGCCATTGAGGAAATTTGCTGCAGGAGCTGGTATCTCTCCCAACATCCTTTGTTCTGAGTCTGTATAAGCAGTTAAAAATGTATTTTCCACAGAGATGCTGGAACATGAGCTGAGTTATTTTCTAGAATTATTTCTGTAGTACTGCTTAGTCCCATCAGATTATGTGGTTGTTGATGGTTTAGAGGAATTTATACTTGGGGCTAGAGTGATGGGTGAATTGTGAAAGCCTTAGCCACTCAGTAATATCCGTCTCTTTGTGACCACGTGGACTACAGCCCACCAGGCTCCTCTGGCCATGGAATTCTCCACACAAGAATACTAGAGTGGGTGCCATTCTCTTCTCCAGAGGATCTGCATGACGCAGGGATTGAACCTGGGTCCCTGCATTGCGGACAGATCTTTACCATCTGAGCCACCAGGATAGCCCAGTGAATAGTACTAACCCTCAAATCAAAAACAATCTTTGGTGCTACACAGAAGCCATGGCCATTGGAAGCTGGAGGAACTGCCAGAGCCCAGCCTTGCTGCATGGAAACATCCAAGCGAGGCAATGGTACAGTTGTGTCTGTCTTGGTGTCAGATAACATCTTAGCTAAGACCTGCCAACATCGAGAAAGGGGAGACTGGGGCTGAGAGGAATAAAACCAAACCTGGAAATCACCTCTCCTTATAAAGAGGCAACACCATCATCATTTCTGGAGAGGCCAGGAACATTTACAAAAATTAGATCACTGCAGGTAACAATACACTGGCTCCAAACTAGTTCTGACAGATACCTCCTGTGGATTTCCAGCTGAGGTGGGTGAGAGTTGTCAAAACTGATTTGGGTCAAATGCCTGACACTGGGGTCAGGGTGACAGAGGCAAGCCCAGAGCCAAGAAAAGAATGAAAGCTCCCTGACCCACCTGATGTCTCTGTTCCATAATAGACCCTTTTCCCTGGTTTCGACTAAGATGTGTCTATACAGCCTGTCCTAAGAGATGACCTTCCTTGGTCTATACAGCTTGTGGGGACAAATAATATGGGGGCTACCTGAGATATTGGTTGGAATTTCATCTTCTTTAGCATGAGAGTAACCACATGGTCCATCCGGATCAACGTCTACTTCCAGTTCATTAAAGTTAAATTTGTCATCACTGTAAGGCTGGTGCTTATCAGAACTTCCTTGGAGAATTGAAGGCATCAAAACACATTCATCCTTGGATTCTTTATGCACTTCCTTCTTTTCAACCTCCTGCAGCTCCATGCTGTGCCAGATGGGAAAGGAGTGACAGAAAGTTAAATGAAGACGATCTGACCCCAAGCCATGCTGGCTGGTTTTGACAGGAGGCATGGGGAGTGGTCACAGAGAGTACAAGAGCAGGCCCCTTCAAGACAGAAGGAACTGTCCTCTCTTATATGAAGTGGAGTGTGTCTGTCTGGGGATCAGAGAGGGGTCAAGCAGGTACGCAACAGACCAGCCACAAAGCTCTGAGGAGGAAGGAGCCTCAACCATCCCAGGATGGTACTTTCAGGAACAGGAAGCACAGATGAACTTCCACACCAAGTGCTTCCCCACAGGTCCTAAGCCATGTTGAATTTAAGATGAAGTAGTCAAGTGAATAAGGGCTTCCCCGGTGGCTCAGGAGGCTGAGTGTCTCCTGCCAATGCAGAGATGCAGCTTCGAACCCTGGCCAGGAAGATCCCTTGGAGAAGGAAATGGCAACCCACTCTAGTATTCTTGATGGGAAAATGCATGGGACTGAGGAGCCTGGCATGCTCCATCCAGTCTGTGGGGGTCACAAAGATTCAGAGACAACAGAGCAACTGAGCATGCACAGTGAGGTGAGTACAGATATTAAAGCTTTATAGACTCTCTGAGATGTTCTACCTTCTCTTTAGGAATTGAAAGGCCTCTAAGGCCGCTTTCACTTACTAGTATCACAGACAACTAAATTTCTTTTTTGGACAGTTGTCCTGGTGTTTAATTTTGCTAGGTGCTTCTCTACTAATTCCGTTGCTAGTTACCTTCCTTCCAAGGATTGAAAACAACTGTGTAGAAATCGATATTTATCTCACTTGGACTTCCTATAGAAGAGAACAGATGCTCTCTGTCTATACAGGAAATCCTAAGGGTGGTGCATTCACTTTGGGTCATACATACAAGTAGCACAGAGACAGCAGACAACCAAGTTACAGGGACACTTCCATGTGCGTTGAGTGAATTAAATTAATGCCATGTGAAGTTGTGCTTATACTGACATCTGGCATGTGACTCTCTTGAGTTCACTTATTGTTCTTTTGTGACCCTGTCCATGTTTACCCTACACATTACCAGCTCCTGACAGACAAACTGAAAACCACAATCACAGAAAACTAATCACTCTAATCACATGGGGCACAGCCTTGACTAACTCAATGAAATTATGAGCCACGCCGTGAAGGGTCATGGTGGAGAGTTCTGACAAAACGTGGCCCACTGAGAAGGGAATGGAAAATCACTTCAGTATTCTTTCCTTGAAAACCCCATGAACAGTTTGAAAAGGCAAAAAGATAGGACACTGAAAGATGAACTTCCCATGTCGGTAGGTGCCCAATATGCTCCTGGAGATCAGTGCGGAAATAACTCCTGAAAGAATGAAGAGATGGAGCCAAAGCAAAGACAACAGCCAGTTGTGGATGTGACTGGTGATGGAAGCAAGGTCTGATGCTGTAAAGAGCAATACTGCATAGGAACCTGGAATGTTAGGTCCGTGTTTCAAGGCAAATTGGGAGTGGTCAAACAGGAGATGGCAAGGGTGAACATCGACATTTTAGGAATCAGCGATCTAAAATGGACTGGAATGGGTGAATTTGACTCAGATGACTATTATATCTACTACTGTGGGCAAGAAGCCCTTACAAGAAATGGAGTAGCCATCATAGTAAACAGAAGAGCCCAAAATGCAGTACTTGGATGCAATCTCAAAAAGGACAGAATGAGCTCTGTTCATTTCCAAGGCAAACCATTCAATATCCCAGGAGTCCAAATCTCTGCCTTGGCCAGTAATGCTGAAGAAGATGCAGTTGAACAGTTCTCTGAAGATCTCCAAGACCTTCGAGAACTAACACCCATAAAAGATGTTCTTTTCATTATAGGGGACTGGAATGCAAAAGTAGGAAGTCAAGAAACACCTAAAGTAACAGGCAAATTTGGCCTTGGAGTACAGAATGAAGCAGGGCAAAGGCTAATAGAGTTTTGCCAAGAGAATGCACTGGTCATAGCAAACACCCTCTTCCAACGACACAAGAGAAAACTCTACACATGGACATCACCAGATGGTCAGCACCAAAATCAGATTGATTACATTCTTTGCAGCCAAAGGTGGAGAAGTTCTATACACTCAGCAAAAAGACTAGGAGCTGACTGTGGCTCAGATCATGAACTACTTAATGCCAAATTCAGACTAAAATTGAAGCAAGTAGGGAAAACCACTAGACATTCAGGTATGACCTAAATCAAATCCCTTATGATTAAACAGTGGAGGTGAGAAGCAGGTTTAAGGGACTAGATCTGATAGAGTGCCTGATGAACTGTGGACGGAGGTTCGTGACATTGTACAGGAGACAGAGATCAAGACCATCCCCAAGAAAAACAAATGCAAAAAAGCAAAATGCCTGTCTGAGGAGGCAGTAGAAATAGCTGTGAAAAGAAGAGAAGTGAAAAACAAAGGAGAAAAGGAAAGATATTCCCTTTTGAATGCAGAGTTCCAAAGAAGAGCAAGGAGAGATAAGAAAGCCTTCCTCAGTGATAAGTGCAAAGACATAGAGGAAAAAATAGAATGGGAAAGACTAGAGATCTCTTCAAGAAAATCAGAGATACCATGGGAACATTTCATGCAAAGATGCGCTCAATAGAATTGTATGGACCTCACAGAGCAGAAGATATGAAGAAGAGGTGGCAATAATGCACAGAAGAACTATACAAAAAAGATTTTCATGATCCAGATAACCACGACGGTGTGATCACTCACCTAGAGCCAGACATCCTGGAATGTGATGTCAAGTAGGCCCTAGGCAGCATCACTATGAACAAAGCTAGTGGAGGTGATGGAATTCCAGCTGAGCTATTTCAAATCCTAAAAGATGATGCTGTGAAAGTGCTGCACTCAAAATGCCAGCAAATTTGGGAAACTCAGCAGTGGCCACAGGACTAGGAAATGTCAGATTTCATTCCAGTCCCAAAGAAAGGCAATGCCAAAGAATGCTCAAACTACTGCACAATTGCACTCATCTCACATGCTAGTAAAGTAATGCTTAAAATCCTCCTAGCCAGGCTTCAACAATACCTGAACCATGAACTTCCAGATATTCAAGCTGGTTTTAGAAAAGGCAGAGGAACCAGAGATCAAATTGTCAACATCCGTTAGATCAATGGAAAAGCAAGAGAATTCCAGAAAAAACATCTATCATGCTTTATTGACTATGCCAAAGCCTTTGACTGTGTAAGCTAAGCTAAGTCACTTCAGCTGTGTCCGACTCTGTGCGACCCCATAGATGTCAGCCCACCAGGCTCCCCCGTCCCTAGGATTCTCCAGGCAAGAACACTGGAGTGGGTTGCCATTTCCTTCTCCAATGCATGAGAGAGAAAATTGAAAGTGAAGTCACTCAGTCGTGTCTGACTCTTAGAGACCCCATGGACTGCAGCCTACCAGCTCCTCCATCCATGGGATTTTCCAGGCAAGAGTACTGGAGTGGGGTGCCATTGCCTTCTCCGTTTGACTGTGTGCATCACCACAAACTGTGGAAAATTTTGAAAGAGATGGGAATACCAGACCACCTGACCTGCCTCTGGAGAAATCTGTATGCAGGTCAGGAAGCAACAGTTAGAACTGGGCATGGAACAACGGACTGGTTCCAAACAGGAAAGGTGTACGTCAAGGCTGTATATTGTCACCCTCCTTATTTAACTTACATGCAGAGTACATCGTGAGAAATTCTGGGCTGGATGAAGCACAAGCTGGATTCAAGATTGCCAGGAGAAATATCAATACCTTCATATATGCAGATGAAACCACCCTTATGGCAGAACGCAAAGAAGAACTGAAGAGCTTCTTGATGAAAGTCATCGAGGAGAGTGAAAAAGTTGGCTAAAGCTCAACATTCAGAAAACTAAGACCATGGCATCTTGTCCCAGCACTTCATGGCAAATAGATCAGAAGACAGAGGAAACAGTGTCAGACTTATTTTTGGGGGGTCCAAAATAACTGCAGATGGTGACTGCAGCCGTGCAATTAAAAGACGCTTACTCCTTGGAAGAAAAGTTATGACCAAACTAGACAGCATATTGAAAAGCAGAGACATTATTTTGCCAACAAAGGTCCATGTAGTCAAGGCTATGGTTGTTCCAGTAGTCATGTATGGATGTGAGAGTTGGACTATAAAGAGAGCTGAGCACCGAAGAATTGATGCTTTTGAACTGTGGTGTTGGAGAGGACTCCTGAGAGTCCCTTGGACTGCAAGGAGATCCAACTAGTCCATCATAAAGGAAATCAGTCCTGAATATTCACTGGAAGGACTGATGTTGAAGCTGAAACTCCAATACATTGGCCACCTGATGCGAAGTTCTAACTCTTTTGAAAACACCCTGATGCTGGGAAAGATAGAAGGTGGGAGGAGAAGGGGACGACAGAGGATGAGATGGTTGGATGGCATCACCGAGTCAATGAACCTGAGTTGAGACTCTGGGAATTGGTGATGGACAGGGAGGCCTGGTGGGCTGCAGTCCATGGGGTCACAGAGAGTCGGACACGACTGAGGGACTGAACTGAACTGATAGATAATCATCACCTGGGGGTTGCTGTTTCTTGTGCTTGTTCATTGACTTCATCTTCATCTTCATCAGTTTCTGCAAACAAAATTCGAAATACCCAGTCAGCTTTTCGTCACTTCTCCCACTAAAAACACAGGGACTCCTGGTCACAGAACCATAAACATCTATGTGTGAGGCAGTACTGTACGGGAGTTTTAATGCATTGTCTTTAAACAGCTGCCCAAGCATGGATTTCTGATCCAACAGGCAGTCTGTTTCTAAACTGGTAGATCAACCTCAGGACACCTTCTGCTTGAAACTGGGCAAACATTTAAATTGTCTTTTCTTCCTTATATCACCTCACATTGTCCACCTCCCATCTCCACTTCTACAAATGTATCATCCATCCTGTCACAAATTCTGCCAAAGACACAGCCTCTATAAACCTTCTCAGGTCTCAAAAGATGCTGTCCTTGCTCTAAGGAGAACAACCACGTCCCACATTCCTCCATCTGGGAACATCCTGGCTCTTCAAGGTAGCTTTTGTGTGTTAACTGGGAAACTCCCTATGGAAAGTGAGTGCTCCAGTTTAAACCATTTTCCCAACACCAAGTCCAATTCTATCAAGTACCTCATCCAACACCACAAAGTGAAGGGCTCTCTTTTCTGCAGTGTATTTGTAAATATTCCCAAATTTCATCACTATAGCTACCATCAACAGATTATTTGATCCATTTTACAGATGAGAACAGTTACTAACATAAGGAAAAGCAATCATTCTCACACAGTTATAAACACAGCACTCAGCATGGAACCTGGGAACTTCCAAGCTTCATCTAGGGCTCTATTCACTCTAAGAAGCTGCCTGTCACCTTCTCCTTTCTGCGCTTTAATACTGGCTGGATGTTGCCTCCTTCCCCAGTGGCCATGGTCCATCAGGGAGGAAGCAGACCGTTGGGATACGCTGACTTCCACCCTGTGCATTTCTCCTCTATCCTCTTACTAAGACAATTCTGCTCCTACATAGCCCCAAATAGGATATGAAACAGGAAAGCTTATAAACATTCCCAGTGGAGGTGTTCATCTTATCACCTGGGGACCTAGGAGAGGATCAGTGCTCTCAGGGTCTGTGGCCCCCTCACCTGGGCTGAGCTTGCAGGCAAGGCGCTCTGCCAGGCGGTATCCCTCAGACAGGCTCTCTCGGAAGCCCTGCCCCTGGTAGTTGTTCAGGTCATTGTGGGTGAGGAGGTCCTTGAGGTGCTGCTTGAGCAGGACAGAGTCATCTTTCCCATCCTGTAGTGTCTGCCGTAACTGGGTCAGCTCTCGTGCCTGACTTCGAATTAGGACGTCACACGTCCTAGGTGGAACAGAAGACACAATTGGAAAAGGCAAAGAGTTAGATGAAAGACAGTTAGGGATTTCTGTGAGAACATCCCTAAGGAGACCTCGAAACAGAATTCTGGCACATATCTGATGACTGGCTCAGTCACTCAGTCATGTCCGACTCTTGAGATCAAATGGAGTATAGTGCACCAGTTTCCTCTGCCCATTGGCTTATCCTGGCAAGAATACTGGAGTGGGTTGCTATTTCCTACTCCATATCTGATGACTGGCCTATGTCAAAGACAAACAAGGTAAACAAAGGTTTCCCCTGTATCAGACAGTACTCCTGTAAGATTCCGTGACATTCCATTCATCTTGTCCTTCTGTAAAGGTAACCTAATGTCTTCCCTGGAGGCTCAGCTGGTAAAGAACCTGACTGACAATTCAGGAAACACAAGAGATGCAGGTTTGATCCCTGAGTCGGGAACATTCACTGGAGAAGGAAATGGCAACCCATTCCAGTATTCTTGCCTGGAAACTTCATGGACAGAGGAGCCTGGTGGGCTACAGTCCATGGGGTCATAAAGAGTCAGACACTACTGAGTGCACATGCATGCATCAATGTCTTCCTAAATCTGCATCATGAAGTCGTCTCTTCAGTTCCTCACTCGGCCATACCCATTTTCATTAAAAAATACACAAAATATTTTCTGTATTTTTAATGTGGCAACACAAAGTACTGTCCAGTGAATGACACACAGCCAGATATACAGTGTGGACACGTACAGCTGGTGTGAATTGGGAAGAACGTAAGAATGACAGGGTCAAGAAAGCATTCCAGGATGTAGTCAGTCAGGAGGCGGTTGTGATTTAAAGGCAAATAAGGTACCGATGGCACAACATTGTCAATGAGCTAAGTGCCACTGGTTCACTTGAATGTAGTGAATTTCATGATGGGATTCAAGTCACTAGTTTATTTAAAAGCAAAGTAAATTACTTCCTGAATAACAACTGGAGTCCATAATTCACCAACTGGTGTTCTCCACCAATTTTATCACATTCTGCCCTGTGCCTGCGATGAATATCCCTGCCCTCCTTACCTCAACCTTTCATCAAGTGTTGGCTTCTCTGCCTGCTTCTCTGCTGAACTCCGCGCCTCAACCGGCACCTTCTCCCCCAACACGGATTCAAGGATGTCCTTACATGCTTTACAATCTGAGGAAAGAGAGACGCTGCATCAGGGAAAGCAGTCCTTGCTGCTGTGGTCACTGCCTTCAAGGTAGGAGGATGGGCCACCTCAGTGGTGGATGCAACTCCTTCTCCAGTCTCTATGGAGAGATTTCCACATCTGATTCCTCAGCGTCTGAACCGAGGTGACTCCCCATTTTAGAGCTGAAGAATGAGAAGTTCCTAGGCACAGAATACGACTTGACAAGATGAACTACTTTTTGGCAAAGTCAGAATTCACATCCCCTGAGACTGACCCTGAATCCTGGGCCACTGAACCAGGACCTGCAGCCTCTTAGGTGAGACACTGAGCGGGGGCCTGGGTGGCGAGTCCTGTGGGGTCAGTAAGCCTCCCAGTACTACAGAGCTGCTGGTTCCCTCATGCTGGGATCTCAGTAACGAACAAGTGTCTCAAGTATACAACTCACCTGGACACACTGGTGTGAAATAGAATACATGAAACCATAAGGACCTGAAAGAGATAGGCCCAAACCCTGAGAAAGCCTGTGTCATTAGGAACAGTGGAAGTATGAACTAAGTGTATTTACACTGAGCCAGGCACTGTTGTCAGAGCTTTGTCAGATTTACTCAGTATTCACTACAACTCAAACAAGAGTTCCTATTACAGCACCACACGGACAGAGGAGGAAAGCGAGACACAGAAAGGTTCCCACCAGGGATGTGAGCCCAGGAAGCCTGGCCCAGAGTCCACGTCTTTCACACAGTGCTGAGGTGTGAAAGGTGACCCTGACCTCCACACCAGGGTCCTGGTGAGACATTTCTTCTTCACCAGCCTCACAATGTCTTTCCTAGAATTTTGTGACTATCATAAGGAGCAGTGTAAATAAAACTTAGTTTGTCCTTTCCCCAAAGCTCATCATTTCACTTTCTTAAACAGGAGGCTTTACCTCTTACATCTCTCTGTGTCAGTCATTTTTCATTGACTCCCTCATCGCTTCATTGAAAATGACTATAGGAAAGTGACACAGACACAAGTTGTCAAGATTCCGCTCATCCCCTTGTTGTGCATGTACCCTGGTCATGACTTCTTTCCTTACTCCAGGCCCCTCTTACTGAACAGGAAAAAATGATTCCAATTGCCAGGCTGATGTGGGTGCAAAGGGCCAACTCACACTCAGCCTGAGTTTTTACTAGGGCTGGTGATCTCCCCCCACTTACTATCATCTTCATGTTGATCACACAACTTATAGCATAGACTCAGGGTCCCCCGGACTCCTGGTCAACCTGTATCACCAAAGTTTCACCAGCTCAAGTGGGGAGAGAGGGGAAAGTGCAGATTGTCTGATTTCACCAGAAACACCTTCATTCTTGCCACAGAGTCACATGGCTTTCTTGGACTCAGGAAGGAGAACCTGCACCTCAGAAAGCATGGATTCCTTCTCACCAGGGAGGCCCTGTCATGACGGCGTCACAGAGACCACGGTTTCAGTGAGAAGCAGATTCATCCTTAAGCTCCTTTAAATCATATCCCCTGCTTCTCACAGTGTGTAACCACACGTTACCCCAGTGCAAATAGCACAGGGCTTTGTCAATGAAACCTCAGGGAACCTCTAACTGACGGAGTTCATTAGTCTCAGAGGTTTAGCCAAGAGGCATGCAGGATCAGATACAGAACAGAAAAGATTCCAATCAATGCAGCTTAGTATGTGCCTGAGAGACATGGGCACTCCTGTGCTGGCACCAGGAATCACTGTCTGGAATTTTAACTCGAATCTCACCCTACACATCACTAAAAACTTGGAAAAGTGCCTCACTCCTTGTGCCTCAGTTTCCCCAACCTCAGGAACTGAAGACAAAAGAGCCACACTACTACCTTTCCTGCACTGTGGTCAGAATGGAATTCAAAATGACTAAGGGAAAAGGAGACCAATGTTGGAGGCTTAGTTTCTTAGATGGAAGACAGTGATCATTCATTGCTTTGGTGACCATGACCCCGAGGACTTACTGTATTTCTGCAGATGATTGGCCAGGGAGTAAGCAGTAGCTTGGGATACGAGGAATTTCTCTGTGAGGTCTCTGAAGTCCTGCTTGTACTTTTCTAGCTGCAACTGAAGCTCCTGGTTGATTTCCATGAGGGTACGTTCTGCCCTCATATCCGATAAAGACGGAAGACATACTGCCATGGTGACATGTGGTAGAAGAGGTAGAAGCCAGGGGTGGGGAGGAGATACCCAATATATGGGGGATTCAAATAAGCAAAATCACATTGGTTTAATCAGCACTGAGGGATGACAAAAACGGAATTCCTGACTTACTGTTGGGAACAACTAGAGGGTTCTCAACCACAAAGAGAAGTTGAAGATGCCAGAGCTCAGAGCCACAGGTGCTTTGTGGGGCTCAGACTAAGACAGGAGTGAAGTAGAGGGACCCAGCATGCTAGGTAACCATCTGGAGTTGCCATAACAGAACTAGAAGGGGGAGGGGTTCATGGAATCTTGGGGGCCCCTGCCTTCCAGGTGCCTAGGCCATGACCGTTTGTGGACATCACCACTGATAGCACCCAGTCCCTCAGCAGCCACTCTTGGGTTGTCTACATACGTTCCGATACCACTGACCTATCTCCTTCCAAAAACTATCTCAGCTGAGTTCCCATTGTTCATTCATCTGTGTATAAAAATATTCATGGTAAAAATACTTTGCCAGCAGGTCTTAATTTCTGTCGGGCTGTCATAAAGTTCAGTTCAGTTCATTTCAGTCACTCAATCTTGTCCGACTCTTTGTAACCCCATGGACTGCAGCACACCAGGCCTCCCTGTCCATCACCAACTCCTGGAATTCACTCAAATTCACATCCACTGTGTCGGTGATGCCATCCAACCATCTCATCCTCTGTCGTCCCCTTCTTCTCCCACTTTCAATCTTTCCCAGCATCAGGGTCTTTTCCAGTGAGTCAGTTCTTTGCATCAGGTGGCCAAAGTATTGGAGTTTCAGCCTCTGCCATCAGTCCTTCTAGTGAATATTCATGACTGATTTCCTTTAGGATGGACTGGTTTGATCTCCATGGAGTCCAAGGGGCTCTCAAGAATCTTCTCCAACACCGCATTTCAAAAGCATCAATTCTTCACCACTCGCTTTCTTTATAGTCCAACTCTCACGTGCATACATGACTACTGGACAAACCATATCACCTCATCTTCTCTCTAAACCGATCTTAAGGCTTTTCCACAAGTGAAGGACATGAAACTTGTGGACTGTGATGAACTTCTTCTCTGGGTCTTCTCCAGTTTAGTCTGTGTCCTAAAAACTGTAGGATACAAATCAAAGTACAATACTAAGTGAATAAATAATTTTTAAATATATTTTCTGTCCCATCTCAGTGCTTTTGCTGCATCCTGTTGTTATGTCATTTTCTTCTCTTTGCTGGGCAGCGTGTTGTATTCAGAATAAACTTGTCTGATATCCCTACTTTCTAAATTCTTCCTCTGGGTCTGGGTTGTTCTATTTGTGTTTTTTTTAATATTACTAAACACTGCATTTCATACTTTCACTTATGTATGTCACTGTAGCCTCACAAGAGCTCTTTCCCAGCTGTCAAAGTGACTAGAAGAGTCTATGTGTATATCCTAGAAAACGTGGTGTGCTTGTGCCATCACTTCATTCTTGTCTGACTCTTTGCAATCCCAGGACACTAGCCCGTCAGGCTCCTCTCTCTATGGGGATTCTCCTTGCAAGAATCCTGGAGTAGGTTGCCCTGCCCTCTTCCAGGGGATCTTCCTGGCAGAGGATTGATCCCGCATCTCCTGTGTCTCCTACATTGCCGGCTGATTCTTTACCCCTGAGCCACTGAATACATGGTGGTGCCTGTCTGTTTAGGAAGATCTGACAGCCTCGTGCTATCGTTCTGTGTTCATTCAGTTCACCCACATATTGAACAGACCAGGGCTCCAGAGCAGTGTTGGTGGCACACACTTTGACCATCTCTTTGAGTTTTCCTCCTGCCATTGACCTGTGGTTGTGTTCCAGATACAGAGCATGGTTGAGTTCAAGGTCATAGGTCAGGGATCATGATGATCCAAAGTGAACATAAGCATTGTGTTCAGTGACATAGAAGCTGAGTTTGAGGAAAGAGAGACAGGCAGCCCTGGGACAGTGATGGTCTGAACCAACTGCTCATTCCCCTAGCATCTCTTCCGACCTGGGTCTTGTGAGTCTGAGACTTGGGGAACCCCTATAGCATCCGTCTCTTCAGTTTAGCTGTTGGTATAACCTGGATGGAGGGTGAAATGTGTGTGACAACAGGCCACTGAGCATTTGTTCATGTTAAGGTAAAAGATACAAACCTGGAACAACTATTTATGAAAGCTTATCTTCCCCACACCCCCAAACAATCCTCCAACTACAATGTTTAGGGATAATTGCTGTGTGAGGTTCAGCCAAGGCTTTAAGGGAATCTACTTTCCGGCTGCTGTGGGGCCTGACATTCTGTGGGGGAAAGAAAAATGTGTCAAATTTCTTCATTATAAATAGGATGAAACCAAAAAAGCTCACAGAGGGTATCTGACTTGAGGTCAAACTGGGATGAATTTTGCCACCCTAACAGAAGTGCATAACCGGTACAGTTCATTGACTGATACCGTGCCAGGCATTTCACACATATTATGATACTTTCCTTTATCGTAATCATTGAAGGTGACATCATTGTAGAAGAAGTACATTAAAAAATTTATTCAACCAAAGTTCAAATAAAAAAAAAAAACATTTTATCAAGGCAAGTAAGCTATTGCTTTGTATTTTGTAGGTAGGAGAATTCTATTGTTTTTATCCTTCCTTTGTCCCATTTCATACTCCTCTTTTTCTCTGTGACCTGACTTTATTCCTAGAGCCCTACCTTTTTTCAACTGAACCATTTCTATGCACTGAGCAACAGCAGAAGTGATGGCTGGGCCCTTCTAAAGGCTCCCTGAGCGCTGACATGTTTCAGGACACCAGACACCATCTGGAGGCAAGAGCAGCCCGTCTGTCAGATTGTGTGTGTGCTAAGTTGCTTCAGCCGTGTCCGACTCTTTGTGATCCCATGGACTGTAGCCCTCCAGCCTCCTCTGCTCATGGAATTTCCCAGGCAAGAACACTGGAGTGGCTTGCCATTTCTTCCTCCAGGGAATCTTCCTGACCAGGGATCAAAACCGTGTCTATTCACCCTTTCCATTGCCCTTTTAAGGCTGATGCAGTGCCTTAAGAGGCTAACACAAGAGGGTAAAGAAAGTCTCCATAAAACTCAGAGAAGAGATTTTTAGAACTCCTCTCTGGATCCTGTCTGGAGTCACAACTGAATCAGAAGATTTTACGTCCTAGCACTTACTAGCATGTGTATAGTTAATACCAAAGTCATTAAATTTAAACTTGCCTTTGATTTGACAATAAAAAGAAAAAGAAAAAACCATGTCTCTTCCGTGTCCTACATTAGCAGGTGGGTTCTTCACCACTAGCGCCACCTGAGAATCCCGTCTGTTAGAATGGGCAGCTGCTTTCCCAGCCCACTGAAGTTAGCAGGATGTCCCAGGACAGAAAGGGATCACTTCCCTTCAACTCAAGAATCTTTTCTGTCAGTGACTGTGCTCTATCGGGCTGAAATTTCCTGAAATTGAACGCTCTTGCTAACTTTTTGGCTTCTTGTTAGGTGGCTTGGGTATTCATAAAATTTGCTAACAAACATCTTTGTTGAAGAGTACATTTATAGCAATGCAATTTATTTTTTAGAAAGTGGCAGCTTGGAGAAGATTGGTCCCATCAATGAGCAAACAAGGGTGAATTTAGCTTTCACTCAAAACCAGACTGAATTAAAAATTAGGCCTCTCACTTTCCTCAAGGTGGATGGTCAGCTGCCACAGGCATGTGTCCCCAAGGACTTGTGTCTCTGCTGTAAACTGGACAAGAGTAAAATGGGGTCAGATGGGCCTAGTCCTTCAACTCTAGAGTCTTTCAACAGTCCTCTGCTTTAGTCACTGGATTGGAAACACCCCTGTGCTTCTGCTCTGTCCTACTTCTGTGTTTGGGTAAAAGTTATACAGATCACTGTGTTCTGTCCCCAAGCTGATCATTGTAAGAATCACTAATCTGAGCTAGCACCCAGACAAGTGCACAGTCCTCTCCTGAAGCAACTGTGGTTCAGTGAGTTGAGGCGGGACCTGGAATCTATTTGTTAAAGGTACTCAGGTGTGCACTTAGTTTTACCCACTGATTTCATTGACCTCCCTCATGATCCGAGGGGATGATTATTTCATTTATGGTGCTTCTACTGTTCAAAATTGACTGGTGCCAAAAACATAACTCTCTGATGCTTTGCAGTTCAAGAAACTGAGGCACAGAGAGGGTCTCTAACGGGCCAAGACCCCCTTGCTGTAAGTGCTGGAGCCACACCCGGGTAGCGTCCCTTCTACTCCGAAACCCCAGCCCACATTTTCCAGTTCACTCTTGTGTCAGATTCTTCCAACTAGCTGTTTCCTTCCCCTATACTGCATTTCTACCGAAAACTTCCCCAATGTATTAATAATTTCTCACTTGATACTGTTTATCACAACAGATATTTTTCAGAAAAGTCTATCATTACCCCGTGATGCATATTGATGACTTTATTAAAAAACCGAATATGGGTGTGGGTAACTTTTCTACTCTTTCCTCTTTCATTCATTTGTGTTCTGTTTACTTACACCAGTATAGTCTCTTACTTACTGTAGTTTTAACCTGAGTTTTGAAATCTAGTAGAGTAAATCCTCCAACTTAATTCTCCTTCCTGGCTAACTTGTTTTGAAATCTAGTAGAGTAAATCCTCAAACTTAACTCTGCATCTTGGCTAATTGACATACTTTGATTTCCACTTACATGTTATAATATGCCTGCAAAACTATACCTCCCCCCAAATGCCAGCTGCAATACTATTCAGAAGAACAAGGATTTAACATTCTAAAAATATTGTCTTCCAATCTATGAATATAATGTATATTTCTGTTTATTTAGGTCTTCTTTAATTTCTCTTAGCAATAGTTTTCAGGAGTCGTCAGTATCTGTATTCTTAAGCATTAAATGATCATGGATGTTTCTCTCTATTATGTTTTACTGAATTTCATTTCCTAATACTGCTGGTATGGAGAAATGTGGTAGATTTTTATATGAGTCCTCTTGACTGCACCATTTAAAAATATACAACTAAATGCATTTTGATAAATGTATACAATATGGAAACCACAGCCAGAATCAAGATGCAGGGTGTTTCCATTGGCCACAACTTTCCTTGTCCCCCTTTGCAGTGCATCATGCCCTCAACTGTTAGCCCCAAGCAACCATTGCCAGTTTAGATGAATTTGCATTTTTAACAAATTTATACACTGGAACAGTATACATACTCTTTCTTGTCTGCAAATTAAGCATTCAACATATAGCTAAGAGATGATGTGTGTAAAGCCTCAAAATTGTAACTGCAGAAGAATATCATTACCATCTCTACTTCAGAAATGAGTCCCATTATCCTGGCCCCTGATAAGAATGAAGATCTCTAATTTTCTCCAAACACCATTTATCCACCTTATTGCACACTTACTTGGAGGACATCCACGTGTGGGTGCTTCAACGTTTCAGGCTGGGGGTCTAGGGCAGAGCCTCAGGGTCTCATCCTCCTCCTCCTGGAATTGGTGCTCCTAGCAGTATAAGCCAACTGGATCCGTCATGTGCATCTCCTCGGCAGGTGCACAAGTTCACTGTGGACTAAGTTACTCTCCTGGTCCTTCCTGCTCAGCTCTTGCTCCTTGAGAACTTAGATGATGCTGTGCATTCCTCACTTCCTGTTGAACTTTCCAAGCTCAACTTGTCCTTATCCTCACCTCCCTTGGCAAACAGCTCCTCGACCATTACCTTGCTTCTCTTTGGGTTTTCTCATCCTCTGAACCTGCTGATTTCATTTCGTCCATCCCCTCTCTCCTTTCTGTGTTTCGAGTGTGTGGGCCAAGTTGAGGCTCCTATAGGAGACACACAGAGAAGGAACCAAGATCAAGTCTTGGCTACAGATCCCAGTGCACATTTAACATGCATCTCAGTCTCTTATGCACTCAGAAAATAAACAGGAAAAGAATTTGGAGAATTGGAATAACCTTCTCTTACAGATGGGGAAACTGAGGCCCAGAGAGATATGGAGATTTTGCCTAAATTCCCACACCCTTATGCAGCATAGCTGCCACACAAACCTTGACCACAAGTTTTTGTATCCAAAAGCACCAGGAACCCATGGCTAAATTTCAGGGGACATTTGATCAAACATACTTCTTATTTTCCTTCCTAAAATAAAAATACCTGATGGACATTTCCCGAAAAGAATTTCATCTCAAAAAAAAAAAAAAAAGAATTTCATCTCTTTTCAATAGTCCTGTATTTATAATTGGCATTTCTTTCTCCAGGGTATCTTCCTGACCCAGGGATTGAACTCAGGTCTCCTGCATTGCAGGCAGATTCTTTACCATCTGAATCACCAGAAGCCCAAACTCCTCCCAGTAGTCCCACCAACATGGTGGACACAGTGGGACCAAGGAATGCATGAATGTTGAATACGTCACAGTCTGTATTTTAAAATTAGATGTGCTTCTCTGTAAAACATCTGGCTCCTGTGGTAGAGGCCATGTTCCTGAGAGCCAGGCCTTCTCTGAGCCTCAGTCACCCTCCACCTGAAGTCTCTTCAAAGCCTGCCACATAGAATATTCAGTAAATACTTGTCAAGCAGATCCATACTAGTTACCAGGAATCACTAACTCTTACTGAGGTCTTCTGCTCCCTACCCGATTTCCACCGATCCTACCCTGTGTCTATGTGAAAACAATGAAAGCACAGGCCTGGTGACAGAAGTCCAAGATGCAAATTCCAACTCCACCAAAATACCAAGTCTGCTTTGCATGGTGATTTCATTCCCCTCTATGAGCATATGGATCTCATGTATAATGGAGAAGAATGTATCATGTAAAATAGAGAAAGTAGTACTAACCTTGGATGATTATCTGTGATATCATAGAGGAGACAGGTCCCAACCCCTGGGTGCTGGCTGCACAGTATAGGAAATCTACACCAGAGACACTACAGGCTCCGTGGTAAACTTGGGGGTAAGACTCGAGAAACTGCATTTCAGACAAAAATTCCAGGGAGATTCTCATGAAGGAAAAAGCCCCAACATTAAACAAATGGCCGAGAATGAAGACCTTGAAATCCTAGCAGCAACAGGCATGACTCAGCTTAAGTAAAACAAGTCCCTTGTCAAGGTGGCTTCTCAAGGGAAAATGTCTCCTTTGTAGGATGGTGCCCAACCCTGCCCAGCCCCACTCTCTTCCAGGACAGAACTGGGCAGCAGTGGCCAGTGGTACATGATGAGACCTCAGGAAGTGAGCATAACTGGAGACCTATCCTCAGGCTCCTCCATGTGCCAGCTTCACTCCAAACCCACAGGTAAACACAAAGGTGAGTGGGTCAGCCTGTGAAATGAAGTCTCATTTAGGATCCATCTCTTTTGTACCAGGGCATCCTCCTCCATTTCTCCTCTAGACCCTGCTCACAGAGTGAGGAAAAGGAAGGGCCCTAGCAGTGCCAAGTCCTTCCAAGTGCACCCCTCATCCTCCCCACCCTGGGCCTCGCAGCAGAGCAGGGGTGTGAGCGAGTCAGTGACTACCTCTGTGCTCTCATCACATCCTTTTCGGTCCCTGCACCCTGGTCCCCTCGCAGCCCACTCTCAGACCCTTCCAGAATGCCAGGTGCCAACATTCACAGAACATCTTCCATCATCAAGAGTTATAACAGAATGTGGGGCTGTTTCTACACAGATTCTAACCCCATAAACGTGCCCTGTGTACCAACCCAATTCAAACTCTCCTTCTAACTCCTAGCTCCCTGGTCTCCACCTGGTGGAGAGGCGCAGCCACACATGTGAATGCTGGGATGCAGCCCAGTTCCAACAGAAGAGAACTGGGATTCTCAGAAAAAGGTTGTCCCCAGGTAAAATGAGGTATTTGATGGAGTCTGTCATCAGCACCCCACCCACTGCTCTTTCCTGCATCTTTTGTTCTTTTCCATGAGGTGTTTTTTCCAACTCTCTAATCAGCTGTCAGATTCCTACTTCAGTGCCATACAGACAAAGATAATGTCATACTAGAGATGTTTTTATGCAAACACAGGTGCAGCCATTTATGGAGGAGTAGATAATTGTGACTGAGATTGAACTGGCACTTCCAAATCAGGGTTGCAGGAAGAAGAGCTAAGAAAAGGCATTTTAAGGTCTGTTTGCAAATAACAGGACATAGAATTGGCCAATCTCCTTTGGAAAAGCAAATTCACCTGGATTACCTGCTGGAAGCACTGGAGATGGCAAATATTCAAAACTTTAGCAACCAAAGGCAATGGCCTTGATGAGGCAAGGGATGGTTAGTTGAAACATTAAACAGCAGACATCAGTACAATCATTTTTGCTCCCAAAGACCACATCACAGATCTCTTTGGAAAAGTTGAGGGAGCTTTCTTCCTTCCATAATAAAAGTTATTTGAGGGAATTGTTGAGTACCAATCATTAACCACACAGGATGAGTTGACATGAGGTACTAACAGTTTAAACTTTATTTATTTATTATTTTTGGCTGTGCTGGGTCTTCATTGCTATGCAGGACCTTGCTCTAGTTGCAGCAAGTGGAGGTTACTCTCTAGTTATGGTGCACAGGCTTCTCATTGTGGTCCCTTCTTTTGTTATGGAGCCAGGACTCTAAAGCATATGAACTTCACTAGCTGTGGTGAACACATGGTCTTTGTTGCCCTGCAGCATGTGGAATCTTCCTGGTCCAGGTATCAAACTCATGTCCCCTCCATTGGCAGGCATATTCTTAATCACGGGGCCACCAGGGAAGCCCATGAGATACCCACTTTTACGTTAGGCCTTCTCTCTAAGGGTGGAGGAAGAGCATTGTTCCTTGCATAGGAATGTTCAGTCGAGGGTCAGTGCAAGGAGAGGAATTAAGGTTAATTGAGCTCCTCCCTAGTACCCTCAATTCAACTCAGGCAAAGGTCACACCTGTCTAGGGTCTAGACCGAGATCCACAGCCTTCAGTTATTTTTCTAGACAATGGGAAACGCCTTACACCTACCAGTTGCCCAGGTAACTGGCCATGTATTACAACTCCCTTACACATACCTCTGTATGGGAGGAGGCCAGTGGGGCTTGCTTAGCATCACCTGTCCTGTGTTTGAAGCCAGTTTACTCTTCAAGCAAGCTCACCTAAACTTCTGGATGTCTGCATGAGAGAGGATGGTGATCTTTAGGTATTTTGCTGGCCAAGCAACACCTCCAGTTGGGCTCCACTAGTGACCAGGGTGCTCCATCCCCACCTCCTCCTGTCCTGCTGGTGGCTGAAGGGGCTGACCTGCTAGAGGAACATCTTGGTGAAATCTGGAATCTGCACTAGCGCCTAGAGGCGTCCATCTGCGTTAACAACCACCTGCAGGAGCAACTTGAACACAGGCTCAGCTCCTCAGGCCCACGGAAGCAGTAGGAGAGGCCCAGGGTCTCCTATTTCTGGTCTATTTAGCGAGAATCTGAAGGTTGCCCTTAGGAAGAACTTTGCAGATTTCAAAACACTGTGGTAGGCTTTCCTCTCCTGGCTTTTTACAGTCAGCAAGGCAGGGGCAAGGACCATTCCCCTCCCTTTGTAGCTGTATCTGAGCTCAGAGAGTAACTCTCCTCACTGCAGATCTAACCAGGTCTGGTCCCCAGAATCCTGACTTCTCATCCAGTCCTGTGACCCTTGCCTTCCAGGAGACATGCAAGCAGCGAAGCCACCAGAGGTCCTTAAAACAGCAGGAAGGATGGGCCTGCGCCCCTTCTTCCCAGCTCCCTGTCTGCTGAGGAGATCTGGGCCCTCCTCCACATCTACCGGTGGGTCTGGAAAGAGTCAGAGATATGGTCTCATGAGCAGGGCGAAAGGCAGAGGGCCTTTCCTGCCGTTGAGGAATAACCAGCCAGGGTCCCCGTGGCTCAGCACTAAGGAAAACATGCCTAGTGAGCCGAGGACCTTGTGACGCTGCTTCTGAACACCCTGAGGCGTGGGAGCCAGCGACAGACATCTGTTGCCTCATCACCTGTCCTCAGAGGGTCAGGTCAGGGGAAACAGGACCTGCTTCCCCACACTGGAGCGTGTGGTCCCCACATTGGAGCTCCTGGGCACATCTGAAAGCACAGGCCTGAGCAGCGGTGCCCTGCAGGACAGTGTGGGCAGGGGCGCCTGACTGCCTGACTTGGGGTCGGCACAGCTGTTTCACCGTCAGGCTGGGGGTCAGTCTACACTGCAGCACCTGAGGTCTTTGAATCCATGGGGTGGGAGTGGTGACTCCCATATGCCATCCCATGCCATCTCATGCTCAGCCTAGACCTCCTGTTTGTATTGTTGTTCAGTCGCTCAGTTGTGTCCGACTCTTTGTGACCCCATGGACTGCAGCACGCCAGGCTTCCCTGTCCTTCACCATCTCCTGGAGCTTGCTCAAACTCATGTCCATTGAGTCAGTGATGCTATCCAACCATTTCATCCTCTGTCATCCCCTTCTTCTCCTATATCTATTAAGGTCTCCAAAAAGTGTACTGACCTCACTCTTAAATATGCTTTCCTATTTGGTCATCCTAACTTCACTTTGAGATTTGGAAACTAAAGGCCATAGCAAGCCTATTGAATGTCTTGTGTAAAGCAAACCAGTGATCATTTTAAAGTGATACGTAAGCAGCCCCCAGCTGTGTTAAAGCCTTGTCTGTGTCTTCATAGTGCTTTAGAAAGTGTGTATATATGAACAAATGTAGGAGAGTTACTCATATACATTGCTCTAAGGGTATGTTTAAGACTAACATAACTGGTGGACAGGGTTGGTGAGAGGAAATGAAATAGCCTTTTTGATGGCCATTAAAGCAAAATATATATATAAAGAAATAAGTTGTTCTTCCCCTACTTCATTTCTAATATCAGCATCAGTCCCAGGGCTGAGTGGGGAAGAACAGGGAAGACAAACTGTCACCAAGAGCTCACCTCACTAACACTTAAAAGTCTAAGTTTAAAAGAATGATTTACTGTCTTGCCTTTTTATGAGAATCTCCTATTTAAAAATACTAAAAAGTGGTTCTTAAATTTAGAGAATCTTAGAATGAGCTGTTGTGATTAAAGAAGATATTTTCTGGCTTCCATTTCCCAGAGATTTAGTTGGTGTGCGGTCCTAGAGTCTGAATTTTTCACATAAGCGCAACCATATGTTTCTGATGTGGGTAAGGTGTAGATCACAGTTTAAGACCTATTGTTCTATAACACTGAGTCAAACCCATATATTAGTTTGTTCACTTTTAATTAAAAATCTTTATTTAAAAAGTAGATTCGTTGAACCACAAATTAACATGAAGGTCTTCAAACATTCCTTGGAAAATGTCCTTCGTTACATTCTTTTGCCTTCCAGAATTAAAATCAAGCACTCATTCCACAGTTAATTCCTAGTAACAGTTGAAAAATAAAACAAGCAACAACATGAACAAAAAAACTCACTGCCACTACCACCAATTACAAAACGATCCTTCAAGAGACTCAGCCCTGAGGTAGAGAGACATGCCCCCTTTTTGAAGTAGATGGAATGACCTCAACTTCTGTTTTTTACACTTAGCTAATTACATATTTTCCATCAGCACCTCTGGCTGTCACTATAGAGGAACTCACTGGCAGAATCAGCAGAATGGGTGAAAAGTCAGCCAAGCTATGAACTATCATTTTAAGATAAAGTAGTAAAATTTGAGTATCCTTTGCCGTGTGGTGACTCAAGCATCCCAGAAATCTTTCCTTCATCCCAGTGTTGCTGGGGCTTCTAGAAATAGATAATATAATCAGTAATTAATGGAGGAGTCAAGTAATGCTTTAAAAAAACTTCATTTGATCAAAGGATCAATCCAAGAAGAAGATATAACAATTATAAATATATATCCACCCAACATAGGAGCACCGCAATATGTAAGGCAAATGCTAACGAGTATGAAAGAGGAAATTAATAGTAACACAGTAATAGTGGGAGACTTTAATACCCCACTCACAACTATGGATAGATCAACTAAACAGAAAATTTACAAGGAAACACAAACTTTAAATGACACAAAGGACCAACTAGACCTAATTGATATCTATAGGACATTTCACCCCAAAACAATCAACTTCACCTTTTTTCTCAAGTGCATACGGAATGTTCTCCAGAATAGATCACATCCTGGGCCATAAATCTAGTCTTGGTAAATTCAAAAAAATTGAAATCATTCCAGTCATCTTTTCTGACCACAGTGCAGTAAGATTACATCTCAATTACAGGAAAAAAAATTGTTAAAAATTCAAACATATGGAGGTTAAATAAGATGCTTCTGAATAGCCAACAAATCATAGAAGTAATCAAAAAAGAAATAAAAATATGCATAGAAATGAATGAAAATGAAAACACAACAACCCAAAACCTATGGGACACTGTAAAAGCAATGCTAAGGGGAAGGTTCATAGCATTACAGGCTTACCTCAAGAAATAAGAAAAAAGTCAAATAAATAACCTAACTCTACACCTAAAGCAACTAGAGAAGGAAGAAATGAAGAACCCCAGGGTTAGTAGAAGGAAAGAAATCTTAAAAATTAGGGCACATATAAATGCAAAAGAAACTAAAAAGACCATTGCAAAAAACAACAAAGCTAAAAGCTGGTTTTTTGAAAAAATAAACAAAATTGCCAAACCATTAGCAAGACTAATTAAGAAACAAAGAGAGAAGAACCAAATTAACAAAATTAGAAATGAAAATGGAGAGATCACAACAGACAACACTGAAATACAAAGGATCATAAGAGACTACTACCAGCAGCTCTATGCCAATAAAATGGACAACTTGGAAGAAACGGACAAATTCTTAGAAAAGTATAACTTTCCAAAACTGAACCAGGAAGAAATAGAAGATCTTAACAGACCCATCACAAGCAAGGAAATCGAAACTGTAATCAAAAATCTTCCAGCAAACAAAAGCCCAGGACCAGATGGCTTCACAGCTGAATTCTACCAAAAATTTAGAGAAGAGCTAACACCTATCTTACTCAAACTCTTCCAGAAAATTGCAGAAGGTAAACTTCCAAACTCATTCTATGAGGCCACCATCACCCTAATTCCAAAACCAGACAAAGATGCCACAAAAAAAGAAAACTACAGGCCAATATCACTGATGAACATAGTTGCAAAAATCCTTAACAAAATCTAGCAAACAGAATCCAACAACATATTAAAAAAATCACACACCATGACCAAGTGGGCTTTATCCCAGGAATGTAAGGATTCTTTAATATCTGCAAATCAATCAATGTAATACACCACATTAAGAAATTGAAAGATAAAAGCCATATGATTATCTCAATAGATGCAGAGAAAGCCTTTGACAAAATTCAACACCCATTTATGATTAAAACGCTCCAGAAAGCAGGAATAGAAGGAATATACCTCAACATAATAAAAGCTATATATGACAAACCCACAGCAAGCATTACCCTCAATGGTGAAAAATTGAAAGCATTTCCTCTAAAATCAGGAACAAGACAAGGGTGCCCACTCTCACCACTACTATTCAACATAGTTTGGGAAGTTTTGGCCACAGCAATCAGAGCAGAAAAAGAAGTAAAAGGAATCCAGATAGGAAAAGAAGAAGTGAAACTCTCACTGTTTGCAGATGACATGATCCTCTACATAGAAAACCCTAAAGACTCTACCAGAAAATTACTAGAGCTAATCAATGAATATAGTAAAGTTGCAGGATATAAAATTAACACACAGAAATCCCTTGCATTCCTATACACTAACAATGAGAAAACAGAAAGAGAAATTAAGGAAACAATACCATTCACCACTGCAACAAAAAGAATAAAATACGTAGGAGTATATCTACCTAAAGAAACCAAAGACCTATACATAGAAAACTATAAAACACTGATGAAAGAAATCAAAGAGGACACAAACAGATGGAGAAACATACCATGTTCATGGATTGGAAGAATCAATATTGTCAAAATCGCTATACTAGCCAAAGCAATCTATAGATTCAGTGCAATCCCTATTAAGCTACCAACGGTATTTTTCACAGAACTAGAACAAATAATTTCACAGTTTCTATGGAAATACAAAAAACCTGGAATAGCCAAAGTAATCTTGAGAAAGAAGAATGGAACTGGAGGAATCAACCTGCCTGGCTTCAGACTATACTACAAAGCCACAGTCATCAAGACAGTATGGTACTGGCACAAAGACAGAAACATAGATCAATGGAACAGAATAGAAAGCCCAGAGATAAATCCACAAACCTATGGACACCTTATCTTCGACAAAGAAGGCAAGGATATACAATGGAAAAAAGATAACCTCTTTAACAAGTGGTGCTGGGAAAACTGGTCAACCACTTGTAAAAGAATGAAACTAGAACACTTTCTAACACCATACACAAAAATAAACTCCAAATGGATTAAAGATCTAAATGTAAGACCAGAAACTATAAAACTCCTAGAGGAGAACATAGGCAAAACACTCTCCGACATAAATCACAGCAGGATCCTCTATGACCCACCTCCCAGAATATTGGAAATAAAAGCAAAAATAAACAAATGGGACCTAATGAAACTTAAAAGCTTTTGCACAACAAAGGAAACTATAAGCAAGGTGAAAAGACAGCCCTCAGGTTGGGAGAAAATAATAGCAAATGAAGAAACAGACAAAGGATTCATCTCAAAAATATACAAGCAACTACTGCAGCTCAATTCCAGAAAAATAAATGACCCAATCAAAAAATGGGCCACAGGACTAAACAGACATGTCTCCAAAGAAGACATACAGATGGCTAACAAACACATGAAAAGATGCTCAACATCACTCATTATCAGAGAAATGCAAATCAAAACCACAATGAGGTACCATTACATGCCAGTCAGGATGGCTGCTATCCAAAAGTCTACAAGCAATAAATGCTGGAGAGGGTGTGGAGAAAAGGGAACCCTCTGACACTGTTGGTGGGAATGCAAACTAGTACAGCCGCTATGGAGAACAGTGTGGAGATTTCTTGAAAAACTGGAAATAGAACTGCCATATGACCCAGCAATCCCACTTCTGGGCATACACACTGAGGGAACCAGATCTGAAAGAGACACGTGCACCCCAATGTTCATCACAGCACTGTTTATAATAGCCAGGACATGGAAGCAACCTAGATGCCCATCAGCAGAAGAATGGATAAGGAAGCTGTGGTACATATACACCATGGAATATTACTCAGCCATTAAAAAGAATTCATTTGAATCAGTCCTAATGAGATGGATGAAACTGGAGCCCATTATACAGAGTGAAGTAAGCCAGAAAGATAAAGAACATTACAGCATACGAACACATATATATGGAATTTAGAAAGATGGTAATGATAAACCTATATGCAAAACAGAAAAAGAGACACAGATGTACAGAACAGACTTTTGGACTCTGCGGGAGAAGGCAAGGGTGGGATGTTTCGAGAGAACAGTATCGAAACCTGTATATTATCTATGGTGAAAGAGATCACCAGCCCAGCTTGGATGCATGAGACAAGTGCTCTGGCCTGGTGCACTGGGAAGACCCAGAGGGATTGGGTAGAGGGGGAGGTGGGAGGGGGGATCGGGATGGGGAATACATGTAAACCCATGGCTGATTCATGTCAATGTATGACAAAACCCACTACAATATTGTAAAGTAATTAGCCTCCAACTAATAAAAATAAATGAAAAATAAATGAATAAATAAACTTCATTTTGTGGACAAAGATTTTACAAAAACAACAGCATATGAATCATGTAAATTTCAGACCTGGTCAGGATCAAATCACAAATTACTTTTGGGGAAAATTCCTAAAAGCTATTTTGTTTCACCCTTTGAAAGGTAGTTCTTCACCCTAATTTTAACAAAAAAGTTGCAAAAAAGTGTATCTTTAAGACGGAGTATTCTACAATATTTAACTTCTCATAAATTATATTATTTCCCTCTACATGTTAGAACCCATTCTAAAACAAATGAAATCAACCTGTGTCATTACCAATGTCTTCCAATTTGCTGTAAATGAGAACCACGTTGGGTACAACTGTGCAGGAAATAGGGTGAGAGTCCTTGAGGGGAAAAAAACAGAAAGGAAAAAAGACACTTAATGAAATGCTTCAAAGAAGTACCAATATTGCTTGACCTGTCAGCAGACAACCTGCAGGTCCATACAGGGTTCATTATGTCCCCCATCTTATAACTTCTAAAGTGAATGTAACAGACATATTGAATTGATATTCTATGTCTGATGTAATAAGTGACCATGAGTTTAGCCTCTGAAAAGAACACACTTTTATTATCTTAAAAGAACACACTTTTATTATCTCCAATTTTGTTGGAGGCCAACAAAGTTCTCATTAGACTAAAATCAAAATGTCAACAGGACTGCCTTACCTTCTGAAGGCTCTAAGGGATAATATGTTTCCTTGTCAATTCTAAAGGAGGAGGAGGGGAAAACAGAGGCACAGTAAGGAGGAAGATGACCAGAGCCTGAATGGCAAAGAAAGTTCTAGTCTCGGTCCCAGAATAGCAGCTCCTCTCTCTTGAACTTCTCCTGACCTCATGGTGGACAGGTACACATGCCCAACCACCTCTTTCATCCTCCAATCCCCTTGATTCCCATAAGAGCAGCCTCTTATCACATCCCCCTCCAGCCCCCTTCCATGCTCTGATTCTAGGGATTTTTTTCTTTTCTGCCTAGGTCTCCTTAGGGCTAGCCACAGATTCCTCACCAACACCCAAACCCTAGTCGTTGGCTCTGGAGAGTCCAAACCACAGAAATCTCCCAGGAGAAGAGGAAATGCCGGCCACATGTTCTCATGGGGTCACTCTGCAAAAATCTCAATCTGGCTGTTCAAAACATGCCAGGTTGATATTTGGGAAGATGTAAAAACTGTTTACAAAAAAAACAAACAAACAAACAACTCCTTTGTGCAGGTTATTGTTACATGGAATAACTTATACTATAAAACCCTAAACCAGGTGATCAATTCTCATTCTAAAGTCACAGATAAGCCTTAATAAGGGAAAGCAGGCTGTGAGTAATAATTACAGGAAATGAACAAAATTGGGGCAGATCCCACAAAGGCCCAGGTAGGAGAAGATTCTTAGGCCAATGGTTAAGCAACCTCCTGTATTAGTCAGCTCAGGCAAGCCATACAAAATTACCATAGATTGGGTGGCTTAACTATCAGTCTGTTTTCACACATTCTGGAGGATGGTTGTCCAAGATAAAGACTCATGTCACGTTCATGTCATGTCATGTCAATTCAATTTATGATGCAAACACTCTTCCTGGCTTGCAAATGTTAGAGCAGATTTCTCACTGGGTCCTCTCCAGGCTTCTTCTCTGTGGTTGAGCTGGGGTAGGGCAGGAGCCCAAGCTCTCTGGTTTCTTTTCTTACAAGGACACTATCCTATCAGATTAGGACCCCAAGGCTATGGCCTCATTTAATCTTATGCAAGTGAGTTATATCGCTAAGTCGTGTCTGACTCTTTGCAAGCCCATGGACTGTAGCCTACCGGGATCCTCCATCTATGGGGTTTTCAAGGGAAGAGTACTGCAGTGGGTTGTCATTTCCTTCTCCAGGGGATCCTCCCGGCCCAGGAATCGAATGTGGATTCCCGCACTGTAGGCAGACGCTTTACCATTTGAGCCACCTTAATTACTTCCTTAAAGATAGAAGGCAGGAGAAGGGGACAACAGAAGACAAGATGGTTGGATGGCATCACCGACTCAATGGACATGAGTTTGAGCAATCTCCAGATGTGAAGGACAGGGAAGACTGGCATGCTGAAGACCACAGGGGTCGCAAAGAGGTGGACATGACTGAACAACATCTTCCTCAAAATGCTTTCTCCAAATACAGCCCCACAGGGATTAGGTATCAACATATGAATTAGGTGGTGGTGTTGGGGGGGGTGGTGATATACATTCAGTTCCTAACACCTTCTCTCATGAAGGCATTTGCAGCTCTCAGCTCTAGTCCCTAGGAACTTCCTAGGCACTGGCTACTCAGATTCCTCTCCCCATAGACTTTCTCCTTCTCTCTCTCTCTCTCTGACTCTAGTACCTGAGCTCAGGGCACAGTTGTTGACTGGCTGACGCTAAGAAGCCGTGGACTGACTTGCTTTCACCTGGATGACTTTCAGAAGGGAGCAGAAATGTGGTCACTGAGGAGACTGGCTGTGGTGGCAGGCTAATGCTTCCCCAAAGATGTCCACAGCTGGGTCCCTGGAATCCATGATTATGTTACTTGACATGGCAAAAGAGACTTTGCGGTGTGATTAAATTCAAGATCTTGAGATGGGCACCCCATGGAATCACAAAGGTCCATATAGAGTGAGGAAAGGGAGTTGGTGTTAGAATAATGTGTTGTGAGAATAACTTGATCAGTTGTAACTAGCTTTGAAGATCAAAGTGGCCTATGAGAGTAGAATCTGGGCATCTTCTAGAGGCTGGACAAGGCAATGGATTCTCCCCTAGCATCTCCAAGAACCACCAGAATCCAGCTGTCACATTGATTTTAGCCCAGGGAGATGCATCTTGAACTTCTGACCTCCAGAATCATAATAAATGTGTGTTGTTTTAAGGCACTAAATATGTAGTGACATGTAAAAGTAGCAATAGGAAAGTCTTACAGTGGACCTCAGTGAATACAAAATATTTAATACCAGTTACAGTGGGAATTTGTTACCATAGCTTTAGACCAATTACTCTATCCCCAGAAATGTGAAATTTCAAACTGTTTAATTCTCAGTGTAGAAAATGTAAATAATACTGGATGAGGTACCAACCATCCCCATATAAGAGGCTGAAACCTCTCTTGCACTCAGGGATAAATGTCTAGTATGCTCCAAGACAGGGTTGTGCGTGCCTGGTCTATTTGACACAGGGTTGCACTGTGTCAAATGGGGCACTGAATTTATAATGTTCTTCACTGGGCTAGCTGCAGGGCTGTCCTTTGTTATATCTTGATCAACTACTATCTGAACCCCCCTTTCCTTTGATGAGGAATTTTCCATATTCTGCAACTTCTGAGGATCACACACTTAGTTTTCTGAGGGGCTAAGATGTGGATCTATTACCAGGAACTGGCCACTCCCTACAAGTAACAAATACTCCAGCATTTAATAGGAGGTGAGAGACACAAGAGTGGGCCCTGGGAAAATTCTTTCTGGCCACTACAACAGAAGAATCCCCCCACCACAAGATCTTTAGTTGAACACCAACCAGGTGCAGCAGAAGTCATGGAACCACGGGTGGTGTCTAATGCCCAGGCCCAACAGGGTCAGCTGTGCAGTTAGAGGGTTTGTCACTGAGCAGAAGGCACCAGTGTCCTTTCCATTTGGTTTGTGTGCTCGCTTTCATCAGCCTTTTTTCTTCCTCCCAGTTTGTATAAATTCATTCTCCAGTTTTCTGGAGATTCTCTAAGGTATTATTAGCCCTGGATTAAAGTTTATGTCAGATGAAAAGAGCCAGAATCTATTTCTGATGGTTGCAGAGAGAGAAATGGGGGGTGGGGTGCGGTGGGGAAGGGAGGTAGAAAGCAAGATTCTTCCTGGAAGTTAACTGCATGCTGAGTTCCTTTGCTGTTTGCCCCATGATTTTCCAGAAGTCACCTTCCCCCTTAAACCAAACGCACCTCAAGGATCAAGTTACTCCATTTCTCCTTGCTCTCTGGTCAGAAAACACAAGTTGGCTGTCTTCTCCAGCCTCCCACTTCTCTGCCCTCAGGTCTAACCCAGTCTTCTGCAGTAAGAGAAAACAAATAGACAACCTCACTCTCCAAGCAAACACGCCATCTTTCTTGCCCTTATTGTAGTCATCAGGTTCTATTTCAGAGTCCTCATTTCTTGTATTCTGTATGGTAAGCAAAGGAAAAGCATGGTCCTTGGGATATCTGGAGAATGAAACAGGAAGAATCTGCACAGAAAACAAGTCCACTGAGTAGTACTTTGAGATGTAACCCTAAATCCATATGTTTACACACATGAAATATACATGTACTTTTATTTTGTCTCTATATTTCTACTCACTGTTTTCAGTTCAGTTCAGCTCAGTCTCTCAGTCATGTCCGACTCTTTGCGACCCCATGAATTGCAGCACGCCAGGCCTCCCTGTCCATCACCCACTCCCGGAATTTACTCAAACTCATGTCCATCGAGTTGGTGATGCCATCTAGCCATCTCATCCTCTTGTTGTCCCCTTCTCCTCCTGCCCCCAATCCCTCCCAGCATCAGAGTCTTTTCCAATGAGTCAACTCTTGGCATGAGGTGGCCAAAGTACTGGAGTGTCAGCTTCAACATCAGTCCTTCCAATGAACACCCAGGACTGGTCTCCCTTAGGATGGACTGGTTGGAGCTCCTTGCAGTCCAAGGGACTCTCAAGAGTCTTCTCCAACACCACAGTTCAAAAGCACCAATTCTTCGGTGCTCAGCCTTCTTCATAGTCCAACTGTGACACCCATACATGACCACTGGAAAAACCATAGCCTTGACTAGACAGACCTTTGTTGGCAAAGTAATGTCTCTGCTATTTAATATGTTATCTAGGTTGGTCATCACTTCCCTTCCAAGGAGTAAGCCTCTTTTAATTTCATGGCTGCAGTCACCATCTGCAGTGATTTTGCAGCCCCCAACAATAAAGTCTGACACTGTTTCCACTGTTTCCCCATCTATTTCCCATGGAGTGATGGGACCGAATGCCATGATCTTAGTTTTCTGAATGTTGAGCTTTAAGCCAACTTTTTCACTCTCCTCTTTCACTTTCATCAAGAGAATTTTTAGTTCCTTCGCTTTCTGCTATAAGGGTGGTGTGATCTGCATGTCTGAGGTTATTGATATTTCTCCCGGCAATCTTGATTCCAGCTTGTGCTTCTTCCAGCCCAGCGTTTCTCATGATGTACTCTGCATATAAGTTACATAAGCAGGGTGACAATATACAGCCTTGATGTACTCCTTTTCCTATTTGGAACCAGTCTGTTGTTCCATGTCCAGTTCTAACTGTTGCTTCCTGACATGTTTTTACAACTTATTTATTACTTAAAAACTTTTGCATCAGCGTAACACACGGTCCCTAAATTTCTCTCCTCGGGGTGCAATTCAGCCCGGAGGGTCAGCCTCCGAGGAGCCTGGCAAAATCCGTCCGTATCTCCATGTATATGTATGGCTGAATCCCTTCGCTATTAACCTGAAACTATCACAACATTGTTAACTGACTATACCCAAATAAAAAATAAAAATTTTAAATAAAAAAAGAAATGAAAACCCGTGTATGTCTCATTTAAACAGTGAAGGTTATATGCTCAGTCGTGTTGGACTTTTTGCAACCCCATAGATTGTAGCCTACCAGGATCCGCCGTCTATGGATTTTTCCAGACAAGAACATTGGAGTGAGTTAGCCATTTCTTCAGAGGACCCTCGCGATCCAGGAATGGAACCCGGGTTTCCTGTATTACAAACTGACGCTTTACCGCCTGAGCCACCAATGACGCCCCAGGCCTTTTCTATCGTTTTAAGTAGGTGGATTGCAAACTTTGATGAAGTCATGACGTCACTTCCCGTCACAGGGGACTCGCCATTGGTCATCTCGACAGGGGTGGGGCCGGGCTTGGGTTGAAGAAGAGGAGCCGCCTTAGAGGTCCTGAATGGGGTTGGTTTATGTAAATCTTGCAGCAGGGTGGTCCTATTCCCGGCGACCCACTTCCCCGGTTACGGAAATTTTCCTGAGATTTTGTTGGATTTCTTTTTTAGAAGAGTTATTTGGAGGGACTGAGGGGCGTGGGAAAGGAGAGGGTGCGGAGGATAGTGGAAAAATTGAGGGGCAACGGCAAAGTCAGCGTGTGTGTACAGTGAACGGGTCTAAGGCTGTGCGGGGGGCAGGGGGAAGGTCAACTCATACTTACTTGGCAGAGGAAATCCCATGATCAAGAAGGTGGTTCTCCCAGGGCGAATCTTACCCATTGCCCTCCGGGTGTGTTGACTTCTGCGATTTCCTCAAATAGAGGAAACTCGACTGTGTAATTTATGCAAGTGGAGAACAGCTTGCGCGATTTCCCCTGATAACTAAGTAATAACTGCAGACTTGGTCTGTGTTTCCTTGGTGGTGATTTAGTTATTAAGTTGTATCTGACTCTTGTGGTTCCCACGGAATGTAGTTTGCTAGGCTTCTCTGTGAGATTTTTTCAAGGCAAAAATACTGGACTGAGTCGTTATTGTTTCCCCAGGGAACCTTCTTAACCTGGAAATCACACTCGGGTCTCCTCGCATCAGGTGGCCCAAGGACTGCAGTTTCAGCTTCAATACTGGTTCTTCCAATAAACATCGAGAACTCATCTTCTTTAGGATGAACTCCTTGGATCTCCTTGCAGTCCAAGGGACTCTCAAGAGTCTTCTCCAACACCACAGTTCAAAAGCATCAATTTTTCAGCGCTCAGCTTTCTTTATAGTCCACCTCTCACATCCATACATGACCACTGGAAAAACCATAGCCTTGACTAGACAGACCTTTGTTGGCAAAGTAATGTCTCTGCTGTTTAATATGCTATCTAGGTTGGTCATAACTCTCCTTCCAAGGAGTAAGTGTCTTTTTATTTCATGGCTGCAATCACCATCTGCAGTGATTTTGAAGCACAGAGAAATAAAGTCAGCCATTGTTTCCACTGTTTCCCCATCTCTTTCCCATGAAGTGATGGGATCGGATGACATGATATTAGTTTTCTGAATGTTGAGTTTTAAGCCAACTTTTTCACTCTCTTCTTTCACTTTCCTCAAGAGAATTTTTACTTCTTCACTTTCTGCCATAAGGGTGGTGTCATCTGCATATGTGAGGTTATTGGTATTTCTCCCGGCAATCTTGATACCAGCTTGCGCTTCTTCCAGCCCAGCATTTCTCATGATGTACTCTGCATATAAGTTAAATAAGCAGGGTGACAGTATACAGCCTTGATGTCCTCCTTCTCCTATTTGGAACCAGTCTGTTCCATGTCCAGTTCTAACTGTTGCTTCCTGACCTGCATACAGGTTTCTCAAGAGGCAGGTCAGCCAATCTTTAAGAAATTGAATGAAGGGGTGTGATTACTTTTGAGACACCTCAGGGAAAACTTCTACTGAGATACTTGTAGTTGTTGTTCACTCACTCAATGATGTCTGATTTCTTTCCAAGATGTTTGCTAGTCGTGACACTTTGGGTGATGTCTTTGTGTGTGTTGTTTGCCAAATGCAGACCTCAAAAGATTTTAGTGGGAACCTGTGTTCTGTACCATGTAGAACTCTTTCCGAATCTTAATAGTTTTTTCACAAGTTGAGTTCAGAGGGTCCCCACACCCATATACAATTAATAGAAACTAAGTTTACTGAACTGCTGAAACCACAAAGTCAGACTGGGGACATTAAACAAAGATTTTCAGGAGACTTGGTATCAGGTGAAGGAGGACAGGGAGTGATCCCTGAGAGATGGGAAACAATGGCTCCAATGGCTCCAACTGATTGCGCGGAGAGTTCCCAAGCGAGGCACCAGGAGCAAACTGAAAACCAGCCCAGTGGACCTTGCTGAGTTGAGGACAAGTTCCTGGATGTCAAAGGAGCTAGAGTGCATAGGACAAACTCCCAGGGAGAAGAGAGATGGTGAGGGTAATCAGGAGAGCCCTGCAAAGGAGGCTCCTCCAGAGGGCAGCAAAGTACTGATCAGTGCAGCCCTGGGAAAAACTCCCCAAAGTCAGGGGGAAATCTTCCACAGGCTCAGAGAGAACAGACAGCCTGGCACTCACAGTCATGCTTGCCCTCAACAGGTAGTCTAGAAAATACTAATAATCTTGTAATTAAGGAGATCGTGGAGTGGAGTACTCAAGGAAGTCTTAGCTCAACAGGAATTTGTTAGCCCTAGACTGAGTGTTCAGCTGCTCCAGACCATTTAGTAAATCATAAAAGCAAGACCTGAGACCGTCAAGCTGTTTACAAATAACTTAAGGGCAACCCTGAACAAAACTCAACATTTATAGGAACACAAAACTATCTAGCACCCAACAAGATAACATTTACAATGTCTGGCATTCCATCCAATTTTTAGGTATCCAAAGAGGAAGGGGAAATGACTCACAATGAAGGGACACAGTGATCATTTATGAGTGACCGAGAGCTGACACAGATGTCAGAATAACCAGGGAAGGACATTTAAACTTTTATTCCAACTATATTCCAGTCAAAGCTACGTTTTTTCGAGTGCTGTGTGCTTAGTTGTGTCAGCTCTGCGGACCACAAGAACTGTATGTAGCCCTCCAGGCTCTTCTGTCCATGGGGATTCTCCAGGCAAGAAAACTGGAGTGGGTTGCCATGCCCTCCTTCAGGGAATCTTCCCAACCCAGGCATCGAACCCATGTCTCCCGCATTGCAGGTGGAGTCAAAAATTTCAGCAAATAAGAAGATTGCCTCAAAATCACACAAAGAACATTGGGAAATGTAAAATGGCATCCATATTTTGAATTATTCTGAACAAAGCATTTGTAGACAGATACACATGGAAAAAACTTCAATATTTTACCTAAAAATGCAGAACATGAGATAGAAGTAGACAGGAAAGAAGAAATGAGAAGTTGGAACTGGCAGAGATTAAAAAAAATTGAAGGTAAAGAAAATTCTTTGAAAAAAAAAAGGCTACATGACGAGGTACATAGAGAACACATTTATCGAAACTAATATGGGACACTGCATTAAAAATGAAAGCATCAAACAGAATAGAAATGAACAAAAGATAGTGAGAAAGGATCATAGAGAAAGTTATAGAGACCTAGGGGAAATAGACCTGGAATGGTCAGTTCTAAGACCTATCCTAGGAGAGGTGAGAGACTTGCTTTCTAAAAGAAAAAATGTCCGGAAGCTCCAGATCACTCTTTATCCCCAGTGAAAAAAAAATCAATTTACATTCTACATCTCAGCAAAACTTACAATGTAAGACAATATTTTTTTTTTCAAAAATCAATGGAACTGATTGCGGATAGTTCTTTATATTTAGCCAAGGTGTGTGTACTGTATCAAAGCAACAGAAAAAAAGTATTAGGTATATCAAACTTAAGAAGTCCTCAGACCATCATGAGAAATCTTTAAAGATGAAATCTACTCATCAAGATTTGACAGGAAACTGAGTTTTGTACATCTGGTCATCACTGAATATATGTGATTGTAGATTGATTAAGCCACTGTGTTGTGGGCCCTGCTCTGGGGGCAGCCTAGGTACACCCTCAAACTTCTGCAGGGAGGCTGCTAGTTCTCCCAGAGTGGGACAGCCATCTTGTGCCACCAGGGGGTCGAAAGGACCCAGTGGGCCCCTCCTCCAGCTCCTACCTCTACCCTACCAATTAGCACATTAACAAAAAAAGGTAGGGAAAATATGGTATATAAAGGGCATACATTTGATTGGGTTGAAATAATGCAATAAGGTAATAATACTATCAGGTAGGTAAAGACAGAAGAAAAAAGCAAATAATGTCCTCGATCATCACAGTAGTAAGCAGTTGAGGTTGATAAATAACATTTAAAACATATACTTCAAATATTAGAAATGTGACAAAATACTAAAGGACTAGTGTGTCAAAAATGTTAGTGCACTAACTAGCTATCCAGGCCTTCCAAAATACCAAGCAAAACACACACACACACACACACAAATATGCATACACAAAGAAAAGAAAATCACAGAGAAAGAAACAGAGAAGAGACCATCTACTACAAATGGTAAACATAGATGAAAAGATGGGAGAGGAGTTTAAGATACAAAACTGAATAGGAGAAACAAAGGGGCTTCCCTGGTAGCTCAGCTGGTAAAGAATCTGCCTGGGATTCAGGAGACCCCGGATCAATTACTGGTTGTCAGATTCCCTGGAGAAGGGATGGGATACCCACTCCAGTATTCTCGGGCTGCCCTGGTGGAAGCCGCCTGCAATGGGGGACACCTGGGTTCGATCCCTGGGTTGGAAAGATCCTCTGAAGTAGAGCATGGCAACCCACTCCAGTATTCTTGCCTGGAGAATCCCCATGGACACAGGAGCCAGGGGGGCTACAGTCCATGGGGGTGCAATGAGTCGGACACGACTGAGCAATTAAGCACAGCACGGCACATGAGAAACAGAGTCTTTATATTAATAAAATCAATCATGTTAATAATGGACTGTGGGTGGGGGAGGGGTGGGAAGGAGGTTCAAGAAGGAGGGGACATATTTATACTTACGTTTGATTCCCACTGGTGTATGGCAGAAACCAGCACAACAGTGTAAAGCAGTTAGCCTCCAGTTAAAAATAAATGTAAGAAAATAAGGGATTATAACACTGAATTTTAAAAAAGCATGGGTCCACAGTGAAACACAAAAATATTTTTAATAATATGTTAGGGGTAGGGATTGTGTTTTCCAGAGCACAAATCTGGCAATACCACAGATATGATAATTGACACACATCAGGGATCAATAAAGGATGGTAAAATTTTTACAGAAAGAGCATCATAGAATATGATATTCATACACTCTCAAAATACCACTCATCAAATTACTCATTACAGACACAAAGCCTGTCTTTTCAATGAACAGATCTTCTAAGCCTCTGCATAACAGTGTTCAATGCTAAAATAATGATAGTGGTGACAGGTAAAGTGGACACTCTTAGCCTCCAAACAGGCTGCACTAGGAAGCACACAGCATGTACTAGATGGTGTTCCTGGCAAAAAGGGTTCACCTGAATTTAATCATGAGGAAATGATCAGAAAACTCCAAAATGTAGACCTTTGTGTAGACAACTGACCTATCCTCTGCAAACAAGTCAATGTCACGAGCATCAAAAACAACTACAGGAAGCTGAGGAGATGTTTGAGGTTCCAAAGGACTAAAGAAATAAAGTAACATGATCTTTTTAGTCCTTTGGAGCCTAAAACATCTCTTTTCCTTTTTGCTGTCTTTTTGGTGCAAACATCGACTGTTTGAAGAAAAATTGGCCAGTTGTCTGGTTCAAAGGTCTAAATTCTGCAGTTATCTGATATCTACCTCAATAGTAAACACAGGATAAACACTTTCAGCAAGAACAATGCATAGTAAATGCTGTCTGCTTTGAGCACAGTCCATCTGGTGGCAAAGAATGACCGGGTTGATATGTTGTCTCCTTCCAGTTGTTCCCATGCTGGTGTGTGGAGGATGAATATTTAGAACCGCAAGAGTGAGGGTCTTTCCAAACTGTGTGTCCATCAAAGCACTGATCACGTTACTGAGGATGACATTCCGAGGCTGATGACTGGGATGACTCCCATCAATTCTGTCCCTTGGGGTGTGGAGCGTGGTTGTCGGTTGGGATGCTCATTCTCAGGAAGGGATCCCTCCAGTGTTGCTGAGGTTAAAATTGAGTTGCTGTCGTAGATATTTTTTTGCATCAAATGGAAAAGGTACATTTTATAGTGTGGTTTCTCAAATTGACAATATCTTTCCTTAGTTCCTAAAGTAATTGAAATCTGTGAAAGACAGAGAGAGGGAGAGAAGCAATGTGAATGTTTGTTAGGTCCTGCTGAGACTGAAGGGTTGGCTACATGGTGACTGGGGCCAGGGGCAGATAGAGCTGTTGACAGGACGAGCTGAAGGGAGAGCACAGGCTGGCTGGAGAGGAAAGTGAGATCCATGATTTAGAAGGAACACCTCCCTAAACTTTCCTTTAGCCTGTGGTGCAGCATCGAAGGACCCCTCCTCACCCCACCTGTGCTTGGTGACGTCTCAGCTCAGAGCTGCTTCAGAGCCTTAACTGGATCCCCACCGCTCAATCCTCAACAGTCCTTTCACTCTTGAATCCCCTTCATCTGTACGCTTTCCCACACATTCAGGGATGGACGTGCTGAGCGTCCCTCATACACAGCTGGAAATAGACTGCTATGGGAACAGAGGATCCTCATTGAGAAAGGACCCTCTTCTACCTCTTCCTCCCTGCCCTCTGAGGAGGAGAAGCAGGCTACCGGAGAGTCCTGGATGTGAGCACCAAAAGGGACCTCAGAAGGTATCCAAGTCCAGTTCCATAATTTACAGGGGAGGAGCTATGTTTTCAAGGTCTAAGGACTATCCAAAACCACATGACTTGTTACTGAAAACCCAGGCCACAGGCCCTTCCTACACATTTGCGGGAAGGTAGAGGAGAAGAGGAAAGCTCCCATCTGGAGGAGTCAACAGTTAATAGAGGCTGTTTGATCATCCTCCTGGACAGGAATGAAGCATTCCAGGGAAATCCTGCTCCAAAGAGACTGAGGAATGAATGGAAAGGGGGGAAACTCAAAATAAAATGAGCAAAAAGAGAGCAGGGAGTGGAACTGTGTCTCAACCCAATTGCATCCTGTGGACACCAAAATGCTATGAAGGTGATTTCATGCTGGATCTACCTTAAGGCATTTCTAGGAATATCCTTGACATCTACACAAATCAAACTCTGAAGTGAAAGAGCATTCAGTTTAGTTACACTAAATTCTCATCACCTTTTCCCCAAACTTTTCTCTAAGAAAGAGTCTCTCCTCGTATTTTATGCTAGTGTGTAGAAAAACACCTACTTCTGCTTTCTTGACTAGCCCAAAGCCTTTGACAGTGAGGATCACAGCAAACTATGCAAAATTCGTAAAGAGATGGGAATGCCAGACCACCTTAGCTGCCTCCTGAGAAACCTGTTTGCAGCTCAAGAAGCATCATTAGAACTGGCCATGGAACATGGATTGGTTCCAAATTGAGAAAGGAGGATGTCAAGGCTGTATATACTCATATTGATTATTTAACTTAAATCCAGAGCATATCATGTGAAATGCTGGGCTGGATGAAGCACAGCTGGAATCAAGATTGCCAGAAGAAATATCAATAACCTCAGATATGCAAATGACACCACCCTTATGGCAGAAAGCAAAGAGGAACTAAAAAGCCTCTTGACGAAAGTGAGAGATGAGTGAAAAGGGTGGCTTAAAACTATGCATTCAAAAAAACGAAGATCATGGCATCTTGTCCCATCACTTCCTGGCAAATAGATGGGGAAACAATGGAAACTGAGACAGACTTAATTTTCTTGAGCTCCAAAATCACTGCACATGGTGACTGCAGCCATGAATTTAAAAGACTCTTACTCCTTGGAAGGAAAGTTATGATAAACTGAGACAGCATATTAAAAAGCAGAGATGTGACTTTGCCAAAAAAGGTCCATCTAGTCAAAGTTAGAGTTTTTGCAGTAGTCATGTATGGATGTGAAAGTTGGACCATGAAGAAAGCTGAGTGCAGCATGTATATTATCTATAGGGAAACAGATCACCAGCCCAGGTAGGATGCATGACACAAGTGCTCCGGCCTGGTGCACTGGGAAGACCCAGAGGAATCGGGTGGAGAGGGAGGTGGGAGGGGGGATCGGGATGGGGAACACATGTAACTCCATGGCTGATTCATGTCAATGTATGACAAAACCCACTGCAATGTTGTGAAGTAATTAGCCTTCAACTAATAAAAATTTTTAAAAAAGCAAATAAGAAAAATAAATAAAATAAAAAAGAAAGCTGAGTGCCAAAGAATTGATGCTTTTGAACGATGGTGTTGGAGAAGACTCTTGAGAGTCCCTTAGACTGCAAGGAGTTCCAACCAGTCCATCCTAAAGGAAATCAGTCCTGAATGTTCATTGGAAGGACTGATGCTAAAGCTGAAAGTGCAATACTTTGGCCACCTGATGTGAAGAACTGATTCCTTAGAAAAGACCCTGATGCTGGGAAAGATTGAAGGCAGGAGGAGAAGGGGACAAAAGAGGATGAGATGGTAGGATGGCCTCACCGACTCAATGGACATGAATGTGAGCAAGCTCTGGGAGTTGGTGGTGAACAGAGAAGCCTGGCCTGCTGCAGTCCATGGGGTCGCAGAGATTTGGAGAAGACTGAGGAACTTAACTGAACTGATAGATGGGTATGTAAAAGGGTAAACATAGCAGGGTAAAGCCTAATACTCATTAGGGGGCTTTTGCATAAAGAATATATTCAATGAAAAAAGCTTTCTTGCATCTGCTCTTCTGAACCAGTTAGTAGTCTGTGAAACAAGTTTAGTGAATAGTTAATTGCAAGTTGCATTTTAACATTTGAAAAGGAACTACTAAACTGTATTCTTGTGGCAAGGGGAGGGTCGATTTTATACTTTGAGGCATTTGTAATGTTTTTTTGTTTGTTTGTTTGTTTGTTTTCTTGTATCTTGTACTATGAAAATTGTGAGAAAATTGAATCCAAACAGAGAGATTATATATCTAACTTAACTATCTACATCTCTTTTTTTCTCTTTTCTCTTCTCCAGGCTGTACAAAATAGTTCTGTTGAGAGAAGAATGCAAATTCCCTTAGTTGTTGATATTCAGCTTTTTGAGGAAGCAGCCACTCATAGGCCATTGCCATGTTGGTTACTTATATCCTATCTGATCCACTGTCCTCTGATCCTTGATGCATATTAGCAGAGCTTTGAAAGATACTGATATCCAAACCTCATCCTCAGAACTTTAAAATCAGAATTTCAATGGATTGCGTTAAGGCATTCATGTTAGCTCAAAACCCAACCCGTTTTCATTTTACAATAGCATGATTTAGAACTGCATGCTAGACCTAGACTATTTCACATCACTCTTTTTATTTTCTCCTTCTAGTCCAATATGGACTTCTCTCCACTGGCCCTAAAGATTTTTTGGTCTTTTTCTGTTACTCTCATATATAATTGGCCTTCTCAATTGGATGGTCAGAAGCAATGATTATCTTGTATTCTTGTGTATCTCCCTGGGTCTTCACAAATGTGGCCCAAGTTAATTCAGTATAATGCTGTCCTACATTCCCTGGCCTCAGACTTCAACTCAGTTCATTTTTCTGGGCTTTGACTAATACTGAGAAGGAATAATGTGAGTAAACTGGAGAGGTCCGAGCGCTGTCCATCTCACGCTCTGTGTATTTTGAAAACCTGGCTTCTCTATCTCCTTTTCCCCAGTGTCCCTTTAGGGGGCCATTTACTGCCCTCCCCCTAATGCCAGCTCCAGTGAGTTCCTGGAAGCCCCTGCACATTAGCAAAGTTCTGCCCATCAGGGCCTGAGGGGAATCATGACTCAGGCCAGTCCAGCACTCCCACCTATGACCCAGGTTCTTCTTTTATGTTAGTAATCAAGGCTTTTTCCTGCAGTTCTGGCATTTCTTATTCAGGTGGAAAAGCTGAGGGTTAAGGACTGTCCTAGGTTCATTTCTCCAGAAGCCAACTCACATGTGAGTGATTCCTACAGACGTGATCCTGAACGAAAGAGGCAGTGGACTTGGAGGCAAGGAGGAAAGTCAGGTGAGGAAACCAAGAATGTGTGTGATTGAAGGCCAATGTTTTCAGTGGCTTAAATGCCGCTCTTCTGATGAGGAGGACCATGGATCTGGGCTTCCTTGTGGCTAATAGGAAAGGTCAGAGGGAATATGAGGATGGTGGCAGTGGGGAAACAGTACGGGTCAGAGTGGAAACAGGAGAGTGAGAGGGAAGGCCACTGCAGGGTGGCAGCCCCCACGGAAAAGAGAGGAAAGACCACACAGAGGTGTGTCAGCTGTTGAGTGAACAAATGAGGAAGAGAAAACTTAGTGGGAGATTGAGCCATAAGAGATAAAGAACATAAGGAAGAAGTGCCTGGGATTACCTCTGTACCCTAAGCTTGAAGGCCAGGGAATCTGCACGCTAGTCTCCACTTGCCAAACAGCAGTTTTCTTCTGAGAATCTTCTGTTTCAGGACACTTAAGCCTTTAATCTTGTTACAGACTGGATGCTCCTGTGTGCTTGCTGTGGAGCCCTCACCTTCCAGCTTGGGAGGGTTCTTCATTGTGATGGAAGCATCCAGCTCTGAAGAGAAAACCACAGCCAACAGGATCCATTGTTATTCATGATTTACAAAGACTTATTCCTTCACCCAAGAAGGACATCAGGTACCAAAAGTGTCCAGGAACAAGAAAGGCCATCTGAAAGCCCATGGGTAGGTGAAGCAATGGAGATATTTTTATATTTTCTTTTTTGCTGATCTTCCTCATACTACCCAGTATTGCTAAGTGTGCCACAGGGCAAACGTGTTTCCAAATGCCAAAAATGAGCAAGGAAAATAAAATGGATGACAACAAGAAATTCCTAGGTAGAAAAGACAAAGGCTAGAGACTCCTACAGGATGTAGTTTGTACTGTTGGGAGGGAAGAGATGAAGGAAAGTGGAAGTTGAAGGAGAACCTCATGAGAGAAAAGAAGTGGGGAAGTCTAAATTGGAAAACTTTTAAATGTGCACCAATATACACTTCATATATATAGACACACACTACATATGATATTTATACATAATTTATATAAGGCATAGATGATATGATAAAAATGCAAGAAAACTCACAGGTGAGTGTATTTGTGATAGAATAAATGAATGAAGGATTTGAGCTGTTGAATGGATCATTCTGTTGGCTTCCTGATGAGTTGAATTTGGAAAAGAAAATAGAAAAATAAGAAGAATGAGAAAGAAGTTCTATTTGGTGACAGGAACTAGGAGATATGGGGGGAGGGCAGATGGGAGTCACAGTGTGAAGGGGTGTGAAAGTAAAGGGCATTAAGACTACCCTTTGCTGCAAAATCTGCTGTTAAGTCTGGATTTATGCTCAGGTCTCCATGGAAGGTGAGCAGGAAACAGAGTGACTGAGCCAGTGGGGTTCAGTCTTGGCTGAGAATGTGGGAGACCAAGCACAAGAAAAGGAGAGACAAGCGGAAGAGGAGACAATAAACACCACAAGACCTAGTGGCTCTTGTCAGGCTCTGCAGCCCTCCCTCCCTGAGCACTTTCCGTGAGACGCTGGGTGCTGCACCAGGGGGCTCCTTCTCAGCTCAGCTCAGCTCCACCTGTGGACATGGGTCTCTCCTGGATCCTCACATGAAGCCATAGCCTAAGGGAGGAGCACCAGGCAGCCCCAGGCTCCAGTGGAGGATATGGAGAGCGAGGGAGGGTAAGGATGAATACGTCCCAGATGAAATGGATGTGAGGGTCTGAAAGCTCTTTGAAGGAAACTTGAACAGAGGTGGATCCAGAGGAGAGGAAGACTAGGAGACGGAAAAGGAGATGAGTGGAGAGAATGACTTAAATGGAGGGTCATAAAAGAGACTCATGGGTGCACTTCAAGAATGAGGGTAGCCCTTTATTTCAAAATGAGGGGAAAATGAGGAAAAGAAACTGGATATGAAAAGCAAACATGGGACTGAGTTGCAGGGCCAGTGTTTACACTCCTATTGCATGTTGCTAATACACTGTTCCTGGGAGCACCCAACAGGAGTAAATTGCCTTGATGACAGATGTTGAAAGGAGAGGAAAATACTGGCCAAGCTACCTTCCTGAGAAAGCAAGGGAAGATGGGGTTTAGAGAAAGTGGAGACCATAAAGCTTATGCTACCATAGAGGAAACAACCATTGTGCAATCATTTTGTAAGCGTTAAAGCACCAGAAAGACACGATGCTTAGATATTATATATTCATAGTGGTTATCAAACAAATTTTAGTGAATCAGATGCCCTGGACATTATATTGTTTAAGATTCCCAACAATCATGCAAAGGAGATAGAATTTTCATGAGTTCAGTTGAGGGATCAGAGAGGCAAATACCTAGGAAGATAAATAAGTTGTCTCAGTTAAACAAGCAGGAGTTTGCAGAACCAGGGCCTGAGGCTGAGCTGGTCCTAAGTCCCAGGCTCTTGATCACCTCACTCTGGTAGAGTGTCACGGGTTTCAACTGGGCTGACAGCGGGTTTGGGAGAGACCCTCTGCCTCCTCCACCCAGAGCTTTGTGATAACCAGCACATGGACCAGAGCATTCTAATCCCCTTTTCTTTCTTACCTAGAAAGAGTGGTCCTTGGTTTCCAGAATCAGGGTTGGTGGTAAAGGCCCAGTTGGTGGAAGAAAGACCAAGAATGGCTTTGCTGTCACCACAGTCAAGATGCTGCTCCAGCTGCCACTGCAGACAATCAGTCATGTGGGTGCTTTTCTGAAGCTGTGCCTGTGAAGTTGGCACCTCTGACCCTGGGAAACTCACAGGTTCTTGGTGAGAATCCTCCCAGGTGTCACCTGAAAGGAAAAGAGGGTTCGTTGGACCAATGAAAGCTTTTTCTTGCTAAGCCCTCCCAGAGGGCCCATTTCTGCTGTCCTAGCCCATAAGTGAAACCACCCAATAACGCAGACAACAATGGCAGACATCAATGTGAAGAAGGCGCCGTATTTATGCCTGTGACTGGGGTGTGGAGAAGGCAGGTGCTCCCTAATTTTAACAAAAAAGTTGCAAAAAAGTGTATCTTTAAGACGGAGTATTCTACAATATTTAACTTTTCATAAATTATATTATTTCCCTCTACATGTTAGAACCCATTCTAAAACAAATGAAATCAACCTGTGTCATTACCAATGTCTTCCAATTTGCTGTAAATGAGAACCACGTTGGGTACAACTGTGCAGGAAATAGGGTGAGAGTCCTTGAGGGGAAAAAAACAGAAAGGAAAAAAGACACTTAATGAAATGCTTCAAAGAAGTACCAATATTGCTTGACCTGTCAGTAGACAACCTGCAGGTCCATACAGGGTTCATTATGTCCCCCATCTTATAACTTCTAAAGTGAATGTAACAGACATATTGAATTGATATTCTATGTCTGATGTAATAAGTGACCATGAGTTTAGCCTCTTAAAAGAACACACTTTTATTATCTTAAAAGAACACACTTTTATTATCTCCAATTTTGTTGGAGGCCAACAAAGTTCTCATTAGACTAAAATCAAAATGTCAACAGGACTGCCTTACCTTCTGAAGGCTTTAAGGGATAATATGTTTCCTTGTCAATTCTAAAGGAGGAGGAGGGGAAAACAGAGGCACAGTAAGGAGGAAGATGACCAGAGCCTGAATGGCAAAGAAAGTTCTAGTCTCGGTCCCAGAATAGCAGCTCCTCTCTCTTGAACTTCTCCTGACCTCATGGTGGACAGGTACACATGCCCAACCACCTCTTTCATCCTCCAATCCCCTTGATTCCCATAAGAGCAGCCTCTTATCACATCCCCCTCCAGCCCCCTTCCATGCTCTGATTCTAGGGATTTTTTTCTTTTCTGCCTAGGTCTCCTTAGGGCTAGCCACAGATTCCTCACCAACACCCAAACCCTAGTCGTTGGCTCTGGAGAGTCCAAACCACAGAAATCTCCCAGGAGAAGAGGAAATGCAGGCCACATGTTCTCATGGGGTCACTCTGCAAAAATCTCAATCTGGCTGTTCAAAACATGCCAGGTTGATATTTGGGAAGATGCAAAAACTGTTTACAAAAAAAAACCCCAAAAAACCAACTCCTTTGTGCAGGTTATTGTTACATGGAATAACTTATACTATAAAACCCTAAACCAGGTGATCAATTCTCATTCTAAAGTCACAGATAAGCCTTAATAAGGGAAAGCAGGCTGTGAGTAATAATTACAGGAAATGAACAAAATTGGGGCAGATCCCACAAAGGCCCAGGTAGGAGAAGATTCTCAGGCCAATGGTTAAGCAACCTCCTGTATTAGTCAGCTCAGGCAAGCCATACAAAATTACCATAGATTGGGTGGCTTAACTATCAGTCTGTTTTCACACATTCTGGAGGATGGTTGTCCAAGATAAAGACTCATGTCACGTTCCTGTCATGTCATGTCAATTCAATTTATGATGCAAACACTCTTCCTGGCTTGCAAATGTTAGAGCAGATTTCTCACTGGGTCCTCTCCAGGCTTCTTCTGTGTGGTTGAGCTGGGGTAGGGCAGGAGCCCAAGCTCTCTGGTTTCTTTTCTTACAAGGACACTATCCTATCAGATTAGGACCCCAAGGCTATGGCCTCATTTAATCTTATGCAAGTGAGTTATATCGCTAAGTCGTGTATGACTCTTTGCAACCCCATGGATTGTAGCCTACCGGGATCCTCCATCTATGGGGTTTTCAAGGGAAGAGTACTGCAGTGGGTTGTCATTTCCTTCTCCAGGGGATCCTCCCGGCCCAGGAATCGAATGTGGATTCCCGCACTGTAGGCAGACGCTTTACCATTTGAGCCACCTTAATTACTTCCTTAAAGATAGAAGGCAGGAGAAGGGGACAACAGAAGACAAGATGGTTGGATGGCATCACAGACTCAACGGACATGAGTTTGAGCAATCTCCAGATGTGAAGGACAGGGAAGACTGGCATGCTGAAGACCACAGGGGTCGCAAAGAGGTGGACATGACTGAACAACATCTTCCTCAAAATGCTTTCTCCAAATACAGCCCCACAGGGATTAGGGGTCAACATATGAATTAGGTGGTGGTGTTGGGGGGGGTGGTGATATACATTCAGTTCCTAACACCCTCCCCAGCCTTCTCTCATGAAGGCATTTGCAGCTCTCAGCTCTAGTCCCTAGGAACTTCCTAGGCACTGGCTACTCAGATTCCTCTCCCCATAGACTTTCTCCTTCTCTCTCTCTCTCTCTGACTCTAGTACCTGAGCTCAGGGCACAGTTGTTGACTGGCTGACGCTAAGAAGCCGTGGACTGACTTGCTTTCACCTGGATGACTTTCAGAAGGGAGCAGAAATGTGGTCACTGAGGAGACTGGCTGTGGTGGCAGGCTAATGCTTCCCCAAAGATGTCCACAGCTGGGTCCCTGGAATCCATGATTATGTTACTTGACATGGCAAAAGAGACTTTGCGGTGTGATTAAATAAAAGATCTTGAGATGGGCACCCCATGGAATCACAAAGGTCCATATAGAGTGAGGAAAGGGAGTTGGTGTTAGAATAATGTGTTGTGAGAATAACTTGATCAGTTGTAACTAGCTTTGAAGATCAAAGTGGCCTATGAGAGTAGAATCTGGGCATCTTCTAGAGGCTGGACAAGGCAATGGATTCTCCCCTAGCATCTCCAAGAACCACCAGAATCCAGCTGTCACATTGATTTTAGCCCAGGGAGATTCATCTTGAACTTCTGACCTCCAGAATCATAATAAATGTGTGTTGTTTTAAGGCACTAAATATGTAGTGACATGTAAAAGTAGCAATAGGAAAGTCTTACAGTGGACCTCAGTGAATACAAAATATTTAATACCAGTTACAGTGGGAATTTGTTACCATAGCTTTAGACCAATTACTCTATCCCCAGAAATGTGAAATTTCAAACTGTTTAATTCTCAGTGTAGAAAATGTAAATAATACTGGATGAGGTACCAACCATCCCCATATAAGAGGCTGAAACCTCGCTTGCACTCAGGGATAAATGTCTAGTATGCTCCAAGACAGGGTTGTGCATGCCTGGTCTATTTGACACAGGGTTGCACTGTGTCAAATGGGGCACTGAATTTATAATGTTCTTCACTGGGCTAGCTGCAGGGCTGTCCTTTGTTATATCTTGATCAACTACTATCTGAACCCCCCTTTCCTTTGATGAGGAATTTTCCATATTCTGCAACTTCTGAGGATCACACACTTAGTTTTCTGAGGGGCTAAGATGTGGATCTATTACCAGGAACTGGCCACTCCCTACAAGTAACAAATACTCCAGCATTTAATAGGAGGTGAGAGACACAAGAGTGGGCCCTGGGAAAATTCTTTCTGGCCACTACAACAGAAGAATCCCCCCACCACAAGATCTTTAGTTGAACACCAACCAGGTGCAGCAGAAGTCATGGAACCACGGGTGGTGTCTAATGCCCAGGCCCAACAGGGTCAGCTGTGCAGTTAGAGGGTTTGTCACTGAGCAGAAGGCACCAGTGTCCTTTCCATTTGGTTTGTGTGCTCGCTTTCATCAGTCTTTTTTATTCCTCCCAGTTTGTATAAATTCATTCTCCAGTTTTCTGGAGATTCTCTAAGGTATTATTAGCCCTGGATTAAAGTTTATGTCAGATGAAAAGAGCCAGAATCTATTTCTGATGGTTGCAGAGAGAGAAATGGGGGGTGGGGTGCGGTGGGGAAGGGAGGTAGAAAGCAAGATTCTTCCTGGAAGTTAACTGCATGCTGAGTTCCTTTGCTGTTTGCCCCATGATTTTCCAGAAGTCACCTTCCCCCTTAAACCAAACGCACCTCAAGGATCAAGTTACTCCATTTCTCCTTGCTCTCTGGTCAGAAAACACAAGTTGGCTGTCTTCTCCAGCCTCCCACTTCTCTGCCCTCAGGTCTAACCCAGTCTTCTGCAGTAAGAGAAAACAAATAAACAAACCTCACTCTCCAAGCAAACACGCCATCTTTCTTGCCCTTATTGTAGTCATCAGGTTCTATTTCAGAGTCCTCATTTCTTGTACTCTGTATGGTAAGCAAAGGAAAAGCATGGTCCTTGGGATATCTGGAGAATGAAACAGGAAGAATCTGCACAGAAAACAAGTCCACTGAGTAGTACTTTGAGATGTAACCCGAAATCCATATGTTTACACACATGAAATATACATGTACTTTTATTTTGTCTCTATATTTCTACTCACTGTTTTCAGTTCAGTTCAGCTCAGTCTCTCAGTCGTGTCCGACTCTTTGCGACCCCATGAATTGCAGCACGCCAGGCCTCCCTGTCCATCACCCACTCCAGGAATTTACTCAAACTCATGTCCATCGAGTTGGTGATGCCATCTAGCCATCTCATCCTCTGTTGTCCCCTTCTCCTCCTGCCCCCAATCCCTCCCAGCATCAGAGTCTTTTCCAATGAGTCAACTCTTGGCATGAGGTGGCCAAAGTACTGGAGTGTCAGCTTCAACCTCAGTCCTTCCAATGAACACCCAGGACTGGTCTCCCTTAGGATGGACTGGTTGGAGCTCCTTGCAGTCCAAGGGACTCTCAAGAGTCTTCTCCAACACCACAGTTCAAAAGCATCAATTCTTCGGTGCTCAGCCTTCTTCATAGTCCAACTGTGACACCCATACATGACCACTGGAAAAACCATAGCCTTGACTAGACGGACCTTTGTTGGCAAAGTAATGTCTCTGCTATTTAATATGTTATCTAGGTTGGTCATCACTTCCCTTCCAAGGAGTAAGCCTCTTTTAATTTCATGGCTGCAGTCACCATCTGCAGTGATTTTGCAGCCCCCAACAATAAAGTCTGACACTGTTTCCACTGTTTCCCCATCTATTTCCCATGGAGTGATGGGACCGAATGCCATGATCTTAGTTTTCTGAATGTTGAGCTTTAAGCCAACTTTTTCACTCTTCTCTTTCACTTTCATGAAGAGAATTTTTAGTTCCTTCGCTTTCTGCTATAAGGGTGGTGTGATCTGCATGTCTGAGGTTATTGATATTTCTCCCGGCAATCTTGATTCCAGCTTGTGCTTCTTCCAGCCCAGCGTTTCTCATGATGTACTCTGCATATAAGTTACATAAGCAGGGTGACAATATACAGCCTTGATGTACTCCTTTTCCTATTTGGAACCAGTCTGTTGTTCCATGTCCAGTTCTAACTGTTGCTTCCTGACATGTTTTTACAACTTATTTATTACTTAAAAACTTTTGCATCAGCGTAACACACGGTCCCTAAATTTCTCTCCTCGGGGTGCAATTCAGCCCGGAGGGTCAGCCTCCGAGGAGCCTGGCAAAATCCGTCCGTATCTCCATGTATATGTATGGCTGAATCCCTTCGCTATTAACCTGAAACTATCACAACATTGTTAACTGACTATACCCAAATAAAAAATAAAAATTTTAAATAAAAAAAGAAATGAAAACCCGTGTATGTCTCATTTAAACAGTGAAGGTTATATGCTCAGTCGTGTTGGACTTTTTGCAACCCCATAGATTGTAGCTTACCAGGATCCGCCGTCTATGGATTTTTCCAGACAAGAACATTGGAGTGAGTTAGCCATTTCTTCAGGGGACCCTCGCGATCCAGGAATGGAACCCGGGTTTCCTGTATTACAAACTGACGCTTTACCGCCTGAGCCACCAATGACGCCCCAGGCCTTTTCTATCGTTTTAAGTAGGTGGATTGCAAACTTTGATGAAGTCATGACGTCACTTCCCGTCACAGGGGACTCGCCATTGGTCATCTCGACAGGGGTGGGGCCGGGCTTGGGTTGAAGAAGAGGAGCCGCCTTAGAGGTCCTGAATGGGGTTGGTTTATGTAAATCTTGCAGCAGGGTGGTCCTATTCCCGGCGACCCACTTCCCCGGTTACGGAAATTTTCCTGAGATTTTGTTGGATTTCTTTTTTTAGAAGAGTTATTTGGAGGGACTGAGGGGCGTGGGAAAGGAGAGGGTGCGGAGGATAGTGGAAAAATTGAGGGGCAACGGCAAAGTCAGCGTGTGTGTACAGTGAACGGGTCTAAGGCTGTGCGGGGGGCAGGGGGAAGGTCAACTCATACTTACTTGGCAGAGGAAATCCCATGATCAAGAAGGTGGTTCTCCCAGGGCGAATCTTACCCATTGCCCTCCGGGTGTGTTGACTTCTGCGATTTCCTCAAATAGAGGAAACTCGACTGTGTAATTTATGCAAGTGGAGAACAGCTTGCGCGATTTCCCCTGATAACTAAGTAATAACTGCAGACTTGGTCTGTGTTTCCTTGGTGGTGATTTAGTTATTAAGTTGTATCTGACTCTTGTGGTTCCCACGGAATGTAGTTTGCTAGGCTTCTCTGTGAGATTTTTTCAAGGCAAAAATACTGGACTGAGTCGTTATTGTTTCCCCAGGGAACCTTCTTAACCTGGAAATCACACTCGGGTCTCCTCGCATCAGGTGGCCCAAGGACTGCAGTTTCAGCTTCAATACTGGTTCTTCCAATAAACATCGAGAACTCATCTTCTTTAGGATGAACTCCTTGGATCTCCTTGCAGTCCAAGGGACTCTCAAGAGTCTTCTCCAACACCACAGTTCAAAAGCATCAATTTTTCAGCGCTCAGCTTTCTTTATAGTCCACCTCTCACATCCATACATGACCACTGGAAAAACCATAGCCTTGACTAGACAGACCTTTGTTGGCAAAGTAATGTCTCTGCTGTTTAATATGCTATCTAGGTTGGTCATAACTCTCCTTCCAAGGAGTAAGTGTCTTTTTATTTCATGGCTGCAATCACCATCTGCAGTGATTTTGAAGCACAGAGAAATAAAGTCAGCCATTGTTTCCACTGTTTCCCCATCTCTTTCCCATGAAGTGATGGGATCGGATGACATGATATTAGTTTTCTGAATGTTGAGTTTTAAGCCAACTTTTTCACTCTCTTCTTTCACTTTCCTCAAGAGAATTTTTACTTCTTCACTTTCTGCCATAAGGGTGGTGTCATCTGCATATGTGAGGTTATTGATATTTCTCCCGGCAATCTTGATACCAGCTTGCGCTTCTTCCAGCCCAGCATTTCTCATGATGTACTCTGCATATAAGTTAAATAAGCAGGGTGACAGTATACAGCCTTGATGTCCTCCTTCTCCTATTTGGAACCAGTCTGTTCCATGTCCAGTTCTAACTGTTGCTTCCTGACCTGCATACAGGTTTCTCAAGAGGCAGGTCAGCCAGTCTTTAAGAAATTGAATGAAGGGGTGTGATTACTTTTGAGACACCTCAGGGAAAACTTCTACTGAGATACTTGTAGTTGTTGTTCACTCACTCAATGATGTCTGATTTCTTTCCAAGATGTTTGCTAGTCGTGACACTTTGGGTGATGTCTTTGTGTGTGTTGTTTGCCAAATGCAGACCTCAAAAGATTTTAGTGGGAACCTGTGTTCTGTACCATGTAGAACTCTTTCCGAATCTTAATAGTTTTTTCACAAGTTGAGTTCAGAGGGTCCCCACACCCATATACAATTAATAGAAACTAAGTTTACTGAACTGCTGAAACCACAAAGTCAGACTGGGGACATTAAACAAAGATTTTCAGGAGACTTGGTATCAGGTGAAGGAGGACAGGGAGTGATCCCTGAGAGATGGGAAACAATGGCTCCAATGGCTCCAACTGATTGCGCGGAGAGTTCCCAAGCGAGGCACCAGGAGCAAACTGAAAACCAGCCCAGTGGACCTTGCTGAGTTGAGGACAAGTTCCTGGATGTCAAAGGAGCTAGAGTGCATAGGACAAACTCCCAGGGAGAAGAGAGATGGTGAGGGTAATCAGGAGAGCCCTGCAAAGGAGGCTCCTCCAGAGGGCAGCAAAGTACTGATCAGTGCAGCCCTGGGAAAAACTCCCCAAAGTCAGGGGGAAATCTTCCACAGGCTCAGAGAGAACAGACAGCCTGGCACTCACAGTCATGCTTGCCCTCAACAGGTAGTCTAGAAAATACTAATAATCTTGTAATTAAGGAGATCGTGGAGTGGAGTACTCAAGGAAGTCTTAGCTCAACAGGAATTTGTTAGCCCTAGACTGAGTGTTCAGCTGCTCCAGACCATTTAGCAAATCATAAAAGCAAGACCTGAGACCGTCAAACTGTTTACAAATAACTTAAGGGCAACCCTGAACAAAACTCAACATTTATAGGAACACAAAACTATCTAGCACCCAACAAGATAACATTTACAATGTCTGGCATTCCATCCAATTTTTAGGTATCCAAAGAGGAAGGGGAAATGACTCACAATGAAGGGACACAGTGATCATTTATGAGTGACCGAGAGCTGACACAGATGTCAGAATAACCAGGGAAGGACATTTAAACTTTTATTCCAACTATATTCCAGTCAAAGCTATGTTTTTTCGAGTGCTGTGTGCTTAGTTGTGTCAGCTCTGCGGACCACAAAAACTGTATGTAGCCCTCCAGGCTCTTCTGTCCATGGGGATTCTCCAGGCAAGAAAACTGGAGTGGGTTGCCATGCCCTCCTTCAGGGAATCTTCCCAACCCAGGCATCGAACCCATGTCTCCCACATTGCAGGTGGAGTCAAAAATTTCAGCAAATGAGAAGATTGCCTCAAAATCACACAAAAAACATTGGGAAATGTAAAATGGCATCCATATTTTGAATTATTCTGAACAAAGCATTTGTAGACAGATACACATGGAAAAAACTTCAATATTTTACCTAAAAATGCAGAACATGAGATAGAAGTAGACAGGAAAGAAGAAATGAGAAGTTGGAACTGGCAGAGATTAAAAAAAATTGAAGGTAAAGAAAATTCTTTGAAAAAAAAAAGGCTACATGACGAGGTACATAGAGAACACATTTATCGAAACTAATAAGGGACACTGCATTAAAAATGAAAGCATCAAACAGAATAGAAATGAACAAAAGATAGTGAGAAAGGATCATAGAGAAAGTTATAGAGACCTAGGGGAAATAGACCTGGAATGGTCAGTTCTAAGACCTATCCTAGGAGAGGTGAGAGACTTGCTTTCTAAAAGAAAAAATGTCCGGAAGCTCCAGATCACTCTTTATCCCCAGTGAAAAAAAAATCAATTTACATTCTACATCTCAGCAAAACTTACAATGTAAGACAATATTTTTTTTTTCAAAAATCAATGGAACTGATTGCGGATAGTTCTTTATATTTAGCCAAGGTGTGTGTACTGTATCAAAGCAACAGAAAAAAAGTATTAGGTATATCAAACTTAAGAAGTCCTCAGACCATCATGAGAAATCTTTAAAGATGAAATCTACTCATCAAGATTTGACAGGAAACTGAGTTTTGTACATCTGGTCATCACTGAATATATGTGATTGTAGATTGATTAAGCCACTGTGTTGTGGGCCCTGCTCTGGGGGCAGCCTAGGTACACCCTCAAACTTCTGCAGGGAGGCTGCTAGTTCTCCCAGAGTGGGACAGCCATCTTGTGCCACCAGGGGGTCGAAAGGACCCAGTGGGCCCCTCCTCCAGCTCCTACCTCTACCCTACCAATTAGCACATTAACAAAAAAAGGTAGGGAAAATATGGTATATAAAGGGCATACATTTGATTGGGTTGAAATAATGCAATAAGGTAATAATACTATCAGGTAGGTAAAGACAGAAGAAAAAAGCAAATAATGTCCTCGATCATCACAGTAGTAAGCAGTTGAGGTTGATAAATAACATTTAAAACATATACTTCAAATATTAGAAATGTGACAAAATACTAAAGGACTAGTGTGTCAAAAATGTTAGTGCACTAACTAGCTATCCAGGCCTTCCAAAATACCAAGCAAAACACACACACACACACACACAAATATGCATACACAAAGAAAAGAAAATCACAGAGAAAGAAACAGAGAAGAGACCATCTACTACAAATGGTAAACATAGATGAAAAGATGGGAGAGGAGTTTAAGATACAAAACTGAATAGGAGAAACAAAGGGGCTTCCCTGGTAGCTCAGCTGGTAAAGAATCTGCCTGGGATTCAGGAGACCCCGGATCAATTACTGGTTGTCAGATTCCCTGGAGAAGGGATGGGATACCCACTCCAGTATTCTCGGGCTGCCCTGGTGGAAGCCGCCTGCAATGGGGGACACCTGGGTTCGATCCCTGGGTTGGAAAGATCCTCTGAAGTAGAGCATGGCAACCCACTCCAGTATTCTTGCCTGGAGAATCCCCATGGACACAGGAGCCAGGGGGGCTACAGTCCATGGGGGTGCAATGAGTCGGACACGACTGAGCAATTAAGCACAGCACGGCACATGAGAAACAGAGTCTTTATATTAATAAAATCAATCATGTTAATAATGGACTGTGGGTGGGGGAGGGGTGGGAAGGAGGTTCAAGAAGGAGGGGACATATTTATACTTACGTTTGATTCCCACTGGTGTATGGCAGAAACCAGCACAACAGTGTAAAGCAGTTAGCCTCCAATTAAAAATAAATGTAAGAAAATAAGGGATTATAACACTGAATTTTAAAAAAGCATGGGTCCACAGTGAAACACAAAAATATTTTTAATAATATGTTAGGGGTAGGGATTGTCTTTTCCACAGCACAAATCTGGCAATACCACAGATATGATAACTGACACACATCAGGGATCAATAAAGGATGGTAAAATTTTTACAGAAAGAGCATCATAGAATATGATATTCATACACTCTCAAAATACCACTCATCAAATTACTCATTACAGACACAAAAGCCTGTCTTTTCAATGAACAGATCTTCTAAGCCTCTGCATAACAGTGTTCAATGCTAAAATAATGATAGTGGTGACAGGTAAAGTGGACACTCTTAGCCTCCAAACAGGCTGCACTAGGAAGCACACAGCATGTACTAGATGGTGTTCCTGGCAAAAAGGGTTCACCTGAATTTAATCATGAGGAAATGATCAGAAAACTCCAAAATGTAGACCTTTGTGTAGACAACTGACCTATCCTCTGCAAACAAGTCAATGTCACGAGCATCAAAAACAACTACAGGAAGCTGAGGAGATGTTTGAGGTTCCAAAGGACTAAAGAAATAAAGTAACATGATCTTTTTAGTCCTTTGGAGCCTAAAACATCTCTTTTCCTTTTTGCTGTCTTTTTGGTGCAAACATCGACTGTTTGAAGAAAAATTGGCCAGTTGTCTGGTTCAAAGGTCTAAATTCTGCAGTTATCTGATATCTACCTCAATAGTAAACACAGGATAAACACTTTCAGCAAGAACAATGCATAGTAAATGCTGTCTGCTTTGAGCACAGTCCATCTGGTGGCAAAGAATGACCGGGTTGATATGTTGTCTCCTTCCAGTTGTTCCCATGCTGGTGTGTGGAGGATGAATATTTAGAACCGCAAGAGTGAGGGTCTTTCCAAACTGTGTGTCCATCAAAGCACTGATCACGTTACTGAGGATGACATTCGAGGCTGATGACTGGGATGACTCCCATCAATTCTGTCCCTTGGGGTGTGGAGCGTGGTTGTCGGTTGGGATGCTCATTCTCAGGAAGGGATCCCTCCAGTGTTGCTGAGGTTAAAATTGAGTTGCTGTCGTAGATATTTTTTTGCATCAAATGGAAAAGGTACATTTTATAGTGTGGTTTCTCAAATTGACAATATCTTTCCTTAGTTCCTAAAGTAATTGGAATCTGTGAAAGACAGAGAGAGGGAGAGAAGCAATGTGAGTGCTTGTTAGGTCCTGCTGAGACTGGAGGGTTGGCTACATGGTGACTGGGGCCAGGGGCAGATAGAGCTGTTGACAGGACGAGCTGAAGGGAGAGCACAGGCTGGCTGGAGAGGAAAGTGAGATCCATGATTTAGAAGGAACACCTCCCTAAACTTTCCTTTAGCCTGTGGTGCAGCATCGAAGGACCCCTCCTCACCCCACCTGTGCTTGGTGACGTCTCAGCTCAGAGCTGCTTCAGAGCCTTAACTGGATCCCCACCGCTCAATCCTCAACAGTCCTTTCACTCTTGAATCCCCTTCATCTGTACGCTTTCCCACACATTCAGGGATGGACGTGCTGAGCGTCCCTCATACACAGCTGGAAATAGACTGCTATGGGAACAGAGGATCCTCATTGAGAAAGGACCCTCTTCTACCTCTTCCTCCCTGCCCTCTGAAGAGGAGAAGCAGGCTACTGGAGAGTCCTGGATGTGAGCACCAAAAGGGACCTCAGAAGGTATCCAAGTCCAGTTGCATAATTTAGAGGGGAGGAGCTATGTTTTCAAGGTCTAAGGACTATCCAAAACCACATGACTTGTTACTGAAAACCCAGGCCACAGGCCCTTCCTACACATTTGCGGGAAGGTAGAGGAGAAGAGGAAAGCTCCCATCTGGAGGAGTCAACAGTTAATAGAGGCTGTTTGATCATCCTCCTGGACAGGAATGAAGCATTCCAGGGAAATCCTGCTCCAAAGAGACTGAGGAATGAATGGAAAGGGGGGAAACTCAAAATAAAATGAGCAAAAAGAGAGCAGGGAGTGGAACTGTGTCTCAACCCAATTGCATCCTGTGGACACCAAAATGCTATGAAGGTGATTTCATGCTGGATCTACCTTAAGGCATTTCTAGGAATATCCTTGACATCTACACAAATCAAACTCTGAAGTGAAAGAGCATTCAGTTTAGTTACACTAAATTCTCATCACCTTTTCCCCAAACTTTTCTCTAAGAAAGAGTCTCTCCTAGTATTTTATGCTAGTGTGTAGAAAAACACCTACTTCTGCTTTCTTGACTAGGCCAAAGCCTTTGACAGTGAGGATCACAGCAAACTATGCAAAATTCGTAAAGAGATGGGAATACCAGACCACCTTAGCTGCCTCCTGAGAAACCTGTTTGCAGCTCAAGAAGCATCATTAGAACTGGCCATGGAACATGGATTGGTTCCAAATTGAGAAAGGAGGATGTCAAGGCTGTATATTGTCATATTGATTATTTAACTTAAATCCAGAGCACATCATGTGAAATGCTGGGCTGGATGAAGCACAGCTGGAATCAAGATTGCCAGAAGAAATATCAATAACCTCAGATATGCAAATGACACCACCCTTATGGCAGAAAGCAAAGAGGAACTAAAAAGCCTCTTGACGAAAGTGAGAGATGAGTGAAAAGGGTGGCTTAAAACTATGCATTCAAAAAAACGAAGATCATGGCATCTGGTCCCATCACTTCCTGGCAAATAGATGGGGAAACAATGGAAACTGAGACAGACTTAATTTTCTTGAGCTCCAAAATCACTGCAGATGGTGACTGCAGCCATGAATTTAAAAGACTCTTACTCCTTGGAAGGAAAGTTATGATAAACTGAGACAGCATATTAAAAAGCAGAGATGTGACTTTGCCAAAAAAGGTCCATCTAGTCAAAGTTAGAGTTTTTGCAGTAGTCATGTATGGATGTGAAAGTTGGACCATGAAGAAAGCTGAGTGCAGCATGTATATTATCTATAGGGAAACAGATCACCAGCCCAGGTAGGATGCATGACACAAGTGCTCCGGCCTGGTGCACTGGGAAGACCCAGAGGAATCGGGTGGAGAGGGAGGTGGGAGGGGGGATCGGGATGGGGAACACATGTAACTCCATGGCTGATTCATGAATGTATGACAAAACCCACTGCAATGTTGTGAAGTAATTAGCCTTCAACTAATAAAAATTTTTAAAAAAGCAAATAAGAAAAATAAATAAAATAAAAAAGAAAGCTGAGTGCCAAAGAATTGATGCTTTTGAACGATGGTGTTGGAGAAGACTCTTGAGAGTCCCTTAGACTGCAAGGAGTTCCAACCAGTCCATCCTAAAGGAAATCAGTCCTGAATGTTCATTGGAAGGACTGATGCTGAAGCTGAAAGTGCAATACTTTGGCCACCTGATGTGAAGAACTGATTCCTTAGAAAAGACTGTGATGCTGGGAAAGATTGAAGGCAGGAGGAGAAGGGGACAAAAGAGGATGAGATGGTAGGATGGCCTCACCGACTCAATGGACATGAATGTGAGCAAGCTCTGGGAGTTGGTGGTGAACAGAGAAGCCTGGCCTGCTGCAGTCCATGGGGTCACAGAGATTTGGAGAAGACTGAGGAACTTAACTGAACTGATAGATGGGTGTGTAAAAGGGTAAACATAGCAGGGTAAAGCCTAATACTCATTAGGGGGCTTTTGCATAAAGAATATATTCAATGAAAAAAGCTTTCTTGCATCTGCTCTTCTGACCAGTTAGTAGTCTGTGAAACATGTTTAGTGAATAGTTAATTGCAAGTTGCATTTTAACATTTGAAAAGGAAATACTAAACTGTATTCTTGTGGCAAGGGGAGGGTCGATTTTATACTTTGAGGCATTTGTAATGTTTTTTTGTTTGTTTGTTTGTTTGTTTTCTTGTATCTTGTACTATGAAAATTGTGAGAAACTTGAATCCAAAGAGAGAGATTATATATCTAACTTAACTATCTACATCTCTTTTTTTCTCTTTTCTCTTCTCCAGGCTGTACAAAATAGTTCTGTTGAGAGAAGAATGCAAATTCCCTTAGTTGTTGATATTCAGCTTTTTGAGGAAGCAGCCACTCATAGGCCATTGCCATGTTGGTTACTTATATCCTATCTGATCCACTGTCCTCTGATCCTTGATGCATATTAGCAGAGCTTTGAAAGATACTGATATCCAAACCTCATCCTCAGAACTTTAAAATCAGAATTTCAATGGATTGCGTTAAGGCATTCATGTTAGCTCAAAACCCAATCCGTTTTCATTTTACAATAGCATGATTTAGAACTGCATGCTAGACCTAGACTATTTCACATCACTCTTTTTATTTTCTCCTTCTAGTCCAATATGGACTTCTCTCCACTGGCCCTAAAGATGTTTTGGTCTTTTTCTGTTACTCTCATATATAATTGGCCTTCTCAATTGGATGGTCAGAAGCAATGATTATCTTGTATTCTTGTGTATCTCCCTGGGTCTTCATAAATGTGGCCCAAGTTAATTCAGTATAATGCTGTCCTACATTCCCTGGCCTCAGACTTCAACTCAGTTCATTTTTCTGGGCTTTGACTAATACTGAGAAGGAATAATGTGAGTAAACTGGAGAGGTCCGAGCGCTGTCCATCTCACGCTCTGTGTATTTTGAAAACCTGGCTTCTCTATCTCCTTTTCCCCAGTGTCCCTTTAGGGGGCCATTTACAGCCCTCCCCCTAATGCCAGCTCCAGTGAGATCCTCGAAGCCCCTGCACATTAGCAAAGTTCTGCCCATCAGGGCCTGAGGGGAATCATGACTCAGGCCAGTCCAGCACTCCCACCTATGACCCAGGTTCTTCTTTTATTTTAGTAATCAAGGCTTTTTCCTGCAGTTCTGGCATTTCTTATTCAGGTGGAAAAGCTGAGGGTTAAGGACTGTCCTAGGTTCATTTCTCCAGAAGCCAACTCACATGTGAGTGATTCCTACAGACGTGATCCTGAACGAAAGAGGCAGTGGACTTGGAGGCAGGGGGGAAAGTCAGGTGAGGAAACCAAGAATGTGTGTGATTGAAGGCCAATGTTTTCAGTGGCTTAAATGCCGCTCTTCTGATGAGGAGGACCATGGATCTGGGCTTCCTTGTGGCTAATAGGAAAGGTCAGAGGGAATATGAGGATGGTAGCAGTGGGGAAACAGTACGGGTCAGAGTGGAAACAGGAGAGTGAGAGGGAAGGCCACTGCAGGGTGGCAGCCCCCACGGAAAAGAGAGGAAAGGCCACACAGAGGTGTGTCAGCTGTTGAGTGAACAAATGAGGAAGAGAAAACTTAGTGGGAGATTGAGCCATAAGAGATAAAGAACATAAGGAAGAAGTGCCTGGGATTACCTCTGTACCCTAAGCTTGAAGGCCAGGGAATCTGCACGCTAGTCTCCACTTGCCAAACAGCAGTTTTCTTCTGAGAATCTTCTGTTTCAGGACACTTAAGCCTTTAATCTTGTTACAGACTGGATGCTCCTGTGTGCTTGCTGTGGAGCCCTCACCTTCCAGCTTGGGAGGGTTCTTCATTGTGATGGAAGCATCCAGCTCTGAAGAGAAAACCACAGCCAACAGGATCCATTGTTATTCATGATTTACAAAGACTTATTCCTTCACCCAAGAAGGACATCAGGTACCAAAAGTGTCCAGGAACAAGAAAGGCCATCTGAAAGCCCATGGGTAGGTGAAGCAATGGAGATATTTTTATATTTTCTTTTTTGCTGATCTTCCTCATACTACCCAGTATTGCTAAGTGTGCCACAGGGCAAACGTGTTTCCAAATGCCAAAAATGAGCAAGGAAAATAAAATGGATGACAACAAGAAATTCCTAGGTAGAAAAGACAAAGGCTAGAGACTCCTACAGGATGTAGTTTGTACTGTTGGGAGGGAAGAGATGAAGGAAAGTGGAAGTTGAAGGAGAACCTCATGAGAGAAAAGAAGTGGGGAAGTCTAAATTGGAAAACTTTTAAATGTGCATCAATATACACTTCATATATATAGACACACACTACATATGATATTTATACATAATTTATATAAGGCATAGATGATATGATAAAAATGCAAGAAAACTCACAGGTGAGTGTATTTGTGATAGAATAAATGAATGAAGGATTTGAGCTGTTGAATGGATCATTCTGTTGGCTTCCTGATGAGTTGAATTTGGAAAAGAAAATAGAAAAATAAGAAGAATGAGAAAGAAGCTCTATTTGGTGACAGGAACTAGGAGATATGGGGGGAGGGCAGATGGGAGTCACAGTGTGAAGGGGTGTGAAAGTAAAGGGCATTAAGACTACCCTTTGCTGCAAAATCTGCTGTGAAGCCTGGATTTATGCTCAGGTCTCCATGGAAGGTGAGCAGGAAACAGAGTGACTGAGCCAGTGGGGTTCAGTCTTGGCTGAGAATGTGGGAGACCAAGCACAAGAACAGGAGAGACAAGCAGAAGAGGAGACAATAAACACCACAAGACCTACTGGCTCTTGTCAGGCTCTGCACCCCTCCCTCCCTGAGCACTTTCCGTGAGACTCTGGGTGCTGCACCAGGGGGCTCCTTCTCAGCTCAGCTCAGCTCCACCTGTGGACGTGGGTCTCTCCTGGATCCTCACATGAAGCCACAGCCTGAGGGAGGAGCACCAGGCAGCCCCAGGCTCCAGTGGAGGATATGGAGAGCGAGGGAGGGTAAGGATGAATACGTCCCAGATGAAATGGATGTGAGGGTCTGAAAGCTCTTTGAAGGAAACTTGAACAGAGGTGGATCCAGAGGAGAGGAAGACTAGGAGACGGAAAAGGAGATGAGTGGAGAGAATGAATTAAATGCAGGGTCATAAAAGAGACTGATGGGTGCACTTCAAGAATGAGGGTAGCCCTTTATTTTAAAATGAGGGGAAAATGAGGAAAAGAAACTGGATATGAAAAGCAAACATGGGACTGAGTTGCAGGGCCAGTGTTTACACTCCTATTGCATGTTGCTAATACACTGTTCCTGGGAGCACCCAACAGGAGTAAATTGCCTTGATGAGGGATGTTGAAAGGAGAGGAAAATACTGGCCAAGCTACCTTCCTGAGAAAGCAAGGGAAGATGGGGTTTAGAGAAAGTGGAGACCATAAAGCTTATGCTACCATAGAGGAAACAACCATTGTGCAATCATTTTCTAAGTGTTAAAGCACCAGAAAGACACGATGCTTAGATATTATATATTCATAGTGGTTATCAAACAAATTTTAGCGAATCAGATGCCCTGGACATTATATTGTTTAAGATTCCCAACAATCATGCAAAGGAGATAGAATTTTCATGAGTTCAGTTGAGGGATCAGAGAGGCAAATACCTAGGAAGATAAATAAGTTGTCTCAGTTAAACAAGCAGGAGTTTGCAGAACCAGGGCCTGAGGCTGAGCTGGTCCTAAGTCCCAGGCTCTTGATCACCTCACTCTGGTAGAGTGTCACGGGTTTCAACTGGGCTGACAGCGGGTTTGGGAGAGGCCCTCTGCCTCCTCCACCCAGAGCTTTGTGATAACCAGCACATGGACCAGAGCATTCTAATCCCCTTTTCTTTCTTACCTAGAAAGAGTGGTCCTTGGTTTCCAGAATCAGGGTTGGTGGTAAAGGCCCAGTTGGTGGAAGAAAGACCAAGAATGGCTTTGCTGTCACCACAGTCAAGATGCTGGTCCAGCTGCCACTGCAGACAATCAGTCATGTGGGTGCTTTTCTGAAGCTGTGCCTGTGAAGTTGGCACCTCTGACCCTGGGAAACTCACAGGTTCTTGGTGAGAGTCCTCCCAGGTGTCACCTGAAAGGAAAAGAGGGTTCGTTGGACCAATGAAAGCTTTTTCTTGCTAAGCCCTCCCAGAGGGCCCATTTCTGCTGTCCTAGCCCATAAGTGAAACCACCCAATAACGCAGACAACAATGGCAGACATCAAGGTCAAGAAGGCGCCGTATTTATGCCTGGGACTGGGGTGTGGAGAAGGCAGGTGCTGGGCTGCAGTTTCTTGAAATGAGAAATCACCCACTTGAGTCGAGAGGGTTTGGGTGACACAGGAGGTCAAGCCTCTTATTCTGTTATGAGCCTTATTAGTCTTGGAGCCTAGAGAGAAGGTTCTAGACAAGCCTCTAGGCATGGGGGAGAAAGAGTTGTTGATATCTACCCACAGGAATAAAAGATCAGGAAGAGACATATGGCCTGAAAGCTTCAGGTCCTACTAGAATTTGAGCTGAGAAAATACAGTACATTCCAGACCCTTTTGAACTTCCTTGCTTGAAATGTTTGTCTACCCTTCCACTCACCCGTACATGTACATATAGAATAAAATCCATTCCCACGTGGGGCAGAATGGGGATGGATGGTATTAGCAGCTAGAACTAGTGGGGGAGAGGGCTGAGACCCTGTTGGAAACATCTTTGTGTCTCTTTAGAGAGATTATATAAGTACACTCCTTCAATACACGTCCCTCCACTGGTGCCTCGACAGTGCTCGTGATGAAATCTGTTTATATATTTCCACTGCGAAATGAGTACATATTCTCAGAACCTGGGCTAACCAAAGGCACGAAGTTCCCTCCTCTGGTGCAGCTCAGGCTGCTGTGAGGTCTCGGCCGCCAGGGCCTGCTCTCCATTGCTGTGGGGCTCTCCTCTCACCTCCTTATGCGTCCGCACCCTCAACAGGGTTTGTTTCTGTAGCTGTCTCTCATGTGTCTGTTATCTCTTAGTCTTCCAGAGAGCATCTGAGTTTGACTCTCATCAAAGATTCATCCAACCTCCTTCCAACTGCTTTCTCTGATTCAGTCCTCTCCACACTCTCAAAGGTCACCTGGCTTATCACCCCCCAATCCTGTTTTATCACATGCTCCTCAGTTTATGGAAATTCATCCTCCCTTCCCTGCTACACAGATCTAACCTCCTCACCTGCCTTTCCAGGGCTCCTGGCTTCTGTCCCTCTTTCTTCTGCAACATCACTTCCCACAACACCCTCTGCAAATCCTCCTAGGACTCAGGCTGGCCCCTTTCTGACCCCAGCCCTGTACCAGGAGCCTCTGTGAGCTTCCAGGGCTTTTTCCAAAAGCACTTCTCTCAGTCTGGTGTGCCCTTCATATTTCCACCAGGCAAACTTCATTAAACATTAATCATCATGTTTTAGGACACTTCATCAGATTTTATGATAATTCACATTGTGCTGAAGGGTAAATCCATGTATATCAACAAATTTGGTGTTTGAAAGTACTGTCAAAACTAATATTCTCCAATGTTATTATGAATCGATGTCTAGGATTGTCTTTAATTAGCACTGTGTAATTTCATCATCTAATTTTATTTGCCTTTCTTGAGAATGGGTTTTATTAAACCTATGCTTTGAATATTCTTTGTGTTGACAGAATATATAATAACCAAACATTTTAATAATCATCAACAATACTGCCCAATATTGTTAGTGTGGGGAAGAGCCTCCAATAGAAGATCAAGATATAATTTAAAAATCAAGTGTCTGTGTTGTTTCTGAAGGGTTTCTCCTTGTACAGAGAGGACAGGGTAGGCCTGACTACTTGTACCCGCATGGCTGCATAATGGCTATTCACACTGTCCTCAGGTTATCATGTGAACCCAGACGCAGGATGGATGCTGTATAGTTAGATATTCTATTCATTCATCTCAATCCATCTGTGGGGATTTGGCCTTTCCTGGCCCATTGTGAACAATGGACTCCCAGGACTGGGCCATATCACACACTCACAAACATCTCAGACACATATCTGAGTCACGTGTCTGAGCCTCACTCATCCTCTTCACGGGAACCCACACCTGGCGGTCAGTGTCTCTGAGATAGAGCTCCAGAGTTTTCAATGGCTTCAGCACAGCCAAATTCAAGGTCTACCTGGACCCGTCGTGACAGCAGGTGACCTGGGGGCAGGAGTGGGGAGCGGCGTGGACACTCACCTTGGCTGATCCCCAGAGAGAGCCCCATGGAGCTGTGGCTCCACCTGGAGGGGCTGGGGAGCCCCTGGCTCTGCCCTTGGGACACAGTGCACAGAGGGGCTGGGAGCTGGCAGGTCTGAGTGAGGGACCGCAGGGCTTCTCTGCAGCCCTCTGGCAACTTTCTGTTGAAGATTAAGATAGTTGCAAATCATTTGGTTAGGGCAAAGAGAAAAACGTGAGCAACATCCTCTCTGAGTCACTGATGGTCTGACTGCTGAGAGGAGAGGACAGAGCCTGAGCCAGGGAGTCGGGCCCAGGAGAGGTCAGTGTCCCACCTGCCAGTGGCCAGGAGTCTGGGCCCAGGGAAGGGACCTGCTGATCCTCAGTGCCCTCGGCTCCGCCATGGGACACCACAGCTACCTGAGAGGGTGCCTGGGAGGGCTGAAGGGGTTATAGTGCACTAGGAGCTCGCTTAGGAAGAGCATGGCGGACAGCAGGTGCACAATAACTGTGTGTTCCCTTTCTGGTTTGTGAACTACTGTGATCCTGAGAAAGCCTTTGCTTCTCCCTGTTCCCGGCGAGCCACTTCCCGGGTTACGGAAATTTTCCTGAGATTTTGTTCGATATTTTTTTTTTTAGAAGAGTTATTTGGAGGGACTGAGAGGCGTGGGAAAGGAGAGGGTGCGGAGGATAGTGGAAGAATTGCGGGGCAACGGCAAAGTCAGCGTCTGTGTACAGTGAACGTGTCTAAGGCTGTGCCGGGGGCAGGGGGAAGGTTAACTCATACTTACCTGGCAGAGGAGATACCATGATCAAGAAGGTGGTTCTCCCAGGGCGAGGCTCACCCATTGTACTCCGGGTGTGTTGACCTCTGCGATTTCCTCAAATAGGGGAAACTCGGCTGTGTAATTTATGGTAGTGGGGGACTGTGTGCGCGCTTTCCCCTGATAACTAAGTAATAACTACAAACAATCTGTTTTTCTTTGGCGGTGATTTAGTCACTAAGTTGTATCTGATTCTTATGGTTCCCCTGGAGTGTATGTTTGCCAGGGTTCTCTGTGAGATTTTTCAAGGCAAAAATACTGGAGTGAGTCGCTATTTTTTTCCCCAGGGAATCTTCTTAACCTGCAAATCACACTCGGGTCTCCTCGCATCAGGTGGCCGAAAGTACTGCAGTTTCAGCTTCAATACCGGTTTTTCCAATGAACACCCAGAACTGATCTTTAGCATGGACAGGTTGGATCTCCTTGCAGTCCAAGGGACTCTCAAGTTGAGTCTTCTCAAACACCACCCCACAGTTCAAAAGCATCAATTCTGCAACGCTCACCTTTCTTTATAGTCCAACTCTCACATCCATACATGACCACTGGAAAAACCATAGCCTTGATTAGACAGACCTTTGTTGGCAAAGTAATGTCTCTGCTGTTTAATATGCTATCTAGGTTTGTCATAACTTTCCTTCCAAGGAGTAAGTGTCTTTTTATTTCACGGCTGCAATTACCATCTGCATTGATTTTGGAGCCCAGAGAAATAAAGTCAGCTATTGTTTCCACTGTCTGATGCTGGGAAGGATTGAGGGCAGGAGGAGAAGGGTGCGACAGAGGATGAGATGGTATCACTGACTCAATGGACATGAGTTTGAGCAAATTCCAGGAGGTAATGAAGGGCAGGGAAGCCTGATGAGCTGCAGTCAATGGGGTCGCCAAGAGTCGGACATGACTGAGGGACTGAACAACAACAACGTTCTGTAAGTTCAAACAGTTAAGTAGACACACGCAAACATAAACAAAGACCCAGTCTAAGTGATGAAATCGACAATTTCTGAAATGAACTGTATTGCACGGGATTAACAAGGACCAATTAGAAAATGCAGAGGATTATTTTTGATAGGAATTGCACTGACTCTGCAGATCACTTCGAGTAGTACTGGCATCTCAACTACACTGAATCTTCCAATACGTGGAGGCTGTCTTTCCATTTCCTTAGGGGTTCTTTAATCTCTTGCAGCTATGTTTCGCAGTTTTCAGTGTTCAAGTCTTTCATCTCCCTTAGTAATTAATTAAGTGATATTGCAAGTGAAATTGTTTTCTTAATTTCCTTTCCAGATTTTTCACTCCTATTGCATAGAAACACAACTGATTTTTGCCTGTAGTGTACCCATTATGCAGAATTCAGTTGTTGACTCTGGTAATTTCCTTGTGTCCTTGGGGATTTTTCTATGTACAGGAGCACCCATCTGCAAAGAGAAAGACAGACAGGAGGTTACCTGTTTTGGGTCACCAGTAACCCTTGAGTCTTGGATCAGCATGCACAGCCTAGGCCAGAGAAATGGAGATAGGCAGGGAGCCTCTCTTTGCAAGCAAATTCAATCAGCAGGGATAGGGCGATGCCTCGGGGACCCCTGAGGCCAGAAAAGGGCGGATTCCTATTAGCTCAGCCAAATGCCCCGGATTAGACAGCCGAGAAGGTTATTTACGGTGCGGCAGGCACTCTCCTCCGGGGGGCACCTAGAGCCCCAGCTAGGCCGAAGCTGAAGGGGAAGCTGACTCCAGGCCTTGGGGGCTTCGGGCGGGGTCTGGGCTGCTTCAGAGCTTGAGTTCTCTGGCGAGGTGTCAGCTTCGCTATCCCACCCACCTGCTCGGTGGGCAGTAGGGGACAAGCCACCAAGTCCAAAAGGTAGAACCACACGATGTTGCTGGCGGTGATCAGCCACGAGAAGCCCGTTCCTTATTAGGGTACGAATTCAGACCCAAGCCAACAAGGCGCGGAACCCTCTTGGGTGGGGAGCTCCGAGCCGGTCCAGGTGGTGCCCTCTTGGCCTTTCTAGAACTTTTATCTGTTCCTAAAATCACCTGCTAGAAAAAAAGGTTTTGAAGAACGACCGACCTGAAAAAGCTAGGTTTCTCTAGGACTGAAAACTTGCAGGTGTCATAAGAATTCTCGATCTACCGACCACTCCCAGCAGCTGAGACGGAATGCGTCCACCGCTCAGCATTTCTTGGGCGACTGCTGGATGCCAGGCCCCGTTCCTGGCATGGTGAACCAACTCCAGGTCGGGCCCCGTGGAGTTATTTATTCTCTGGAGGCGCCGAGAAGGGGCAGTGCCGTGGGGACACAGCCAGTTGCTGTCCTGGCCCCCCGTGCGACCCCCAGGGCCCCGGGGCAGGTGCCGTGAGCGCGACCTGTGAGGCCGATCACGAGTGGGAAGTGAGGGCTTGAGCCCGAGAGAAGCTGCAACTGTCTCGGGTAGAGGGGCAGCTTTGGAGGCGGCCAGGAGCAGGCGAGGATGGCTGTGGGCTCCGCGTTGTTGCGTCCGAGCCCCAGCTCACTCCGGTTCCGGGTCCGCCGCCTGGCGTGCTGGGCGCCCAGATTCAGCGTCTCTGGTGCCCACGAGGTTGGGCCAAAATAGAGACATTTGAATCTTTTTTCCGAGGCAATTGGAAGGGACGGGGGAAATCCATTCTGATTGCAGGACATTACAGGAGGCATTTGTAACAGTTGGTCTCTGTGGCGCAATCGGTTAGCGCGTTCGGCTGTTAACCGAAAGGTTGGTGGTTCGAGCCCACCCAGGGACGAACTCGGCTTTGAATCTAGCGATGTCTCAGCCGTTAGTTTTATGCACCTTTCACTTCCTCCCCAGCACCCGCAATCCCCAGGCTGTTGATTTCCGCATGCTTCTTCCTCTTGGTTTTTACCTGGTGGCGTTGATCTCTCTGCGCCACCCTGAGGCCTGCCCTCACTAATCCATCTGCCTTGAACCTGCCAGGACAGTTCCCAGTGGATGAAGACACACGCACCGGGGGTTGGGGGGTGGGGAGGGGGAACCTTACTCAAGCTATGACGTCGCAGATCAGGCGCTATGTCACCACCTGCAGGGGCACCGCAATGCCAGGTCTCACGATGCCTCCACCCTTTCTTGCGGAGCTATCACTTCCTTCCTTCCTTCCTTCTCTTTCTTTTCTTGCCCCATCACAGGTACAATAATCCAGTTTCAGAACACTACTTTCATCTTCCATTCCCTCCAGCCCGGCTGCAGACAATTCACGCTCTTTACTCTAGCCCCAAGGAATGTATTTGTATGTATTGAATGTATTTGTATGTATTTATGAATTCACAAATATTCACACACACCCAATTCCAATTCGGAACTACAGGGTTTTTATTGAATATCTATCTTTTAAGTGAATCTCTTTCTCTAACACCAAGCATTTTTTGTTTTCAAGGGTACTACTGGGAGTAATAGAAATAGGATATTCCAGAAAGTCCTTCACTTTTTCCCACATTGCATAGACAAAACAATACATAATAGCAAAAATACCGCTAACAACAGTATTCAGTCGCTGAATACCGCTCAGTCCTGTCGGTCACTCAGTCCTGTCTGACTCTTTTCGACCCCATGGACTGCAGCAGGCCAGGCTTCCCTGTCCATCACCAATTCCCGGAGTTTGCTCAAACTCATGTCCACCTAGTCGGTGATGCCATCCAACCATCTCATCCTCTGTCGTCCTCAACAACGATATTGGGGAAAGCAATTTTGGGATTTGTTGTCCTGAGTATACATAAATTGTTGCTTTATTTTAATTTTATAACAATAAAATTGGATGTAGCTTCCAACTTAAATCTAACTAAGTAAGGTATATTCACTATAGTCTAGCCTTGACTATAAATCCGCAGGTGTCTCAAAGGCCAGGATGAAGGTGGATAAAGGACCCTCGGTCTCCAAAGATGCTGGATCCGTGGCCCTGGCTCCTCTTTCTGTCTGAACTTGGGAGGAAAGGACTAGATTTCCTGGAATCAAGGTTCAAATCTTAGCCTAGCAGCGAGCGGCTTTTCGTGTTCAGCGGAGAGGTAGGGGCGAGAAATTCTGAAAAAAAAAAAAAAAAAAAATCATCGAATAAATCAAAGTAAATTGAAATAGGATCAATTAAAACTCGAAATTGAATTGGGCAAGTGAGTTAAAATACAGTTCTTCTCACCGGAAAGCTGTCAACCTGGCTGATCAATGACATCACAGCCCCCGCGACCATTTATTCACAGGGACAAGACTGCGGTGAGAAGCGCCCTCAGTGAGCCAGCTTCTGCCTTTCACCCTGGAGACCCAGGGTGACCCGATGGGGTGGGGGTGGCAGTGGCTCGGTCGTTGCGCCCCTTGGCGGGGCCGGGCCTCCGATGGCCAGCGATGAGCAGAGCCTTTAGGTCCAGCGGGGACGCCCCGGGCTCGACTCCCACCTGCCCGCTACCTCCCGGTGGATCACCGACCTGCACAGCTCGGATAATAGGTTTCCGGGACCTCGGCTGCTGAGGGGGAGGCGGCAAAGCACCGGGGACGTGTGGCCTCCTTCGCGGGACCCAGACGTTCTGGTCACGAGAGCAGGAGGGAGGGGGACACTGGGGCGGGAAAGCAGGTCCACTCAGCGCGCATTTGAGGCGCGAGTTCGCTTTCAGGTGGAGACTGAGTTCCCGCTAAGCGCGTAAAAGACACTTGACTCAGTCTAAAGAGAAAGGTCCCACCGAGACTCGAACTCGGATCGCTGGATTCAGAGTCCAGAGTGCTTACCATTACACCATGGAACCGCCACCGGCCGGTTACTCCCGCCGCTGAACCAGGCCTGGCGCAGCCGCGCCGGCCCAGGACCCGCCTCCCGCCCGGCGCTCTCGTCACCCCGCCCGGAGCAGCTTCCTCCACGACGCCAGGGGTCGCTTGACTCGCCGGCCCGCAGCCTTCTCTTCAGGTTTGGACTTCGTCCAATGAGAAGAAACCCATTCGGGGTGAACAACAGGGAAGGGCTTTTGGGGCCTCCTCCAAATGCACCTGCTCTGCCGGCATTTCTAGAGTTTTCTACCCAGAAGTAAAATTCTCGCCAGAAAAAAAAGTTCCTTTTCTCTGCCGTTGTCCTCTTCCCGCTGCCCTGGGAGCGCTGAATGTCCCCAGAAGAGCCCTTCGGACTTCGTGGGATGTCCCCTTCCTGGGACCCCAGGTCTAAGCGTAGTAGAATCGCGGGGGCGCTGCCAGCTTCGTTGGGGGACAGAACGTCCTTTCTGTGTTGGGAACCGGATAGAAGCCAAAGCGACAGCAGCCCCGCACGTCGCACCGCGAGCACCCACGCCGCCGGCGCCCCGCGGGGTGTGGTCGGGTGTGAGCAGCTGACAGTGTCTCTTCTGGGCTGTTTCCTTCCTAACCTTCCTTCTCTTCCTCAGCTTTCTGGGTTCACCCCCTCCCCGCCCACCCGCGTCCCCAAGACGGCGGCGCCCTCTCATTGAGAGGGGAGCTCAGCGCCCACGGGGTGCCCTCTAGACGTTTCCATTCTCCCGACGTTTATATGATTCAGCGGCCAGTTTTAAAGTTTTGGACATCGGCCACGTTTGAAAGCCTTTCACACCCTCCCATTCCGCAAAGGGGGATGCACATACTAAGAGGGGCTGGCTCCAGCCGGAGAGGCTGTGTCGTCGCCTGTCACCTGGGCGGGGGCTCCCGAGGCGGCGAGGGCCGTGCGCCCTGCTTGGGGGCGTCGAGGGCAGCTCGCTGGTGTCAGCGCCCAGATGTCCGTTTGTTAAAACTCAGCGCTGTGTTGTTTGTGTTTTCAGCACGGGAGGGAGGGCTTGGGGAGCTCGTTCTCACCCCGTGTCAACAGCATAAGATTTTATAATCCTGCTCTGTGAGTACCGTATGCGAGCAAGACTGTTAATTGGGAAACTGGTGGTTGAAGCCACCACGGAACGTTCCAGTCATACTTCAACTTATTTTCCTGCTTCCAAGTCTCAGACTTGACCAAAGCCTCCCCTGCTGCCTTTATCCTCCAGGCAGCAACCTCAAGAGGTAGCTCTCAGTTCCCTTTCTGACTGTCCTTTGCTCTGTAGACGCAGGCGGGGCAGCTGCTGAAACTCAGCAGTCCTCGATCTTCACTGTTTGGCCCCAGGATGGTTTCTCCCCGCCCTCATCAGGTGCAACTGGTCTCTGCACTATCTGCAGCCCTGCAACTACCCTGACCTGCATGATTCCACACGGATTCCAGGAGAACTGCCAGGCTGCAGAGGCTGAAGGCACAGACGTGGGAGTCACCATGGTCAGTCTTCAGGTTGGTGCACATCAGCAGCTAGTATTGAGTATGCCCTTACACGATGCCACCAACACTTTGATTTGAGGTGTTGTATCCTTACATTTTAAAAAATTAATGACATTACTTTTTAGGACAGATTTAGGTTTACAGGTAAATTGAGCACATAGTAGAGAGTTTTCACACATACTCTGTTGTTCCTCACCCAATTTCTTCTATTATTGCTATCTTGCATTAGTGTCATGGAGGGTAGGGGAGTAGCTGGGGGGTGGTTGGGGGGAGTCAAAGATCTCGTGATCAGGAAAGTGGTTTTCCAAAAAATGAAGTTTTATCTATTGCACTCCAGATGTGCCGAATGCTTTGATTTCCCCAAATTTGGGAAACTCCAATGCATAATTTGTGGCAATAGGGGACTGAGTTTGTACTCTCCCCTGACAGTTAATGGTTCATTGTGGTAGTTTAGTTGCTAAGTTGTGTCCCTCTCTTGCAGCCCCATGGACTATAGCCCGTCGGCCTCCTCTGTCCATGGGATTTCCCAGCCAAGAATACTGGAGTGTGTTGCCTTTTGTTTCTCCAGGTGATTTTCCAGAACCAGGGATTGAACCTGGGTCTCCTGCATTGCAGGCAGATTCTTTATCAACTAAGCCACCTGGGAAGCCCTAATGGTTAATAACAGACCATTTAAATATATATTCAGTAGTTTGTGTGTACTTTGGGGGGCATTTCCTAGATTCATTTTCCTGGAAGATAAATGTTCCTGCTCCCCTTCTAAGTTGCTTTGGGGAATAAAAATGCTGCATTCCTTTCTAATGCCAGACTGTGATTTGACAGCCATCATAGTTTATGAGGATTAAGACCCTAATCAACCAACCAGAATACTTTATTTCAGGCCAGTTGCATTTCCCATTTTCCCCTGGAAAGGGAGTAGACCAGGTTATTCCTTTACTGCAAAAACACCAGAGTTCTTGAACTCAGAGAGACCTGTGTGACCTGTGCCTCTTCCAGCCTGGGGAGGACAGATATTTCTAATATCTCACCTGATTTTCCCTACTTTCTTTTCTCTTCTATAACTGGCATGGCCACACTCCCAACCGACAAACAGTAGTGTCTAGTGCTGTGTCCCCTGCTTAGTAACTAAGGCACAGGATCATTTTAAACCACCAAGAGGAGGAATTTCTGGGATCTCTTTTGGAGCAACAGATGAGGTTCTGAGAGAGGGTTTGGGAATTTCTATTCTTCCTTCAGTGCCTGGTTTGTAACCTAAGGATCTGAAGTGTCTGGCTTCTCTCCCTGGCTCCCCAGGGAACATAAGTCAGCCTGGGGGCAGTGTTTCCTAAGAGATTCTCTACAAAAGCTTCAAAGCTGGAACTTTCCATTGGGCCGCTTTGTAGTCATGTTCACCCTTTCTTTTGAAGGACCTTTTGGAGATTAGAAATAATCAAGGGTGACATGCTTTTAAAGAGGCATGTCCTATGTAACTACTATGTATAAAATAACTGATATGAGAATTAATAACTAATGATAACCAAGAGAACCTACTATGTAGCACAGAGAACTCTACTCAGTGCTCTGTGGTGACCTAAACAGGAAGGAAATCCAAAAAAGAGGGGATATATGTATACATATAACTGACTGACTTTCCTGTACAGCAGAAACCACAACCTTAAAGCAACTATACACCAGTAAAAATTAATTTTAAAAAATAAAGAGGCATGTTGACTCACGAAAAGTTTTCACAACAAACCTCAGAAGAACATCCCCTTAGCCTTTGGGCAAGGGGCTGTGAAGACTGCATTCCCCAACATATAGTTAAGCAAACATTGTCCTTAGGACTGGTATGGTGCTTTTAAAATAAAAGTATTTTTTTAAGTATAGTTGACACAAATTATTATGTAATTTACACATGTACAATATGGTGATTCAGAATTTAAAGGGTATATTCCACTTATAAAATATTGAGTATATTTCAGCATTGTATTATATGTCCTTGTAGCTTATTTTATACATTTATACAGTTTGTATCTCTTAATCTCTACCCCTATTTTGCCCCTCCCCCTTCCCTCTCCTCATTGGGAAGCACTAGTTTGTCCTCCATATCTGTGAGTCTATTTCTTTTTAGTTTCATTCACTAGTTTGTTATATTTTTGTAGATTCCACATATAAGTGATTTCTGCCTTACTTCACTTAGCATAATACTAAGTCCATCCAATATTGTTGAAAATGTCAAAACTTCATTGTTTTTATGGCTGAGAACTATTCCATTATTATATATACCTCATCTTCTTTATCCATTCCTCTGTTGATGGACACATAGATTGCCTCCATATCTTGACAATTGTAAATAATGTTGCTGTGAACATTGGGTTGCATGTATCTTTTCAAATTAGTATTTCTGTTTTTTTTTTTTCCAAATACATACCCAGCAGTGGGATTGTTGGGTTATATGGTAGTTCTATTCCCACTAACAGTGACCGTGGTTCCCTTTTCTCCACATCCTCACCAGCATTTGTTGTGTTTTTATTGATAGCCGTTCTGTAGCATGAGGTGATATCTCATTGTAGTTTTGATTAGCATTTCCCTGATGATGGATGATGTTGAGCTTCTTTTCCATTGGCCATCTGCATAGTCTCTTTGGGAAAATGTCTGCTCAGTTTTTTTGCCCATTTTTTAATTGGGTTGCTTGGGGGTTTTTGATGTTGAGTTGTACGAACTGTTTATGTATTTGTGTATTAACACCTTATTGGTCAAGTTTTAAGGGTTTTCCTTAGTTCACAGTTTTACCATGTTTGTGACTGTGTTCTTTATTTTGTAAAAGTGTCTTTTCAGGATCTTGATAGATATTTTCCAACTGATTTTATAAAGGGGATGCCACACAAACACAAACGAACAGAAACTGGATTTAGTCTCCCACCTGAAACAGCAAAACAAAAAAACAACAAACTGATGAGACAAAATAGATGAGACAAAGATTTTCAAGAGACTGGGCATCAGACAGTAAAGGTCAATGAGTGAGACCTGAGAAATGAAAACAAACAGATAAGCCCTACAGTTGCTCCAGTTCACCACCTCTCTAAGCGTGGCTGGGGAGAGAAAACTGAAAAGAAGCCCAGTGGACCTCTTTGAGTTAAGGACACTGTTCCCCATCCTCATCTTCCCTTTCAGCAGGTTGAACCTATTGGTGTTTGCTCTTGTTATTCTATCTACAGACAGATATCCAGACTGAACTGGGAACAGTCATCTTTGAACTGCCTTAAGTAAGGAATGTGTACCGTCATTCTGTATCCCTCCATGGAAACAGCACAATGCTTTACCCACAGGGCTCTGTAAATGCATTCATGGAACTCAGCTAATTTAGGATCCATATTATCTAGATGAGCAGAGATATTATATTTTATAGAACATGATGGGATAGAGGAGTGAATCAAGGAGCATTAGGCTATTCTGTTTCTAACAGCACTAAAGACATATCAACCATGTGAAAGCCAGGATTTCAGTGCCAGACCCCCATATATTCTTACTGCAAAACATGAAGTTGCTTTACTCTTTTTTAACTTTACTTATTTGATCTAAAATTTAAGGATAAAATACCAAGTCCTACAATTCTAGGACTATGACTGATATTTACATTGTCTTTGAAACAGGGTGAGAATTTGAAGTCCAAAAGGCATTACCTTTTCAGAGAGAAGACAGATTGTTCCTGATTGTTATGACAATGATAAATCTATAAGGCTTATTAAACTTGCCTCTTTATTTCTCCTGCTGACCAAGACATAGACAGTAGAGACAGATATCAGCATTTTCTCTGGAGACCTTGACAAGACTGACTACTTTGAACCAACATGGATCCCAGGTGTTAGTTATCTTGAGGCTGAAACCTGGGTGATAACCAGGGTTGTTAAGCCACGGTAGGTCACCAGTTGTTGGAAAAGAAAGAAGGGTGAACTGGACAAACAGTGATGTCATCCCTAGGCAGCCCTGACCACTTCCCCCAGTGAATCCACCACCATTACACTTCTCATGACTTCTTGGTTACTGGACTGAGAGCTCCAGGAAAGTTGAAATACTATTATTAATCATCTCTGTATTCATGACTCCAGGCACTGAATCAAGCACTGAGGGGGTCTCAGTGGTGGTTGTTCACTGACTGAATAAAAGTAGTTGTAAACATTTAGTGATTTCAACTACATACTTATCCAAATATCCTATCAGAGATGCTCTGCTTTCTCCCAGGATGTAGCAAATTTTCTTCCTTAAAGAGGTGCCTACCCTACATCATCTGCTCCCTTTGACACTGACCTGTGAAGACCCTGCTCTCCTCAGTGATTCCTCTCAGTGGTTCACTGTCGTTAGGAAGAGACGTCCCTAGCCTACCCTTCTACTCTGTGGGTTGCCTCAACACCATAACTGAGAAGAGCCCCACATTACGTGGAAATGCTCCACTTGTATTCTTCTTCCCACTACTTTGATATCTTCAGATAAACCTTATTGATATCTGGACTCCAAGTTGTTAAGAAAGCATAAGGAAAAATAGGTCCTCACAAATATTTAAGAAACATTGTGTGTAAAACCTTTCAAAGTATGCATGCAGAAGAATACTATTAGTATCTATGCTTCAGATGGAAGGGTCTCCTTATCCTGGCCCCTCCATACCTCAGGGAAGAACTGGTTAAGGAAAGAATGGGCATCTCCAGCCCTTTTCCAAATATTCTTTATCCCTTTAAGCTCACACTTACTTGGGGCATCCAGTGTGGGAGCAGTTACAGATGTAAGCAGCAGGGTTCAGGACAGAGCCTCAAAGTCTATGCCTCCTTCTCTTGGAATTGGTGCTTCCTAGTAGTGTAAGTGAATCCTGATCCATTCTGTGGATCTCCTCAGCAGGTGCACAAGTTCACTGTGAAGCAAGTTACTCTCCCTGTCCTCCCTGCTCAGTTCAGGCTTCTCCTTGAGGACTTGGATAATGCTGTGTACATTATTCACTTTCCCTTGATTTTTCTGAACTCAACTTGTACTTCTTTTCATCTCTCCTGGCAACCAACTGCTTCACCATTTCCATACCCTTCTTTGTGTTATTCTCATTCTCCCAACCTGTTGATTTCCTTTCTTCCATCTCCTCTCTCATTTATGTGTTTTCAGTGTTTGGGCTCAGCTTAGGCTCCTACAGGAGACACACAGAGAAGATACCAAGATCTGGTCTTGGCTGTAGTTCTCAGGTCATATTTAATATTCATCTCAGTCTCTCATGCATTCAGAGAAATCTCAACAGGAAGGGACTTTGGAGAATTTGAATAACAACAATTCCTTCCTGATGAGGAAACTGACTCCCAAAGAGAATAGGGAAATTTTTAAAAACTTAGGAGCCACTTGCAGACTGTGGAGCTACCACACATGTTTCTGACACAAGCTGCTCTGTTCAAAGCATGAAACACACTGTCCAGGAAACTACAGCTGAATTTCAGAGGACATTATATCCAACATCAGTATTTCCAATATTAAAAGAAAAATATCTAGAAGACCTTTTCTGTGACAATTCTTTTATCAGAGTTCCAGAGTATGATTATTTATATACACTCAGTTTTCAATCCCTGCTGACAAAATGGGAGCAAGGAACATAGATGTATTAAATACATCACGGTCATCATTAAAAAATATATGTGATGTCTGTAAAACATCTGGCTCTTGTGCTAAAGGTCATCCTCCTGAGAGCAGGTGCTCTGTGAGCCTTGTTCACCCAGTGCCTCTTCAAGAGCATGACAGATACAACATTCAGTAAATACTTGATCAATACTAGTTACCAGAAATCACTAACTCTTGCCGATATCCTCTACTCCCTACCTTGTTTCCATCAAATCCTACACTAGGTCTGTGCTAAAGCAATGAAAGCACAGCTCTAGGAACAGCCGTCAAAGATGCAAATACCTATTCCCTATTCCCCTATGTACCACGTTTGCCTTACATGGTGATTTCATTACCTTCTTTGAGCATATGGCTCTTATGTATAATAGAGAAGAATGTATCATATAAAACAGATATGGCAGCATTAAACTTGGATTAGTAAGTGTGAGAGATATTATGCAGCAGGTAGGGTTCCATTCCCTGGGCATTAGCTGCACAACTAAAGAATGCCTACATCACAGTCATTGTGCTGCTTCTTAAAAACATCTGGAGAGAAGGCCCAAGAAGCTGCATTTCATACAAAAATTCCAAGAATATTCTCATGCAAGGAAAAAGCCTTACCTTTAAACAAACACCCTAGAATGGAGACCCCAAAAGCCTAGTAGCAACAAGAACAACTCAGTGGGATTAGATCAAGTTTGTTGTCCAAGGTGCTGTGCCAGGGGAAATGCCTCTTTTCCAGGAAGAGTACCCACCTGAGGTGGGACACAGAGAGGACCTTGCTTCTCCAGTCTGGGCTTTTAGTGCCTCCATTGTCTTTTAAGTTTTCTCCTCTTCTCCAATCACTGGAGCATCTCAGCCCTTATGTGGGTCATATCTTCCTGAAGACCTCCGCTATTTCATTCTCCTTTTGGAGAAAGATATGGCAGAGATCAGTTCAAGGGCTCCACAGTTCTAGACTTTATCCTAAGCTACTTTCTTTCAGGTGAGCTGAAAGAAATCATGAGTTATAGAATTCAGGTCAATAAATATGATCCCAGAGGAGCATGAGACCATGAGGGCAGCACCTCATCAGAGATGGTCAGAACCACCACATGGTCAATATCACCCTATTCAGGTGGGGAGGACATGCTGATCACTTTTGTGAGCAGAGAAGCCAGTCACATCTTTCCAAACTTCTGATCAGCAGAACTCTGATAACGAGTATATTGGGCTTCCCTGGTAGCTCAGATGGTAAAGGATCCACCTGCAATGCAGGAGACCAGGGTTTGATCCCTGGGTCTGGAAGATCCCCAAGAGAAGGGAATGGCTATCCACTCCAGTGTCCTTGCCTGGGGACTTCCATGGACAGAGGAGCCTGGTGGTTTTAAAGTATTGTTTTCGTAACCTGTTAATAGGAAGTAATAGGGAACTAATTCAGATGCTTATTTCTACTCGCCTGTTTTTCTGACTTTTCAGGAAAATATACACTAATGTTGTATGTGGAAAAATAAAATCAAAGAATCACAGTAAAAATTTTGGGCTCACCTTCATGTGACTGTTTCTAAGCTCTTATACATGAAGGACACTATGAAGGGCATTTCTGGTGTGGAGATATGTCTTTGTTACCAAACAATACTTAACTGCACATAATTTTATCCTTGAATTTGTCATATATCTCTGTTTTGTGGCAGAACTATTTTTAAATCCTTGTTCTCCTGGGCTCTCCAGACAAGGTTTATGCAAAGTACCAGTTGAGGACACTCAACTGGTAGCTCAGTTAGTAAAGAATCTGCCTGCAATGTAGGAGACCCAGGTTCAATTCCTGGGTAAGGCAGAGCCTCTGGAGAAGGGAATGGCAACCCACTCCAGTATTCTTGCCTGGAGAATCCCATGGACAGAGGAGCCTGGCAAGTTATAGTCCATGGAATTGCAGAGTCAGACATGACTGAGCCACTAACACACACAACATGAAGGACACTATGAAGGGCATTTCTGGTGTGGAAGAATGTGTCTTTAATATTACCAAACAACCTCTACTGGCATAGGTGAAGCAATTCGAGATCAGTAGATCAGCTGGTGTTATTAAGTTTCCCAAAATAAGTTACTAAGTCCTTTGAATACAGCCTCTCCTTTTATTTTGACTACAAATGAAGAAAAAATCTAATATTTAAAGTCCTACTCTAAGAATACACACAACTATACAAAAAAATGACCTAGATAACCATGATAGTGTGGTCACTCACCTAGAGCCAGACATCCTGGAGTGAGAAGTCAAGTGGGCCTTGAGAAGCATCATTATAAACAAAGCTAGTGGAAGCGATGGAATTCCAGCTGAGCTATTTCAAATCCTAAAAGATGATGCTGTGAAAGTGCTGCACTCAATATGCCAGCAAATTTGGAAAACTCAGCAGTGGCCAGAGGACTGGAAAAGGTCAGTTACCATTCCAATCCCAAAGAAAGGCTATGCCAGAGAATGTTCAAACTACTGCACAATTGCACTCATCTCACATACTAGCAAAGTAATGCTCAAAATTCTCCCAGCTAGGCTTCAACAGTATGTGAGCCGAGAACTTTCATTTGTTCAAGCTGGATTTAGAAAAGGCAGAGGAACCAGAGATCAATTAGCCAACATCCATTGGATCATAGAAAAAGCAAGAGAATTCCAGAAAAATATCTACTTCTGCTTCATTGGCTATGCTAAAGTCTTTGACTGTGTGGATCACAACAAACTGTGGAAAATTTTCAAAGAGATGGGAATACCAGACCACCTTACCTGCCTGCTGAGAAATCTGTATGCAAGTCAAGAAGCAACAGTTAGAACTGGACATGGAACAAAGGACTGGTTCCAAATTGTGAAAGGAGTACATCAAGGCTGATTGTCACCCTGCTTATTTAACTTATATGCAGAGTACATCATGAGAAATGCTGGGCTGGAAGACGCACAAGCTGGAATCAAAATTGCTGGGAGAAATATCAATAACCTCAGATATGCAGATGACACCACCCTTATGGCAGAAAGTGAAGAGGAACTAAAGAGCCTCTTGATGAAAGTGAAAGAGGAGAATGAAAAAGCTGGCTTAAAACTCAACATTCAAAAAACAAAGATCATGGCATCCAGTCCCATCACTTCATGGCAAATAGATGGGGAAACAATAGAAACAATGACAGACTTTATTTTCTTGGGCTCCAAAATCATTGCACATGGTGACTGCAGCCATGAAATTAAAAGACACTTGCTCCTGGGAAGAAAAGCTATGACAAACCTAGACAACATATTAAAAAGCAGAGATATTACTTTGCCAACAAAGGTCTGTCTAGTCAAAGCTATGACTTTCCCAGTAGTCATGTATGGATGTGAGTGTTGAACCATAAAGAAACCTGAGTGCTGAAGAATTGATGCTTTTGAGTTGTGGTATTGGAGAAGACTCTTGAGAGTCCCATGAACTGCAAGGAGATCAAACCAGTCCATCCTAAAGGAAATCAGTCCTAAATATTCATTGGAAGGACTGATGCTGAAACTGAAGCTCCAATACTTTGGCCACCTGTTGTGAAGAACTGACTCACAGGAAAAGACCCTGATGCTGGGAAAGATTGAAGGCAGGAGGAGAAGGGGATGACAGAGAATTAGATGGTTGGGTGGCATCACCGACTCAATGGACATAAATTTGAGCAAATTCCAGGAGTTGGTGATGGACAGGGAAGAATGGCGTGCTGCACTCCATAGGGTCACAAAGAGTCGGACATGACTGAGTGACTGAACTGAACTGAAAATAAGCATTTAAACTTAAGTATCAGTTTTCCAATTTTTATTTTGCTCAAGCTCAATCATGGAGACTAACTCTTCAGGAAGAGTGAGTGCTCAGTTGGCAGCAGCCTGGCTGTCTTGCCAAGGGAAGTCAAATTAACCCAACATCAAATCCCTTCTGTGAATCAATCCCTCACTCTCAAAATCCTGAACAACGTATGAACCCAGCAGGGAACAGCATCCATCAAGCAACTGTGAGATGTTTGCACTACAACATCCCAAACATCCTCTTCATAACAAAATGATGTTACTTCTTTACTTCAATCATAGAGTTGCTGGAGCTAACAGTCCTCAATACGGAACACACCCTGCTTCCTCCCATCCTCCCCCATATCACCCAGCCGAAGCCCAAATCTTATAATAGAGCCTTGTTAACACTGTCTTACTTAGACCATGAAGTGTGTTCTTCTGGCTTCAAGGAATTAAAAAAAGCAAACAAACACCTAAGCTGTTCAGTGAGAGATGTGTTCCTGGTATTTGGTTTCAGGGAATTGACACCAGCTTTCCAGGGATGAGAAACTGCAGAAACTCAGCCTCAGGCAGAAAGGTTATATTGTCAGTGAACTTAGAACTCCAGAACTTATTTTTACTCTTCTAAAAAATAATTCTTTCCACCAAACCCTTTAGTAATTAATGTGAGCCTTTAGGAGTATAAGCAAGATTTTTCCATATCTGATTGAAAGAGAGAGGTTGAGGTTAAGGATCAGAGAAATAGTTAAGAGAGACTGTGCATCACAAACATAACATGAAAATACCTGAGATCTGTCAAAAAAAAAACACCCACAAGAACAGTATCCTTTTTGGGCTCGGACCACCAACCATTCAAGTAATGAGCTTATGGATTACCCTGGGAAAGAGAGTCTTCTAACCTACATCCTATCTTATCAGTTTGTAAGTCCAAACCATAGGAAATTCCCCTGACATGTGTGTTACTATAACTCTGCTAGGATTGGCTAGGCTGGTGGTTTCACAAGGTTGAAAATGGCCTCAATGTCCAAGTGCTCCACTAAGCATTCATGACTAAGTGAAGGAAGGAGTGTGCAGATTGCTTTTCAACATTGGGGCTCCACCTCCATCACAACCCCCCATACAAACTGAGGGATGACACTGCTATGTGAGGAAACTCGAGAGTACATCAGAAAAGCAATTGTCATCCAACTTTTTCCTAAACTTCAAAAATTGAAACCTAATAAAAGTTAGGTGACTTAAAGTCACATTGCAATGATTTATCTGAAGTGCTATGAAAAAATAGCCTTAATCCTATATACCATACAGTAAGCAACTAAGCACCAAGCTTATTAAAAACTTCTGGAGTCCTAGGGAGAACTTGCTCAGTGGGGAAAAGCTAGTTTTCAGAGTGATGTTTTAGCTTCTAGTTTCTTGTACCATAGAAACCATTTTCTTAATAGGACTCAAAGTAGTGTATAGTCGCAGGTGGTGCTGGTGGTAAAGAAACCACCTGCCAATGCAGGAGACATGGGTTCAATCCCTGGGTCAGGAAGATCCCCTGGAGAAGGATATGGCAACCCATTCCAGTATTCTTGCCTAGAGAATCCTATGGACAGAGGAACCTGGTGGGCTACAATCCATAGCATCACAAAGAGTTGGACATGACTAAAGCAACTTAGCATGCATGCATTGGAGAAGGAAATGGTAACCCATTCCAGTATTCTTGCCTGGAGAATCCCAGGGACAGAGGAGCCTGGTGGACTGCCGTCTATGGGGTCGCACAGAATCGGACATGACTGAAGTGACTTAGCAGCAGCAGCAGCAGAAGCAGAGATCTCTTCAAGAAAATTAGAGATACCAAGAGAATATTTCATGCAAAGATGGGCATAATAAAGGACAGAGATAGCACAAACCTAACAGAAGCAGAAGAGATTAAGAAAAGGTGGCAAGAACTCACAGAAGAACTATATGAAAAAAGTCTTAATGACCCAGATAACCACAATAGTGTGGTCACTCACCTATAGCCAGACATCCTGGAGTGTGAAGTCAAGTTGGCCTTAGGAAGTATTACTACAAACAATCTTACTATAAACTCAGCAATTTCACTTCTATAAATCTATTCAAGAGAAATGAAAAAAAATTGAAATAGGTTCAGATGAGATTATCCAAATATTTGTAGCAGCATTATTCATAATAGCAAAAAAAAAAAAAAAAAAGTGGAAACAGCTCAAATGCCCATCAGCTGGTACATGAAATGTGGTATATTTACACAATGAAATTCTCAGTAATAAGAAGCAAACTTAAGCCAGAGCCTGGATAAACCTCAAAAACATTGCACTAAGTGAAAGAAACCTGTCAGAAACCACTACATATTGATTTATTCAATTTATCTGAAGTGTCGAAAAGGCATTCATGGAGGCAGAAAGCAGATTAACATTAATTGGGGCTAGAGGAAAGAACAGGGATTATCTGCAGCTGAACTGAAGGGAATTGAAAATGAAAGGAGTGTTCTGAAACTGGATGATGGTCTTTGTGGTGGGGAAGAAAAAAAACAAAAAAGAAAGAGAAAAAAGAAAGTGACAGTCCCAAATGAAAGGGTGGAGGCATCGGTGAGCTCTGTGGCAGTGCCAGCACAGGTGGTGACATAGAGCCTAACTTGCGATGTCGAATCTTGAGTAAGGGATTCCCCCCAATTCCTACCTGTGTGCGTGTGCCTTCATCCTCTGGCAGCTGCCCTGGAGTGTACAAGGCAGGTGACTTAGTGTGGGCAGGTGTCTAGGTGGTACAGAGATACCGGGGCACCAGGTAAAAACCGGAAGGGAGGAAAGAACATGCTGAGGTGAAGTGGTGGAGATTTCGGGCGCCATAGATACATAAAAGCAATAGTTAAGACATCACTTGAGTCCAAGCCAATTTGTCCCTGGGTGGGTTTGAACCACCAACCTTTCCGTTAACAGCTGAATGCGCTGACTGATTGCACCACAGAGACTAGCTGCTGCAAGGTTTTGTTGTGATTGTTGTAATGTCCTGGAATCCGAATGGATTTCCTGTTCCTTCTAACTGCAGCAGAAAAGTGATTCAAATGTCTCTATCTTGGCCCAGCCTTGCTGGCACCAGAGACCTTGAGTCTCAGTGTCGGGCACGCCAGGTGGTGGACACCGAGCCCTAGTGAGCTGGGGCTCTGACGAAACAACATGGAGCCCATGGCCATTCTAGCCTGCTCCTGGCCACCTCCAAAGCTGACCTTCTACACGAGACAACTCCAGCTTCTCTTGGGCTCAAGTCCTCCACTTCCCACTCTCTCTCTTTGTGCTCCTATACATAGAAAAATTTCCAATAACTACCAGAGTCAACAACCAAGTTCTGTATAATGGCAGAGCACAGTCAGGTTCCTCTATCTATGGCATTCTCCAGGCAAGAATACTGGAGTGGGTTGCCATGCCCTTCTCCAGAGGATCTTTCTGACCCAAGGATCGAACCCACATCTCTTATGCATTGGCAGGTGAGTTCTTTACCACTATCACCACTTGGGAATCACTGGAGCATGGTTAGTTTCCATCTAAAATCAGAGATGAAAATCTTCGCCAGGGTCAACACCTGCAGTCTTCTCTGTCTGGAATGAAATGAGGAAACCCACTACAGTCTTAAAATAACCTTGACTCCCAAGTGTTCCTCAGAAAGACAATCATTTGTTTGACTCTAAAGATACTGAACACTTTTTGAAATCAGGAAAGGTCCAGGCTAAGTTGAACCACATCACCAGAATTCTCACCTGCATCACAGCCAGGATATCAATAAATATCATTTCCCAGATCACTGTTTCAGCACATGCAGGCTCGACTGGAGTGGGTGGCAGACCTATAGATATCAATCAGGTGGAATATATGTTCATTTGTAGGAAACAAAATTCGAAATGTCACTCTATTCTCAAAACCCAAGGAAGTTCTCATTCAAAGCAATGTGTTTGAGAAAACCATTGTGATCTTTGATTAGGTAATGATTTCATAGATGACATCTAAAGCAAAACAACAACAAATAAGTAGATAAAAGCACTTCATCAAAATTAAAATCTTTTGTTCTTCAACAGATACTAATAACGAAGTGAAAAGACAACCCACACAAACAGAGAAAATTGCTGCAAAACATATCTGACAAGTGTCTGGTATCCATAATATATAAAGAACTCTTACAATTCAAGAGGAAAAGGAGAAGTAATCTAATATATCCACGGAAAATGGTCTGAATAGACATTTCTCCTTAGAAGACCTAACAATAGCCAATAAGTATATGAAAAGATACCCCAAACCATTAGTCATTAATAAAATGGAAATCAAACTCATGATGAGATACCACTTCAACCACACTATAACATGGCCGTGTTAAAAACATAGGAGGTAAGAAGTCTTGGGGAATATGTGGAGAAACTGGATTCCTCCTATACTGCTAATATAAAATGATAGAATTGTTTTGAAAAACAGTTGTCAATTCTTCCAAGTTCAATATAGAGTTGACATTGACATACTAGGAGAAATTCCACTCTGGAGTTTGTACCCAAGAGAGCTGGAAACATATGGGCATAAAAAAAAAAAACTTGTACTTGAATATTCAGAGCAGTAATTATGCTTAGAAGTCAAAAGTAGAAACAGCTTAAATGTCCACAAACTGCTGAATGTAGTTTGTGGCTCTACACCATGTAGTAGAGTCATAAAGAGAAATATTATTCAGTTGTAAGAAGAATCAAATAATGGTACATGCAAAATCATGGATGAACCATTTATGCTAATGAAGAATCCAAATACAAAAGGTCCTATGTTGGATGATTCCATACGGAAGAAATGTCCAGAACAGGCAAATCCATACAGGGAGAAAGTAGATTAGTGGTTTCTAAGGGCTGGGAGAAGGAAGAAACAGGGAATGACTGCTGAGAGTTTTGGGGATTATCTGGGAGATAATGAAGTTGTTTTGAAATTAGATAGTGGTGGTGGTTTCACAACTTTGTAAACAGACAGAAAATTACTGACTTATACATGAAATGGGGGATTTTGTGATGTACAAATTATGCCACCATTATCATTCTCAACCTATCTTAGCATATTCCAAGCCCTGTATTTTCACTAAGCATATTTCTCAAATTAAGAGCCAGTGGCCAGCATATGATGCTGTTAGCCTGTTATGAAGAGCAATATCAAAAGAAAAATTACCTTCAGGAAGTTTTTGGTAGGAATGCAGTGAAGGAAGCTACTTGGAAGGATCTGACACAAGAGTAAACTGGAAAACGTGGGATGGGGTTTTGGGGTGGAGGGAACACTCCCTGGGTCTGACTCCAGTGCTTACAGCAATGGGGCCTTGGCCAGTTAGAGACCCTCTCTGTGCCTCAGTTTCTTCATCTGCAAAGCGGCAGAGAGTAATGCTTTCTGCACCAGTCAACTTTGAACACTAGAAGTACTTATAGATATGAAGTAATCATTCCCCCAAATCATGAGGAAGGTCAATGAAATCAGTGGGTAAAATTAAGTGCACACCTGAGTACTTTTATTAAATAGATTTTAGTTCCCACTTCAACTTGCTGAGTCAGAATTGCTACACACGAGGACTGTGACTTGTATGGGTACTAACTCTCCCAGGTGATTCTTAAAACGATCAGCTTGGGAGGTAGAACGCACCAAGCATTATAACTTTGACCCCAAACACAGAAGTAGGAAAGAGCAGAAGAACATGCATGTTTCCGCTCCAGTGACTAATGAAGAGGAGAACTATTGGAGGACTCTAGAACTGAAGACCAGGCCCATCTGGCCCCATTTTACCCTTGTCCCATTTATAGTAGAGATCCAAGCCCTTGGGGACAAATGACCATTGAGGCATCTGACCATTCACTTTGAGGAAAGTGAGATCCATAGTTTCATATTCAAGCTCACTTTGAGCTAAAATTAAATTTACCCTTGTTTGCTCATTGATGGGACCAGTATTTTCAAAGCTGCCACTTTATAAAAATAAATTGTATTGCTAAAAAAAAATCATATTGCTATAAATGCAAACTTCAACAAAGATGGTTGTTAGAAAATTTTATAAATACTCAGGCCACCTAACAAGAAATCAGAAAGTTAACAAGAGCATTCAGTTTCAGGATGTGCAAGCATGTGTGCTAAGTCGCTTCGGTTGTGTTCGACTCTTTTCAACCCTATGGACTGTAGCCCTCTTTTCGACCCTATGGACTGTAGCCCTCTAGACTTCTCTGTCCATGGGATTCTCCAGGCAGGAATACTGGAGTGGGTTACCATTTCCCTCTTCAGGGGATCTTCCCAACCCAGGGATGGAACCGCGTCTCTTATGTCTCCTGCACTGGCAGGTGGGTTCTTTACCACTAGCGCCACCTGGGAAGCCCAATTTCAGGACAGTTCAACCCAATAGAGCAGAGTCACTGAGAGATAAGGTACCCAAGTTAAAGGAAAATGATTCCTTTCCATCCTGGGACATCGTGCCAACTTCAAGGAAATAGTAAAGCAGCTGCCCATCTTAACAGGCTGCTCTTGCCTCCAGATGGTGTCTGGTGTCCTGACACCCACAGCCACTTCACAGAGTCTTTGCAAGGGCCTAGCATCACTTCTGCTATTGCAGAGTGCATAGACATGGTTCAGTAGAACAAAGGTGGGCTCCAGGAGCAAACCCAGGACACAGAGAAAAAGAGGAGCACAGAATGGGACAAATGCAGGGTAAAGAAAAAAATAAGTTGTTATAAAGTTTCTCCTACTTAGAAAATGCAAAGCAGTGGCTTACTTACTTTCATAAATAAGTTTTTTTTCCCATTTTTAATTTGGTTGAATAGATTATTTAAAGTCCTCTTCTACAAGTTTCTTATTGTTTATTCAGCACAATCATATTACCTTGAATGATGATGAAGAAAATAAAATATCATTGCTGCTTTTTAGTCACTAAGTCATGTCCCACCCTTTGTGACTCCATAGACTGCATTGCACCTGGATTCCCTTGCTTTCTCTATATCCATCGAACGTTGGCAATTTCATCTCTGAGTTTTCTAAACCCAGCTTGTACATCTGGAAGTTCTTGGATCATGGACTGCTGAAGCCTATTTTGAAGGATTTTGAGCATTACTTTGCTAGCATGTGAAATGAGCGCAATTGTATGGTATTTTGAAAGTTCTTTGGCATTGCCCTCCTTGGATTAGAATGAAAACTGACTCCTTCTATTCCTGTGGACACTGCTGAGTTCTCCAAATTTGCTGGCATATTGATTACAACACTTTCACAGCATCATCTTTTAGGATTTGAAATAGCTCAGCTGGAATTCCATCACCTTTACCAGCTTTGTTCTTAGTAATGCTTCCTAAGGCCCACTTGACTGCACTGCAGGGTGTCTGGCTCTAGGTGAGTGATCACACCATTGTGGTCATTCAGATCATTAAGAGCTTTTTCACATAGTTGTTCTGTGTATTCTTGCCACCTCTTCTTAATCTCTTCTGCTTCTGTTAGGTCCTTGCTGTTTCTGTCCTTTATTGAGCCCATCTTTGCATGAAGTGTTCCATTGGTATCGCTAATTTTCTTGAAGAGATCTCAAGTCTTTCCCATTCTGTTGTTTTCCTCTATTTCTTTGCATTGTTCACTTAATCATAATATTGTGTGAATTGCGTGTCCCAATATCAGTCAATGAAATATAACTTTTATTATGATTTTTTAAATGAAGGAATGTGATACATATTTCTTTCCTCCACAAAAAATAAATTTCTTTAGAGTCTTTGCTGAATCTCGTATACCAATATCATTAAAAAGAGGAGGTGGAGGATGGTGTGGGGTGAGGGGAAAATAAGCTTTTATAACTGGTTGGTCAGTCCTCCAACCTTTACCTTGACATGCACAAATGCTCAGTGGTCTGTGGTCACATCCATTTCACCCGCCACCCAGGTCAGCTCAGCAGCTAAACTGGAGACCGATATTACAGAGGGTCTCAGGCTCACAAGACCCGGGTAGGAAGAGATGCAGAGGAAGTGAGAAGTTGGTTCAGACCATCACTCCATGATGGCCTGCTTTTTTCTCTATCCTCAACCTCAGCTTCTACATCCCTGAACAAAATTGCCCGTGTTCACTGTGGTTCATCAACCATCCCTGATCCATGACCTTGATAAATAGATGATCACGCCATCTATTCAGCGATATACACATGCACTCTTTTAATCATTTTGACAGCTTGGAAAGAGGTCCTGTGGAACTACAATGAAATCCATGAGTAAAAGTATGAAATGTAGTCTTTAGTGACATTAAAAGAACAAATAGAGAAACCCAGACATAGAGGAGGGGTTTAGAAAGTGGGGATGTCAAACTGAAGTTTGCTGTAAAGCCAACATGCCGCCCAGGGAAGACAAGACTCTGACATAACACTGCGATGCAGCAAATGAATATTGAGTTGGGACAGAAAACATTTTTTCAAACAATTATTTATTCACTAAGTATTATACTCTGGTTTTTGTCCTACAGTTTTTAGGGCATAGAGAAAACTGGAGAAGACCCAGAGAAGAACTTCATGAAAGTCTAAAAGTTTGACATCTCCCACTTGTGAAAAAACCGTAAGATCTGTTTAAAGAGAAGGTGGAGTGATTTCATCACAGTCCTACAGAAATTAAGACCTGTTGGCAAACTAAACTATTTTTCAGGTTAATTATTGTTATACACAGAAGAATGAACAATGGGAACTCAGTTTAGATAGTTTTTGAAAGGAGATAGGTCAGTAGTATTAGGACGTGTGTAGACAACCTAAGAGTGGCTGCTGAGGGCTTGGGTGCTATCAGTGGTGATGTTCACAAGACCCCAGGAAGCCTTGTGGATCAGCATGGCCTAGGCAACTGGAAGGCGGGTCCCCCAAGATTCAATGACACCCTCCCCCTACCAGTTCTGTTATGGCAACTCCAGACAGTTACCTAGCATGCTGGGTCCCCCTCCTTCACTCCTGTTTGCGTCTGAGCCCCACACAGCACCTGTGGCTCTGAGCTCTGGCATCTTCAACTTCTCTTTGCGGTTGAGAACCCTCTAGTTGTTCCCAACAGTAAGTTAGGAATTCCAGTTTTTGTCATCCCTCAGTGCTGATTAAACTGATGTGATTTTGCTTGTCTTTAATCCCCATATGTTGAGTGTCTTCTCCTCACCCTTGGCTCTGACCTCATCTGCCACAGGTCACCATGGCAGTATCTCTTGGCCCTTAATCTGACCTGAGGGCAGAACGTACCCTCACAGAAATCAACCAGGAGCTTCAGTTGCAGCTGGCAATGTACAAGAAGGACTTCCAAGACCGCACAGAGAAATTCCTCATATCCGAAGCTACTGCCCACTCTCTGGCCAACCAGCTACAGAAATACAGTAAGGGTCATGGTCACCAAAGCAATGAATGACCACTGTCTTCCCTCTAAGAAACTGTAAGTCTCCAGGATTTGTCTCCTTTTCCCTTTGTCATTTTGAATTCCATTCTGACCACAGTGCAGGAAAGGTAGTAGTGTGGCTCTTTTGCCTTCAGTTCCTGAGGCTGGGGAAACTGAGGCACAAGGAGTGAGGCACTTTTCCAAGTTTGCAGTGATGTGTAGGGTAAAATCCCAGACAGTGATTCCTGGTGCAGGCACAGAACTGCCTGTGTCTCTCAGGAGAAAGCTAAAGTGTGTTGACTGGAATCTTTTCTGTTCTGTATCTGATCTTGCATCCCTGTTGGCTAAACCTCTGATACTAATGAACTCCATCAGTTTAAGCTTCCCTGAGATTCCATTGGCAAAGCCCTGTGCTAGTTATACTGGGATAACATGTGGTTACAAACTTTGAGAAGCTGGGAATCATAAGATTTAAAGGAGTTTAAGGATGAGTCTGCTTCTCATTGAAACCATGGTCTCTATGAGTGATGCCATTAAGACAGGGACTCCCTGGTGAGAAAGAAGCTGTGCTACTGTGTGCAGGTTCTCCTTCCTGAGTCCAAGAAAGCCATGTAATACTCTGTGGCAAGAATAAAGGTGTTTCTGGGAAAATCAGACAAACTGCATTTCCCCCCTCTATTTCTACCTGAGCTGGTAAAACTTTGGTGATGCAGGTTGACCAGGAGTCTTGGGGACCCTGAGTCTGTGGTATAAGATGTGTGACCAACATGAGGATGATGGTAAGTGGGAGAGATCACCAGCTTTAGTAAAAACCCAGGCAGAGTGTGAGGAGGCCGTTTGCACCCACAGTCAGACTGGCAGTTGGGAGCATAGCTGCCTGTTCAGTGTAAGAGGTGTCTGTAATGAGGAAAGAAGTCATGAGCAGGGTACATGCACAGCAAGGGGATGAGAGGAATCTTGACAACTTGAGTCTGTGTAACCGTTTTCCATTAATCTATGAGGGAATTAATGAAAAATGACTGACACAGAGAAAAGTAAAAAGTAAAGCCTGTTATTTAAGAAAGTAAAGGGATAAGCTTTGAGGAAAGGACAAACTTAGTTTTATTTACATCTTTCTTTATAATCGACATTATTCTAAGAAAGAAATTGTGAGGCCGGTGAAGAAGAAATGTCTCACTAGGACCCTGTGGGAGGTCACACAGTACAGTATGAAAGGCGTGGACTCTGGGCCAGGCTTCCTAGGCTCACATCCACGTTGGGAATCTTCTGTGCTTCTGTTTCCTCCTCTGTCCGTGTGGTGCTGTAATAATAACTATTGTTTGAGTTGTAGTGAATACTGAGTAAATTTGACAAAGCCCTGACAATAGTGCCTGACTCAGTTCATAGTTCTACTATTTCTAATAACACAAACTTTCTCAGTGTTTGGAATTTTCAGGTCCTTATGGTTTCATGTATTCTGTTTCACACAAGTGTGTCCAGGTGAGTTTTTTACCTCGAGATACTTGTTCCTTACTGAGATCCCAGTACAGAGGAACCAGCAGTCCTGTAGTCCTGGGGCCTTCCCAACCCCACAGGAGTCACCACCCCAGCTCAATGTCTCACCTAAGAGGCTGCAGGTCCTGGTTCAGTGGCCCAGGATTCAGGGTCAGTCTCAGGGGCTGTGAATTCTGACTTTGCCAAATGGTAGTTCATCCTGCCTAGTTGCTTTCTGTGCACTGGAGCTTCTCTTTCTTCAGTTCTAAAATGGGGAATAACCTCAGATGGGAGGCTGAGGAAACGTATGTAAATGGCTGTGTAGAGGCTGGTACCAAGGTTACATCTGCGGGGCCCTGCAGTGGCCCATCCTCCTCCCTTGAAGGCAGTGACCACAACAGCAGGCCCAGCTTCTCCTGAGGCAGCATCTCTCTTTCCTCAGAGTGTGATCCATGGAAGGATATCGTTGAATCCGTGCTGGGGGAAAAGCTGCCAGTTGAGCTGCGGAGGCCAGCAGAGAAGCTGGCAGAGAAGCCAACGCTTGATGAGAGGCTGAGGTAAGGAGGGCAGGGATGTTCATGGCAGACATAAGGGCACAAGGTTATAAAACAGGTGGAGAATACCAGTTGGTGAATTATGGGCTCCATTTTTAATTCAAGAAGTAATTTACTTTGCTTTTAAATAAACTATTTACTTGAATCACATCATGAAATTCACCACATTCAAGTGAACAACTATACTAGTGACACTTGGTTCATTCACAATGTTGTGCCATTAGTACCTTATTTGCCTTTAAGTCACAACCCCCTCCTAATTGACTACAGTCTGAAATCCTTTTTTGACCCTGTCATTTTTTTGTTCTTTCCAGTTCACACCAGCTGTACTTGTCTATACTCTGTATCTAGCTGTGTGACATTCACTGGATAGTAGTTTGTGTTGCCATGTTAAAAATACAGAAAATACTTTGTGTATTTTTTAGTGAAAATGGGCATGGCTGAGTGAGGAACTGAAGATGCAGATTTAGGAAGACATTGATGCGTCTATGTGCACTCAGTAGTGTCTGACTCTATACAACACCAAGAACTGTAGCCCACCAGGCTCCTCTGTCCATGAAGTTTCCAGGCAAGAATACTGGAGTGTGTTGCCATTTCCTGCTCCAGGGGATTACCCAACCCAGGGATCGAACCAGCATCTCTTGTGTATCCTGAATTGGCAATTGGATTCTTTACCAGCTGAGCCATCAGGGAAGACATTAGGTTATCTTTACAGAAGAACAAGATGAATGGAATGTCAAGGAATCTTACAGTGGCACTTTCTGATACCGAGGAAACCTTTGTTATACCTTCTTTCTCTTTGACATGGCCAGTCATCAGATATGGAGAAGGAAATGCCAATCCACTCCAGTATTCTTGCCAGGATAATCCGATGGACAGAGGAGCCTGGAGGGCTCCAATCCATGGGATCTCAAAGAGTCGGACACGACTGAGTGACTGAACCAGTCATCGAATATGTGCCAATTCTATTTTGAGGGCTCCTTGGGGATGTTCTCACAGAAATCCCTAACTGTCTCCCATCCACCTCTTTGCCTTTTATAGTTGTGTCTTCTGTCCCACCTAGGACATGTGACACTGTAATTTGAAGTCAGGCACAAGAGCTGACCCAGTTATGGCAGACACTACAGAATGGGAAAGATGACTCTGTCCTGCTCAAGTAGCACTTCAGGGATCTCCCCACCCACAATGGCCTTGACAACCACCAGGGGAAGGGCTTCTGAGAGAACCTGTCTGAGGGACACTGGCTGGGAGAGTGCCTTGCCTGCAAGCTCAGCCCAGGTAAGGGGGCCACAGACTCTGATAACACTGATCCTCTCCTAGGTCCCCAGTTCATGAGATGAACTCCGCCCCTCCACTAGGATTTTTTTTTTTTTAATCAGCTTTCTTGTTTCATGTCCCATTTGGAGCTATGATAGGAGCAGAACTGGCTAAGTGAGAGGACAGAGGAGAAATGCACAGAATGGAGGTAATAGTATCCCAGTTGTCTGCTTCCTCCCTGATGGACCATGCCACTGGGGCGGGAGGCAACAACCAACCAGCATTAAAGCACCGAAAGGAGGAGGTGACAGGAGGCAGCTTGTTAGAGTGAATAGAGCCCTGGACTAAGTTCTATCCGGGTAGTTTCATGTGAGCCCTGGGAACCAACCTGAAATTTCCCATGTTTCAGCCTGAGTGCTATGTTTATAACTATGTGAGAATGATTGCTTTTCCTTATGTTAGTAACTGTTTTCTCATCTGTAAAGTGGATGAAATAATCTGTTGATGGTAGCTATAGGGATGAAATTTGGGAATATTTACAAATACACTGCAGAAAAAAGAAAGCCCTTCACTTTGTGGTGTTGGATAAGGTACTTGATAGAGTTGGACTTGGTGCTGGGAAAATGGTTTAAACTGGAGCACTCACTTTCCATGGAGAGACTTTCCCAGATAACACACAAAAGCCACCTTGAAGAGCCAGGATGTTTCCAGATGGAGGGATGTGGGCTGTGGTGGTTCTCCTTAGAGAAAGCAGAACACCTGTGAGACCTAAGAAGGTTTATGGAGCCTGTGTCTTTGGCAGAATTTGTGGCAGGATGGATGATACATTTGTGGAAGTGGAGATAGAAGATAGACAGTGTGAGGTGATATAAGGAAGAAAAGACAATTTAAATGTTTGCCTAATTTCAGGCAGAAGGTGCCCTAAGGATGATCTACAAGTTTAGAAACAGACTGGCTGATGTATCAGAAAGCCATGCTAGGGCAGTTTTTTAAAGACAATGCAGTTCTTTCAAAACATCCCACCCTCACCTTCTCCCACATAGTTCAAAAGTCTGTTCTGTACTTCTGTGTCTCTTTTTCTGTTTTGCATATAGGGTTGTCGTTACCATCTTTCTAAATTCCATATATATGTGTTAGTATGCTGTAATGTTCTTTATCTTTCTGGCTTAGCATGTATATTATCTATGGTGAAACAGATCACCAGCCCAGGTGGAATGCATGAGACGAGTGCTCGGGCCTGGTGCACTGGGAAGACCCAGAGGAATCGGGTGGAGAGGGAGGTGGGAGGGGGGATCGGGATGGGGAATACGTGTAAATCTATGGCTGATTCATATCAATGTACGACAAAACCCACTGGAAAAAAAATAAATAAATAAAGGGAAAAAAACATTAAAAAAAAATAAAGACAATGCATTAAAACTTCTGTACAGTACCAACTCATACATAGATACTTTTGACTCTGTGACCACATGAGTCCCTGTGTTTTGTAATAGTTGAAGTGACTAGAAGCTGGCTAGATATTTCTGAATTTGTTTTCAGAAATTTATGAAGATGAAGAGGATGAACAAACACAAGAAACACTCATGCCCAGGTAACAATGAACTATCAGGAGCTGTAATGTGTAGGAAAAATATGGACAGGGTCACAGAAAGAACAATAAGTGAGGGCAAGAGAGTCACATGCCAGATGTAAGCATAAGCACAACTGCACATGGTATTAATTTACTTCACTCAACGCACATGGAAGTGTCCCTGTAACTTGGTTGTCTGCTGTCTCTGTGCTACTTGTATGTATGACCCAAAGTGAATACACCACCCTTAGGATTTCCTATACACACACAGAGCATCTGTTCTCTCCTAAAGAAAGCCCAAGGTGAGATAAATATCTATTCCCACACAGTTGTTTTCGATCCTTGAAAGGAAGGGAACTAGCAACAGAATTAGTAAAGGAGGAACTAGAAAAATTAAACGTCAGGACAACTGTCTTAAAAAAAATTGGTTGTATGTGACAATAGTAAGAGAAAGAAGACCTGGAGGCCTTTCAGTTCCTAAAGAGAAGGTAGAAGATCTCAGAGAATCTATAAAGTTTTAATAACTGTATTCACTTGACTGTGCATGCTCAGTTGCTCAGTCATTACTGAATCATTGTGACCCCACGGGCTGGAGCACAACATATTCCTCTATCCATGGGATTTGTCTCGTCAAGAATACTGCATGGGGGTTGCCATTTCCTTCTCCAAGGGATCTTCCTGACCCAGAGTTCGAAGCCTCATAACCTGCATTGGCAGGTGAATTCTTTACCACTGAGCCACCGGGGAAGCCCTTATTCACTTGACTACTTCATCTTAAATTCAACATGGCTTAGGACCTGTGGGGAAGCACTTGGTGTGGAAGTTCATTTGTGCTTCCTGTTCCTGAAAGTACCATCCTGGGATGGTTGAGGCTCCTTCCTCATCAGAGCTTTGTGGCTAGTCTGCTGGGTACCTGCTTGTCCCCCTCTCCCATCCCCAGACAGACACACTCCACTTCATATAAGAGAGGACAGTTCCTTCTCTTTTTAAGCGGCCTGCTCTTGTACTCTCCATGACCACTCCGCATGCCTCCTGTCAAAACCAGCCAGAATGGCTTGGGGTCAGATCTTCTTCATTTAATTTTCTGTTATCGTTTTCCCACCTGGCACAGCATGGAGCTGCAGAAGGTTGAAAAGAAGGAAGTGCATGAAGAATCCAAAGATGAATGTATTTTGATGCCTTCAATTCTCCAAGGAAGTTCTGATAAGCACCAGCCTTACAGTGATGACAAATTTGCATTTGATGAACAGGAAGTGGGCCTTGGTTCAAATTAAGCCTGTGGTTGCTTCCATACTAAAGAGGATGAAATTCCAACTGATCTCGCAGGTAGCCCCAATGTTCTTTGTCCTCACAAGCTGTGTAGACCGAGGAAGGTCATCTCTGAGGACAGGTTGTATAGACACATCTTAGTCGAAACCAGGGAAAAGGGTCTATTATGGGACACAGATATCAGGTGGGTCAGGGAACTTTCATTCTTTTCTTGGCTCCGGGCTTGCCTCTGTCACCCTGACCCCAGTGTCAGGCATTTGACCCAAATCAGTTTTGACAACTCTCACCCACCTCAGCTGGAAATCCACAGGAGGTATCTGTCAGAACTAGTTTGAAGCCAGTGTATTGTTACCTGCAGTGATCTAATTTTTGTAAATGTTCCTGGCCTCTCTAGAAATGGTGACAGACTTGCTTCTTTATTAGGAGAGGTGATTTCCAGGTTTGGTTTTATTCCTCTCAGCCCCAGTCTCCCTTTTCTCAATGTTGGCAGGTCTTAGCTAAGATGTTATCTGACACCAAGACAGACACAACCGTACCATTGCCTCCCTTGGACGTTTCCATGAGGCAAGACTAGACTCTGGCAGTTCCTCCAGCCTTGAATGGCCATGGTTTCTGTGTAGCACCAAAGATTCTTTTTGATTTGAGGGTTAGTACAATTCACTGGGCTATCCTGGTGGCTCAGATGGTAAAGAATCTGCCTGCAATGCAGGAGACCCAGGTTCAATCCTGGCTCATGAAGATGCCCTGGAGAAGACAAATGACACCTACTCTAGTGTTCTTGTGTAGAGAATTCCATGGAGAGAGAAGCCTGCTGGAATATCATCCATGCGGTCACAAAGAGTTGGACACGACTGAGTGACTAATACTTTCACTTTTTCACAATTCACCCATCACTCTAGTCTCAAGTATAAATTCCTCTAAACCATCAACAACCACATAATCTGATGGGACTAAGCAGTACTATATAAATAATTCTAGAAAATAACTCAGCTCATTTTCTAGCATCTCTGTGGAAAATAATTATTAACCGCTTATACAGACTCAGTACAAAGAATATTGGGAGAGATACCAGATCAAACAGCAAATTTCTTCAATGTGTGGAAGCAGTACAGTGTAATTCTCATAAGACTTAAGAGTCCTAGAATATCTTTGCTAAAGAATTATGTTCTTGCACTAAGAATATTAATGTCCTTGTGCTATACGTGCTTACTGAGGACGTATGTGTGAGCTCTGATTTGCTTTATGACCTGCTGTCTCTGAATTTCCTACTAGACAATGAAAATTACCACAAGCAAGTGGATAGACAAGAGTTCACATTTCCCAGGTAATTCTGAAGATCGCTGGGCTGTGAGCATCTGTGGTGACAGCAGGAGACCTCAGTTCCAGGGAAAAGCAGAAAGTACTCTATGTAACTCTTTCATCTATTCGATCGACAGCCAAATATCCCTTTAACAATGCTGTCTATTTTCATTTCACAAGTTTGTGCATTTCGGTTTCTTAATCCTTCAAGTTTAGTAGTGCACAGTGAGTTGACCCAGGTGAAATAACCGAATCTTGGAGTTCCTGTAGTTGTGTGTTCTCTCCTAAGTGGTAAGAGTAGGCTGAGAAACTATGGGCCTTACACCAGTTTGGCATCAGCATGTTGGCAAATACTAGATTTCCAGGGAAGAAAACAGAAGGATATTTGTATTATAACAAAATATTGAAAAATAGCTTTTGAAGGCAGAATATCTAGAGTCTATAACTCATTTTTCTCCAACTCTGAAAAACTGATTTTGAAGCTATATTTGTGCAAATATAGATTTCAAAATTGAATGGAATAGAGAGTCCAAACTCATACAAGGCTAAAACTCCTTAAAAGCTGTGTTCACTTGGACACAGGATATCCAGATCAACACAGTATGTGCAGAAAAGTTTGAACCACTGTCCCAGTCCTCTGTGCATGCTGGGGGTCATGACGTTAGCATGCAGGGAACATTCCGTCTCCTCCTTCAACCACCGGTTGTGTGGCCAGTGCCTGGAGAACCTGCTGTCTCTCTCCCACCCCAGGGCAGCCACACTCCACTCCACATCAGGAGAAGTAACTGATGTAACTGACTGTCCTTATGCTTTCTGTGACCACTCCCAATACCTGTCATCAAAACCAGCCAGATGGCTTGGGGTCTAATCCTCTTAATCTTTTGTCATCCTTTCTCCATCTGACACAGTGTGAACTTGCAGGATGTGGAAAAGAAGGCGGTGTTCCAGCAATCACAAGATGAATATGTTTCAGTACCTTCAACTCTCTGGGAAGGTTCTGCCTGCAACCAGCCTTACAGTGATGGGAAATTTGCATTTCACCCTTCATCCAGGTTAGACCAACAGCTAAACTGAAGAGATAGATGCTATAGGGTTTCCCCAAGTCTCAGATTCACAAGACCCAGGTAGGAAGAGATGCTAGGGAAATGAGGAGTTGGTTCAGACCATCACTACCCGAGGGCCTGCCTGTATCTCTTTCCTCAAACTCAGCTTCTATGTCACTGAACACAATACTTATGTTCACTTTGGATCATCATGATCCCTGACTTATGACCTTGAACTTAACCATGCTCTGTTTCTGAAATACAACCACAAGGTCAATGGCAGGAGGAAAACTCAAAGAGATGGGTCAAACTGTGTGCCACCAACACTGCTCTGGAGCCCTGGTCTGTTCAATATGTGGGTGAACTGAATGAACACAGAACGATAGCAGGAGGCGGTCAGATCTTCCTAAAGCGACAGGCACCCCCGTGTATTCAGTGGCTCAGGGGTAAAGAATCAGCTGGCAATGTAGGAGACACAGGAGATGCAGGATCGATCCCTGGGTCAGGAAGATCCCCTGGAAGAGGGCATGGCAACCCACTCTAGTATTCTTGCCTGGAGAATTCCCATAGAGAGAGGAGCCTGACGGGCTACAGTCCTGGGATCGCAAAGAGTCAGACAAGAATGAAGTGACGGCAGAAGCACACCATGTTTTCAAGGATATACACATAGACTCTTCTAGTCACTTTGACAGCCGGGAAAGAGCTCTTGTGAGGCTACAGTGAAATACATAAGTGAAAGTATGAAATGCAGTGTTTAGTAACATTAAAAAAATTCAAATAAAACAACCCAGACCCAGAGGAAGAATTTAGAAAGTAGGGATGTCAGACTTAAGTTTATTCTGAAAACAACATGTTGCCCAGCAAAGAGAAGAAATTGACATAACAACAGGATGCAGCAAAAGCACTGAGATGGGACAGAAAATATTTTTTTTTAAATTATTTATTCACTTAGTATTGTACTCTGATTTTTATCCTACAGTTTTTAGGACACAGACTAAACTGGAGAAGACCCAGAGAAGAAGTTCATGACAGTCTACAAGTTTGACATCCTTCACTTGTGGAAAAGCCTTAAGATCTGTTTAAAGAGAAAATGAGGTGATACGGTTTTTTCTAGTAGTCATGTATGCATGTGAGAGTTGGACTATAAAGAAAGTGAGTGCTGAAGAATTGATGCTTTTGAACGGTTGTGTTGGAGAACACTCTTGAGAGTCCCTTGGACTACAAGGACATCAAACTAGTCCATCCTAAAGGAAATCAGTCCTGAATATTCACTGAAAGGACTGATGCTGAAGCTGAAACTCCAGTACTTCGGCCACCTGATGCAAAGAACTGACTCATCTGAAAAGACCCTGATGCTGGGAAAGATTGAAGGCAGGAGGAGAAGGGAACAACAGACTATGAAATGGTTGGATGGCATCACCGACTCAATGGGCGTGAGTTTGAGCAAAGTCCAGGAGTTGGTGATGGACAGGGAGGCCTGGTGTGATGCAGTCCATGGGGTTGCAAAGAGTCAGACATGACTGAGCGACTGAAATGAACTGAACTGAACTGAGGAGACTTTATGACAGCCCAACAGAAATTAATACCTGCTGGCAAAGTATTTCTCCCATGAGTATTTTTATACACAGATGAATGAACAATGGGAACTCAGCTGAGATAGATTTTGGAAGGAGATAGGTCAGTGGTATTGGAATGTATGTAGACAACCCAAGAGTGGCTGCTGAGGGATTGGGTGATATCAGTAGTGATGTTCACAAACTGTCATGGCCTAGGCACCTGGAAGGCAGGGGCCCCCAAGATTCCATGAACCCCTCCCCCTACCAGTTCTGTTATGGCAACTCCAGATGGTTACCTAGCACGCTGGGTCCCCCTCCTTCACTCCTGTCTTAGTCTGAGCCCCACACAGCACCTGTGGCTCTGAGCTCTGGTATCTTCAACTTCTTTTTGTGGTTGAGAACCCTCTAGTTTTTCCCAACAGTAAGTCAGGAATTCCAGTTTTTGTCATCCTCAGTGCTGATTAAACCAATGTGATTTTGCTTGTTTGAATCCCCCATATATTAGGTATCTCCTCCCCACCCCTGGCTTCTACTTCTTCTACCACATGTCACCATGGCAGTATGTCTTCCCTCTTTATCGGATCTGAGGGCAGAATGTACCCTCATGGAAATCAACCAGGAGCTTCAGTTGCAGCTAGAAAAGTACAAGCAGGACTTCAGAGACCTCACAGAGAAATTCCTCATATCCCAAGCTACTGCTTACTCCCTGGCCAACCATCTGCAGAAATACAGTAAGTCCTCGGGGTCATGGTCACCAAAGCAATGAATGATCACTGTCTTCCCTCGAAGAAACTGTAAGTCTCCAGGATTTGTCTCCTTTTCCCTTAGTCATTTTGAATTCCATTCTGACCACAGTGCAGGAAAGGTAGTAGTGTGGCTCTTTTGCCTTCAGTTCCTGAGGCTGGGGAAACTGAGGCACAAGGAGTGAGGCACTTTTCCAAGTTTTTAGTGATGTATAGGGTGAGATTAGAGTTAAAATTCCAGACAGTGATTCCTGGTGCCGGCACAGGATTGCCTGTGTCTCTCAGGCACAACTAAGCTGTGTTGACTGGAATCTTTTCTGTTCTGTATCTGATCCTGCATGCCTCTTGGCTAAACCTCTGGGACTAATGAACTCCTTCCGTTCGAGGTTCCCTGAGGTTCCATTGGCAAAGCCCTGTGCTAGTTACACTGGGGTAATGTGTGGTTACACACTGTGAGAAGCAGGGGATATGATTTAAAGGAGCTTAAGGATGAATCTGCTTCTCACTGAAACCATGGTCTCTGTGAGGCCATCAAGACAGGGACTCCCTGGTGAGAAGGAATCCGTGATTTCTGAGGGTGCAGGTTCTCCTTCCTGAGTCCAAGAAAGCCATGTGACTCTGTGGCAAGAAGGAAGGTGTTTCTGGTGAAATCAGACAATCTGCACTTTCCCCTCTCTTCCCCACTTGAGCTGGTGAAACTTTGGTGATACAGGTTGACCAGGAGTCCGGGGGACCCTGGTGAAATAAGTTGTGTGACCAACATGAAGATGATAGTAAGTGGGGGGAGATCACCAGCCCCAGTAAAAACCCAGGCAGAGTGGGAGGAGGCCCTTTGCGCCCACAGTCAGCCTGGAAATTGGAATCATTTTTTCCTGTTCAGTAAGAGGGGCCTGGAGTAAGGAAAGAAGTCATGACCAGGGTACATGCACAACAAGGGGATGAGTGGAATCTTGACAACTTGTGTCTGTGTCACTTTCCTACAGTCATTTTCAGTGAAGCGATGAGGGAGTCAATGAAAACTGACTGACACAGAGAGACGTAAGAGGTAAAGCCTCCTATTTAAGAAATGAAATGATGAGCTTTTGGGGAAAGGACAAACTAGGTTTTATTTACACTGCTCCTTATAATAGTAACAAAATTCTAGGAAAGACATTGTGAGGCTGGTGAAGAAGAAATGTCTCACCAGGACTCTGGTGTGGAGGTCAGGGTCACCTTTCTCACCGCAACACAGTGTGAAAGACGTGGACTCTGGGCCAGGCTTCCTGGGCTCACATCCCTGGTGGGAACCTTTCTGTGTCTCGCTTTCCTCCTCTGTCCGTGTGGTGCTGTAATAGGAACTCTTGTTTGAGTTGTAGTGAATACTGAGGAAATCTGACAAAGCTCTGACAACAGTGCCTGGCTCAGTGTAAATGCACTTAGTTCATAGTTCTACTGTTCCTAATGACACAGGCTTTCTCAGGGTTTGGGCCTATCTCTTTCAGGTCCTTATGGTTTCACGTATTCTATTTCACACCAGTGTGTCCAGGTGAGTTGTATACTTGAGACACCTGTTCATTACTGAGATCCCATCATGAGGGAACCAGCAGTGCTGTAGTCCTAGGAGCCTTCCCGACCCCACAGGACTCGCCACCCAGGCCCCTGCTCAGTGTCTCACCTAAGAGGCTGCAGGTCCTGGTTCAGTGGCCCGGGATTCAGGGTCAGTCTCTGGAGCTGTGAATTCTGACTTTGCCAAAATGCAGTTCATCTTCTCTAGTTGTATTCTGTGCCTAGGAACTTCTCTTTCCTCAGCTCTAAAGTGGGGGGTCACCTCGGTTCAGATGCTGAGGAATCAGATGTGGAAATCTCTCCATAGAGACTGGAGAAGGAGTTACATCCACTACTGAGGTGGCCCATCCTCCTCCCTTGAAGGCAGTGACCACAGCAGCAAGGCTGGCTTTCCCTGAGGCACTGTCTCTCTTTCCTCAGAGTGTGAAGGATGTAAGGACATCGTTGAATCCGTGCTGCGGGAGAAGCTGCCGGTTGAGGTGCGGAGTCCAGCAGAGAAGCTGGCAGAGAAGCCAACACTTGACGAAAGGTTGAGGTAAGGAGGGCAGGGATATTCATCACAGGCACAGGGCAGAATGTGATAAAATTGGTGGAGAACACCAGTTGGTGAATTATGGACTCCAGTTGTTATTCAGGAAGTAATTTACTTTGCTTTTAAATGAACTAGTGACTTGAATCCCATCATGAAATTCACTACATTCAAGTGAACCAGTGGCACTTAGCTCATTGACAATGTTGTGCCATCGGTACGTTATTTGCCTTTAACTCACAACCGCCTCCTGACTGACTACATCCTGAAATGCTTTCTTGACCCTGTCATTCTTACATTCTTCCCAATTCACACCAGCTATACGTGTCCACAATCTATATCTGGCTGTGTGTCATTCACTGGACAGTAATTTGTGTTGCCACATTAAAAATACAGAAAATACTTTGTGTATTTTTTAAACAAAATGAGCATGACTGAGTGAGGAACTGAAGAGACATCTTCATGATGCAGATTTAGGAAGACATTGATGCATGTGTGTGCACTCAGTAGTGTCTGACTCTTTATGACCCCATGGACTGTAGCCCATCAGGTTTCTCTCTCCATGAAGTTTCCAGGCAAAAATACTGGAATGGATTGCCATTTCTTTCTCCAGGGAATGTTCCCGACTCAGGGATCAAACCTGCATCTCTTGTGATTCCTGAACTGTCAGTCAGGTTCTTTACCAGCTGAGCCTCCAGGGAAGACATTAGGTTACCTTTACAGAAGGACAAAATGAATGGAATGTCACGGAATCTCAGAGGAGTACTGTCGGATACAGAGGAAACCTTTGTTTATCTTCATTGTCTTTGACATAGGCCAGTCATCAGATATGGAGTAGGAAATGGCAACCCACTCCAGCATTCTTGCCAGGATAAGCCGATGGGCAGAGGAAACTGGTGCACTATACTCCACGGGATCTCAAGAGTCGGACATGACTGAGTGACTGAACCAGTCATCAGATATGTGCCAGAATTCTATTTCGAGGTCTCCTTAGGGATGTTCTCACAGAAATCCCTAACCATGTTTCATCTAACTCTGCCCTTTACAATTGTGGTTCTTTTCCACCTAGAACATGTGACATACTAATTCGAAGTCAGGCACGAGAGCTGACCCAGTTACAGCAGACACTACAGGATGGGAAAGATGACTCTGTCCTGCTCAAGCAGCACATCAAGGACCTCCTCACCCACAATGACCTGGACAACCACCAGGGGCAGGGCTTCCGAGAGAGCCTGTCTGAGGGATACCGCCTGGCAGAGCGCCTTGCCTGCAAGCTCAGCCCAGGTGAGGGGGCCACAGACCCTGAGAGCACTGATCCTCTCCTAGGTCCCCAGGTGATAAGATGAACACTTCCACTGGGAATGTTTATCAGCTTTCCTGTTTCATATCCTATTTGGGGCTATGTAGGAGCAGGATTGTCTTAGTAAGAGGACAGAGGAGAAATGCACAGGGTGGAAGTCAGTGTATCCCAACGGTCTGCTTCCTCCCTGATGGACCATGGCCACTGGGGCAGGAGGCAACATCCAGCCAGTATTAAAGCACAGAAAGGAGGAGGTGACAGGCAGCTTGTTAGAGTGAATAGAGCCCTAGATGAAGCTTGGAAGTTCCCAGGTTCCATGCTGAGTGCTGTGTTTATAACTGTGTGAGAATGATTGCTTTTCCTTATGTTAGTAACTGTTCTCATCTGTAAAATGGATGAAATAATCTTTTGATGGTAGCTATAGTGATGAATTTGGGAATATTTACAAATATACTGCAGAAAAGAGAAAACCCTTCACTTTGTGGTGTTGGATAAGGTACTTGATAGAGTTGGACTTGGTGTTGGGAAAATGGTTTAAACTGGAGCACTTTCCATAGGGAGTTTCCCAGATAACACACAAAAGCGACCTTGAAGAGCCAGGATGTTCCCAGATGGAGGAATGTGGGACGTGGTTGTTCTCCTTAGAGCAAGGACAGCATCTTGTGAGACCTGAGAAGGTTTATAGAGGCTGTGTCTTTGGCAGAATTTGTGGCAGGATGGATGATACCTTTGTAGAAGTGGAGATGTGAGGTGGACAATGTGAGGTGATATAAGGAAAAAAAGACAATTTAAATGTTTGCCCAGTTTCAAGCAGAAGGTGTCCTGAGGATGATCTACCAGTTTAGAAACAGACTGCCTGTTGGGTCAGAAATCCATGCTTGGGCAGCTGTTTAAAGACAATGCATTAAAACTCCCGTACAGTACTAACTCACACATAGATGTTTATGGTTCTGTGACCAAGAGTCCCAGTGTTTGCAGTGGGTGAAGTGACTAAAAGCTGACTGGGTATTTCTGATTTTGTTTGCAGAAATTGATGAAGATGAAGATGAAGTCGATGAACAAGCACAAGAAATACCAACCCCCAGGTGATGATTATCTATCTGTTCAGTTCAGTTCCTCAGTCGTGTCCGACTCTTTGTGACCCCATAGACTGCAGCCAACCAGGCCTCCCTGTCCGTCACCAACTCCTGGAGTCTCAAACTCAGGTTCATTGACTCGGTGATGCCATCCAACCATCTCATCCTCTGTCGTCCCCTTCTCCTCCCACCTTCAATCTTTCCCAGCATCAGGGTGTTTTCAAATGAGTTAGATCTTCGCATCAGGTGGACAAAGTATTGGAGTTTCAGCTTCAACATCAGTCCTTCCAGTGAATATTTAGGACTGATTTCCTTTATGATGGACTAGTTGGATCTCCTTGCAGTCCAAGGGACTCTCAGGAGTCCTCTCCAATACCACAGTTCAAAAGCATCAATTCTTCGGTGCTCAGCTCTCTTTACAGTCCAACTCTCACATCCGTTCATGACTACTGGAACAACCATAGCCTTGACTACATGGACCTTTGTTGGCAAAATAATGTCTCTGCTTTTCAATATGCTGTCTAGTTTGGTCATAATTTTTCTTCCAAGGAGTAAGCGTCTTTTAATTGCATGGCTGCAGTCACCATATGCAGTGATTTTGGACCCCCCAAAAATAAGTCTGACACTGTTTCTTCTGTCTTCCGATCTATTTGCCATGAAGTGATGGGACCAGGTGCCATGGTCTTAGTTTTCTGAATGTTGAGCTTTAGCCAACTTTTTCACTCTCCTCTTTGACTTTCATCAAGAAGCTCTTCAGTTCTTCTTTGCTTTCTGCCATAAGGGTCGTATCATCTGCATATATGAGGTTATGGATATTTCCCCTGGCAATCTTGATTCCAGCTTGTGCTTCATCCAGCCCAGCATTTCTCACGATGTACTCTGCATGTAAGTTAAATAAGGAGGGTGACAACATACAGCCTTGATGTACACCTTTTCCTGTGTGGAACCAGTCCGTTATTCCATGTCCAGTTCTAACTGTTGCTTCCTGACCTGCATACAGATTTCTCCAGAGGCAGGTCAGGTGGTCTGGTATTCCCATCTCTTTCAAAATTTTCCACAGTTTGTGGTGATGTACACAGTCAAACGGAGAAGGCAATGGCACCCCACTCCAGTACTCTTGCCTGGAAAATCCCATGGATGGAGGAGCTGGTAGGCTGCAGTCCATGGGGTCTCTAAGAGTCAGACATGACTGAGTGATTTCACTTTCAATTTTCTCTTCATGCATTGGAGAAGGAAATGGCAACCCACTCCAGTGTTCTTGCCTGGAGAATCCTAGGGATGGGGGAGCCTGGTGGGCTGACATCTATGGGGTCGCACAGAGTCGGACACAACTGAAGTAACTTAGCTTAGCTTACACAGTCAAAGGCTTTGGCATAGTCAATAAAGCATGATAGATGTTTTTTCTGGAACTCTTGCTTTTCCATTGATCCAACGGATGTTGACAATTTGATCTCTGGTTCCTCTGCCTTTTCTAAAACCAGCTTGAAAAAAAAATAAAAATAAAACCAGCTTGAACATCTGGAAGTTCATGGTTCAGGTATTGTTGAAGCCTGGCTAGGAGGATTTTAAGCATTACTTTACTAGCATGTGAGATGAGTGCAATTGTGCAGTAGTTTGAGCATTCTTTGGCATTGCCTTTCTTTGGGACTGGAATGAAATCTGACATTTCCTAGTCCTGTGGCCACTGCTGAGTTTCCCAAATTTGCTGGCATTTTGAGTGCAGCACTTTCACAGCATCATCTTTTTGGATTTGAAATAGCTCAGCTGGAATTCCATCACCTCCACTAGCTTTGTTCATAGTGATGCTGCCTAGGGCCTACTTGACATCACATTCCAGGATGTCTGGCTCTAGGTGAGTGATCACACCGTCGTGGTTATCTGGATCATGAAAATCTTTTTTGTATAGTTCTTCTGTGCATTATTGCCACCTCTTCTTCATATCTTCTGCTCTGTGAGGTCCATACAATTCTATTGAGCCCATCTTTGCATGAAATGTTCCCACAGTATCTCTGATTTTCTTGAAGAGATCTCTAGTCTTTCCCATTCTATTTTTTCCTCTATGTCTTTGCACTTATCACTGAGGAAGGCTTTCTTATCTCTCCTTGCTCTTCTTTGGAACTCTGCAGTGAAACGGGAATATCTTTCCTTTTCTCCTTTGTTTTTCACTTCTCTTCTTTCCCCAGCTATTTCTACTGCCTCCTCAGACAGCCGTTTTGCTTTTTTGCATTTGTTTTTCTTGGGGATGGTCTTGATCTCTGTCTCCTGTACAATGTCACGAACCTCCGTCCATAGTTCATCAGGCACTCTATCAGATCTAGTGCCTTAAACCTGCTTCTCACCTCCACTGTTTAATCATAAGGGATTTGATTTAGGTCATACCTGAATGGTCTAGTGGTTTCCCCTACTTGCTTCAATTTAAGTCTGAATTTGGCATTAAGTAGTTCATGATCTGAGCCACAGTCAGCTCCTAGTCTTTTTGCTGAGTGTATAGAACTTCTCCACCTTTGCTGCAAAGAATGTAATCAATCTGATTTTGGTGCTGACCATCTGGTGATGTGCATGTGTAGAGTTTTCTCTTGTGTCGTTGGAAGAGGGTGTTTGCTATGACCAGTGCATTCTCTTGGCAAAACTCTATTAGCCTTTGCTCTGCTTCATTCTGTACTCCAAGGCCAAATTTGCCTGTTACTTTAGGTGTTTCTTGACTTCCTACTTTTGCATTCCAGTCCCCTATAATGAAAAGAACATCTTTTATGGGTGTTAGTTCTCAAAGGTCTTGTAGATCTTCAGAGAACTGTTCAACTGCATCTTCTTCAGCATTACTGGCCAAGGCATAGTTTTGGACTCCTGGGATACTGAATGGTTTGCCTTGGAAATGAACAGAGCTCATTCTGTCCTTTTTGAGATTGCATCCAAGTACTGCATTTTGGGCTCTTCTGTTTACTATGATGGCTACTCCATTTCTTGTAAGGGCTTCTTGCCCACAGTAGTAGATATAATAGTCATCTGAGTCAAATTCACCCATTCCAGTCCATTTTAGATCGCTGATTCCTAAAATGTCGATGTTCACCCTTGCCATCTCCTGTTTGACCACTCCCAATTTGCCTTGAAACACGGACCTAACATTCCAGGTTCCTATGCAGTATTGCTCTTTACAGCATCAGACCTTGCTTCCATCACCAGTCACATCCACAACTGGCTGTTGTCTTTGCTTTGGCTCCATCTCTTCATTCTTTCAGGAGTTATTTCCCCACTGATCTCCAGGAGCATATTGGGCACCTACCGACATGGGAAGTTCATCTTTCAGTGTCCTATCTTTTTGCCTTTTCATACTGTTCATGGGATTCTCAAGGCAAGAATACTGAAGTGATTTTCCATTCCCTTCTCAGTGGGCCACGTTTTGTCAGAACTCTCCACCATGACCCTTCACAGCGTGGCTCATAATTTCATTGAGTTAGTCAAGGCTGTGCCCCATGTGATTAGAGTGGTTAGTTTTCTGTGATTGTGGTTTTCAGTTTGTCTGTCAGGAGCTGGTAATGTGTAGGGTAAACATGGACAGGGTCACAAAAGAACAATAAGTGAACTCAAGAGAGTCACATGCCAGATGTCAGTATAAGCACAACTTCACATGGCATTAATTTACTTCACTCAACCCACGTGGAAGTGTCCCTGTAACTTGGTTGTCTGCTGTCTCTGTGCTACTTGTATGTATGACCCAAAGTGAATACACCACCCTTAGGATTTCCTGTATAGACAGAGAGCATCTGTTCTCTTCTATAGGAAGTCCAAGTGAGATAAATATCGAATTCTACACAGTTGTTTTCAATCCTTGGAAGGAAGGTAACTAGCAACGGAATTAGTAGAGAAGCACCTAGCAAAATTAAACACCAGGACAACTGTCCAAAAAAGAAATTTAGTTGTCTGTGATACTAGTAAGTGAAAGCGGCCTTAGAGGCCTTTCAATTCCTAAAGAGAAGGTAGAACATCTCAGAGAGTCTGTAAAGCTTTAATATCTGTACTCACCTCACTGTGCATGCTCAGTTGCTCAGTTGTCTCTGAATCTTTGTGACCCCAAAAGACTGGATGGAGTATGCCAGGCTCCTCAGTCCCATGCATTTTCCCATCAAGAATACTAGAGTGGGTTGCCATTTCCTTCTCCAAGGGATCTTCCTGGCCAGGGTTCGAAGCTGCATCTCTGCATTGGCAGGAGACACTCAGCCTCCTGAGCCACCGGGGAAGCCCTTATTCACTTGACTACTTCATCTTAAATTCAACATGGCTTAGGACCTGTGGGGAAGCACTTGGTGTGGAAGTTCATCTGTGCTTCCTGTTCCTGAAAGTACCATCCTGGGATGGTTGAGGCTCCTTCCTCCTCAGAGCTTTGTGGCTGGTCTGTTGGGTACCTGCTTGACCCCCTCTCCCATCCCCAGACAGACACACTCCACTTCATATAAGAGAGGACAGTTCCTTCTGTCTTGAAGGGGCCTGCTCTTGTACTCTCTGTGACCACTCCCCATGCCTCCTGTCAAAACCAGCCAGCATGGCTTGGGGTCAGATCGTCTTCATTTAACTTTCTGTCACTCCTTTCCCATCTGGCACAGCATGGAGCTGCAGGAGGTTGAAAAGAAGGAAGTACATGAAGAATCCAAGGATGAATGTGTTTTGATGCCTTCAATTCTCCAAGGACGTTCTGATCAGCACCAGCCTTACAGTGATGACAAATTTAACTTTAATGAACTGGAAGTAGACGTTGATCCGGATGGACCATGTGGTTACTCTCATGCTAAAGAAGATGAAATTCCAACCAATACCTCAGGTAGCCCCCATATTATTTGTCCCCACAAGCTGTGTAGACCAAGGAAGGTCATCTCTTAGGACAGGCTGTATAGACACATCTTAGTCGAAACCAGGGAAAAGGGTCTATTATGGAACAGAGACATCAGGTGGGTCAGGGAGCTTTCATTCTTTTCTTGGCTCTGGGCTTGCCTCTGTCACCCTGACCCCAGTGTCAGGCATTTGACCCAAATCAGTTTTGACAACTCTCACCCACCTCAGCTGGAAATCCACAGGAGGTATCTGTCAGAACTAGTTTGGAGCCAGTGTATTGTTACCTGCAGTGATCTAATTTTTGTAAATGTTCCTGGCCTCTCCAGAAATGATGATGATGTTGCCTCTTTATAAGGAGAGGTGATTTCCAGGTTTGGTTTTATTCCTCTCAGCCCCAGTCTCCCCTTTCTCGATGTTGGCAGGTCTTAGCTAAGATGTTATCTGACACCAAGACAGACACAACTGTACCATTGCCTCGCTTGGATGTTTCCATGCAGCAAGGCTGGGCTCTGGCAGATCCTCCAGCTTCCAATGGCCATGGTTTCTGTGTAGCACCAAAGATTGTTTTTGATTTGAGGGTTAGTACTATTCACTGGGCTATCCTGGTGGCTCAGATGGTAAAGATCTGTCCGCAATGCAGGGACCCAGGTTCAATCCCTGCGTCATGCAGATCCTCTGGAGAAGAGAATGGCACCCACTCTAGTATTCTTGTGTGGAGAATTCCATGGCCAGAGGAGCCTGGTGGGCTGTAGTCCACGTGGTCACAAAGAGACGGATATTACTGAGTGGCTAAGGCTTTCACAATTCACCCATCACTCTAGCCCCAAGTATAAATTCCTCTAAACCATCAACAACCACATAATCTGATGGGACTAAGCAGTACTACAGAAATAATTCTAGAAAATAACTCAGCTCATGTTCCAGCATCTCTGTGGAAAATACATTTTTAACTGCTTATACAGACTCAGAACAAAGGATGTTGGGAGAGATACCAGCTCCTGCAGCAAATTTCCTCAATGGCTCTGGAAGCAGTCCAGTCTAATTCTCATAAGACTTAAGTGTCCTAGAATAACCTTGCTAAAGAATTATGTTCTTACAATGAGAATATTAAAGTCCTTGTTGTATATGTGATTACTGAGTAGATATGTGTGAGGTCTGATTTTCTTATTATGACCTGCTGTCTCTGAATTTCTTACTAGACAATGAAAATTATCACAAGCAAGTGAGTGGACAAGAGCTCACATTTCCCAGGTAATTTGAAGATCTGTGGGCTGTGAATGTCAGTGGTGACAGCAAGAGACCTCAGATCCAGAGAAAAATAGAAAGTAGCCTATGTAACTCTTTCATCTATTCATTCAACAGCAATTATCTCTTTAACAACGTTGTCTATTTATGTTTCACAAGTTTCTGCATTTCCATTTTTTAATCCTTCAAGTTTAGTAATGTACAGCGAGTTGACCCAGGTGAAATAACCAAACCTAGGAGTTCCTGTGTTCATGTGCTTTCTCCTGAGTGGTTAATGTAGGGTGAGATCCTATGGTCTTACACTGGTTTGGCATCAGCATGTTGGCAAATACTGGATTTCAAGGGAAGAAAACAGAATGGTATTCATATTACAACAAAATATTGAAAAAATAGTTCTTGAAGGCAGAATATATAGTCTACAACTCCTTTTTCGCCAACTCTGAAATACTAATTTGGAAGGTATATTTGTGCAAATAAAAAATTTTAAATTGAATGGAATAGAGTCCAAACTCAAACAAATTTTTAACTTCTTAACAGCTGTGTTGACTTGGACACAGGATATCCAGATAAACACAATGAGTGCAGACAAGTTTGAACGGAGGTCCCAGTCCTCTGTGCATGCTGAGGGTCATGACATTAGCATGCAGGGAATGTTCCGACTCCTCCTTCAGCCGCCGGTTCTGTGACCAGTGCCCTTCGAACCTGCTGTCTCTCTCCCACCCCAGGGCAGCCACACTCCACTCCACATCAGGAGGAGTTACGTCCCTCCTTAAGGGGGCTGCCCTTTTGCTCTCTGTGACCACTCTCAATGCCTGTCCTCAAAACCAGCCAGATAGCTTGGAGTCGAGTCCTCTTCATCATCTGTCCTCCCTTTTCCCACTGACACAGTGTGAACATGCAGGATGTGGAAAAGAAGGTGGTGTTCCTGCAATCCCAGGATGAATGTGTTTCAGTAGCTTGCACTCCCCAGGAAGGTTCTGCCTGCAACCAGCCTTACAGTGATGGGAAAGTTGCATTTGATGAAGAGAATGTGGAGTCTGCCGTGGATGGAGCCTGTGGTTGCTCTCATGCTGAAGAGGATGAAATTCCAACGGGTCTCACAGGTAGACTTCACTACATCTGTTAGTCTACTCCTGGAGAATTAATCCCCTTTAATAGACCCTATGCTTACATCCTGAAGCCTGGTTTGAACCAGACTCTATAATTCCATTTAAAATAAGACATTCTATGAATGAACTTTTCTAAGTTCCCTGTCATGGGTGTCCCTGTGGTAAACCACTCTACCCAAGGTGGTCCAGCCAGACTCACGTGTACCTCAGCAGCTGTGGCACAGGAGGTACCGTTCAGGCTTCCTAATTTTGAGTGAACCTCTTATCTCACATGAAATGCTTTAATTTTCATTTCTGGGTAATGTCCCTGAGTTCCTACACCTGTGCAGGGCTTTTGGCAGGCTTGTTTATACCTTTGGAGATATCACTACTTTAGTTCACTTCTATCAACCCATAGGCTCTCTCTTTTCCTTTGACTTATCTTGTTCGAAGTCTTCTGAAACCAGAAGGTAAGCCACACTGTCATCTTTTGGTATGTTTCTCTGAGCTAAGGCAGGGCCCTGGAACTTCCCAACCTGATGAATGGCCACTGATTGCAGCTTTGAGATTCATTTGACTTGATGGTGTATGGATTCCACTTCCATTTATCTCAGTGTGTAATCACTTATCCCATTAATAAACAACATTTCAGATGAAAAAAGCCTGAGTATTATAGCAGGCTGAGGATGTAGCAAAGTTGTTCCCCAGGAACTGTGGGGAAAAGGAATTATTTAGCTGTTTTCACAGACTCACGACCAGGGTACTCTGCCATGACATATGATATCAAGGAAATTTGCCCAATGGCTCAAGAAGGAAACCCAGTGCCTTCTTATGAGGCTCTTTCTAGGGCCTCCTGGATGATTTCTGTCTCAACAGCCTGTTACCACATTGTGAAGGTAGGCACAGGATTGGGCGTTTTTGAAAGGCATTTTCCTGATATAACTCTCCTGTTAATTGATTTGCAGAAAAGCAGAATGATCATGATGACCTGAAAGGACCAGAGGTGGTTGCCCCGAGGTAATTTTGAATATCTGTGGGCTCTTTGTACAGTGCTGACATCTACACACCCCGATCCAGGGAAAACCGGAAAGTGCTGAATATATTGTGTCGGCAGTTTTGCCCACCACTATTATCCTTTATCATAATGTTCTCTGCTTTCACTGTGGTACTTCTATTATTTCCCATTTCTTATTTACTTGTCAAGTTTAAAACCCAAATCAGTTGACCCGGGTGAACTAAGTCAGACTGGTGCTTTTGCACTCAATCTTTTATCAGATATGGTTTACAGAGTGAGATGCGTATCTGCTTTCTGTTTGGTGTTAGCTTGCTGGAATGTGTGTCATAGTAATGTCAATGCAGTGTAAATGGAAGTGTGAAAGCCAATGTCCTGTGTCCCTGTATGTGAGGCATGACTGCACCATCAGAGAGAATTCAGTCTGTTCATCAGCCTGTTCTTTGGCCAGAGCACTGAGCCGCTACTGCTCTTTCTCTCTTCTGCCCCTGTGAAACCACGCTGTGTCTCACACACAAAACAGACTTTTCTCTCCCTAATGGATGAGACCCTTGGCGTGCTTCACCACTCAACCATTCCATCAGAACCAGATAGAACTGTACAGTTTCTGATCAGTCTTGGCTTAATCTTTTGCCCTCCCTCTCCGACCAGGTTCAGCAGACAGATGCCACAGATGGTAGAAGATGGTGTCCCACAGAACTCTCTGGATGACTATTATCTGACTTACTCGGTGCTTCCTAACCTGTCCGACTCCTTCTGGCCTTATAGGAGCACAGCCATCTTCTCACTTGAGGACCTAGATGTCTCTTATTCTCGGGATGTAACCAGTGAGTATTTTCTTGTGATAGAACTCCACCTGGATGCCCAGGTAGACCCTGTGTGCTTCGTACTCCTCGCCTTGGGGGTGCTGAGATTTCTCCTCCCTGTTGGAAGTTCTATAGACAGTGATTTGAATCAGACTCTGTGGTAGAGTTTTAAGTACAGACGTCAGGTGGGTCTGGGAGCTCTGCTGTCTTCTTCATTCAGGTGAAGCCTACGGGTCAGGCCCCAGGTTAGATCATGGACCCAAGGCTGGTGTGACACACTCACTCACTTGTATGTGTGCAGGGGTCCGGAGATGACTGTATTTTCTCCTGACTGCTTTGCGATGTCTCTTCTTGCCCACAAGCCTCCCATTTTCACACCCAAAGTGCCCCTTGAATCTCTGCGCCTTCCCACAGGCGCTCACAGCCTTCAGTATTTGTTCTCCCCTGGTGTCACTGCTGGCACCCCCAGTGTCTGCTTCTCTAAATTGCTTGCCTTTGCAAACCAATCATCTGGGCCCCAGGATGCAGATAGCCCTCCCATCACCTTGCGTGTGTGTTTCATGAAGCAAGGCAGAGCCCTGGCATTTTCCCACCCCATGAATGACTGAAGGATCCGTGTAACAACTAGGATTCATGTCACTCGAGTTTTGTTCATTCCACTCATCATTCTGCTAAAGCAGTCAGCATATGATGAGACAAGCCTGAGTATTACAGTATTCTGCAAGAATGTTGTGGGCTATTCCCCAGACTCTGTGGGGAAGATGAATCTTTAACTTTTACTGAGACTTGGAAGAGAATACTGTGGTGAGGATCTACCAGGGAAGGGAGATCTTGCCTGATGGTTCAGGAAAGTAAACCAAGGAGAGTCTGAGAGATCTAACTTGAGGCATCTGGAATATCCTTCGTAAATAGCCTATCATCTCATTGCTGATATAAATGTCCCTATGGTAGTATTAGACACTGGATTATTAATTTACACAAAGAGATCTGCTAAATGTTTCTCAACTTGTCTGAATTTTTCCATAGAAAATCTTGCTGATCTTGAGGATGAGGAAAATCAAGACATCATCTGTTCTAGGTAACTATGGAGAAACACGGGTCTGACATCAGTGGTGACATTTGGTCATCTCACATGCAGGGGAATCAGAAAGTGCTGAACATGCCTATTCCTTCCATTCAGACCACCACAAACTGTTCCTGTAACAAGGATGTCTGTTTTCACCCTTTATGAATCCCTCTCAATTAGAGTAAGTTGCAGTCAGTTGAAGCAGGGCTACTGATCAGCCACAGGATTTCTTGTACTCCTCTGTCCTCTCCTTTTCATGAAAACCAGGATGCCGTACCTATCTGCCTTTCTCTTTGATCTTAAGACCTTGGCAGGTATTTCATGGCAAGAAAAGTAACTAGGGAAAAAAAGATTCCTGTCCCATCGCAGTATTAGAGAAATTGGTCTTGCAGACACAAGATTTCTAAGAGTCCATTATGCTGCCAGAGCTGGTGTTCATCTGGATGCAGCATGTAAATTTCAACAAAATTTATGGTGCATTTGAAGCTGCCTTTATGTTCTGAGGGCGTGTGTGACATGACTATGCGTCTTGGGGTGGCTCCTCCCCTTCCTCCTGAGCTCATTTCTTCTCTGTGCTCAGAGCATCTCATGCTCACTCTCCCTCACTCTCTCTCACTTTCCCTTTGCAAGTATTTTCAGGCCCAGATTGGGGTTGTGGGTGGGGGGATTGTTATGCCTCCCTTTAAGGGACTCCCGATTTGTTTTATGCAACATGTCCCTTAACCCTCCCATCAAAACCAGCTATGACTCCAGGTTGACTAATCCCTCTTGTTTAACCATCTGCTCTCCCAACCCCACAAATCTCAGTATGGAGCAGCTGGTGGTAGAAGAGAATGAAGTCCACCAGGACTCAGTGGATGAATGTTATCTGGCTGCTTCTATTGGCCATCATCTGGAAGGCTCCTGTCATCCTTCTAGGAGTGTCTCCTTCCCAACAAAGAAGAGAGAAGTTTTCTTGGCTCTAGATGTAAACGGTGAGTGCTCCCAGACAGGTTCTTAGGCTCGGGTCGATTAGAACTATGTTCTCAGTTTGAACTTTTAAAATGCGTCATGAGCCTTTGCATTCTTCATGCCCCAGGCTGCCCTCTGTCACCTGAACTCATCTCACCAGCACAGGCCTGTGGTATCAAGTCAGACCAGAGAGGGCAAGTGGAGGGATAGGGCAGAATCTCAGCTCCCACTGTCTCACCTGCAGGAATTTGTATAACAGAGCTCTTTTTATCAAGATAAGAATCCTTAGAGTCATGAAATTTTGCTACTAATTGTATTTCTTGAAAATGCAAGCTCTCTGGCTTTGCATTCATGATTGCAATCTGCTCCATATTTGTAATGCATGTTATATTGTTCCCCAACTCCAGATTCTTACCCCTTGGCTGCCTATCTCCCTCTGAAGCATTTATATACTAGGTCCTGAGCATCAAATCTGTCTACGCCCTGCCATTTCTGTGAAGCCAAATATCTGTCTCTGTTGTTCTATCCTCTAGAAACACCCTTGTGTTTCATCCTTTGTGCAGCAAAAGGGAGTCTTCCATGTGTGGCTTATAGTTTCAATGTTTTATGCAATCTCAGTGGTATAATCTCATGGAAACTATCTATAACTTGTGTATCTGATTGGGGTATTGACCTAATTTATGAGCCAGGTCCCCTTGGGTAGGAGTTCATAGGGTGTGGAAATTAAAACATAGTATGAAATCCTTCTTGGGCTATTTTTTTTTTTTTACTTTTTCTTTGGAGAAGCATTCTTATTGTTAGGACTTTGATACATAAGATCATCTTGTAAACCAGAAGAAACTCCATTATGTATCAGACTTTATCTGACTTCTTTTAAAATGATATTGGGCATATAAATGTTGTCTGTCAATCAGTTGGTGACTTTTCACCTTGGAAGCAGTTTCTTTCTTATTTCTCATTCTTCCCTGAGGAGCAGAGAAGCAAAGGCTTTCTCAGGATCACAGTGGTTCACAAACCAGAAAGGGAACACACAGTTACTGTGCACCTGCTGTCCATGCTCTTCCTAAGCGAGCTCCTAGTGCAGTATAACCCCTTCAGCCCTCCCAGGCACCCTCTCAGGTAGCTGTGGTGTCCCATGGCGGAGCCGAGGGCACTGAGGATCAGCAGGTCCCTTCCCTGGGCCCAGACTCCTGGCCACTGGCAGGTGGGACACTGACCTCTCCTGGGCCCGACTCCCTGGCTCAGGCTCTGTCCTCTCCTCTCAGCAGTCAGACCATCAGTGACTCAGAGAGGATGTTGCTCACGTTTTTCTCTTTGCCCTATCCAAATGATTTGCAACTATCTTAATCTTCAACAGAAAGTTGCCAGAGGGCTGCAGAGAAGTCCTGTGGTCCCTCACTCAGAACTGCCAGCTCCCAGTCCCTCTGTGCACTGTGTCCCAAGGGCAGATCCAGCGGCTCCCTGGCCCCTCCAGGTGGAGCCACAGCCCCACGGGCCTCTCTCTGGGATCAGCCAGGGTGAGAGTCCACGCCGCTCCCCACTCCTGCCCCCAGGTCACCTGCTGTCACAACGGGTCCAGGTGGACCTTGAATTTGGCTGTGCTGAAGCCATTGAAAACTGTGGAGCTCTATCTCAGAGACACTGACCTCCAGGTGTGGGTTCCCGTGAAGAGGATGAGTGAGGCTCAGACACGTGACTCAGATATGTGTCTGAGATGTTTATGAGTGTGTGATAGGGCCCAGTCCCGGGAATCCATTGTTCACAATGGGCCAAGAAAGGCCAAAGCCCCTCAGATGGATTAAGATGAATGAATAGAATATCTAACTATACAGCATCCATCCTGCGTCTGGGTTCACATGATAACGTGAGGACAGTGTGAATAGCCATTATGCAGCCATGCGTGTACGAGTAGTCAGGCCTACCCCGTCCTCTCTGTACAAGGAGAAACCCTGCAGAAACAACACAGACACTTGATTTTTAAATTATATCTTGATCTTCTATTGGAGGCTCTTCCCCACACTAACAATATTGGGCAGTATTGTTGATGATTATTAAAATGTTTGGTTATTATATATTCTGTGAATGCAAACAATGTTCAAAGCATAGGTTTAATAAAACCCATTCTCAAGAAAGGCAAATAAAATTAGATGGTGAAATTACACAATCCTAATTAAAGACAATCCTAGACATCGATTCATAATAACATTGGAGAATATTAGTTTTGACAGTACTTTCAAACACCAACTTTGTTGATATACCAGGATTTACCCTTCAGCATAATGTGAATTATCATTAAATCGGATGAAGTGTCCTAAAACATGATGATTAATGTTTAATGAAGTTTGCCTGGTGGAAATATGAAGGGCACACCAGACTGGGAGAAGTGCTTTTGGAAAAAGCCCTGGAAGCTCACAGAGGCTCCTGGTACAGGGCTGGGGTCAGAAATGGGCCAGCCTGAGTCCTAGGAGGATTTGCAGAGGGAGTTGTGGGAAGTGATATTGCAGAAGAAAGAGGGACAGAAGCCAGGAGCACTGGAAAGGCAGGTGAGGAGGTTAGATCTGTGTAGCAGGGAAGGGAGGATGAATTTCCATAAACTGAGGAGCATGTGATAAAACAGGATTGGGGGGTGATAAGCCAGGTGACCTTTGAGAGTGTGGAGAGGACTGAATCAGAGAAGGCAGTTGGAAGGAGGTTGGATGAATCTGATGAGAGTCAGACTCAGATGCTCTCTGGAAGACTAAGAGATAACAGACACGTGAGAGACAGTTACAGAAACAAACCCTGTTGAGGGTGCGGACGCATAAGGAGGTGAGAGGAGAGCCCCACAGCAATGGAGAGCAGGCCCTGGCGGCCGGGACCTCACAGCAGCCTGAGCTGCACCAGAGGAGGGAACTTCGTGCCTTTGGTTAGCCCAGGTTCTGAGAATATGTACTCATTTCGCAGTAGAAATATATAAACAGATTTCATCACGAGCACTCTCAAGGCACCAGTGGATGGACGTGAACTGAAGGAGTGTACTTATATAATCTCTTTAAAGAGACACAAATATGTTTCCAACAGGGTCTCAGCCCTCTCCCCCACTAGTTCTAGCTGCTAATACCATCCATCCCCATTCTGCCCCACGTGGGAATGGATTTTATTCTATATGTACATGTACGGTGAGTGGAAGGGTAGACAAAAATTTCAAGCAAGGAAGTTCAAAAGGGTCTGGAATGTACTGTATTTTCTCAGCTCAAATTCTAGTAGGACCTGAAGCTGTCAGGCCATATGTCCCTTCCGGTTCTTTTATTCCTGTGGGTAGATATCAACAACTCTTTCTCCCCCATGCCTTGATGCTTGTCTAGAAGCTTCTCTCTAGGCTCCAAGACTAATAAGGCTCATAACAGAATAAGAGGCTTGACCTCCTGTGTCACCCAAACCCTCTCGACTCAAGAGGTGATTTCTCATTTCAAGAAATTGCAGCCCAGCACCTGCCTTCTCCACACCCCAGTCCCAGGCATAAATACGGCGCCTTCTTCACATTGATGTCTGCCATTGTTGTCTGCGTTATTGGGTGGTTTCACTCATGGGCTAGGACAGCAGAAATGGGTCCTCTGGGAGGGCTTAGCAAGAAAAAGCTTTCATTGGTCCAACAAACCCTCTTTTCCTTTCAGGTGACACCTGGGAGGACTCTCACCAAGAACCTGTGAGTTTCCCAGGGTCAGAGGTGCCAACTTCACAGGCACAGCTTCAGAAAAGCACCCACGTGACTGATTGTCTGCAGTGGCAGCTGGACCAGCATCTTGACTGTGGTGACAGCAAAGCCATTCTTGGTCTTTCTTCCACCAACTGTGCCTTTACCACCAACCCTGATTCTGGAAACCAAGGACCACTCTTTCTAGGTAAGAAAGAAAAGGGGATTAGAAAGCTCTGTCCATGTGCTGGTCATCACAAAGCTGTGGGTGGAGGAGGCAGAGGGCTTCTCCCAAACCCGCTTACGGCCCAGTTGAAACCTGTGACACTCTAACAGAGTGAGGTGATCAAGAGCCTGGGACTTAGGACCAGCTCAGCCTCAGGTCCTGGTTCTGCAAACTCCTGCTTGTTTAACTGAGCCAACTTATTTATCTTCCTAGGTATTTGCCTCTCTCGTCCCTCAACTGAACTCATGAAAATTCTATCTCCTTTGCATGATTGTTGGGAATCTTAAACAATATAATGTCCAGGGCATCTGATTCGCTAAAATTTGTTTGATAACCACTATGAATATATAATATCTAAGCATTGTGTCTTTCTGGTGCTTTAACGCTTACAAAATGATTGCACAATGGTTGTTTCCTCTATGGTAGCATAAGCTTTATTGTCTCCCTTTCTCTAAACCCCATCTTCCCTTGCTTTCTCAGGAAGGTAGCTTGGCCAGTATTTTCCTCTCCTTTCAACATCTGTCATCAAGGCAATTTACTCCTGTTGGGTGCTCCCAGGAAGAGTGTATTAGCAACATGCAATAGGAGTGTAAACACTGGCCCTGCAACTCAGTCCCATGTTGGCTTTTCATATCCAGTTTCTTTTCCTCATTTTCCCCTCATTTTAATATAAAGGGCTACCCTCATTCTTGAAGTGCACCCGTCAGTCTCTTTTGTGACCCTCCATTTAATTCATTCTCTCCACTCATCTCCTTTTCCGTCTCCTAGTCTTCCTCTCCTCTGGATCCACCTCTGTTCAAGTTTCCTTCAAAGAGCTTTCAGACCCTCACATCCATTTCATCTGGGACGTATTCATCCTTACCCTCCCTCGCTCTCCATATCCTCCACTGGAACCTGGGGCTGCCTGGTGCTCCTCCCTCAGGCTGTGGCTTCATGTGAGGATCCAGGAGAGACGCACGTCCTCAGGTGGAGCTGAGCTGAGAAGGAGCCCCCTGGTGCAGCACCCAGAGTCTCACGGAAAGTGCTCAGGGAGGGAGGGGTGCAGAGCCTGACAAGAGCCAGTAGGTCTTGTGGTGTTTATTGTCTCCTCTTCCGCTTATCTCTCCTGTTCTTGTGCTTGGTCTCCCACATTCTCAGCCAAGACTGAACCCCACTGGCTCAGTCACTCTGTTTCCTGCTCACCTTCCATGGAGACCTGAGCATAAATCCAGGCTTCACAGCAGATTTTGCAGCAAAGGGGTAGTCTTAATGCCCTTTACTTTCCACCCCTTCACACTGTGACTCCCATCTGCCCCCCACCCCCATATCTCCTAGTTCCTGTCACCAAATACAGCTTATTTCTCATTCTTCTTATTTTTCTATTTTCTTTTCCAAATTCAACTCATCAGGAAGCCAACAGAATGATCCATTCAATAGCTCAAATCCTTCATTCATTTATTCCATCAAAAACACACTCACTTTTGAGTTTTCTTGCATTTTTATCATATCATCTATGCCTTATATAAATTATGTATAAATATCATATGTAGTGTGTGTCCATATATATGAAGTGTATATTGATGCACATTTAAAAGTTTTCCAATTTAGACTTCCCCACTTCTTTTCTCTCATGAGGTTCTCCTTCAGCTTCCACTTTCCTTCATCTCTTCCCTCCCAACAGTACAAACTACATCCTGTAGGAGTTTCTTGCCTTTGTCTTTTCTACCTAGGAACATTTGGTTGTCATCCATTTTATTTTTCTTGCTCATTTTTGGCATTTGGAAACACGTTCGCCCTGTGGCACACTTAGCAATAGTGGGTAGTATGAGAAAGATCAGCAAAAAAGAAAATATAAAAATATCTCCATTGCTTCAGCTACCCATGGGATTTCAGATGGCCTTTCTTGTTCCTGGACACTTTTGGTACCTGCTGTCCTTCTTGGGTGAAGGAGTAAGTCTCTGTAAATCATGAATAACAATGGATCCTGTTGGCTGTGGTTTTCTCTTCAGAGCTGGATGCTTCCATCACAATGAAGAACCCTCCCAAGCTGGAAGGTGAGGGCTCCACAGCAAGCACACAGGAGCATCCAGTCTGTAACAAGATTAAAGGCTTAAGTGTCCTGAAACAGAAGATTCTCAGAAGAAAACTGCTGTTTGGCAAGTGGAGACTAGCGTGCAGATTCCCTGGCCTTCAAGCTTAGGATACAGAGGTAATCCCATGCACTTCTTCCTTATGCTCTTTATCTCTTATGGCTCAATCTCCCACTAAGTTTTCTCTTCCCCATTTGTTCACTCAACAGCTGACACACCTCTGTGTGGTCTTTCCTCTCTTTTCCGTGGGGGCTGCCACCCTGCAGTGCCCTTCCCTCTCACTCTCCTGTTTCCACTCTGACCCGTACTGTTTCCCCACTGCTACCGTCCTCATATTCCCTCTGACCTTTCCTATTAGCCACAAGGAAGCCCAGATCCATGGTCCTCCTCATCAGAAGAGCGGCATTTAAGCCACTGAAAACATTGGCCTTCAATCACACACATTCTTGGTTTCCTCACCTGACTTTCCCCCTTGCCTCAAGTCCACTGCCTCTTTCTTTCAGGATCATGACTGAAGGAATCTCTCACATGTGAGTTGGCTTCTGGAGAAATGAACCTAGGAAAGTCCTTAACCCTCAGCTTTTCCACCTGAATAAGAAATGCCAGAACTGAAGGAAAAAGCCTTGATTACTAACATAAAAGAAGAACCTGGGTCATAGGTGGGAGTGCTGGACTGGCCTGAGTCATGATTCCCCTCAGGCCCTGATGGGCAGAACTTTGCTAATGTGCAAGGGCTTCCAGGATCTCACTGGAGCTGGCATTAGTGGGAGGGCAGTAAATGGCCCCCTAAAGGGACATTGGGGAAAAGGAGATAGAGAAGCCAGGTTTTCAAAATACACAGAGCGTGAGATGGACAGCGCTCGGACCTCTCCAGTTTACTCACATTATTCCTTCTCAGTATTAGTCAAAGCCCAGAAAAACGAACTGAGTTGAAGTCTGAGGCCAGGGAATGTAGGACAGCATTATACTGAATTAACTTGGGCCACATTTATGAAGACCCACGGAGATACACAAGAATACAAGATAATCATTGCTTCTGACCATCCAATTGAGAAGGCCAATTATATATGAGAGTAACAGAAAAAGACCAAAACATCTTTAGGGCCAGTGGGGAGAAGTCCATATTGGAATAGAAGGAGAAAATAAAAAGAGTAATGTGAAATAGTGTAGGTCTAGTGTGTAGTTCTAAATCATGCTATTGTAAAATGAAAACGGGTTGGGTTTTGAGCTAACATGAATGCCTTAACCCAATCCATTGAAATTCTGATTTTAAAGTTCTGAGGATGAGGTTTGGCTATCAGTATCTCTCCAAGCTCTGCTAATATGCATCAAGGATCAGAGGACAGTGGATCTGATAGGACATAAGTAACCAATATGGCAATGACCTATGAGTGGCTGCTTCCTCAAAAAGCTGAATATCAACAATTAAGGGGATTTGCATTCTTCTCTCAACAGAGCTATTTTGTACAGCCTGGAGAAGAGAAAAGAGAAAAAAAGAGATGTAGATAGTTAAGTTAGATATATAATCTCTCTGTTTGGATTCATGTTTCTCACAATTTTCATAGTACAAGATACAAGAAAACAAACAAACAAACAAAAGAACATTACAAGTGCCTCAAAGTATAAAATCAACCCTCCCCTTGCCACAAGAATACAGTTTAGTATTTCCTTTTCAAATGTTAAAATGCAACTTGCAGTTAGCTATTCACTAGACGTGTTTCACAGACTACTAACTGGTTCAGAAGAGCCGATGCAACAAAGTTTTTTTCACTGAATATATTCTTTATGCAAAAGCCCCCTAATGAGTATTAGGCTTTACCCTGCTATGTTTACCCTTTTACACACCCATCTATCAGTTCCGTTAAGTTCCTCAGTTGTCTCCAAATCTCTGCGACCCCATGGACTGCAGCAGGCCAGGCTTCTCTGTTCACCACCAACTCCCAGAGCTTGCTCACATTCATGTCCATTGAGTCGGTGAGGCCATCCTACCATCTCATCCTCTTTTGTCCCCTTCTCCTCCTGCCTTCAATCTTTCCCAGCATCAGGGTCTTTTCCTGTGAGTCAGTTCTTCACATCAGGTGGCCAAAGTATTGCACTTTCAGCTTCAGCATCAGTCCTTCCAATGAACATTCAGGACTGATTTCCTTTAGGATGGACTGGTTGGATCTCCTTGCAGTCTAAGGGACTCTCAAGAGTCTTCTCCAACACCATCGTTCAAAAGCATCAATTCTTTGGCACTCAGCTTCCTTTATGGTGCAACTTTCACATCCATACATGACTACTGAAAAACTCTAACTTTGACTAGATGGACCTTTGTTGGCAAAGTCACATCTCTGCTTTTTAATATGCTGTCTCAGCTTATCATATCTGTTCTTCCAAGGAGTAAGCGTCTTTGAAATTCATGACTGCAGTCACCATCTGCAGTGATTTTGGAGCCCAAGAAAATTAAGTCTGTCTCTGTTTCCATTGTTTCCCCATCTATTTGCCATGACGTGATAGGACCAGATGCCATAATCTTCGTTTTTTTGAATGCATAGTTTTAAGCCACCCTTTTCACTCATCTCTCACTTTCGTTAAGAGGCTTTTTAGTTCCTCTTTGCTTTCTGCCATAAGGGTGGTGTCATCTGCATATCTGAGGTTATTGATATTTCTTCTGGCAATCTTGATTCCAGCTGTGCTTCATCCAGCCCAGCATTTCACATGATGTACTCTGGATTTAAGTTAAATAATCAATATGACAATATACAGCCTTGACATCCTCCTTTCTCAATTTGGAACCATTCCGTGTTCCCTGTCCAGTTCTAATGATGCTTCTTGAGCTGCATACAGGTTTCTCAGGAGGCAGCTAAGGTGGTCTGGTATTCCCATCTCTTTAAGAATTTTCCATACTTTGTTGTGATCCTCACAGCAGTAGGTGTTTTTCTATACACTAGCAGAAGTAGATGTTTTTCTATACACTGAGCAGAAAATACTAGGAGAGACTCTTTCTTAGAGAAAAGTTTGGGGAAAAGGTGATGAGAATTTAGTATAACTAAACTGAATTCTCTTTCACTTCAGAGTTTGATTTGTGTAGATGTCAACGATATTCCTAGAAATGCCTTAAGGTAGATCCAGCATGAAATCACCTTCATAGCATTTTGGTGTCCACAGGATGCAAATGGGTTGAGACACAGTTCCACTCCCTGCTCTCTTTTTGCTCATTTTATTTTGAGTTTCCCCCCTTTCCATTCATTCCTCAGTCTCTTTGGAGCAGGATTTCCCTGGAACGCCTTATTCCTGTCCGGGAGGATGACCAAACACGCTCCATTAACTGTTGACTCCTCCAGATGGGAGCTTTCCTCTTCTCCTCTACCTTCCGAGAAATGTGTAGGAAGGGCCTGTGGCCTGGGTTTTCAGTAACAAGTCATGTGGTTTTGGATAGTCCTTAGACCTTGAAAACATAGCTCCTCCCCTGTAAATTATGGAACTGGACTTGGAGACATTCTGAGGTCCCTTTTGGTGCTCAAATCCGGGACTCTCCGGTAGCCTGCTTCTCCTCCTCAGAGGGCAGGGATGAAGAGGTAGAAAAGGGTTCTTTCTCAATGAGGATCCTCTGCTCCCATAGCAGTCTGTTTCCAGCTGTGTATGAGGGACGCTCAGCATGTCCATCCCTGAATGTGTGGGAAAGCGTACAGATGAAGGGGATTCAGGAGTGAAAGGACTGTTGAGGATTGAGCGGTGGGGATCCAGTTAAGGCTCTGAAGCAGCTCTGAGCAGAGACATCACCAAGCATAGGTGGGGTGAGGAGGGGTCCTTCGATGCTGCACCACAGGCTAGAGGAAAGTTTAGGGAGGTATTCCTTCTAAATCATGGATCTCACTTTCCTCTCCAGCCAGCCTGTGCTCTCCCTTCAGCTCGTCCTGTCAACAGCTCTATCTGCCCCTGGCCCCAGCCACCATGTGGCCATCCCTCCAGTCTCAGCAAGACCTAAGAAACACTCACATTGCTTCTCTCCCTCTCTCTGTCTTTCACAGATACCAATTACTTTAGGAACTAAGGAAAGATATTGTCAATTTGAGAAACCACACTATAAAATGTACCTTTTCCATTTGATGCAAAAAAAAATCTACGACAGCAACTCAATTTAAACCTCAGCAACACTGGAGGGATCCCTTCCTGAGAATGAGCATCCCAACCGACAACCACGCTCCATACCCCAAGGGACAGAGTTGATGGGAGTCATTCCAGTCATTAGCCTCGGAATGTAATCCTCAGTAACGTGATCAGTGCTTTGATGGACACACAGGTTGGAAAGACCTTCACTCTTGCGCCTCTAAATATTCATCCTCCACACACCAGCATGGGAACAACTGGAAGAAGACAACCTATCAACCCGATCATTCTTTGCCACCAGATGGACTGTGCTCAAAGCAGACAGCATTTACTATGCATTGTTCTTGCTGAACGTGTTTGTCCTGTGTTTACTATTGAGGTAGATATCAGATAACTGCAGAATTTAGACCTTTGAACCAGACAACTGGCCTGTCTTTCTTCAAAAAGTCGATGTTTGCACCAAAAAGACAGCAAAAAGGAGAAGAGATGTTTCAGGTTCCAAAGGACTAAAAAGATCGTGTTACTTTATTTCTTTAGTCCTTTGGAACCTCAAACATCTCCTCAACTTCTTGTCTTTGATGGTCGTGACATTGACTTGTTTGCAGAGGATAGGTCAACTGTCTACTCAAAGGTCTCCATTTTGCAGTTGTCTGATCATTTCCTCATGGTTAAATTCAGGTGAACCCTTTTTGCCAGGAACACCATCTAGTACATGCTGTGTGCTTCCTAGTGCAGCCTGTTTGGAGGCTAAAAGTGTCCACTTTACCTGTCACCACTATCATTATTTTAGCATTGAACACTGTTATGCAGAGGCTTAGAAGATCTGTTCATTGAAAAGACAGGCTTTTGTGTCTGTAATGAGTAATTTGATGAGTGGTATTTTGAGAGTGTATGAATATCATATTCTATGATGCTCTTTCTGTAAAAATTTTACCATCCTTTATTGATCCCTGATGTGTGTCAATTATCATATCTGTGGTATTGCCAGCTTTGTGCTGTGGAAAAGACAATCCCTACCCCTAACATATTATTAAAAATATTTTTGTGTTTCAGTGTGGACCCATGCTTTTTTAAAATTCAGTGTTATAATCCCTTATTTTCTTACATTTATTTTAATTGGAGGCTAACTGCTTTACACTGTTGTGCTGGTTTCTGCCATACACCAGTGGGAATCAAACGTAAGTATAAATATGTCCCCTCCTTCTTGAACCTCCTTCCCACCCCTCCCCCACCCACAGTCCATTATTAACATGACTGATTTTATTAATATAAAGACTCTGTTTCTCATGTGCCGTGCTGTGCTTAATTGCTCAGTCATGTCCGACTCTTTGCACCCCCATGGACTGTAGCCCCCCTGGCTCCTGTGTCCATGGGGATTCTCCAGGCAAGAATACTGGAGCGGGTTGCCATGCTCTACTTCAGGGGATCTTTCCAACCCAGGTATCCAGGCCAGGTGTCCCCCATTGCAGGCGGCTTCCACCAGAGCAGCCCAAGAATACTGGAGTGGGTATCCCATCCCTTCTCCAGGGAATCCGACAACCAGGAATCGATCCTGGGTCTCCTGAATCCCAGGCAGATTCTTTACCAGCTGAGCTACCAGGGAAGCCCCTTTGTTTCTCCTATTCAGTTTTGATTCTTAAACTCCTCTCGCATCTTTTCATCTATGTTTACCATTTGTAGTAGATGGTATCTTCTGTGTTTCTTTCTCTGTGATTTTATTTTCTTTGTGTATGCATATTTGTGTGTGTGTGTGTGTGTGTGTGTGTGTGTGTGTGTTTTGCTTGGTATTTTGGAAGTCCTGGATAGCTAGTTAGTGCACTAATGTTTTTGACACGCTAGTCCTTTAGTATTTTGTCACATGTCTAATATTTGAAGTATATGTTTTAAATGTTATTTATCAACCTCAACTACTTACTACTGTGATGATCGAGGACATTATTTGCTTTTTTCTTCTGTCTTTACCTACCTGATAGTATTATTACCTTATTGCATTATTTCAACCCAATCAAATGTATGCCCTTTATATACCATATTTTCCCTACCTTTTTTTGTTAATGTGCTAGTTGGTAGGGTAGAGGTAGGAGCTGGAGGAGGGGCCCACTAGGTCCTTTCGGCCCCCTGGTGGCACAGGATGGCTGTGTCACTCTGGGAGTACTAGCAGCCTCCCTGCAGAAGTTTGAGGGTGTACCTAGGCTGCCCTCACAGCAGGGCCCACAACACAGTGGCTTAATCAATCTACAATCACATATATTCAGTGATGACCAGATGTACAAAACTCAGTTTCCTGTCAATTCTTGATGAGTAGAGTTCATCTTTAAAGATTTCTCATGATGGTCTGAGGACTTCTTAAGTTTGATATACCTAATACTTTTTTTCTGTTGCTTTGATTCAGTACAGACACCTTGGCTCAATAAAAAGAACTTATCCACAATGAGTTCTATTGATTTTTGAAAAAAAAAATATTGTCTTAATTTGTATGTTCTGCTGAGATGTAGAATGTAAATTGATTTTTTTTTCACTGAGGACAAAGGGTGATCTGGAGCTTCAGGACATGTTTTCTTTTAGAAAGAAAGTCTTTCAGCTCTACTAGGATAGGTCTTAGAACTGACCATTCCAGGTCTATTTCTCCTAGGTCTCTATAAATTTCTCTCCTATCCTTTCTCACTATCTATGGTTCATTTCTATTCTGTTTGATGCTTTCATTTTTAATGCACTGTCCCTAATTAGTTTAGATAAATATGTTCTCTATGTACCTTGTCATTTAGCCTTTTTTTTTCAAAGAATTTTCTTTACCTTCAATTTTTTTTAATCTCTGCCAGTTCCAACTTCTCATTTCTTCTTTCCTGTCTACTTCTATCTCATGTTCTGCATTTTTAGGTAACATATTGAAGTTTTTTCCATGTGTATGTGTCTACAAATGCTTTGTTCAGAATAATTCAAAATATGGATGCCATTTTACATTTCCCAATGTTTTTTGTGTGATTTTGAGGCAATCTTCTCATTTGCTAAAATTCTTGACTCCACCTGCAATGCAGGAGACATGGGTTCGATCCCTGGGTTGGGAAGATTCCCAGAAGGAGGCCATGGCAACCCACTCCAGTTTTCTTGCCTGGAGAATCCCCATGGAAAGAAGGGCCTGGAGGGCTACATACAGTTCATGGGGTCTGCAGAGCTGACACAATTAAGCACACAGCACTGGAATAACATAGCTTTGACTGGAATATATTTTGAATAAAACTTTAAATGTCCTTCCCTGGTTATTCTGACATCTGTGTCAGCTCTCGGTCACTCACAAATGATCAGTGTGTCCCTTCATTGTGAGTCATTTCCCCTTCCTCTTTGGATACCGAAAAATCTGATGGAATCCCAGACATTGTAAATGTTGTTGGGAGCTGGATCGTTTTGTGTTCCTATAAATGTTGAGTTTTGTTCAGGGTTGCCCTTAAGTTATTTGTAAACAGTTTGATGGTCTCAGGTCTTGCTTTTATGATTTGCTAAATGGTCTGGAGCAGCTGAACACTCAGTCTAGGGCTAACAAATTCCTGCTACTGAGCTAAGACTTCCTTGAGCACTCCACTCCACGATCTCCTTAATTACAAGGTTATTATTAGTATTTCCTAGTCTACCTGTTGAGGGCAAGCATGACTGTGAGTGCCAGGCTCTCTGTTCTGTCTGAGCCTGTGGAAGATTTCCCCCTGACTTTGGGGAGTTTTCTCCCAGGGCTGCACTGATCAGTACTTTGCTGCCCTCTGGAGGAGCCTCCTTTGCAGGGCTCTCCTGACTACCCTCAGCATCTCTCTCCTCCCTGGGAGTTTGTCCTATGCACTCTAGCTCCTTTGACATCCAGGAACTTGTCCTCAACTCAGCAAGGTCCACTGGGCTGGTTTTCAGTTTGCTCCTGGTGCCTCGCTTGGGAACTCTCCACGCAATAAGTTGGAGCCACTGGAGCCATTGTTTCCCATCTCTCAGGGATCACTCCCTGTCCTTCTTCACCTGATACCAAGTCTCCTGAAAATCTGTTTAATGTCCCCAGTCTGACTTTGTGGTTTCAGCAGTTAAGTAAACTTAGTTTATATTAATTGTATATGGGTGTGGGGACCCTCTGAACTCAAGTTGTGAAAAAACCATTAAGATTCTAAAAGAGTTCTACATGGTACAGAACACAGGTTCCCACTAAAATCTTTTGAGGTCTGCATTTGTCAAACAACAACTAAAGACTTCACACAAAGTGTCACGACTAGCAAACATCTTGCAAAGAAATCAGACATCATTGAGTGAGTGAACAACAACTGCAAGTATCTCAGTAGAAGTTTTGTCTGAGGTGTCTCAAAAGTAATCACACCCCTTCACTCAACTTCTTAAAGATTGGCTGACCTGCCTCTTGAGAAACCTGTATGCAGGTCAGGAAGCAACAGTTAGAACTGGACATGGAACAGACTGGTTCCAAATAGGAAAAGGAGGACATCAAGGCCGTATATTGTCACCGTGCTTATTTAACTTATATGCAGAGTACATCATGAGAAACGCTGGACTTGATGAAGCACAAGCTAGAATCTAGATTGCAGGTAGAAGTATCAATAACCTCAGATATGCAGATGACACCACCCTTATGGCACAAAGTGAAGAACTAAAAATTCTCTTGATGAAAGTGAAAGAGGAAAGTGAAAAAGTTGGCTTAAAACTCAACATTCAGAAAGCTAATATGGCATCCGGTCCCATCACTTCATGGCAAATAGATGGGGAAACAGTGGAAACAGTGGCTGACTATTTCTCTGAGCTCCAAAATCACTGCAGATGGTGATTGCAGCCATGAAATAAAAAGACACTTACTCCTTGGAAGGAGAGTTATGACCAACCTCGATAGCATATTAAACAGCAGAGACATTACTTTGCCAACAAAGGTCTGTCTAGTCAAGGCTATGGTTGTTCCAGTGGTCATGTATGGATGTGAGAGGTGGACTATAAAGAAAGCTGAGCGCTGAAGAATTGATGCTTTTGAACTGTGGTGTTGGAGAAGACTCTTGAGAGTCCCTTGGACTGCAAGGAGATCCAACGAGTTCATCCTAAAGAAGATCAGTTCACGGTATTTATTGGAAGAACCAGTATTGAAGCTGAAACTGCAGTCCTTGGGCCACCTGATGCGAGGAGCCCCGAGTGTGATTTCCAGGTTAAGAAGATTCCATGGGGAAAAAAACAGCGACTCACTCCAGTAATTTTGCCTTGAAAAAAAAATCTCACAGAGAAGCCTGGCAAACTAGATTCGGTGGGAACCACAATAGTCAGATACAACTTAATAACTAAATCACCGCCAAGGAAAAATAGATTTAAGTCTGCAGTTATTACTTAGTTTTCAGGGGAAAGCGCGCACGCAGTCCCCCACTACCATAAATTACACAGTCGAGTTTCCCCTATTTGAGGAAATCGCAGAGGTCAACACACCCGGACTGCAATGGGTGAGCCTCGCCCTGGGAGAACCACCTTCTTGATCATGGTATCTCCTCTGCCAGGTAAGTATGAGCTGACCTTCCCCCTGCCCCCCGCACAGCCTTAGACCCGTTCACTGTACACACACGCTGACTTTGCCGTTTCCCCGCAATTCTTCCACTATCCTCCGCACCTTCTCCTTTCCCACTCCCCTCAATCCCTCCAAATAACTCTTCTAAAAAAAAGAATACAACAAAATCTCAGGAAAATTTCCGTAACCCAGGAAGTGGCTCGCAGGGAACAGGACCACTTCGCTGCAAGATTTACATAAACCAACCCCATTAGGGACCTCTAAGGCGGCTCCTCTTCTTCAATCCAAGTCCGGCCCCACCCCTGTCGAGATGACCAATGGCGAAACCCCTGTGCCTGGAACTGACCTCATGAATTCATCAAAGTTAGCAATCGACATACTTACAATGATAAAAGAGACCTAGGCCGTCCTTGGTAGGTCAGGCAGTAAAGCGTCAGTTTACAATAAGGGAAACCCGGGTTCGATTCCTGGGTCCTGAAGGTCCCCTGAAGAAATGGCTAACACACTACTCTTGTCTGGAAAAATCCATAGACGGCGGATCCTTGTAGGCTACAATCTATGGGCTTGCAAAAAGTCGAACACGACTGAGCAATATAACCTTCACCGTTTACATGAGACATAGATGGGTTTTCATTTCTTTTTTTTTTATTTAAAATTTTTATTTTTTATTTGGGTATAGCCAGTTAAAATGTTGTGGTAGTTTCAGGTGAATAGCGAAGGGATTCAGCCATACATATACATGGAGATACGGACGGATTTTGCCAGCCTCCTCGAAGTCTGACCCTTCGGGCTGGATTGCACGCCGAGGAGAGAAATTTAGGGATCGTGTGTTTCGATGATGCAAATGTTTTTAAGTAATAAATAAGTTGTAAAAACATGTCAGGAAGCAACAGTTAGAACTGGACATGGAACAACAAACTGGCTCCAAATAGGAAAAGGAGGACATCAAGGCTGTATATTGTCACCCTGCTTATTTAACTTATATGCAGAGTACATCATGAGAAACGCTGGGCTGGAAGAAGCACAAGCTAGAATCAAGATTGCCGGGAGAAATATCAATAACCTCAGACATGCAGATGACACCACCCTTATGGCAGAAAGTGAAGAGGAACTAAAAAGCCTCTTGATGAAAGTGAAAGAGGAGAGTGAAAAAGTTGGCTTAAAGCTCAACATTCAGAAAACTAAGATCATGGCATCTGGTCCCATCACTTCATGGGAAATAGATGGGGAAACAGTGGAAACAGTGTCAGACTTTATTTTTTGGGGCTGCAAAATCACTGCAGATGCTGACTGCAGCCATGAAATTAAAAGACGCTTACTCCTTGGAAGGAAAGTTATGACCAACCTAGATAACATATTAAATAGCAGAGACATTACTTTGCCAACAAAGGTCCGTCTAGTCAAGGCTATGGTTTTTCCAGTGGTCATGTATGGGTGTCAGAGTTGGACCGTGAAGAAGGCTGAGCACCGAAGAATTGATGCTTTTGACCTGTGGTGTTGGAGAAGACTCTTGAGAGTCCCTTGGACTGCAAGGAGATCCAACCAGTCCATCCTAAGGGAGATCAGTCCTGGGTGTTCATTGGAAGGACTGATGTTGAAGCTGACACTCCAGTATTTTGGCCACCTCATGCCAAGAGTTGACTGATTAGAAAAGACTCTGATGCTGGGAGGGATTGGGGGCAGGAGGAGAAGGGAACAACAGAGGATGAGATGGCTAGATGGCATCACCAACTCGATGGACATGAGTTTGAGTAAATTCCGGGAGTGGGTGATGGACAGGGAGGCCTGGCGTGCTGCAATTCATGGGGTCGCAAAAAGTCAGACATGACTGAGAGACTGAACTGAACTGAACTGAAAACAGTGAATAGAAATACAGAGACAAAATAAAAGCATATGTATATTTCATGTGTGTAAACATACGGATTTCGGGTTACATCTCAAAGTACTACTCGGTGGACTTGTTTTCTGTGCAGATTCTTCCTGTTTCATTCTGAGGATATCCCAAGGACCATGCTTTTCCTTTGCTTACCATACAGAATACAAGAAATGAGGACTCTGAAATAGAAACTGATGACTAAAATAAGGGCAAGAAAGATGACGTGAGAGAGTGAGGTTTGCTTGGCGAGTGAGGTTTGTCTATTTGTTTTCTCTTACTGCAGAAGACTGGGTTAGACCTGAGGGCAGAGAAGTGGGAGGCTGGAGAAGACAGCCAACTTGTGTTTTCCGACCAGAGAGCAAGGGGAAATGGAGTAACTTGATCCTTGAGGTGCCTTTGGTTTAAGGGGGAAGGTGACTTCTGGAAAATCTTGGGGCGAACAGCAAAGGAACTCAGCATGCAGTTAACTTCCACGAAGAATCTTGCTTTCTACCTCCCTTCCCCCACCCCGCCCCATTTCTCTCTGTGCAACCATCAGAAATAGATTCTGGCTCTTTTCATGTGAGATAAACTTAAATCCAGGGCTAGTAATACCTTAGAGAATCTCCAGAAAACTGGAGAATGAATTTATACAAACTGGGAGGAAGAAAAAAGGCTGATGAAAGCGAGCACACAAACCAAATGGAAAGGAAACTGGTGCCTTCTGCTCAGTGACAAACCCTCTAACTGCACAGCTGACCCTGTTGGGCCTGGGCACTAGACACCACCCGTGGTTCCATGACTTCTGCGGCACCTGGTTGGTGTTCAACTAAAGATCTTGTGGTGGGGGGATTCTTCTGTTGTAGTGGCCAGAAAGAATTTTCCCAGGGCCTACGCCTGTGTCTCTCACCTCCTATTAAATGCTGGAGTATTTGTTATTTGTAGGGAGTGGCCAGTGCCTGGTAATAAATCCATATCTTAGCCTCTCAGAAAACGAAGTGTGTGATCCTCAGAAGTTGCAGAATATGGGAAATTCCTCATCAAGGGAAAGGGGGGTTCAGATAGTAGTTGATCAAGATATAACAAAGGACAGCCCTGCAGCTAGCCCAGTGAAGAACATTATAAATTCAGTGCCCCATTTGACACAGTGCAACCCTGTGTCAAATAGACCAGGCATGCACAACCCTGTCTTGGAGCATACTAGACGTTTATCCCTGAGTGCAAGCGAGGTTTCAGCCTCTTATATGGGGATGGTTGGTACCTCATCCAGTATTATTTACATTTTGTACACTGAGAATTAAGTAGCTTGAAAGTTCCCATTTCTGGGGATAGAGTAATTGGTCTAAAGCTATGGTAACAAATTCCCACCATAACTGGTTTTAAATATTCTTTATTCACTGAGGTCCACTGTAGGAGTTTCCTATTGCTACTGTTACATGTCACTACATATTTAGTGCCTTAAAACAACACACATTTCTTATCTTATGATTCTGGAGATCAGAAGTTCAAGATGCATCTCCCTGGGCTAAAATCAATGTGACAGCTCGGTTGTGGTGGTTCTTGGAGATGCTAGGGGAGAATCAGTTTGCCTTGTCCAGCCTCTAAAAGATGCCCAGATTCTACTCTCATGGGCCACTTTCATCTTCAAAGCTAGTTACAACTGATCAAGTTATTCTCACAACACATTATTCTGACACCAACTCTCTTTCCTCCCTCTATATGACCTTTGTGATTCCGTGGAGTGCTCATCTCAAGATCTTTAATTTACTCACACTGCAAAGTTTCTTTTGCCATGTCAAGTAACATAATCACAGATTCCAGGGACCCAGGTGTGGACATCTTTGGGGAAGCATTAGCCTGCCACCACAGCCAGTCTCCTCAGTGACCACATTTCTGCTCCCTTCTGAAACTCATCCAGGTGAAAGCAAGTCAGTCCATGGCTTCTTAGCGTCAGCCAGTCAACAGCTGTGCCCTGAGCTCAGGCACTAGAGTCAGAGAGAGAGAGAGAGAAGGAGAAAGTCTATGGGGAGATGAATCTGAGTAGCCAATGCCTAGGAAGTTCCTAGGGACTAGAGCTGAGAGCTGCAAATGCCTTCATGAGAGGAGAAGGCTGGGGAGGGTGTTAGGAACTGAATGTATATCACCACCGCCAGCACCCACCACCACCTAATTCATATGTTGAACCCTAATCCCTGTGGGGCTGTATTTGGAGAAAGCATTTTAAGGAAGATGTTGTTCAGTCATGTCCACCTCTTTGCGACCGATGTGGTCTTCAGCATGCCAGGCTTCCCTGTCCTTTACATCTCCTGGAGATTGCTCAAACTCATGTCCGTTAAGTCGGTGATGCCATCCAACCATCTTGTCTTCTGTTGTCCCTTCTCCTCCTGCCTTCTATCTTTAAGGAAGTAATTAAGGTGGCTCAGAAGGTAAAGCGTCTGCCTATAATGTGGGAATCCGGGTTCGATTCCTGGGTCGGGAGGATCCCCTGGAGAAGGAAATGGCAACCCACTCCAGTACTCTTGCCTGGAAAATCCCATAGCCGGAGGATCCTGGTAGGCTACAGTCCATGGGCTTGCAAAGAGTCGGACAGAACTGAGCGATATAACTTTCACTTGCATAAGCTTAAATGAGGCCATAGCCTTGGGGTCCTGATCTGATAGGATTAGTGTCCTTGTGAGAAAAGAAACCAGAGAGCTTGGGCTCCTGCCCTACCCCAGCTCAACCACAGAGAAGAAGCCCGGAGAGGACCCAGTGAGAAATCTGCTCTAACATTTGCAAGCCAGGAAGAGTGTTTGCATCATAAATTGAATTGACATGACATGAACATGAGTCTTTATCTTGGACAACCAGCCTCCAGAATGTGTGGATACAGACTGATAGTTAAGCTACCCAATCTGTGGTAATTTTGTATGGCTTCCTGAGCTGACTATACAGGAGGTTGCTTAGCCATTGGCCTAAGAATCTTCTCCTACCTGGGCCTTTGTGGGATCTGCCCCAATTTTGTTCATTTCCTGTTATTAGTACTCACAGCCTGCTATCCCTTGTTAAGGCTTACCTGTGACTTTAGAATGAGAATTGATCACCTGGTTTAGGGTTTTATAGTATAAGTTATTCCACGTAACAATAACCTGCACAAAGGAGTTGGTTTTTTGGTTTTTTTTTTTTGTAAACAGTTTTCGCATCTTCCCAAATATCAACCTGGCATGTTTTGAACAGCCAGATTGAGATTTCTGCAGAGTGACCCCATGAGAACATGTGGCCTGCATTTCCTCTTCTCCTGGGAGATTTCTGTGGTTTGGACTCTCCAGAGCCACAGACTAGGGTTTGGGTGCTGGTGAGGAATCTGTGACTAGCTCTAAGGAGACTTAGGCAGAAAAGAAAAAATCCCTAGAATCAGAGCATGGAAGGGGGCTGGAGGGGGATGTGATAAGAGGCTGCTCTTATGGGAGTCAAGGGGGTTGGAGGGTGAAAGAGGTGGTTGGGCATGTGTAACTGTCCACCATGAGGTCAGGAGAAGTTCAAGAGAGAGGAGCTGCTCTTCTGGGACCAGAGACTAGAACCTTCTTTTCCATTCAGGCTCTGGTCATATTCCTCCTTACTCTGCTTCTGTTTTCCCCTCCTCCTACTTTAGAATTGACAAGGAAACATATTATCCCTTAGAGCCTTCAGAAGGTAAGGCAGTTCTGTCGACATTTTGATTTCAGTCTAATGAGAACTTTGTTGGCCTCCAACAAAATTGAAGATAATAAAAGTGTGTTCTTTAAGGTAATAAAAGTGTGTTCTTTTCAGAGGCTAAACTCATGGTCACTTATTACAGCAGACATAGAACATCAGTTCAATGTGTCTGTTACATTCACTTTAGAAGTTATAAGATGGGGGACATAATGAACCCTGTATGGACCTGCAGGTTGTCTACTGACAGGTCAAGCAATATTGGTACTTCTTTGAAGCATTTCATTAAGTGTCTTTTTTCCTTTCTGTTTTTTTCCCCTCAGGGACTCTCACCCTATTTCCTGCACAGTTGTACCCAACGTGGTTCTCATTTACAGCAAATTGGAAAACATTGGTGATGACACAGGTTGATTTCATTTGTTTTAGAATGGATTCTAACCTGTAGAGGGAAATAATATAATTTATGAGAAGTTAAATATTGTAGAATACTCCATCTTAAAGATACACTTTTTTGCAACTTTTTTTTAAAATTAGGGTGAAGCACTACCTTTCAAAGGGTGAAACACAAAATAGCTTTTAGGAATTTTCCCCAAAAGTAATTTGTGATTTGATCCTGACCAGGTCTGAAATTTACATGATTCATATGCTGTTGTTTTTATGAAATTTTTGTCCACAAAATGAAGTTTTTTAAAAGTGTTACTTGAGTCCTCCATTAATTACTGATTATATTGTCAATTCCTAGAAGTCCCAGCAACACTGGGCTGAAGGAAAAATTTCTGGGATGCTTGAATCACCACATAAGAAAAGATACTCCATTTTACTACTTTATCTTAAAATAATAGTTCATAGCTTGGCTGACTTTTCACCAATTCTGCTGATTCTGCCAGTGAGTTCCTCTATAGTGACAGCCAGAGGTGCTGATGGGAAATATGTAATTAGCTAAGTGTAAAAAGCAGAAGTTAAAAAAAAAAAAAAAAGCAGAAGTTGAGGTCATTCCATCTACTTCAAAAAGGGGGCATGTCACTCTACCTCAGGGCTGAGTCTCTTGAAGGATCACTTTGTAATTGGTGGTAGTGGTGGTGAGTTTTTTTGTTCATGTTGTTGCTTGTTTTATTTTTCAACTGTTACTAGGAATTAACTGTGGAATGAGTGCTTGATTTTAATTCTGGAAGGCAAAAGAATGTAATTAAGGACATTTTCCAAGGAATGTTTGAAGATCTTCATGTTAATTTGTGGTTCAACAAATCTACTTTTTAATTAAAGATATTTAATTAAAAGAGAACAAACTTATATATGGGTTCAAATCAGTGTTATAGAACAATAGGTCTTAAACTTTGATCTACAGCTTACCCACATCAGAAACATATGGTTGTGCTTATGTGAAAAATTCAGACTCTAGGACTCAACACCCACTAAATATCTGGGAAATGGAAGCCAGGAAATAGCTTCTTTAATCACAGCAGCTCATTCTAAGATTCTCTAAATTTAAGAACCACTTTTTAATATTTTTAATAGGAGATTCTTATAAAAAGGCAAGACAGTAAATCATTCTTTTAAAGTTAGACTTTAAGTGTTAGTGAGGTGAGCTCTTGGTGACAGTTTGTCTTCCCTATTCTTCCCCACTCAGCCCTGGGACTGGTGCTGAAATTAGAAATAAAGTAGGGGAAGAACAACTTATTTCTTTACATATATATTTTGCTTTAATGGCCATCAAAAAGGCTATTTCATTTCCTCTCACCAACCCTGTCCACCAGTTATGTTAGTCTTAAACATACCCTTAGAGCAAAGTATATGAGTAAATATCCTACAATTGTTCATATATACACACTATCTAAAGCACTATGAAGACACAGACAAGGCTTTAACACAGCTGGCGGCTGCTTACGTATCACTTTAAAATGATCACTGGTTTGCTTTACACAAGACTTTCAATAGGCTTGCTGCGGCCTTTAGTTCCCAAATCTCAAAGTGAGGTTAGTATGACCAAATAGCAAAGCATATTTAAGAGTGAGGTCAGTACACTTTTTGGAGACCTTAATAGATATAGGAGGAGAAGGGGATGACAGAGGATGAAATGTTTGGATAGCATCACCGACTCAATGGACATGAGTTTGAGCAAGCTCCAGGAGATGGTGAAGGACAGGGAAGCCTGGCGTGCTGCAGTCCATGGGGTCACAAAGAGTCAGACACGACTGAGCGAGTGAACAACAATACAAACAGAAGGTCTAGGCTAAACAGGAGATGACATCTGGGAGTCACCACTCACCCCACATGGATTCAAAGAACTCAGGTGCTACAGTGTAGACTGACGCCCAGCCTGACGGTGACCCAGCTGTGCCGACCCCAAGTCAGGCAGTCAGGCCCCCCTGCCCACACTGTCCTGCAGGGCTCCGCTGCTCAGGCCTGTGCTTTCAGATCTGCCCAGGAGCTCCAATGTGGGGACCACACGCTCCAGTGTGGGGAAGCAGGTCCTGTTTCCCCTGAGCTGACCCTCTGAGGACAGATGATGAGGCAACAGATGTCTGTCGCTGGCTCCCACGCCCCAGGGTGCTCAGAAGCAGCGTCACAAGGTCCTCTGTTCACTAGGCATGTTTTCCTTAGTGCTAAGCCACGGGGACCCTGGCTGGTTATTCCTCAACTGCAGGAAAGGCCCTCTGCCTTTCGCCCTGCTCACGAGGCCACATGTCTGACTCCTTCCAGACCCTCCAGTAGGTGTGGAGGAGGGCCCAGATCTTGTGGTGCAGGCCCATCCTTCCTGCTGTTTTAAGGACCTCTGGTGGCTTCGCTGCTTGCATGTCTCCTGGAAGGCAAGGGTCACAGGACTGGAGTGCATGGCAGGGCCCTTAGGGGTTTCACCTGGAGACCAAGGTAACACAGTGGAAGTCAGAGTCCTTCATCAGGTCCTGCTGCTGGCTCACTGAGGCTGAGAGGGCTGAGTGGTGACAGAAGCCAGGATCGCGGTGGGAGCCTGTCAGGAGGATGAGCTGAAGGGAGGCGCTGAGGTCTGGGGAGCAGCTGGTGCCACCAGGTCAGAGTGAAAGCTTCCCACACCACCTGTGGTCAAGTCTCTGCTCAAAGCCACTGCACACCAGGTGGCCAGACCCTACGGCTCCCTCTTCAGGGGCCAGCTCACTCTCCAGTTCACTTGGGAGCAAGAGGATGGCTTCTGTCATTCCCGAGGGGGACGAGTGCTTAGTATGAAACATGCGCATAGAGACATGATCTCCTGCAGGAAGTAGAGGATGTTCTCTAGACTGAGAATAGTGTAGAAGTTTGAGTTGGTGGGTCTGGTCAGCTCTGTTCTCTCCACCTTCTCTCTTTGCTTCTCTAATTGGTGAATGGTGTGGTCAGGGAGGAAAGGGGCTTGGGAGTGCCCTCCCACCCCTGGAAATGTGACTGAACTGAGCCTGAAGCCTCTGGTTTTCTTCTCAGAACTCTGTTCTCATTGCAGAGCTGCGGTGTGGACTCCAGGCCCGGACTGTAGAAGTAAAAGGTGGAGCCTGTCTGGGGAAATGAGGGCAGGCAAGTCACAGATTTGGGTAGCAGAGGCTCTCTGCTCATTCTGTATCTCCAAACATCTTGCCCACCCAGCAGAAGACCACGAGGACCTCAACTCCTGAACGTAAAGCCTTGTGGGCCCTGTCTCTCCTCCGTGTGGGTTCTTTGTGTGCATTTCGCATGCCACGGGTGAGTTGTTCAGGAGGCTTTATTCCCTAAATAGCTGTTGCTGCTGTGGTGTGGGCAGGACGAGGGCGTGGGGAAGGCCGACCCCCCAGTGTCAGCAGCCTGGGGGAGAGTGTGGGCAGCGAGGCCACCTCGGTCAGTGGCTGGGGGAGGCCCTACAGACCTGGTCCGACCACTTGCCAATCACAGGACCAGGGCACAGAAGTCAGCAGGCAGTACATGAGTAGATTTAGGATGGATGAGAAGTCAGGATTCTGGGGACCAGACCTGGTTAGATCTGCAGTGAGGAGAGTTACTCTCTGAGCTCAGATACAGCTACAAAGGGAGGGGAATGGTCCTTGCCCCTGCCTTGCTGACTGTAAAAAGCCAGGAGAGGAAAGCCTACCACAGTGTTTTGAAATCTGCAAAGTTCTTCCTAAGGGCAACCTTCAGATTCTCGCTAAATAGACCAGAAATAGGAGACCCTGGGCCTCTCCTACTGCTTCCGTGGGCCTGAGGAGCTGAGCCTGTGTTCCAATTGCTCCTGCAGGTGGCTGTTAATGCAGATGGACTCCTCTAGACGCTGGTGCAGATTCCAGATTTCACCAAGATGTTCCTCTAGCAGGTCAGCCCGTGCAGCCACCCAGTAGGACAAGAGGAGGTGGGGATGGAGCACCCTGGTCACTCGTGGGGCCCACATTGGGGGTGGGGCTTGGCCAGCAAAATTCCAAAGATCACCGTCCTCTCTCACACAGACATCCAGAAGTTTAGGTGAGCTTGCTTGAAGAGTAAACTGGCTTCAAACACAGGACAGGTGATGCTAAGCAAGCCCCAGTGGCCTCCTCCCATACAGGGTATGTGTAAGGGAGTTGTAATACATGGCCAGTTACCTGGGCAACTGGTAGGTGTAAGGGGTTTCCCATTGTCTAGAAAAATAACTGAAGGCTGTGGATCTCGGTCTAGACCCTAGACAGGTGTGAACTTTTCCTGAGTTGAATTGAAGGTACTAGGAAGGAACTCAATTTACCTTAATTCCTGTCCTTGCTCTGACCCTTGACTGAACATTCCTTTGCAAGGAACAATGCTCTTCCTCCACCCTTAGAGAGAAGGCCTAAAGTAAATGTGGGTATCTCATGGACTTCCCTGGTGGCCCCGTGATTAAGAATATGCCTGCCAATGGAGGGGACATGAGTTTGATACCTGGACCAGGAAGATTCCACATGCTGCAGGGCAACAAAGCCCATGCGTTCACCACAGCTAGTGAAGCTCATATGCTTTAGAGTCCTGGCTCCATAACAAAAGAAGACACCACAATGAGAAGCCTGTGCACCATAACTAGAGAGTAACCTCCACTTGCTGCAACTAGAGCAAAGTCCTGCATAGCAATGAAGACCCAGCACAGCCTAAAACAATAAATAAATAAATAAATTTTAAAACGTTAGTACCTCATGTCAACTCATCCTGTGTGGTTAATGATTGGTACTCAACAATTCCCTGAAATCACTTTTATTATGGAAGGAAGAAAGCTCCCTCAACTTTTCCAAAGAGATCTGTGATGTGGTCTTTGGGAGCAAAAATGATTGTACTGATGTCTGCTGTTTAATGTTTCAACTAACCATCCCTTGCCTCATCAAGGCCATTGCCTTTGGTTGCTAAAGTTTTGAATATTTGCCATCTCCAGTCCTTTCAGCAGGTAATCCAGGTGAATTTGCTTTTCCAAAGGAGATTGGCTGATTCTATGTCCTGTTATTTGCAAACAGACCTTAAAATGCCTTTTCTTAGCTCTTCTTCCTCCAACCTTGATTTGGAACTGCCAGTTCAATCTCAGTCACAATTATCTACTCCTCCATAAATGGCTGCACCTGTGTTTGCATAAAAACATCTCTAGTATGACATTATCTTTGTCTGTATGACATGAAGTAGGAATCTGACAGCTGATTAGAGAGTTGGAAAAAAACACTCCAAAGAAAAGAACAAAAGATGCAGGAAAGAGCAGTGGGTGGGGTGCTGATGACAGACTCCATCAAATGCCTCATTTTACCTGAGGACAGCCTTTTTCTGAGAATCCCAGTTGTCTTCTGTTGGAACTGGGCTGCATCCCAGCATTCACCTGTGTGGCTGCGCCTCTCCACCAGGTGGAGACCAGGGAGCTAGGAGTTAGAAGGAGAGTTTGAATTGGGTTGGTACACAGGGCACGTTTATGGGGTTAGAATCTGTGTAGAAACAGCCCCACTTTCTGTTATAACTCTTGATGATGGAAGATGTTCTGTGAATGTTGGCACCTGGCATTCTGGAAGCGTCTGAGAGTGGGCTGCGAGGGGACCAGGGTGCAGGGACCGAGAAGGATGTGATGAGAGCACAGAGGTAGTCACTGACTCGCTCACACCCCTGCTCCGCCCCGAGGCCCAGGGTGGGGAGGATGAGGGGTGCACTTGGAAGGACTTGGCACTGCTAGGGCCCTTCCTTTGCCTCACTCTGTGAGCAGGGTCTAGAGGAGAAATGGAGGAGGATGCCCTGGTAGAAAAGAGGTGGATACTAAATGAGGCTTCATTTCACAGGCTGACCCACTCAGCTTTGTGTTTACCTGTGGGTTTGGAGTGAAGCTGGCACATGGAGGAGCCTGAGGATAGGTCTCTAGTTATGCTCACTTCCTGAGGTCTCATCATGTACCACTGGCCACTGCTGCCCAGTTCTGTCCTGGAAGAGAGTGGGGCTGGGCAGGGTTGGGCACCATGCTACAAAGGAGACATATTCCCTTTAGAAGCCACCTTTACAAGGGACATGTTTTACTTAAGCTGAGTCATGCCTCTTCCTGCTAGGATTTCAAGGTCTTCATTCTCGGCCATTTGTTTAATGTTGGGGCTTTTTCCTTCATGAGAACCTCCCTGGAATTTTTGTCTGAAATGCAGTTTCTCGAGTCTTATCCGCAAGTTTACAAGAAGCCCTGTAGTGTCTCTGGTGTAGATTTCCTATACTGTGCAGCCAGCACCCAGGGATTGGGACCTGTCTCCTGTGTGATATCACAGTTAATCATCAAGGTTAGTACTACTTTCTCTATTTTACATGATACATTCTTCTCCATTATACATGAGATCCATATGCTCAAAGAGGGGAATGAAATCACCATGCAAAGCAGACTTGGTATTTTGGTGGAGTTGGAAATTGCATCTTGGACTTCTGTCACCAGGGCTGTGCTTTCATTGCTTTCACATAGACACAGGGTAGGATCGGTGGAAATCGGGTAGGGAGCAGAGGACATCAGTAAGAGTTAGTGATTCCTGGTAACTAGTATGGATCTGCTTGACAAGTATTTACTGAATATTCCATGTGGCAGTCTTTGAAGAGACTTTGGGTGGAGGGTGACTGAGGCTGAGAGAAGGCCTGGCTCTCAGGAACATGGCCTCTAGCACAGGAGCCAGATGTTTTACAGAGAAGCACATCTAATTTTAAAATACAGACTGTGACGTATTCAACAATCATGCATTCCTTGGTCCCACTGTGTCCACCACGTTGGTAAAAACAGTTTAAATATGGGCCTACTGGAAGGAGATTGGGCTTCTCTGGTGATTCAGATGGTAAAGAATCTGCCTGCGATGAAGGAGACCTGAGTTCAATTCCTGGGTCAGGTTTTTACCCCTGGAGAAAGAAGTGCCAATTATAAATACAGGACTATTGAAAAGACATGAAATTCTTTTGGGGAAATGTCCGTCAGGTATTTTATTTTAGGAAGCAAAATAAGAAGTATGTTTGATCAAATGTCCCCTGAAATTTAGCCATGGTTCCTGGTGCTTTTGGATACAAAAACTTGTGGTCAAGGTTTGTGTGGCAGCTATGCTGCATAAGGGTGTGGGAATTTAGGCAAAATCTCCACATCTCTCTGGGCCTCAGTTTCCCCATCCGTAAGAGAAGGTTATTCCAATTCTCCAAATTCCTTTCCTGCTGAGTTTTTTCTGAGTGCATAAGAGACTGAGATGCATGTTAAACATGCACTGGGATCTGCAGCCAAGACCTGATCTTGGTTCCTTCTCTGTGTGTCTACTATAGGAGCCTCAGCTGGGCCCACACACTGGAAACACAGTGAGAAGAGAGGGGATGGAAGAAAGGAAATCAGCAGGTTCGGAGGATGAGAAAACCCAAAGAGAAGCAAGGTAATAGTCGAGGAGCTGTTTGCCAAGGGAGGTGAGGATAAGGACAAGTTGAGCTTGGAAAGTTCAATAGGAAGTGAGGAATGCACAGCATCATCTAAGTTCTCAAGGGGCAACCTGAGCTGAGCGGGAAGGACCAGGAGAGTAACTTAGTCCAGAGTGAACTTGTGCACCTGCCGAGGAGATCCACACGATGGATCTAGTTGGCTTATACTGCTAGGAGCACCAATTCCAGGAGGAGGATGAGGTCTATACTGCTGGGAGCACCTATTCCAGGAGGAGGATGAGGTCTATACTGCTGGGAGCACCAGTTCCAGGAGGAGGATGATGAGACCCTGCGGCTCTGCCCTAGACCCCCAGCCTGAAACGTGGAAGCGCCCACATGTGGATGTCCTCCAAGTAAGTGTGCAATAAGGTGAATAAATGGTGTTTGGGGAAAATTACAGATCTTCATTCTTATCAGGGGCCAGAATAATGGGACTTATTTCTGAAGCAGAGATGGTAATAATATTTTTCTGCATGTACAATTTTGAGGCTTTACACACATCATCTCTTAACTATATGTTGAGTACTTAATTTGCAGACAAGAAAGAGTATGTATACTGTTCCATTGTATAAATTTGTTAAAAAGGCAAATTCGTCTAAACTGGCAATGGTTGCTTGGGGCTAAGAGTTGAGAGAGTGATGCACTGCAAAGGGGAACAAGGAAAGTTGTGACCAATGGAAACACCCTGCATCTTCATTCTGGCTGTGGTTTCCATAGTGTATACATCTATCAAAATGCATTTAGTTGTATATTTTTAAATGGTGCAGTCAAGAGGACTCATATAAAAATCTACCACATTTCTCCATACCAGCAGTATTAGGAAATGAAATTCAGTAAAACATAATAGAGAGAAACATCCATGATCATTTAATGCTTAAGAATACAGATACTGACAACTCCTGAAATCTATTGCTAAGAGAAGAAGACCTGAATAAACAGAAATATACATTATATTCATAGATTGGAAGACAATATTTTTAGAAAGGCAAATCCTTGTTCTTCTGAATAGTATTGTAGCTTGCATTTGGGGCGAGGTATAGTTTTGCAGGCGAATTATAACATGTAAGTGGAAATCAAAGTATCTCAATTAGCCAAGACGGAGAAATAAGTTGGAGAATTTACTCTAAGATTTCAAAACTCAGGTTAAAACTACAGTAAGTAAGAGACTATACTGGTGTAAGTAAACAGAACACAAATAAATGAAAGAGGAAAGATAGAAAAGTTACCCACAGCCATATTCGGTTTTTTAATAAAGTCACCAATATGCATCACGGGGTAATGATAGACTTTTCTGAAAAATATCTGTTGTGATAAACAGTATCAAGTGAGAAATTATTAATACATTGGGGAAGTTTTCAGTAGAAATGCAGTATAGGTGAAGGAAACAGCTAGTTGAAAGAATCTGACACAAGAGTGAACTGGAAAATGTGGTCTGGGGTTTTGGAGTAGAAGGGACGCTACCCGGGTGTGGCTCCAGCACTTACAGCAAGAGGGTCTTGGCCCGTTAGAGACCCTCTCTGTGCCTCAGTTTCTTGAACTGCAAAGCAGCAGAGAGTTATGTTTTTGGCACCAGTCAATTTTGAACACGAGAAGTACCATAAATGAAATAATCATCCCCTCGAATCATGAGGGAGGTCAATGAAATCAGTGGGTAAAATTAAGTGCAAACCTGAGTGCCTTTAACAAATAGATTCCAGGTCCCGCCTCAGCTCGCTGAACCACAGTTGCTTCAGGAGAGGACTGGGCACTTGTCTGGGTGCTAACTCAGATTAGTGATTCTTACAATGATCAGCTTAGGGACAGAACACAGTGAGCTGTATGACTTTTACCCAAACACAGAAGTAGGACAGAGCAGAAGCACAGGGGTGTTTCCAATCCAGTGACTAAAGCAGAGGACTGTTGGAAGACTCTAGAGTTGAAGGACTAGGCCCATCTGACCCCATTTTACTCTTGTCCAGTTTACAGCAGAGACACAAGTCCTTGGGGACACATGCCTGTGGCAGCTGACCATCCACCTTGAGGAAAGTGAGAGGCCGAATTTTTAACTCAGTCTGGTTTTGAGTGAAAGCTAAATTCACCCTTGTTTGCTCATTGGTGGGACCAATCCTCTCCAAGCCACCACTTTCTAAAAAATAAATTGCATTGCTATAAATGCAAACTTCAACAAAGACGTTTGTTAGAAAATTTTATAAATACCCAAGCCACCTAACAAGAAACCAAAAAGTTAGCAAGAGCATTCAATTTCGGGAGAGTTCGTCCCAGTAGAGCACAGTCACTGAGAGAAAAGTTTCTTGAGTTGAAGGGAAGTGATCCCTTTCTGTCCTTGGACATCCTGCTAACTTCAGTGGGCTGGGAAAGCAGCTGCCCATTCTAATAGATGGGATTCTCAGGTGGGGCTAGTGGTAAAAAACCCACATGTTAATGTAGGACATGCAAGAGACATGGTTTTTTCTTTTTCTTTTTATTGTCAAATCGAAGGTCAAGTTTAAATTTAATGAGTTCAGTATTAACTATACACATACGAGTAAGTGCTAAGACTTAAAATCTTCCGATTCAGTTGTGTGTGACTCCAGACAGGATCCAGAGAGGAGTTCTAAAAATCTCTTCTCTGGGTTTTATGGAGACTTTCTTTACCCTCTTGTGTTAGCCTCTTAAGGCACTGCGTCAGCCTTAAAAGGGCAATGGAAAGGGTGAAGGAGACACGGTATTGATCCCTGGTCAGGAAGATTCCCTGGAGGAAGAAATGGCAAGCCACTCCAGTGTTCTTGCCTGGGAAATTCCATGAGCAGAGGAGGCTGGAGGGCTACAGTCCATGGGATCACAAAGAGTCGGACACGCCTGAAGCAACTTAGCACACACACGTTCTGACAGACGGGCTGCTCTTGCCTCCAGACGGTGTCTGGTGTCCTGAAACACGTCAGCGCTCAGGGAGCCTTTAGAAGGGCCCAGCCCTCACTTCTGCTATTGCTCAGTGCATAGAAATGGTTCAGTTGACAAAAAGTAGCGCTCTAGGAATAAAGTCAGGTCACAGAGAAACAGAGGAGTATGAAATGGGATAAAGGCAGGATAAACACAATAGAAATCTCCTACCTACAAAATGCAAAGCAATAGCTTACTTGCCTTGATAAAATGTTTTTTTTTTAAATTTTAAATTTGGTTGAATAAATTTTTTAATGTCCTTCTTCTACAATGATGTTACCTTCAATGATTACGATAAAAGAATGTATCATAATATGTGAGAAATGCCTGGCACGTTATCAGTCAATGAACTGTACCTGTTATACACTTCTGCTAGCATGGCAAAATTCATCCCCATTTGACCTCAAGTCAGATACCCTCTGTGAGCTTTTTTGGTTTCATCCTATTTATAATGAAGAAATTTGACACATTTTTCTTTCTCCCACAGAATGTCACGCCCCACAGCAATCGGAAAATAGATTCCCTTCAAGCCTTTGCTGTATCTCACACACCAATTATCATTAAGCATTTTAGTTGGAGGATTGTGTGCGGGTGTGGGGAAGATAAGCTTTCATAAATAGTTGTTCCAGTTTTGTATCTTTTACCTTAACATGAACAAATACTCAGTGGCCTGTTGTCACACACATTTCACCCTCCATCCAGGTTAGACCAACAGCTAACCTGAAGAGATGGATGCTATAAGGGTTCCCCAAGTCTCAGACTCACAGGTCCAGGTAGGAAGAGATGCTAGGGGAATGAGGAGTTGGTTCACACCATCACTATCCCAGGGCTGCCTGTCTCTCTTTCCTCAAACTCAGCTTCTATGTCACTGAACACAATGCTTATGTTCACTTTGGATCATCATGATCCCTCACCTATGACCCTGAACTTAACCATGCTCTGTTTCTGGAATACAACCACAGGTCAATGGCAGGAGGAAAACTCATAGAGATGGGTCAAAGTGTGTGCCACCAACACTGCTCTGGAGCCCTGGTCTGTTCAATATGTGGGTGAACTGAATGAACACAGAACGATAGCACGAGGCTGTCAGATCTTTCCTAAACAGACAGGCACCACCATGTATTCAGTGGCTCAGTGGTAAAGAATCAGCCGGCAATGGAGGAGACACAGGAGATGCGGGATCGATCCCTGAGCCACGAAGATCCTCTGGAAGAGAGCAGAGCAACCCACTCCAGGATTCTTGCAAGGAGAATCCCCATAGAGAGAGGAGCCTGACGGGCTACAGTCCTGGGATCGCAAAGAGTCAGACAAGAATGACGTGATGGCACAAGCACACCATGTTTTCAAGGATATACACATAAACTCTTCTAGTCACTTTGACAGCTTGGAAAGAGCTCTTGTGAGGCTACAGTGAAATACATAAGTGAAAGTATGAAATGCAGTATTTAGTAGCATTAAAAAAAATCAAATAAAACAACCCAGACCCAGAGGAAGAATTCAGAAATTAGGGTTGTCAAATTTCAGTTTATTCTATAGACAACATGCTGCCCAGCAAAGAGAAAAAAATGACATAACAACAGGATGCAGCAAAAGCACTGAGATGGGACCGAAAATATTTTTTAAAATTATTTATTCACTTAGTATTGTACTCTGATTTGTATCCTACAGTTTTTAGGACACAGACTAAACTGGAGAAGACACAGAGAAGAAGTTTATGACATCTACAAGTTTGATGTCCTTCACTTGTGGAAAAGCCTTAAGATCTGTTTATAAAGAAGAGGTTAAAAAAAAAAAAGAAGATGAGGTGATATGGTTTGTCCAGTAGTCTTGAATGCATGTGAGAGTTGGACTAAAAACAAAGCGACTGCCGAAGAATTGATGCTTTTCAAATGTGGTATTGGAGAAGATTCTTGAGAGCCCCTTGGACTACATGGAGATCAAACCAGTCCATCCTAAAGAAAATCAATGCTGAATATTCACTGGAAGGACTGATGCTGAGGCTGAAACTCCAATACTTTCGCCACCTGATGCAAAGAACTGACTCATTGGAAAAGACCCTGATGCTGGAAAGATTGAAGGAAGGAGGAGAAGGGGATGACAGAGGATGAGATGGTTGGATGGCATCACCGACTCTGTGGATGTGAACTTGAGTGAACTCCAGGAGTTGGTGATGGACAGGAAGGCCTGGAGTGCTGCAGTCCATGGGGTTGCAAAGAGTCAGACATGACTGAGCGATGGAAATGAACTGAACTGAACTGAGGTGACTTTATGACAGCCCGACAGGAATTAAGGCCTGCTGGCAAAGTATTTCTCCCATGAATATTTTTATACACAGAAGAATGAACAATGGGAACTCAGCTGAGATAGTTTTTGGAAGGAGATAGGTCAGTGGTATCGGAACGTATGTAGACAACCCAAGAGTGGCTGCTGAGGGATTGGGTGCTATCAGTAGTGATGTTCACAAATGGTCATGGCCTAGGCACCTGGAAGCCAGGGGCCCCCAAGATTCCATGAACCCCTCCCCCTACCAGTTCTGTTATGGCAACTCCAGATGGTTACCTAGCACGCTGGGTCCCCCTCCTTCACAGCTGTCTTAGTCTGAGCCCCACACAGCACCTGTGGCTCTGAGCTCTGGCATCTTCAACTTCTTTTTGTGATTGAGAACCCTCTAGTTGTTCCCAATAGTAAATCAGGAAATCCAGTTTTTGTCATCCCTCAGTGCTGGTTAAACCAATGTGATTTTGCTTGTTTTACTCCCCCATATATTGGATATCTCCTCCCCACCCCTGGCTTCTACCTCTTCTACCACATGTCACCATGGCAGTATGTCTTCCCTCTTTATCGGATCTGAGGGCAGAATGTACCCTCATGGAAATCAACCAGGAGCTTCAGTTGCAGCTGGAAAAGTACAAGCAGGACTTCAGAGACCTCACAGAGAAATTCCTCGTATCCCAAGCTACTGCTTACTCCCTGGCCAACCATCTGCAGAAATATAGTAAGTCCTCGGGGTCATGGTCACCAAAGCAATGAATGATCACTGTCTTCCCTCTAAGAAATTGTAAGTCTTCAATATTGGTCTCCTTTTCCCTTAGTCATTTTGAATTCCATTCTGACCACAGTGCAGGAAAGGTAGTAGTGTGGCTCTTTTGCCTTCAGTTCCTGAGGCTGGGGAAACTGAAGCACAAGGAGTGAGGCACTTTTCCAAGTTTTTAGTGATGTGTAGGGGGAGATTCGAGTTAAAATTCCAGACAGTGATTCCTGGTGCCGGCACAGGAGTGCCTGTGTCTCTCAGGCACAAACTAAGCTGTGTTGCCTGGAATCTTTTCTGTTCTGTATCTGATCCTGCATGCCTCTAGGCTAAACCTCTGGGACTAATGAACTCCATCGGTTCGAGGTTCCCTGAGGTCCCATTGGCAAAGCCCTGTGCTATTTGCACTGGGGTAACGTGTGGTTACATACTGTGAGAAGCAGGGGATATGATTTATAGGAGCTTAAGGATGAGTCTGCTTCTCACTGAAACCATGGTCCCTGTGAGGCCATCAAGACAGGGACTCCCTGGTGAGAAGGAATTTGTGTTTTCTGACTGTGCAATTTCTCCTTTCTGAGTCCAAGAAAGCCATGTGACTCTGTGGCAAGAATGAAGGTGTTCCTTGTCAATCAGACAATCTGCACTTTCCCCTCTCTCCCCACTTGAGCTGGTGAAACTTTGGTGATACAGGTTGACCAGGAGTCCGGGAGACCCTGAGTCTATGCTATAAGATCTGTGACCAACATGAGGATGATGGTAAGTGGGGGGAGATCACCAGCCCCAGTAAAAACCCAACAGAGTGTGAGGAGGCCCTTTGCACCCACAGTCAGCTGGCAAATGGAATCATTTTTGCCTGTTCAGTAAGAGGGGCCTGGAGTAAGGAAAGAAGTCATGACCAGGGTACTTGCACAAAAAGGGGATGAGCGGAATCTTGACAACCTGTGTCTGTGTCACTTTTCTACAGTCATTTTCAGTGAAGCGATGAGGGAGTCAATGAAAAATGACTGACACAGAGAGCCGTAAGTGGTAAAGCCTCCTATTTAAGAAAGTGAAATGATGAGCTTTGGGGAAAGGACAAACTAAGTTTTATTTACCCCACTCCTTATGATAGTCACAAAATTCTAGGAAAGACATTGTGAGGCTGGTGAAGAAGAAATGTCTCACCAGGACCCTGGTGTGGAGGTCACCACAGCACAGTGTGAAAGACGTGGACTCTGGGCCAGGCTTCCTGGGCTCACATCCCTGGTGGGAACCTTTCTGTGTCTCTGTTTCCTCCTCTGTCCGTGTGGTGCTGTAATAGGAACTCTTGTTTGAGTTGTAGTGAATACTGAGTAAATCTGACAAAGCTCTGACAACAGTGCCTGGCTCAGTGTGAATACACTTAGTTCATACTTCTACTGTTCCTAATGACACAGGCTTTCTCAGGGTTTGGACCTATCTCTTTCAGGTCCTTATGGTTTCACGTATTCTATTTCACACCAGTGTGTCCAGGTGAGGTTTATACTTGAGACACTTGTTCGTTACTGAGATCCCAGCATGAGGAGACTGGAGAAGGAGTTACATCCACCACTGAGGTGGCCCATGCTCCTCCCTTGAAGGCAGTGACCACAGCAGCAAGGACGGCTTTCCCTGAGGCACTGTCTCTCTTTCCTCAGAGTGTGAAGCATGTAAGGACATTGTTGAATCCGTGTTGGGGGAGAAGCTGCCAGTCGAGGCGCGGAGGCCAGCAGAGAAGCTGGCAGAGAAGCCAACGCTTGACGAAAGGTTGAGGTAAGGAGGGCAGGGATATTCATGGCAGACACATGGCACACTATGATAAAATAGGTGGAGAACACCAGTTGGTGGATTATGGACTCCAGTTGCTATTCAGGAGGTAATTTACTTTGCTTTTAAATGAACTAGTGACTTGAATCTCATCATGAAACTCACTACATTCAAGTGAACCAGTGGCACTTAGCTCACTGACAATGTTGTGCCAATGGTACCTTATTTGCCTTTCAATCACAACTGCCTCCTGACTGACTACATCCTGGAATGCTTTATTGACCCTGTCATTCTTATGTTCTTCCCAATTCACACTAGCTATACGTGTCCACATTCTATATCTGGCTGTGTGTCATTCACTGGACAGTATTTTGTGTTGCCACATTAAAAATACAGAAAATAAAAAAATAAAATAAAATAAAAATACAGGAAATACTTTGTGTATTTTTTAATGAAAATGGGCATGGCTGAGTGAGGAACTGAAGAGACATCTTCATGATGCAGATTTAGGAAGACATTGATGCATGCATGTGCACTCAATAGTGTCTGACTCTTTATGACCCCATGGACTGCAGCCCACCAGGCTCCTCTGTCCATGAAGTTTCCAGGCAAGAATACTGTAATGGGTTTCCATTTCCTTCTCCAGGGAATGTTCCCGACTTAGGGATCAAACCTTCATTTCTTGTGTTTCCTGTATTGTCAGTCAGGTTCTTTACCAGCTGAGCCACCAGGGAAGACATTAGGTTACCTTTACAGAAGGACAAGATGAATGGAATGTCACGGAATCTCACAGGAGTACTGTTTGATACAGAGGAAACATTTTTTTATCTTCTTTCTCTTTGACATAGGCCAGTCATCAGATATGGAGTAGCAAATAGCAACCCACTCCAGTATTCTTGCCAGGATAAGCCAATGGGCAGAAGAAACTGGTGCATTATACTCCATTAGATCGCAAGAGTCGGACACGACTGAGTGACAGAGCCAGTCATCAGATATGTGCCAGAATTCTATTTCGAGGTCTCCTTGGGGATGTTCTCACAGAAATCCCTAACCGTCTTTCATCTAACTCTTTGCCTTTCACATTTGTGTCTTCTCTTCCACCTAGGACGTGTGACATCCTCATTCGAAGTCAGGCACGAGAGCTGACCCAGTTACGGCAGACACTACAGGATGGGAAAGATGACTCTGTCCTGCTCAAGCAGCACCTCAAGGACCTCCTCACCCACGGTGACCTGGACAACCACCAGGGGCAGGGCTTCCGAGAGAGCCTGTCTGAGGGATACCGCCTGGCAGAGCGCCTTGCCTGCAAGCTCAGCCCAGGTGAGGGGGCCACAGACCCTGAGAGCACTGATCCTCCCCTAGGTCCCCAGGTGATAAGATGAACACCTCCACTAGGAATGTTTATCAGCTTTCCTGTTTTGTGTCCTATTTGGGGCTATGTAGGAGCAGGATTGTCTTAGGAAGAGGACAGAGGAGAAATGCACAGGGTGGAGGCCGTTGTATCCCAACGGTCTGCTTCCTCCCTGATGGACCATGGCCACTGGGGAAGGAGGCAACATCCAGCCAGTATTGAAGCACAGAAAGGAGGAGGTGACAGGCAGCTTGTTAGAGTGAATAGAGCCCTAGACGAAGCTTGGAAGTTCCCAGGTTCCATGCTGAGTGTTTTGTTTATAACTGTGTGAGAATGATTGCTTTTCCTTATGTTAGTAACTGTTCTCATCTGTAAAATGGATTGAATAATCTGTTGATGGTAGCTATAGTGATGAAATTTGGGAATATTTACAAATACACTGCAGAAAAGAGAAAGCCCTTCACTTTGTGGTGTTGGATAAGGTACTTGATAGAGTTGGACTTGGTGTTGGGAAAATGGTTTAAACTGGAGCACTCACTTTCCATAGGGAGTTTCCCAGATAACACACAAAGGCTACCTTGAAGAGCCAGGATGTTCCCAGATGGAGGGATGTGAGACATGGTTATTCTCCTTAGAGAAAGAAGGGCATCTTGTGAGGCATGAAAAGCTTTATGGAGCCTGTGTCTTTGGCAGAATTTGTGGCAGGATGGATGATACATTTGTAGAAGTGGAGATGGGAGGTGGACAATGTGAGGTGATATAAGGAAGAAAAGGCAATTTAAATGTTTGCCCAATTTCAAGCAGGTGTCCTGAGGATGATCTACCAGTTTAGAAACAGACTGCCTGTTGGGTCAGAAATCCATGCTTGGGCAGTTGTTTAAAGACAGTGCATTAAAACTCCTGTACAGTACTAACTCACACATAGATATTTATGACTCTGTGACCACATGAGTCCCTGTGTCTGTAGTGGGTGAAGTGACTAAAAGCTGACTGGGTATTTCTGATTTTGTTTGAAGAAATTGATGAAGATGAAGATGACGAACAAGCACAAGAAACACCAACCCCCAGGTAACGATTATCTATCAGCTCAGTTCAGTCCCTCAGTCGTGTCCGACTCTTTTGTCACCCCATGGACTGCAGCCCACCAGGCCTCCCTGTCCATCACCAACTCCCGGAGTCTGAAACTCAGGTTTATTGACTGACTCAGTGATGCCATCCAACCATGTCATCCTCTGTCGTCCCCTTCTCCTCCCACCTTCAATCTTTCCCAGCATCAGGGTGTTTTCAAATGAGTTGAATCTCCATATCAGGTGGCCAAAGTATTGGAGTTTCAGCTTCAACATCAGTCCTTCCAGTGAATATTTAGGACTGATTTCCTTTGGCATGGACTGGTTGGATCTCCTTGGAGTCCAAGGGACTCTCAAGAGTCTTCTCCAACACCACAGTTCAAAAGCATCAATTTTTCAGTGCTCAGCTCTCTTTATAGTCCAACTCTCACATCCATACATGACCACTGGAAAAACCATAGCCTTGACTACATGGATCTTTGTTGGCAAAGTAATGTCTCTGCTTTTCAATATGCCATCTAGTTTGGTCATAACTTTTCTTCCAAGGAGTAAGTGTCTTTTAATTGCACGGCGCGGTCACCATGTGCAGGAGATTTTGGAACCCCCCAAAATAAGTCTGACACTGTTTCCTCTGTCTCCCTATCTATTTGCCATGAAGTGACGGGACCAGGTGCCATGGTCTTAGTTTTCTGAATGTTGAGCTTTAGCCTACTTTTTCACTCTCCTCTTTTACTTTCATCAAGAAGCTCTTCAGTTCTTCTTCGCTTTCTGCCATAAGGGTGGTGTTATCTGCATATCTGAGGTTGTTCATATTTCTCCTGGCAATCTTGATTCCAGCTTGTGCTTCATCCAACCCAGCATTTCTCATGATATATTCTGCATGTAAGTTAAATAAGGAGGGTGACAACATACAGCCTTGACGTACACCTTTTCCTGTTTGGAACCAGTCTTTTATTCCATGTCCAGTTCTAACTGTTGCTTCCTGACCTGCATACAGATTTCTCAAGAGGCAGGTCAGGTGGTCTGGTATTCCCATCTCTTTCAAAATTTTCCACAATTTGTGGTGATGCACACAGTCAAACAGAGAAGGCAACGGCACCCCACTCTAGTACTCTTGCCTGGAAAATCGTGTGGATGGAGAAGCCTGGTAGGCTGCGGTCCATGTGGTCGCTAAGAGTCAGACACGACTGAGCAACTTGATTTCCACTTTTCTCCTTCATGCACTGGAGAAGGAAATGGCAACCCACTCCAGTGTTCTTGCCTGGAGAATCCCAGGGATGGGGGAGCCTGGTGGGCTGACATCTATGGGGTCGCACAGAGTCTGACACAACTGAAGTGACTTACACAAAGACTTTGGCATAGTCAATAAAGCATGAGTAGGTTTTTATTTTTTTTTTTTTTTTAAGTCTCTTGCTCTTTCATTGATGCAATGGATGTTGGCAATTTGATCTCTGGTTCCTCTGCCTTTTCTAAAACCAGCTTGAACATCTGGAAGTTCATGGTTCAGGTATTGTTGACACCTTGCTAGGAGAATTTTAAGCATTACTTTACCAGCAATGTGAGATGAGTGCAATTGTGCAGTAGTTTGAACATTCTTTGGCATTGCCTTTCTTTGGGATTGGGATGAAAACTGACCTTTTCCAGTCCTGTGGCCACTGCTGAGTTTTCCAAATCTGCTGGCATATTGAGTGCAGCACCTTCACAGCATTATCTTTTCGGATTTGAAATAGCTCACCTGGAATTCCATCACCTCCACTAGCTTTGTTTGCAGTGATGCTTCCTAATGCCCACTTGACTTCACATTCCAGGATGTCCGGCTCTAGGTGAGTGATCACACCGTCATGGTTATCTGGATCATGAAAATCTTTTTTGTATAGTTCTTCTGTGTATTAATGTCACCTCTTCATATCTTCTGCTCTGTGAGATCCATATCATTTATGTCCTTTATTGAGCCCATCTTTGCATGAAGTATTCCCATGGTATCTCTCATTTTCTTGAGGAGATCTCTAGTCTTTCCCATTCTATTGTTTTCCTCTGTTTCTTTGCACTGATCACTGAGGAAGGCTTTCTTATCTCTCCTTGCTCTTCTTTGGAACTCTGCATTCAAATGGGAATATCTTTCCTTTTCTCCTTTGCTTTTCACTTCTATTCTTTTCACAGCTATTTGTACTGCCTCCTCAGACAGCCATTTTGCCTTTTTGCATTTCTTTTTCTTAGGGATGGTCTTGATCTCTGTCTCCTGTACAATGTCACGAACCTCCATCCATAGTTCATCAGGCACTCTATCAGATCAGTAGGGACTGTTCCTCATCTCCGCTGTTTAGTCATAAGGGATTTGATTTAGGTCGTACCTGAATGGTTTTCTAGTGGTTTTCCCTACTTGTTTCAATTTAAATCTGAATTTGGCAATAAGTAGTTCATGATCTGAGCCACAGTCAGCTCCCTTTTGCTGACTGTATGGAACTTCTCCACCTTTGGCTGCAAAGAATGTAATCAATCTGATTTTGGTGTTGCCCATCTGGTGATGTTCATGTGTAGAGTTTTCTCTTGTGTTGTTGGATGAGGGTGTTTGCTATGACCAGTGCGTTCTCTTGGCAAAACTCTATTAGTCTTAGCCCTGCTTCATTCTGTACTCCAAGGCCAAATTTGCCTGTTACTTTAGGTGTTTCTTGACTTCCTACTTTTGCATTCCAGTCCCCTATAATGAAAAGGACATCTTTCATGGGTGTTAGTTCTCGAACGTCTTGTAGGTCTTCATAGAACTGTTCAACTGCAGCTTCTTCAGCATTACTGGCCAAGGCATAGATTAGGATTCCTGGGATATTGAATGGTTTGCTTTGGAAACGAACAGAGATCATTCTGTCCTTTTTGACATTTTATCCAAGTACTGCATTTTGGGCTCTTCTGTTTACTATGATGGCTACTCCATTTCTTCTAAGGGATTCTTGCCCACAGTAGTAGATATAACAGTCATCTGAGTTAAATTCACCATTTCCAGTCCATATGAGGTCGCTGATTCCTAAAATGTCGATGTTCACTCTTGCCATCTCCTGTTTGACCACTCCCAATTTGCCTTGAAACACGGACCTTACATTCCAGGTTCCTATGCAGTATTGCTCTTTACAGCATCGGAACTTGCTTCCATCATCAGTCACATCCACAACTCGCTGTTGCCTTTGCTTTGGCTTTATCTCTTCATTCTTTCAGGAATTATTTCTCCAGGGCTCGACGCCACATCTTTGCATTGGCAGGAGCCACTCAGCCTCCTGAGCCACCGGGGAAGCCCTTATTCACTTGACTACTTCATCTTAAATTCAACATGGCTTAGGACCTGTGGGGAAGCACTTGGTGTGGAAGTTCATCTGTGCTTCCTGTTCCTGAAAGTACCATCCTGGGATGGTTGAGGCTCCTTCCTCATCAGAGCTTTGTGGCCGGTCTGTTGGGTACCTGCTTGACCCCCTCTCCCCAGACAGACACACTCCACTTCATATAAGAGAGGACAGTTCCTTCTGTTTTGAAGGGGCCTGCTCTTGTACTCTCTGTGACCACTCCCCATGCCTCCTGTCAAAACCAGTCAGCATGGCTTGGGGTCAGATCTTCTTCATTTAATTTTCTGTCATTCCTTTCCCATCTGGCACAGCATGGAGCTGCAGGAGGTTGAAAAGAAGGAAGTGCATGAAGAATCCAAGGATGAATGTGTTTTGATGCCTTCAATACTCCAAGGAAGTTCTGATAAGCACCAGCCTTACAGTGATGACAAATTTAACTTTAATGAACTGGAAGTAGACGTTGATCCGGATGGACCATGTGGTTACTCTCATGCTAAAGAAGATGAAATTCCAACCAATATCTCAGGTAGCCCCCATATTATTTGTCCCCACAAGCTGTGTAGACCAAGGAAGGTCATCTCTGAGGACAGGCTGTATAGACATATCTTAGTCGAAACCAGGGAAAAGGCTCTCTTATGGAACAGAGACATCAGGTGGGTCAGGGAGCTTTCATTCTTTTCTTGGCTCCGGGCTTGCCTCTGTCACCCTGACCCCAGTGTCAGGCATTTGACCCAAATCAGTTTTGACAACTCTCACCCACCTCAGCTGGAAATACACAGGAGGTATCTGTCAGAACTGGTTTGGAGCCAGTGTATTGTTACCTGCAGTGATCTAATTTTTGTAAATGTTCCTGGCCTCTCCAGAAATGATGACAGATTTGCCTCTTTATAATGAGAGGCGATTTCCAGGTTTGGTTTTACTGCTCTCAACCCCAGTCTCCCTTTTCTCGATGTTGGCAGGTCTTAGCTAAGATGTTATCTGACACCAAGACAGACACAACCATACCATAGCCTTGCTTGGATGTTTCCATGAGGCAAGACTAGACTCTGGCACTTCCTCCAGCCTTGAATGGCCATGGTTTCTGTGTAGCACCAAAGATTCTTTTTGAGTTGAGGGTTAGTACAATTCACTGGGCTATCCTGGTGGCTCAGATGGTAAAGAATCTGTCCTCAATGCGGGGGACTCAGGTTCAATCTGTGCATCATGCTGATCCTATGGAGAAGAGAATGGCACCCACTCTAGTATTCTTGTGTGGAGAATTCCATGGCCAGAGGAGCCTGGTGGGCTGTAGTCCTTGCGGTCACAAAGAGACAGATATTACTGAGTGGCTAACGCTTTCACAATTCACCCATCACTCTAGTCCCAAGTATAAATTCCTCTAAACCATCAACAACCACATAATCTGATGGGACTAAGCAGTACTACAGAAATAATTCTAGAAAATAACTCAGCTCATGTTCCAGCATCTCTGTGGAAAATACATTTTTAACTGCTTATACAGACTCAGAACAAAGGATGTTGGGAGAGATACCAGCTCAATGCAGCAAATTTCCTCAATGGCTCTGGAAGCAGTCCAGTCTAATTCTCATAAGACTTAAGTGTCCTAGAATAACCTTGCTAAAGAATTATGTTCTTACAATGAGAATATTAAAGTCCTTGTTGTATATGTGATTACTGAGTAGATATGTGTGAGGTCTGATTTTCTTATTATGACCTGCTGTCTCTGAATTTCTTACTAGACAATGAAAATTATCACAAGCAAGTGAGTGGACAAGAGCTCACATTTCCCAGGTAATTTGAAGATCTGTGGGCTGTGAATGTCAGTGGTGACAGCAAGAGACCTCAGATCCAAAGAAAAATAGAAAGTAGCCCATGTAACTCTTTCATCTATTCATTCAACAGCAATTATCTCTTTAACAACGTTGTCTATTTATGTTTCACAAGTTTCTGCATTTCCATTTTTCAATCCTTCAAGTTTAGTAATGTACAGTGAGTTGACCCAGGTGAAAGAACCAAACCTAGGAGTTCCTGTATTCATGTGCTTTCTCCTGAGTGTTAATGTAGGGTGAGATCCTATGGTCTTACACTGGTTTGGCATCAGCATGTTGGCAAATATTGGATTTCAAAGGAAGAAAATAGAACGATATTCATATTACAACAAAACATTGAAAAAATAGTTCTTGAAGGCAGAATAAATAGTCTATAACTCCTTTTTCTCCAACTCTGAAATACTAATTTGGAAGGTATATTTGTGCAAATAAAAAATTCTAAATTGAATGGAATAGAGTCCAAACTAAAATTTTAACTTCTTAACAGCTGTGTTGACTTGGACACAGGACATTCAGATCAACACAATGTGTGCAGACAAGTTTGATCAAGGTCCCAGTCTCTGTGTGTGCTGGGGGTCATGACATTACATGCAGGGAATGTTCCGTCTCCTCCTTCAGCCGCCGGTTCTGTGGCCAGTGCCCTGCGAACCTGCTGTCTCTCTCCCACCCCAGGGCAGCCACACTCCACTCCACCTCAGGAGGAGTTACTTCCCTCCTTAAGGGGGCTGCCCTTTTGCTCTCTGTGACCATTCTCAATGCCTGTCCTCAAAACCAGCCAGATAGCTTGGAGTCGAGTCCTCTTAATCTTCTGTCCTCCCCTCTCCATCTGACACAGCGTGAACATGCAGGATGTGGAAAAGAAGGTGGTGTTCCCGGAATCCCACGATGAATGTGTTTCAGTAGCTTCCACTCCCCAGGAAAGTTCTGCCTGCAACCAGCCTTACAGTGATGGGGAACTTGCATTTGATGAGGAGAATGTGGAGTCTGCCGTGGATGGAGCCTGTGGTTGCTCTCAGGCTAAAGAGGATGAAATTCCAACTGGTCTCACAGGTAGTCTTCATTACCTCTGTTAGTCTACTCCTGGAGAATTAATTCCCTTTGATACATCCTATGCTTACGTCCTTATGCCTGGTTTGAACCAGACTCTATAATTCCATCTAAAATAAGACATTCTATGAATGAACTTTTCTAAGTTCCCTGTCATGGGTGTCCCTGTGGTAAACCACTCTACCCAAGGTGGTCCAGCCAGACTCACGTGTACCTCAGTAGCTGTGGCACAGGAGGTACCGTTCAGGCTACCTAATTTTGAGTGAACCTCTTATCTCACATGAAATGCTTTAATTTTCATTTCTGGGTAATGTCCCTGAGTTCCTACACCTGTCCAGGGCTTTTGGCAGGCTTGTTTATACCTTTGGAGATGTCACTACTTTGGTTCACTTCTATCAACCCATAGGCTCTCTTTTCCTTTGACTTATCTTGTTCGAAGTCTTCTGAAACCAGAAGGTAAGCCACACTGTCATCTTTTGGTATGTTTCTCTGAGCTAAGGCAGGGCCCTGGAACTTCCCAACCTGATGAATGGCCACTGATTGCAGCTTTGAGATTCATTTGACTTGATGGTGTATGGATTCCACTTCCATTTATCTCAGTGTGTAATCACTTATCCCATTAATAAACAACGTTTCAGATGAAAAAATCCTAAGTATTATAGCAGGCTGAGGATGTAGCAAAGTTGTTCCCCAGGAACTGTGGGGGAAAGGATTTATTTAGCTGTTTGCACAGACTCACGACCAGGATACTCTGCCAATGACATATGATATCAAGGAAATTTGCCCAATGGCTCAAGAAGGAAACGCAGTGCCTTCTTATGAGGCTCTTTCTAGGGCCTCCTGGATGATTTCTGTCTCAACAGCCTGTTACCACATTGTGAAGATAGGCACAGCATTGGGCATTTTTGAAAGGCATTTGCCTGATATAACTCTCCTGTTAATTGATTTTCAGAAAAGCAGAATGATCATGATGACCTGAAAGGACCAGAGGTGGTTGCCCCGAGGTAATTTTGAATATCTGTGGGCTCCTTGTACAGTGATGACATCTACAGACCCCGATCCAGGGAAAACTGGAAAGTGCTGAATGTATTGTGTCGGCAGTTTTGCCCACCACTATTATCCTTTTTCATAATGTTCTCTGCTTTCACTGTGGTACTTCTATTGTTTCCCATTTCTTATTTACTTGTCAAGTTTAAAACCCAAATCAGTTGACCCGGGTGAACTAAGTCAGACTGGTGCTTTTGTACTCAACCTTTATGTCAGGTGTGGTTTACAGAGTGAGATGCGTATCTGCTTTCTGTTTGGTGTTAGCTTGCTGGAATGTGTGTCATACTAATGTCAATGCAGTGTAAATGGAAGTGTGAAAGCCAATGTCCTGTGTCCCTGTATGTGAGGCATGCTGCACCATCAGAGAGAATTCAGTCTGTTCATCAGCCTGTTCTTTGGCCAGAGCACTGAGCCCCTACTGTTCTTTCTCTCTTCTGCCCCTGTGAAACCACACTGTGTCTCACACACAAAACAGACTTTTCTCTCTCTAATGGATGAGACCCTTGGCGTGCTTCACCACTCAAACATCCCATCAGAACCAGATAGAACTGTACAGTTTCTGACCAGTCTTGGCTTAATCTTTTGCCCTCCCTCCCCGACCAGGTTCAGCAGACAGATGCCACAGATGGTAGAAGATGGTGTCCCACAGAACTCTCTGGATGACTATTATCTGACTTACTCGGTTCTTCCTAGCCTGTCAGACTCCTTCTGGCCTTACAGGAGCACAGCCGTCTTCTCACTTGAGGACCTGGATGTCTCTTATGCTCGGGATGTAACCAGTGAGTATTTTCTTGTGATAGAACTCCACCTGGATGCCCAGGTAGACTCTGTGTGCTTCGTACTCCTCGCCTCTGGGGTGCTGAGATTTCTCATCCCTGTTGGAAGTTCTGTAGACAGTGATTTGAATCAGACTCTGTGGTAGAGTTTTAAGTACAGACATCAGATGGGTCTGGGAGCTCTGCTGTCTTCTTCATTCAGGTGAAGCCTACGGGTCAGGCCCCAAGTTAGATCACGGACCCAAGGCTGGTGTGACACACTCACTCACTTGTATGTGTGCAGGTGTCCGGAGATGACTGTATTTTCTCCTGACTCCTTTGCGATGTCTCTTCTTGCCCACAAGGCTCCCATTTTCACACCCAAAGTGTCCCTTGAATCTGCGCGCCTTCCCACAGGTGCTCACAGCCGTCAGTATTTGTTGTTCCCCTGGTGTCACTGCTGGCACCCCCAGTGTCTGCTTCTCTAAATTGCTTGTCTTAGCAAACCAATCATCTGGGCCCCAGGATGCAGAGAGCCCTCCCATCACCTTGCGTGTGTGTTTCATGAAGCAAGGCAGAGCCCTGGCATTTTCCCGCCCCATGAATGACTGAAGGGTCTGTGTAACAACTAGGATTCATGTGACTCGAGGTTTTGTTCATTCCACTCATCATTCTGCTAAAGCAGTCAGCGTATGATGAGAAAAGCCTGAGTATTACAGTATTCTGCAAGAATGCTGTGGGCTATTCCCCAGACCATCTGGGGAAGATGAATCTTTAACTTTTACTGAGACTTGGAAGAGAATACTGTGGTGAGGATCCACCAGGGAAGGGAGATCTTGCCTGATGGCTCAGGAAAGTAAACCAAGGAGAGTCTGAGAGACCCAACTTGAGGCATCTGGAATACCCTTCTTAAAGAGCCTATCATCTCACTGCTGATATAAATGTCCCTATGGTAGTATTAGACACTGGATTATTAATTTACACAATGAGATCTGTAAATGTTTCTCAACTTGTCTGAATTTATCCATAGAAAATCTTGCTGATCTTGAGGATGAGGAAAATCAAGACATCATCTGTTCTAGGTAACTATGGAGAAACGTGGGTCTGACATCAGTGGGGACATTTGGTCATCTCACATGCAGGGGAATCAGAAAGTGCTGAACATGCCTATTTCTTCCATTCAGACCACCACAAACTGTCCCTGTAACAAGGTTGTCTGTTTTAACCCTTTATGAATGCCTCTCAATTATAGTGACTTGCAGTCAGTTGAAGCAGGGCTACTGATCAGCCACAGGATTTCTTGTACTCCTCTGTCCTCTCACTTTCGTTAAAACCAGCATGCCATACTTATCTGCCTCTGTCTTTGGTCTTAAGACCTTGGCAGGTATTTCATGGCAAGGAAAGTAACTAGGAAAAAAAAGATTCCTGTCCCATCACAGTATTAGAAAAATTGGTCTTGCAGACACAAGATTTCTAGGAGTCCATTATGCTGCCAGAGCTGGTGTTCATTTGGATGCAGCATGTAAATTTCAACAACATTTATGGTGCTTTTGAAGCTGCCTTTATGTTCGGAGGGCATGTGTGACATGACTATGTGTCCTGGGGTGGCTCCTGTCCTTCCTCCTGAGCTCATTTCTTCTCTGTGCTCAGAGCATCTCATTCTCACTCTCCCTCACTCTCTCTCACTTTCCCTTTGCAAGCACCTTCAGGCCCGAGATTGGGGTTGTGGGTGGGGGGATTATTATGCCTCCCTTTAAGGGGACTCCCCATTTGTTTTTCGCAACATGTCCCTTAACCCTCCCATCAAAACCAACTATGGCTCCAGGTTGAGTAATCCCTCTTGTTTCACCATCTGCTCTCCCAACCGCAGAAAACTCAGTATGGAGCAGCTGGTGATAGAAGAGAATGAAGTCCACCTGGACTCAGTGGATGAATGTTATCTGGCTGCTTCTATTGGCCATCATCTGGAAGGCTCATGTCATCCTTATAGGAGTGTCTCCTTCCCAACAGAGAAGAGAGACATTTTCTTGGCTCTAGATGTAAACGGTGAGTGCTCCCAGACAGGTTCTTAGGCTGGGGTAGATTAGAACTATGTTCTCAGTTTGAACTTTTAAAAGGCATCATGAGCCTTTGCATTCTTCTTGCCCCAGGCTGCCCTCTGTCACCTGAACTCATCTCACCAGCACAGGCCTGTGGTATCAAGTCAGACCAGAGAGGGCAAGTGGAGGGATAAGGGCAGAATCTCAGCTCCCACTGTCTCACCTGCAGGAATTTGTGTAACAGAGCTCTTTTTTATCAAGATAAGAATCCTTATAGTCATGAAATTTTGCTACTAATTGTATTTCTTGAAAATGCAAGCTCTCTGGCTTTACATTCATGATTGCAATCTGCTCCATATTTATAATGCATGTTATATTGTTCCCCAACTCCAGATTCTTACCCCTTTGCTGACTACCTCCCTCTGCAGCATTTAGATACTAGGTCCTGAGCATTAAATCTGTCTATGCCCTGTCATTTCCGTGAAGCCTAATATCTGTCTCTGTTGTTCTATCCTCTAGAAACACCCTTGTGTTTCATCCTTTGTGCAGCAAAAAGGAGTCTTCCATGTGTGGGTTATAGTTTCAATGTTTTATGCAATCTCAGTGGTATAATCTCATGGAAACACCCATAACCTGTATATCTGATGGGGGTATTGACTGAAATTATGAGCCAGGTCCACTTGGGTAGGAGTTCATAAGGTGTGGAAATTAAAACCTAGTATGAAATACTTCTTGGGCTATTTTTTTTTTTTTACTTTTTCTTTAGGAGAAGCATTCTTATTGTTAAGACTTTGATACATAAAATCATCTTGATAAACCAGAAGAAACTCCATATGTATCATCCTTTTTCTGACTTCTTTTAAAATGATATTCGGCATAAAAATGTTGTCCGTCAATCAGTTGGTGCCTTTTCACCTTGGAAGCAGTTTCTTTCTTATTTCTCATTCTTCCCTGAGGAGCAGAGAAGCAAAGGCTTTCTCAGGATCACAGTAGTTCACAAACTACTGTTCCCAGAAAGGGAACACACAGTTATTGTGCACCTGCTGTCCGCCATGCTCTTCCTAATCGAGCTCCTAGTGCACTATAACCCCTTCAGCCCTCCCAGGCACCCTCTCAGGTAGCTGTGGTGTCCCATGGTGGAGCCGAGGGCACTGAGGATCAGCAGGTCCCTTCCCTGGGCCCAGACTCCTGGCCACTGGCAGGTGGGACACTGACCTCTCCTGGGCCCGACTGCCTGGCTCAGGCTCTGTCCTCTCTTCTCAGCAGTCGGACCATCAGTGACTCAGAGAGGATGTTGCTCACGTTTTTCTCTTTGCCCTATCCAAATGATTTGTAACTATCTTAATCTTCAACAGAAAGTTGCCAGAGGGCTGCAGACAAGCCCTGTGGTCCCTCACTCAGACTGCCAGCTCCCAGTCCCTCTGTGCACTGTGTCCCAAGGGCAGAGCCAGCGGCTCCCCGGCCCCTCCAGGTGGAGACACAGCTCCACGGGGTTCTCTCTGGGATCAGCCAGGGTGAGAGTCCACCCCGCTCCCCACTCCTGCCCCCAGGTCACCTGCTTTCATGACGGGTCCAGGTGGACCTTGAATTTGGCTGTGCTGAAGCCATTGTAAACTGTGGAGCTCTATCTCAGAGACACTGACCGCCGGGTGTGGGTTCCCGTGAAGAGGATGAGTGAGGCTCAGACACGTGACTCAGATATGTGTCTGAGATGTTTGTGAGTGTGTGATATGGCCCAGTCCTGGGAGTCCATTGTTCACAATGGGCCAGGAAAGGCCAAATCCCCACAGATGGATTGAGATGAATGAATAGAATATCTAACTATACAGGATCCATCCTGTGTCTGGGTTCACATGATAACCTGAGGACAGTGTGAATAGCTATTATGCAGCCATGTGGATACAAGTAGTCAGGCCTACCCCATCGTCTCTGTACAAGGAGGAACCCTGCAGAAACAACACAGACACTTGATTTTTAAATTACATCTTGATCTTCTATTAGAGGCTCTTCCCCACACTAACAATATTGGGCAGTATTGTTAATGATTTTTTTTTTTTAATTAGTTGGAGGCTAATTACTTCACAACATTGCAGTGGGTTTTGTCATATATTGACATGAATCAGCCATGGAGTTATATGTATTCCCCATCCCGTTATGTTAATGATTGATAAAATGTTTGGTTATTATATATTCTGTCAGTGCAAAGAATATTCAAAGGATAGGCTTAATAAAACCCATTCTCAAGAAAGGAAAATAAAATTAGATGATGAAAGTACACAATGCTAATTAAAAACAATCCTAGACATCGATTCAAATAACATTGGAGAATAAGGGGATACGTAGTTTTGACAGTTCTTTCAAACACCAAATTTCTTGATATACAAGGATTTACCCTTCAGCCCAATGTGAATTATCATAAAATTTGATGAAGTGTCCTAAAACATGATGATTAATGTTTAATGAAGTTTGCCTGGTGGAAATATGAAGGGCACACCAGACTGAGAGAAGTGCTTTAGGGCACTTTATGGACTAGGACAGCAGAAATGGGCATTCTGGGAGGGCTTAGCAAGAAAAAGCTTTCATTGGTCGTACTGAACCCTCTTTTCGTTTCAGGTGACACCTGGGAGGACTCTCACCAGGAACCTGTGAGTTTCCCAGGGTCAGAGGTGCCAACTTCACAGGCACAGCTTCAGAAACACACCCATGTGACTGATTGTCTGCAGTGGCAGCTGGACCAGCATCTTGACTGTGGTGACAGCAAAGCCATTCTTGGTCTTTCTTCCACCAACTGGGGCTTTACCACCAACCCTGATTCTGGAAACCAAGGACCATTCTTTCTAGGTAAGAAAGAAAAGGGGATTAGAATGCTCTGGTCCATGTACTGGTCATCATAAAGCTGTGGGTGGAGGAGGCAGAAGGCCTCTCCCAAGCCCACTGTCGGCCCAGTTGCAACCCATGACACTCTACCAGAGTGAGGTGATCAAGAGCCTGGGACTTAGGACCAGCTCAGCCTCAGGCCCTGGTTCTGCAAACTCCTGCTTGTTTAACTGAGACAACTTATTAATCTTCCTAGGTATTTACCTCTCTTGTGCCTCATCTGAACTGTTGAAAAATTCTATCTCCTTTGCATGATTGTTGGGAATCTTAAACAATATAATGTCCAGGGCATCTGATTCGCTAAAATTTGTTTGATAACCACTATGAATATATATTACCTAAGCATTGTGTCTTTCTGGTGCTTTAACACTTAAAAAATCATTGCACAATGGTTGTTTCCTCTATGGTAGCATAAGCTTTATGGTCTCTGCTTTCTCTAAACCCCATCTTCCCTTGCTTTCTCAGAAAGGTAGCTTGGGCAATATTGTCCTCTCCTTTCAACATCTGTCATCAAGGCAATTTACTCCTGTTGGGTGCTCCCAGGAACAGTGTATTAGCAGCATGCAATAGGAGTGTAAACACTGGTCCTGCAACTCAGTCCCATGTTTGCTTTTCATATCCAGGTTCTTTTCCTCATTTTACCCTCATTTTAAAATAAAGGGCTATCCTCATTCTTGAAGTGCACCCATCAGTCTCAGACACTCCATTTTATTCATTCTCTCCACTCATCTCCATGTCCGTCTCCTAGTTTTCCTCTCCTCTGGATCCACCTCTGTTCAAACTTCCTTAAAAGAGCTTTCAGACCTTCACATCCATTTCATCTGGGATATATTCATCCTTACCCTCCATTGCTCTCCATATCCTCCACTGGAGCCTAGGGCTGCCTGGTGCTCCTCCCTCAGGCTGTGGCTTCATGTGAGGATCCAGGAGAGATGCAGGTCCTCAGGTGGAGCTGAGCTGAGAAGGAGCCCCCTGCTGCAGCACCCAGAGTCTCACGGAAAGTGCTCAGGGAGGGAGGGGTGCAGAGCCTGACAAGAGCCAGTAGGTCTTGTGGTGTTTATTGTCTCTTCTTCCCGCTTGTCTCTCCTTTTCTTTCTTTTTTTTCCCATTTATTTTTATTAGTTGGAGGCTAATTACTTTACAATATTGTAGTGGTTTTTGTCATACATTGACATGAATCAGCCATGGATTTACATGTATTCCTCATATCGATCCCCCCTCCCACCTCCCTCTCCACCCGATTCCTCTGGGTCTTCCCAGTGCACCAGGCCCGAGCACTTGTCTCATGCATCCAGCCTGGGCTGGTGATCTGTTTCACCCTAGATAATATACATGTTTCGATGCTGTTCTCTCAAAACATCCTACGCTCGCCTTCTCCCACAGAGTCCAAAAGTCTGTTCTGTACATCTGTGCCTCTTTTTCTGTTTTGCATATAGGGTTATCGTTACCATCTTTCTAAATTCCATATATATGTGTTAGTATACAGTATTGGTCTTTATCATTCTGGCTTACTTCACTCTGTATAATGGGCTCCAGTTTCATCCATCTCATTAGAACTGATTCAAATGAATTCTTTTTAATGGCTGAGTAATATTCCATGGTGTATATGTACCACAGCTTCTTATCCATTCATATGCTGATGGGCATCTAGGTTGCTTCCATGTCCTGGCTATTATAAACAGTGCTGCAATGAACAATTGGGTGCACATGTCTCTTTCAAATCTGGTTTCCTCGGTGTGTATGCCCAGAAGTGGGATTGCTGGGTCATATGGCAGTTCTAATTCCAGTTTTTGAAGAAATATCCACACTGTTCTCCATAGTGGCTGTACTAGTTTGCATTCCCACCAACAGTGTAAGAGGGTTCCCTTTTCTCCACACCCTCTCCAGCATTTATTGCTTGTAGACTTTTGGATAGCAGCCATCCTGACTGGCATATAATGGTACCTCATTGTGGTTTTGATTTGCATTCCTCTGATAATGAGTGATGTTGAGCATATTTTCATGTGTTTGTTAGCCATCTGTATGTCTTCTTTGGAGAAATGTCTGTTTAGTTCTTTGGCCCATTTTTTGATTGGGTCATTTATTTTTCTGGAATTGAGCTGCAGGAGTTGCTTGTATATTTTTGAGATTAATCCTTTGTCTGTTGCTTCATTTGCTATTATTTTCTCCCAATCTGAGGGCTGTCTTTTCACCTTGCTTATAGTTTCCTTTGTTGTGCAAAAGCTTTTAAGTTTCATTAGGTCCTATTTGTTTAGTTTTGCTTTTATTTCCAATATTCTGGAAGGTGGGTCATAGAGGATCCTGCTGTGATTTATATCAGAGAGTGTTTTGACTATGTTCTCCTCTAGGAGTTTTATAGTTTCTGGTCTTACATTTAGATCTTTAATCCATTTTGAGTTTATTTTTGTGTATGGTGTGAGAAAGTGTTCTAGTTTCATTCTTTTACAAGTGGTTGACCAGTTTTCCCAGCACCACTTGTTAAAGAGCTTGTCTTTTTTCCATTGTATATCCTTGCCTCCTTTGTCAAAGATAAGGTGTCCCTAGGTTCGTGGATTTATCTCTGGGCTTTCTATTCTGTTCCACTGATCTATATTTCTGTCTTTGTGCCAGTACCATACTGTCTTGATGACTGTGGCTTTGTAGTATAGTCTGAAGTCAGGCAGGTTAATTCCTCCAGTTCCATTCTTCTTTCTCAAGATTACTTTGGCTATTCAAGGTTTTGTTGTATTTCCACACAAATTGTGAAATTATTTGTTCTAGTTCTGTGAAAAATACCGTTGGTAGCTTGATAGGGATTGCACTGAATCTATAGATTGCTTTGGGTAGTATAGCCATTTTGACAATATTGATTCTTCCAATCCTTGAACACGGTATATTTCTCCATCTGTTTGTGTCCTCTTTGATTTCTTTCACCAGTGTTTTATAGTTTTCTATGTATAGGTCTTTTGTTTCTTTAGGTAGATATACACCAAAGTATTTTATTCTTTTTGTTGCAGTGGGGAATGGTATTGTTTCCTTAATTTCTCTTTCTGTTTTCTCATTGTTAGTGTATAGGAATGCAAGGGATTTCTGTGTGTTAATTTTATATCCTGCAACTTTACTATATTCGTTGACTAGCTCTAGGGTTTTCTATGTAGAGGATCATGTCATCTGCAAACAGCGAGTGTCTCTCCTCTTGTGCTTGCCCTCCCACATTCTCAGCCAAGACTGAACCCCACTGGCTCAGTCACTCTGTTTCCTGCTCACCTTCCATGGAGACCTGAGCATAAATCCAGGCTTCACAGCAGATTTTGCAGCAAAGGGTAGTCTTAATGCCCTTTACTTTCACACCCCTTCACACTGTGACTCCCACCTGCCCTATCTCCTACTTCCTGTATATCTCCTAATTCCTGTAACCAAAAAGAGCTTCTTTCTCATTTTTCTTATTTTTCTATCTTCTTTTCCAAATTCAACTCATCAGGAAGCCAACAGAATGATCCATTCAATAGCTCAAATCCTTCATTCATTTATTCCATCACAAACACACTCACTTGTGAGTTTTCTTCCATTTTTATCATATTGTCTATGCCTTTTAAAAATTATGTATAAATAAAATATGTAGTATGTTTACATACATATGAAGTATATATTGATGCACACTTAAAAGTTTTCCAATTTAGACTTCCCCACTTCTTTTCTCTCATGATGTTTTCCTTCAACTTTGACTTTGCTTCATCTCTTCCCTCCCAACAGTACAAACTGCATCCTGGAGGAGTTTCTGGCCTTTGTCTTTTCTACCTAGGAATTTTTTGTTGTCATCCATTTTATTTTTCTTGGCTCATTTTTGGCATCCGGAAACACGTTTGCCCTGTGGCACACTTAACAATACTGGGTAGTACAAGGAAGATCAGTAAAAAAGAAAATATAAAAATATCTCCATTGTCTTCACCTACCCCATGGGCTTTCAGATGGCCTTTCTTGTTCCTGGACACTTTTTGTACCTGATGTACCTTTCTGTCTTGGGTGAAGGAATAAGTCTTTGTAAATCATGAATAACAATGGATCCTGTTGGCTGTGGTTTTCTCTTCAGAGCTGGATGCTTTCATCAGAATGAAGAACCCTCCCAAGCTGGAAGGTGAGGGCTCCACAGCAAGCACACAGGAGCATCCAGTCTGTAACAAGATTAAAGGCTTAAGTGTCCTGAAACAGAAGATTCTCAGAAGAAACCTGCTCTTTGGCAAGTGGAGACTAGCATGCAGATTCCCTGGCCTTCAAGCTTAGGGTACAGAGGTAATCCCATGCATTTCTTCCTTATGCTCTTTATCTGTTATGGCTCAATCTCCCACTGAGTTTTCTCTTCCTCATTTGTTCAATCAACAGCTGACACACCTCTGTGTGGTCTTTCCTCTCTTTTCCGTGGGGGCTGCCACCCTGCAGTGCCCTTCCCTCTCACTCTCCTGTTTCCACTCTGACCCGTCCTGTTTCCCCACTGCTACCATCCTCATATTCCCTCTGACCTTTCCTATTAGCCACAAGGAAGCCCAGATCCATGGTCCTCCTCATCAGAAGAGCAGCATTTAAGCTACTGAAAACATTGGCCTTCAATCACACACATTCTTGGTTTCTTCACCTGACTTTCCCCCCTGCCTCCAAGTCCACTGCCTCTTTCGTTCAGGATCTTAAGGGTTAGGGTTAGGGTTAGGGTTAGGGTTAGGGTTTAGGGTTAGGGTTAGGGTTAGGGTCTTAAGGAATCACTCACAAATGAGTTGGCTTCTGGAGAAATGAACCTAGGACAGTCCTTAACCCTCAGCTTTTCCACCTGAATAAGAAATGCCAGAACTGAAGGAAGAAGCCTTGATTACTAAAATAAAAGAAGAACCTGGGACATAGGTGGGAGTGCTGGACTGGCCTGAGTCATGATTCCCCTCAGGCCCTGATGGGCAGAACTTTGCTAATGTGCAGGGGCTTCCAGGAACTCACTGGAGCTGGCATTAGGGGGAGGGCTGTAAATCGCTCCCTAAAGGGACATTGGGGAAAAGGAGATAGAGAAGCCAGGTTTTCAAAATACACAGAGCGTGAGATGGACAGCGCTCAGACCTCTCCAGTTTTACTCACATTATTCCTTCTCAGTAGTAGTCAAAGCCCAGAAAAATGAACTGAGTTGAAGTCTGAGGCCAGGGAATGTAGGACAACATTATACTGAATTAACTTGGGCCACATTTATGAAAAGCCAGGGAGATACACAAGAATACAAGATAATCATTGCTTCTGACCATCCAATTGAGAAGGCCAATTATATATTAGACTAACAGAAAAAGACCAAAAAACCTTTAGGGCCAGTGGAGAGAAGTCCATATTGGACTAGAAGGAGAAAATAAAAAGAGTGATGTGAAATAGTGTAGGTCTAGTGTGTAGTTCTAAATCATGCTATTGTAAAATGAAAACGGGTTGGGTTTTGAGCTAACATGAATGCCTTAACCCAATCCATTGAAATGCTGATTTTAAAGTTCTGAGGATGAGGTTTGGATATCAGTATCTTTCAAAGCTCTGCTAATATGCATCAAGGATCAGAAGGACTGTGGATCTGATAGGATATAAGTAACCAATATGTCAGTGGCCTATGAGTGGCTGCTTCCTTAAAAAGCTGAATATGAACAATTACTTCTTCTCTCAACAGAACTATTTGTACAGCCTGGAGAAGATAAAAGAGAAAAAAGGAGATGTAGATAGTTAAGTTAGATATATAATCTCTCTGTCTGGATTCAAATGTCTCACTATTTTCGTAGTACAAGATACAATAAAAAAAAATATATTACATAGACCACAAAGTATAAAATTGACCCTCCCCTTACCATAAGAATAAAATTTAGTATTTCCTTTTCTAATGTTAAAATGCAACTTGGAACTAGCTATTCACTAAACATGTCTCACAGACTACTAACTCGCTCAGAGCAGCAGATTCAACAAATTTTTTTCGTTGAATATATTCTTTATGCAAAAACCCCATAATGAATATTAGGCCTTATCCTGATATATTTATCCTTTTACATACCCTTCTGTCAGTTCAGTTAAGTTGCTCAGTTGTGTCCAAATCTTTGCGACCCCATGGACTGCAGCACGCCAGGCTTCCCTGTCCATCACCAACTCCCAGAGCTTGCTCACATTCATGTCCATTGAGTCGGTGATGCCTTTCAACCATCTCATCCTCTTTTGTCTCCTCCTCCTGCCTTCAATCTTTCCCAGCATCAGGGACTTTTCTAAGGAGTCAGTTCTTCACATCAGGTGGCCAAAGTATTGCACTTTCAGCTTCAGCATCAGTCCTTCCAATGAATAAATATTCAGGACTGATTTCCTTTAATATGGCCTGGTTGGATCTTCTTGCAGACCTAGGGACCCAAGAGTCTTCTCCAATACCACAGTCCAAAAGCATCTATTCTTTGGCAATCAGCTTTCTTTATGGTCCAATTCTCACATCCATACATGACTACTGGAAAAACTCTAACTTTGACTAGATGGACCTTTGTTGGCAAAGTCACATCTCTGCTTTTTAATATGCTGTCTCAGTTTATCATAACTTTTCTTCCAAGGAGTAAGAGTCTTTTAACTTTATGGCTGCAGTTACCATCTGCAGTGATTTTGGAGCCCAAGATATTAAGTCTGTCTCTGTTTCCATTGTTTCCCCATCTATTTGCCATGACGTGATGGGACCAGATGCCATGATCTTCGTTTTTTTGAATGCATAGTTTTAAGCCACCCTTTTCACTCTTCTCTCACTTTCATCAAGAGGCTCTTTAGTTCCTCTTTGCTTTCTGCTATAAGGGTGGTGTCATCGGCATATCCTAGGTTATTGATATTTTTCCTGGCGATCTTGATACCAGCTGTGCTTCATCCAGCCCAGCATTTCGCATGATGTACTCTGGATTTAGGTTAAATAATCAAGGTGAAAATATAAAGCCTTGACATACTCCTTTCTCAATTTGGAACCAGTCCGTGTTCCTTGTCTGGTTCTAATGATGCTTCTTGAGCTGCATACAGGTTTCTTAGGAGGCAGCTAAGGTGGTCTGGTATTCCCATCCTTTTAAGAATTTTCCAGAGTTTGTTGTGATCTACACAGTCAAAGGCTTTTGCCTTTGTCAAGAAAGCAGAAGTAGGTGTTTTTCTATACACTAGCATAAAATACTAGGAGAGACTCTTTCTTAGAGAAAAGTTTGAGGAAAAGGTGATGAGAATCTAGTATAACTAAACTGAATGCTCTTTCACTTCAGAGTTTGATTTGTGTAGATGTCAAGGATCTTCCTAGAAATGCCTCAAGGTAGATCCAACATGAAATCACCTTCATAGCATTTTGGTGTCCACAGGATGCAAATGGGTTGAGACACAGTTCCACTCCCTGCTCTCTTTTTGCTCATTTTGAGTTTCCCCCCTTTCCATTCATTCCTTAGACTCTTTGGAGCAGAATTTCCCTGGAACGCCTTATTCCTGTCCAGGAGGATGATCAAACAGCCTCTATTAACTGTTGACTCCTCCAGGTTGGAGATTTCCTCTTCTCCTTTCCCTTCCCGCAAATGTGTAGGAAGGGCCTGTGGCCTGGGTTTTCAGTAACAAGTCATGTGGTTTTGGATAGTCCTTAGACCTTGGAAACATAGCTCCTCCCCTGTAAATTATGGAACTGGACTTGGATACCTTCTGAGGTCCCTATTGGTGCTCACATCCAGGACTCTCCGGTAGTCTGCTTCTCCTCCTCAGAGGGCAGGGATGAAGAGGTAGAAGAGGGTTCTTTCTCATGAGGATCCTCTGCTCCCATAGCAGTCTATTTCCAGCTGTGTATGAGGGACGCTCAGCACGTCCATCCCTGAATGTGTGGGAAAGCATACAGATGAAGGGGATTCAAGAGTGAAAGGACTGTTGAGGATTGAGCGGTGGGGATCCAGTTAAGGCTCTGAAGCAGCTCTGAGCTGAGACATCACCAAGCTCAGGTGGGGTGAGGAGGGGTTCTTCGATGCTGCACCACAGGCTAGAGGAAAGTTTAGGGAGGTGTTCCTTCTAAATCATGGATCTCACTTTCCTCTCCAGCCAGCCTGTGCTCTCCCTTCAGCTCGTCCTGTCAACAGGAGCTCTGTCTGCCCCTGGCCCCAGTCACCATGTGGCCAACCCTCCAGTCTCAGCAGGATCTAAGAAACACTCATATTGCTTCTCTCCCTCTCTGTCTTTCACAGGTACCAATTACTTTAGGAGCTAAGAAAAGATATTGTCAATTTCAGAAACCACACTATAAAATGTACCTTTTCCAGTTGATGCAAAAAAATATCTACAACAGCAACTCAATTTAAACCTCAGCAACACTGGAGGGATCCTTTCCTGAGAATGAGCATCCCAACTGACAACTACGCTTCACACCCCGAGAGACAGAATTGATGGGAGTCATCCCAGTCATCAGCCTCGGAATGTAATCCTCAGTAATGTGATCAGTGCTTTGATGGACACACAGTTTGGAAAGACCTTAACTCTTGCACCTCTTAATATTCATCCTCCACACACCAACATGGGAACAACTGGAAGAAGACAACATATCAACCTGGTCATTTTTTGCCACCAGATGGACTGCTCAGAGCAGACAGCATTTACTATGCATTGTTCTTGCTGAAAGTGTTTATCCTGTGTTTATTATTGAGGTAGATATCAGATAACTGCAGAATTTAGACCTTTGAACCAGACAACTGGCCTGTCTTTCTTCAAAAAGTCGATGTTTGCACCAAAAGACTACAAAAAGGAGAAGAGATGTTTCAGGTTCCAAAGGACTAAAAAGATCATGTTACTTTATTTCTTTAGTCCTTTGGAACCTCAAACATCTCCTCAGCTTCTTGTCGCTGTCTTTGATGGTCGTGACATTGACTTGTTTTCAGAGGATAGGTCAGCTGTCTACTCAAAGGTCTACATTTTGCAGTTGTCTGATCATTTCCTCATGATTAAATTCAGGTGAACCTTTTTTGCCAAGAACACCATCTAGTACATTCTGTGTGCTTCCTAGTGCAGCCTGTTTGGAGGCTAAGAGTGTCCACTTTACCTGTCACCACTATCATTATTTTAGCTTTGAACACTGTTATGCAGAGGCTTAGAAGATCTGTTCATTGAAAAGACAGGCTTTTGTGTCTGTAATGAGTAATTTGATGAGTGGTATTTTGAGTGTGTATGAATATCGTATTCTATGATGCTCTTTCTGTAAAAATTTTACCATCCTTTATTGATCCCTGATGTGTGTCAATTATCATATGTGTGGTATTGCCAGCTTTGTGCTGTGGAAAAGACAATCCCTACCCCTAACATATTATTAAAAATATTGTTGTGTTTCACTGTGGACTTTTTTAAAATTCAGTGTTATAATCCCTTATTTTCTTACATTTATTTTTAATTGGAGGCTAACTGCTTTACACTGTTGTGCTGGTTTCTGCCATACACCAGTGGGAATCAAACGTAAGTATAAATATGTCCCCTCCTTCTTGAACCTCCTTCCCACCCCTCCCCCACCCACAGTCCATTATTAACATGACTGATTTTATTAATATAAAGACTCCGTTTCTCATGTGCCGTGCTGTGCTTAATTGCTCAGTCGTGTCCGACTCTTTGCACCCCCATGGACTGTAGCCCCCCTGGCTCCTGTGTCCATGGGGATTCTCCAGGGAAGAATACTGGAGTGGGTTGCCATGCTCTACTTCAGGGGATCTTTCTAAGCCAGGGATTGAGGCCAGGTGTCCCCCGTTGCAGGCGGCTTCCACCAGGGCAGCCCAAGAATACTGGACTGGGTATCCCATCCCTTCTTAGGGACTCCAACAACCAGGAATCGATCCAGGGTCTCCTGAATCCCAGACAGATTCTTTACCAGCTGAGCTACCAGGGAAGCCCTTTGTTTCTCCTACTCAGTTTTGTATCTTAAACTCATCTCCCATCTTTTCATCTATGTTTACCATTTGTAGTAGATGGTATCTTCCGTGTTTCTTCCTCTGTTATTTTATTTTCTTTGTGTATGCATATTTGTGTGTGTGTGTGTTTTGTTTGGTATTTTGGAAGGCCTGGATAGCTAGTTAGTGCACTAACATTTTTGACATGTTAGTCCTTTAGTATTTTGTCACATGTCTAATATTTGAAGTATATGTTTTAAATGTTATCTATCAACCTCAACTACTTACTACTGTGATGATCGAGGACATTATTTGCTTTTTTCTTCTGTCTTTACCTACCTTATAGTATTATTACCTTATTGCATTATTTCAACCCAATCAAATGTATGCCCTTTATATACCATATTTTCCCTACCTTTTTTTGTTAATGTGCTAGTTGGTAGGGTAGAGGTAGGAGCTGGAGGAGGGGCCCACTGGGTCCTTTCGACCCCCTGGTGGCACAGGATGGTTGTCCCACTCTGGGAGTACTAGCAGCCTCCCTGCAGAAGTTTGAGGGTGTACCTAGGCTGCCCCCAGAGCAGGGCCCACAACACAGTGGCTTAAATCTACAATCACATATATTCAGTGATGACCAGATGTACAAGACTCAGTTTCCTGTCAGTTTCTGATGAGCAGAGTTCATCTTTAAAGATTTCTCATGATGGACTGAGGACTGCTTAAGTTTGATATATCTAAAAATTGTTTTCTGTTGCTTTGATACAGTACAGACACCTTGGCTAAATATAAAGACCTCGTTCACAATGAGTTCTATTGATTTTTGAAAAAAAATAATGTCTTACTTTGTATGTTCTGCTGAGATGTAGAATGTAAATTGATTTTTCTTCACTGAAGGCAAAGGGTGGTCTGGAGCTTTAGGACATTTTTTTCTTTTTGAAAAAAAGTCTTTCAGCTCTACTAGGATAGGTCTTAGAACTGACCATTCCAGGTCTATTTCCCCTAGGTCTCTATGACTTTCTCTCTGATCCTTTCTCACTATCTTTTGTTCATTTCTATTCTGTTTGATGCTGTCATTTTTAATGCAGCCTCCCTTATAAGTTTAGATAAGTATGTTCTCTATGTACCTTGTCATTTAGCCTTTTTTTTTTTCAAAGAATTTTCTTTACCTTCAATGTTTTAAATCTCTGCCAGTTCCAATTTCTCATTTCTTCTTTCCTGTTTACTTCTATCTCATGTTCTGTATTTCTTACATAAAATATTGACGTTTTTTCCATGTGTATGCGTCTACAAATTCTTTGTTCAGAACAATTCAAAATATGGATGCCATTTTACATTTCCCAATGTTCTTTGATTGGTTTTGAGGCAATCTTTTCATTTGCTGAAATTTTTGACTCTAATTTTACACCTTTTTCTTCTGTCATCATGAAAGAAAGTTCTGCTATATAGTTTTCATTTTCACATGACTGGGTTTACCTGAATGAGAAACAGTTTTTCCAGGTCAGAAGGGATTAGTGCTTTGAGTAGCTTGATTGATTTCTTTGTTCTGGGTCCATCTTGTGCAATTACTCTAGCAGAGCTAAGGCTTGAGGGAAAGGCATGGTGTGTCTCTTGATTTGGGGATTCTATTTCTTCCAGTAGGACCTTTCATTTCTGCCAGTTGCACCATTCTTTTTTCATCACCACAAGTGTCCAAAGGATGCTCCCTTCAGCTCGGTCTCACACCTGACCCCAGTAATTATGCCCCCTCAAGACTGTCACCCTCTGGCCCTCCACACTGGTGAACTCCTTCCTATCAATTCCCCAGTCACCAGAGCTAGGGCCAACCATGTCTCAGACATCCTCTGAGTTCATCCACATGCTCTTTCTGTGAGTTATTTTACCTGAGTTCTGTGCGGAGTACTCCTCCCTGCCGTGCTCTCCTCTATATGCAGGGTCTTTGTTGATCCCTCCGCTGCTGTGTGGCTCCCAGACCTAGCTGAATACAAACCAAGTCACGTCCACAGTGTTCTCTGGCCCCTGGTTGGTTGGTGCAGGGTTTTGAATGGTGTCCTTGACTCTCTCTGCTAGTCCCTAGCCTCAGAATTGTATATTGAGAGATTCAGCTGCTGTTATTCTAGGTGGACCTGTCATTCCTATCATTCTTTTTCAAATCCAAAATTTCAATAGTACACAAAAGTAGACATAACAGAACACTCCCATCTTTGTCAGGCATGGTCTACAATTACCAGCTTATGGTTGAACTTGTCTTACTACAATCCATGCACTTACCTTTCCTATTTTTTTTAAAGAAAATCTCAGACATCATGTTTCATCTTTAATTACGTCAGCATGTTTCCCCTCAGTGAGGACTCTTTTTGAAAATATTATCATCACAGCATTATAATCACAAATTAATTCAAGATCTTTAATATCATAAAAGACTGTTCAAATTTTCCATTTTTTTTAATGCAGCATTTTTTTCAGCTTATTTGATCACATAGGTTTTTTTTAAATTAATTTATTTATTTGTGGCTGCCCTGGGTCGTTGTAGCTTGGCGCAGGGCTTCTCCAGTTGTGGAGAGTGGGAGCTACTCTCCTGTGGTTTGCTGGTTTCTTGGGCTTCAGTAGTTGCTACCCATGTGCTCAGTCGTTGCAGCCTGTGGGCTTAGTTGCCCCACAGCATGTGGGATCTTCCTGGACCAGGGATCAAACCTGTGTCCTCTGCTTTGCTAGGCGAATTCTTAACCAGGGCAGCCCCCCTGCCCCTCTTCCATTATTGTTTCTAAGTTAGTATTCTTTTTTGGATCCAAATAGAATCCACAAACTGTAATCACTAAGATAATGCATTGAAGTCTCTTACATGTAAGCTTACCTTCAGTTTCTTCTTTCCTTCCTTCCTTCCTTCCTTGCTTTCTCTCTCACTCGCTCTCCATCTCTCTTGGTCTATTGCTGTCCTTTTTTTCTCTTTAAATCATTCATTTGTTGAAGAAACTGAGTTGGTTTTTCTGTAGCATTCCCACAGTCTAAACTGTATACTAGGGTGTACTTTAGTAAGTGTTTCTGTCCTTCACGCTTCCTTTTTGGTGGTAAAATATACAGCGGTGCTGGAATGTAACAAAAATGCAAGTCACACACATAGTTTAAAATTTTCTAGTAACCACACTGGCAACTAAAAAGTATAAGAGCACAATAATGCAAATACAATCCTCTACATAGCTGATAATGCTATATATACTTTAAAGGAAATATGGGGCTTCCCAAGAACTCGCCTGCCAATGCAGGAGACACAAGAAATGCGGATTCGATCCCTGGGTCAAGAAGATCCTCTGGAATAGGAAAAGGCAACCCACTCCCGTATTCTAGCCTGGGAAATCCCATGGACAGAGGAACCTGGCAGGATATGATCCATGGACCCAAAAGAGTTGGATAAAACTGAGCGACTGAGCACACGCACAAAGGAAATATAATTCTAGCAATGTTTTAAAGTTGTGTTTGATAGAAAAATATTGTTTATGTCTCCAACTTTTAAGGTTACAGTCACATGAATTATAAATGAAAATCCAGGTCCTCAGTCCTACTACTTTGAAACTATTCAACAGCTATATGTCTCTCGGTCCCTATTTCGGACCTTATATACAGAGACTGATAAGATTCACACTTGTGGTCCTGGCAAGACTACTTCAGAAGTGGTGTGTGCTCTCTGATGAGGAGGCACATCAAGTCCTGTGCCTAATAGAATCAAATACTATTCTTCAGATAGTATTACCAGTCCTTTTAGTTCAAGACCTCTTGATCCATTTGCTGATTAGGTGGCACTAAATGGTGGTATTCCATCGTCACGTAGTATTTAACTGGATACTTGCAGAAAAAGAAAGTTCTACTAAATACTAAATACTGTTTAGCTACTCAGTGGTAGGCTATGGTTTTTCCAGTGGTCATGTATGAATGTGAGAGTTGGATGGTGAAGAAAGCTGAGTGCCAAAGAATTGATGCTTTTCAACTGTGGTGTTGGAGAAGACTCTTGAGAGGCCCTTGGACTGCAAGGAGATCCAACCAGTCCATCCTAAAGGAGGTCAGGCCTGGGTATTCATTGGAAGGACTGATGTTGAAGCTGAAATTCCAGTACTTTGGCCACCTCATGTGAAGAGTTGACTCATTGGAAAAGACCCTAATGCTGGGATGGACCGGGGGCAGGAGGAGAAGGGGACGACAGATGGCTGGATGGCATCACCGACTTGATGGACATGATTTTGAGTAATTCCGGGAGTTGGTGATGGACAGGGAGGCCTGGTGTGCTGCGATTCATGGGGTCGCAAAGAGTTGGACACGACTGAGCGACTGAACTGAACTGAACTCTCTGTAAAGAAAACTGCAGCTTAATGAGCAATGCCCAATGTACCCTCTGTGCTCACCAATTCATTTATTTCTTTTTTTCCCCTGTGTGCTAATATGAATTCAAAATTTCAAACACAGTGAAGTATTTCAGTTCATTGCAATATAGCTCTTACCAATACTCAAATTATCTCTCTTTTAGCAGCGAAAGTGACTTTAAGCTGGCTCCTCAATTCTTTTGAAAAGTTCCTAATAGTATTCGAGACCTTTCTTGATAACATTCTCTTTGATCCTGAATATTTTCTGCCCCTGGCCTGGACTCAGTCACTTTTCTAAGAATCTCTGGTTTCCTTTTGTGCAAAATGTTATTCCCAAATCAAATTGTAACCTTAAGATGCTTCCTGAATTTGGTTTATTTCTAGGCATTTCCAGTGGACAGAGCTAGGGAATACATACTCATCTTTGTATGAATGTATATATTCAAATTCAGAATGTCAGGCTTTATTGAATGTTTATCTTTCATCTGCCTCTTTTCTGTATACCAGTATTTTTGTTTTTAAGGACACTGGGAGTAATAGAAATACAAGATTTCATACAATCTCCTTTGTTTTTCCCCACATCATTTGGAATAAGAATAAATACCAACAATGCCAATAATAACACAATTAAGGAAAGCAGATTTTTAAAAATTTTGTCACTGTCCCAGGGTACATATAAATTACTCTTGTTTTATAGTTCTCATCTATATGGTTGTTCCCCAAAAGTTACATTGTGTTTCCAATGTCTAGAAATGACATTTAAAAAATCAATTTTATAATGATAAAAAAGTGAATGCTGTTTCCAACTCAAATCTAACTAAATAGACTATACTCACTATTCTGGCCCCAACTATAAGATCTGCAAGTGTCTCAAAGGCGTGGGTGAGCGACCCCTGATCTCAGACGCTGGAATACACCACCGTGACTCCTCTTTCTGGCTGAGTTTGGGATGAAAGGACAAGGTTTCCTAGAGTCAAGGTTCAAGTCTTAGCCTAACAGCGGTTTTTCCTGTCCAAAGGAGACTTAGAAGCGAGAAGTTCTGAAATAAACTGAAATAGGAACAATCAAAACTGCGAATCTAGGGCACCTGAAAAGGGCACCATTCAGGTCTGGAACCCCGCCCGGAAAGCTGTCACCCTGGCCGGTCAATGCCATCACAGCCCCCGGACCATTATTCACAGGGACGTGCGGTCCGAAGCCCCCTCGGGTGGCAGGACTCAGTGGGCGCAGCTTCTGCCTTTTACCGCGAGACCCAGGGTGACCCGACGAGGGGTGGCAGTGCCTCGGTCGCTGCGCCCTTTGGCGGCGGGGCCGGGCCTCCGATGACCATTGGCCGGCAGAGCCGCAGGGTCCAGCGGGGACGCCACGGGCTCGTCCCCCACCTCCCCGTGGCCCACGGACCTGCGCCTCTCAGAGCAGCAGGTTTCGGACCTCGAGTGCTGAGGGGGAGGCGGCAGAGCAGGGGGGCCCAGGGCCTCCTTCGCGGGACCCAGGCGTTCTGGTTCCGAGAGCGGGACGAGCTGGGCCCTGGGGCGGGAGAGTAGGTCCACTCAGCGCGCATCTGAGGTGCGAGTTCGCTTTCAGGAGGAGACTGAGTTCGGGCTGTGCCAGTAAAAGACTCTGCGTGCGGCCTAAAGGGAAAGGTCCCACCGAGACTCTTAACTCTGATCGCTGGATTCAGAGTCCACAGTGCTGACCACCACCCCGTGGAAACTCGGCCGTCTCGCTCTCCGTCTGAGCCGTGTGGCTCGCAGCCGCGCGGTCCCAGGCCCTCCCCGCCTCCCCGCGCCCTCCCCTCCCCTCCCCTCCCCGCGCCCTCCCCTCCCCTCCCCTCCCCTCCCCGCGCCCTCCTCACCCCGCCGCGAGCCGCTTCCTCCGCGACGCCAGGGGGCGCCTGACTCGCCGGCCGGCGGTGGTCAGGCCGGCTTTGGACGTAGTGGAATGAGAGGAAACCCGTTCGGGGTGAGCGACGGGGAGGGGCTTTTAGGTCTCCCCCAAATGCACCTGCTCTGCCGGCATTTCTAGAGTTTTCTGCCCTGAGGTAAAATTCCCGCCAGGAAAAGAAAAGGTGCCCTCCCTCTTTACAATTGTCCTCTTCCCGCTGCCCTGGGAACTCAACGTCCTCAGAAGAGCCCTTGAGACTTCGTGGGCTGTCCCATGCCTGGTACCCCAGGTCCAAGGGTAGAATTGCGGGCCACCGCCGGCTTCTTGGGGTGGACACGGCGTTTGTTCTGGTCGGAACTCGACCAGAAGCCAAGGTTCCGCCTTCCCAAGCCGTTGCACCATGCTGGTAGAGGAACTGCGAGCCCAAATAAGTTAGGCACAAAGAACGGTTTACAGCAGCAACGGGACTGTTCAAACGTGCCAAATTCTGTAAACATTGAGCGGTGGAAAGTACGGGTTTTTTTCTTGTTCAGCTGCTCTGTCGTGTCCGACTCTTTTCGACCCCATGGATTGCAGAACACCAGGCTTCCCCGCCCTTCACCATCTCCCAGACCTTACTCAAACTTATGTCCACTGAGTTGGTAATGCCATCCAACCATCTCGTCCTCTTCTCCTCTTGCCTTCAATCTTTCCCAGCATCAGGGTCTTTTCTAGTGAGTTGGCACTTCGCATCAAGAGTAATATCTTCCCATTAGGTGGCCAAAGTATTGGAGATTCAGCTTCAGCATCAGTCCTTCCAATGAATATTCAGGACTGATTTCCTTTAGGATGGACTGGTTTGATCTTGCAGTCCAAGAGACTCTCAAGAGTCTTCAACACTACAGTTCAAAAGCATAAATTCTGTGGCACTCAGCCTTCTTTGGGCTTCCCTGGTGACTCAGAGGGTAAAGCGTCTGCTTGCAATGCAGGAGACCTGGGTTTGATCCCCAAGTCGGGAAGATCCTCTGGATAAGGAAATGACAACCCCCTCCAGTACTCTTGCCTCTGAGCAGCCTGGTAGGCTACAGTCCATCGGATCGCAGAGTCGCATAACATTAAGCAAATTTTCTTCATGATTCAACTCACATCCATACATGACCACTGGAAAAACTATAGCTTTGACTAGATGGACGTTTGTTGGCAAATTAATGTCTCTGCTTTCTAATATGCTAAGTTTATAGTAGCTTTTCTTCCAAGGAGCAAGCGTCGTTTAATTTCATAGCTGTAGTCACCATCTGCAGTGACTTTGGCACCCAAAGAAAGAAAGTCTGTCACTGTTTCCCTTGTTTCCTCCATCTATTTGTCACGAAGTGATGGGACCAGATACCATGATTTTTGTCTATTGCATGTTGAATTTTAAGCCAACTTTCTTCACTCTTTTTTTCTGCTTTATAAGGATGGTGTCATCGGCATACCCAGTTTTGTACTTTATATGATGTACTCTGCATATAAATAAGCAGGCTGACAAGATAGAACCTTTGATGTACCCTCTAGAGTCATTTAAAATGGCCCTGATGCTGGGAAAGATTGAAGGTGGGAGGAGAAGAGAACGACAGATGTTCAGATGGTTGGTTGGATGGCATCACCAAACCAACGGACTTCAGTTCGAGTAAACACCGGGAGATGGCGATGGACAGAGACCTGGCGTGCTGCAGTCCTGCAGTCCATGGGGTCTACAGAGTCGACAGGACTGAACTGAACTAGCTGCTGTAATATGTATATAAAAAACAACACATAACCTCTATGTTTAATAGTTAATATTTTGAGAGAGCAGTGTATTCCTTATTGAGGAGAACTTGTTCAGAAATGTTTACTTTTTGCAAACTCACGCACTGTAGCCTACTATGGTTTTCCTTCCATCTATGGGGTTTAACCAAGCAAGAAGTACTGGAGAGGGCTATTTTCTTCTCCAAAAAAAGCTCTCCGAGGGTTTCTTACGTTGCAAGAATACTGTAAGTCACTGGGAAAACCCCACACTACCGTATAAAAGAGTTCTATTTTTGAAACCACAGTTGCCAGGGGAAAGTGCACACGCAGTCCCCCACTACCACAAATTATGCAGTCGAGTTTTCCACATTTGAGGAAATTGCAGAGGTCAACACACCCGCAGTGCAATGGATGAGCCTCGCCCTGGGAGAACCACCTTCGTGCTGACAGTATCTCCCCTGCCAGGTAAGTATGAAATGATTCTGCCCGCCGCCCGCACAGCCTTAGACACGATCACTGTTCGCACAGGCTCATTTTGCTATTGCCTCCATCTCTTCCACCATCGTCCGCACCCCATCGTTTCCCGCGCCTCTCAGGCACCCCTAGCAACTATTCTAATAAAATCCAAGCACTATCTCCGAAAAACTTCCACAGCCGGCAAAGTGGCAGGCCAGGAACTGTCCCACTTCCGCTGCAAAATTTACATAAGCCCAGCCCCATTCAGGACCTATAAGGCGGTTCCTCTCCTCCAACCCACGCCCTGTCTCAAGCCCCTCATCTCCCCTCCCACCCCTGCCGAGACAACCAATGGGCAGGCCGGCTGCTAAAGGAGAAGTGACCTCATGATTCCCCACAGCTTAGGGAGCCCAGGAATCAGTGGAAACGGACCCTTCATTCTTTAGTTTAGATGTAGGGGAATTTAGCCAGCCTCCTTGCATTCTTAACCTTTGTTCTGGGTTACATGCTGGGAAGAGTAATTCTGTGGTCCTCTGTTATGCTGATTCAATTTTGTTTTAAGAAATAATAAGTTGTAAAACAATGGCTGTAACTATATATTTGTAGGAACAAAATAAACCATAGGTATGTGTTCTGTGTGTAGACATATAGATTTAGGGTGCTAACTTTAAAAAATGCACAGCGTGAGAATTATGAGTTCAAGTATTATTTGGGGCAAAATGAGGAGCTCAGGAGGCAGCATTTCAGATAGCTCTGAGAACTTGCTCCACAAAGGGAGGGGCGAAAGTCAGTGTATGTGTGATCTTGGTGAACAGAGAGTACATGCATTCACGTGCAGATTTTTTGCACAAGGTTACTGCTAGTCATGAGGATCACAAGTCACCGTGAAGGATTTTAGTGCTTTTCTAGGTACTAGGAGATATTCGGCTTCTGAAATAAAAAATAAATCCTAAAAATAAATATCTGAAGACTTGTTCTGCTAGTTTATCCCAGAGCACAGAGTGAGCTCATTTCTGCTCTCCACCGTGAACTCCTTTCAGGGGGTGTTGAAAATCAACAGCTGCAGCATTTAATCCTTGTAAAGGTAGATGGCAAGTGCCAGTTTGTAGTTGAGAAGAGTTATATCTCAAAGTTCTACTTGGTGTATTTTCTGTGCACCTTCTTACTTCATCCTCATGGTCTCCCAGGTACCATGTTTTTCCTTTTCTCACCGTACAGAATACAAAAGTTGAAGATTCTGAAAAAGAAGCTGATGACCAAAATAAGGGATAGAAAGGTGATGTGTTTGCTTAAAGAACGAGGTTTGTTTGTTTTCTTTTACTGAGTAAGACTGGGTTAGACCTGAGGGCAGGGAGTGGGAAGGCTGGAGAAGGCAACCAGCTTACTTTCAGACCAGAGAACAAGGAGTGGAGGAACTTGATCCTTGAAGTGCATTTGGCTTAAGGGGGAAGGTGACTAGCCTGGAGGGGGAATCTTGAACTCAGCATCTAGTTAACTTCCAGGAAGAACTGGCCTTTCTTTGAACAGCTGACACTACTCATCCTGCACACTGACTTTAAATATTCTTTATCTACCACTGTCCACAGTAGGAGTTTCCCATTGCTACTGTAACATGTTACTACACACTTAGTGACTTAAAACAACACATATTTATTATTTTGTGACTCTAGAGATCAGAAGTCCAAGATGCATCTCCCTGGGCAAAAATCAAAGTGACAGTTGGGTTGTGGTGATTCTTCCTGGAGATGCTAAGATAGAATCTCTTTCTTTGCCTTGTCCAGCCTCTAGAAGATGCCCACACTCTACTCTCATAGGCCACTGTATTCTTCAAAGATAATTACAGCTGATCAAGTTATTCTCACAACACATAATTCTGACACCAATTCTCCTTCTTCTGTCTGTATGAACCTTTGTGATTCCATGGGGCCCCCATCTCAAGATCCTTAATTTAATCACACCAGCAAATTCTCTTTTGCCATATCAAGTAACATCATCACAAATTCCAGGGACCCAGATGTGGGCATCTTTAGGGAAGCATTAGTCTACCACCACAGCCAGTCTCCCCAGTGAACACATTTCTGCAAGCATATCAGTCAGTGGTTTCTGCTCCATTCTGAAAGCGATCCAGGTGAAGCAAGTCAGTCCACTGCTTCTGAGGGTTAGCCAGTCAACAGCTGGGCCCCATACTGAGGCACCTGAGTCAAAGAGAGAGAAGGAAAATGCCTGTGGGGGGACGAATCTAAGGACACAGTGCCTGGGCAGTTCCCAGGAATCAGAGCTGAGAGCTGCAAATGGCTTCATGGGGGGAGGAGGCTGGGGAGGGTGTTGGGAGCTGAGTGTGTGTGTTTCCGTCCCCCCACCCCCTACAAATTCATATCTTGGACGCTAATCTCCAGTGAAGCTGTATTTGGGGAAGGAACTTTGAAGGATGTAATTAAATTTAAATGAGATCAAAGCCTTGGGGCGCTGATCTGATAGGATGTTTCAGTTTCAGTTCAGTCACTCAGTCCTGTCCGACTCTTTGCAACCCCATGGACTGCAGCACGCCAGGCCTCCCTGTCCATCACCAACTCCCAGAGTCTACCCAAACTCATGTCCATGGACTCGGTGATGCCATCCAACCATCTCATCCTCTGTCATCCCCTTCTACGCCTGTCCTCAGTCTTTTCCAGCATCAAGGTCTTTTCAAATGAGTCAGCTCTTTGCATCAGGTGGCCAAAGTATTGGAACTTCAGCCTCAGCATCAGTCCTTCCAATGAACCCTCAGGACTGATTTCCTTTAGGATGGACTGGTTGGATCTCCTTGCAGTCCAAGGGACTCTCAAGGGACTCTCCAACACCACAGTTGAAAAGCATCAATTCTTTAGTGCTCAGCTTTCTTTATATTCCAACTCGCACATCCATACATGACTAGTGGAAAAACTATAGCCTTGACTAGACGGATCTTTGTTGGCAAAGCAATGTCTCTGCTTTTCAATATACTGTCTAGGTTGGTCATAACTTTCCTTCTAAGGAGTAAGCGTCTTTTAATTTCATGGCTGCAGTCATGGTTTTAGAAAAGGCAGAGGAACCAGAGATCAAATTGCCAACATCCGCTGCATCATTGAAAAAGGAAGAGAGGTCTAGAAAAACATCTATTTCTGCTTTATTGACTATGCCAAAGCCTTTGACTGTGTGGATATAATAAACTGTGGAAAATTTTGAAAGAGATGGGAATACCAGACCACCTGACCTGCCTCTTGAGAAATCTGTATGCAGGTCAGGAAGCAACAGTTAAAACTGGACCTGGAGCAACAGACTGGTTCCAAGTAGGAAAAGGAGTACATGTCCTTAAATGAAGACATACCAGAGAGCTTGGGCTCCTGCCCTACCCCAGCTCAAGCAACAAGACCTTGTGAGGACCCAGTCAGGCAAGGACTATCTGCAAGCCAGGAAGAGAGCTTGCACCAGAAACTGAATTGCTGGGAAGTTCCAACTATGATCTTGGACTTCTCAAAACTGTGAGAAAACAGATTTCTGGTTAAGCCACCCAGTCCATAGCATTTTTTTTCTGGAAGCCCAAGTTGACGAACACAGGAGGTCACTTAGTCATTGACCTAAGCAGCTTCTCCTACCTGGCCCTTTTTGGGATCTGCCCCAGTCTTGTTGATTTCCAGTAATTAGCACTCACCACCTGCTTTGGCTTTTAAAGGCTGATGCATGACTTTTGAATGAGGAGTCATCACCTGGTTTAAGATTTCATAGCATAGTTAGACACAACTGAGCACCTAAGCACAGCACACAGCTCAGCAGCATGTGCTACATGCAGCAGTGGTCTGCAGCAAGGATCTCAGGGTTTCTGTTGAATGAGTTTGACATCTTCAAAAAAAACCACCCAGAATGGCCTGGGACAGCTGCTCATTCTTCAGGGTGACCCAATACCCCATGTGGCCTGCATTTCCTCTTCTCCTGGATGATTGCTATGCTGTGGATTCTCCACAACCATAGACAAGGGTTTGGGTGCTGGTGAAGAATCTCTGACTAATTCTGGGGAGGCTCAGGGAACAATGAAAGAACTCCCAGAATCTGGGCGTGGGAGGGGGCAGGGGCTGAGAGGCTGCTCTTCTGTGAATAAAGGAGATTGGAGGATGTGAGAGGAACTGGGGTGTGTGTGTGTGTGTGTGTGTGCCCATTGTGTGTGTCCAGGAAAAATTCAAGGGAAGTTCAAGAGAGGGCAGCTGCCATTCTGGGACCAGAGACTAGAGCACCTTGGCATTCAAGCTCTGCTCATCCTCCTCCTTCTTCTGCCTGTTTCCCTTTCTCCTCCCTGTCCTCACTAGCATCTCACCAGTGATTTATTGTTCCCTCTCCTCCTCCCTCTTCCTGCTCCTCTTGGATCACTCCCACTACCATACCCACCCTCCCACTCCCACACAAACAGGCCAGCAAAGGAGAGGGCTGAGCAGTCTGAGAGGAAGATGAGAGAATATTTTCCACCAGCCAGCCCAAGAAGCACAAATACATTTCTTTCTGGTTAGATTTTTGTTTGGAGGGGACAGAGTAAGATGGCTGCACCTCCACAGTTAACCAAGGCAGCACAGGCCTTAGGTCAACCCCGGGGATATGTGACCAAAAGTCAGGAACTCTGGACATGGATGGAGGACATCTGGTTCACAAGATCCCAGACAACTTAAAATCTTGGTGCCACCTTCTTTATAAGGCAAGTGCCAAGGGAAGGACCACATTGTACCCTCCTGGCTTTGTTTATGTAAGGCTGCATAGGTGTGTGTTCGTGTCTGACTCTTTTCGACCCCATGGATTGTAGCCCACCAGGCTCCTTTGTCCATGGGACTCTCCAGGCAAGAATATGGGATTGGTTTGCTATTTCTTCATCCAAGGTATCTTCCCAACCCAGGTATTGAACCTGTGCCTCCTACCCTGCATTGGCAGAAATCTGAGAAGGTGTATAGGCCTCATGTTCCTCCCTTTCCTGGATCTTTACCGCTGGTCCACCAGGGAGGCCCTGGTAGTTTAGTAGTTCTGCCTGTTCCCTTTTCTATGGGTCTTGTCATCTTCCCAAGCAGTGACCTTTCCTTTCATATCTCTTGCTTGAGGAGGCTAATTTAGAAATATCTCTTTGATATTCCATTTTTTCCATAAGCATTCTTTCATTCTGGACTTATTCCTTTTCAACAACATTCTGAGTCTTTTTGATTATTCAGTAAATATTTGTAAATAAAAATTGTTAATATTGATATATTGACTCAACTAATCAACACCCAGGTTGGCTCATAACCCTACTCCATCCACACAGGAAATGAGGCTCAGCTGTGGATGCCCATTGAACAGCATTGGGGAAACTCTGAAGGAAGTTTTGCTGGCACCTCCAGACACAATTGTATGGTCAAGTCACTCAAATGACTGTTCTCTTGCTATCTGCTCATTCTCCTTCACCAGCCACTCCTTCACCCACATGACTATCCAATCCCCTTAATTATCCGTTCAGTTCAGTTGCTCAGTTGTGTCCGATTCTTTGCGACCCCATGGACTGCAGCATGCCAGACCTCCCTGTCTATCACCAACTCCCGAAGTTTACACAAACTCATATCTATCGAGTTGGTGATGCCATCCAACCATCTCATCCTCTGTCATCCCCTTCTCCCATGTTCAATCTTTCCCAGCATCAGGATCTTTTCAAATGAGTCAGTTCTTCAAATCAGGTGGCCAAAGTATCGGAGTTTCAGCTTCAGCATCAGTCCTTCCAATGAACACCCAGGACTGATCTCCTTTGGGATGGACTGGTTGGATCTCCTTGCAGTCCAAGGGACTCTCGAGTCTCCTCCAACACCACAGTTGAAAAGCATCAATTCTTTAGTGCTCAGCTTTCTTTATAGTCCAACTCTCACATCCATACATGTATACTGGAAAAACCATCGCTTTGACTAGATGGACCTTGTTGGCAAAGTAATGTCTCTACTTTTTAATATGTTGTCTACGTTGGTCATAACTTTTCTTCCTAGGAGCAAGTGTCTTTTAATTTCATGACTGCAGTCACCATCTGCAGTGATTTTGGAACCCAAAAATAAAGTCTCTCAGTGTTTCCATTGTTTCCCCATCTATTTGCCATGAAGTGAAGGGACCAGATGCCATGATCTTAGTTTTCTGAATATTGAGTTTTAAGCCAACTTTCCCACTCTCTTCTTTCCCTTTCATCAAGAGGCTCTTTAGTTCTTCGCTTTCTGCCATAAGGGTGGTGTCATCTGCATATCTGAGGTTACTGATATTTCTCCCAGCAATCTTGATTCCAGCTTGTGCTTCTCCCAGCCCAGCGTTTCTCATGATGTACTCTGCATACAAGTTAAATAAGCAGGGTGACAATATACAGGCTTGACGTACTCCTTTCCCGATTTTGAGCCCCTTAATTATAGGGCTTACTCAATAACCAACTATGTGGTTGCCCCAACCCCAGCCTCTGGTTTCCCTGGTGATGGGTGAGCCAATCAGACATGAATGGTCCCTATAAATTGTAGTCCTCCCTCAGTTCTGTCCCCCCAGCCCCCCCAGTAGTGAAGATCCTTGCCTTGTTCCGCCTGCTGTTTGCTGAATACTGTGGTGTGTCACTCCAGGACCCTTTGTTTAGGAATTGTAAGAGTCTATATCCACTGAACGGTTGTTGTCTCTGTCATTGTCTATGCACTGTTTTTCTTTGGTGTTGCAGCTGGGGAATTACAAGGCTTGCAGGCCTGCATGGTAGGCCTCAGTGTACAAGTAGGAAGGAGGTGAGTGAGGAGACATGGGGGCAGCACTTCAGCATGGGAGGGACACAGGGAGCTTCAGCAAGTTTTGGAGAAAACTGAGAAGGTGTGTAGGCCTCATGTTCCTCCCTTTCCTGTATTGAAACTAGCTGTGAGTTATGGGGAGGTAGGACAAGCACTGACTAGTGTCCAGTTTGATAGCTAATGACTGAGTATCTGCAAGTGGGTTGCACAGAAGTGGTGGGTTTCCTAAAGCTCCTCCTCTCTGGAGCCTAGGAGTCTGAGGGCCCATGGTTGGGGATTGTCAGGAAGTAGCCCTTTCTAGAGTGAGAAAAGCTATGAGAGTTCGGGTTGTTGTGTCTAAGTAGCTCTGTTCTCTCCACCTTCGCTCTTTGCTTCTCTAATTGGTGATTGGTGCGGCCAGGGATCTGGAAATGCCCTCCTGCCCCTGAAAATGTGACTGGGTTGAGGCTGAAGCCTCTGGTTTTCTTCCCTAAGGACTTTGTTCTCATTGGAGAGCTGAGGTGTGGACTCTGGGCCCGGGTTGTAGAAGTTAGAGGTGGATCCTCTCCTGAGAAGTGCAAGCAGGTAAGTTACACATTTGGGAAACAGAGGCTCTCTGTTTGCTCATTGTCTGTCTCCAAGGACACTGTCCCAACCCAGCAGAAAACTCTGAGGACTCACATCCTGGTGGGACGAAGTCTGCTGGGCCGAACGCCTGGCTTTCCTGTGGCTCCTCTGCATGGATTCTTTGCCTGCATTTCATGTGCCCTGGGTGAGCTGTTCAGGAGGCTTTACTCCTAAATTGCTGCTGCTGCCACTTCGGTGTTGGCAAGATAAGGGCATGTGAAAGGTCTGGCCTCCCAGTGTCGGTAGCCTGGGGGAGAGTGTGGGCTGGAAGGCCACCTCAGTCAGTGGCTGAGGAGGCCCTGCAGACCTGGCTCCACCATGTGCCAATCACAGGACCAGGGCACAGAAGTCAGCAGTCAGCAAATGAGCAGATTTTGGATGGATGAGAAGTCAGGATTCTGGGGATCAGACCTGGTTATATCTGCAGTGAGGAGAGTTACTCTCTGAGCTCAGATACCACCACAAAAGGAGGGGAATGGTCCTTGCCCCCTGCCTTGCTGACTGTAAAAAGCCAGTAGAGGAAAGCCTACCAGAGTGCTTTGAAATCTGCAAAGTTCTTCCCAAGGGCAACCTTCAGATTCTCCGTAAACAGACCAGAAATAGGAGGCCCTGGGCCTCTCCTACTGCCTCCACAGGCAGTGAAACTGAGCCTGTGTTCCAGCTGCTCCCGCAGGCGGTCATTAAGGCAGATGGACTTCCCCAGGTGCTGACACAGGTTCCAGATTTCGCCAAGATGCTCCTCTAGCAGGTCAGCCCCTGAAGCCACCCACGAGGACAGGAGGAGGTGGAGATGGAGCATCCTGGTCACATGTGGGGGGTGGCGCTTGGCCAGCAAAATCCCTAAATATCACCATCCTCTCTCATTCAGACATCCAGAAGTTTAGGTGAGCTTCCTTGAAGAGCACACTGGCATCAAACACAGGATAGCCCCATGGGCCTAAGCAAGCCCCATGGGCCTCCTCCCATACAGGGGTATGTGTAAGGGAGCTGTAATACATATACAGTTACCAGGACAACTGGTAAGTGTAAGGGACTTCACATTTTTTTGGAAGGTAATTGAAGGTTGTAGACGTCACCCTAGCAATTGGAAAGGTGTGACCACCTCTTGAGTGTGATTTAGAGTGAGGTCTTCCCTATCCTACCCCACCTTAATACCTTTCCTTGTACTGATCCTTGAGCAAATATCCTTTAGCGAGGGACAAAGCCCTCTGCCACCCTTAGAGGGAAGGCCCAAGGTAAAAGTTAGGATGAGTTGACGTGGTTAACAACTGGTACTCAAGAATTCCCTCAAATTATTTTTATGGGGAAAGAAGAGTCTGCACTGATCCAGGGATCTGAAGACTGATAACAGAAGAGGAAAAACACCTCCAAGAAAAAAAAGGAAAATGCAGGAAAGAGCAGTGGGAGGGGTGCTAATGACCAGGGTGTTAATAAACATGTGATTGCATCCAATGCCTCATTTTGCTTGGATGCAGCTGAATCTGGACTGCATCCCCTCATTCACCTGTGTGGCTGCACCTTTCCACCAGGTGGAGACCAAGGAGCTATGAGTCTGAGGAGAGTTTGAACTGGGTTTGTACACAGGGCATGTTTATGGGGTGAGGATCTGTATAGCAACAACCCCTTTTTCTGTAATAACTCCTGATGATGGAAGATGTTCTGTGAACGATGGTGCCAGGTATCCTGGAAAGGTCTGAGAGTGGGCTGGGACGGGACCAGGGATCAGGGACTGAGAAGGACGTGGCTGTGAGAGGCAGACTCAGTCCGTGACTGTGAGAGGCAGAGGTCACTGACTCACTCACAGTCCTGCTCCGCCCCGAGGCCCAGGGTCGGGAGGATGAAGGGTGTGCTTAGAACGACTCAGCACAGCCAGGGCCGTTTCCTTTATTCCCACTCTGTGAGCAGGGGCCAGAGGAGACATGGAAAATGCTGCCCTGGTAGGACAGGGGTGGATCCTAAATGAGACTTCATTTCACAGGCTGACCTACTTGGGTTTGTGTTTACCTGTGGGCTTGGAGTGAAGCTGGTACATGGAGGAGCCTGAGGACAGGTCCCTGGATATGCTCCCTTTCTGAGACCTCATCATGTCCCACTGGCCACTGCTGCCCAGGTACCCAGGCTCCAGGATTCTGCCCAGTTCCGTGGTGCTCGTCAGAGGACAGAGGGGCTGGGTAGGGTTGAGGTAGTCGGAAGGTCTGGCTTCTGTATGGTTGGTTGGCAATGTAGCTGGGGAAGCAGGATGAGCACTGGTGACACCTAGGCAGAAGGAAACATGAGAAGCAGTCGCAGAACAGAAGGATCAGCCAGGAAACGTGTGATTGTGAAGAACAGACACGAGAGGGGACACACGGGCGGAGATCCCAGTCGGCTGCGGAATACCAGCGAGATGAAGACTTCCACCCTAGAAGCTATGACTTTCACCCCTAGTATTTGCCAGCATGAGACACAAGAGCTAGGGCATGAATAAAGCATCATAAAGTCACCCAGGTACACAAAAGGAAAGTCCTGTGGCCCTAATCCTGGCTCCTACGATAATGCCTCATGATGGAGTCCAGGGCAGTTCCTGGGTAGAACTCACTGGGAAAGTCAGAGGTTAAGAGTGTGATGGGCCATAGCACTGAGCACACCTGTGAACAGGAATATTTGTGTTCCTGTGAGTATTTGCTGTTCCGGAAGCTAAAGTGCCAGTATTTCCAGTTTTCCTTTGGGGTTGCCAGAAGAGGAAGGGGGCATAAATCCAGCTAGAATGGTGGCCCCAGTCACTCCAGAGTGAACGTTTTGCTGAGGTTGGGGGAGGTTCTGTGTAAGGTAAGGGGTGATTTGAATCTTAACACAATTCAAGGAACTGAAATGTCATCACTCGTGTCTGAAGAGTTGTGAACACTGTTCCATGCTTAGTCACTTAGGGGCCATGCTTAGTCACTTAGCCGTGTCAAATTCTTTGTGACCACATGGACTGCAGCCCACTGGGCTCCTCCTGGGGAGTCTCCAGGCAAGAATACTGGAGTGGGTTGCCATGCCCTCCTCCAGGGGATCTTCCCAACCCAGGGATCAAACCCAGGTCTCCCACATTGTAGGTGGATTCTTTACCAGATGAGCTACCAGGGAAGCCTTCCATGGGGGAGGGAGGACCCTTCATTTCATAGGCTGATGCTTTCATTGATCCTATGAAATCATGGACCTTCACATCATCTCTGCTTCTATGTAAAAAGAAGCCCAACTTGGTGGAGAGAGGGAAAGAGGTGAACTGGCTATAGTTTAGGATATTTACGCTCAGAAGACTATTTTCTTCCAGGGATTATCAACATAGGCAGCAGAGTAAAAACCAGCTGCACCTAAGAAATAGGAGTGAGAGCATGGTTTTCTCCAACCAAGCCAGCCCTTTGATGGGTTAGTGCAGTTGGCTGCTGCCAGTTTTGATCCTCATTTATAACTGTTTCTCAAATGTGGCTACATACTGGAATCATCTTAGACAATGTGAAAATATAACTGGACCTCCAGAGATTTTGCTTTAATTGGTATGGGGTATAGCTTGCGCAGTGGATATTTAAAACTATCCCAACTGATTCTATTATGCAGGAAAGTTTGATAAGTATGTCATGGGTCTCTCCCTCCCCAATTTTATGATATTGTTATTAGGATCACTAGACATTAAAGTGAGGGCTGAAAAATGTTAAGCATCTAAGTTATAGTCAGGATAAAAGATGTGACTTCCTATCACTTTCACACCCCTTTCAATCCCAACACCACACAAGACAGGAAGGAAATTAGTGGTTGTCGCCAGTTGGCTTACTTCCTCACTAAGGCCATAGGAGGTTCCACCTCTATCAGTAATAGTGATCAGTACAGAGCACATGCCCTAAACCATGCAGACGCCAGACAGACACTTACGCAAGGAAATTTTAGCTCCATAGTGACCTGAGAAGCTGCCATGCACCACTGTCCACTTGAAAGCTTGTTTCAAAGCAAAAGAGGAGTGTTGATGAGTGATGGTTCCTTTGAGAGGACTGTGCTTCACCTGGGAAAAGAAGGGCTACAGCCTTCCTCACCAAGGCTGGACCATCCAAACTCTGGATCATGGAACAGACTGGATGTGACTCCAGTTCAACCCACATTAGCAGACCCTTTCATGCACAATGCTCTCCTTCCTCCATATTTCCCTTTGGGCAAAGATAATGTGACTGTGTGGAAAGATGAAAGAAATGGAGGCAAGGAAAAGAGGGGCAATCTAGTGAACAGTCTTGCCTTTGGGCATGGAACAGATTTGTTATCCATCAATTATTGGTTCCAGGTCTGCTGTGGTAGCAAGTTCCAGGTCAGAGAGAATAGCGCCTTCCTGTCATCTCTAAAGAGAGAAAAGATTGTTGCAAGGGGCCTCCAGCACTATTCAGCAGGTAACCATTCTAGATAGAGAAGGTATAGTGGAAACGTGGAATCAGTAGTCAAAGAGCTGGGTCCAAGCCCATGTTGCCCCCCTTACTAGTGACCTTGAACAAGTAACCTCACTTCCTGAGTTTTAGTTCTCTGCCCTGGTAAGACCATGTTCACACTGGTAGATAAGCTTAAATCACTGTACCCATGTAGCACTGATAGCAGAAGGTAGCCTCTTAGACCTCACTGCCTGCTGGAAGGAAGATGTGCAGGCTCGCCTAAATAATAGACTCAGTCTAGCTGGTTCTGGAAACCACACTGGTGTCAGAGTAGACTGTGTAACCATTTTCAATAGTACTAAAGTGGTCCAAATGATATTTGGGGCTCCAGGTGTACACATTCTCAGCTGTGGTCTTAGGTCACTGGACATCCTTTGTATGGTGTTCCTACCATCAATCTCTGGCTCACCTTAGATCAGTGCGTGTTTGAAGGCATATCACAGTTTTGTAAACATTGTTGCCAACATGACAATAGTAGTATGTATGTTCTGTCTTGGCTATCATAAGATTTGTTGTTCAAGAATATGGAGTTACTTCCTCTAAGGAGAGAGTAGGGAAACTAACTAGGGTCCTGCCAAATCAAGAGCCATTCTGATAGTATCCTAAACATGGGCTGACATTTCCTGAGCTCAACCCAGAGACCCTACACTTTCCAGATTTGTTGGATTTCCTGGGTGTAGTCACAGATACTTTAGCAGACAAAAGTATTTATGTTGACTACAGAACTAGACAAAGAAGCATACTACATGTATATGCTACATTCCTTATCACCTCTTACTGTAATGGTCTCACTGAAAATGGGAAGGGGCAGGTGAAACACCTGGTATTCAAATCAGGTTATGGGACAAAATTGACAGTGTCAGTTGAATTTAAATTATCGTGTCTTCATGGATTAAATATTCAGTGGTCTTTATGGCCAAATATGTTGCTAAAGTTTCTTCCAAAATAATATATTCTTATGCATTTGCTCTGGAGAAGGAAATGGCAACCCACTCCAGTATTCTTGCCTGGAGAATTCTGTGGACAGAGGAGCCTGGTGGGCTGCAGTTTATGGGGTCACGAAGAGCTGGACATGACTGAAGCGACTGAGCACACACGCGTGCATTTGCTCATTTGCATCTCCAAAGGCCCAAAGCAATGTTTCTTTGTTACTTTGTGGTCCTTGTCATCATCTTCAGTCAACAAATCATCATTCCAGACCAAATTCTGAAATTTGAGTCAACAAATCATCATGCTTTCAGTGATGATTTTTCTACTCATGGTAACATTTTTTTTTCCTGGTAACATTTTTAAAGAACACATACTATCTTAAGCCCTATCGAAAATGGTTCCCATTGTACAAGTAACTATAAAATAAATCATAATTCTTAACTAGCTTTTCCCTAGTGAGCAAGTACTGGCCAGGACTTCAGAGGTTTTTAATTAGCTTGGTAATAATTGTTTAATATGTAGTACATAGTATTAGGATTATTTTTACTAGCACTTCAGGTAAATCAGTGCAATGTGACTTTAGGCAAGTCACTTAATATTCTTTGTATTTCAATTCTCATTTTAGGAAGCATTTGGATAACTATTTTTTCTGCCACAGATACACTTTTGAGCTTCCTCACTCAGCAATATCATTCCTTTGCCGGGAGAAATATCAATAAGCTCAGATATGCAGATGACATCACCCTTATGGCAGAAAGTGAAGAAGAACTAAAGAGCCTCTTGATGAAAGTGAAAAAGGAGAGTGAAAAATTGGCTTAAAACTCAACATTCAGAAAATTAAGATCATGGCATCCAGTCCCATCACTTCATGGCAAATAGATGGGGAAACAGTAGAAACAGTGACTTTATGTTTTTTGGGCTCCAAAATCACTGCAGATGGTGACTGCAGCCATGAAATTAAAGGAAGCTTACTCCTTGGAAGGAAAGTTATGACCAACCTAGACAGTATATTGAAAAGCAGAGACATTACTTTGCCAATAAAGGTCCATCTAGTTAAGGCTATGATTTTTCCAGAAGTCACGTATGGATGTGAGAGTTGGACCATAAAGAAAGCTGAGCACTAAAGAATTGATGATTTTAAACTGTGGTGTTGGAGAAGACTCTTGAGAGTCCCTTAGACTGCAAGGAGATCCAACCAGTCCATCCTAAAGGAAATCAGTCCTGTTGAAGCTGAAACTCCAATACTTTGACCACCCCATGTGAAGAGCTAAGTCATTGGAAAATACTCTGATGCTGGAAAAGATTGAAGGTGGTAGGAGAAGTGGATGACAGAGGATGAGATGGTTGGATGGCATCACCAACTCAATGGAGATGATTTTGAGTAAACTCTGGGAGTTGGTGATGGACAGGGAGGCCTGGTGTACTGCAGTCCATGGGGTCACAAAGAATCAGGCACGACCGAGCTACTGAATTGAACTGTAATGAGAGGTGGGGCCCCAGCATTGAGAAGCAATTTGCTCACGCCTTCCTTCACTTCACTAGTCATAGTGCTTAGTGGAACACTTGGATATTGTGGCCATTGTCACCCTTGTGAAACCACCAGCCTAGCCAATCCCACACATATATCAGGAGAACTTCCCATAGTTTGGACTCACAAACCATGGGATAATGTAGGTTAGAAGATGACTCTCTTTTTTTTGCCCACATCTCTCTTCCTGACTCAAGCTGCTGTGCCTCTAAACATTCTTGAGCCTGCATGGTATATATCCTTTTCACCTCTGATCCTGGCTTATATTTCCCCATGTACATCTGAGAAACACAGCCACAGATTCCTGGTATGTGCCAACCCAGGTAGATCCAGCAACTGTTGCATAGAAACTGCCCTCGCATCCTCTCCACTGAATATACTGATTTCCCCAAGGCAGGTAAAAGTAACGTAGGTTTACTACTTGTATTGAAGGTGATATATATGAAATTTTAAAATGCCTCTGACAAGTAGGAAAGAGATCCTGTGGAACTGTAATAAAATTCATTAGTTACACATACAGAGTCTAATTCTCATAGAAACTTAAAAACTACAGTCAACAGAAGATGAAATAGGGAAATAGGCATGCTAAAACTGACTTCAGTTTACATAAAACCCAGTATGTTGCCATGGGGGGAATCTGAATCAACATTATAATGAGAGATATCAGGAATAATAAAGTTGGGGAAAATATACCTTTGCTAAATTGACTAGTCACATGCTTCAGCCAAAGAAAAGTGAAAGTGTTATTCACTCAGTCATGTCCGACTCTTCGCCACCCCATGGACTGTAACCCGCCAGGCTCCTCTGTCCATGGAATTCTTCGGGCAAGAAGACTGGAGTGGGTTGCCTTTCCCTTCTCCAGGGAATCTTCCCGACCAGGGATCAAACCTGGGTCTCCTGCATTGCAGGCAGATTCTTTACCGTCTGAGCCACCAGGGAAGCAAGTTTAAGCTAAGGAAAGTATTATTCTCAAATTGTCTTCACACTGAAAAAGATGTGAAAGATTGGTAAAGTCTAAAAGAAGAATGTGTAAAATCTTACATTTTTCTTTGAGGAAAAGCAACAAGGACAGTTCAAATAGAAACAGATTGATGAATGACCTCAATAGAGTCCTGCATAAATGAAAGTTACTGGGAAATATTGCCACCTTGATGTTTTTGCCTGTATACACAACACTGAACAAGGAGAAATTCTCAGATTGAGAAACAGTGTTTGCAGGATCAGAGCAGGGAAGCCTGAAATTGCAAGGGGCTGTTGGGAAAGATGGTCTCCTTCATCAGAGACCTTCAGAGAGGAGCTAAATAGCCTTTCCTCTGACTTATTGAGCCCTGTTCTCTGTGGCTAGCACTCTAATGTGATGTGGGTGTCTGATAAAGCTTCCTGGCTTACCAGGTGTATCCAGGGACTGCATTTAAACCAGAAGATAAGAATCACAGCCTTCTTGTCTCCAGCATAATTCAAAACACCTTTGTTTTCCTTAGAGTTGTTCACTGTTGCTTGTTTCTCTTCTCACACACTTCCGGGTCCTTCATTTCCTCCTCGTGGCTGTTATCTCTTCTTGTCCTCCCACCCACAGATGGTTCCAGGCCCAGATGCCCAAGAAAGCAGTTATCTGAATCATTCCCTAGGGCTGACTCTTCCTTTAGGAGCTGCCTTTGTGCTGCCATGTTTGGATAGGACCTCTTTGTCACCTGACCTTTTTATGTATTTTTTAAATTTTAGCAGTTTTTTTAAATAGTATTGTGTTGCAGGTATACAGCAAAGCTATTCAGTAATATATATATTTATTTTTTCAGATTCTTTTCCATTATAGATTATTAAAAGTATTGAATATGGTTTCCTGTGCTATACGGTAAATCCTGGTTGTTTATCTATTTTATATATAGTAGTGTGTACCTGTAAATCCCAAGCTCCTAATTTATACCTCTCTCCTTATTTCTCCTTTGGTAACAATAAATTTGTTTCTATGGAAGTCTGTTTCTATTTTGTGAATAAATTCATTGTATTATTTTTTAGATTGCACATATAAATGATATCATAAAATTGTCTTTCTCAGCTTCATTCAGTATGATAATCTCTAGGTTCATCTGTGTTGCTGCAAATGGCAATATTTCATTGTTTTTCATGGCCAACTTCACATCTTCCTTATCCGTTCTCCTGTCCATGGACACTTAGGTTGTTTTCATGTCTTGTCTATTGTATATAGTGCTTCTATGAACATTCAGGTAAACATTGTGGTACAGCTATCTTTTTAAAATAGAGTTTTCATTATTTTTTAAAATTTTATTTTAAAAATTTATTTTTAATTAGATGATAATTGCTTTACAATGTTGTGTTAGTTTCTGTCATACAGCAACGTGAATCAGCTATAACTGTACCTATATACTCTCCGTCTTGAACCTCCCTCCCACCCCACTCATCCTATCCATCTAGGTTGTCACAGATTACCAAGCTGGGCTCCCTGTGTTATATAGCAGCTTCCTACTAGCTGTTTTACATATAGTAGTGTCTATATGTCAATACTACTTTCTCAATTTGTCCCACCCTCTCCTTCTCCCACTGTGTCCACAAGTCCTTTCTTTACATCTGCATCCCTATTCCTGCTCTGAAAATAGGTTCATCAGTACCATTTTTCTAGATTCCATATATATACATTAACAAGCACTGACCCTTGTTTTCAAGTATGTTGACTCATAATTTATATCTACTTGCTTTAAATTGGAAGTCATACTAGTGCAAACACATTCTAAAAGATCTACATTTTTATAATCCCCTTCCCCACATTTTGTGACTTCGTCCTATTTTATATCTTCATGCTTATCTTCTTACTGCTATTTGTATTTATAATTGCTTTGACAATTTTTTAATTGTTTTTTAAAATCTCTACTGGCTTATTTAAGTGATCTTCACTCCTTTTATGTATACCTTTCCAACTGTGATGCTCCTTTTGTATAGATTCTTGTTTCCTTTCTCTTTAAAGAAGACCCTTTAATATTTCTTTTGGGGTTAGGTTTAACCTTGCTGAATTCTTTTAGTTTTTACTTGGCTGAGAAACTCTTTATCTCTCCATCTATACTAACTGATCATTTTGCTGGGTATAGGACCCATGGTTGAAGGTTTTTCCCTTCCTGGACTTCAAGTGTATTATGCCACTCCTTCTGGCCTGCAAAGTTTCTTCAGAGAAATCAGCTGATAGCTTATAGAAGTTGTATTTTAATTGATTCTTTCTTTTTCTCTTGCTGCATTTAGAATCCTCTTGTTACCTTTAATTTTTGCCATTTGAAGTGTGATATGTCTTGGTATAAATCTGTTTGTGTTCATCTTGTTTAGGACCCTCAGTGCTTCCTGAACCTGGATTTCTACTTCCTTCTTAGATTTGAAAAGTTTTAAGCCATAATTTCTTCAAATATATTTTCAATCCCCCTTTCTCTTTCTTTTCCTTCTGGAATCTCTATTATGTGAAGGCTGGCATGATCTCTGTTGTCTCATAGGTCTTGTAAGTTGTGTTTTTTTAAAATTTTGTCTTTCTGTCTCCTCTTTGGATTTGCTTTCCATTATGCTGTCTTCAAGATCACGTATTCATTCTTCTATGTCATTGAGTCTGCTCTTCATTGTTTCTAGATTATATTTCTGTCTTGGCAGTTGAATTATCTATTTTTTATTGGTTCATATTTATGGTTTCTAGATCCTTGTTACAGTGACCTACATTTTCTGTTGATACTTTTTCTTAATTCAGTTAGCATTTTATTACCTCCTCTTTCATCGAACTACAGTTGATTTACAATGTTGTGTAAATTACTGCTGTATAACAAAGTCACTTAGTTATACATACACACATATATATTCTTTTTCCATTATGGTTTATCATAGGATACTGAGTATAGTTCTCTGGACTATATAGTAGGACTTCATTGTTTATCCATTCTGCATATAAAAGCTTACATCTCCTAACCACAGCCTTCCATTCCATACTTCCCTCAGTCCTCTCCCCCTTGGCAACACTAGTCTGTTATCTGTGTCCATGAATCTGTTCCATGGATAGGTTCATTTGTGTTATATTTTAGATTCCACATATAAGTGATATCATATGGTATTTGTCTTTCTCTTTCTGACTTACTCCACTTAGTATGATCATCTCTAGTTGCATCCATGTTGCTTCAAATGGCTTGATTTTGTTCTTTTTTATGGTTAAGTAGTATTCCTGTGTGTGTGTGTGTGTGTGTGTGTGTGTGTGTGTGTATCACATCTTCTTTATCCATTCATCTGTCAATGGACATTTAGGTTCATTCCACGTCTTGGCTATTGTGACTACTGCTGCTATGAACATAGGGGTACATTTACCTTTTTAAATTAGAGTTTTGTCCAGATATATACCCAGGAATGGATTGCTGGTTCAAATGGCAATTCTATTTTTAGTTTTCTGAGGAACTTCCATGCTATTTCCCACTGTGGCTACACCAACTTATATTTCTGCCAAGAGTGCAGAAGAGTTCCCTTTCCTCCACACCCTCTCCAAACTTTTTTACTGGTAGACATTTTAGTGATGGCCATTCTGAGTGGTGTGAGGTGGTACCTTATTTTAGTTTTGATTTGCATTTCTCTAATAATTAGCCATGTTGAGCACTTTTTTATGTGCCTATTGGCTATATGTATTTCTTTGGAGAAATGTCTATTTAGGTTTTCTGCCCATTTTGGGGTTGGGTTGTTTTTGTTTGTTTCTTGTTGAGTTATATGAGGTGTTTGTGTATTTTGAAAATTAAGCCCTTCCTGACTGCATTATTTGAAAGTATTTTCTCCCATTCTATAGGTTGTCTTTTCATTTTCTATATGGTTTATTTTGCTATGCAAAAGTCTGTAAGTTTGATTAGGTTCCATTTGTTTACTTTTGTTTTTATTTCTATTGGGAGACTGACCTAAGAAAATGTTGGCACCGTTATGTCAGAGAATGTTCTGCTTATGTTCTCTTCCAGTTTTATGGTGTCATGTCTTATGTTTAAGTAGTTAAGCCATTTTGAGTTTATTTTTGTGTATGGTGAGAAGATGTGTTCTAATTTCATTGATTTACATGCAGCTCTCCAACTTTCCCAACACCACTTGCTGAAGAGACTGTCTTTTTCCCATTGTATGTATGTTCTTGCCTCCTTTGTCAAAGGTAAATTGACCATAGATGTGTGGGTTTATTTCTGGGCTCTCTATTTTGCTCCATTAATCCACATGTCTATTTTTGTCTTTTTTAAAATTTCATTTCAATTTATTCACATTATACACAAGTTTTCAAGATATTTTTGTCTTAATACCACATAATTTTTATTACTATTGTTTTGTAGTATTGTCTGAAGTCTTAGAGGGTTATGTTTCCAGCTTTGTTATTTTTCCTCATGATTGCTTTCACAATTCTAAATTTTTTATGGTTTCTTATGAATTTTAGGATTATTTGCTCTAGTTATGTGAAAAATGTCATGGATGATTTTAAAGGGATTGCATTAAATCCATAGATTTTTTGGAGTAGTATGGCCATTTTAACAATATTAATTCTTCCAATCCAAGAGCTGGGATATCCTTCTATTTCTTTGAATCATCTTCAATGTCCTTTATTAATGTTGTATAGTTCTCAGCATAGAAATCTTTGACTTCCTTGGTGAGGTTTATTCCTAAGCAGTTTATTTTTGGGATTGCAATTTTTTTTTTTTTGTAATTATTTTTTTTTTTTCCACTGGGTTTTGTCATACATTGATATGAATCAGCCATGGATTTACATGTATTCCCAATCCCGATCCCCCCTCCCACCTCCCTCTCCACCCGATTCCTCTGGGTCTTCCCAGTGCACCAGGCCGGAGCACTTGTCTCATGCATCCCACCTGGGCTGGTGATCTGTTTCACCATAGATAGTACACATGCTGTTCTTTTGAAATATCCCACCCTCACCTTCTCCCACAAAGTTCAAAAGTCTGTTCTGTATTTCTGTGTCTCTTTTTCTGTTTTGCATATAGGGTTATCGTTACCATCTTTCTAAATTCCATATATATGTGTTAGTATGCTGTAATGTTCTTTATCTTTCTGGCTTACTTCACTCTGTATAAGGGGCTCCAGCTTCATCCATCTCATTAGGACTGATTCAAATGAATTCTTTTTAATGGCTGAGTAATATTCCATGGTGTATATGTACCACAGCTTCCTTATCCATTCATCTGCTGATGGGCATCTAGGTTGCTTCCATGTCCTGGCTATTATAAACAGTGCTGCGATGAACATTGGGGTGCACGTGTCTCTTTCAGATCTGGTTTCCTCAGTGTGTATGCCCAGAAGTGGGATTGCTGGGTCATATGGCAGTTCTATTTCCAGTTTTTTAAGAAATCTCCACACTGTTTTCCATAGCGGCTGTACTAGTTTGCATTCCAGGATTGCAATTTTTAAAGCTATAGTTTCTTTACATTCCCTTTCTGATATTTCATTGTTGGAGTAAAGAAATGCAACCAATTTCTGTGTGTTAACCTTGTATCCTGCTAACTTACTGAATCTGTGTATCAGTTCTAGTAGTTTTTGTGTGGAGTCCATAGGGATTTCTATATATATTGTCATATCTGCATATAATGACAATGTTAAATCTTCCTCTCCATTTGAATATCTTTAATTTTTTTCATGTGTGATTGCTATGGCTAAGACTTCCAATACTGTGTTGAATAGAAGTGGTGAGAATGGGCATCCTTGTCTTGTTCCAGATTTTAGTGAGAAGGCTTTCAGTGTTTCACCATTGAGTTGTATATTGGCTGTGATTCTGTCATAAATAACTTTTATTATCTTGAGTTATTACCTCCTTTGTGCACTCCTGGTCTAGTAGACTGGTGAGATCTGTTTCATTATTTGTTCTTTCAGGGACTTTCTTTTGTTCTTTGAATTGGGAGTAGATCTTCCTTTTCATTTTACTTAACTTTCTCTGTCTGTATGATTTTAGGAGAAACAGTTATCTATTGTGGTCTTGAATGGCTGATTTTATGTGGGAGTGTCCCTGTGTAGCCTCCATGAGTCTCATATTTTTGGTGTGAGGGCTGGTTTCAGATGGATGCCAGTCATGTCTTTCCTCAGTTTGTGCTGGTCATTATCCCCTTGATAGTGGGGTGTGATTGGTGGTATAGTATCAAAAGCCTGTGCTGGATGTGAGGTGGGGCTTCCTCTCTGCTCTGTGTCATGGCTGTCTCAGGGGTAGGGTGTGTTCCCCAGTTGTTGGAGTAGAAGCCTTGAGGGTTGGGCTTAATCAGGCTGTTGCCCTTGAGTACATGCCCTGCCCCATGGAAGTGAGTGGTGAAGCAAGTGAGGGCCATGTATTCACACAGGATATACATCTACAGCTCCACTCAGGGGCAGCCCAAGGTTATGTTCCTATTGTTTGTCTCAGATCTAGTATAAGGCTGTGGTGTGGAGTGGGCTGGGGCTGGAGGTTGGGGGGTTGTGGCTGCACTGCTGCCTGAGATCTGGGTTGCCTCTGTGGCAGACCTCACCCAGGACTTGTCTGCCCATATCTAGCGCTCAAATGGAAGACAAACCTCTCCATACATAGTGTGGTGTGTTCGTGATGGCCATCGAAGCCCCAGCTGGACCCTACCCCAGGGCCTCTGGGCTGTCTCTGCCTAGTTAGGTCATGTCCTCTCTCAGGGCCTGTCTGCTCAAGATTCATCCCTTGGCCCTTGCATACTCCTGTTGTGCTGCCCTCTGCACACACTAATGTTTGCTGCACCTACCCCTGTTGCTCTGAGCCCTTACTGACTATGGCATCTGAGGCTATTCCAGGAGTACCCTGGTCTGTCTCTGCAAAGCTAGATCGAGTCTCTGTCAAGATCTTGTGCCAGACTGTGGTGTGGAGTGAGTGGAGTCAGGGCATTGGCCCCTTTGGATTGGGAAATACAGCAAGGAGGCTGCTCACAGTGCACGACTCTCCACCCTGATTGTCAGCAACCCAGCATGTGCTCCTGATAAGTAGTCTAGACTTCTCCAATCCTTCAGTCTCAGATTGCCCAGGAGGCAAGGGGGCCGGGCCACTCCTTGCAGGACTCCAGGACTGGGATGTCCAAATTGTGACTTGACCTGCTAACTCGAGGGCCAGGGTCTATCCTTGTGGACCTTCTCTTTGCGGATCCCGCCCAGGGGCCCAGGGCCCAACCTGATTCTTTTCTTTCCCATCCTACCGAGTTATGTGTAGATCCTTCTTGCAGCTTTGGTTTTCAGGAGTTATGTGAGTTTCCAGTTAGTTTCCATTAAGAAGTGTCCCACATGTGAATGTATTTTTGATGTGTTTGTGGGGGAGGGGATCTCCATACCAACCACTATAGCATCTTGATTCTGCTTCAGATGCTGAGCTTTTTAGTGAGTTTGTCTTTCCTATTCTTACACACTCACCCTGCAGACTGGTAAGAAATTGGAAAGTAAGCAGGCAAAGAAAACTATTTTTTTGATACATAGTTTGCTTTAATAGCCACCAAAAAGACTGTGTCATTTCCTTTCACTGACCCTGTCCACCAGTTATGTTAGCCTTCCACATATCACTATAGCAACATATATAAATATATATCATACATTTATACACACATACACACTTTCTAAAGCACTTTTGTGAAGACACAGACTAGGCTTCAGCACAAGCACAACTGGGGGCCTCTTGCAGGTCACTTAAAAGTGATCACCGGTTTGCTTTACACAAGACTTTCAGTGGGCTTGCTGTGGCCATTAGTCCCTAGTTCCCAGAGAGAAGTTGGGATGACAAAAGGGGACAGTATATGTAAAGTCAGTACAGCTTTTGGAGATCACAATAGAATATAAGAAGGAGGTCTAGGCTAAGCATGAGATGGCATGGGATGGCATATGGGAGTCACCACTCCCACCACATGGATTCAAAGAACTCAGGTGCTGCAGTGTAGACTGATGCCCAGCCTGACAGTGACCCAGCTGCATGGGTCCTGGGTCAGGTAGTCGGGCCCCTGCCCACACTGTCCTGCAACACACCGCTGCTCAGGCCTGTGCTTTCAGATCTGCCAAGGAGCTCCAATGTGGGGACCACATGCTCCAGTGTGGGGAAGCAGGTCCTGTTTCCCCTGAGCTGACCCTCTGAGGACAGGTGATGAGGCAAAAAATGTCTGTCGCTGGCTCCCACGCCCCAGGGTGTTCAGAAGCACTGTCACAAGGTCCTCTGCTCACTAGGCATGTTTTCCTTAGTGCTGAGCCACGGGGACCCTGGCTGGTTATTCCTCAACTGCAGGAAAGGCCCTCTGCCTTTCACCCTGCCCACGAGGCCATATCTCTGACTCCTTCCAGACCCTCCAGTAGGTGTGGAGGAGGGCCCAGATCCTCCTCAGCAGACAGGGAGCTGGGAAGAAGGGGCGCAGGCCCATCCTTCTTGCTGTTTTAAGGACCTCTGGTGGCTTCGCTTCTTGCATGTCTCCTGGAAGGCAAGGGTCACAGGACTGGAGTGCATGGCAGGGCCCTTAGGGATTTCACCTGGAGACCAAAGTAACACAGTGGAAGTCAGAGTCCTTCATCAGGTCCTGCTGCTGGCTCACTGAGGCTGAGAGGGCTGAGTGGTGACAGAAGCCAGGATCGCGGTGGGAGCCTGTCAGGAGGATGAGCTGAAGGGAGGCGCTGAGGTCTGGGGAGCAGCTGGTGCCACCAGGTCAGAGTGAAAGCTTCCCACACCACCTGTGGTCAGGTCTCTGCTCAAAGCCACTGCACACCAGGTGGCCAGACCCTACGGCTCCCTCTTCCCCTGAAGAGGGGAAGAGCTCACTCTCCATTTTGCTTGGGAGAAAGAGGATGACTTTTGTCATTTCCCAGGAAAAGATATGCTTAGCATGAAACAGGCACATGTAGAAGTGGCCTGCTGTAAGAAGGAGAGGACATTTTGAGGCGGGCCCCTTGTTAAGTTTATGTTCTGTTTACTTGATGAGGAGATGGGGGGCACAGGTCAGCAGGGCCCTCAGAAATCACCTAAGTCTAGTGCCTCCTGTTACAGATAAGGGTCAGTGGTCTCACAGAGACTGGGGCCAGCCAAAGCCACACAGCCAGTTAGTGACAAGCCTGGGATTAGAACTTGGGCCCTGGTCCATTTCCAGTGGCCTAGCAGAAGTGGGAAGGAGACTTCCAAGCCAGCGGGTATGAGAGGCTGTTGGGTTACCTTTGCTGGGACAGGAATAAGGCTTTACAGAAGCAGTCTTGTAAGAGTTCTTCTAAAAAGGCTCAGGAAAGAAAGGAATCAGAAGAAATTAGCAGGAAAAAAATCAGGGTTAAATTATGGCCCAACCCATTTTCACACTGTGGGGTCAACATCCTTTTAGGTTACAATTTAGGAACATTCCTAGGAATGGGCTCAACTGATTATGGCAAAGCTTTAAAGTCCAAGGTAAAAAGCTTAGTTTTTGACTTTGAAGCCATTTTTAACACCTCAAGTTTTTTTTCAAAGTGGCTGCTAGAGAATGCATTGGTATTTTAAATAAACGTAGAGAATGCCTGCCTTATAGATAATCTTTCCCTTTAAGTTTCAGTTTTTCCTTATTTCCAAGTTCTCTTTTAGATCAATAAGACCCAATGATTTTCTTTTGTGTTGTTTCCTAAAGAAAAATATGTGGAAATCAAATTGCTGCTTTCAGTCCAATAGTGTGGAGTGAAATCAACTTGTTAGGTGGCATCTTTCCATCATTTTTTCATAAGTGACACAGGAACCCCAGAACCCATGACTGGCCTCAGGATTCCTTTACTGGAAAGCTCATTCAGAGGCAGACCCCAGATGTCCTCTGATCCTGAGAATCAACTGAACTGCATTTCTCCCCAGTCCTGACACGGCATAAAGGAGAGAGGATTGGGGTCAAGAGAGAAGATGATGACAAAGTGAGAGTGAACTGGGAAGTCAGGGGAGGTTTCTGATTAGGGTGGGAGGACTGATGGGGATGGAATCTAGAGGGATGCTCACTGAGGACCTGTGTTCTCACAGGTGGACCAGAAAGTTCCTCTTGGAAGGTCAGCGCAGGTCGGGAGTCACCTGTGCATTGATACATTCGGTGATAGTTTGCTCTGATCAGTGCAGTGGTTTCCTTACCTCCAAATTAGTCCTTGCCTTCTTCAAAACATCGTGTGTCCTGGTCACTGAAACAACAACAAAACAGTTCCCAAAGGCAGAAGTTACCAGCGGGGTCCACATCTGTCTTGGGTGTGTGTGTTCTGGAGCTTGTCTTTCTGGCCACTCAGCTTGGGGTCTCCTGCTCCCCTCCACCCCTCACATCTCCTCCTCTGCCTCTATGATTACTGATGGCACAGGAGGTTCAGGGATGTCACGTCAGTCTCCCCCACCCCCTAGCCTCTCTGGTCACTGTCCATTCACAGCACAAGTGGGGAGCCTGGAAGGCCCCCCAGTTTCCTGTCCCATTCCCTGGCTCAGGGCACCCACACTGGCTGAAGATGAACTGTTCCATGCTCTCCTTCTGCTGGTTGGCGGTCTTCAGGCGCTCAGATGTACTCTGAAGGAGACTCTCCTGTTTGGATAGTTTGGTTCTCAGTTCCAGAAGTTCCTTTTTCAAGGACTCTCCCTGGGAAGAAAAATAGGTGCTCTGTCAGTGGTCAGAAGGCCTAAAGCACCCTGTGATTTGTGGTTCTTTACAACCCCAAATAGGATTCTGCAATCTTAAGTATTTCTGGGCCAGATTTCCCTCATCAAAGCCTCTAAAACCCTCCAGCAGGTGATGGCTCAGGATGGGCCATGAGGTGGGAATACCGAGGACCTGGAAGCCCCTGTGCAAACAAGCACAGGCCACACTCTAGCTGCTGCAGAGAACCTGAGTCCAGGCCACACTGAAACTCCCAGCTGTGAGTAAGAGCTCTGATTTAGTGCTGACATAGTTACATCACTTGGGCATCAAAACTTGGTCATTAGGAATATTATGCCTGGGGAGACAGGGCTGGCCTGAGACGGTCTACAAGTCTGTAAATATATCTGCCAACCTCAGGATGGCAAAATACTTTCTCCTTGGAATTAGCAACATTGGATCCCCTAAAGTTATCATTGATACTGGTCTGGAGTGAGAACCCTAGGAGAGATTTTGAAATCTACCTAATCCAAGATCATCAACCAGAATGGCCTGAGATCTGAGGGCACCAGGGCAGGCTGACTCTCACCAGGCTTGACCCAGAGACACAGGTTTAAGTGGAAATTTTTCTGGGATTTCAGTGGGTGGGTAAAAAGGGCTGGTCCACTCCTGGTGACATTCTGTGATCCTGTCTGCCTATGTGGACCTGGGAGTGCGTGGGAGTGGGCTTAGGATGGAAAAGGATGTGTTGACGTTTTAAATGGCCCTGAACTTCAGCTCAGCTGAACTTTAGAAAGTTAAAGGGATGGAACATTTGTGGGTTAGCAGGGCTCTCATGACTCTGCCTCCTCTATGTTCTTTTCTTCTCCTGTCTGGCTCCTTATCCTGGGCGTCAGGCTGGGGGGAGAGGGATGTTTTCAGACCTGCACAGAGCATGGTCACCACGGAGGGGAGGTCTCCCTCCAGGGACACACCCCTCAAGTCCCCTTCGTCCCAACTGCCCATTCGGCTCCTGACCTTCAGGCTCTGCAGGCCGAGGAGGTAGAAGGCTAGTTGGGGGCAGAACAGGTAGAGGATGCTGGCTTCTTACCACTTGGCCCACAAGCGCAGGGCTAGGGGCGCTTGGCAAGGCCGCTCGCCAGAACATGGTGAGGAGGGAGGCCGACTCCTCCAGCCGCTGGTGCAGGGCGGTGGCGCTGCTCCTCAGCTCCTGGATGCCTTCGCTGCCCATCACCTGGGAAGGGGGGAGTAACCATGGGCATCCCTGTGGCTGAGAGCACAGGCCTCGGCTTCCTTTGTGAGCGAGGTATGGCCACAGGCTTGGCTTGAACCTGTGAGACTTTTTTCTAACCTAGTAGCCAAGGTTCTCTGACCTTAGCAAGGACCTCCCACTTTGTAAGAATTCATTTGATTCCACACTTTTTAGCTTTCAGTCCTGCTTCGTGCTCTGGAGTCTAAGGTCCCTATTTTTGCACTGTACCCCCACCCCTACTGCCCTTCCCTAAATCAGGCCTTGTGCTTCAAATGGGCTGCACCATTTGTAGCTGGAAGGACTGAGCGCTTTCCCTTCACCTGGCATGTTCTCCTCCCCAGAGAACTGCACACCCCCTAGTGGCACCCTAACCCCCATGAACCTGTCACCTTCCTTCTGGGGTAATCGCCACTTCTGGGTTCACTCCGTCACACCCACAGCAATTCCGGCACTGTGCCTGGAGCCGCTTGTTGTATCTGTTGACTCAGGTGTGGGCCTCCCTCTCACGCGCGGGGGCTCCTGGAGCGCGGACAGCACCGCGGCTGATGCCTAGGTCTCTCCCTGGGGAAAGACTCTGAGAAGCCTTTCGGCCTGCTCTCCTCCCCTGCTCGGTGTGAGCAGAGAAATCCAAGGCTGCCACTCTCCTCACCCTTCCCACACATCTGGCCCATATGGGTGAATATTGTCAATTCCCAGGCAACTGATGAAGTGATTTTATCCTGCCCACAAATGATCATATCCCAGTGTGACTTTAGCAGATAGTAAGCTACCAAACAGCACTGCAAGTATGTTGATGCCTGACATGCTCTACTGATGAGGATGGCAATGCTGCACATGCTTTTCTGTGGTTCTCAGGGGAAATAGAGAGTCAGCTACATCTGGAACAGAACGAAGCTTGTAGTGAAACTAGCCGGTAAAGATGGAAGGCCTAGCTGGATGTAAATGGAAGATACATCCTCAGCTGTGAGAGATGTGGAGCAGGAAAAAAGATAGTGGGAGAAGGAGCTAAAATCAAAAGAAGAAAGGCTTAAGGAAAAGGTGCACCTAAGAGCTAAAATGTGATTACCTCTATGCCTGGAGCTTCCAGACCAGAGAAGCTGCAGGTCGGTCTCACAAGTGATGCTATCTTCTTGACCAGCAGTCTGCCCTCCCCAATCTGCTCTCTTAGGGCACTATAGTCATCAATGTGGCCAATGACGTGGCGGCCATGCTTATTGGCAAAGGAGCCATCAGTAGCATCACCTTCCAGCTTGGGAGGGTTCTTCGTTACTGGAGAAGCATCCAAACCCAGCTCTGAAGAATAAAACCACAACAACAAAGAACCCACTGTTATTCATAGTCATCCTCAGTTCAATCCAAAAGGGACATCAAATAGTAAAAGAGGCCAGAAACAAGATCACCAGTTTTGGAAAGCACACCTGTGACGTCCATACATATTCTGGGTTCTATATTATTATAGTCTTTCTCTTAGCATCTCATAATCATAAAATTGCCAGGAGGTAAATTTTATCCTTATTGACATTCAGGACAGACATTAATTTTTTTTTAAATTTGGGGGTTGAGAAGACATAGACAAGGAAATTAAGCTGGATACAGAGAGCACTTTCAAGAAGGAAGAGGTTACAGTGCAGTGAGGCAATACCAGAGCAATAGGAAAACCATGGGCGGAAGAGTAGTGACAAAAAAGGCAGCCACAGGAGGTGGAATGATAGGGCTAAAGGCCTTGGGACATGCAGAGAAAAATCTCTACATTCAAATAATGTGTATACAGAGAACCAAAAGTTACTTGTATTAATAATTTTCCATCATTAGACCCTGAGTTCTGTGGTTGCCCTCTTTACCGTTCGTCCTACTGAAGGTTGTGGTCTCTGGGCCAGGAGCCGCAGAAGAAGAGCTGGGGAAGACCAGAACTGGAGAATTCATGCCCACATCCCGAACTGGAGGGGAGGCAACCGAATCTGGGGAGTAAAGACAACCACAGCTTTAGGAACCCTGGAACACACCACTCCACTGGAGATCTAAGGCACCATGACTCTCCTCTCATTTAGTCATCACCCATGTACCACAATCAGAAGCAATAACAAACTAATCACTTATTTTGAAATAAGATGTGAAGGCTGTTCCATGAGAAAAAAAACTTGTAGTTTGAAAAAATTATTAGATGTATTTTTCTAATCCCAGATTTGAATATAATATTGTATGCAGTATGTCTAATACAATGCTTTGTAACTATAAATATGCATAAATATATGCAGTACATATGTTAAAATACTTGATCAAGAAGTGAATGGATTTATGGGGATTTAACTCTGCACTCTAATCACCATTCTGATGAGTCAGTACTAGAAAATATGCACTAGTATAAGAAGAATAGGCGACATAAGCCTTGGTGAGTTTGAGATGTCCTATTGGAGACCAGACCGCAATCTGGAAATTATCACGAAGAGATTGATATGATCCTACTCAGGCAAATGTGGCTTAGAACCGGATTTCTAGCTCAGGCCTCTCTGCCGTATGATGAGGAGTGACTGAGCCAGCAGGGATGAGTCCTGGCTGGTGCTATGGGGAGGCACTGAGAGGCAAAGCCTGAGAGGGAAGAGAAGCAATACCGAGACAGAGCATCATGAGGGAGAAGGAACACAGCAAACCAAAACTTCTGCTTTGAATCCCGGGTTGGCCTGTTAACGCCCACAAGCCTCAGTGTATCCGTTAATTGTCCCGGTGCCTGTATTTTCTCATGTGAAATACAGAGATAGTAAATCCTGCACTAGCTCTGATGAAATTATTTGAAAAATTATTTGAAAACATGGTAAATTTTAAAACACTCCACAAACATAAGGAATAGGCATTAACACATATAGCTGTTAACTGTTTTGAGTACTTCTTATGGTGTCAGGCACTTGTAAATTATTTCATTTAATGCTCCACATGATAGTTGATATTATTATTATCCTCATGTTAAAGATGAGGAAGCTAAGGCTTAAATACTTGAGGAGTTTTAACACTTTTCCTAAGGCAAACAACATGTAAGTGGCAAACTCAGAATCTGGAGCCAGATCTGACCCTAAACTCCATGCCCTCACGGTGCTGTACTGAAGCATCTCTGACTTCACCCTGACCCTAAGGAGTGTGGAAGAGGCAATATTGTCCCTTCCACCACACACATCCTGGGGACCTTCCCACGGCTGAGGGCTTCATGGTTCCCTTTTCCTTCCTACCTTGGAAGAACGGCTGCTTGTTTCCAGGGTCAGTGTTGGTGGGGAATTTCTGGTTAACGGAGGAGGAGATGAGGCTGGCTTTGCTGGCACCACCATCCAACTGCTGTTCCAGCTGCAGTCGCAGAGAGTTGTTCACCTGAATGCTCTGCTCCAGCTGCCCTCGCAAAGCTCGGATCTCTGCCACCAGGTGGCTCAAGTCACTGCTCAAAGGGACTTGGTGACAGGCATCCCAGGTGTAAGCTGAAAAGAGAGAGAGAGGTCTGGTGGCATTGCTCCAAGTGTTTCCAAGCATCTGTCAGAACACTCTTCTGTGACGTTCCTTTCTGCCAAGGACCCCACTGTAATCTCAGAATCCCAGGAATATTGTGGCTTAGAACCTGCTTAGAACCATTACATCCCCTGCTGTGATGGGGATGTCACTTTTCCTGGGTGAGGACTCGCACATATTAAGATGGTACACACTCCAGCCTGGAGTTTCCTTGAGACTCAAATGACCCTTATCCACCTAAGAGGGCGCATGATTGGCAGATGAAGTCAAACCTAATATTTCTCCTCCTTATTAACCTTAGTCCTGGAGGCTAGACAGCAGGGTCTTTCAAGGCAGAAGATCAATACTAAGCTGGAGAAGTGCACAGACTGAGGGAGAAGAGGTGACGCCCTCCACATTCAGGAATCAAAGGGGAGAGGAAGAAGAAGGCATCAGGCCTTTGGGCAACACTTAAGATTGGGAGGGATAGGGCTTCCCTGGTGGCTCAGTGGTAAAGAATCTGCCTGCTAATATAGAAGACATGAGTTCAATCCCTGGTCCAGGAAGATCCCACATGCCGTGAAGCAACTAAGCCCATAGGCCACAACTACTGAGCCTGTGCTCTGGAGCCTGGGAACTACAACTCTGGGGCCCAAGTGCCTAGAGCCTGTACTTTGCAGCAAGAGAAGCCACCACAATGAGAAGCCCATCTATCCCAACTACAGAAAAGCCTGTGCAGCAATAAGACCCAGTATAGTCAAAAGTAAATGAATTTTTAAAATTAAAAAAAAAAAAAGAATGAGCGGGATAGATGAGAGATCATAACTAATTGGACTTCTCAAGTTCTACTTGCTTTTTTACCTGCACTCACCACCCATAGCCTTTCTCTATGTACTCGGGGAAGAAGAAATCTAAGAAATATTCTATAAGACTATAATTGCTCATCTAAAAATATTGACATCAAATGTGTTTAAAAAGATAGAATTTGTTTCAGTTTTTATCAAGGTAATAGGATGCATATACCATATGATACATACATCCAGTTGCATCAGAGCCACAGGCCTTAACCAAACACATTACTTCTGCAGTGAGCTATGTGACTATTCTCACAAAATGGAATAAATGAAGAGGAGTGCAGGACAAGATGGCAGAGTAGAAGGACGAGCTCACCTCTTCTTGTGAAAACACTAAAATCACAACTGACTGCTAAACAATCATCAACAAAAAACACTGGCACCTACCAAAACAGATATTCTGCATCCAAAGACAAAGAAGACACAGTGAGAGAGTAGGAGGGGTGCTTTCATGATATAATCAAATCCCATACCTGCTGGGTGGGCTACCCTCAAACAGGAAAATATACTGCAGCAGTTCTCCCACAGGAGAATTCTGAGCCCCACACCAAGCTTCCCAGCCTGGGGATCTGTAATAGGAAGGAGGGGCTACTGGAGCATTTGGCTTTGAAGGCCAGCAGGGTTTGAGTGTAGGAGTTCCACAGGGCTGGGAGAAACAGAGATTCCAGCTTTAGAGAGTGCACACAAAGTTCCATGAGCACTGGGACCTAGGCCAGAGCAATGACTCCATAGAAACCTGGGCCACACCTATCTGCAGGTCTTGGAGGGTATCCTGGCTCTCTGTAGGGACATGGGCACTGGTGGCAGAAGCTCCAGGGAATATTCAACAATGTAAGCTCTCCAGGAGGTCGCCACTTTGGCACGGAGACCTGGCCCCACCCAACAGCCTATAGGCTCCAGTGCTGGGATGCCTCAGGATTAACAACCAACAGGAGGATAGGGACACAACACTATTCATCAGCAGACAGGTTGAATAAAGTCAGCTGGAGTCCACTGATGCCTCTAAACATACTCCTTGACCTAGCTCTGCCCACCAGAGGGGCAAGATCCAGGTCCACCCACCACTAGGCAGGCACCAGTCTCTCCCACCAGGATGCCTGAACAATCTCCTAGACCAACCTCACCCACTAGGTGGCAGATATCAGAAGCAAAAAGAACTATAATCCTGCTGCCTGTGGAAAGGAGACCACAAACATGGAAACTTAGACAACATGAGACAGCAGAGAAATATGTTCCAAACAAAGGAACAAGACAAAACCCCAGGAGAACACCTAAGTGAAGTGGAGGTAGGCAATCTACCAAAAAAAATTCAGAGTAATGTTGGGTAAAGATGATTCAAAATCTCAGAAAAGAATGGAGGCACAGATCAAGAAGATACAAGTAATGTTTAACAAAGAGCTAGAAGGTATAAAGAACAGAGTTTAACAATACAGTAATTAAAATGAAAAAGGCACTAGAAGGAATCAGTACCAGAATAAATGAGGCAGAAGAATAGATAGGTGAGCTGGAAGACAGAATGGTAGAAATCACTGCCATGGAACAAAAGAACAAAAACAAAATAAGGACAGTTTAAAACTAATGCTCTGTGGAGAGGATATTGGCCCTCCTACGACATTCCTTTCCATGAAAAAGTCTACAACTGGAGTGACTATCCAATGCTGGTTAAGAAGCTGGGTTTGGACTACTCTTACCATCTGTCTTCATGAACTAAAATCTTCTAGTGTGACCAAGGAAAAGTGACTGATATGGAATCCATGAAATATATCATGCAATATAATAGTATGTAGCACATTTCTCAAGAATCATTCTTGAAAAGTCCTTTTCTTCCCCATGGATAAAGAATCCACATTACAAGGAGGATCCTTACAGGAAGGGTGATCCCTGGAACACCATCTGCTGCTGTGAACACCAGGACATAAACTCACAAAGTCCAAGTCCTAGAGGTGGCTATGACACCAAGGTGGCAGATGTCTACCTGGCATCCGAGCACAAAGTTGATGCCATCAGTGGGCCCACAGTACAAGGCAGTCTCCCTGTTTTTTTTTACTGGAGCCATTTCAACAAAACTCTCCATGAAAGCATCCCAGAGGCCTAAGAATTTGATTTTATCACCATGAAACCAAGTTGTAACTTGACATAAAATGAAGGAAGGAGATGAGGGAATAGAATGGAATAAAAAGTTTCAAATAAGATGCCAAAGGCACTATTTTAGCTATGTTTTTCCATTCAGAATTAGTCTTAATAAAATACATTCAATTTTTTTAAAAAAAAGAAAAAAATTAGGACAGTTTAAGAGACTTCTGGGACAACATTAAATGTACCAACATTTGTATTATAGGGGTCCCAGAACAAGAAAAGAGAGAGAAAGAGCCTGAGAAAATATTTGAAAAGATAATAGCTGAAAACACCCTTAATGTGTGATAGGAAACAGTTGCTCAAGTCCAGAAAGTGAAGACAGTCTCATACAGGATAAACTCAAAGAGGAACACTCTGAGCCACATATTAGTCAAATTGGGAAAAATGAAAGACAAAGAGAAAATATTAAAAGCAACAAGAGAAAAGCAAAAAATAACATACAAGCAAATCACTGTAAGGTTATCAACTGATATTTTTGGCAGAAACTCTGCAGGCCAGAAGGGAGTGGCATGATATATTTAGAGTAATGAAAGGGAAAAACCTACAACCAAGAACAGTCTACCCAGCAAAACTCTTGTTCAGATGTGATGAAGAAATCAAAAGCTTTACAGACAAGCAGGAGCTGAGAGAATTCAGCACCACCAAACCAGCTTTGCAACAAATGCTAAGGAAATTTCTCTAGGCAGAAAAGTAAAGGCCACAACTAGAAACAAAATTACAAATGGGAAAGTTTATTGGCAAGGCAAACCTATTATAAAGGTAAACATACTGTAAAGGTAGAGAATTATCCACACACAAATATGGTATCAAAACCAATAATCATGAGAAGTGTATAAAAGCAGGCTATTGGAAATTCATTTGAAAGTAAGAGATGGACAACTTAAAACAACCTTGTTTATATATAGACTTCTATATCAAAACCTCATGGTAACCAAAAAACAAAAATCTACAATTGATACACACAAAACGGTAAATCAACCCAAACACAACATTGAAGACAGTCATCAAACCACAAGAAAAGAGAATATAAGAGGAAGGGAGGAAAAAAGACCCACAAAAACAAATCTAAAATAATTAACAAAATGGCAATAAGAACATGCTGCTGCTGCTAAGTCGCTTCAGTCATATCCAATTCTGTGTGACCCCATAGATGGCAGCCCACCAGGCTCCCCAGTTCCTGGGATTCTCCAGGCAAGAATACAAACATAGGTATCAGTTATTACCTTAAATGAGAATGGATTAAATGCTTTAATCAAAGACATTGACTGACTGAATGCATACAAAAAGAAGCATATATATGCTGTCTACTAGAGACCCACTTAAGAACTAGAGACACATACTGACTGAAAGTGAGGGGATGGAAAAAGATGTTCTATGCAAATGGAAATCAAAAGAAAGCTGGAGTAGCAATACTCGTATTAGACAAAATAAACTTTAAAATAAATATATGACAAGAGACACAGAAGGACACTGCATAATGACCACAGGAGCACTCCAGGAAGAAGATATAACAGTTGTAAATATAAATGCACCCAACACATGAGCACCTCAATATATAAGGCAAATTCTAACAGCCATGGAAGGAGAAATTGACAGTAACACAATAATAGTGGGGGACTTTAATACCCCACTTACATCAATGGACAGATTAGCCAAACAGAAAATCAATAAGAAAACATGGGCCTTAAACGAAACATTAAACCAGAAGGAGTCAATTGATATGTTTACAGCATTCCATCCAAAAGCAGCAGACAATACATTCTTTTCAATTACATATGGAACATTCTCCGGGATTGGCCATATGCTGGGCCAGAAAGCCAGCCTTGAGAAATTTAAGAGAACTGAAATCATATCAAGCACCTTTTCTGACCACACACTATGAGATTAGAAATAAACTACAAGAAAACCGTAAAAAAAAAAACAAAAAAAAAACACAAACATGTGAAGAAAAATAATATGCTTCCAAATAACCAATGGATCATTGAAGAAATCAAAGAGGAAATTTAAAAAATACCTAGAAACAAATGAAAATGAAAATGTGATGATCCAAAACCTATGGAACACAGCAATAAATCTTACCTAAGGAAACAAGAAACATCTCAAACAACCTAATCTTATACCTAAAGCAACTAAAGAAAGACAAACAAACAAAATCCAAGGGTAGCAGAAGGAAAGAAATCAAAGATCAGAACATAAATAAATGAAATAGAGACAAAAAAAGCAAAAGAAAAGACCAATGAAATTAAAACCTTGCTCTTTGAAAATATAGACAAAATAGATAAACCTTAAGCCAGATTCATCAGAAGAAAAGAGAAGGTTCAAATCAATAAAATTAGAAATGAAAAAGAAGTTACAATAGAACCACAGAAATACAAAGGATCGTAAGAGATTCCCACACAAGCAACTGCATGCCAATAAAATGGACAACCTATAAGAAATGGACAAATTCTTAGAAACGTACAATCCCCCAAAACTGAGCCAGGAAGAAATAGAAAATATAAATAGACCAATCACAATTACTAAAACTGAAACTGTAATTAAGACACTTCCAACAAATAAAAGTCCAGGACCAGATGGCTTCACAGGCAGATTCTATTTAGAGAACAGTTAATACCTATCCTTTGGAAACCATTTCAAAATATTACAGAGGAAGGAACACTCCCAAACTCATTCTAAGAGGTCACCATTACTCTGATACAAAACCAGACAAAGATGCCACAAAAAAAGAAAATTACAGGCCAATATCACTGATGAACATGACACAACAAAATACTAGTAAACTGAATCCAACAATACATTAAAAGGATCATATACTATGATCAATTGGGCTTTATCCCAGGGATGCAAAGATTTTTCAATATCCACAAATCAATCAGTGTGATAAACCACATTAACAAATAGAAGAACACAAATCACATTATCATCTTAATAGATGCAAAAAAAGCTTTTGACAAAATCAATAGCCATTCACGATAAAAACTCTCCAGAAAGTGGGTAGAGAGGGAACCTATCTCAACATAATAAAGGTCATATGTGACAAACCCACAGCTAACATCATACTCAACAGTGAAAAGCTGAAAAAGAAAGTATTTCCTCTAAGATCAATAACAAGATAAGGATGTTCAGTCTTGCCAGTTTTGTTCAACATAGTTTTGGAAGTCCTAGCCATGGTAATCAGAGAAGAAAAAGAAGTAAGAGGAATCCAAATTGGAAAAGAAGTAAAACGGTCACTATTTACAGATGACATAATTGTTGTTGTTTTGTTGTTAAGTTGTGTCTGACTCTTCTGTGACCCCATGGACTATAGCCCACCAGATTGCCCATGAGATTTCCCAGGCAAGAATACTGCAGTAGGTTGCCAATTCCTCCTCCAGGGGATCCTTCCTGACCCAGGGGTCAAACCCATGTCTCCTGCATTGGCAAGTGGGTTCTTTACCATGTTGGGAAGCCTGATATGATTCAGTTCAGTTCAGTTCAGTTCAGTCAGTCATGTCTGACTCTTTGCGACCCCATGAATCGCAGCATGCCAGGCCTCCCCGTCCATCACCAACTCTCGGAGTCCACCCAAACCCATGTCCATTGAGTCGGTGATGCCATCCAACCAGCTCATCCTCTGTCGTCCCCTTCTCCCTCTGCCCTCAATCTTTCCCAGCATCAAGGTCTTTTCAAATGAGTCAGCTCTTCACATCAGGTGGCCAAAGTATTGGAGTTTCAGCTTCAACATCAATCCTTCCAATGAACACCCAGGCCAGATCTCCTTTAGGGTGGACTGGTTATTCTACACATAGAAAATCCTAAAGATGCTACCAGAAAACTATTAGAGCTGATCAACGAATTTGGTAAAGTTTCAGGATACAAAATTAATACACAGAAACATCTTGCAATTCTATACACTAACAACAAAAGGTCAGGAAGTGAAATTAAGGAAACAATCTCATTTACCATCACATCAAAACAAATAAAATATCTAGGTGTAAACCTACCTAAGGAGGCTAAAGACCTATATTCTGAAAACTATAAGATGCTGATGAAAGAAAGACTGACAGATATACCATGTTCTTGGATTGGAAGAATCAATATTGTCAAAATGACTACACTACCCAAGGCAATCTACAGATCTGATGCAACCCCTATCAAATTACCAATGGAATTTTTTGCAGATCTAGGAAAGAAATCTTAAAATTTGTATGGAAACACAAAAGACCCCAAATAGCCAATGCAATCTTGACAAAGAAAAATGAAGCTGGAGGAATGAGGCTCCCTGATTTCAGGCTACAGTACAAAGATACACTAATCACAGCAGTGTGGTACTGGCACAAAGACAGATCAATAGAACAGGATAGAAATCCTAGAAATAAACCCATGCACCCATGATTAATTAATCAACAACAAAGGAGGCAAGACTCTACAATGTATATAAGGTAGTCTCTTCAATAAGTGGTGCTGGGAAAACATTTACATGTAAATGAAGGAAATTAGAACATCTCTAACACCATACACAAAGACAAACTCAAAATGGATTAAAGATCTAAATGTAAGACTGGATACTATAAACTATAAACTCTCTTGGAGCAAACCTAAGCAGAACACCCTTTGACATAAATCTCATCAAGTTCTTTTTGGATCCACCTCCTAGATTAAAGAAATGAAAACCAAAATAAACAAATGGGACCTAATTAAACTTAACAAGCTTTTGCACAGCAAAGGAAACCATCAACAAAATGAAAAGACAACACACAGCATGGAAGAAAATATTTGCAATCGATTGACAAGGGATTAATCTCCAAATTATACAAAGAGCTGATGCAGCTCAATATTAAAGAAACAAACAACCCAATCAAAAAATAGGCAGAAGATCTAAATAGACATTCTCCAAAGAGGACATTTCAGATGGTCAAAAACCACATGAAAAGATGCTTAACATGGCTAATTATTAGAGAAATGCAAATCAAAACTACAATAGGGTATTACCTTACACTGGCCAGAATGGCCATTATCAAAATATCTTCAAACAATAAATGCTAGATTGGTTGTGGAGAAAAGGGAAACTTCCTATCCTGTTGGTGGCAATTTAGTGTAGCCACAGGGAGAACAGTATGGAGGTTCCTTAAAAAACTAAAAATAGAGCTACCATATGATCCACCAATCCCACTCCTGAGCATATATCTGAAGAAAACCATGCTTGGAAAAGATACTTGTACCCCAGTGTTCACAGCGGTACCGCTTACAATAGCCAAGACATAGAAGCAACCTAAATGTCCATTGACAAATGAATGATTAAAGAAGATATGGTGCATGAATACAATGGGCTATTACTTAGCCATAAAAAAGAATGAAATGCCATTTGCAGCAACATGGGTGGACCTAGAGATTATCATACTAAGTGAAGTCAATCAGACAGAACAACAAAAATATAATATCACTTATATATGGAATCTTAAAAAATGAATACAAGTGAACTTATTTACAAAACAGAAACTGACTTACAGACTTAGAAAACAAACTTCTGGTTACCAAAAGGGAAAGGTGGGGGGAGGGATAAATTAGGAGGTTGGTATTAACATAAACATCCTCTGTAATAACCTATATCGGAAAAGATTCTGAAAATGAATGGATATATGTCTATGTATAACTATATCACTTTTCTGTACACCTGAAACTAACACATTGTATATCAAATATATTCCAATATAGGTTTTTGTTTTATTTTAAAAAAGAAAAAAAAAAGAACAAAGTGTGAAGACTTACCCAAACAAATTCAGATTTTACTATAAAACTCTAACAATGAAGACAGCTTGTTATTGGTGGAAGAATGGACACATTGATTAATGGAACAGAGTGAAGAATTCAGAAATAGACTCACACATATATTGGCAAGTGATTTTTTTGCCTTGGCAGTTGTTTTCCAATGGAGATGCCAAGAAATTTGAGGATGGTCGTGGTGATGAAAAATCAATTGTGTTTCTATATCCTAGCAAAAAAATTACTTGGCAGTTGAAATGAAAACGTTATCCCACACATGAGAAATATTTATGTAAAAATTAAAATATGAAAGATGAATATACCAAAAATTATAAAATATTACTAACAGAAGTTATGGTCAATTGATTGTCAACAAAGCTGCCAAGGTAATTAAATGGGAAAAGGACATTCTTTGTAACAAATGGTGCTGGAAAAACTGGATATCAATGTGGGGAAAAAAGAACTTTAACCTTTTTCTCACATATCATATACAAAATTAATTCAAAATGAAACACAGGCCTAAACATAAAGGCAAAAACTATAAAACTTCAAGAATAAAAATACAAGGAAATCTTTATGATCTTGAGATAGACAAAGTTTTCTTCGCTAGGACATAAAGAATAGCATAAATAATAAAAGAAAAAAATTTGATGTTCAATAAAATCTAAAAAGTGCTGTCTTTCAAAGACACTAAAAGGACTTACAGAAATATCTGCAAATTATTTTTCTGATAAATTAATTATACCCAGAATAAAAATGTCTTTAAAGAAAACTTTTTTCTCACTTGGGGAAAGGTCAGTGTGGGAGCTGGTTGTCTGCAACAATCACTGCAAGGGTGATCAGAATTCACATCTGAGATGTTTTCAAATGATGACACCACCAGAATGGTTCTTTGCATTTTTTTTAAATCACTGTATAATCTGGACTTTGATTAACTTGTCTCAGACCATCCAGGTAGGTGGAGTTTGACTCTTATAGCCTATTTTTAAGGATCTGTAGGCCGAATCTTGCTCTTGTCACCAGCATCTGGGTTTTGTGTGTGAGCGCTCCCCCCTTCTTATTGGGATCCTCAATGACTGAGCCTTTTTCTCAGATAGAACGAAGTAAGTTTCCAAGATCTCCGGAACTCCCAAGGTAAAGACTTCACCGGAAGCTTTAGCAAGAACAAGAAGCTCACAGGGTGGGGAAGAAGGGGAAACATACCTTTCAGCCCCTTCTTGGAGTCACCATAAAGTGCCTCATAGATCTGTAGCTCTGACTGGAGGGACTGGAAGAGCTGCTGTTTCTCTTCACACTGCTGCTGCAGGAGGGCCAGCTTACGCTGCAGCCTGGAAGGGAGAGGCAGGGGTCCACTAGGCAGGTGGACTGCCATCAGGGCAAGAGGCGCTGAGCCAACTTCTGCGTCATAGAATTTTAGCCCTAGATGTCACCTGAGGTGTCATGAAGACCACTGCCTTTATTTTACAGATGTGGCAAGACAGGCTCAGAAGGTAAAGTCCCTTTGCTTAGAATTGTGCTGTTAGCTATCACACCTAGGACACACTACCTGGTGTTCTTACTGCCCCACCGTGTCTGTCATGTTGTCCAGCAGTTACAGGGCTTATGCTGGGAAGCAGCATCAAGGCTGGTGTAGACCTCCTAGGTTATGATGGGACTAATACCCTAAAACTCACTGGAAGAACTTTCTCCAGAATCTGATATGCTGAAGCCTTACAGAAGAGGGTTTTACTCTCTCAACTTTGGAGTGAAAAAGTCATTCCTAGAGAAGTCCTTTCTTCTGTTCAAAGTTACCCATAAATCTGAACTAGACTAGAGAGGGGATATCGAGATTTCCGAAAAGGACCACTCACTGACTTGCCAATATCCCTTTTTCTAAATCTGAAAATGCAGCCACCTTCCTTTTCAACGGGCTCCCTCTAACCTGGAGTCTTTCTCCTGGAGAGACAGTCGTTCCTCCTGGAAATGCAAGATCTCCTGCTGCTTCTCCTTCAGATCTTCCAGTAACTGCTGCCGGTCCACCTTTTGGTGCTCCAGCTCCATTTCCAGCTCTTGAAGCCGGGATCGAGAGGTCAGCAGAGCCTCCCTCAGGCATTCTGTTTCCTGGGAGTGCTCTGGTAAGCAGACCACAGGAGTACTTATATTGTAGGGTCAAAGGTCAGCAGGAAGATAAGCCCAAGTACATCCATCCCGACAAACAGATAAGGTGAAAGGAAGGCCAGCTTATGCTGCCGGGGAGGCAAAGCCAGTGTCTGCTGTTACACCCACACGCTCCAGGGAGTGGGAGCCTCTTTCTCTGCAGAAAGAGGTTGCTGCTGTGATTCAGTATGGCCCACCTTGGTTTTAGGGAGCACACTCTGCTTCCTAACTCTATTTTCTAAGTACACACATACCCTCTATGCAATAATCCACTCGTGAGTTTTGCCAAGGATCAAGAGGCTTATGTAGAAACCTCTTTTAATGTCTTTTTCCTTTCCATTATTTCATTCTGGGCTTAATCCTCTTAGCCACTATTCTTTGTCTGTTTGGCTACTCAATAAATATTTGTAAATAAAAATAACTTGTGATTGAAAATACATTGATTTCATTAACTCAATTAACACTAAGGTCAGCGCCTACACTCTACCCCAGGCCCCAGAGGAAATGATGTCCACACATGGATGCCCGCTCAATAGTGTTGAGAAAGCTCTGGAAGATGTTTTTCTAGCACCTTCAGACACAGTCATGAGGACCAGGGACCAGAGGAGCCCTGAGTGTATGAGGAGGGAGATGGAGAGGAGACATGGGGACAGCACATCAGCACGAGAGGGACACAGGGAGCTTCAGCAAGGTCTTGGAAGAACCTGAGAGGGTGTGTAGGCCTCCTGATCCTCCCTTTCCTGGATCCAAACTAGCTGTGAGTTGTGGGGAGGTAGGACAGGCACTAACTGGTGTCCAGTTTGATAACTAATGACTGAATTACTGCAAGTGGGTTGCACAGAAGTGGATTTCCTAAAGCTCCTCCTCCCTGGAGCCTAGGTGTCTGAAGGCCCATGGTTGGGGGTTGTCAGGAAATAGCCCTTTCTAGAGTGAGAAAAGCTAGGGGAGTTTGGTGTTGGTGGGTCTGAGTAGCTCTGTTCTCTCTACCTTCTCTCTTTGCTTCTCCAATTGGTGATGGGTGTGCCAGGGAAGAAAGGGATACAACACTGACCACAGTTTGTGGATTTTGGCACTCACCTCTGGAAACATGACTGAGCTGAGCCTGAAGCCTGTGGTTTTCTTCCCTAAGGACTCTGTTCTCATTGGAGAGCTGAGGTGTGGATTCCAGGCCCAGACTGTAGAAGCTAGAGGTTGAGCCTGTCCGGGGAAGTGCAAGCAGGTAAGTCACACATTTGTGCAACAGAGGATCTCTGTTTGCTCATTCTCTGTCTCTAAAGACACTGTCCCAACCCAGCAGAAGACCCCAAGGACTCGTGTCCTGGTGGGACGAAGTCTGCTGGGCTGAATGCCTGGCTTTCCTGTGGCTCCTCTGCATGGGTTCTTTGCATGCATCTCATGTGCCCTGGGTGAGCTATGCAGGAGGCTCTATTCCCTAAATAGCTGCTCCTGCTGCAGTATGGACAGGTCAAGGGTGTTTGGAAAGGCCTGCCTCCCAGTGTTAGCAGCCTGGGGGAGGGAAGGAGGAGTATGGCCAGGAAGGCCACCTTGGTGAGCAGTTGTGGGAGGCCTTGCAGACCTGGCTCCACCACATGCCAATCACAGAACCAGGGCACAGAAGTCAGCAAGCAGCAAATGAGCAGCTTTAGCGTGAATGAGAAGTCAGAGGATTCTGGGGACCAGATCTGGTTAGATCTGCAGTGAGGAGAGTTACTCTCTGAGGTCAGATACAGCAACAAAGGGAGGGGAATGGTCCTTGCCTGCTGCCTTGCTGACTGTAAGGAGCAAGTAGAGGAAAGCAGACCACAGTGGTTTGAAATCTGTGACACTCTTCTCTAGGGCAACCTTCAGATTCTCCCTAATTAGTCCGGAAATAGGAGGCCCTGGGCCTCTCCTACCGCTTTCTCGGGTGGTGGAGCTGAGCCTGTGTTCCAGCTGCTCCCGCAGGCGGTCGTTAATGCAGATGGACTCCTCCAGGCGCTGGCGCAGGTTCCGGATTTCACCAAGATGTTCCTCTAGCAGGTCAGCCCCTGCAGCCACCCAGGAGGACAGGAAAAGGGAGATGGAGCATCCTGGGGCTATCTACTAGTGGGGCCCACTGGGGGGGCTCTGCCAGGGGCCTCTCAGCAAGATCCCTAAACATCACTGTCCTCTCTCATGGGCATATGGAAGCTCAGGTGACTTTGTTTAAAGAGTGAATTAGCTCCACCAAGATGTATACACACACACACACACACACACACACGCACTGGAAAATTACTCAGCCATAAAAAATAATGAAATAATGCCGTTGCAGCAACATGAATGGACTTAGAGATTGTCATACTGAGTGAAGTCAGAGAAGGAGAAATATCGTATGATATCCCTTATATGTAGCTTCTAAAAAGAAATGATACAAATGAACTTACTTACAAAACAGAAAGAGACTCACAAACTTATGGTGGCCAGGGAGAAGGTTGGGGGAAAGAGACAGGGCATTTGGGATGGACATGTACACACTGCTATATTTAAAATGGATAACAAACAAGGACCTACTACATAGCACATAGAACTCTGTTCATGTTATGTGGCAGCCTGGATGGGAGAGGAGTTTGAGGGAGAATGGGTACATGTATATGTATCACTGAGTCCCTTTGCTGTTCATCTGAAACTATCACAACATTGTTAATATTGTTAATTGTTAAAAATTAACAATTGTAAACAATTAACAACTGTTAATTGTTTTGGCCCAATAACAAAAAAAAGGTTTAAAATTAAATAACCCATCACTTTTACCCTAAAAAAAGAGTAATTTGGCTTCAAACACAGGACAGCTGGTGCTAAGCAAGCCCCATGGGCCCCTCCCATGTAGGGGTACATGTAAGGGAGTTGTAAGTGTACAGTTACCAGGGTAACTGGTAAATGTAAGAGGTTTCATATGGTTTAGAGAAAACAATTGACCCGCTCAGCTTTGTGTTTACCTGTGGGCTTGGATTGAAGCTGGTACATGGAGGAGCCTGAGGATAGGTCCCCGGATACACTCCCTTTCTGAGGCCTCATCATGTCCCACTGGCCACTGCTGCCCAGGTACCCAGGCTCCAGGATTCTGCCCAGTTCCGTGGTGCTCGTCAGAGGACAGAGGGGCTGGGTAGGGTTAAGGTAGTGGGAAGGTCTGGCTTCTGTATGGTTGGTTGGCAATGTGGCTGGGGAAGCAGGATGAACACTGGTGACACCTGGGCAGAAGGAAACATGAGAAGCAGTCGCAGAACAGAAGGATCAGCCAGGAAACGTGTGATTGTGAAGAACAGACACTAAAGGGGGCACACAGGTTGAGATCCCAGTTGGCTGCGGAATACCAGCGAGATGAAGACTTCCACCCTAGAAGCTATGACTTTCACCCCTAGTATTTGCCAGCATGAGACACAAGAGCTAGGGCATGAATAAAGCATCATAAAGTCACCCAGGTACACAAAAGGAAAGTCCTGTGGCCCTAATCCTGGCTCCTACGGTAATGCCTCATGATGGAGTCCAGGGCAGTTCCTGGGTAGAACTCACTGGGAAAGTCAGAGGTTAAGAGTGTGATGGGCCATAGCACTGAGCACACCTGTGAACAGGAATATTTGTGTTCCTGTGAGTATTTGCTGTTCCGGAAGCTGAAGTGCCAGTTTTTCCAGTTTTCCTTTGGGGTTGTCAGAAGAAAAAGGGAGCATAAATCCAGCTAGAATGGTGGCCCCAGTCACTCCAGAGTGAACGTTTTGCTGAGGTTGGGGGAGGTTCTGTATAAGGTAAGGGGTGATTTGAATCTTACTCAACATGACTCAAGGAACTGAAATGTCATCACTTGTGTCTGAAGAGTCATGAACACTCTCCCATGGGGGTGACCTTTCATTTCATAGGCTGATGCTTTCACAGATCCTGTGAAATCATGGGCCTTCCCATCATCTCCGCTTCTATTGAAAAATAATCCCAGCTGTGTGAGAGAAAGAGGTGAACCAGAGAAAAAGGTGAACCAGCTATAGTTTAGGATATTCACATTTAGAAGACTGCTTTCTTCCAGGGATTATCGACATGAGCAACAGAGTAAACAGGTAGCTCTGCCTAAGAAATAGGAGTGAGGAGTGAGGTCCTGGATTCTTCCAACCAAGCCAACCCCCTTTGAGGGATTAACGTAGTTGGCAGTTGCCAATTTTTATCCTTGTTTATAACTGCTGTCAAATTTGGCTACATTCTTGAATCATCTGAGACAATGTAAAAACAAGTACCTGTGCCTGGTTCCCGAGAGATCTGACCTTAATTGGGATGTGGTACAGCTTGGGTACTGAATGTTTTAAAATCATCCTAGCTGATTCTAACAGGCAGGAAAGTTTGAGAAGTATTGTCAAGTATCTCCCCTTCCCCAATTTGAAAAATACTAGATATTCATTAGGACCACTGGAAATTAAGGAGGGGGATGAAAAGTGTAAGCATCCAAATTACAGTCCAGGATTTAAAAGAGATGTGACTCCCTACCTTATCCACACCTCTTTCAACCCCAACCCCACACAAGGCAAAGGGGGAAATCAGTGGTTGCTGACACTCAGCCTACTTTCTCACCAAGGTCGTAGGAAGCTTCACATCTGTCAGTAACAGGGATCAGTAGTTTCATGTTCCAGTCTCCCCGGCCACATAATACAGAGCACATGCCCTAAACCATGCTAAAACACCAGACAGACACTTGCACAAGAAGATTGTAGCTCCACAGAGACCCGAGAAGCTGCCATGCACCACGATCCACTCAGAAGCTTGGTTTAAAGCAAAGGAGGAGAGCTGACGAGCTCCTCGGAGAGGGCTGTGCTTGACAAGGCAAAGAAAGGACTACAGCCTTCCTCGCCAAGGCTGGACCATCCAAAGTCTGGCCCATGGAACAGACTGGTTGTGACTCCAGTTCAACCCGCATCAGCAGACTGTTTCATGCCCAGTGCTCTCCTTCCTGCCTTTCCCTTTGGGCAAAGACAATTTGACGATGTGGAAAGATGAAGGAAAAGGAAGTGAGGAAAAGAAAAGTAGTCTAGTGAACACTCTTGCCTTTCGGCATGGAACAGATTTGTTACCCATCAATTGTTGGTTCCAGATCTGCTATGGTAGCATGGTAGCAAGTTCTAGGTCAGAGAGAATAGCACCTTCCTGTCATCTCTAAAGACAGAAAAGAGTTTTGCAAGGGGCCTCCAGCGTTGCTCAGCTGAGCTCAGCCTGTGCTCTCAGCAGGACCGTAACAAAACCATTCTAGATGGAGAAGGTATAATGGAAACATGGAACCAGGAGCAGAAGATCCAAACTCAAGCCCATTTCTCCCCCTTACTAGTGACCTTGATCAAGCAACCTCACTTCCTGAGTTTTAGTTCTCTGCCCTGGCTCTGTCACACAAGGTAAGCCCATGTTCACGTTGGTAGGTACTTAGATTGCTATACCTGTGTAACACTGGTAGCAGAAGGTAGCCTTTTAGACCTCACTGCCTGCTGAAAGGAACATGTGCAGACTCTCCTTAAAAATGATCTCAGTCTAGCTGGAAATCAAACTAATGTTAGAGTAGACAGTGTATCCAATTTCAAGGGTACTAATGAAGTCTAAATGGGGCTCAAGGTGTACACATTCTCAGCTGTGGTCTTAGGTCATTGGACACTCTCTGTATGGTGACCCTACCATCAATCTCTGGCCCATCCAAGCTCTTCTTTACAGGCACAGACCATGGTTACAAGGTAATTTCAAATTGCTTTCTAGTTTTTTTTAAAGCACTACTAGAGGGCAAATTCATCATGTGAAGTTCTTTTCTTATTTCACATAGGTGGATAGTTAGTTACAAACACACACATGAGAAAGATAACAGCAAATGTATTTCCAAAAACAGCAAGCGCAGCTCTCCCTCAATCGTCCACTGATAGCGTGTACCCCTGTGTTATTTTTAAAACTCTGCCATCCAGCCAAAGCCATGCAGAGACACACAGTGTGGGTCCACCATTCGCAAGCACACAAATGCAGCAGGAAGTGCTCACTTTCTCCTAACTGCTTCCGCAGCATCTGCAGCTCCTGCTGAGCCTCCGCCAAGGAGACCATGGGTGTCTCAGAGCAGCCAGGGAGGGGAGGGCCAGCAGAGCTGAAGGGCAGGAAGCTGGGTGGAGCTGAGGGCAGTGGCGCCTGGGGAAGGCTAACCAGCGTGGGTATGGATTGGAAATGAAGGCCTAGAAACAGAAAGTGAGGGAGAAAGGACATAAGTCATTAGACCAAAAGGGAGAGAAAAGAACGGGTGAAAGATTGAGAAGGTGAAACTATTTCCTGACCAGGTGTCTCCTTGGGGAGTGTCTGTCATTCAATGTGGCGATGACTAAGATGGCCAAGGGGGAAGATAGCTATCCAAGATGCTGGCTTATCTCACCCCGTCCTTCTCCCCTGCCAGAGCTATTCTGCATTCACATTCTATGCTCATCTTGAAAACAACTGGTTATAAAAAGGCAAGGTAGCATTACCATAGCTCAGGCAGCCATGAGAGCCCCATCCTAGCCATGTAGGCATGGCAGGTCAGGATGGCTCTGCCTGAATGCTCTCAGGAGCCCTGGGGTGCCGCTGCCAGCATGGGCCAGTCCTGGCCACTGTAACAAGACTCCCCTATACCTAGAACTCCTGAAAGCAACAGGACTCACCCTGAGGAGGACAGGAGTAGACTAGGAGATTGGGGATGCTGGCATGACTAATGCATGAAATTCAAGGCTGATGGAAACAAACTTGAGAATCCAAAATCACTGTGCTCATTCACCAAAGGAAAAATAAAAGCCTTGGAAAACTGACTTAGACACAGCGGCATGCAAATCTGTCTGGACATTCAAATAGTTTAAGAAAAATGCTTAACATATGTGGATTCTTCCGTCCTTGATGCAAACCTACTGAGTCATAAACTCTGGCAGAAGGGCTGGGAAAGTTTTTTAAAAAAATAAAAAAACTTCACAGGTGATCATTATGCAGCCCATCTATAGACAGGTCTTCAGGAAGCCTGGGAAGTTCTGATGTTTGAATCTCTCTCCTTTTCCTAAAAGTAGTTGAAGGGCATGTAGCCCACGGAGGGAGCAGAAACCAAGACTTCTACACTTGTGGAGACTGTTTCACACAGAAGACAGTGATCACATTCTGAATAACATCCCTTATCCCAGGATGCTGACATAGTATCAGAGCAGTACAAGATCCCTGAATTACCAAGTGACAGAGCCCAGGCCTCCTTCAGGGAGGCATTCTGATTCTAAAACCTTCGACGTTCTGCTCTTTTTAATCCCAAAGCATTCACAGAGATGTCTACAGTGCTTGGTGAATGGTTTTTCTCCATGATTTCCTGGTTTAGCTGGAAATTTTGGCCCAGAAACTTTGAGCCCAGAAAGAGTTGGACACATTCTTTTTCTTAAGATTTGGTTGACTTGCTCTCAAGAGAGAAAAAGATGGCAGAAGAAAAGTATTGTTCTTCTGTAGGCATCTCTACTGAATGCAACCTCACCACAACCACACTGAAGGCAGCCAGCCAGCCCGTCTTGCTGGGAGGCAGCAGGTGAGAATAAGGTTTGCCTGTTCTGTGCCATTGCTAGTGTGGAGCTGTGATTGGATAATACACCCCCCGGTAACTAAACTGAGGCAGGTAAATGAAATATACAGCTCTGTCAGTCCAAGATATACACCATGTATATATCAAGGACTACCGACTCATTCATAAAAACATGAAAGATAATGTAATGTGAACAGAATCCCTTCTAAGGATACTGAAGCATCCTCAGTTATGAAGGAAATAGCCCCGCCATCTACAGAGGCTCCTCTGCAAATAAAATGGGGAAAACATACAAGGGAGCAGCAGATGGAAATTTCTTTTTGCTCTCTGGCTACAATAATCCTGAGAGAAACATTTTGCCTCTTTGATTCCCAGGGTGAAATGAGAGAAAGAAATGAAGATGATTCTTTTAAAATGATTAGCCAACTACTGGTCACAACTGGTATGCACATCAAAGTCTAATGTGGATTATTTATTTTTCTACAGTGAATTTAAATGGTCTCTTGATTTTTGTCTAGGATTCAAGGTATCTAAGCTCCTAATGATGCTTTTCTTGTCCCTGAAGAAAAGCCAAAGCTGAGTGAGAAGAGATGAAGCCCCTGCCCCATTGGCTAGTGCATACCTGGATGGGCCTGGCTGGCCTCCTTGGGGGGAGTCTGGGGAGCTGGGAAGCTGATGGGGTTGCCGCTGGGTTCGGCCTTAACCCCCTGAGATGAACTGGTTGCTGATGGTTTGGAAGACAGTGCAGCAGAATGACTTGAATGATGGATGGAATCTACAAAACCCATGAATGAAAGAACATGTTTGGCATTCTACAAAGAACTGGAATCTGATCTTACAATTTAACCAGGGCAGAGCCTAGTTTTCAGGGAAGGCATCAGGCACAAGCACTGTGAGCGGCTTTCATTCCTTACTTGCAGATTGCTCCTCCAGTGAGGAAAGCCACATGGGAGCTGACAGTGGGGTTCAGAGCCTGAAACCAAGAAAAAGGCTCCAAAAATAGCAGGCAAGTGCAACAGCATATGTGGATACCCAAGGAAACTCAGGGGTTCAGGAGCTGCCGCTGGCTGGAGGGATAAGACATCCCATCTTAAAGAAGGAGATCAATCAGACAGATCGTGTGCCCGTGAGGCAGTGGGGAAACAAAAGTCTCCATCCTCTTCTCACTCTCTCTGCTGTGGTTTGCCTGGTCCAGCAGCATCCAGGTGAGAGTGGAGACCCAGGGACAGGGTCAACTCGCAGAGTCAGGAGCAAAGAAAAGGTCCTGACCCACTGGGGCCTACGCTCGGCATGGTTCAGCCTGACACATGCCAAGGCATATCTATAAAGCCTGCATGTAGAAGTCTCCTCTCAGCCTAGAAAAAGGTGGTTCCACTGAGAAAGTGGAGGCTACCTGAGTGACCAGGTGAAGCTTTCTTCTCCTCATAGTGTGTGTACTCGCTGGCGATGTCCATGTCAGAGCAGGCTTCCAGCTCGTCAGACAAGAAGGAGGAGCTGCTGGGAGAGCGCTGAGAGTCAGACAAGGCGTGGCTGCTGCACGGCGTGAGGGAGCGGGCGTCCAGCTTGGCCTGCAGGACTTCAATCACTTTCTCCTTCTCCTGCAGCTCCCTGCTAAGCCTAGTGGGGTGAAGGAGGACAACAGGTGAGGCCAGAATCACTGGATGAGCTAGTCCTTATGAGGAAAACTACATAAGTCAAGGGGACCGTGCCCGCAAAGAATAAATGAGATTACCCATCTCTGGTTTAGGAGGGAGAAGTAGGCCGGGTGCAGAGGGTGGGGGAGCAAGAGGTGCCCAGTGCACTGGCCACACGATACGCTGAGGACTTGCCGGGGCTCAGCCAGCCGTCTAAGGCACTGCTGCTCCAAGCGTGGTCCCCAGGACAGCTGGAGTCCGAGAACTGCTGGTTCCCGGTCTCCAACAAGATAAGTACAGAAATGGACGGTGAGCACTGGGAAACACAGCAGTGTGGCATTCTCACAACATCCAAGAGTACGTAAGTGGAATCATCTGGCTGATTAAGGTACAGACCATGTGTGTGTCTATGATAGATTAGAGATAAAAACAAAGTCCTTTGTCCTTCACCACAGATATTTTGAGCAGTCCTGAGTGGTCTAAAGCATACTCGTGACACAAGGGGATTTGAACTAGTAACTACAAAGAACTCTAAGCCTGAATTTTATTGCACATAATAAGAAAATAGCAGTGACACATTTGAAAAGTGGTTTCCAAGGCACTGTAGCCTCCCAAGATCTGCAACATTGAGGAATTTTGTTAGGAACTGTAATACAATTCTTTTTTTCCCAAGGAAACTGTGTGGCCACTAAACTAGCTGCTAACTCAACTTGGGGGTAAGCCAACTTGGCAAAAAGCACACCATGTATTTAAACACAGAGTCGGGGAGCAGAGGAGATCCCTGGGGTGCCAAGGACCCTTGAAATCTGGTAAGTTTACTTTTAGGTCAGACTGACTCTAGCTTACTAAGCCTGGAGAATTATTATACAAATAGAAGTCAATAGAATTATATCAAAAGAGTGTAAGGAATTAGGCTAAAAAGAACAGGAAGATGTTTCATGAACAAATGAATTCATTACAATCAGTATTTTCCAAACCTCTCCCCCCAACTTCTGATTTGTGAAGTTGTAGCCCTTCTTGATCCCTTAGGCCTTGTTCCCAATTACTTTTCCAGATTCTATTTGAATTACCTCAGAGCTAGTGGCTCGAGTCCAGCTTGATCTTTCTCACTTTTATGATCCTCTGCAAACCAAATTCAGAAAGAAACAGTAAGAAATTAAACAGGTCTCACTTTACACATTACAAGTGCAGGAGTCTATTCGAGTACAAAATAGTGACCACTCTATGTGTGGTCAGGATATGTGGGAGAATTACTCTGGGAGACCTCAGGCTGCATCTTTAGAGAACAGACCTGCAAGATCTCCAGCGCTCACCAGGCAGAACTTCCCTGACCTGGTGATCACCATCATGACTGCCTCTGCCCCAAATCAACACAAAAAAAGTTTAGGCACTTGGCCAGATTCCCTCCACAACATACCAGGCTCCAAGCCTGCCACAGAATGACTCCCAGTGAGAGCTCTGTGTCCCCTCCCAGCTTTCACGTAGAACCTGCTCTTGCTTTGAGGAAGTGACCAACAGTCCTGTCCCACCACCGCACCTGCTACTGGGATGTGGGCTGGTTGGCCCCCAAGGCTGCTCCTGCTGTGCCCCCTCGGGTGCTCTCAGGAAATTCTAAGTTAAAGGCTGTAACGGGGACCAATATTCCTAGCCTGTGTATACTGTGACGTTCAGTCCTTTATCTCTATTTGAATTATATTCATATATGATGCCAGGCAATAGGCGAAGAAACAAGAGATGTCAAAAGGTAAGTCATTTGCCCAAAGAAACTGAATGGTAGCATCAGGCTAGAGCTTGTCTGCAGTTCTCGATGCAGGGCTCTTCTTATTACCATGAGGTCCTCCCATCCCTCCTCCCTTTTTCCCCCAACACTGGGTGAACTCAGCCTCCTTTCCCAAAGGGCACATTCCATAAATGATCACGTTTCTACAGTTGTAATCACGGCCTCTCTGATGCTCTGGTTCCTCCTCTGTGTGGCCCACTGGCCAGTCCTGATCCCATAACGGCCCCCAGGAATGAAGTAGAAGCAGGACTTGGGTTAACAGCTGTGGTGGAGGTGAGGCGGCCACCTGGGGCTAGGCTCTGGGAGTGAATGAGATGGTCCCAAAGCCATGAGGCCAACTTACTGGTGCTGAGTTTGCTGGTGAGCCTTTCTGTCAGCTGGCTGCCCTGGGCGAGGTGCTCCCGGAAGCTCTGTCCCAGGTAGTAGTCAATGTCATTGCTCCTTAGGAGGTCCTCGAAAGACTTTACTGTGTCTTTCGAGTGCTGGGTGAGAAGATAACAGATACCTCTCCCTTCCCGTATTTTCTGACGTAGGTAGGATAGTTCTCGGGCCTGGTCCTGAATCAGGGAATCATATTTCCTGTTGGATGAAAGAAGAGGAAAGAGTAAGAATGGAAAATTAAGCTATGGGGGCTTCTGTAGAGATTTCTATAAGAGCATCTCTAAGAATTCCTCAGTTTATGCTGAATTCTGGCACCAAAACCAAAGGATGTATTTAAGAGTAAATTCTGACAAACTTGCATCAAACAACATGGTAGACACCATTCCTCCACTGTTTAATATACATTAGTCATGTGCCAAGAGTGAAAAATAAGTTCTGTGGGGGTAAATACAGTGCTGTATTTTGCTTCCCTTACAGCACCAATATAGTGTAGACTTATAGTTGATAACAAATGCTAAATACATTTATTAAGTAGGTACTCAATAAATACTAAAAATCCAAATAAATCCTTTCATGTCTTCTACTTCAAAGACCATCTTACATTATGGCAGGCTGTATTCTGCAAAGATGGCCGTTACTGAAGCTCGCATTCCACACGCTTGGCTACAGTGCGGCTGTGCCCCTTTCATCATCAGGTAGAAGTCATTCTCTACCTCCTCAAATCTGCGTGGGCTCTGCGACCACCTTGACCAAGACCACACAGTGCAGGTGACACTGCGCCAAGTCCAGGAGTCACTCTTAATTCACCTGGCAACTTTTTCTTCCCAACTCTTGGAAGCCAGCTACCATGCTGAAGTGAAACCACCCTGAGACCACCACTATGAGAGGCCCAGGCCAGGAGGAAAGGCCCCAGAAGACAGGAAGCCACATGGAGAAAGAGAGAAGCCAGGGAGCACTGTGTCGCCAGACATGTGCATGAAGAAGCCATGTCTAGCCAGACATCTCAGTGACTCCAGCCCCAGCCATCATCTGATGGCATGAGAGACCCCAAGTGAGAGCTACCCCAACTAAGCCCAGCCAATCCACATAAATTACTGTTTGAATCCCCTACTTTGGGGTGGTTTGTTACTCAGCATAGATAACCTAGATACCGAGATGGACATCTAGTCCAGTGTTTTTCAACACAAAGTATCAATAACAATAATAATTATGGCAAATAGGGTTGAGAGCTTTAATATGTGCTAGGCATTATTATAAGCACTTGGATTAATTCATTTAAACCTAATAACCACCCTTTGAGATAGGTTTTCTTATTATCCTCATTTAATAGATAAAGAAAGAGGCTCAGAAAGACTAAGGAGGTTTGCACAGCCTGTAAGTACTGGAGCTTGGATTCAAACCCAGGAAGTCTGCCTCCCATTTTACTACTTATATGTCCTGTCACTGTATGAAAACATTCCTAAGAGGAAATCCCAGGGACCTGGTATTTCCCAGCAGGGGTCATGTGTCCTTTCTTAACACCCAGGGCTACCATTGAAATAGGTCCGTCTCTGACGGCCCCAGTGGGTTCTCTCTTCTACCTGCCTGGGCTTCCCTATTTCACACATAAACTTAGACATCTTCAATCAAGCAGTGACCCACAGAGCACCCTCCTTACCCAGGCCACGAGGCAGATCTCAGCTCCTCAGCCAGCTTCCCTTCTGTCCCAGTTTTTGGGAGCTGGGCTTCTAGCTGGGACACCCTCTGGATCAGACTCTCCAGATCCTTTTTAGCCTGAAGCCCTGGAGGGTAGAAAGCCCCAGTACCATCAGACAGCCACCCCTCGTCCTCATCAGTGACACTATGTGGTGAGGATCCCTCGAGGGCACCAACAGCCTTCAGCTTTCGGGGTCTCTCCAGACTAGATGAATAATCGCTTGTAACTGAGAGGGACCGAACCCGGCTCTTCAGGTTCTGAATGACCTTGTTGGCGTTCTGCAGCTGGGCCTTCAGATCTTTGATGTCCTTACGTAGGACAGAGATGTTTTCTGACTTTCCGTATGCCCGGAGCTCCTCCTGTTTCCCTGGTTGGCTCTCCGAGGGCTTCTTCCTAGGAGGGCTGGCCATTGTGGAGCCCAGGTGTCCCTGCTCGGAGCACAGCCCCTCCATCAAGACTGTTTCCCTGAGGCTGTCGTGCTCCTCACACTCTGAGAAAAGACAAAGACATCCTCCTGAGTAAAGCTGGGCATGCTGCTGAGGCCATGCCCTTCGAGGTCTTGAGGACAATAATTACTAGAGCAAAATTTAAAGCAGTACTTTATTCAGCCCTGGCACTGTATTAGCCTCCAAATGCCATATTTCTTGTCCTCCCAAGAGCCCTGCAAATCAGGTGTGGTCACCTTCTATTTTACTCAGGGTTTTTCTCCTCAATTTCAATTTGGTGGATGCCCCTATAGCTATAGTGCTTTTAAAACAGAAAAACACTTTTTTTAGATGCATAGTTTGCATATCCACCTGATAGTTCAGCTGGTATCTGCCTGCAATGCAGGAGACCCTGGTTTGATTCGTGGGTCAGGAAGATCCGCTGAAGAAGGGATAGGCTACCCACTCCAGTATTCTTGGGCTTTCCTTGTGGCTCAGCTGGTAAAGAATCTGCCTGCAAGGTGGGAGACCTGGGTTCTTCTATCCCCGGGTTGGGAAGATCCCCTGGAGAAGGGAAAGGCTACCCATTCCAGTATTCTGGCCTGGAGAATTCTATGGACTGTATAGTCCATGGGGTCGCAAAGAGTTGGACATGACTGAGCAACTTTCATTCACTTACTCAAAGCTCATTCGATCTTCTCATTAATAAATAGACTTTATCATTTTTTTTCCTGGTGGTTCAGATGGTATAGAATCTGCCTGCAATGCAGGAGACCGGGTTTGATCCCTGGGTTGGGAAGATCCTCTCAAGAAAGGAATGGCAACCCACTCCAGTATTCTTGCCTGGAGAATTCCATGGACAGAGGAGCCTGGCGGGCTGCAGTCCATGAGGTCACAGAGTCAGATACAACTGAGCGAGTAACACATACACAGTATTTTTCTAAAATAATCAGTTAAATAGAACATTTTTCTTTTTTAAGTTCGTGCTGAAAAATTTTTTTAAACAGGCAGCATGTTGAAAACTATTTGTAAAAATTTAAACTCACACTCAGCCTCATTTTGGCCATGAGTTCTCCAAACTTTCTGTCCCCCTCTGTCCTGTGTCCCCTTCAGTCTACTGCACCCCTCAGCCCTGCTCCTCATCAGATGTGGGGGTGGCCAGCAGCACCCAAATGTGAAGGCTGCCCCTAGCTGGGGAGGGCGAGCCCCACACCCGCGCTCTCACCAGGGCTGGTGCTCTCCTCCCGCTCAGCCTCGTTCTCGCTTCGGCCACAGGTCTCATAGCCCAGGTCCTGGAGGTCCACCTGCACCTGCTTGCTGTCCTGCTTCACTGATGATCCACCTGCTTGGGAACAGACAGCGGGTGCTACAGAGGATCTAAATTTCCCACATACACTCTCATCCTCAGCAGCATGCACCCTGGCCCTTGGGGAGGTCCAGAGTGGGACCAGAGTGGGATAGACGTTTCTTTGGACTGAGGTGAGAGAAGAAACATCTGCTCCAGGCAGCAGGACCTCTCTCCACCAGGTGAGCTTGTTCCCCATTGGTGATCCTACCTACAGATAACCTGGGCTTCCCTGGGACCAGACATGTTTAAGTCAGACATCGCATACTATCAACTCTACAAGCCCCAGGGAAACTAGCAAATGCTTTCTTCATGGGGGCTCAGGGAATGTTTGAATGGAGTAGAACTAATTCAGAGTATCAAAGACACCAAGATCTGCACTATTCTGTAAGTGTTATAAATGTGACTGTTTTATGTTAAACTGATAAAAACTAAATAAAACTTTAAATCCCCACATTGAATTAGCTACATTTCATGTTCTCCATAACCACATGTGACATAGATACAGAACATTTATGTCACTGCAGAAGTTCTATGAGAAAGCACTGATTCTAGACCAACAACGATGATATACTTTTGAAGAGTCTAATGTGGTGAAAAGAGGAGCAGAAGAGAAACAACCAACATATGTTGAGAGAGGTAAGGCAGTTTGCTGACTGTACCAGAAATCAGTGAGGCTAGATGTTAGCTCATTTCCTTCCTATGCTGTCACTGCAAACTTGCTTTATTCATTTATTTGTTTCTGCCTTCTGCAAATTGAAGTTAAGTAGCCGCTGCCATGGGCTTCCCTGGTGGCTCAGTGAAGAATCCACCTGCCAAAACAGGTGATGTGGATTCGATCCCCGGGTCAGGGAGATCCCCTAGAGATGGACCTGGCAACCCACTCCAGTATTCTTGCCTGGGAAATCCCAAGGACAGAAGAGCCTGGCAGGCTACAATCCATGGGGTTGTAAATGAGTTGGACTCGATTTAGCGACTAAATAACAACAACAATCCACTTCCACAATGCTAAGGTCATAGTCAGGATTAAATTGGCCATGAGACTGGGAAGGAAGAGTGCAGTCTGCAAAGCATGAGCTTCTCAGGGAGAAGACAGGCGGTGGTGAACTTAAGACTTACTAAACATGACTCTGTACTTCTCCAGCTGGTTGGCCTGGGCAAAGACAGTGGCTTCTGAGATCAGCAGCTTCTCCTGGAGGTCCTGATAGCGCTGCTTGCACTGTGCCAACTGGGAGCGCAGGTGCTTCGTGGAGCCCGGGAGGCTAAACTGTGACTGCGGCCCGGGGTCATGGGTCTGGGGCTGGTCACCCAGCTGTGAAAAGAGCCAGCACAGGGTCAGGGCCCTCTGAGCTCCTCCCCAGGCAGTAGTGGCCGCTTCGCCTTGCGGGCCCTGTGTACTTCATCCATGTGTCTGTCGTTAACACTCCTCATTCCACTTGGCAGCTACTTGCTTTCCAGACTGAGCACTGGAGAGCTGGGGTGATGTTTTATTCATCTCTGTCGCTACAGCACACAGCACAGTGCCACCCGAGTCTGTGAGGAGCCCTCAGCAAATGCTTGTTCAATGGTTGAAAAGAAAAGGGGTGGAAACCTCCACTCATCTCTCCCTGCATTCCTACCCAGTTGTTCTCTCAGAGTCCTCTGCAATCCATTTTACTTAATCCTCAGCAGGCAATGGCACCCCACTCCAGTACTCTTGCCTGGAAAATCCCATGGATGGAGGAGCCTGGTAGGCTGCAGTCCATGGGGTCGCTGAGAGTAGGCCACGACTGAGCAACTTCACTTTCACTTTTGACTTTCAGGCATTGGAGAAGGAAATGGCAACCCACTCCAGTGTTTTTGCCTGAAGAATCCCAGGGACAGGGGAGCCTGGTGGGCTGCCGTCTATGGGGTTGCACAGAGTCGGATACGACTGACGCAACTTAGCAGCAGCAGCAGCAGCCCTATATTGCATCCTATGGAACTGATCTGGTTTTGTGCCATCTTTCCCCACCATGTTGAATATCTGAAGGCCAGAGATGAAGTCTTAATGCCTGTTTCCAGTGCCTAGTGCCTAGTGTCTTGTCTGGAAAATTAAGCACTCAAATATTTATGAAAGTTAATTACTCATGTAATATTCATGAGATAATGTTGTAAAAGAAGTCTTTCTAAAGGCTGGATGTTAGGGAAACATTATCACTACTACTTGTGGTGCAAAGGTGCCCTTCTCATGGTACCTCCTGACCCACAGGGCAGACCTGCTTAAGGTAAAAATGGACATCTCCAGCCTTTCTCCAAGGGCTTTTCATCTAACCCCACACTTACTTGGTGAGCATCCGCTGTGAGGGCAGCCCCAAGGTCAAGGCTCCGGGGTCTGGGGCACGGCTTTGTGGTCACACCCTCCTCTTCTAGGCATTGGTGCTTTCCAGGAGAGTAAACCAGCTCTGTGTTCATTCTGTTGATCTCCTTGGCCAGGTGCACAAGGAGCTCAGGATTAAGCTTACTAGTGCCTTCCTTGCTGCTCAGCACCAGCTGTTCTTTGAGGAGGTTGATGATATTGCGGGCATTCTTCAGTTTTCCCTGGACCTTTCTGAATTCAGCCTGAAGGCTATTCTCATTCAGACCCCCTTTGGCAACCACAGTCTCCACCATCGCCTCGCCCTTCTCCTTGTCTTCCTCAATCTCCCATCCATCAGACATTGCTTCTCCCATCTGCTCTTTCAGCTCTGCATTCTCAAGGCAAAGGCTCAGCATGGTGTTCCTGCAAGAAACATACACAGTCAGAGGCCGGGTCTGGTCTTGGCCTCATTTCCTAAGAGCCCGGTTAACCCACAACTCAGTCCATCAGAGACTCAGAGACACCCCAGTACATGAAGTGACCCCGGAGACCTATTAAAACATCCCTTATTGTATATACAAAGAAATAAAGGCTCAGAAAGAGCAGGAGATTCCCCACACTCCCATGAATACTTGGCAGCATTATCACTAAAAATCTTCGACTCAAGATACACAGTCTACTTGTCTTTACCCACGCTTGCAACCTCAAGTTCTAATTTTCAGTTGCCTGTAGAATAAACAAGGATACTTACACTGTTAACAAAAAAGGACATTGCCTGGGAGAAATTTATTATTATGTAGACTACAGTTCTATTAATTATCATCAGTCATTTTTCAACTACTGGATGAGAAACTGGGACCTAGGAACACAGAAGAAACAAACAACACTAACCAGAATAGTAGTCAAAGGTACTTATGTTAATTAGTTGCTTTCTAGCTGGCTCCTGTGATAGGAGATCATCTTTATGAGAGCAGGGAATCTGTCTGTCCTGTTCACCCAGTGTCCCCAGAGCCTCCACAGTGCCGGCTGCACATAGAATATTCATATTTGCTGAGAAGATATAATGGGCTAAACAACTAATTTTCACCAAGATATTCTGGTTACACCCTTTCTTCCCACCAAATCCTTTACTAGGATTGGATGGAAGCAATAAAAAGTGTGGCTTTAATAAGGCAATTTACTTAAAAAGGCAATTCACTTCATTGACTTAGTGGAGTCACTGGATGCTTACATGAAATTCATAAGTGCTATGGTTAGTTCAGTGTCTGCGACTGAGAAGTTATATAATTCTGCTCTTATCAGCTGCAGACCCGAGGAATACTAACAGCAGAATCCTAGGAGGTGCTTGTTTAAAAAGCTTAAGAGCTAAGGCCTAAGAATCAACATTTTATTTAAGTTCCACAGGTGATTCTTTAGCATGTTAAATTAAGAACTGCTGACCAGATGAGACAAAGGAAGTAGCTAATTCACAGCCTGAAGGACCAGCAGTTGGCTGTGCCTCTACACTGCGTTTCTCAGAATCCTAAAGTTTTGGAATAGAGCAGAGCTTGTCTAAAGTGAATTAAGGATGAACATGGTTTAGGACATAGAAATCAGGGAGACCGTGAGAGTTTCCTCAATGGAGAAAAGGGGAACAGGTATTTTACTAAAACTGAGGTGTAACAGGGAAAGAAAGGGGCACATGTGTGGCATAAAGAATATTTAATGTTATGTCATAACTTTGTATTTGGGGGAAAACCCTGCTCTTTTCACAATACAAACTAACAAAAGCAATGCTCAACAAAATCTTCCCCAAAGAAAAGAATTACATAGAATTACGAACTACACAGTCTATCTTCTCCAGTATCAGTGGTGCTTCTATATTCAGCTGTGGGATCGAAAGAGATGTACTGTTCTCACCCATGATAGCACAACAAAGTTTACACATAAGTTTAAATCAAACTTAAGCTTTAGCTTAAGTAGAATATAAGATGAGAAATATCATGATGATTCAGAGTAAAAGAACCAGAACAAAGGATGAATGCAAGAGTATTTCAAAAAATGTTTGATAAAGTATATAGGAGAAAAGGCTTAGAATTTAATATGTGGGAGCCAGGGATCTTGCCATGGACTATTATACAAACTTGAGCAAGTTTGCTCGAACTTTTTAGGCCTCAGTTTCCTTAACAGTAAAAAGGTATATTGTGCGAGATGTCAAAGTACTAATACTAATATTATCCTATGACTCAGGGACATTTAAGTGGCACACAATAGGCAGGGAAACTATAGGGTATGGATTATAAGCTGTTCATATGCACAGCTGTGTTCTAAACAGCAGGCCATGATGATTGTGACCCTCATGGACGAATGAGTGAGTAGATTATCCCTATGCTATCAGCATGTTTTCCAAGCTTCTTTTGGGGGCGAGGGGAAAGATTAAAGGCAGGGCCATTCTAGCCAATGAATAAGTTACTCCCCACTTTTGCAAAGTAAATAAAACAGAAGAGATGATTAAAATTGTTATTCGACAATTTAAGGATTTGTGCTGCTGAGAGACAGATGAGTGGAGGCTCTGTGTAAACCCCCCTCCTCATGGACTGTTCTGGTTCTGCATGCAGCAGTGAAGCATCTTGGGTAGCAGGAGATTCCTTACACATTCCAGTCAATTCAAAAGAGCAATACCAGTCACACAACTGGGAGATTTCCACTTGTGACAGTCATACGTATAGCAGATAATGGGCATTTTTATATTGAACTAACACCAGATTTATTTGAATAGTTCAAATGGTAATTATTGATAATCACCATTATTCAGGGCTTCCCAGGTGGCTCAGTGGTAAAGAATCCACCTGCCAATGCAGGAGATGCAAGAGACATGGGTTTGATCCCTGGGTGGGGAAGATCCCCTCGAGGAGGAAATGGCACTCACTCCAGTATTCTTGCCTGGGAAATCCCATGGACAGAGGAGCCTGGTGGGCTACAGTCCATAGCATCACAAAGAGTCAGACATGGAGCATGTATGCACACACACATGCATTATCTAGTATTATTAACTTTTCTAAGAATCTGTAGAACCATGCATGCATGGAGCCTGGGATGTGGACCAAGAAGCCCCATGGTGGCACGAATTCCTTGGCTGTAGCAATGTGGTCCCTTGGCTACAGCAGTCTCTCAATCGGCAGGCTCCTCTACTCTGGGGCATGTCCTACCTGATGTGGGCCACAGAGGAGAATCCTGCTTCCTCGATTTGAGCCTTTAGCTCCTTCAGTTCCCCCTCAGCTTTCCTCTTCTCCTCTAAGTGCCGGTGAATTTCAGCCCTCAGGTGGAGCATTTCCTCCTGAAGACCCCTGTTATTGTCTCCTCCTGTCAGAGAAGGAGGAGCAAGAGACACATTCTGGGTCTCCACAGCTGCCCGGCTTTTCTCCAACGCCACCTTGATGAGCTGAAAGAAAACCATAGTTTAAAGAAGTTAGTTCACTAAGAGGGTCTATGAGGAACATCAGAGCACAAAGGCAGCCTTTAAAAGGACCAAAAAAGGTAAACCTCCCTCCTAGGACTTTCCTAACCAAGGGTCCCTGGAGACTGGTTGCGGTGAGAGGATGCACCACACAAGCAGGGAGAATTTTTGCCACGGGCAGCAGGAAGAAATTGCAGAGGTGGGTGAGGAAAAACCACAAGCACACAACAAACTTAAAAGAAATGCAAACAGATGAGGTTTAAAGAGGACTGGAGAGTGTGGATGCTCTTGATTCTTCTCTTTCTGGGGGGACAGAGTTCCTTGGGAGCCTTCTCACGAGACAAAAAGCTTCATCAGCTCCACAATTCTAGAGTCCTTGACTGCAAAGATCATGGCTAAGATACCAGAGCTCAAAGCCTGGGGCTGGGCCTGTAACTCAGACTCTGACAAGGATGATTATGAGGCAGGATCTGGGCACACCAGAGAAATAGGGTATGGGTGGAGTTACAGATGAGACAAAGAAACTAATTTCATTGGCAGCAGGAGAATCACAATCTATAGTCAGTGAGAGGTTAAAGTTGAGGCCACCTAGATGGGATGGGATGGATAAGAGGAGGGTTTGGGGGAGAATGGATACATGTATATGTACAGTTGAGTCCTTCCACTGTCCACCTGAAACTATTACAACATTGTTAATTGGCTATACTCCAATATAAAACAGAAAAGGTGAATAAAATTTTTAAAAATGAAATAAAATGAGGCCACCTGTCTAGCAACCACCTTCCCTGTTGGCTAACACTCTGTGCTTATGCTGCCAGCCAAACTCGCTCTACCTAAGTGAGTGAGAAGAAAACAAGCAGAAACAATTTCCCATGACCTTTAGTTTTTGAAGATACTCTTGAAGTTACTCCTTAATATTTCAACAAAAGCCGACTGTATGGTTTTTTCCTCAAATAACAATTTTTTAACTTTTAAACTTTTTTACTGTTTGTCTTAGGCTCCTCTCCAGCTTTTTTATCATGCTCTTTAAAGTGAAGAAACCAAAACCTGAGTATGATAACCTACTTAGTGTATGAACAATTATTTTAGTACATGAATTTCTTGCCTGTCAAATATTAATCTTATACCCCAATATCATAATGGCTTCTTTTTCCTTTCAATGGCAGCATTTTGGGGTTTTGCTTAACTTGAGGTTGATTTTGACCTCCCAATTTTTCACCTCTCCACACAGCTATCTCCGGGTCATGTTTTATCTCTATAAATATAGTGACTTGTACCTGTCACAAATCCATTCTGGCTACAAAGAACCATTAACAACCATCAATATTATCAAAATATTTATGTGCATCTCCATAAATCACATAGTGGTCACTTGATTAGGAATGACTTGTAGAATTAATTATAAACTTGATTCCTTCAATTAGATCAGGAATATATTGAACAAAACAGGGCTCAGAGGAGCTTAAATGAATCAGTGATTAATAGATCTGCTTGGCTTGGCTCAAAGCTGCTGACTGTTGCTTTGGACCTTGCAACAGCATGCTAAAATCTAGGCTTCAGGTGCGCGGTGGGGTGATTCATGGCGTGTATGTATAAAGTGTTTGGTAGCACAGCAGTGGAGGTTGTGAAGAGATGTGCAAGTTCTGCCCTCGATGAAGAAAAGAGAAGCTGCCCACATGTGCTCATTTCCCAGCACCCATCCCACCTGCAGCTGTAAGCCTGAGATCTGGGAGGCTCCTGAGAACATCTCTATGGCTCTGCTGCCAGGCTTAGACTGGTGGCCATCCCTGCATGTGCCATGAAGCACTTGGGACAAAATGAAGGAGGAGGACTGGATAAAACCACTTTGAAAGCTTATGACCTAACCTTTCATTTAAATTATGTGACATTATCTTTCTACATAAACTCTTTGCAACTAACTTACCTAAAATAAACACTGCCATCAGCCTTGAATATGGACACAGTTATTCTTTGCTGTTAAAAAAGGGTGATCGGTTGCTGAGTTGTGTTTGACTCTTTGGGGCCCCAAAGACAGGGGTCCTCTCTCAATGGAATTTTCCAGGCAAGAATACTGGAGTGGGTTGCCATTTCCTACTCCAGGGAAACCTTAAGGGTTCCTTCTGCTTAAAAATAGTGTCTAATTTTAATGATGTCATCTATTTTTTAAGTGCCTTCTGAATGTATGTTATCTTTTATTGATTTAAATTCACTGGCTTTCTTTAAAAAGGGAAAATAAGACCCATGGAATGTTAATACCAGAAGGGACCATATGGTTTATCTGGTCTGATTTCTTACTTTTAAATGAGAAAACAGAGATCTGATTTGTTCCCAGGCTAATCTGACTTTTCATATTTCAATGTTCAAGGGAGTTTACTTTGGCTGCTTTGTCTTTAAAATTTAAATGTAAATGCACGAAAAGTGACTCAGGATCCAGCATTTAATTATTCTTTTTTCTTTATCATCTATGGAAAGCTAATATTTCTATTGTTTTTCCTCAAGCAAAACCCCAGGGCGTCAGCATATGCTATAGTGGTATGAATCCTTTAGTTCTATTGTTAGTTACATCTCATAAATAATTGTTGCTGTTGTTGTTTTTCACATTTCCTAATTCTTCTGTTCTATTGCTTCCATGGTATAATTCAACTTTTTGTTGTGCTGGTTTTCCATTTGCCCCAAAGAAGTCAATGTGTGAACCTGATCTCTTATTTGAATAGAATGGCTTTGTTTTAGCCCTATTGCTCCATACCTCCCACCATGTATTCAGTTCTCAGACAACATCAGGGTATTAAAAATGACCTTTTTTCAAGTTCATCACTGCTTTTCTCTCCTTTGCATTTGCAACTCTTGATTAATTTTCTCTATTGCAAAAGTTCAAATGAAGAAAGACAATGATGATCAGTTTCTTTCACAGGAATTTCCTAGGCATTATAGATCTTACATTTGATTGAGAATGGAATTGTGTGAGAGATACCTGGGGGAAATTATCATTATGGCCAGACCTGAAACTTCCTGAGGAGGGTGAGTCCAAAAATAAAGATGGAGCAATATGCTTTGCCCAAAAGTTGGTTCTTGCCTTAAGAGGAACATAAAGTTGGATGGATATGTTTGTAACAGGAAGTGTGTGTATGCCTGAGGCAGGAAGGGAGCTTGGTGTTGGGAACAAGGCCTGCTCCCAAGGACACAACTAGGAGAAGCTCAGAGCACAACCTTAAGGGACCAGTTCCCCGGAAACAGGCAGATACCTTTTTGAGAGTCTGGACACAAGACAGTTATGACAAAACAAGCTTTATTTAATTGGTAGCAGGAGAACCACGCCCACAACCCTCAGAAAAGTTGCTGTAAGTTTACAATGATTTCACATACCTCCTTTGCAGAACTGAAGACTGACTCTCAAGGAAAGGAGGTGCAAAGAAAAACAGTGCTTACCCAAGATATTCTTTCATCCAACAGATAAATATTTGTCTAATTTATTAAGTATCTCCTATGCCAAGTGATTGGAGAAGGAAATGGCAACCCACTCCAGTATTCTTGCCTGGAGAATCCCATAGACAGAGGAACCTGGAAGGCTACAGTCCATGGGGTTGCAAAGAGTTGGACACAAGTGAGGCAGCTGAACACTTGCCAAGGGATAGGGAAGACATTGCAGGGGAAGTACAAATGCCCCAGTGTAACAGGTTATTCCAGGGTTGGACTGACCTCGAAATGTAGTCTGATCATTTCTCCACACTCAGCTATAGGAAAAAGAAGGTTGAGGAAGAAGTGACTTTACAAACCAGTCTGCCTATAACTGAGAATCAGAGTGCAGAACTCCTACTATCACATAGTTTGGACCACACCTGGCTCTTTCCATATCTGTGGCTCCTGTTCATATATTCTGAAGTTAATAACCATCAGAGTCAGCTTGACAGCTGACATCCCAGTCAAGTTCCAAGTGAGAATGGATATTTTCACATCCTGCAGACCCTTTTCTCCCACCCAAGACCCTCAACGCAATCAGGGAGTGAGGGGCAAGGTGAGGGACCGGCCCAGAGGTGCAACGGAGCACATAAGTAGTCACAAGCACTGGTTAGGAGGACTCAGCAGCCGTCCAAGCAAAAAGAGAAGTGGGGCTCATGCAGGAACTCAAGGGAAAAGGTAGGGCCAGGTGTGTCTAGAGCAACACAAAGAGGGTCTTGGTAGAAGGTAGAGAAACTGTGTTGAGAATGGGAGGTGTTCCAGACAACTGCTTATGTCCTCAAGAGTCAAAGACTGTGCCCAGTTCTGTGAGGTTTGGGTACTGCTCACATGGGTCTTTCTGTAGGACTATTAGACGTGCCTCCTCTTTTTCTTGTGCAGGAGATGAAGAGGCAGGCTCCTTTCCCCCATAGTTTTCCCAACTGCTCCAAGGAAGCTATCCCTGGAAATGGCCAGCTGCTTCTGCAGAACAACAGATACCAATGATCCACTTGCTCCTGAAAAACTCCAAAATTTACATGCCTGGTCCCTTTAGGACACGGGATTGCCAAATATCCATGGGCAAGGTGAAGACACAGAGGAGTTCCAGAGGATGCTATGGGATCACTCTCAGTGACTGAGCTCCAGAACATTCTACCCTTGAACTCGAGAAAATGCTGGTTACACCTTCACTGATGGTCAATGAGAACAGTGTTTCAGCCTTGGGTACCATGTTCTGAGGTCTGACCAGGACTTGCTCTTGAAGTGTCATCTGCTGGTCACTGACGCATCACCACCTGAGCAGACAGTCAGGTGCCCAACAAAGTTCTCTTTTATATAGTGAGACTTCCCCGGGAATGAGCCTGGTTTTGGAGGCACTCCAGTCCTTTTGTAGTTCCTCAGAGCCTGCCACCTCCCCAAGTGGTCCTTTGGTGACTGTCTTCTGGGATGTGTTTCGGTTACAAAAGCCCAAGATGGTAAGTGTCCATGGTTTTGTTGTGAGTAAAAATTCTTCTGAAGCTATAGCTATAGATGGTACATAGGGGCAAAGGAGGGCAGGAAGGGGCAGGGAGCAGGAACACGAGATACAAGGAGGAAAAAGGGTGGATTGGAAAGAAAAATGGAGTGAGAATGGGGGTTGGGAAAGGTGGCTGGGAAGCTTAGGGAGAGCAGGAAGAAGGCAGGGAAGTGCTTTATGCACAAAGAGAGCTTCTCACGCCAGGCCCACGAAGGCTGCAGACGACCACCAGTCCCCGAAGGGCTCTGAGCCCTCCACCCTGGACCCCAGGGCCTGGCTCGGACTTACTTGCTGGTGGCTGTTGTGTGCAGCCTCCTCCTCGATACTGTCGGTGAACTCCGTGCTCGCATCCTCGGTGTCGTCCCCTGCAGCTGTACCTAGGAGGGGGTCCAGAAGAGAAAGGTGACTCCCTTCGCAGGTACCTTCCAGACAGCAGCTTAGATTACACTCATTTTGCCATCCACCTCTGATTTCTTCCCTTCCCCACAGAGCGGCCCCCTTGCCAGCAGGGCCGACAGGGAAGGCAGCACCAACAGTGTAGGAAGGCGGATCACTGATACTGCGTTACTAACACTCCAGCTTAAACCTCAAAAGGTAAGCCGGCTTCAACTGCACAGCTGTTAGACTGTCGGACTAAATGGTTACCTCTCTCACTTATTTCCGGAAACCCTGAATTATTTCCTTCCTGCCACCATGTAATAATTTTCCTGAGTGTGACATGGACCCAATGTGATAAATTTTTCCCACCACTGATTGCGGAGAGGGTCCCCGGTTTCCTTGGGATCAGGGCAGCCCTGCTCCCCTCACACGTTTCCATTGTTGGGATCAGTCGTGCATGGGGTGATTACCTCGATGAGGAACCTTCCTGCAAGGGTCTTGTGTCCTACGGCAGCTCAGGTCTAGTCCAGCCCCAGGGCCGAGAATGGTTCAGCCGTTTCCTAACCCCTTCCTCTTACCTCCCCTCCTCCCATCTCCCTCAAACCCTTGTCCAATGCCAACATCCTGTGCCTGAAGGGTTTCTTGCACCATTTTGTCTAAAAGGAATTTAATCCATTCATTCACTCACCAAAAATGAACACGGTCACCCTGGGACACAAACATCTATGCCCCATGCCCAGGGACAAGTAGCTGCAGTTCATGGTCTAGATATATGTCTAGGGCAGTGCTGACCAACAGAAGTTTTTGCAATTTTACGCCTCCGCTGTTCAGTTCAGTAGACACTAGTCACACATGGCTACTGAATCCGAGGAAATGGTTTTTTTCCAAACATCTAGAAGTAAAATATTCTTTTAAAAAATATTATCCTGTTATGTCTAATCCTTTGAAGAAATTTTGGCTGGCACTGAGAGAATTAGTAGCAATACAAAGAATTACTATTTTCATAATTTTGTATCTGAAATTATGGATACTGCTTAAAAGAATCTTCATTAAGCTTTTTCCTTATAATAGTCCCAATGTTATGTCTATCTTTTAAAATGTAATTCAAATAGTCACACACATGGCTGGTTGCTGCCATATCAGACAGCACAAATATAGGGTGTTCCTTCTTCTTCACATCTGTAAAAATAAGACTGTTCATCAAATTTTAGATTAAGACCTATGGCTCACATTACTTATTTCTTCTGAAAATGTAGGAATTTATAATGGTTAATTCATCTGGACACTAAAGAAAATGTATCATTGATACTCCTTGGGTCTTACAGAACTTGCACAAGTTAGAAAACCCTGAGATCCAGTTCTGACCCTGGCCTCAGAAACCAACCTGTTATAACTCCTCTTCTGGCTGCTGGGTAACCTGAGCCTCAGAGATTAGGCAGCTTGACCACAGTTACATAGCTAGCCCTGTATAAGAGCCATGCCAAGTTGGCAAGTCTCTGGACTTTCAGGCAGAGACCACTCACTGTTCCTCCTGGTGACAAGTCAGATTTTTGTCTCCTCCTCCAAGAGCAGAGAACCTGCTCCTGAGCTCGCACACCATGAATGAAAGGCTCTGCATAAATAATTCACTACCCTCCTACAGGCAAGGTGAGCAGGGCCAGCTCACACCTACACTCCATCTCTCGGCATCTGCAAGGTTATGCCAGGGTACTTGCAATGGCCCCAGCCAATCTTATGAAAAAGTACTAAAAGCATGTTGTCCTAACAGCTTAATTTTATGACTCATTTGCTGATCTTTACCATGAATGTTGTGTTAACTTTGGACCAAGGCAGTACCCTATTCAGCCCTACTCACAAGGAGACACCTTTACCACTTGGCATCTTTAGAGCTCTGTGGCAGACTGTTGTACAATAGAGAGTTCCAATACATACTTTTTTTAAACCAGCCCCATCTCATTCAGGACACTGGTTGTGTAGAGGTGAATGAACACACTTCCTAAGCTGTGGCTGCTTTGGGAACTCATTGAACCCAGGATGTTAATTCACTTGAGGACAACCGTGTTGTATTATGCTCACTTTGAACAACACTATTGTTGTTCACTATTCCCTGAACAATAGAGATCAGAACCTTTTTTTCTTTCTCTGCAAAGAAAATGAATTGTTCCACTCAGTGACAGACTAAAAAAACACACGTTTCATACTGTTTCCCTTCTGAGCATTGAAAAGAATAACCTGTGGTTGAAGAAAGTTCAGCTCTATGAGGTCAGGATCCTCACCCCCACCCACCCCATACCACACTGGGCTCACACTCTACGATGCTTCCTGTATAGGATTCCAGAAGTAAGGTAAGTGGAGATTAGAAAGAGTGATTGTTCACTGGCCTTGAAGGCTTCTGTCTAATCCTTTCTGCCCTCCACTTACCTTTGTTGACCTTTCTAATGCCACATCTGTCTTTCTTATTAATAATGTTCTCTCTTTAATTCACTCTGGGGCAGGATACCATGATTTTGACTTCATCAAGAGTTAAATGGAGACAAATCAAAAATGTTGTTTCATCCAGACACTCTACTGCATAGGGGTTTTGTTTTCCTTATTCATTTTCTCAGCAGCAGCAGTCTGTGGTACTTCCTCCAGGGCAGCTTGAAGGGTTCCTTAGTCTTTGCCAATTTGGATGCAAAAGGCTTTTTTGAATGTGTTAGTTTGATAGGTGAATTTTAAAAATATATATAGAAAATATTAAAATAAGTTATCCCACACAAAGTCCTACCTGTAAGTTTACGTAGACAAGCCTCTGCTGTTACCATTTCTGGTTTTTAAAATGACAATAAGAACTTCTCTTTTGTGGAGAATATCCTTTTCTAAGCTTTTACAAAGCAACAAAACACTATCCTCAGAACTATAAATTTCTAATTTAAAGGTCCTATACTTTATATTCATGAAGTTATTGCTTATGTTTGATAAATATGAAATAAAATGTTCTGCCACCTTTAGAACTACTGAAAGCTAAGAATCTGTTCATTCAAATTTAACTTGCCTCTCGATCTCCAGGGTAAGTTTTACATGTTAGACTGGAAATTTTATTAAAAACTTTTATTTGAGGCTTCAATAACAGTTCTCAAGTTGTGGTTCTCCCAAGTTTCAAGGCCCTGAATCACACATAAGGAGGTGCTACCAAAACTTCCCTCTCTTGAAGAATTATTGTCTATCAACTATCTGACTCTATAAAGTACATAGAAATAAACTTCTAAAATACAATACTTTAAAATCTTTGGGCAAAATTTAAATGGTATGAAAATATAAGGTCTTTTTTATCACAGAGGCAAAAAGTCACTTTTTTGTGCTTTTTAAGTTGAGGATGGCATAATTATTGAGAACATGGACTCTAGAGCCAGACTGACTAGGTTAGATTTCTGCCTGCATCATTAGTTATGTGACTTTAGACAAATCCTTTTCATAACTCAGTTCCCTCACTTCTTAGGGTTAATAGTAATATCCACTCCATATACTTTTCAGCTATAAAGAGTTTGGTGACTTTGAAGTGCTTGAAACAGTGCTTGGCATACATTCAGTATATTCTTTATTATTACTATTTTACAATATTATTGGCAACCTGGTTTATGTGCTAGAAAGTGGAGAGTTGAAAAAGGCCACAGAACCTAAATGTACTCAGCAGAACACTCAGTGGTAAAGAATCCGCCTGCCAATGCAAGAGACACAGGTTTGATCCCTGGGTCAGGAAGGTCCCCTGGAGGAGGAAATGGCAATCCATTCCAGTATTCTTGCCTGGGAAATCCCATGAACAGAGGAGTCTGGTGGACCACAGTCCATGGGGTCACAAGAGTCGGATAAACTGAGCGACTAAACAACAACAGTGTTTTCAGGGGATGATCTTAAGTCTATTTGAGCTTAAGTCTACCTCTTCACAGCTGACTATGGAAGTTTGAAGTAACACTCTTAAGTTCTTCCTACTTTGCAGGACAGTTGAAAAAAATACAGATCTACCAGTAGATTAAGATGAACTCTTGAATAAGTGTTTTAACAAACAGGATTAATCATTATTAAATAATAACTCCTTAAAACTCCATCATGCACAAATAAACCTTGAGGGAAAGTCATGAAATGTTATTTTAATTCTTCAGTAATGAGCCCCAACTGGGCTGCAACAAGAGCATTTTCTCCAAATTCTACTCTATGGTCATTCTTGTTTTCTTTTAAAGCCATTTATATGCAACCAACAGAAAAGGAGTAATATATTCCTATAAAGTTACTCAGAACACAGGAGTCATAGCTGACTAATTTTGAAAGGTGATTTAAAGAGCTAAACTTTATAGCATGAACAAGTTTGCAGTAACAAATGCCAGGTTCTTTATGTCCTTGGGCCCACCTCCCTCACTCTTAGGGACTCTACCATGAAAGTATAAGAACTTTCACCTGTTCACCTCATGAACCAACTATTGATGACTTAAATATCATGATCCTACATGAGAGGATCAAAGAAAAAAGGTCTCCCATCAAACTGCAATTCTACCTGCATCCATTCCCTTCTAAAACCATAAGAAAACTAAGATTTCATAGAGTCTTCCATAAGCTTCTCCTGAGAAAAAAAAATTCTTTAACTAGACATTCTAACATTTGGAACCAAAGTAGCTAGGAAAAAAAAAAACTTGTCTGCAATCAAGTTCCTTTATGGTGTATCTTTGTCTTTAAATCACAGTATCTCTTAGGTACCCTTCCAGGCTTACAAGCTTGTAATTCAGAAGGCAACTGTTTTCCATGACTTAAAATTCTGTAATGTCAAGGAATTCTTCCTTCTATGATCTCTTTGTTCCTCAAAGAACACAAGAAACAGGCCTTTCCAGAACATACACAGGATCAGCACCACCCATCCTAACAATTGTTCAGTTGCTCAGCTATGTCCGACTCTTTGAGACCCCATGAGCTGTAGCACGCCAGGCTTCCCTGTCTTTCACTGTCTCCCGGATAGCTCATAACAATGGGCTCCTCAAATTTTCATCCCACTTTCCACTACTCTCCTTCAGCAAGCAGAGCAGGAAGGGTTTTTTAAGGTAAAGTAATCCATTTCACATTTCTAGGGGGAGTTTAATGCTGTTTCTTTAGCCTCATTTCCTTGAGAGTAGAAAAGTTCAGGTTTCTTCTGTTTCCTTCCTTTAGTTAAATAAATACAAAGGCATTCACTCATTTCAGAGCCTTATTTAACTTGGAGTTTTAATACAATCATCAATAGACTGGTTCTCCTATAAGGGGAAAAAAGATAAAGAGCTTTCTCTACTTTTCTCATTAATCTTTTAAGAATGAAACCAAATAATTAGTTTGGCCTTTGATACTTTTATTGGATAAGTAACAATTTTGTGTTTCAACTAAAATAGCTGAAATTCTAACACTTATATATAAAAAAGTACATGCTCCATGCTAGCACAAATGTTAATACAGTTTAACAGAACACAGTGCCATGAAGAAATGAAAACTTACAGCTTGTTTTGGTGGGGAAATAGGCCTAAAAGGATCTAGTGCCAAGTTACTGGATGTAACATGTTACTTCCTTCTTCATCTAAATTGTTATGAATCACTTTAATTTTTCTCAACAGCCCTAAGATCAAAACTTTAAGTGGTTAAAAAGTAAACCTGCTTTTATTAATCAAATTGATCATACTTAGTGGAAACAGACAAATTCATGGTTTATAAAACATACTTGTATATACACATGCCTCCAAAGTTTACAGACTGAGAGGGGTATTTCAAAGCAATTATTTTGAAATCACAAAAGGAAGCACTGTCTATTCATGTTATACACTAAAAACAAACCTACATGCATTTGCTAGATAATCATGAGTTCTCAAAGGGAACAAGGAAGTCGATTTGGTTCATGTACTTAACAACCATACTCTTCATTATTATTTTAGAGCAAACATTTTCTGATGTTGCTGAACTTATTATTTTATCCTTCCAGCTTTAGCAAGAAGAAAACAGTATGATAAAGACTTTTATTTCTGGAATTTGGCTTTAAATAACAAAAAGGGAAAGTAATGCAAAAAGAATTAGTATGTCACTTTATAAGTTTAATTACTCTTATTTGAAATCTGATAAAATTAGTATTGTTAGCGCTGCAGTTTTATGTCTCTCTTCCACTTCCCATCCTTTGTTGGAAGCAAATTACAAACACTGATTTTTTATTTGGGAAATTTATCCTGGCTCATTGATGATATGGGAAGAAGTTGAGGACTTACCTTCTATCAATACTCACACTACTTACAATCTATATGGTTGTCTTTTTAATTGTAATAAAAATGATTTAACAAAGTGAATTGCTCCAAATGTCTAGTGACAAGGTGGCTTAAATCTATATTCCAAAATGCATTAAGACACAGAAACGATCACCCCACAGAAATTATTCTGCTGTCCTGGCCTGTTGACTCATTCCTTCTGTTTTTCTTATTTGGTTGCCTTATAGGAGGGCCATACTCCCAGCTATTTTTTTCTGCAGTACAAATGATTCTGCAGTACAAAAGGTAGAAGAATAAAAGCTCTCTGAGCTTCACCCCAATGAGAAATGAGAGAAAATTCTCTAAATGTTTGTGTCTCACAGGATATTAGTACCTGATAAACAAAGCTAATTTCACTTATCACACCTCTAGTACCATTTCTACAAGGCAGGATGGAAAATGAACTTTAAAAGTGTGTGAGTCACTATATTTCTTCCCTACGCTCTACGAAGTCTGTCACATATCCTTGCACATTGGCTATAGAATTACTAGTGAGACCCTAGTTGAAGAAGCAACTTGAGTTTTTCAGGGATGTGAAGATTCTGTGACAAAAAAAAAGGAAAGAAAATGACCAATAAGTCAGAAAACAATAACTTGATCATATCAACAGGAACCAGAATTTTCTAATACCAGCTCAAAGAAAGCAAAGATATTAAATAACTGCTTCCTCTAGGGCTTATACTCCAAAGGGAAGTGATTTTAGGTAGGTCATTTATTCCTCAATGAAAGGAGCAATTTGGGGTGTAATCTGATCTGTTTCTCCTTGTCCTAATCAGAGGATTCTAGATCCAACTGAAGCAGAGAGAGAAGATGACTGAAGCAGAGAGAACTGAAATCAATTTTCTTGAACTATTTTGAAGCTATGAATCAAACTTCTCAACCAGACACTGGATTAGAAGTGTAAGCAAGCATAAAAGTGATAGGCCTTTTATAGAAATCTGCCACTGGGGTCATTATAAATGGTGCAAGTAGAATAAAGAACCTCCTCAGGAAACTTATGGCTTGGATCTACTATCCTATCCAGGTCAAGATTTTCTTGATCTTTCACAGATCTTTTACTGACATAATGACAAAGACAAATCTTTTAAAGAGGAAGCAAAAGAAATGAAAATACTGCTGCTGTCCACAAATGAACTGAAGAGAAGTGGGTGTGGGAGGGGGCGGGAGGTGGGGGAGTAAGGATAAGAGTACACCTGATCAAAGTTAAAGGCTGACAATATTAAAACAGTCCCATCAGGCCTTTTCAAAAAAGTTACTGTAACTTGACTAAATAGTTAAAAAGAGAACACCAGAAAAAAGCTGATTTATACTAGGTTTCATCAATTATCAGACTTCAATGATACAGCCTAATCCTGTAATAGTAAAGAGTTTAAAGGAAATATCTATCAAAAGGACTTCCATTTCACTCATTAAATAAATCTTCTTGGAGGTCCTGTTCAACTCTTTAGTTTCTAAAAACTATATAGACTTCAACTGCCCTGACCTCTTACAACCATTGCAACCAGAAAGGAAATATGTGAAAGACCAAATTTATCAATACAGATTTTTCTAAAGTTTAAGTTCTATGTTTGCAATTAAGCACAGTCTGAGTGAGAATTTAACTTCATTTTCTTACTTTTTTCCCCCTTCAAACACAAGGTTCTATAAGCACACAATGCTTTATCTAAAGTTATTGTAATATTGAAAAACACCTGGCAAAGGTAGAACAACTCAGTAAGAGAAAAGGTCTGTGCTCCTAAAGAGGGAATGGAATCTTATTATAGCATGCTAAATACAAGTATATGAATGAAGGGGCCAAAGCATCAACTACCTGTGGGATACAGAACAAAATTCATTAGAATCATATTCTCTAATAAGATGCCAAATTATCACACAAAATTGTTAGACTGGCAAACTCTCCTCAGTTAGCACTGTTCGCAAGCCTTATTCCAACTATATAGACCAGAAAGTCAGAACCAGATTTTAGTCACATCTATGGTATCAAGATCAAACTTCTAACTTCTGTGCCACTAAATCCATTAACTTTCTAAAATGTTTCCTAAGGACCAATATCAAAGGTAAGTAACTACAGCCCAAGTTACTCCATCTTTTCAGGATCCAAATCAGGACTAGAGTTCACTTTCTATGTCCCCCTAATCTATGTATTTTGTTAATTTTTTGGTAGAAAGTTGGGTTTCTCATTATTCATTCCACTACCTTAACATTTCTAACATTTAGCAAGTGTTCAAGATAACAAGGGAAATTCCTACTCTTGTAGGATGACAGAAATAGAAGTAGTAGCTTACCTAAATTGCTATTAGGTACTTACCTAAATTACTATTAGGTACTATTACTACCTAAATTATAATCATTATGAGCCATTAGAAGCCAAATATCACCCATGGTTGAATCTTAACAGGAAACTTAGCACCACTGGTCTATTATTAAAAATAAGAAAAGTCATTTCCTAAATGCCTTGTAATAATGTGACAGGCTAGTCTTTGGTGGGTTGATATTTCTACAGCTTCATTACCTGTTTCTTTACTTCGAGAATGTTACAAAAAGCTTTGTGCAGGAAAGGATCACTAAAAACTGGAAGACTAAGAAAAAATGGATGATTCGGCTTATACTTCCTATCTCCTTTATTAAATGACGCCTTTTCCCCTCAAAGCAAGCCCATTAAAACTGGAAAGCATGTCCATTTAAGAGGAAGCTTCTGGCTACCAATCTTTTGCAAATTACTTAATCAGAGAATTCCAGGATGTTTCTCCAGGAAAATATTTTCTTCCCTGTCCACTTTAGAGTGACTGATGCTCTGTTACAGGTGTTGCTGAGGTTACAGAAACTCGGACAGAATTTAGAATGTAAACAAGCCATGTCAGCACATGAATGTGAAAGAAGTAAAATGTCATGTAAAAAAATGGGAGGCAGAAAAGAAAAACCATTGTGCTCTGCCTAGTTTAGAAAGGGTACTCAGTTACATTTATGGTGCTAAAGAGCCTCAATCCCTAGTTCCAAATTCCATGTTTAAAATCTGAAACCTCAGCTTCTAAGCTAGGAAAATTATATCCAGCAGAAATAACAAATCTCATGAGCTTGCAAAGATCCACAGTAACCTTGCTTAGTTATTTTTTATTGATATTTAAAATATCAATTACATTGATATTTAAGATACCAGAAGTATAATCTAAAGGGCCCCCTTTCTTACTTCCGTCACGTTGTGATAACAAAACATTGAGACAATGACCAAAACCTAGAAAGATGTGTGACATTTCTTTCTAGACTATTCAAACACATCAAAGCCAGAAGCCTATTAGTTGTTTTAATAAGGAGAAATGCAGAAGCACTAAAAAGTGAAAAATATAGTACTCCAGCTAGTGCCACTACCAAATGAAAAAAATACAAGTAGGCTATTCTGACCATAATGAGTTATTTGGTGAAATACTGAACTTGAAAGGGGACATTACATTTGAAATTATCCTTTTATGTGGAGGATCCTGACCCTGAAAGACCTGGGAGCTTTCTTAAAGTTATGTTCTGACTAAATATTATATGCTTGGCTTAAGGAAAAAAAACATTAATGTAATTTAATCTGCATCTAATCTCTTTTCACTGTCATTCAATAATCAACTCTGAAACAATATTAGAGATAAAGGTTTACTATAAATGTTTTAACAGTCTTTGCCTCTGCCCTTTAATTTGGCCTTCCCAATACTTTCAGTCTACTACTGCAAGTCTTAGCTTTGATTACCTTCTAAGGATTATACCATTTCTGCAGAGTCATTCTTACAGACTCTCATTCTCTCTCTCATCTTGAACCTTTGATTAAAAAATTGCTCTCACTCAAAGAGCAGGAGTTGATCGAATGGCAAAAAAAATACACACACATGCATTTATGACATGATATGGAATATATGAAATGGATTGTGAAAGTGGGGGAGGAATAAACTTTATTGGCCCATAGAAGGGATGAGGGAAAAGAAGGAAGGGGGGTGGTGAGGAAACTAAAATGGAATGATATTATAGTGTGCAAATATACCTTGTAACCTCCACCATTCAACTTAGACAGTTACGAACAGTGAAATACAGGTAGACTAAGTGAGTTTCACTTTGTAGGTGGTGCTACTTGTACCAGTTCTATCATTAGTAAGTCACCGTTTAGTTCAGACAGGGCTCTCTGGTTAGTGCACACAAGGGTCTCCATCCCGGGCTGCAGTCTGACCCGCCAGTGCTCAGAAGCCATGCTCGTGACGAACTCGCACACTTTCCAGTTCCCCACCTCCAATGGCGGCCATGGTCTCCAGCCTGCTTAAGCGCTCCAGGCTTCTTCCGAGAACTTCTTCTAGCCGATTGCGTATCACCTGGGCCCCTTCTAGTTCCACCTGCAGAGTTCGGTCTCTCTCAGAGCTAATTAAACATGCCACACATGGAAGGAAAATGAATTAGCCATCAATGTAATGAGTCCATTGTTGTTTAGTCGCTAAGTCATTTCCGACAGACCTTCTGTGACCACATAGACTGTAGCCCCCCAGGCTCTTCTGTCCATGGGATTTTCCAGGCAAGCATACTGGAGTGGGTTGCCATTTCCTTCTCCAGGGAATCTTCCGGACCCAGGGATCAAACCTGTGTCCCCTGCATCGTAGGCAGATTCTTTGCCACTGAACTACCAGGGAAGCCCATAATGAGTCCAAAGATGCTTCCAAAGAGCCAACAGTGCCACTCTGAGCCATGAGACTCTAGGAGCCACATTTTACTGTCTCTCTAGAATACAATCAATGAATGTGGTCTTTGTTGTGGCACCTGTGTTCACTGCTGGTAGACTAGCAAGGTCTGCTTTCTGTAAAGTTTGTCCCTTTATCCTAGATTCTGGGCCAATCTGACATAAAATTATAGTTCCTAATATTTAGCTAACACCACTATAAGGTTACTAGGAGAAATTTCATTTTTTAACTGAATGCGTTAAGTTTCTGAAAAACCAAAACCCAGGAAAAACTAACTGCAAACTGAACTGATATTGAGCCAAGTAGGGTTGGTTGCTACTGAAGGTATATGTTTTGTCATCTGTTAACCAAACTTTACAGTACTCTGAGAAAGAATCCAGTTCACAAAGAGCCAGAGATTCTTTAACATTAACACAAGTGGTCCTATTGTACCCTTCCTCTGCCTTCATTTTCTTGAAAGAGAAAGAAAACAAATTTAACTCAACAATAAATTACAGAAAGCTGAATAGTAACAAAAATAAAAATTAGGAAAGAAAGAAAGGGGCTAGGAGGGAGGGCAAAACAAGAAAAAAAATAAAGGGAACAGAAAATGTACCAAAAAGATAATAATATATATGACCAAAAATTAAGAGGTACAGGAAAACATATTCATCACGATGGCTATTGGTAATCCTGCAATAATTAGTAGCCATAACAACAAAAATTTTTCTTCAGTGATATTCAATGACTATCAGGGCCCTTTACAGTCCTACTCTATTATTTTACTATAATGAAGCAGTCTTTAATAGGACAAGGAGCAGAGAAATGAAAGAAATATACAAGTTCTTACTATATGCAAGGTACTAATTGAGACAACTGACATGTATTCTTATTTGATCTTTGCAATAACTACATGAAACAGGCAGTATTCCTGACTTAATTTAGACACTGAGGCTCAGAGGAATCCATAAAACAAATGACAAATTAGACCCCAGCAGTGGTCCACTTTCTTTTTCTTCCCACTTTGTAAACTGTAGGCATCTGCACGTAACGAGGAATAAAAGGAAAAACAGCGCAGTCACTCTCTCACCTCTCTGGATGGGCATGGAACTTCACCAGACTGCTATAGAGCTGTCTCTCTGCCTGTAAGGCCTCATTGAGCCGACTCCGCTCATCTACCAGTCCTTCGAGCATCAGCAGCAACTGAGGGGAAAAAGAAGTGAAGCAACACTCAAACAGAAACATGAAGCCACAGTTAATTCTGAGAAAGAGATCAAAAGAAAGTATGAGCAAGGACTATGACTCAAACAGCTTGCTATCTCATTACTGACTTAACCTTTCTATATAGTATGCTACAGTTTTCAAGTCAATGTCATATTTGTCATAAAGTTTTTTATCTTTAAAACTCTATAAGGCAGAATTCAAATAGGGGAGGAAGAAGAAGAAAGAAGAAAACAAAGCCAGAAACACAGGAGACAGGGTAAGAGGGAGGAGGGGGAGACAACGCAAGGATAGGGCAAGAGGGACATAGACAAGAGGACTCACAAGCGCTCTTCATTCACTGAGTAAACATTTACTGGGCCCCTTCTCTGTGCCAGGTTCTAAGGACAAACTTACTATCTGGTTGGGGAAAAGACAGCCATCAGTCACAGGTGTCACTGTGAGCTACAGTAAAGTGCTCGAAAGAAGACGACCTATGATAATGCATGACCGGCAATCTGTTTAAGTGAACTGGTAGAGTTAAAGCCAGTTTGGAGTGAGATGAGTAGTCAGTGTCTAGAGACACAGTAACAGAGACACGGAGGAGTACAGGTAAACCGGTCTTTTAATTAATAACAAGTCTGGCATTCAAGAAAGGTCAGATCTGGGGCAGCAGTTACAATGGAACCACACGTGCTAGCAAACAGCACCTGTGGCTGCTACTGGCCACGGTGGGGAACTTGGGAGCACAGATTCTTGATGAAATTCCAGCAACAGCCACCATCATAAGTAACTGACATCTTGCTCACTGTTTACTTTGCAGTAAAAATAAGGCCTGTACTCCAATAGCTTACTTGTTGTCTTCGGTTTCCAGACGTTTCCTGTCCTTGTGATTCTACTGAAGCAACTTTTTCCCGAAGAAGCAAGACTTCCTGGGTCAGGCGTTCCATAGCCGGGATGTCTTCAGGATCAACCAGCTGCATCTGCAGGTCCTAAAAGTCAAAAAACTAGTAATAAAAATAGTAATAAAAAAAATGCTATTCAATAGCAGAGGAACAAATGCTCTTGAAATAATCTACTATACATTAAATGGGATATTGATAAGCCATGATAGTAACAATAGCTTCTTCATGAAATCTGAGCAACTCTGATATCGGTCAGAGAGAATATGGTAACACCAAGAGGTTCAAACACATAGTGCATCTAGAAGACAAGCACCAGCACAGGGACTCAATGAATCCAAGTGCTGTTCAAAGGTGAAGGTATTCTGAGCAGGAATCATTTCCAAGAGTCTTTCAAAAGCTCTAAACGACCTTTATGAGGTCTTCCTTGATCTGTATGGTCCTGGTCAGGGACTCCGCGTCCGCAGCCTGAACCTGCAGCTCTTGCTCCTGCATAGCCACCATGGACTGGAGCGCAGAGAGTTCCATCTGTGGAGAAAGAAACCCTGAAGTCAGTGGGCAGAGGAAACAGCGGGTGTCATGGTTACATTTGACACTGAAGCAGATGCTTTTCCATATCATATTATTATCAACCAGTAGTGCAAATAAAAACTAGAACATGAAGAGTGAGCTGCTGGATCAGATCCATAAACCACACTGTGTGGTACCAAAGGATGTTTCATAGGAAGTTGTAATGTGGTTTTAATGATGTCCTCTACTTTTTGTTAGCACTACAAAACATACCAAGTTGGTTTGATTTTTTTTTTTTTTTGGCTGTACAGCATGACATGTGGGATCTCAGGGAAGTCCAGTAACATTAGTCTTAATTGAGTATATGTGAGAGAAATAGGAACAACATAATGGCTAGGGTAGAACCAAAATTTTAGAAAAGGAGGGAAACCAGGAGAATTTTTTTAAACTCGTATTTTTAAAATGCCACACAGTTTCACATCCTCAAAACTTGAGTCATATAACATGATTCTGTTTATAAGGAGACATATGGTAATGAAAAGAAATACAGTAAGATAATTTCATCACAAATATGAACACAGGTTTTATATTATAGATCTAACTATGGGAAAGAGGTGGAACAAAAACTGAGGAGCTATATAGACTGGCCAACTAAACTTAATTTAGGAACCCATGACACTGTCTGATCTTCTAAAGTAGAGGCCATGGTGACATAAAGGTTTTTAGTTTTAGCCTGTAACCCTATACTGTGGCCCTAAAGCTTCCTCTCTCTGCATCCAAGTTGGACAAACAACTAGTATAGGGAGGCAGAAGGGGAAGGGATTCTGTAAGGCTGAGAGGCCTCTAAGAAAATTATGAAAACTGTCACTAGAAATAGAGCATATGGATGGGAAAAATTATCTGCTCCAGGAAAGGACTTCTGAGGAAGCATGCTGAGTCACAGAAGACCTGAGCTTAAATGGTAGCATTAGTATTTTATAGTCATATAACGATTCCCCTCCTTCACCTTTTAAAACAGTGTTTCAGCTTTTTCTTCTATAAAATAGGGCCAACATTAACCTACTTTGCAGAGTTGTAAGTATTAGTGCTAATTTAAATGCCCAGTGCAGTGCATAACATACAGTAAGTTCTCAATAAACATTATGGATCTTTCTTGAATGTCTCTTGTTCTATGTTTCTAAAACTAATTTCATGGATCTGTCATAATTATAAGCAGCAATTATATAGCACTTCATTTTTTTCACAAGTCCTCTATAATTATCTTATTCCAGTTAGACATGGGTAAAGAAAACTGTGTTCTTTCAGCACTTAAAAAGTTTTAATAATCCTCATTTATAAAAACAAGAGCATCTTGGTGAGATAATGTAAATATAAAGCAATTTCTACTTTCTCTAGAAAGAATAAAGGCTCAACTTGTATTTGGACCCAGATATTATACTTGGAGAATTTTACTCTTTCCTTTTTAAAAAAAATTTTTTTTTAATTTATTTACTTTTAATTGGAGGATAATTGCTTTACAATGTTGTGTTGGTTTCTATAATACATCAACATGAATCAGCCATAGGTACACATATGTTCTCTCCCTTTTGAATACTTAAAACTCTTTTGAAAAAAAAATAGGAACTTAGAAATTAGACTTAACTAGAAAACTCACCCGACTTTCTCTCTCTTTTTTAGCCATGAGCTCAAGTTCCTCTTTGGCATTACTCAGTTCTTTTTCCAGCCCCGCAACTGTATCCAAGTCTCCTAAAGATGAATACATAGTGCTAGTTATAATCAGTATCAACATAATATGATCTGTCCTGCCTTATTTCTGAGGAATTTATTCTAAGATACAATCCAATAACAATGAAACATATATACACAGGATGTTCTCTGCAGCATTATTTGCAATAACAAAACACTGCAATCCATCTATAAGCCTATAAAACGAAGACTGATTATGTATAGTATATCCACACGATGAAGTTCTATACATAGCTGTAGAAAAGAATAAGGACTATCTTTATGAACGGATATGGAGTGATTTCTAAGATATTGAGTACAACAAGCTGTTTAGAAAAGAATACACCTACAGAGTATGTTTTGTGTTAGGAAAAGGGAACACATGCATGTTACATACACACATAGGATCAATCTGCTTACTTCTATAAAAAGAAACACAGGAAGGATACCTCAGAAATGAAACCAGTTGCCTTCAGAGGATGAGTGAAAACAGGAGAGAAAGGACAGAGAAGTAGATGGGACTTCTGAGTACACTTCTATATTTTTGAGCTTTGAACCATTTTAATGTTTTATTATTAATGGGTAAAGTTAGTTCAGCAATAATGAGGAAGAAAAAGCCCAAACTGAATACTAACAAAAATGAATGAAACTAAACAGCAAATAGATAAGATAATCACCCAGAATACAACTTAAAAAATTAATCCAAATAATTTTTGAACCCAATATTCAACTGTACATCCTCAGCTGGAAATATTCTAAGGATAATAAGAATTACAAAGAAATTTTAAACATTATTTAATAGATTTACTTTTGACAGTGGTACTCATATAGCCATTCTGAAACTACTTTTCTATATTATGCAAATATATAAATACAGTGATGTTATAGGTAACCAGGTTTCTCAATGTTGGGAGAAGGGAGATATAAATATAAAATGAGGAAGAGAAAGAACTTTTACTGTTAAACTGGAATTAGAGGAACCAGTATCAAAAGGTGATACACACACACACACACACACACACACACACACACACACACACACACACACACACACACACACACACACACACACACACACACACACACACACACCCTTAGCTCTTTTCACTTAAAAGGCCCTACAAGCAAAGACATACCTGAAGTTATGAACTTGTGCCCAGGTATTAGTATACAAATGCCATTACCCAGTAAAAGGAACTAGAGAGCTCCTTGAAGTAATGGATAATTTCAGGGCTGAGGCAGGCAAAGAAAAATGTAATTATAGAACATCTTCCTATGCCAGAAGGTATGGAAGTAATCAAAAACTGATGAAGAATTATTGAAAGGACAGAGGAACAGTTTGAGGGGGCTCCAATTAGCCAAATCCCAGAAAATTTGGTCATCAAGCAGAAGAATGACAGAAATGGATAATAAAATATTTTTTTAAAAAAACAAACCACCCATTACTTCATACTGATATAAACAAACAAATGGAATGGAAAGGATAGGGAAAGGGCACCTCTTCTTTATACAAGAAGACACACTACTAAAGAAAGAAGGAAATTTAGAAACAGAAAATCAGTCTTCTAAACTACCAAAGTAACAGTGGGTACAAGCAAGCTTGAAGGATGCTAAAACCACTGGGTGAACGACTGTGGGAAAGCAGAACTATCAACACCTTAAGGTATTTGGGCAGATCACTTATCACTTATTAATTACAAAGCGGAAAACGAACCTTTACAATGGAGACATCTGGTGGACACAACCTTAACCGAATGACTAAACTTAATATCACTCAGCATAAAACAAGTAGATACCATGTGCTCCTGAGGCATTGCACCAAGAAAGATATCACCCATGCAGCATTCTCGCCAAAGATGTTTAACTTGAATCTAACCATGAGGAGACAATCAGAGCCAAACCAAGGGCCATTAGCTGGCCCAGAGCTTTAAAAAAATGCCAGTGTCAGAGAACAGACATGTGGTTGCCAAGCGGGGATGGCAGAGGGTTGGATTGGGAATTAGGGGCTGGCTGCTGCTAAGTTGCTTCAGTCCTGTCCGACTCTGTGCGACCCCATAGACGGCAGCCCACCAGGCTCCCCCATCCCTGGGATTCTCCAGGCAAGAACACTGGAGTGGGTTGCCATTTCCTTCTCCAATGCATGAAAGTGAAAAGTGAAAGTGAAGTCACTCAGTCATGTCCGACTCTTAGTGACCCCATGGACTGCAGCCTACCAGGCTCCCCCGTCCCTGGGATTCTCCAGGCAAGAACACTGGAGTGGGCTGCCATTTCCTTCTCCAATGCATGAAAGTGAAAAGTGAAAGTGAAGTCACTCAGTCATGTCCGACTCCCAGCAACCCCACGGACAAGATGCAAACTATTATATACAGAATGGATAAACAACAAGGTCCTATTGCATGGCAAAGGGAACTATATTCAATAACCTGTAATAAACCATAATGTAAAAGAATCTGATAAAGAATATATAGAACAGAATCACTTTGCTGTACACTAGGAACAAACACAACATTATAAATCAACTATACTTGAAATTGAAAAAACGGCTAATTGCAAAAAAAAGGCAAAAAAGGCTAGAAAATGGTTCTAGATTAAAGGAGACTGAAGAACCATGACAGTAGGGAGGGAAGAAAACAACCAGCAATCAAGAGCATTACGGGGACAACGGAAACCCTAAAAACAGACTGCACATCAGATACTAGGACTCTGTTAAAGCTACACTGACTGAACATGGTAATTGTAGTTACTCAGGAGATTGCTCCTGTTTAATGAAGTATTTAGGGATGAAGTGTCATGATATCTGTAATTTTTAAATGGTTCAGAAAAAAACATTACACCTGTGTGTACACACACAGACATGCAAGAAATAATGCAAAAGTGGCAAAATGTTAACAGTTGGTGAATCTTAATAAAAATGTATGTGGGTATTCACTGTACTATTTTTGCCACTTTTATAAAGGTTTGAAATTTACAAAATAAATTGGGGTAAGATGCTTTTTTAAAAAGGTAAATAGGGAGTAAATTAAACAAATCCAGCATCTTTACTCTTCAACTAGAATAAAGTTTCCCACTAAAAAATGATTACTTGCACAACTTACCTATGAATTCCACAATGCCCTATACTATAAAATAGACACAAAGTTTTTACATTCTGAAAATCATTTAAAAAACCATAAGTCCACAACACTTCTATTAGCACTATAATCACCAAGTCACTAATCATGGTGAGCCCCTGTTTCTGTAACACTTCTCCAGATCCTAATATTTTGGTCTCTGAGACTAATCTAAGGCATTCGTTTTGAGTTTTACTCACACCTCACATATAATTCAGTTACTTTTATGGAGTTGAAGGCCTACAACCACTTCCTGGATGGGGCAGAGCTTGGCAAATGACTCCACGTACACTGCCTACTCTTCCCAATGCTGTAATGTAGCTTATGTCTAGGTACAGTAAGTAGCCTCAGCTTGTTTCAAAGATACTCAGGAGAAGGTATCAGCCCCATGGTCCTGCTGTGCAGGTTCAAAAACACTGCCTCCTGCATTCTTGAGTCCCTGCAAAGCTATCTGAATTAGGATGCAGCTTCTTTGGGCCAAATCATATAGCCAGAAAAATAGCTTTAACTCAATGTAAGGTAAAGTCAGTTCTCCCTAGAATAGACATATCTTCAGCCTTTCAGTGCAATCCAAGCTTATTTTTTCCATTAAGGTAGGAAGAGAAAGAGGGTCTTGGCCAAATCTGTTAACAGAGAATTACAAGAAGGAAAGACAGAGATTCCTTAATTAAATCAAATTTGATACTTACCTAATGACGACCTGGGTACGCTAGCATCCCCTTTGGCAGTCAGTGAAGTGCTATCATCTCTGGAGGGTATATGCACCGAACCCTAAAAATTGGAAGAGTCAGGGGATTTAGGAAGATACAGGAACCATGATCACAATGACAGGACTTGGAACATCTTCAAACAACTTGGTATTAAAATTATCATACTTATGCCTCAGATATAAAAAGAAAATGTAGCTGGCATAAACATCCATACAAGTCTATAGTTCTTACTTGATCAGTTTGCTCTCCAAGATGGGGGCTGACGGAGGTAACTTCAGCTGGTAGGTTAGAGAGGAGTGCTTGGGACATCATGAAATCTTTCCCTCCTAAATATTGGCGCAGGGCCTGTAATTCTGAATTTCTTTCCATTAGAGCTTGTACCATCTTTTCTGCAGCAGCCTAGTAAGGAAATCACAGGCAACATGAGAGAGAGACTCTAATAAAACAAAATTTGTGTTCTGATGTCCTTTGTTAAAAGCCAACCATTTCAAAAAAAAGTTAGTGGGGCTCTAAGAAATCGTTTCCTTGCTTTCATTTTATAGGAAAAAAACAGTCAAGGAGTGGAAAGAAAGTCTGTCATAGACAGAATACTGGAAAAACAGAACATAACATGTCTGTCACAGATAAACTAATCTAAAATTAGTTCTGCTAGAAATGCCAGGCTAATAACATATTGAACTGGGCAACTGATGTCTTTCTTTACTTGCGGATACATGTGCCTTTGGCATGGATGGTCTTTGCCCAAACATTTGTCATTTGCGTGGTTTGCTCCCTTAAAGTGTCTAGAAAAGTGTCAGTCAGTCGTGTCTGACTCTTTGTGACCCCATGAACTGTAGCCCGTCAGGCTCCTCTGTTCATGGAATTCTCCAGGAAAGAATACTGGAATAGGTTGCCATTTCCTTCTTCAAGGTCTTTGCCAAATTTCAACTTTTCAGATTGGCCTTTTCTGCATTTCCTATCTAAATGCAGCAAGCTCATCTCTACTCCCAATCTCTGCTGACCTGCTACATTTTTTTTTACATTGCACTTACCAGTAATCAATATATCTATTATTGCCTCTCTCTCCCCCAACACCTGCAACTGGATGAAAGTTTTCTAAGAGCAAGCACTGGGATGTTTTATTCAGTGCTGAATCCCAAGCTCCCAGAACAGGGTGTGGCCCATAGAAGGCACTCAATACATAGGCACTCAAGACCTAGATACTGAATGAATCACACAGAAACATTTTTATCAGACCACATGACCAGGAGAATCTGGACCTCAAAATCACACCAGTTTATTTCATTTCAAATCCCATAGTTTACTAAGACACATGATGGCACAGTAAGGAAAAAACTGATAAAGAACCTGCCTGCCAATGCAGGAGACATAAAGAGACATGGGTTTGATCCCTGGGTTGGGAAGATGCCCTGGAGGAGGGCATGGCAACCCACTCCAGTGTTCCAGCCTGGAGAATACATACGGACAGAGGAGCCTGGTGGGCTATAGTCAACAGGGTCACAAAGAGTCAGACACAACTGAAGCAACTTTAGCGTGCACACCACATAGAAAATCTGCATTTAATTAGAAAATCCAGAAATAATAAACTAAGACTAAAATTACTAAGAATGTAAGATGATGGCTATGTTAGATATAGCATCAACTATCTCTGGGGAGAATTACTACTGTTTTAAATAAGAAGCCGAGCCCTCGTCATAACTTCTAAGAGAAACGAAAGAACCACCTTCTAGTTTTAGCATGGAAAATTCAGACTCTTTAGGGATTTGGACATAAGCATCTTAGAGGTAACAGTACGTTACTAATTTGCCTTAGTAAAAATCTCTTAGATTATGGGAAGAAACAGAGTAAATAATACACAAGATATCTTGTGTCATACATATGATCTAACTGGCTTGACTCTTTTTCTAGCAATGATGCTTTTAGCACCACTCCTCCAAGTGCGGTTCATGGACCAGCAGCATAACCATCATCTGGAAGCTTGTAAGAAATGCAGATTTTTTTGAGGCTATGCTTTTTGAAAGCTATTTAAGGGATTGTTCTGCAAATAAAGTTCAAGAAGCACATCTAGAAGAATACAATCACTACTCTTCCTTGAGCTGAAGATCTTGTGTAATTTCAGGCATCTCTTAGATTCCATTATTTTATTACCAACATTTAACTACCAACACATACACAACATATATGTGTATATTAAGTGTAATACGACTAATTCTTTCACATGACAAAGGGGTGAAAAAGAAAACTCAAAGACTCATTAGTCTCCTGCCAAATTTTTAAATAACTTACAATGATTTTCTTAGGTTATTCTAAAAGCAGTTTCTACAGCACAAAGCAGCATGTTTCTAACAAAATGTGTATTTACTTCAGTGGGCCTAAGAACTGGATGAGTGGAATATAACCATCCCATAATACAAGGAAGCATTAGAGACTATTATGGTCAAATAACATAGGCAAATGGTAAGAATCTATTTCCCTCAGAAAACTGACTAGGCGGAATTTTGAGTGGTCCCTGAAATGTAGCACAAGCCAACTATACCAGACTCTAGCCTATAGGAGAAAGATACATGGAAGTGAGGATAAATTAAGAATTTGCTTTTGAAATATTTGTGTACTGTTATTTTGAAATTACTATATCCCATATTATTATGAGATTGTTTATTCTCATCATGGCTTTGAAAAAAATCTTTTCTTCCCTCTTAAGATAACTGATTTTACATGAATTAAGAGAAAATGTACAAAGAAAAAGCTTCCCCATATCCTGGGTAGAAACAAAATAGCACTCAAGTCTTGATAATTTAGAATCAAAATCAAAACACTCCAGAACCCCATATTCCTTTCAGTCAAAATTATCAGAACATTAAGGAAAGGAAAATGTTATCAATACATAATGAACTTAATGAGTGGGGATATGTATTATTTAGGCACCCTCCAAATGCAAAGTGTTCTAGAAATAGTTCATATGGGCTTCCCTGGTGGCTCAGCTGGTAAAGAATCCCCCTGCAATGCAGGAGATGTGGTTTTGATCCCTGGGTTGGGAAGATCCCCTGAAAAAGGGAATGGCTACCCACTCCAGTATTCTGGCTGAAGAATTCCAAGGGTTGTATAGTCCATGGAGTCTCAGAGTCGGATACGACTGAGTGACTTTCACTTGATGATTCATGTAAAACTATAGTCTACTCAATAGGCTGAAGGAAAAAAAGCTAATAGAATGGACTTAAGACAACATAATACTTCCCTGGTGGCTCAGACGGTAAAGCGTCTGTCTACAATGAGGGAGACCTGGGTTTGATCCCTGGGTCTGGAAGATTCCCTAGAGAAGGAAATGGCAACCCACTCCAGTACCCTTGCCTAGAAAATCCCATGGATAGAGGAGCCTGCTGCAGGCTACTGTCCATGGGGTCGCAAAGAGTCGGACACGACTGAGCGACTTCACTTTCACTAAGACAACATAAATTTTACAAGTTACGAGGTTCTAATGCTTTCCATAGTGTGGACTATAAATGTACAGGGCAATACTCTTCCAGCCTGTGCATTAGTCCTTACTTGGCTCTCCTGCTCTCTGGTGCTCATGGACTGAAGCAGGCCCTGAATCTCCATTTCATATTCCACCGCTTGCTTGTTCCGATCACTCAGAAGGTCCTGCAGCATCCTTTCTTTCCGCTGTAGGCGCTGGCACAGCTCCTCAGCTATCTCACTCTGCCCTGGTCCAAGTTTGCAGAGCAACGTTGCGGTAAGATCCTAATACAGGAGAGACAGTGTAAGTTCTGGAGGAAAGAATTCCCTCTAATACACATCAAAGGGCTTAAAAGAATCTATCATAGAAGAGACAGCAAGTATGATGTTTTACTCATTTTTGTTGCCCCAGGTCTAGCACAGGCCTTGAACGTAAAAGACTGTCAATACACACTCAGTGAATGAACACTAATAATACAGAAAAAAAAACTTAGAATGGCAACTTACATGTTGTTTTCTAAAATAAGTCCTTTCCTTATATGCTCAGGGCACATAATAATATTAGATGGGGATAAAAGGGCACTCAGTTCATTTCTTTTATTTTCTCCCCAGTTTAACTTTATAGGGGAACACAAAATGATAAACTGCAAAAAACAACAAGCACTGTTTTTATAAGCACAGTGATGTAACTCCTAGGTCTATACTAGGAGGTAATACATGGTTGTTAAAACTGTGGAGCCACACCATCTGGGTTGCACACTGGTTATACCACTTATTAGCTATGTCACTTTGGACAAGTTAATTCACTTCAGAAGTCTGTTCCCTTGACTGTAAAAGAGGAATAACAGTATGTACCTCATAGGTTTGCAAGGATGCAGTGAACTAATATCCATTAAGCTCTTAAAATGGGGCTTCCCTGGTGGCTCAGTGGTAAAGAATCTGCCTGCAATGCAGGAGATCAGGGTTTGATCCCCGGGTGGGAAAGATCCCCTGGAGGAGGGCATGGCAACCCACTCCAGTATTCTTGCCTGGAGAATCCCATGGACAGAGGAGCCTGGTGGGCTACCGTCCATAGGGTTGCATAGAGTCAGACACGAGCAAAGCAACTAAGCAGTAGCAGTAAGCTCTTATAACAGAGCCTGACACAGCATACGCACCGTAACAAAGGTTAGTTATCATTCTGTGGGTATATCTTTTAGATCTCATTAATTCTCACATAACTTCTTTGAGAAAGATAATTGTCCCTTTGAGTTTATAGGTATAGGGGAAAAATTCCCGTGAAAGCCAATGACCTACCCAACCTACCCAGGATGGAATTAAACACTTGGGTCACCAGCCTCTTGGACCTCAAGAGTCCTAATCCAAGACTGTGATTATGTCATCATTAAACCGACTGCCCTTAAGTTAACTAAATCCTTGCCTCCACTTCTTTGTTCCTGTCATGCAGAGATGTCTGTAGCTGCTGAATGATGCTTTCTTGCTCCTTCTGCCATCGGCTAAATTTGGTTTCCATTTCTTCTTTCAGCCACTGGAGGTTCTGACAGGTGGCAGACAACTGTTCCACTTCCAAGCCTTTGGACCTCAGGAGACTCTCCATACTCTACAGTCACAGAGACAGCAGCTGGTAAGTCAAAGAGCCATCCCACACTTCTCAGCACGAACAGGAGACCTGACCCGCCTTTACATTATCTCCTACATTATCTTATCTATTTATTTTGCAAAAGGAAAAACTTTGTATCTAATCTAACAATGCCATATTAGTCTATTTTCTGTTATTAGAAACTCTTATCTAGTTTGTAGAGAGATAGATATAATGTATGTCCTAAATAAAGTATTTTGGAGGAAGTGAAGAACTTCTTTAAGATTCCAGATGGTTAGATATTAAAGATCTAAAAGAAATGTACAAAAATAGCCCAGAGTAAATATTAATAAGAGAAACAAGAACTTTTGACTGTGGTTATACACAGACATGTACATAATATTAATGAGAAAAATACAATATAATAGTTGCATCTGAGCAATGGTTCTATAAAAGCATATAAACACTGACAAGGATTAGAAATAAATTAGAACTATGAATCCATATGCACTGCCCTGTCCTACAAAGTTCATACTAGAAGTGCTAAAACTTCTCACTCCATAGTCTATGATAACAGAAATGACTGCTATTTTTGTTTGGTTTTGTATTTTTTTATATACAAAACAAATATCCTGGTTTTCAGCAAATGATGGAAGGGGTGATGCTTCAGGCTTAGAATCCAAGTGGGAGTGGGATGCCAAGTCATGACGGAGCTTGCTCTCACCTGCATGGTAGCTTCATTGGAGGAGAGGATACCGCGCAGCCTCTCTAAGTCGTGGTCTCGCTCTCTCATGGCAAGATGAAGTTGACGCAGTTCCTTTTCCTTTTCTTCTAGGCTGGAGAACTTTTCATCTATAGCCCGCTGAAAGCAAAGTAAGCATCCCAAAGCTCCGTTAAGAGCCACTATTCTGATTATGCTTATTCAGTAAGATTCCAAATATAAAAGAATAGAAAACCAACTCCAAAAAGCAGCAAATTCAGCTAACACACATTTCTATAGTCCCTCTGGGGACAGAATAACCCATAGCATCGTGAGCAGAATTATGGTACATACCTCTAGGGCAACATCTCTATCATGTATTCTTTGCCTAAGTTTCTCAAGCAACATTTCATTTGCTTCAAGGGTTTTGTCTGAGTTATTTCTGTACTGCAGGAGCTCCCGAAGTTCCTAACAGAACCAAGAAATAATTTCCTTTATTCATTTTACTTAGTATTTACTGAATTCCTACACTGTGTCAAGCAATCTGTTAGTGTTTCAGGATAAAAAACACAATGTGATCACTCTCAAGGGGAACACAGTTTAGCAGAGATAACAGACACACAAAGTGCTAACAATTCTGCATCATATATATGTGAGTATACATAAACACATCTACTGGGGGAACACAGGCTGCATTGTCTAACTCTGCCTGAAGGTGTCACTAAAGTTCGCGTGAAAGAGGTTACATTTGTTCTTAAAGCACCAGGAGTTTCCCAAGAGGCTGTGTCCAGTATTTCTGTCAGAGAAAAAATGTAGGTATAATATATGTATGCGTATTATAAAAAAATCATATGGTCAGTGAAATATAAGGTATTCAATGTGACTAGATCTTAGAGTAGGTAGTAGAACTGACCACTCTCTTCCTTAGTCTTCCATTTTTTCCCCTATAACTTACATTTTATCATCTAAATAAGTGGATATACAGAGGTCTTCAGTGGGAGCAGAAGACATATCTTCTCTTCATCTTCCCCATTCCTGGCCTGGTCTCTGACTCACAGAGATGCTTAATAACTGTTGGCTGAACATTTACTGCTTAAGTCTTTCAGGTCTGTAGTTCTTATTTCCTACACTGGCTGGTTATCTTCTTGGTTCACAGATTGTACTTTCTATTTCTTTTGAATCCTCCTGGTTCCCACATCTCAATGTTCTACATGTAGCAGGTACTCAAGACAAGTGGACAGACACTTTGAGATGATCTGAACATAAATTCCCGTGTCCTGTGAACCCAGTGTTAGCCGAATCATTCTGTGGACTCACCTGAAGCAGCTGCTCTTTGTGACCCAGACTGTGGTGGAGGTGCTGAATGTGCTGCTCTTGGGTGCGAATCTCATTATACTTTTCAGCCTCCAGGGTATGAAGCTGTTGACTCTTACTCTGAAGTTCTCCTTGTAGCTGCTGTAAGGCTTTTCTCAATTCCTGAATTAAACAGATTCCCTTTTTCAAACAATCTAAAATTTTCACATGGTCATTAGATATGGAGGCCTTAAAACTTTCAAGGCATAGAGAAGAAAAAAATAAAGTAGCAAAAAGTGCCATTCTTAAAATTACTAAAGAAATACTATAAGAGTCAAATAGGATGAGAGAAAATATGGGAACTGTGGATGGGAGTATTAATACTATGATTCAATATTTACTTTTTGGCTTAAAAGTGATATATCTATATAAGCACTAGGTGGGACTTGGTTCCAGTGTAAACGTGGATCCTTTATTTTACCAATAAGCTCAAGGATACACGATTACTACCCATCCTTTTAAATCTTAAAAAAGAACTGGGAGCATTTTTTTCCAAGCTAACAAGAAGCTATTTAAGAATTATGTGTTTTAATTTTTTAAAAAAGCACACATGGCTAACTACGCATGCCATCCCTCTCACTTGGTTGGTCTTCCTGCTTTTCTGTCTCACTGACTTTTATCCACCCTTCAAGAATAATCCTAGACAATATGCTCCTTTGTGAAGCTTTCCCTGACTCCCTCAGCTCTCCCTATATATTCCTATAGGATGCCTATGCCTCCTCTACAGTATTTACCACACTGAAATACTATTTACATGACTGTCTCTCATACTATATTACAAGTAACTTAGGAGGAAAGCACCTGTGATAGTCACTCTTGTATTTCCAGAACACAGCCCAATACCTGGCATATAGAATAAGGGTTAGCAAATGTTGAACTGAATTACTTAGATTAAGTAAGTTCAACACAAGCTATCCTTTTAAAAAGCTATCACCAGGGCAAAGTCCACCTTTACACACTGCCACACAATGATTAATGATTTACTTGGTTATGTTTCCAAGAAGCCTCTTTCTGCTGCTCTCTCTCCCGTGCTGCGGCCTCTACAAACCGCACACACCGTCTAGCATCAGCCAGCTGCCGTTCTTTTTGTCGTACTGCCCTCTGGAGCTTCTGTATTTCAAGCTGGCTGCAGAATAAAGCACTCTGAAGATCAAGCAGAGCCACCTGTTGCTGAGCTGGGGAAGTACCCTCCGAGTTCTGAAAAGAGAGTGAAAAGCATCCTCACAAGAAGGGCTGGCACTGAGCAGCCAAGAAGACCAATAAGATCAAGACTGTGGCCGAGAATGGCACACCCTCAAGGGATGCCTCCCGTCCTGGGCGACCCTCACATACATGAAGCTGTTTAAGCTGACTCTGGTGCAGCATTTCTCGAAGCTTAGCCATTGTGTCGTTTTGACCTTCAATCACCTGGTACAACTCCTCGGTCTGCAAACGAGAGAGGGAGTACCAAACATGTTAGCAAACTAAGTATCAACTCCATTATCTTATTATCTCACCTATATAGATTTTAGTAGCAAGAATATTCCAAAATACCAATCTAGATGACACTACAATTTCTCTAAGATCTGTTAGGCTGAAAATATCAATTTCTACAAATTATAGAATACTTGTCTACTTTGATAGGAAAAACTGTTTCCTCATAGGGCCATGATTGTCAAACATTTTACCTCACTTTCCCTGCTCTTCAGAGTTTCCTTGAGGTTTTGAATTGTATCATCTTGCTTCTGAGATGACTCCTGAGCAGACTTCAGTTCACAGCTCATTTCATTCAGTTTTTCTTGAAGAATCTGAATTCAGTGAAGAAAAACAGTTTGGTAGGTCAATGATTTCTTTTACTCTCAAAGGCAACCATGAAATCTGTCCTCAAATCTAGGTTTAAAGTATTTCTTAGGGGATGTTACATTGCTATTTTCCTCCACACAGTGTAACCATTAAAGTCTTAAGCCAATCAGCAAGACAAAATAGCAGGAGATAAGAAATACTTCCTTCAATACTCAATTGCTTCAACTCTCATGAGCTGTGCTGGGGGTATTTGTCCACATGAGTCACTATGGATCCTTTATTCAAAGACCAAGGAGCTTTTGCTATCTACTACATGACAGGACGCAATAAGGGTACAACAAGCAAGGAGTGCTGCATCCCAAATTGTGGGAATTTTCTTCTAAGCAGATGTTAAAACCCATGGGCTATATAAAGGTCAAAGGTTAAACAAAAGCATAAACTTCTTGTCTCAGTACGTTACACAGTTAAAGACTATATTCAAGTTTTAAATTCAGACCTAAAAGAGCAGAAATTTTGATCTGTGCAGAACAGACTAGAAACACTTGAGACAGAAAGGAAAGAGCTACACTTCTAAGAATATAAAGAAACCCTGTGATCCCCAAGGGCATGGTTTTGATCATACCTTATTGGTGGTCTCTGTTTGCTGGATTTTTTCCTGGAGTTCTGCCAGATGGGAATCAGATACAGATTGCTGAGTTGTACCGGTCTCATTTGCATTCAACTTCTGTTGTTTGAGTAAGTCTTCAGTCACGGGCTAGGAAGAAGCACAAGACAAGTTAAGTGTACCAGACAATAAATTTTATCTTCAAATGTTTTCGGCCTCTTTTGCCAGAGACTTAGAAAATTACGGTTGCTAAACGGATCATCGGTATGAACTGATGAAGACAAGGAAAAGTTCTGTTCCTTATTATGATTTATCAAGTCACTTACTCCCAAGCAACCATTCCTACCTTTCTGTCTGAACCTACACAAACACAACTCAAAGCAAGTAATTCAAAAATTAAAAAGGGAAGATTTCAAAAAACACTCATGATGACCAAATATTTGCTATATCCTATTTTCAATCAGAGAATTCAAAAGATCAAATTTCTACCACCCCTAGGGGAGAAAAAGTTATAGTTCAACTACCCTCCTTATAGTATGCCTATTTCACATTATTAGAAAAATGAGTAGATTTCAAATATGGAGCATACATTAGATAATAGTATTTAATCAATACTAAATTTCCTAACTTTGGTAACTGAATTGTTGTTATGCTATCTTTAGGAATCACATGCTTATTGAGCATAAAGATATATTATATCTGCAACCAATTCTCAAATAATTCAGAAAGAAAAAATGTGTCTACAGATAGTTGGATAAAGCAATTGTAGCAACATATTAGCAACTGATAAATCTGAGTAAATATTAGCAACTGGTGAACTTGGGAGTTCTTTGTACTTCTCTTAAGACTTCTCTAAGTTTGAAATTATTTCAAAGTAAAAAATAAAAATTAGAATGTAAAATTCATAAGGTCTGAGAAGGAGGTATATTTTATAGGAATATCAGTTCATCAAAAAGACGTAGGAGAAAAAAATTTATTTATATTTGGGACAATCAATCAGACTAAGATAAACTTATTGAACTTGACCTAATATTCATTATGAGCTAACACACATACAGAATTAAAACTTTAGCAATTCACTGTGGCGTTAAATTCCATCTTTTCTCTCCCTGCTTCCTCCCCTCTTCTCTCCCACTCCCAATTAGGGAAAATACAAATCTATTAGGAAGAGAAAAAAGGCAATTGCTATTCATATTTTCTTTACCTCACACGTTCAAGTTCTGACTACCACCTTCCAGACTGTGGGGTTACAGCTGACCTTAAACCACTTCCTGATAGCAACTGACTGGAACTATGGGCTTCCCTCCTGGCTCAGATGGTAAAGAATCTGCCTGGAATGTGGGAGACCTGAGTTCAATCCCTGGATTGGGAAGGGAATGGCTACCCACTCCAGTATTCTGGCCTGGAGCATGTCAAGGACAGAGGAGCCTGGCAGGCTCCAGTCTATGGGGCTGCACAGTCAGACACAATTGAGTGCCTTTCAGTTTCTTTCTTAATAAAGATTTCAGAAGAAAAATCTTTTTTATTCTCCCAGTGCTGTTCATCATTTTAAAAAACATCTACGAAGTACCCTAATATGCAAAGCACTATGGGAGGGGGAGTGGGGAGCTACAGAATAAAAGAACAAGGAAATACACAAAGTAAAAGATAGTGACAAGGAAACAGGTAAGCAGGAAAAAGTCATTAAGTTACTCTAAATTGGCTGATGAGTGGGCGGTCTCTTTCAGGCAGCATTTAAATGAAGATCTACCTGATAAGGAACCAGCAATGCCAACATTTAGGCAGAGGAACAACTCATGGAAAAGACCTAGGGTAGATATGACCCTAGGAAAGAAAAACGCCTTTGTGGATGGAAAAGTACTTTCCAACAGAAATATAATGTGAGCTACATGTGTAATTTAAAATTTTCTAGTATCTTCATTGACTAAAGTAAAAATAAATAAACTTAATTTTAATAAAACATTTTGCCACCCAGTCATGTCTGACTCTTCAGGCCAGAATACTGGAGCGGGTAGCCTTTCCCTTCTCCAGGGGATCTTCCCAACCTAGGGATCGAAATCCAGGTGTCCCGCATCTCGGGCGGATTCTTTACCAGCTGAGCCACAGTTCAGTGCAGTTCAGTCACTCAGCTGTTTCCGACTCTTTGCAGCCCCATGGACTGCAGCACGCTGGGCTTCACTGTCCATTATCAACTCCCGGAGTTTACTCAAACTCATGTCCGTTGAGCTGGTGATGCCATCCAACCATCTCAACCTCTTGTCCCCTTCTCTTCTCGCCTTCAATCTTTCCCAGCATCAGGGTCTTTTCAAATGAGTCAGTTCTTCACATCAGGTGGCCAAAGTATTGGAGTGTCAGCTTCAACATCAGTCCTTCCAATGAATATTCAGGACTGATCTCCTTTAGGATGGACTGGTTGGATCTCCTTGCAGTCCAAGTGACTCTCAAGAGTCTTCTCCAACACCACAGTCCAAAAACATAAATTCTTTGGCCCTCAGCTTTCTTTATAGTCCAACTCTCACATCCATACATGACTACTAGAAAAACCATAGCTTTGACTAGATGGACCTTTGCTGGCAAAGTTATGTCTCTGCTTTTTAATATGCTGTCTAGGTTGGTCATAGCTTTTCTTCCAAGGAGCAAGCGTCTTTTAATTTCATGGCTGCAGTCGCGATCTGCAGTGATTTTAGAGCTGAAAAAAATTAAGTCTGTCACTGTTTCCACTGTTTCCCCATCTATTTGCCATGAAGTGATGGGACCAGATGCCATGATCTTAGTTTTCTGAATGTTGAGTTTTAAGCCAACTTCTTCACTCTCCTCTTTCATTTTCATCAAGAGGCTCTTTAGGTCTTGATGAGCCACAAGGGAAGCCCAAGAATATTGGAGTGGGCTATCTGGAGTATAGCCTATCCCTTCTCCAGGGGATCTTCCTGACCCAGGAATCGAACTGGGGTCTCCTGCATCACTGGCAGATTCTTTGCCAACTGAGCTATCAGGGAAACCCTTCAATGAAACACTTGACCAAATGTATTATATTTAAAATATTGTCACAAGTATGCATGCAATATGAAAATTAACAAGATACTAATTCTTTACATTGTTCCTTTAAAATTAAAGGTATACTGTACACTCACAGCATATCTCAGTTTGGACTAGCCACATTTCATGTGGTCAACAGCCACCCAAGGCTAATGGTTGCCTTGCTGGAGCACACAGGACCAGAGCACGATGGGCAAAGGGGGTGCTGACACATGATGAAGTGGGAAGGCAGGCAGAGGCCAGACCAGATGTGGCTTCTGTGCCCCACAGGTAACGAAGCTGCATTTCATTCTCACTGACATGGGAATGGACTGCAGTGTTTTTAACAGAAAAATAATCAATTATACTTAAATTTTTAAAAGATCACGCTAGTTGCTATGTGATGACTGAACTGCTGGAGAGCACCAGGAGAAATGAGAAGACCAGCTAGGAGGCTGCTTCATGAGAATGAACATACTGCTTTGGATTATACTGGTAATAAAGGAGGGAAAGAGAAATGGATAGATTTGGACATGTTTTGAAAGTAGAGTCAACAGGCCTGGATAGTGGGAGCGGGAGAAAGAGACAAGTAGCAAGGATAAGGACTCCTAGAAAAAGCTGAGATATTCGTTGTTGTGGATATAATGGGGAGCCTTGCCCTGAAGCAATATGAATTATGTCATACTACAGGAGAAGCAACTCTTTTAATAGATATTTACAACACTTCTACTGATAAATAACTTTATCACTTAACAATAAAACATTCTCTACAAAACTTGGCTTCTTTCTCGGTATAAAACAACTTTCCAACAACATCTATTTTAAAGTACTTTTCAAATTTAAACTGTAACAAGCAGAATTAAGTAAAATAGCTTCAAGTTTTAAATGGCCGGGAAGGTAGCCATATTTAGTCACTTCAAACCAAAGAATCTTAGACCCGTGAAGGACACTTTATAAACTAACTGTCTGATCCACTCTCAACTCACATGTGAGAAAATGGAGACTTATAACAGGTAAATAATCTGTCCAAAGTTACATTGGAAATAGGATCCAATTAAGCTTAATGCACTTAAAAGTGGTAACTTCTTTTTCATATCTATTAAACTGACTGCCTACCATAATGCCTGGAATATTACTTGAACCAAAAATTTTTGCTTAGAGTGAACAACAGAAACAAAAGCAAATAAGCAACAGGCTTGTCTTCCAATTTCCAGCCCAATGTTCTAATCCCACAGCGGATCTCTTAGAAAAAAGACTGGATAGATAGAAAGGGAGATGTTTAATTTAAATATTTCAACATCAACTTTAAATCCAAAGAATGCCACAGAAAAGCACATAATGAGTCTGGACCTAGTCTGAACCCATCTTGGCATGCATAATCACAGGAAACCTCTTCTTCGAGAAATGTAATGTATGGACCAAAAGGCTGGAAGATGCCTGTTTCTTCTTTATTCTTAGTACTTTATTACTTTAAATCTCAAGGGGAAAAAAAAAAAAAAAGGTAAGTCTGCCAAAAGAGTGCTTAGCAAAGTAAACAGCTGACAATTAATTCTTGTGAGTATCAAGTATATAAACCAATCACTCCTTTGAAGATTTTGTAGAGCATGACTTCAGTAATACTTGATCTGGTTGAATGGGTGTTAATCTCCAGGGTATCAGTTACTAAAATCATGTTGTAATCATAATTTTAAATTAAGTTGCTTTTGACTCAGGACAAATGCTTTCCAGCAACAGAAAAGAGAATTCCTTCCAGGCCTAATGTTGCATAATGTAAGACCTTTAGGCTAAAAGGCAGTTATTTTGATCTGGATTAACAGCATTTTTCTTGACACTTTCCTAGAAATAACAGCAAGTCATAGAGCTCAAACTGCTATAATTTTCTATCCTATTGTTAGTAACAGAAGATACAGCATCTAATGCTTACATCTTGCAAAGGGCCTGATCTGGGTTATGTAGCTAAGCTATGAGAGGGATAAGTTAATCACAATCATACAAGAGCAGGTTCTGGCATTGCAAGGTTTGAAGCAAAGACCTCTCGCTCTTTGAATTTAGATAGAAAAGCAATCTGCACATGAGCCAAAACTGAAATAATGTTCACTAAGGGACCACAGCCCTCCTCCTATCATAGCTTTTCTAGTTCAGGGCCAGACAATAAAGAAGGAAATAACAAGATAGAAGAAGACTTCAAACCTTTCTTTAGATAAGTGAAAAACCTTGGGTCTTTAGACATAAATTCTGTAGGAGACAATAAATCAGTTTGCACAATATGAGAAAATTAGTAAGCAGAACTACATTGTTGCTCGTTAGCTTTAAAATAAGAAGGGAAGAAAGAAAAAGGAGAAGGGCAACCAGGAGGAATTCTGATGGTGACATTTAACAGTAACCAGATTAAACAAAGGAATCAAAATGCCTTTACAGAACAATCTCCCTCTTTAGGAGAGAAGAACTTTTCTTCATATTTGGAGTACAATTTAACTAAAGGAAAATAATTTGCACTTACTTCTATCCTATCCACACTTGTTCAGAGAAAGACAAAAATCTGTCTGCCTTTGTCCCACTTCTTTCGCCATGAAGCACGCTAGGCCTTAAGAAGCTTATAAAAGTCAACCAGACTTAGACAGTAGATCTGGAATCCAAAATATACATTTTATCTACAAACACTTTAAGTCTAATTAATCTATTTCCCACCACTTTCTTAATTATTGGAGAAAATAGCTTAGCAATCAAATGCCATAATTCTTCAAGCTGAATGTTTTCTCTCTCCTCTCCATGTTTTAATATTCAATAAACAGTAAAGATGGTAAAGACTGGTGACAGCAGAAGTCTTATACTGCTGTATTAAAGGGCTATTTTTTTTTCTAATGTCTAAATTTAGAGAAATAAAGGGACTTGACCTAAAGGTACAATTACCATATTTTAACTGTGCTCATTAGGATGCCAAATTTCTTCACAGTATCTATCCCTAAAGAATGCGCCTGACATCCTCAGGTTAAGAACAAAAGCCCTGAACTAAAAATAAGTACTTATTTAATTCAATGCCATCAGGCGATGTGATTTAATATATAGAATAAAAAGGTCTTGGATGAGAATGGCTAGGAATCTTTGACTCCACCTGAGCTGTTATTTAACCATGAGCTTTCCATATCTCTAAACTGAGAGACTGCATGAGATGATCTTTAGAATCCTTCTCAATTCCAAAATTTGTCGAGCCTAGGCACTAACAGAGTATTTTAAATTTAATATGGAGGAAAAAACTCTTGCTTTACTGCAGTTTTCTAAGTCTTCACCTTTCTTCAACATTGGCCATATTTGAAGGGGGCTGTATTTCTACAATATTGGTCATATTTCCCATCCACTCTGTCCAACTACTTTTAGATCCTAACATGGAAACACTATGATGAATCTGTGACATCTATGTTGGCTCACAGAAATACTGTACTGGAAAGCTCAAATTTAGCTGTGAAGCTTAATGAAAGAAAAGGAAGCAAAAGGAAAGTACACAAGTGTTGGGCATACTAAACATTTTATATAAATGAAAACACAGTTTAAACTTTTGGATATTCATACTTCTCTGTAACAATGCTGTTTCTGACAAGTTAGTGCAAATTCAAAAATATTTCTCCCATATTCTTATTGTGATGCAAATTTAATACATAATAGAACTGTTTTTCAAAGCTGTCAAGTGACAATCAACAATTTCATTTAGAAGCTCTAAGATTCTGGGATGATGTTGACTGGTAGCAAGCTTTCCAAAAACACCTTCTAGATTGTCCACCTCTGTAACAGTATCATTAAAGAATGTGTATCAAGTAGAACATGCCAGATGTTTCGCAACGTTAACTGAAACTACTGTTGCTGTATAAACAAAATAGCATCCATCAGGTCCCTGGACACAACTGAATTTAAAAGGTTGGTATGAACAGCTCAAAGTAAAATCAACTGCCATCTTCCAGTCATTAAGAAATTCATGAGTAAAACAGATAAAACTCTATCACCCAATAATGGATGAAGTCCTACTCAACACCAAACATCTTCAAATAGAGCTGTAGACACTTTTTGCCTTAACATTTAAAATTTTGAATTCCCAAGTCTCTTTTATGAAAAAGTCATCATTAGTCCTCCAGTGACCTCTTAATTTATTATAAATGTTGTCCACATTTTACAATATTTTGGTGGATTAATAGGTTCTCCCCAAACCTTTACCCTATGCTCTAATCAGTTCAAGGCGCAGGTGGGGATAAAAGGCCTAATGCTCTAGGGAGAACGAACTCCCTCACAGGAGAAAATATTCATAAATCTAAAAGTGAAAACAAAACAAACAAACAAAAGTGGAGGGGCAGTAGGACAAGTGAGAGGAAAGAGTTCTAGTGCCAGAAATAAGATTAAATTTTTTTTAGGGTAAAAATGAATTATGAATCTTTGGCTTAAATGTGTACAATTTCAATAATTAATGGGAAAGCCAACAGATAATCTTATAAAGACGGTATTGTGGAAAGCAAATTACTTGCATGAATCACATTTATTAAAATGGACAGAAGCAAAAGGTAAAGCAAAAATGGGTTCAATGATTAATTTTCTCAAGTCTAGACTATTAACCTTCTTCCCCTAGATAGAAATTATGTGAAGCCTGAAGCCAGCTAACTTTAATCAGAAAGGCACTACGCAGCCATTTTGTATACCTGGACCCGAAGTGGCAAATAATCTTCACAGAGATCATCCCACAGCTCCTGCAGGTCTGAAATCTCCAAGGGATAGCTCACAGGTGTCTTGTAAAGGGGTTTCAAAGACCTGTTAAGGAAACCAGAACTAACTCCATCTGTCATGATATGGCCAGGCCTGGTTCCAGATGGATTGGATTTCACTGGAATAGGAAGCTTGCTCCCTCGGGGGCTCTGGATGGGCTTATAATCAAGACCTTTAATCATGCTAAGAGCTAGCTCCAGCTTATGGTTACACGTATGCTGGGGAGCCTGTTCATCTGAACAGCAGTCACACTTTACAAGTTCCTTTGCACTCCTCTCAGGTTCCTCATCCTTTGGTTGTGGAGGACTAGCCTGGACACTTGCATCCAAAGACTCCACCGAGGATCCCGGGGTCCCTTCCTCCATGCTTTCTCCATCTGGCGGTACCTTCGCATTTGGTAAATCCGGTGGCCCGACCTCGGACAACGCTGGTTCTTCAGTGCAAATGCTGGTGGACCATCTGGTAGAGGGGCCACACGAGATACTTTTCGCCACCTTTCGAGGTACCTTACAAATGGCTTCATAGTCAGAATCGGCCACCCGCAAAGCTGCACAGCCTCGGCATCTCCTGGGTCGATTTCCGGGGCCTTCCGAAGCATGACAGCTGTGATCCTGAATCTGATCCTCATTTTCTACCCAACACTCGAACCCTGAATAGGCAAAGTCTTCCTGGAGCAGTGCAGAGTATCTGACATCGGGTAAGCCGGAAATGTCAACCGTACCATTCCCCGCCTTGGTCTCGGCGCCAGGGTCATCGTTATTCTTCCGATACATGCTAGCAATGCAGAACTTGAGGCGGTCCTTCTCCAGCAGCAGCTTTTGCAAGCGCTCGATAGAAAGGGCTTCGATCCGGGCAATGACGGTGTCGAATCTATAGATCCGATCGAGCATGAACGCGCACTTGCTGCAAGCAAACTCAGCTTTGCCATCGCGGGAAACATCCTTGCCCAGGACGTGCGACAACAGAACCTGGAGGTTGAGCTTGGACGCCGTGTGGAAGATCCAGCGCCGCTGGTTTCCGCACAGCTCCCGGGCACAGATCCTGCAAATCTCCTTCATCTTCCCTCCGGCGGTTGCCGAGCTTCCCTGAGGTGGCGGCTGCTCGGTGATCGCTCACTGGCGCTGGGTTGCGTTCCGTCGCCCGCCTCGGTGGCCTCCGGCGGGCATGGCACAGCTTGGTGGGGTGCCCACTCTGCAGGGGCGCTCCGCTGACACCCGCGCGCGGGTTCTGGGTACCAGAGTGGTCGGCCCCGCCCCTCGGGGAGGCGGCGGGCGAGGAAATGCCTCAGGAGGATGCTGAGTGACAGCAGCGCAGGCCGCGCTCCGAACCTGCCATGTCTCCTCCAGCTGTCTCTCCCGCCAGCCGCGGTGTCCTCTCCGTCCTCCCTTTTCAGCGGGCTGAGTTCGCGGTCCTCCGGCGGCCGCCGGCGGCTGACGCAAAGACTCAGAGATTGAGGATCAGATTTCAAGATGGCGCCAGCGGCTCGACGCCTGCGGCCGCCGGCAAACTCCTCTGGGAGCTGTAGTCCAGGAGGCCGGCTCCTCGCTCTGCGCATGCGGGGTGGCCAGCGCGTCCCCTCGCTCCCAAGCAAGTCAATGCTCCTCGCGGTACAGCGCAGACTCGACCTGCTGTCGTTACCCGGGTGGAAGAGCGGGACGGATGCCGACCGCTGCCAGGCCACTTTTATCTGCTAAGATTTCACTCCAAAAGCGCACCAGTTCCCTTGCGGTTCCTCCCTCCCACCCGGGAGGACTGTCCCGAGGCTCTGCACGGGGAGGAGAAAGCCGAATGCCCTCCCCCTCCGTCCTTGGGTACTGCCACGTACTCTGGAGGCAGCCGTCCCGCAGCACCACTGGGTACCGCTGCGCGCTCCACTCTCCGGCCCCACCTCTCTCTACTCACTCCCGTTCCTAGATTAAAAGGCCCTGGGGCTTCACCCGCGGCCGGGGAGGGGGGAGTTTTAGGAGGCTCAGTTCGACCTCCCTCTAAAAGAGGACAAGTGTTTCTTCCTTCGCCATGCTGGGGTTGAGTTTGCCAGGATGATTTGCCTTTTTTTTAAGAGCCTAAAGTGAGGGTCGGCACGAAGCAGTCACCTGAGAAAGAGTCCAGCGGAAACCACACGGATGCAGCTGGTTTACCGAGATTTTGAAGATAATGGACAAAAAGCTTTTTCAAGAATGTAGACACCTGAGACTAGACTGCCGTCAGCAAATCCTCTTTCAAGTTTCAGGTGGACTGCAGGCCTTATTTTGGGGGTGGGAAGGGGAGACAGACACTAGAACAAAAGGCCTTGTTTATTTGAGCAAGAGTCCAAAGTATCAGGGAGTGCTGCTGTCTGCAGAAGTGGGGCTGGGAATTTAACTGACTTCAGTTAGTATCCTGTCTTACTCAGCATTATCCAGTAGTAAGTCACCCCACCCTTGGGTATAGAACTTGAATTGCACACAAAGAGTAGGGGGAAGCTGGGGCTCTCTCTAGGTGGAATTGAGGTGTCATCCTTCATTTATAATTTTCTCCCTGGCAAACTCCAAATAGGAGGAAAAACAGTCCCAGGCAATCATCTGGAGTTTTCCCAGAGCAGGACATTTCCCAGTTACAGTAATGCTAGATTTCACTAACTTGACCTTGTGAAATATTAAATTAATAAGGCCAACAACAGTCAAAGTATTTCTGAACCTCATCTCCAGGTCAGAGCCTATACTCCTAAACCTGCAGACATTCAGATGCCTTCAATGAAATCTCATAATAAACCCCCAAAGTTCTTATGGAGGATTAAATGAGATGATTTGGGGTAAGTACTTGAACAGAATTTGGCTCATTAAACAAATGGGTCTCTGCACACTCAAGACTGTATCACTCTTTTACTTAATCATCGAAACAAAATCTTAGTAGCTCCATCATAAACCATAAGGACGGTCCTTAAGAGCTTTGGCTTTAGTAGGCTACAGAACTTTGCATCTGTGATTTCACCTAAATATGCACATTCTGGGCCCCAAACCAAGAATTTGTAAAAGAGATTTCCAAGTAAAACTCATCAGAGGTGCGTTTTTGCCTACCTCTAGCCATATGAGCTTCAGAGTCAGAAGAAATTAAGTAGCAATCTTTGGAATCTATACAGAGGCAAGGAGTTTCTGGCCTGCCAGAACACTACCCTGCTATACTCTGTCTTAAGTATTGTCTTCAAGAATAGCAAGGACTCAAAAGTCCAGAAAGTACAAACTAAGATATTAATTAAGGCCTCATCTTTGGCTATGGATGCAAGCCACATTCTCTTACTGAAGAAAATGCAAAATGAAACAAAGTAATTAATGAAACAAAAGTGCTCTTTGGGAGCAAACTCTAAGTAATACTTTGTATTACTCTGTATTCTTTAATAAGATTTTGCATCTGACCTGCAGTCTCTAAACTTTAATGACATCATATAGATAGTTGACATAGACATGCAAGTCAGTACAAACAGAGAAAAATCGACTTAGCATTGAAGAATATGTTTGCTATAACAAAGATTAACATACTAGAAAAGAGAGCTATACATTTCTTGGCTTCCAACAAGATAAATAAAGCATTCAACTCTTTACTCCTGGAGAAAATACTTAAAGACCGTATCTCAAAATGGATAGTAAGCTAGAGTACTAGAACTACTCCTGACATGATCATTTGATATTTTTCAGTTCAGTTCAGTCACTTAGTCCTGTCCAACTCTTTGCGACCCCATGAACCGCAGCACGCCAGGTCTCCCTGTCCAACACCAACTCCCGGAGCCTACCCAAACTCATGTCCATTGAGTCGGTGATGCCATCCACCCATCTCATCCTCTGTCGTCCCCTTTTCCTCCTGCCCTCAATCTTTCCCAGCATCAGGGTCTTTTCAAATGAGTCAGCTCTTCGCATCAGGTGGCTAAAGTATTGGAGCTTCAGCTTCAACATCAGACCTTCCAAAGAATACCCAGGACTGATCTCCTGTAGGATGGACTGGTTGGGTCTCCTTGCAGTACAAGGGACTCTGAAGAGTCTTCTCCAACACCACAGTTCAAAAGCATCAATTCTTCAGTGCTCAGTTTTCTTTATAGTCCAACTCTCACATCCATACATGACCACTGGAAAAACCATAGCCTTGACTAGATGGACCTTTGTTGGCAAAGTAATGTCTCTGCTTTTTAATATGCTGTTTCTAGGTTGGTCATAACTTTCCTTCCAAGGAGTAGGCGTCTTTTAATTTCATGACTTCATTCACCATCTGCAGTGATTTTGGAGCCCAAAAAAATAAAGTCTGACACTGTTTCCACTGCTTCCCCATCTATTTGCCATGAAATGATGGGACCAGATGCCATGATCTTAGTTTTCTGAATGTTGAGCTTTAAGTCAACTTTTTCACTCTCCTCTTTCACTTTCATCAAGAGGCTCTTTAGTTCTTCTTCACTTTCTGCCATAAGGGTGGTGTCATCTGCATATCTGAGGTTATTGATATTTCTCCCTGCAATCTTGATTCCAGCTTATGCTTCATCCAGCCCAGTGTTTCTCATGATGTACACTGCATATAAGTTAAATAAGCAGGGTGACAATATACAGCCTTGACGTACTCCTTTTCCTATTTGGACCCAGTCTGTTGTTCCATGTCCAGTTCTAACTGTTGCTTTCTGACCTGCATACAGGTTTCTCAAGAGGCAGGTCAGGTGGTCTGGTATTCCCATCTCTTTCAGAATTTTCCACAGTTTATTGTGATCCACACAGTCAAAGGCTTTGGTATAGTCAATAAAGCAGAAATACATGTTTTTCTGGAACTCTCTTGGTTTTTCGATGATCCAGTGGATGTTGGCAATTTGATCTCTGGTTCTTCTACCTTTTCTAAAACCAGCTTAAACACCTGGAAGTTCCCAGTTCACATATTGCTGAAGCCTGGCTTGGAGAATTTTGAGCATTACTTTACTAGCGTGTGAGATGTGCGCAATTGTGTGGTAGTTTGAGCATTCTTTGGCATTGCCTTTCTTTGGGATTGGAATGAAAACTGACCTTTTTCAGTCCTGTGGCCACTGCTAAGTTTTCCAAATTTGCTGACATATTGAGTGCAGCACTTTAATAGCATCATCTTTTAGGACTTGAAATAGCTCAACTGGAATTCCATCACCTCCACTAGCTTTGTTCGTAGTGATGCTTTCTAAGGCCCACTTGACTTCACATTCCAGGATGTCTGGCTCTAGGTGACTGATCACACCATCGTAATTAACTGGGTTGTGAAGATCTTTTTTGTACAGCTAAAAAGATCACTTTTGTATAGATCAACTGAAAATACAAAATTTAAAGTTAAACTCAGAAGAAAAGTTATGTGGGACATCCTTGATGGTCCTGCCAATTCAGAGGACATGGGTTCAATCCCTTTAGTCCAGGAAGATCTCCCATGCCTTGGAGCAACTAAGCCTATGAACCACAACTACCGGACCTGTACTCTAGAGTCCACGCTCCACAAGAGAAGGCCCCACAATGAGAAGCCGGCATACCACAAGAAAGAGTAGCCTCCACTAGAGAAATTAGAGAAGAGCCTGCCCACAGCAACGAAGATCCAGTCCAGACATAAATAAATAAATAAATAATTTTTTAAGAGAGAAGAAAAGAAACAAAAGTTATGGATAATAAATTCAGCACTTCACAGTTCTTACCAATATCATCTTGGTCAAGATTTTTTGTATCTAGTTAACACTATCTACCTCTGGGGAGGCAAGCAAAATGGGAAGCTGAACAGAACATTTACTTTTATTCTGTATACCATGGATGATTTGAATCTGGGGTGATAAGTATATATTCACATATTAGTTTCTAAATGTTTTAAAATTTGGAAATATCCTATAGTTAAAACTAAGAGGAGTTCCCTGGAAGCCTACTGATTTTCACTGGCTTTTACTGCTGTGGCCTGGGTTCAATCTCTGGTCAAGGAACTGACATTCCCACAAGCCTTGAGGCAAAACAAAACAAAACAAAACCACAACAAAACAACTAAGAATTGTGCCAATTTAAGACACATAGAGTCTAAGTGGTAAAACTTGAAACTAAAATGAGAACTTTTATAATACATGTGATAAATATCTGTGGACAGTTTATATAAACAAAAGTTCAAGGGGATATGCAAGTTATTATTTTGTGATTAAGTCTGGAGAGTATAATTATGGAGACTTCCTTTCTCCTTTCCTCATTTGTATTCTGTAGTTTTCTGTAATAAGCATATATTGATTTTGTGATAAGAAAAAAAAGTGTTACTAAGAGGCAGGATAAGCACATCTTGATATGTTCATATAATATAACATTAGAAGTGTGTGTGTGCCCAGTCATGTCCAACTCTTTGTGACACTATGGACTGTAGCCTGCCAGGCTTCTCTGTCCGTGAAATTTTCCAGGCAAGAATACTGGAGTGGGTGGCCATTTCCTTCTCCAGTGAATCTTCCCAATCCAGGGATAAAACCCACGTATCCTGCATTTGCTGCATTGCCAGGCAGATTCTTTTCCACTAGTGCACCCAATATTAACTATCAATAAAAAAGAATGAAGTCTGATCCCCACAACATGAATGAATCACAAAAGCATCTTAAGTAAAACGAGCATATCAATATATCCTGTGTGATTTCCTTTAAGTCTAACAACTTACAGTCTAACTTTTATATACTAACAGAAATTCAGAAAGTGATTATTGGGTGGGAGGGAGATAGGGTGACAATTGATTGCAAGGGGGAACAACAGAATTTTCTGGAGTGATTAAAACACTCTATATCTTATTTGGGGGTGATGGTTACATGGATGTGTACAATTTTGAAGCTCACTGAACTGAATGGTTTTATCTGTAGATTTTAAATGTTATTTTTAGTTCAATTTTTAAAAGATTAAAGGGGTAAATAAATATGTAAGTAGCCATAAAATTTTAACCTGAGGGATTTCTTTGGTGAAAAGTAACTTCTACTTTGGGCTTCCCTGGTGGCTCAGTGGTAAAGAATCTGCCCGCCAAGCAAGAGATACAAGTCCCTGGGTTGGGAAGATCCCCTGGAAAAGGAAATGGCAACCCACTCCAGTATTCTTGCCTGGGAAATCCCATGGCCAGAGGAGCCTGATGGGCTAGAATCCACAGGGTCACAAAAGAGTCGGACATGACTTAGTGACTAAACAAACAACCTCTACTTTATCGTAAGAATAGCTTTGAAAACTGGGAAAATAAAATGTAGCCCAGAAGAAATTCTATAAAAGGCTCAGTTGAGACTTCAGAGTTCCTATCCATATGAGTTTTGGAAAATATTGTTTTAGATACACATACACATACCATACAGATGGCACAGTGGTAAAAGAATCAACCTGTCAATGCAGGAGATGCAAGAGACACAGATTCAATCCCTGGGTCAGGAAGATCCCCTGGAGAAGGAAATGGTAACCCACTCCACTGTTCTTGCCTGGAAAATCTCACAGAGGAGCATGATAGGTTACACTCCATGGGGTCGCAAAGAGTTGGACACAACCAAACAACTGAGCACACACACACACACACACACACACCATACATTTATAATTGAAGTGAAGCATTTGTTAAGGTGAGACCTCGGGCTTTTGTGATGATTTAGAATAGGATGATGACTTCTAAAACTTATCAAAAGTACATAATAAAGGAAAATTTTACTGAGAACAATTTTCATATTATGATAAGCTATTAATGAATGTAATGAGTTAAGCAAATGATTAATTCTATATATCAGCAGTTTGCCCTCAAAATGAATCGACAAATGCATTCACAAGCACATATTTGCTGTCTATCCTAAGTCAAATCCCTTATATCTGGCCCTTAATTTCCTAATCTACAAAATAAACATATTGAAATTAAACAGTGGTTTTCCACCTTTGGCATGTATCAGAATCACTTGGAGGGCTTGTTAAAAGGTAGATTAACACATTTCTAATTCAGTTGGTCTGAGAAGGGGCCCAATAATGTGCATTCCCAACAGATTCTCAGATCATACAGATGCTGCTGAGAACCAAACAGAACTCTTTTAAAATGTATTCCAACACATCTCAGCCAAACGATCTGCAGATAAATGGGAAAACTCACTAAGGAAGAACTACATGCAAAACTGTTGAATTTAGAGAACTGTGTGCCCCTTTGGAATAAGATTCCTAAGTATTATTATGATCGGGATCTTTTGCACCATCTCTATTTTGATCTCCAAATCTGGGTGCCTGGGAAGATTCTCTTAGAACTGTAGCTACGTTTGTACTCCCTCTGTTGTAGTGTTTCTAAGACCTCATTCTGGGCTGGGAGGGAGTTTCCAAGAGGTGGAAAATCCCTATGTCCCAAACCAGTTGTATTAGATTTCATTACCCTAGTTTATGACATTGAAAACAGCTGTCATAATTACTAAAAACTATGCCCCCCCCCAAAAAAAAGTCATTCTGGCAGAGAAACAAAAGCAGATGAGGAAATATGAGAAGATCAAAGTCAAGCCAGTTAGACTCTATGGTAACGCCACAAGCATGTGCATGATTTCCTTCTGCTGGTTAGAAATCCTGAAGAAGACAGAAGCAATCATACTTTGCATTAATTAAACACACAGCATTTCAAAACAGTTGACTTAATACCAGGAGATTTGCAGTTCAACTACAGACTGCAGTAATATGGTTATCAGCAGAACTTATCTTAATATAGTAAACACTGCAGGCTTTCATGTTATTAAACATCCACAGCTGTTTAAATGAATTTCAAAATACTTGTTAATCAACTGATGAGCAAGAATTTATGCAAACTCAGTGTTTTGTTTTGTTTTTTTCTTCTGTCTTCAGGGAGCTTTCAGTTTAGTTGAAGGGGTGAGAATGTGCATGCTACAGTTAGAATAACTGATTGGTAAACTAAATGGTACTGACAACTTCAATGTAAGTGCAGAAAAAGTGGAGATAACTATGAGCTAATTCAGGTGAAGTGGACAAGAGTGGGACTTGAAATGGGTTTTAGGGTGGAGGAAACAAAGGAAAGGAAAAAAAGAGGAAGAAAATAAAAGTAAAAAAAAAAAAAGAAAAAGAGTAGAATCATGAAAAGTCTTGGGAGTTAGGTTAAATCTGGTGCTAGCCTGGCAGTAAAGAGGATTTTGTGGGACATCTGATCCTAATCCATGTATCTATAAGTACACTTTGTACATCTCAATAATTGCTCATTCAAAGAACATATATAAAGGGCCACCTGAAAACCAGACACTATACTATGGTGGGCCTTGGCAACTATAATTTGGTTAATGTTTGAGAAAGGCGAAAGAATTTGGACTTGGTGTTATGAATTTGAGCAAAGAATGATGTGATGAAAAGTTTATTTTAGGGAAATCAGATAACAGAATGGCTTTAAGAAGTTTTAACAGAAGTTTTAAGGACAGATTTTGGGATGGTTACAGGGAAGACTTGCTAAAAAACCCATTGCCATGATTCATATGTGAGATAATGTGGTACAGTACAAAAATGGAAAAAAAAGTGGTAAATATGAGTCATTTTGAAGGAATGAACAGCAGGACTTGATGCAGAGAGGATGAAAGGTTAAAAATGGTGATAAGGGTTTTGGTATGGAAGACTGGTAGAAAAATTGTCTAAACAGAAATGTGGGAGTTGAGGCCATATGCAAAGAGATTATACACAGTTTTATTTGGGATATACAGTACTTAGGGACTGAGGAGAAAACTAAGTGGAAAAACTAAGTAGAGCTCTTTCACAATCAAAACACAGGTGAGGGAATCCCCCAGCAGTCCAGTGACTAAGACTCACTGTAGGGGCCTGGGTTCAATCCCTGGTCAGGGAGCTAGGATTCCACAAGTCATGGGATACAGCCCAAAACAAAAGCAAGCAAACAAACAAAAAAAATTGACAACTTCCTGAACAGTCCAGTGATTCAGACCCTACTGGACTCTACTAGGAGGCCCAGGTTCTCCCTGGCCTAGGAACCAAGATCCTACATGCTGCACAATTTTACCAAAAATAAATAAGAAACAAATAGATAAAGATGAAAACTGGAACCAAAGAAACAAAAATAAAACTTAGAAGAAAAAAAAAACACACAGGTGAGAGGGGAATGGAGTTTCAAGAATGAGAGGGATAGTTAACATTGTCACTACCTGGACAAACTTCAGGAGGAATGAGATCAAGCATAAACTATTATCCACAACAGATTAGACTTGTAAACTAAAGAGGTGTCACCTTAACCTGTCATAATCCTTCCCTATTAAGCCAAATGCTAAATTCTTTTTGACCCTATTTCTGAGCATCTCTAGTGTGTTCAGAAATGTTGTTTCACATCTTCCCTACACTGTCCTTTTAGGGTTCTTAAAACCTGAAACCTGAATCATATTACACAGCCTTAGATTCTTAACTTTCTAATCATCCTGCATACTATTTCTAGAACATATATGGTAAAGATCCATAACTGTCCACAACCTATAGCATGTCCACTACCTACCTTTCCCTTCTCCAGGGATTGAACCATGGTCTCCTGCACTGCAGGCAAATTCTTTACCAGCTGAGCTACCAGGGAAGCCCTACTAACTACAGCATCCAAAACACTTAGCCTGGCATTTCAATATCTATACAAAAATATCCTAACCTATTTTCCTTTCAGCTCATCTCACATTTCTTCCCTGATCAAATGGTGACATGGTAAATTTTTGAATATAGATGTATTACCTATATACCCCCACCCACCTCTTTCCTAAGTCTGATAGTTAAAGCCCTTACCATTCCCTTGACTAGTTTTTTGCAGAGCAAAGAACCGAGGTGGACTAAAGTCAAATGCATTTCCTGACTTGGATAAACTTTTAAACCCACTGAAAAGATTAAGCCAGGTGTCCCAGTGTGGAAAAGAAAAAGAGATAAATGTCTTTGAGGTCAACAAAAGAGGAAAGGGTGAATTTTCACCCAAATCAGGAAGAGAACGGGGTGGAGGTGGGAGGTCAAAGAGAAACAGGGACCCACCTCCATTATTAGTGTCCTGCAGAAGCAGCCGGACCTGAGCGGAGAAGGCCTGGGTGACCTGGGGAGGATAAAGTCTAGTCTAGGCTCTACCAGAGTCCACTTAGGATTGGTAGAACTGTGTGTGCTATGGCAGGGGTGCTTCATCGGTGAACCAATGATCAGAGAGTCTCCTTGATGCTTTTGACACCTGATAAAGCCTAGGGTCCATCACATAACTGAGAGAGTGGGGAGGAGGAAGTACCAAATGAATGGAATTTAATTTCCCACCAGCCTGACTAGGATAAAGACTCAGGGTAACATTAAATTGATTTAAGGAAAGTAATGTGGTATTTCCTGCATAAGTGAATTTGTAAATTCAGAGTCAACACCCACTATGAACCTTTTGTAGGTGTTCAATGAGAGTGAGTCAGTCCTAGGCCATTTTCACCTGTCTTTTCATTCTCTTTCAATATCATCTCAGCCTTTCCCATCTTGGTATTAACAACTTCCAATTTATATTTTTGATACTGTGATAGGCTTCCCTGATGGCTCAGATGGTAAAGAATCTGCCTGCAGTGCAGGAGACCTGGGTTCGATCCCTGGGATCTTCCCTGGGTTGGGAAGATCCCCCTGGAGGAGGGCATGGTAACCCACTCCAGTATTCTTGCCTCAAGAATCCCCATGGACAGAGGAGCCTGGCAAGTTGCAGTCCATGGGGTCTCAGAGAGTCAGATATGACTGAGTGACTAAGCACACACAGCCTTTTCCATCTTTGTATTAATAACTTCACACTTATATTTGTGATACTGTGATTTATAATAATATATATTTGGTTTGTCCCTCTTTCTGGCACAGAATCCTAAATCTTTGGCATTTCCTAAAAGATGACAGTGATAAAGGTGTCTTTTATTATGTTAATGAGGTGACTCAAAGCGTGTGATAGTCACCAGAAGAACATGATTCTTATTGTTGTTCAGTCACTAAATCCTGTCCTACTCTTGGCAACCCCATGGACTGCAGCACGCCAGACTTCCCTGTCCTTCATTATTTTCCCGTTTGCTCAAACTCATGTCCATTGTGTCGGTGATGCCATTCAACCATTTAACCCTCTGTGGTCCCCCTCTCCTGCCCTCAATCTTTCCCAGCATCAGGGTCCTTTCCAATTAGTTGGTTCTTAGCATCTGGTGGCCAAAGTATTGGAGCTTCACTTTCAGCATCAGTCTTACCAATGAATATTCAGGGTTGATTTCCTTTAGGATTAATAGGTTTGATCTCCTTGCTGTCCAACATACTCTCAAGAATTTTCTCCAGCACCACAATTCAAAACCACCAATTCACTGCTCAGTTTTCTTAATGGTCCAACTCTCACATCTCTATATGACTACTGGATAAACTGTAACTTTGACTATATGAACCTTTGTCGGCAAAGTGATGTCTCTGCTTTTTAATACACTCTCTAGGTTTGTCATAGCTTTTCTTCCAAGGAGGAAGTGTCTTTTAATTTCATGGCTGCAGTCACCGTCTGCAGTGATTTTGGAGCCCAAGAAAATAAAATCTGTCACTGTTTCCATTGTTTCCCCGTTCTATTTGCCATGAAGTGATAGGGACAGATAAATGATCTTAGTTTTTTGAATGCTGACTTTTAAGCCAGCTTTTTCACTCTCTTCTTTCACCCTCATCAAAAGACTCTTTAGTTCCTCTTTACATTCTGCCATTAGAGTGGTATCATCTATATATCTGAGGTTGTTGATATTTCTCCTGACAATCTTCATTCCAGCTTGAGATTCATCCAACCTGGCATTCTGCATGGTGTACTCTGCATAAAAGTTAAATAAGCAGGGTGACAATATACAGCCTTGACATACTCCTTTCTCAGTTTTAACCAGTCCAATGTTCTATGTCCAGTTCTAACTGTTGCTTTTGATCTGCATACAGGTTTCTCAGGAAACAGGTAAGGTAATCTGGTAGAATTTTCAGTCCTATCCCCAATCTTCAGGGAAGGGAAAAAGACCTGAAGTCTGTTGATCACCAATGGCCAATGATCCAGTCAATCATGCTTTTGTAATGAAACCTCCATAAAAACCCAAGAGGACTGGATTCAGACAGCTTTTGTGTTGGTGAATGCCTGGAAATTCAGGGAGAGTACTATGCCTGGTGAAGGAAGGCTTGGGAGCTCCACACCCCTTCCCATATACCTTGCCCAATGCATATCTCCCATCTTGTTGTTGCTGGGTTATATCCTTAAACAATAAACCAGTGATGCAGTAAGTAAACTGTTTCTCTTAGTTCTGTGAGCAGCTCTGGCAAATTAATCTAACCCAAGGAGGGGGTTGTATCACGTGAACCTCTAATTTCTAGCAAGTCGGTCATGCAAGTTGGTCATACATGTAACAGTCTGTACTTGTGACTGGTGTCTGAAGTCCAAGGAGGAGGCCATTGAAACTTCTTATCTATTGCTGGCCAGAGGCACAGATGATAAAGTGGGATTTGTAACCATTGTCTGAATCCCCAGGGGTTGGAGGGAGAGGGACAGAGGGGTCACTGAGAGGGGTGTGGAGGCAGTCCTTAAGGTGAGACTGAATCCTTAACTGTGGGCTCTGATGCTGTCTCCAGGTAGATAGTATCAGAATTGAGTTGAATTCTCGGACACTCTGCTACGTCTAATAATGGCTCAGTGTTACGTGGGAAGTGCTCCTGCTCTGAACACACATGTTGCAATTGGTAGTCAGAACCACTAAAAGAATATCTTTATCCCAGAATGCTCCTCTGAGTTCAACTCTCATATGGCCAACTACGATTTGTACCTGCAACTATATGTGTCAGAGACATCTCAAAATTATCCCAGGAAAGATGGAATTCTTTTTTGCCATCTTCCCTTTACCTATAGTGCCTCCCCCTCTTTCCTCCTAATTATCTATTAAGGATCATGGGAACTATGAATTGGGAGCTAAACCTGACCCCCACCTGTTTTTGTAAATAAAGTTTTATTGGAACACTGCTATGCCAAGTCCTTCATGTATTGTGTATGGCTGGTCTTGTGCTACAATGGCAGAAATCTTATGGCCTATAAAGTCTAAATTATTTCTATCTGGTCTTTGATAGTGTGCCAGTCCTTGCTCTTTTATCTTTTCTCAATGTATTTATCACAATTTGCAATTATTTGCTTGATTATGTGGTTATTTAGCTCCCTTATTAGAATATAAGCTCCCTGAGGGGAAGGACTCTACCATGCTTATTCTTATGGTTTTTCCAGCACTTAATCGCACCAGTGTCTGGCTATGGTAGGCACTCAATAAACAGTCACTGACTGAATTACATGAGTGAATGAATGAATGAATAAATGAATGAATCGCTTGCGTGCATGCCAAGTTACTTCAGTCATGTCTGACTCTGCAATCCCATGGACTGTAGCCTGCCAGGCTCCTCTGTTCACGGGATTCTCCAGGCAAGAATAACTGGAGTGGGTTGCCATTTCCTTCTCCAGGCAATCTTCCCGACCCAGGGATCAAACCCGTGTCTCTTATTTCTCCTGCACTGTCACTGTCAGGTCATTATATCTTAAAATTTTATTTCATTCTTTTGTTGTTGTTGTTCAGTCACTAAATTGTTTCTGATTCTTTGCAGCCCCATGAACTGCTGCATGCCACACTCTGTCCTGGAGGACACTATCTCCCAGAGTTTGCTCAAATTCATGTCTATTGAGTCAGTGATGCCATTCAACCATCTCATCCTTTGCTGCCCCCATCGCCTCTGGCCTTCAATCTTCCCCAGAGTTAGGGTCTTTTCCAGTGAGTTGGTGCTTTGCATCAGGTGGCCAAAGTATTGGAGCCTTCGTTCTTTTGCCTTAGCACAAATCTTTCATTCTTGGTTACCCCCTAGCAACCTCATATCTTAAGTAATCGAGTTCCATAATAGTTAGTCCTCTCACCTTCTTTCTCTTCTACTCATTCCTTCTTCCAGATTAATCTTTCTAAAACATCTCAATATATCACTTTCCTGCATAGTAGTCTGGAGACCTAAGGACTTAACCCACAATTATAAACTTCTTGACCTGCCATCTAAGGTCCTCTGACTCCAGCATTATCCTATCTTTCCAGCCTAAACTCACTGTCTCCCTGCACATCCTCACTATTCCAACTACTGCTTCCTTACCCTGAGATTCCCTACCTCTCTCTTACCTGCTTGTAACATTCTTTCCCACTGTTACCACCTCCACTTGTCAAAGCCCTATCCAGCCTCAAGCATTTCCTTTAAGTTGCCTTTCTTAGTCCCCTCATATCTTTCTCTTGTATGAACTTCCAAAGCACTTTTTATACCCATAGTAATATGTGTGCCATTTTGCCTTCTCCCCTTAGGCAGGTAAGCTCCTTAAGAAGAGGAACCACATTTAACTCATCGTATTATCTTCTGAGGTACTCCACTGGGTGAATAAATAAATTGATGTCTATTATTTTTTTAATCTCTTATTAAATTCCTGTTTATTTCTTACAGACCAGAATCTTCACTGCCCACGCAGCCCCTTAGATTTTTTTCCTTTCTCCTCTGCCTTGTATTTTGTTTCCATCACAGATTTTCTTATCTTCCAATCAGATTGTAATCCCTAGAGGTCAGAGACTAACTTTATGTTTTTGTCTTCCTTCACCTTACAGTACCTTGTGCATTGTAAGTGCTCAGTAAATAAAGCTGCAAAGAAACCCCTCATTTTTCTACCTCCTCTCCTGCTCTAGCAGAACTATGGTTGCCTTGGGTGATAAAGCCTATTTCTGAGACACATTACCAGTGAAGGCTTGTCTGGAAGACACCGACGTTGAATGAGGATTTATAAATGAGTCTCTAGCTTCAATTTCATCAGCTTAAGAAGGGGATACTGAAAAACTGCTCTAAAAAAAAAAAAAAAAAAAAATCTCCTTACATAAAGTTGGCTAGAGCTGCCTGAGCTGCTAATCCCTGCAAGGTTTTCTGTCTCTGCCTTGAGCATTAGAGTGCATTCTTGCCTAAACCTTCTACATCAGATGTCTCCATGGTAACACTGGAATGTTTGCTATTTTAGGAAATATGCCTCACTGCATGCAGTGATATTTACATTAGGTTCCAAACGAGGCATAAATGCAATGGCTCGAGCATCTGCTGCTTTGTGTGAGGAGGACGGTCCTGATGGCTTAATGGACGACTCCCCCAAGCCTGTTGTCCTGTGTCATTTTTTAGGCCAACCACAGTGTAATCACACATTAACAAATGGTGTTTCTATAATACTGGTGGGGGGGGAATGGAGAGGAGAAAAAAAGAAACAAAGCCAGAATTTCTCTAGATATTCCTTTGCAAGGATATTATCTACCCTCCTGCCTTCATACCCTTCAGGTCCGGTTTCATTTAAAAAGTTCTTTTAAATAAAGCTTCTACCATTCCATAGAAAGGGGCTACCCTGATGGCTCAGCAGATAAAGAATCCGCCTGCAATGCAGCAGATGTGGATTCAATGCTAGGTCATGGAAGATCCCCTGGAAGAGTAAATGGCAACCCATTCTAGTATCCTTGCCTGAAAAATCCCATGGACACAGGAGTCTGGCAGGCTACAGTCCAAAGGGTCACAACGAGTCAGATGTGACTGAGCAGGCACATTGATTCTGAAGAAGAGAATAATATCAATAACCAGAACAACTGACAGCTTTCATCTGCAACTTTGTGGATACCTTCACTAAGGAAGAGAAAAACACTTTGTAAACTGCACTTTATTAGGTTTTCTGAGTCCCTAGTAAGAAAGATGTAGACAAGCTCCATCATGAAGCTCCTGAGCACTCTGGTCACAACATGCTGTTGATCCGAATGCACATGGAGCACTGAAAGCAAACATGGAGTGTTCTCAATCCATGGCATGTCAAGCTTGCGGTATTTTTGTTGTTGTTGTTCTATGAAGTTAATTATATAAAAGAAGTTCATAAGTATTCTACAGGTACAATCCAGCTAAAAGGGATGCTAATAAAGAATCCGCCTACCAAACTGGAGACGCGGGTTCGATCCCTGGGTTGGAAAGGAGAAGGAAATGGCAACCCACTCCAGTATTCTTGCCTGGAAAATCCCATGGACAGAGGAGCCTGGTGGGCTATAGTCTGTAGGGTTGCAAAGAGTCGGACACAACTTAGAGACAACAACAGCGCACAATGTTCTGGTAGAATGAAAAAGGGAAAAAGCTAGAGGGATAGTAAAATAAATTCAATCAAATAATTTTTATCAAAACTGTCTTTCTTATTTGAGGAAGATTCTGAAGTAAACTTTAGAGATTTTGTTCTCTGAAGCTCAGAGATTATTCCTCAGTCTAGACTTTCATACTGGGATTACATGAGAAGTATAATATTTATCTATGGGAGGAGGGGTAAGATGAGTGTCTTACATTTGAATAACTCAAACCTAGAAGTGTATGAGTTGTAAGCTGTCTTTCTTCTGAAGCCCAGGTGCGGAGTTCCCAGTTGGGAGGGGCTGGGAGGAGGTGGAGGAAGTAAATCACTCCTCAGAACTCAAGCTCTGTGGTTCCCTAACATCTGTAAGGGGTTTTGGGGATAGCTTTGCTGGAGATGAAAAAATTCTTCAGTCTCTGTGGAGCAGGCCCAGAGCTTAGAAATTTAACTTGTGTCTTTCACATTGTGGAGATGTGGCTCCTGTGGTGACAAGTGGCATGGCAGATTACAGTTTGAGTATAATACAGTAGAACTAAGATGCTGCTATTGTTAGCAAACAAGGATAACACCTTGTTTGATAACTGAAGCATCAAGAACTTCAGTTCAATTCAGTTCAGTCGCTCAGTCATGTCTGACTGTTTGCAGCACACCAGGCCTCCTTGTCCATCACCAGCTCCTGGAGTTTACCCAAACTCATGTCCATTGAGTTGGTGATGCCATCCAACCATCTCATCCTCTGTTGTCCCCTTCTCCTCCCGCCTTCAATCTTTCCCAGCATCAGGGCTTGGGGTGTCATAAATAAAGAGTTGTCACACATCACTGTATAGGCAAAGTGCTCTATAACTGGTTTTATAATATTCTTTACCTTTATCTAATTCACAGAATGGGCTAGGTTGAAGCAGTTAATAGCTGCACTGAACCATGATTTGCTATCCCAAGTGCATGCATGTCCAACTCTGTGTGACCCTATAGACTGTAGCCCGCCAGGCTCCTCTGTCCATGGAATTCTCCAGGCAAGAATACTGGAGTGGGCTGCTGTTTCCTCCTCCAGGGAATCTTTCCAATCCAGGGACTGAACCAGGGTCTTATTTGACTCACTCTTGCATTGGCAGGCAGATTCTTTACCACCTGGGAGATGACATCAATGATCTGCTCAGTCAATCCTGCATCTAAACAACCACCAGGATTGTCTTTGTACAATGCCACTTCAAAGGCTTTTATTCCCTTTGCTTATTTTTTTTTTTTAATTTTTAGCTCTTCATTACCTAGAACAGCAGTCCCCAACCTTTCTGACACCTGGGGATAATTTCGTGGAAGACAATTGTTCCATGGACTAGGGGTTGGGGGGATGGTTTCAGGATGATTCAAGCTCATTACATTTATTGTGCACTTTATTTCTAATCTAATTCTACCACTGATCTGGTAGGAGGTACCATTCTGCAGCCCAGAGATTGGGAACCCCGCGCCTAGAACATGAAGTCCTTAGCTTGACATTTATGGGACTTTCCAGCTACATATTCCATCATTCTTCAACACTTAACATATACTTGGTAACACCAATGACTCCCAATTCCTTGAGTGTGTTCCATACCATTGTACATATTGTTTCCATGCCTAGAATGCCCTTCTCCTACTGTCTGCCTAGGGTACTCAGCCTTTAAAGCCCCAGGTCCAGGCTGACTTCCAAGTGAAGCTTTCTCTGACATCCAAAGATATGATCTCTTTCCTCTCTGGGTCCTCTTAGCACTATGAGTATATTTCTTATATTTCTCTCCATTTGTCATGCTGCATTTTAATACTTTGTTTATATGCCAATCACTTATTAGATTTTAAACCCTTTGAAGGCCAGGATTCCTAGACCAGTGGTTCTTATCAAGCAGCCATATCCTAGAATGCATTGAAAATCTGTGGGACATTTCTTGTTTCAATGATGAGTGAGGCTAAGGGTACAACATAACTGGCAATAGGCAGGACAGAGCCTTGTCCCAAAATCTGAATGACTTTCAAATGTTCCACTGGGCACTAATGGAAGTAATCAAATTGTTTACATAATCATCTGAATCTAGGACTTAATTCTGTTGTATTTTGGAACCCAACTTTAATATACTCTGAATCTTCTATGAATTAAACTGATATGTAAATTAAAGGAGGATTATGTTAGTTCTTTATTGGAAATTTTACCAAGAACTTTTCACCTTGACGTTGCCACTTGCTGTTTTTGAATTGCCAATGTAACATACCTGCATTAGACTGTATTTGAAGCTGTGACTCCACATACAAGCATCTGCTTATTTCTTTATAGCCTTTAATAAAGATGTGTCTTAAAATTTACATATTAATATGACACTGATGTATTATAAATTAATCTTTTTTTATGTTTCATGTAGTTCAGTATCTAATTTACTGGGTTACTCTGAGACTTAAAATGAGTTAATATATAGGGTATTTACAGTAGCACCTGGCACATAGAAAATGCTACCATATGTGCTGATGTTATTACTATAGAAAAGTTGTTGAATACTCATTGATAAATATTTTAAATTATACTTGGAATAGGTATTAAGAAATCCTGTGACTTTACTTTTAGGTCTTAATATTATAATAATCTGAACCATTAGAATATGACTACATGATCCCAAGATGTTATAGAAAGTGCTTCAGTATTTTTTTGTGTGTCTAGGAGACTAAAATGAGATTATGATTCTCATTGTGAGCAGTTTACCCTGAAGGATTCACACTCTGTTGTGGTCTTCCTGGGGAGCAATAACACAAACTGGTAACTTTGAGTTTGGTCTTTGCCTATGAACCAGTTTTTCTATGTGCAAGGGTAACAAGTCCAAAGGGATAACTGTGACCATTAATCTCACAAATATGCTATATTTAATCATTTTATCTTTGTCTTTCGTAAGACAAAGATAGTTACAATGTGAGTCAAGTCTGCAATATCTAACTCAATCACTATGTCTTTTTAGCTGCTACTCATTTTAAGAATAGCCTTACTCTCTTCCAGGTTGTTGACATGAATAATGACAACAGTAGTTACCATGTTTTGAGCCCTGTTGGGCACTATACATATATTATTTCTAACCCTTACAAAGAGATGAACATTGCAGAGGAGGAAATTGTACTTGGAAGGGGTATGTAACTTGTTCAAGGCCATTCATCTGAAAAGTGTTTATGTTGGAATCAAATGCCAAAACCTGAGCTCATTCTTTCATACCACTCTGCTTCCTTAATTAAAACTCAAGAGACTTCATATTAGAATCGGTTCTTGAAGGACCAAGATTATTTCTCTAAAAGGACTTGACTGTATCCTTTCATTATGACAATCTGAACCACTTGAGCGTGGCTAAATAGTCCCAAGCTAAATATAGTCCCAAATTTCAAATTTCTTTCTGTTTACGCCATAGAATATAAGACAGAAACACTGTGACCAAAACATTGTTTTCTTTTGGAACCTGGACACACATTGAGAGAAGTTTTCAGAGGATTATCTGAATGCTCACTATAAAGCTGACTCTCTGGCCAGTCTTCTTTGGGCTGTCTAAAGAAGATAATTGGGCTTCCCAGGTGGTTCAGTGGTAAAGAACCCACCCGCCTGCCAATGCAGGAGACTCGGGTTCAACTTCTGGGTCAGGAAGATCCCTTGGAGAAGGAAATGATAATACGAAATAATTCTATGCATACTGAGCAGCACTTGGTGCCAATTTATTTTTTCCTTCATAAGGCACAGACCTAAAGAGAGTAACTAGAAAGTGAACTATGGGAGGCTTTCTCTCCTCCACATTTGAGAGGACCTACTGTCAGAGGCCCTCTGTGGCAGAGCTTTCCATCTTGGGTGTTCTGGACAACACCTAAAAAAGTGGCCCACCCCTGTGCTGAGATGTCATGCCTTCAGGTCTCAGGTGGTGGATGGGTCAGAAGGTAGGCACAGGTAATCACCTCTAACGATGACCAGCCTCAGTCACTTACTTCAGAGTAACAGAGACTCAATCATCTCCTATGAAACTGAGCTTTCTATGCAAAAGGTTGGGAAATACTGATTGACAGAATTCACAGCACTATGTGATCAAGTGTACAAAATGTTGGGCAATAACAATAATAAATTTTTATAGGTCCCAGCAACATTAAAGAAGCATATCAAGCTAGAAGAATTTATATGACTTGATGCATTTCTTATCTCTGCTCACCCAATGTTATTATCCTCTAGACACTGTACTTAACTTATTCTAAGCATTCCTTTAGGATAGATTGGTAAATAATTTAGTCTTTTTGAAATTATAATTTTTCTGTTCTTCAAGTCTGTTTTAAAAACTGATACCAACTCAAATCCCCTTATTAGCATTCAAATATTGAACAACATATACTCATTTCAGTGCTTACCAAAGATACTAATGAAAATAAGTGTGTGTACATAAATATATCACATCAATGTGTCTGTAAATATAAAACTAGAACAATGAGAGTGATTTTATTTCAGAATTTACATGAGCATTTTTCTTTGAAAGTACTTATCTTGGGGACTATACACTTTCCCCAATGATGCTGAACTCAGAATGTCAAAATTATAGGATCCTTTGGAGATTATTTGGGCTAATTTTTCCCATTTTACACATATGGAGGATAAGAAGTGATGTATCCATAGCAGTGACTATTCATAGTTAATAAAGAAAGAATCAGGACAGAAATCCAGTTCTTCTAATTTCCAACCAAGTTATTTCAAATTTTAAAATGTTGCGGGATCTTCCATATATTTCAATATGTATCCTGCAAAAAGCCTATGAACTTTAATTTTTACTCATATCTATCAAATTACATGTATGCACATCATTTTCTGAGTTTTTTAAGCAGAGCTTTCCAACCAAAATGGATTTAGAGTCCAAAGGGTTGATAGTGCAGTCAAGATAGTGATTTCTTCTGCCCTCAATTGTGGTCTAAGCACCCAGGCTGGCCACTTTCAAGTGAGAAGCTCCACCCATTTCTGCCACCCCTTATAAATATTATCATTTGCTACTATTTAAAACCATAATTAATGAATAAATTTATTGCAGGGTCTCAATTTTAAAAACTGCATTTCTTTTATACTGGTCATAGCTATTGAAAACATTTTTTTGCTTATTTGAATTTTCAGATTTTATTTTATGTAATTGCTATTTATGACTTGAGTAATAAAAAAGCAGTTGATAATGAGGAAAATGAGAAAAAGTCACTTAAGCAACTTGATTATGTTGTAAATCATGTCATTTTCTACATGTTTATTATTATTAGCTATTTTTTGTCCTGATATAGGAAAGGTGGAAAACACTGCTTTATACTCATTGTTAGCCCTGCTCTTTTCAACCTGATTCCAACCTTTATATATGTGACCAATAAATTAAATTGCACATTTTACTTCATCGTTGATCTAAGATTTGTAAGAATACTTAGTAATTGTTTATGTTGCTTGAGCAGATGGATCCTAGAGTTCCTTCAGAAAGTATATTTTTAGTAAATTAAAAGTTGAATGAAGAAGATGAGCTCCTTCTGAGGTAACCTCCAAGAACCACCACACAGATTAATGCAATTACTTTCACAGCGGTGAGGGTTCTCTGCTCAATACTAAAACCACACTGCCTTCTCTATAACTATACATAACTCAGTGTGGCAGGCAGAATCCTGACACAGTCCCTGTGATCATCACCTCCTGGTATCCACACCTTTGTATAATCCCCACTCCTTGAATGTGGAGAGACCCGTAACTTGCTTCTAACCAATAGAAAATGGCAAAGGTGAGGGATATCACTACATAGTTACGCAACATTATATGGCAAAAGGGAAGGGGTGTGGCAGATGTAATTAAGATCCCTACTCAGTTGACTTTAAGTTAACCAAAAGGGATAGTACACTGATGGCTTGACTTAATCAGGTGAACCCCTTCAAAGAGTGTAGAGAAGTAAGAGACTCTCTCCACTACTGCTGTGAAGAAGCTAGCTGCCATAACTTCTACAATCACACAGCAATCTTCTTCCAACAACCTGAGGGAGCTTAGAAGTGGATTGTTCCCTAAGTGAGCCTCCGGCTGAGAAAGCAGCCCAGCTGACACCTTGATTTCAGACTTGTGAGACCCTGAGCAGAAAAGTCAGCTAAGTCATGCCTGGACTCTTGATAATAAATACATGTTGTTTTGAACCACTGAGTTTGCAGTCATTGCTTACACAGCAATAGAAGACTAATACATTTATATGTAACGTTGGGCTCCTAAAGGCATGAAGCAGGTGCCTCAGGAAGTCCAGCCCAAACCTCACCTGCACTTCCATGTCAGCCGGCTCCTCCAACAGACGGAGCAGTTGTTGTTTCTCTTGAGACAGCTGTTCTACAAGCTTCTCCTGTGCAGCCAGGCTCTGACTCAGTTCTTCAATTCTTCTGGAGCAAAGAAAAAGTAAGAACAGTTATGGCCATGATACATTACTAACTTTATTTTTCAACCCACTCCAAAGATAGCATGGTCTGGTACAGTAAGTTTTTACCTTTTTAAAATCATTGATACTTTTCTTCAGTAAGCCATGCATTCTCTGCCCCAGCCCCCCAACATATACACAAATGAGTTTTTTGCTTACATTGTCATAATGTAAGGTTCATAGACCTCCTGAAGCCAATCCACAGATCTATAGACCATAAGTATAAAACTCTCAGAAGTTGTGGGTCTTTTTGTTTATTTGTTATTGTTGTTGCAGTTAAAAGAACAATTATCAAGTAACCATTATATATATGGGCTTCCCAGGTAGCACGGTGGTAAAGAATCCACCTGCCAATGCAGGAGACAAGAGATGTGGGTTTGATCCCTGGGTAGGGAAGATCCCCTGGAGGAGGGCATGGCAACCCACTCCAGTATTCTCACCTGAAGAATCTCTGAAGAGGAGCCTGGTGGGCTACAGTCCATGGGGTCGAAAAAGAGTCAGACATGACTGGGCACACATACACACATTATGTATATAATTCAATGCATCCCGAAGGTACTGGTGATATAAAGTTGGAAAACACACAATCTCTACAGAAAGTTAACTTTTTTGGTGTGTGTGCCAAGGGTCTGGGGAATAGGAGTCACAGATAAATCAACAGATAGACTATAATAAGTGCTACCCTACCAGAGGTATGGGTACCTCATGACAGTGAGTACTGTCATGGAGCTACAGGAAGAAACATAAAGAAGTCATTCGTTTGACTTGGAGGAGCCTGGGGGGAAGCTCAGGACAAGAGATTTTGAAGACTGGGTTGTTTTATAGGCTCAGAGGAAGGAGTTTAAATAAAGGGATGAAGGCATGAAGATACAAGATATATGGGAAAGAGTTGGTAGCAGGGGAAAGGCTGGTGGGAAGAGACAATGGCTAGAGAAGAGGCTGGAAATTCAGACCAGAATTCAGTTGTCAAAGACTGCATGCTGTGCTGATGTATATAAACCCAGGTTCAAATCAACAGTTTTGTGCAAGGCATATCTTGCTGTTTCTCTGTGTATAAGTCTGAGTACTAGAGATACCTGTCCTTGGAAAACATGCTGGTAATAGATGTAAAATTTCTGACTGTGATTATTATTCCTGGGTGTGTGGCTTTCCAGGTGGCTCAGTGGTAAAGAATCTGCCTGCCAATGCAGGACAGGCAGGAGATGCAGGTTTGATCCCTGGGTCAGGGAGATCCCCTGGAAAAGGGAATGGCAACCCACGCCAGTATTCTTGCCTGGAGAATCTCATGGATAGAGGAGCCTGGCGGGCTACAGTCCCAGGGGTCACAACTGAGCATGCATGCAACACAGCATATGTTAAGACAGTGATAGCACCTTGGCAGGAAAATGGCATGGCCAAAAGGTTAAGGGCACCAGAAAGTCAAGTAGGAATCTCACAGACAAATTACAAATTAATTTAAGGTATGAGCATCAGCTTAGATTTGGGGATGAGAAAGAACAAAACTTAAAAATGTATATGAATGTAAGCTGCAATGATGATGAAGGTTGGACTTCATCATAATGACATTATGATGACGAATGTGGACTTCATATTAACTTCCCCATGGTATCTGTGCTAGAACATCTATACTTTTCTTAAGCCTCATACCTCACTATTCCCTTTGACCCTCAGTCTCTACAGATGATCTACTTTCCTACTTTACAAAGCTTTCAAGGCCACCTGACATGAACTCCCTCAATTTGTTGGGTATGTCTGTCTTTTTTTTTTTTTCCTTTTTATTTGACAAGTGTTCACTGGAATACAGGGATGGGACAGAGTCTCAGGTAATCTAGCAGGGAAGATCTGAAAGAAAATACAACAATGCACGGAAGACTGTACACTAATGGATGTGCATACAAAACAAGGGCTTCCCAGGTGGTGCAGTGCTAAAGAATCCACTTGCCAATGCAGGAGACACAGGAGATGTGGGTTTGACCCCTGGGTCAGGAAGATCCTTTGGAGTAGGAAATAACAACCCACTCCAGTATTCCTGCCTGGAAAATTCCATGGACAGAGCAGCCTGGAGGGCTACTGTCTATGGGGTGACAAAGAGTACGACATGACTTAGTGACTGAGCATGCACGCATAAAAAAAAAAACAAGAATATAAATACTTAATTCTATCACAAAAGCCTTCACAGAAGTAACCATTGATGTCTTCATGAGTTTTGAAGAATGAAGAAGAGTTCACCAGGAGGAAAAAACACAGATGTTTCCCCACAAAGGAAGAGCATGAACAAAATTCTAGGTATCTGACATACCACTGTATGCTTCTGGAGGTGGTGTGCCTTCAGGGTCTGGATTCCAGCAAAGCCTGAAGCCATGTTACATAACTCTCTAAATGCCAATTTCTCCCTTTATAAAGTATAATAATCCTTATCTCATGGGATTGTCAACTTTATGAGAGAGTTAAACTTTATGGGAGAATTAAACAAGAATATAAAGGATTCAGCTCAGTTATATAGCAAGAGCCCAGCAAACCTCAGTCATCATTATTATTCCTAGTCTGGAATCAGTGAAATGTGGAGTCATGATAGGGGATGAGTCTGGGGGAACTCAGGGGTCAGAACATAATAGGCTTTGATAGCCACACTAAGAACAGATCTTACCTCCTAAAGATGTTGAGAACTTTCCAAACGGCTTTACAAGAATATGATCAGATTTGTGTCTCAAAAAGATCACATTGGTCATTGGTCACTGTGTGTACACTGTGTGTTTTTCACCTATCCAGTTAAAAACCACTTAAGGCTTTTTATGCCACTGTAGTATCATGCATTGAAGAGGCTAAATATTTGTCAATTTCATTTCAAAACTGTTCTGAATTGTTAGATTGGGGTGAAATGGAAAAGGGCAGGGCCAAAAGTAAAGAGAACAGTTAAGAAGTTGCTGTAATAACCAAGACACAGTCCTGCCCTCAACAATGGCCCACTTACCTTTATGAGGAAATTCAAGTTCCTTTTAAATACAAAGCCAGCACAATCAGATGCCCTTTTCCCAGTACAGCTTACCTCTCACTGATCTTCCCCAGACCCTCCACTCTGGTCATGTAGAACTAATTACACTTCTCGAAACATGCCTGTCCTGTGTCTCCCCTCAATGGTGTTTCCTCCTGCACAGGACATTTCCCCTCCCTGACCACTTCCTACATTCTTCTAACTCCTATTCACTCTTCAAAATCCACCTCAGATTTCTCCTCCTCCAGGAAACTTCCAATGGCACCCTGCTCTTGAGTAGATGGCAATCCTATACACCCCAGAGTATCCCATGTTACTTCTACCAGAGAACTTACTAATAATGTATAACACATGTCTTGATGACAGGAAATGGGCCTTTCATCTCTGTAACCTGAGGGCTTAGTCCAGTGTCTGGCATACAGCAAGTGCTCAATCCATGTGAATAAGTGATGATGTCTCTTGTTCACTATCATTTGACCATTGTTCTACTTACACCTACTTAAATCTCCTGATTGCCAGCAAGTCAGTTCTGTTAATGGATACCATTAAAGACTCAACCCTAAAAAGAGATTCTTCACTTAGGGGAGCCAAAAGTCTTGGAAATGGTGAAGGTCCACTGTAAGTCCTTAAAAGGCAACAGTGCAGCTGCTATATACTCTCACAGGCTCAAGAACAGGCAAAAGACAAGTGGCAAATACAGTACCAAAGGTACCTACTTGTCCCTCTGGGCCAGGGCCTCAGTGTACTGGTCAGATTTGACCCGGTCTCCTGGTACATCTTCCCTCTCCTTGGTGACTCCCTTCAGTTTCTCCGAGAGCTCCAGGTTACACTCTTTCTCTGCTTCCACCAGAGCCGCCATTCGTGCGGCTTCATTTTTTGCTAGCCTGGACTCCTGCAAGAAAACACAGAAAAGAATGAAAACCAAGAAGCTGCAGAGCCCCACCTAGGTTAGGAGCCCTGAAACACAGGGACACTTAAGGAGCTTAGGAAGGAAAGTAGAGAGGGAAAAGGTAAAGGCCAGGAGGCAGGGCAGTCAGGAAAGAGGTAAAAGGGGACCCGTAGCTGGGGACACTCACCTCTTGCAGAAGCTGGATCTTATTCTCCAGGAGCTCGTAAACATGCTCTGTCTCCTGCTGTCTCTCCTCAAACTGGCGCCGGAGCTCAGCTTCATTATGGCTGTTGATATTCTCCGCATCAGCACTAAAACCACAGAACGTTAGCCAGTTACAGCCAGCTATATAACTTAGCAAGTGGACCCATTCAGGCTGTTGCAGTAATTCTGAATCACACTGGTGAGAAGAAATTATTTGTGGAACTGCAATTATTCGTGGAACTGCTCATTCCAACTTTTCAGATAATCTTTGAGGAATTCTAATTTGTATTGCTTGTCAATCAGAATATACTTGACACCCGAGAAGCTTCACTACTGCTACAGCTTTAAGAGGAAAAGTTTTCAGTTGAAAGGCAGGTAGTCATCAAATGGCTTAGAACTCAGCATCCATGTTCACGGTCACCTGTCCCTGGACTCTTCCATTTGGACTGCTCTCCCAGAGTCCTCTGCTCATTCCTTGATTTCTTGCTATTTGAACTTAGAGTGTTCCTTCCATTTAGGTTGCTGGAACAGAATATCCATTTGGACAGCCACTGAAAGGCTCTTGTCCTTTCTAGCCAGTAACCTGTAGATTGTCCTGAGTCTGGGTTACCTACCCAGAGTTCTATCCAGTTTCCCCATGGTCCCATGCAGAAAGTGGACATTTAATCTATGGAAGATCAGGGTTCTGGGCCAGCTTTGCTTCTCTGATGTCCTCAGGAATGAATGTCCAGGCACCAGCACGAAGCGGGTAAGGTGTCACCAGCTTATTTATAGCTGACAACAGCTGCCCTTGGATGTCTGAGGATTAGAATTTGAAGGCAGTATCAGGTGCTGAATGATCTTAATTCCGGTTTGATTTTATCCCTGTTTTAAGCCATTTGTTGAGAACCACTGACCATCTTGTTTTCAGGGTAGAGAGAACAATATTGAACCTTCACAGGCTCATGATAAATCAAAGGTGCTCTGTCCAAGCCCAGGAGTATTTTAATATTAGGCCCAAGAGGTTGTGTCCATGGTGACCAAATGGAGCTTCCTTAAAGATTATAGAATTCCTTGGTCGATAGTGGACACTACTCAGCACTGTCCTGGAGACTATATTTATCTTGAGTTCATGTCATTATACAGCCTTTTGGGAGTAGAAGAGTCTTTGTTGTATAAGTGATACCAGTCAAGAGAATAACCTAAGACCCCCTAAATAGGCAGACCTCAGGGATAATCAACTTTTACTTTGACTCCATATTCCTTGATAAATGTAACAGACAACAGCAAAGAACAATATCGTAAGATTAAAGTCACACATTTTCTGAGTAACTCAGTTAGCCAGGAATGCCTGATTTAATAGGCTACAGCTGTTGTGAAGGCAGAAGTGCCTTGAACTTGATGCCAGACGTTGTGGGTTCTGCCACTCATCTGCAAAGACTTTAACACTCTGTACCTTAGCTTTCTCATTTCTAAAAATAGGATAATGCCACCTAATAAAAGGCTGAAATGATAATTAAAAATACACTATACAAATCTCAAAATTTATAACCCAATTGGTATTTCACATTTTCCTAAAATCCATTAGCTCATTTAATGCCTTAGTAAGTAATTGAGTAATACCAGCATACTGTGTATAGCTGAGACTAGTTTGAGTATTCTAATATTGCTGGGCTATCACTCTATTAATAAGTATCAAGAAATACTGTAGAGATAGAAGGAATGCCAGATCAGATTAAATACATACTGATTTTAGGACATAATCTGAAAATTATTTTCAGTAAAAATTTCAGTAACATTTGTCATTTAAAACTAAGGGGTTTTTAGTTATAAAAGTAACCATGCTAATAATATTGGTATATAAAAATAATCAAGTCTTCTCCCTATCACAAATCTCAATCTCACTCCCTTGATAAAACCAATGTTAAAGTGTTTGGTATGTAACCCTGCAGTTTTTTCTATGCATACTCAAGCAAGCACATGTACACATAGGTTGTTTGTCTTTACCCAACGGGGCTTATATTCTAAGTATCACTCAACACTTTGCCCCTTACTTAGTGTATCAGGGACTTCCCACCAGGATAATAATATATAGACCTAATTCATTGTTAATGGCTGTATAATATTCCATAATATGTTTATATTGAAATGTTTTCAACCACTGTCCTATTGATGGATAGTTGTTTTAATTTTTTTTGCCATTATGAAAAAATGATGTGGTTAATATCCTTATATATTTATCCTTTCATACTCATACTTTTATTTATGATGAATAGATTCCTTTTAGGAATTATTTGATCAAAGAAAGTATTAATTTTTTACTTTCATAAGTAGTACCACATTCCAAAAATGTTACCACAATTTACATTCTCACCAGCAGTATATGAGAGTACCCATTTCCCCCAAATTCTGTGTCAACCCTGGATGTTCTTTGTAGATTATTGACTAGGAAGTTTATACGCTTAGGTTTGATGACATTACAATCTACTTCAATGTCTCTCAGACTTAGAGAGCCCAAGAAAAAGAAGGCCCCTTGTTTCAACTCCTGAATTGGATACAGCACTCAAATGCCAGAATTAAGGTTAAAGAATTTGGTTACAGCTAAATGAGCCAGACTCTGGAAAGAACCAAGAGTTCAACTAGTTCAAACTGCAACTTACCATGTTTTATCCAGATGCTGTCTCTTATCCTGGAGTTCTCGTTTCAGGCTCTCTACTTCAACCTTCAACTCGATGTTCTGAAAAGCAAACAGGTGTTAATTATCATTAACTGCCACAGACACCCAATTAGACAGAGAAAGACAAATATTATATGATACCACTTATATGTGGAGAAGGAAATGGCAACCCACTCCAGTATCCTTGCCTGGAGAATCCCATGGACAACAGCCTGGTGGGCTCCAGTCCATGGGGTCACAAAGAATCAGACACGACTTGAGCAACTAACACACACATATGTGGAATATAAAATATGACACAAATGAACTTATTTACAAAACAGAAACAGACTCATAGACATAGAAAACAAACTTATGATTACCAAACTGGAGGTGGGAGATAAATTAGAAGTATGGGATTAACAAGTACATACCACTATACACACACATATCTGAATCACTTTGCTATACATCTGAAACTAATACAATATTGTAAATAACTAAGTAATTTAAAAAAATTTGCTATTATTACTTACAGAAACAATAGTTCTCCCTTCCTGACTGGGATAGCTGAAGTTCTCAGCCATAATCACATATTAAATTAATAATATGCCATAAAAAGGAAAGAAAATAATTACACCAAAGGTGGAATATCCTGGGCACCTGCACACAAACAGATATTCAATCTAAACACTCTTCTTCTAAGTAAGTAGAAAAGAGAAATGAAAAGGAGGGGGAAAAAGAATAAATACAGTTACTTCTCTAGGTTTTATCATTTTATCTATCCAAGCAAACAGACAATAAAGTTTATGAGCCTCACACAGAACTGCTAAAACAGTCTCATCTCACAAGATTAGATCGTAAATCTTTTATTCTGGGGGATAACAATCAATTATTCTGGTGGATCAAGGTAATTTCATGGTAATTTCAAAATCTACCACATGGAAATGTAAGTACATTCCAATTTACAACATTAAATTCTAACCCTTTGTAACCTTTCTCTGCAGAAAAATTCCTGCATAGTTAATCACATTTCTCCATTCTCCATTAGTAAATATTCAAATGTAAACTGTAAAATTCTATATACAGCTGAAGAGAATCTGAATTTAACTGTATTTGCTTATCTTATCATCAAATTTTGTCAGCTCTTTGTCAAGATACCTATGCAAAGGTATGTACTCAAGAAAGAGTGGCTGGGGAGGAGAGAGTTTCTCTTTCTACATGTCCCCAGAAGAGTATGGGGCTTCCCTTGTGGCTCCGCTGGTAAAGAATCAGCCTGTAATACTGGAGACCTGGGTTCAATCCCTGGGTTGGAAAGATCCCCTGAAGAAGGGAAAGGAAACCCACTCCGGTATTCTGGCCTGGAGAATTCCATGGACTATATAGTCCATGGGGTCGCAAAGAGTCAGAGTGAGCGACTTTTACTCTCACATTCAGAGGAGTATCTACCCACCTAACTCAAGGAAAAGTTTCAGTGATGAAGCTGAACTTAAATAATCAGAAATACAATCAACTTTCACTACATGTTAGTACCTAGAACTAGAGTACTGGGCTAACAATGAGTTTACAGATTAACTATGTTTAGTTAGATTTTCTCTGTGTTGGTAGCTTGCTTTGTTTCAGGAAACATTACTTGACTGGAATCTTAACACCAATCCATGTTAAACACAGAATTCTCCTGAATTGATTTCCATTCTCAGTGTTTGCTACAAAGTTCAATATACAATTAGGTTAAAAAAACAAAAGAGTAACCAATTATCTGACTCCTTTCCAAGGATTTTTTAAGAAAAGATTATCCTTTTATTTGACATACCATACCTTTTTTTCCCCTCCCCTTCAAGTTCTATTGAGATGTATTTGACATACACCACTGTATAAGTTTAAAGGGTAGTGCATAAGGACTTACATACATAATGAAATGAGCTTAGTAAACATCCATCATCCCATATAGATATAAAATTAAAGAATAGAAATTTTTTTCAAGTCTTCAATTTTAACTCTATAAATTGATCTTCCACTGCTCATATAATCTATAATGTGGCTATTCCTTTTAAAAATAGAGATTTATTTTATTTATTTATTTTGGAACAGGTTAAGTTTTAATTGTACTTTCAACTTGTTCAGAGAGCTCAGAGGCCCCACTTCCCCTTTCCAGTACCCCTTCCCTGTTTCCCCTCCCTAGGGGGACACTCAAGGTACAATGCCATGTGTCCCTGGAGTCCTCGGCCCCTTGTCCCCCACCCCAACACACCCTCTCCCTCCCCTGTGCTGAGGAAAAGTAGAGATTTAAGAAATTCTCCTCCAGTAGAAGCCATGACACAGTGAATCTCTAAAAAAAAAAAAAAAAAAACCACCTTTCTTAAAAATCAAGAGAAAATTTTTTGCCTGACCAGTTAAAAAAAAAATCTTAAAGCAGGAATAGAAGGAACATACCTCAACATAATAAAAGCTACATATGACAAACCCACAGCAAACATTATCCTCAATGGAGAAAAATTGAAAGCATTTCCCCTAAAATCAGGAACAAGACAAGGGTGCCCACTCTCACCACTACTATACAACATAGTTTTGGAAGTTTTGGCCACAGCAATCAGAGCAGAAAAAGAAATAAAAGGAATCCAGATAGGAAAAGAAGAAGTGAAACTCTCACTGTTTGCAGATGACATGATCCTCTACATAGAAAACCCAAAAACTCTACCAGAAAATTACTAGAGCTAATCAGTGAATATAGTAAAGTTGCAGGATATAAAATTAACACACAGAAATCCCTTGCATTCCTATATAAAATGAGAAACACAAAGAGAAATTAAGGAAACAATACCATTCACCAATACCATTCACCATTGCAACAAAAAGAATAAAATACTTAGGAGTATATCTACCTAAAGAAACAAAAGACCTATACATAGAAAACTATTAAACACTGATGAAAGAAATCAAAGAGGACACAAACAGATGGAGAAACATACCGTGTTCATGGATTGGAAGAATCAATATTGTCAAAATGGCTATTCTACCCAAAGCAATCTATAGATTCAATGCAATCCCTATCAAGCTACCAACGGTATTCTTCACAGAACTAGAACAAAGAATTTCACAATTTGTATGGAAATACAAAAAACCTCGAATAGCCAAAGTAATCTTGAGAAAGAAGAATGGAACTGGAGGAATCAACCTGCCTGACTTCAGACTCTACTACAAAGCCACAGTCATCAAGACAGTATGGTACTGGCACAAAGACAGAAATATAGATCAATGGAACAGAATAGAAAGCCCAGAGATAAATCCACGAACCTATGGACACCTTATCTTTGACAAAGGAGGCAAGGATATACAATGGAAAAAAGACAACCTCTTTAACAAGTGGTGCTGGGAAAACTGGTCAACCACTTGTAAAAGAATGAAACTAGAACACTTTCTAACACCATACACAAAAATAAACTCAAAATGGATTAAAGATCTAAATGTAAGACCAGAAACTATAAAACTCCTAGAGGAGAACATAGGCAAAACACTCTCCGACATAAATCACAGCAAGATCCTCTATGACCCACCTCCCAGAATATTGGAAATAAAAGCAAAACTAAACAAATGGGACCTAATGAAACTTAAAAGCTTTTGCACAACAAAGGAAACTATAAGCAAGGTGAAAAGACAGCCCTCAGATTGGGAGAAAATAATAGCAAATGAAGCAACAGAAAAGGATTAATCTCAAAAATATACAAGCAACTCCTGCAGCTCAATTCCAGAAAAATAAATGACCCAATCAAAAAATGGGCCAAAGAACTAAACAGACATTTCTCCAAAGAAGACATACAGATGGCTAACAAACACATGAAAAGATGCTCAACATCACTCATTATCAGAGAAATGCAAATCAAAACCACAATGAGGTACCATTACACGCCAGTCAGGATGGCTGCTATCCAAAAGTCTACAAGCAATAAATGCTGGAGAGGGTGTGGAGAAAAGGGAACCCTCTTACACTGTTGGTGGGAATGCAAACTAGTACAGCTGCTATGGAGAACAGTGTGGAGATTTCTTAAAAAACTGGAAATAGAACTGCCATATGACCCAGCAATCCCACTCCTGGGCATACACACTGAGGAAGCCAGATCTGAAAGAGACACGTGCACCCCAATGTTCATTGCAGCACTGTTTACAATAGCCAGGACATGGAAGCAACCTATATGCCCATCAGCAGATGAATGGATAAGAAAGCTGTGGTACATATACACTATGGAATATTACTCAACCATTAAAAAGAATACATTTGAATCAGTTCTAATGAGATGGATGAAACTGAAGCCCATTACACAGAGTGAAGTAAGCCAGAAAGATAAACACCAATACAGTATACTAACGCATATATATGGAATATAGAAAGATGGTAATGATAACCCTATATGCAAGACAGAAAAAGAAACACAGATGTATAGAACAGACTTTTGGACTCTATGGGAGAAGGCATGGGTGGGATGATCTGAGAGAACAGCATTGAAACATGAATATTATCAAGTGTGAAACAGATCGCCAGTCCAGGTTGGATGCATGAGACAAGTTCTCAAGGCTGGTACACTGGATGACCCAGAGGGATGGAATGGGGAGGGAGGTGGGAGGGGGGTTCAGGATGGGGAACATATGTAAATCCATGGCTGATTCATGTCAATGTATGGCAAAAACCACTACAATATTGTAATTAGCCTCCAACTAATAAAAATAAATGGGAAAAAAAATCTTAATGCAAAATGTATCAATCCTTTCAGCATCAGAATAGATTCATTATTACCCACTACATTAATTAGGTAGAGAAGGAAATGGCAACCCACTCCAGTATTCTTGCCTGGAGAATCCCAGGGACAGAGGAGCCTGGTGGGCTGCCATCTATGGAGTTGCACAGAGTTGGACATGACTGAAGCAACTGAGCAGCAGCAGCAGCAGCATATTAATTAGCAATAGTTTTCACACTATGTTCCACAAATAAACATTACACCTAAAACAACTAGAGAAAGAAGAACATACAAAATCCAAAGTTAGTAGAAGGTAAGAAATCATAAAGATCAGAGCAGAAACAAATAAAATAGAGACAAAGAAAAAAATCAATGAAACTAAAAGTTGGTTCTTTGAAAACATAAACAAAATTGGCAAACCTTTAGCCAGATTCATCAAGAAAAAAAAGAAGGCCCAAATCAATAAAATTAGAAATGACATATACATACTGTTATATTTAAACTAGATAACCAAAGACTTATAATAAAAAAAAACTTAAAAATAAAGTCACACACACACCAAAAAAAAAGAAAAAGGAGAAGCCATAATTGACACCACAGAAATACAAAGGACCATAAGAGACTACTACAATTACAAGCCAGTAAAACTGGACAACCTGGGAAAAAAGGACAAATTTTTAGAAAGGTGCAATCTTCCAAGACTGCACTAGGAAGAAATAGAAAATATGAACAGACCAATTACAAGTACTGAAATTGAATCTGTGACTAAAAACTAACAAAAAACAAAAGTCCGGGACCCAGACAGCTTCACAGGGGAATTCTATCAAACATTAGAGAAGAGTTAACACCTATCCTCCTGAAACCATTCCAAAAAATAAAATTGTAGAGGAAGGAACACTCTCAAACTGATTCTATGAAGCCACCATCACCATACTAAAACCAGACAAAGACACAACAAAAAAATAAAATTACAGAGCAACACCAGTGAGGAACATAGATGCAAAAATCCTCAACAAAACAGTGCAAACCAAATCCAGCAATACATTAAAAGGATCATAATCATGATCAAATCATAATCATGATTTATCTCAGAGATGCAAGAAGTTTTCAACATCTGCAAATTAACAAACTGAGGAGTACAAACCATATGATCATCTCAATAGATGCAGAGAAAGCTTTTGATAAAATTTACCCATTTATGATAAAAGTTCTCTGAAAGTGGGCACAGAGGAAACCTATTTTAACATAAAGGCCATATACGGCAAACCTGCAGCTAACAGCAAACTCAGTGGTGAAAAGCTAAAAGCATTTCCTCTAAGATTAGGTGCAAGACAAAGATGTCCACTCTTACCACTTTTACTCAACATAGTTTTGGAATTCCTGGCCACGACAATCAGAGAAGAAAAAGAAATAAATATAAGATGAATACACAGAATCTACTGCATGTCTATATACTAACAATGAAAGATTAGAAAGAGTAAAATGCCTAGAAGTAAACCTACCTAACTGGAGAAGGAAATGACAACCTGCCCCAGTATTCTTGCCTGGAGAATCCCATGGACAGAGGAGCCTGGTGGGCTACAGTTCATGGGTTGCAAAGAGTTGGATATGACTGAGCAAAACAAAACAAAACAAAAAACCTACCTAAGGAAGCAAAAGCTCTGTACTCCCAAAACTATAAGATTTTGATGAAAGAAAGTGAAGATGACATAAACAGATGGAAAGTGAAAGTTGCTCAGTCATATCTGACTCTTTGCAACTCCATGGACTATAGTCTGTGGAATTCTCCAGGCCAAATTCCCTTCTCCAGGGGAACTTCCCAACACAGGGATTGAACCCAGGTCTCTCACATGGCAGGTAGATTCTTTACCAACTGAGCTATCAGGGAAGCCCATAAATAGATGCAAAGATATACCATATCCTTAGACTGAAAGAATTAATATCATCAAAATGATTATACTACCCAAGGCAATTTATAGATTTGATGCATATCTTCCCAGGTGGCACAATGGTAAAGAATCCACCTGCCAATGCAGGGACACAAGAGATGCTGGTTCAATTCCTGGGTCAGGAGGATCCCTTGGTGTAGGAAATAGCAACCCATTCTGGTATTCTTGCCTGGAGAATCTTATGGGCAGAGAAGCCGGGTGGGCTATGGTCCACAGGGTTGCAGAGTCAGACACAACTGAGTGACTGAGCATGTTAGCACTATCAAATTACCAATGGCATTTTTTGCAGATCTAGAACAAAAAATCTTAAAATTTTCATGGAGACACAAAAGACCCTAAACAGCCAAAGCAATCCTGAGAAAGAAAAGTGAAGCTGGAAGAATCAGGCTTTCTGATTTCAGACTAAACTGTCTAGCTATAGTAATCAAAACAGTATGGTCCTGGCACAAAGCTGGGCTTATAGATCAATGGAACAGGATAGAAATCCCAGAAATATATCTACTCACCTATGGTTAGTTAATCTATGACAAAGGAGGCAAGACTATAAAAGGAAGAAAAGATAGTCTCTTCAATAAGTGGGGCTTCCCTGGTGGCTCAGATGGTAAAGAATCTGCCTGTATTGCAAGAGACCCAGGTTCAATCCCTGGGTTGGGAAGATCTCCTGAAGAAGGGAATGACAACCCACTCCAGTATTCTTGACTGGAGAATTCCACGGACAGAGGAGCCTAGTGAGATATAGTTGAGGGGGTCACAAAGAGTTGGACACTCAATAAATGGTGCTTGGAAAACTGGACAGCCACATGTAAAAGAAGAAAATTAGAACATTCTCTAACACCATACACAAAAATAAACTTGAAATATATTAAAGCCCTAAATATAAGACTGGATACTATAAAACTCTTAGAGGAAAACATAGGCAGAATGCTCTTTGACATAAATAGCAACAATATCTTTTTGAATCCACCTCCAAAAGTAATGAAGATAAAACCAAAAATAAACAAATGAGACCTAATTAAACTTATAAACTTTTGCACAGCAAGGGAAATCATAAGCAAAATGAAAAGACAACCTATGGAATGAGAGAAAAATGTTTGCAAATGAAACAGTGAACAAAGGGGCAGTGGACAAAAAATCAATCTTCAAAATATACAAATCGCTCAAGCAGCTCAAAAAAAAAAAAAAACCTAGTCCAAAAAATGGGCAGAAGAACTAAATGGAAATTTCTCCAAAGAAGATATACAGATGGCCAAAAATCACAAGAAAAGAAGCTCAGCTTTGCTAATTATTAGACAAAAGCAAATCAAAACTACAGTGAGGTGTCACCTCACACTGATCAGAATGGCCATCATCAAAAAATCTACAAACAATAAATGCTGGAGAGAGTGTGGAGAAAGGGAATCCTCCCACAATGTTGGTGGGAATAAAAATTGGCGCAGCCACTATGGAGAACAGTATGGCGTTCCTTTAAAAACTAAAATTAGAGCTATAGTATGATTCAGCAATCCCAGCTCTGGCCATATATCTGAAGAAAAGTATACTTCGAAAAGACAAGCACCCCAGTGTTCACTGTTGCACTATTTACAATAGCCGAGACATGGATGCAACCTGAATGAACATAAACAGATGAATAGATAAAGAAAACGAAAATTAGCCATTAAAAAGAATAAAATAATACCATTTGTAGCAGCATGGATGGTCCTAGAGATTATCATATTAAATGAAGTAAGTTAAAGAAATATATGATGTCAGTTATATGTAGAATCTAAAAAAATGATAGAAATGAATTTATTTATAAAATGTAAACAGACTCACTGGATGAAGCACAAGCTGGAATCAAGATTGCTGGAAGAAATATCAATAACCTCAGATATGCAGATGACACCACCCTCTCGGGCAGAAAGCGAAGAAGAACTAAAGAGCCTCTTGATGAAAGTGAAAGAGGAGAGTGAAAAAGTTGGCTTAAAACTCAACGTTCAGAAAACTAAGATCTTGGTATCCAGTCCCATCACTTCATGGCAAAAAGATGGGGAGACAATGGAAACAGTGGCAGACTTAATTTTCTTGGGCTCCATAAATCACTGCAGATGGTGACTGTAGTCAATGAAATTAGGAGACGCTTGCTCCTTGGAAGAAAAGCTATGACCAACCTAGTGAAAAGTGAAAGTGAACAGCACTCAGTCGTGTCTGACTCTTTGAGACCCCATGGAATTCTCCAGGCCAGAATACTGGAGTGGGGCAGCCTTTCCCTTCTCCTAGACAGCAACCTAGACAGCATATTATAAAGCAGAGACATTACTTTGCCAAAAAAGGTCCAACTAGTCAAAGCTATGGTTTTTCCGGTAGTCAGGTATGGATGGGAGAGTTGGACTATAAAGAAAGCTGAGTGCCAAAGAACTGATGTTTTTGAACTCTGGTGTTGGAGAAGACTCTTAAGAGTCTCTTGGATAGCAAGGAGATCAAACCAGTCCATCCTAAAGGAAACCAGTCCTCAATATTCATTGGAAGGACTGATGCTGAAACTCCAATACTTTGGCCACCTGATGCAAAGAACTGACTCATTTGAAAAGACATGATGCTGGGAAAGAATGAAGGCAGGAGGAGAAGGGGACGACAGAAGATGAGATGGTTGGATGGCATCGCTGACTCAATGGATGTGAGTTTGAATAAACTCTGGGAGTTGGTGATGGACAGGGAGGCCTGGTGTGCTGCAGTCCATGGAGTCACAAAAAGTCAGACACGACTGAGTGACTGAACTGAACTAACTGAAACAGATTTACAGATGCAGAAAACAAATTTTGGTTACCAAAGGGGAAAGATTAGGGGAGGGATAAATTAGAAGTTTGGGATTAACAGATACACACCACTATATACAAAATTAGATAATCAACAATGACCTACTGTACAGCATAGGAAACTCTACTCGATTTTCTGTAGTAACCTATATAGTAAAACAATTTGAAAAAGATAGACACATGTATATGGAAAACTGAATCACTTTGCTATACACCTGAAACTAACACAACACTGTAAATCAACTATACTCCAATATGAAATAAAAATTTAAACATATCAAAAAAGAAATGGTTTTGCCTGATCAGTTCTTTAAAAAAGAGAACTTTTAAAAAATTTTATTTACTTATTTTTGGCTGTGCTGGTTCTTCATTGCTGCAGGGGCTTTTCTCTAGTTGCAGAGAGCAGGGACTGCTCTCTAGTTACAGTGTGTGGGCTTTTCCATGCAGTAGCCTCTCTTGTTGTGCAGTCCCAGCTCTAGGGCATTTGGGTTTTAGCAGGTACACACAGGGGCTCAATAGTTGAGGCTCCTTGGTTCTAGAGCACAGGCTCAGTAGCCACAGCATACGGGCTTAGTTGTTCCACAGCCTGTGGGATCTTTCCAGATCTGGGATCAAACCCATGTCTCCTGCATTGGCAGGCAGATTCTTTACCACTGAGCCACCCGGGAAGCCCTAAAAAAATGTACTTAATGTAAAAATGTATCAATCATTTCATCATTAGATTAGAAGATTACCTGTTATGTTTTCTAGGTCAATAGTTGGCACACTGTCCCACCAATATTCCACAAGACACTTTCAGGAGTCGGGGAGGGAGAAGTTTAAATTGAAAAATGTGGTCACACCCTGAGAGTGCTAAAATAGTCTGCCTTGACTCTTGCAGGCCCCCTCTCTTCCATTGTTAACAACGCTCACCGGGGAAACAGGTCATGTGAGGAATCATGAAGATGTGTAACATATATTTCTTACACTTGGTATACTTGTAGTTGAGCTGAGAAAAGCGAAGTTCCAAGGTATAGATTTACAATGCTAAAGGCGATGACTGATGAGGAAGTGTAGGATATAGCCTAACCCAAGGAAGGTTTAATGTGTGGGTAAAGAAAGTCACTGTAGATGAGGAAATATGGTATTAAGATAGAAATTGCTATACAATCCATTCAGTAGATCACTTATTTTAAGCACAAATATTTGATATAGCAACATTCTAGAATAATTGAAAAATTTTAACCATGATTTAATAAATAAACAATAGTGGTATATCCATACAATGGAATGCTGTTTGGCCGTAAAAAGGAAGGATATATGCTACAACATGGCTGAACCTTGAATATATTATGCCAAGTAAAAGCAGTCACAAAGCCACACATTGTATGATTCCATTTATATGAAATGTCAAGAGTAGACAAATCCAGAAAAATAAAGTCCATTGGTGGTTGACTCAGGCTGGGGGAATTGGGCAGTGATGTTTAATGGGAAGGGGGTTTCCTTGTGGAGTGATAAAAATATTCTAAAATTGACTGCCTTGATATTTGCACAACTCTGAATATTCTAGAAACACAGATGTATAAATTAATTGTACACTTTAAATGAGTGAGCTGATTTGGTATGTGAATTTTATTTTAATTAAATTGCTATAAAATGTTTTCAAAAGCCCTAGGAAGTTACAGTGGTTATAATTAAATGGTAACAATGATTTATAATGCATATCACACATGCAGTTAGACAGTCAGCACCTAAGGAACATCATTATTGTATCTGAACTAAAGAGCAAAACTAGACCTTGCCTTCAAGCATCTCTAGTGGAGGTTAGTACTGGGTATTTCAAAACCTCTTTCCAATCCTGGCCCTCCTCTCCAGCCCCCACAGTTACCACCCTATGAGGTACTCCTTCCTTATCCCTGGGATCAGAATGAATAGTCTCAAAACTGATCTCCCCAACCTCAGTCTCTCTGTAACAGGAGGGAAAGGGACAGGGCACAACTTTTCAAGAATGACATAGCCCAAGGACACAACATAAATCACAAGAATCAAGTGGGTCCAAGATGACAGACAAGTCGACTTTAAGTAGACCTTGATCCTCAATTAGCAAGCTAAATGACACACCCAGAGGCACCATGACAGTCCCAAGGTACTGTCAAAAGACCAAGGAGTGGGCAGTAGCCCAATTCCTGGAAATTTCCACCCCTTCCCCAAAATAGTTGGAAAAATCCTCCCATTCATTCAGTTCAGTTCAGTTGCTCAGTCGCGTCTGACTCTTTGTTACCCCATGGACACCAGCATGCCAGGCTTCCCCGTCCATCAGCAACTCCCAGAACTTGTTCAAACTCACGTCCATTGAGTTGGTGCTGCCATCCAACCATCTCATCCTCTGTCATCCCCTTCTCCTGCCTTCAATCTTTCCCAGCATCAGGGTCTTTTCAAAGAGTCAGTTCTTCGCATCAGGTGGCCAAAGTATTGGTGTTTCAGCTTCTGCATCAGCCCTTCCAATGAATATTCAGGACTGATTTCCTTTAGGACTGACTGGTTGGATCGCCTTGCATTCTGAAGGACTCTCAAGAGTTTTCTCCAACACCACAGTTCAAAAGCATCAATTCTTGGGCACTCAGTTTTCCTTATGGTCCAACTTTCACATCCACAAATGACTACTGGAAAAAACCATAGCTTTGACCAGACAGCTCTTTGTCAGTAAAGTAATGTCTCTGTTTTTTTAATATGCTGTGTAGGTTGGTCATAGCTTTTCTTCCAAGCAGCAAGTGTCTTTTAATTTCATGGCTTCAGTCATCATCTGCAGTGATTTTGGAGCACAAGAAAATAAAGTCTCTCATTGATTCCATTGTTTCCCCATCTATTTGCCATGAAGTGATGGGACTGGATGCCATGATCTTAGTTTTCTGAATGTTGAATTTAAGCCAGTTCTTTCACTCTCCTCTTTCACTTTCATCAAGAGGCCCTTAAGTGGCTCTTCACTTTCTGCCATAAGGGTAATGTCATCTGCGTATCTGAGGTTATTGATATTTCTCCCAGAAATCTTGATTCCAGCTTGGGCTTCATCCAGCTTGGCATTCCGCATGATGTACTCTGCATATAAGTTAAATAAGTAGGGTGACAATATACAGTCTTGATGCACTCTTTTCCCAATTTGGAACCAGGCTGTTGTTCCACGACCAGTTCTAACTGTTGCTTCTTGACCTGCACACAGATTTCTCAAGAGGCAGGTAAGGTGGTCTGGTATTCCCATCTCTTGAAGAATTTTCCACAGTTTGTTGTGATCCACACAGTCAAAGGCCTTGGTTCAGTAAATAAAGCAAAAGTAGATGTTTTTCTGGAATTCTCTTGCTTTTTCTATGATCCAGTGGATGTTGGCAATTTGATCTCTGGTTCCTCTGGCTTTTCTAAATCCAGTTTAAACATCTGGAAGTTCACGGTTCACGTACTGTTGGAGCCTGGCTTGGAGAATTTTGAGCATTACTTTACTAGCGTGTGAGATGAGTGCAATTGTGAACATTCTTTGGTATTGCCCTTCTTTGTGATTAGAATGAAAACTGACTTTTCCAGTCCTGTGACCACTGTTGAGTTTTCCAAATTTGCTGGCATATTGAGTGCAGCACTTTAACAGCATCATCTTTTAGTATTTGAAATAGCTCAACTGGAATTCCATCACCTCCTCTAGCTTTGTTCATAGTGATGCTTCCTAAGGCCCACTTGACTTTGCGTTCCAGGATGTCCCACTCAATAGCACATGAAATTACCCAGCGTATAAAAACCAACCACATCACATTTCGTGGCCACACTTGCCATCTGCAATGGCCCACACTCTGTATGTGGAGTGTGCTTCTCTCTGAATCTGAATAAATCCACTTCTTACCCATCATTTTGTCTCTCACTGAATTCTTTCTGTGATGAGACATCAAGAACCTGAGCTTCATTTGCATGCTAAGTCATTTCAGTCATGTCCGACTCTTGCAACCCCATGTACTACAGCCCACCAGACTCCTCTGTCCATGGGATTCTCCAGGCATGAATACTGGAGTGGTTTTCCATGCCCTTCTCCAGGGGATCTTTCCGACTCGGGAATGGAACCTGCATCTCTTGTGTCTCGTGCTTTGGCAGGTGGGTTCTTTACCACTAGCGCCACCTGGGAGCTTCATTAGGTCCTGAGTTTTGGCTGGGTTTGAGTCCTGGTCACATAGGTTCAAGTCCAAATCTGAGGTAAACAGTTTCATCTCCACCATTTAAATTTCCCTAAAGTACATCTCTGATTAGTTTACTGCCTTTACCAGAAAACTTTTCATGGTTTTTAATTGAATAGCAATTAAATTTTACACAACTCAGCTTGAGAATGGAATCTACTCAAAACTGGACCTCAACTTACCTATCCGGCTTTGTCTGCCGTCACACTCCACTAGCCCAGCTGGATTTCTCCCACATGTCCTATGCTTTCCAACTGATACGTCACTGTTCTCCCTTCAGCTTCATCATTCAATGCCATGTCCCGTGAGGCCTTACTTCACCTCCCCATTAGAAATCTTTTCTTATGCCTCTAATTTTTCACAATTATCATTCTTTTTGTATTTCAATATTGACACACCATATAATGCTTTGTCTTTCTACCTGCCCTTTTTACACTTCTGAATTACAGATTCCCTTGGGATAGAGAAAAACAATGGTGTGGTGGAACCAGCCAGATGTGATGACAAGCATGTCATCTTAATGCCTTTCAGCTTTGTGATGCTGGAACATGGGTTTTAGGACAGCGGACCTCAAAAGGCAGAAATCCCTTTCTGCCACTTACTAATTGGTGACCTTTTTTGTTACTTAGCCTCTTAGAACCTAATTTTGTCATCAATAAAATGGGATTATAAACATTACCTTGAGGGGTCTAGTGAGGGGTAAATGAGATAACCCAAGTACCCAGCACAGTGCCTGATTCAAATAGCTAGAGGCTGTGACTAAGTGATGCCTTCAGTGTTTTGCAACTGTATGTGTAGTAAGTGCAGTGGATGAGTGAGCTAACCAATCAACCATCCAACCAAGCAACAGGAACAGATGCACATAGACAGAAGTAGGACGATAATATGTTTGCTGGAGAAAAAGGAGATTGGATAATGCTATCTGAGTGTGCTGTGTTGTGTTCGGTTATGTCTGACTATTTGCTACCCTATGAACTGTAGCCCTCCAGGCTCCTTTGTCCATGGGATTTTCCAGGCAAGAATACTGGACTGGGTTGCCGTTTCTTCCTCCAGGGAATCCTTTCAACCCAGAGATCAAACCCATGTCTCCTGCATCTCCTTCACTGGCAGGTGAATTCTCTACCACTGAGCCACCAGGGAAGCATGTATCTCTTAGAGAATATTCACAGTTTAAAACAGAGAAGGACTTTGAAGGCTTCAAATAAACAGTGTTTTGTACACTTTTCTGTGTAAGTATTCAAAACACTTTTTATCTGCAGCCTTTAAAAGACCTCTGTTTTAAACTGTGAATATTCCCTAAGAGGTACATTATTAATCCATTGAAGATAAAAGGTTGCTAAAACTGAGGCATGAAATGGAAAAATAACTTGCCCCAGCTCAACTCAAGTCACTAGTGGAGTTAGCAAACACAGCTTAGAATTCCAGCCTCCTCTTATACCTTTCATCCTCTCCCATAAAAGAAAAACATTCTATTACTGTACCTAGTCTACTCAAAGACTCAGAAGTACTAATTAAGATTTCCAGACCTTAAAATGGGCAGTTTAGAGAGAAAGGTAAGCGTGGACCAAGGATTAGATGGTATTAGGAAATGACCTTAAATTGGTCCAGCCACTATGGAGAACACTGTGGAGATTCCTTTAAAAACTAAGCACAGAGCTCTTGTGGGCTTCCCTAGTGGTTCAGTGGTAAAGAATCCTCCTACCAATGCAGGAGACTTGAGTTCGATCCCTGGGTCAGGAAGATCCCCTGGAGAAGGGAGGGGCAACCTACTCCAGTATTCTTGCCTGGAAAATCCCATGGATAGAGGGACATCAAAGGCTACAGTCCATGGGGTCACAAAGAGTCAGGCACAACTTAGTAAACAGCAATAACAAAAGAGTTGTTGCAGGGAAGAACCAAATCGGACTCCCTGTTGGATTTGTTTCTTTGACTTTAACCTTTGCTTGTCATTGCTTTTGTTATTAAAATACATAATTGCTTGCCTCAGGTAACCCTGCCCCTCTGACTGACTGTTAAACTAGAGTGCCTTTGTTCAGCTCACAGGGAGATAACCTAACCCTGCCTATCTGTGAATAGGCTTCCCTGGCAGCTCAGATGGTAAAGAATCTGCCTGCAGTTCAGAAGACCTGGCTTCAGTCCCTGGGTTGAAAAGATCCCCTAGAGAAGAAAATGGCTACCCACTCCAGTATTCTTTGGACAGAGTATTCCCTGGGGTTGCAGAGAGTCAAACAAGTGGACACAGCTGGACAACTGACACTGTCACCTGTGAATGGTTGCAAGAAAGAGATTAACATGTTCCCTCCATAAGGCTGGCCATTCTAGGAGAGATCTGCAAGATAACGGTCTTTTTACTTTACTTCCTCAACTCTTCCCCATCTCTGTTCTATGAAAGAACCTGGCATCTAGACCCCAATGAGACGGTTATTTTGAGACATTAATTTGCCATCTTCTTGGTCACTCATATTTCTTGCCTCAACACCTCGTCTCCAATCTGTTGGCCTATCGTGTAGTGAGCAGACGTCAATGTTCATTGCAGCACTATTTACAATAGCCAAGACATGGAAACAGCCTATATGTCCACTGACAGAAGAATAGATAAAGAAGATGTAATACCTATACACATGGAGTATTACTCAGCCATCAAACAGAATGAAGTAATGTCATTTACAGCAACAAGGATGGACCTAGAGATTTTCATATTAAGCAAAGTTAAGTCAGACAAAGACAAATATGTTATCACTTATACATGGAATCTAAAAAATGATAGAAATGAACTTATTTACAAAACAGAAATAGACTCACAGACTTAAAAAACAAACTTATGATTACCAAAAGGGAAAGAAAGGTGGAGGGTGGGGTATAAATTAGGAGGTTGGGATTAACATTTCCACCCTTCTATAAATAATAAACAAGGACCTACTGTATAGCACAGAGAACTCTACTCAATACTCTGTAATGACCTATATGGGAAAATAATCTGAAAAAGAACAGATACATGTATGTGTATAACTAAATCCCTTTGCTGTATATCTGAAACTAAAACAACATTGTAAACCAACTACAGAAAAGAAGAAAGTGACGTCGCTTAGTCGTGTCCGACCCTTTGCGACCCCATGGACTGTAGCCCACCAGGCTCCTCCGTCCATAGGATTCTCCAGGCAAGAATCCTGGAGTGGGTTGCCATTTCCTTCTCCAGGGGATCTTCCCAACCCAGGGATCAAACCCAGGTCTCCCGCATTGCAGGCAGACGCTTTAACCTCTGAGCCACCAGGGAAGGAACCAACTATACTCCAATGCAAAATTTAAAAAATAAAGACTACTATTACATTAAAAAAGAAATTATGTTATGGTTAAAAACAAAGCCTTTATTGGTTAGAGGTACATTCTGACGTCTTTCCAGATGCAGTTCTGTGATGTCTGACAGTTGTTGTGAGGAACTGAGAGGACAGAGTCAATAGGATGTTGGTAACTGTTAAAGCTAGTGACAGGTACATGGGTCCCCATACCTTTGATAGGTACATGGCAGCACTGTTCATTTTATCATTATCTGCTTTTGAAAATTTTCCTAATGAAAAATCAGAAAGGGCATTGTCATCATGAAAAGGTAGATGCCCATATTCTTTATTACTTTTACCTCTGGAATTCTCTAAACTAGGGTCATAAATAGCAAAGAACACCTGGCTTCCTATACCTGTAGCAGCATCTTCCAGCCACCAGACTTACATAAAACAGTGGTGCTGAGTCTATTTCCCAATATTGAGGGATAAAGAAAATACGCCTGCCTCTTAAACCTGGGGGACTCAGAATACAACTTGGTCACAGGGAGAAAAGATCTGCAGAAATAAATGAGAAGCAAGATTCTTCCGAGAGGAACCTGCCATTTCTTTAACTGGGCAGAACGAACTAATAAAAGCACAGTTCTCTCACTTGCCGCCTACCCTCCTTCCAGACTCCTTCAACTGTCACCCTGCCTCACACTCTCTCCTTCTCCCTCCCCCTCACCCCACTCACCTCACCCAGCGGGAACATACCCTTCTGGTCTGACACAGTGATGTCATCGGTCATTATCCAGCTATCTTTTCTGAAACCCAGAGTTCTGAGTGATAATAGTTTATGGCAAGAGTTTCCAAGACTCTGCTGACCTTTAGTGGGGCCACCTTCTTCACCTCTAAACCAAGGGTGTCTGCTGATTGAGGAGTCAATCACACAAGTGCCCTTGGACACCACCAAGGCTTTGTCTCTCTTCTTTCTAAAATTGTTCTTAATTACACGCATGCTTGTGCATGTGCAATTGCTCTGTTTAAACATCCCCACCCCACCCCCTCCAGGAAACTTTGCCCAGTCCCCCAGTCAGCACTTAACAACTCATTTCTCTTCACTCTCACTGAACATTATTTATCACTAAAACAACTATAATTTTGTATCCATACTGAGACTCTTTTGAAAGTGAAAAGCGGTGCTGTCACAAATATACCAGGACAACCAGCAAAATCAGGACTGTTCTGAGTAAACCAGGACTCGGTCATCTGACACCTATCTCTAGCACAGCACTCACCTCACTCTGCTTTGGTTAGGTATTTAAAATGTCTGGCTCCCTGTCTAGATTTTAATATCTGGAGAAGTACTTTGCCCTCAGTGCATGTGAGCATGCATGCTAAGTCACCTCAGTCGTGTCTGACTCTGTCTGACCCCAGGGACTGCAGCCTGCCAGGCTCCTCTATCCAGGGGATTCTCTAGGCAAGAATACTGGAGTGGGTTGCCCTGCCCTCCTCCAGGGGATCTTCCCAACCCAGGGCTCAAACCCACATCTCTTTTGTCTCCTGCACTGGCAGGCAGGTTCTTTACTACTAGTGCCACCTGGGAAGCCCTCAGTAGCTCTCAGTATATGTTTACGGAATAAACCCTTCATCATCTGTCTTAAATTGCTAACTTACATGTTTGTTACGGTGTTTATCCTCATGTGTGTGTGTGTGTGTGTATGTGTGGTGTGCATATCAACTAATCTTCAAGCACTTTGGGGGAAGGGATTATGTCTTATATTTCATAGTTTGCTTAGTTAGGGGAAGAGCAAGAATTCAAAAAAAGAAAAAGAAAGTTTGACAGCATACCAGCATACATTCATTGACAACATCAGCAAGTAAGCTATGTATCAGAGATTAACGCTTGCAAGAAACAAAGTGCTTTTCGGTGTGATAAGAAGTGAATTAGGGTCACTGAACGAAAGAAATGAGTATTCCATCAGTAGGAAACAAGCGAGGGAAAAGCAGCCTTCCATAGAAGAGTCTTTATTTGGAACAAAAGTAAATATGGCCAGATCTTACTCTAAATCAATTCTGTAAACTACAGGAATTAAAAAAAAATAGGAATTCAAAAATTATAGTAGTTTAATAGGAGGAAGGGTTTCAAACTCTTGAGAGTAGATCCTCTTATAATTTGATTATTAACCCAAATGGAAAAGTAACTCTGGTGGATGGATTTTATTTTAAAATGCTTTCTTCTCTTTTTAGAATGGTACCCCTTCTAGGAAAAATGTATTTCAGAAATATTTTTTGTTCCCAGTGTATTTCTTTTTCAGACTTCTCTGATCCCCCTGGGGCAAAGCATTAGCTCTATAACACAGGATGAAGTACTGAGTGTTTTCATAAGGGGTTCTTCAATCTGTCTCCGAAAAGGGGCAAAGGGTAGGTCCCTACACAATCCCTAGAAACAACATTTTAGTAGCTTCCAAGTGAGTTGTTTTATAGATGAGATTTCTTTTCACTCACCTAATTATAAAACAAAAATAGAACCTTAGAGGGTCTAAGTATTTGGCTCTTTCATTAACTGTGTGACCTTAGACTAGTCACCTCCAGGGTTTTATACTTTTATCCAGTCAATTAATTTGAATCAGAGCTTCTCCCTCTTGCCCATAGGAATTATATCACCTGCTTTGCTCATCTTCTCTGTTGATGTGAGACGTTTAGCCGGAAGGTGTTCAAATGCAAATCATGGAAGTCCTCAGACCCTCTCAGATGGAGGAAAGACCTTATTCAGAGATGCAATCCCTGCCTTTCTACAGATTCCAGGTTCACTGTCATTCACGAGTGCAGTTAAGCCTCACATTAGATACATAGGCTGTCCCAGCGTATGACAAGAAGAGATCACTGCCAGGGAAAAGACATAGGGTGGTGTGTCCCCAGCCTCAGTAATTAGAAGACTACAAGGCCAGACACTCTCCTGCCAGAGACTGCTTTAGTGTTCAGTCCCCCAAAGAAATGGAAAAAAAAAAAAAAAAAGTGGAAAATTTCAATTTATATGATACAAAATACAAGGACCTACATCCAGATGGCAGAACTCTTTCAGGTCACTCTTTCAAGCCCAACCCACATCAGTCCATTGTAGAGACCTGAAAACGATCCCAATCCCTCCCCAGCCCAATTTACCTTGATGAGACAGACACAGACACCCACCTGTGAGTAAGCACTGAGGCTGTGGATGAGTTCTACGTGGCCAGGTTATTTAGACAGACACAGGCAGAGTGCACGTGTGTGTGTGTGTGTGTGTGTGTGTGTGTGCATGTGTGCATGCATGTGAGAGAGACAGAAAGGGTGCTGCCTGGACAGAAGACAGGCAGTTAATTTGTGAGATGGTAACATTAGTTTATTCACTTTTTTAAAATCAAAAATTTACTGAGCATCTCCTTTGGATATGTAAGGCACTCTAATAAGTACTAAAAAGAGCAAGGCAGACACAATCAGTCCTCAGTGAATTTACAGCCTATGGGGCAATTAAACAGACAATTATAGTAGAATGTGATAAACAAAAGAGACCCAGAATCAAATAGATGTATGGAAACACACACAGGTGGCAGATATAAATAGTAGCAGACACATAAATCAATGCAAATCCATCCTATAACTCCTAGCTTTAGCCTCCAAAGAAATGTCCCTAGACTTAACTCAAGATGTGTCATACCTTGAGTTGCCCTTCTTCTCAGTTCCCCAGTTCTAATCTTTTAGGGAGGAGGAATATAAACCTGATACTACTGAGCTGCCAAGGGAAAATAAAGAATCCTATACTTAGTGCAGTGGTTTGGTGAAGAGTACATACTTTCGAACTAAATCGACCTGGGTTCAAATACTTACTCTCTCACATTCCACTAGGTTGACTTATACGAAAGTGCAGATATTCAACCTTTTTTTTTTTTTTTTTAACAATTTCACATAGTTCCACAGAGTTCATCCTCTATATTCTAAGCAAATTATTTAACCTAAGCTGTAGTTTCTTCAGGTTCTTATAATCACCAACTTTCAGGGATACAGTGAAAATTAAATGAAAAGATGTAAATAAAAATACTTCATATAATAGGTGTTCAATAAATATTAGTTTCCCCAAAGGTAGTAAGATGTATGAATCACAAGGAGATTTCTGGTCAGCCCTGCATTTAGAAACTAAAGAAAGAAAGATTAAAATTAGGTTAAATGATAAAATGATAGATTAAAATTTTGGATTTTCATGTGGGGGAGGTTGTGTGTTGGGAGAAGGGCAGGGGACATATGAGAATTCTCTGTGCCTTCCGTTCAGAAATGGCCCTAAAAAAAATAAAATTAATCTTAAAATATGGGGAAAGATATGAGGTGTCCTGGGCATGCTTTATTTAGGCTCTGAGCTCAGAGCCCAATATACACAGTGCCTTGGTGTTCACAATGATCTCCAACTTAAAACTCTTCTCAGTCCCTCTGTTAAAATCTTGGTTGAGTCCCAGAAGCCTCTGTTGATCTGGCCCAACTGAGCTAGCAAGTGAGAAAACATCTATATAAATACCAGTGATCTCAGTGAGTCTCTCCCGGTCCCCAGCACATTCCTTAGCAGGACGAACCTCTCCCTTTTGACCGGAGCCTCTCTGTTCACAAATAGGCCTGGCTGGGCCTAATTTAGAAAAGTGCAGGCCTCTCATGAAAGTTAGGGGTGAGGCTGGAGCCCCTGCAATCCCAGGACACCTTGTGTGGAGACAGGAACCTGACCCCACAGAAGGTGCTGAAAGGGGTGCTCAGAATGACTAGTTTCCATCAGCTGTTTAGAAACTGGAGTTCAGAGGAGCCATCCTGTGCTTTAATTTCCCTTTGGGCAGCAGGTATAGAAGTGGGATAAGTGAAAATTTACTTTGAAGTTATAAAGCATAAAAAATATATTAATTTTTCTGCAGATAAATTGATATACAAACTTAGGCATCCTAAATATTTTAAAATTCTCTGTGGCACCTAACATGATCTGACATTTATCCCAAAATTCAGCTCTCAGTTCTAGATTGACCCTTGCTTTGATCTACTTTCCAAAAAAATAATGCCACTCATTGGTGTTCTGCGAAATCCAGGACAGTTTTTCTTACACTGAAACTTACACTACAAAATGGGATCTAAGTTCTAACACTTGGCAGTCACTGCTCCCTTGGAAGTCTAGCTGTCTTCTGAAGTCCTAGTATCAGGCAACTCCTCCGAAGTTATATCTGTGCCTGAGACCAGAGAGATATTTAGACTGAAGATGCTAAGTTGTGTCATCCATGATGGCAATTATTGAACACTTAAGGTGTGCCTACTCTAAAATGAGATGTGCCATAAGGATTTCAAAGACTTAATACACACTGGATTGCAAAGACTAACTGCAACAAAAGAATACAAAATCTTAATAATTTTTAATGTTGAAATGATATTTTGAATATGTTCTTAACATTGACTTTTAATGTGGCCACTAGAAAATTTTAAATTATATCTGTGGCTCATATTAAATTTCTGTTGGACAGTGCTGCTCTATAAAATGTTAGGAAAAAAAGAGGCACTAGTTTTAGGTACATTAAATGAGGACATGTCCTGACTGGCATGGATGACCACAATCAATCCCATGGTCTAAGAGTACCTATATGAATTTTTTGGGCTTATGATATTCATCAATCAGGGCTTCCCAGGTGGCTCAGTGGTAAAGAATTCACCTGCCAATGCAGGAATTATGGATTCAGTTCCTGGGTCAGGAAGATCCCCTGAAGGACAAAATGGCAACCCACTTCAGTATTCTTGCCTGGAAAAATCCCATGGACAGAGGAGCTGGGCAGGTTATGGTTTATGGGGGTCACAAAAGAGTCGAACATGACTTAGCAACTAAACAACAACAACATGATATTCATCAATCAACAAAATAGAGAAGTGACTCTAACTAATTATAAATGGACCAAAATTATTTAGAGGGTGGTAACAGGCACCACACCAAAGAACTGAGATCACAGTACTACTCAAATTATGCTCAGACACTAAACTGCCAGTGTCGGGGGGTAGGGACTCCCTCTATCTTCTCACCACTTTATCCCCATTACTAGCATGATGCCCACACACAGAAGTGCCCAAACATGGAAGATAATTATATATTTATCAAATGAATGGGTACTGTTAAAAATAGAAACATAACTCAGTCTTCAAACAATTCTCACTGTAAAGAATTTTCTCTGAACTGTTTCTTTTCTCCATTTGTTTGCTTCCTACTTCTACTAACCCTTCTCCTGGAGAGACTTCTGAGTTCCAGGAAGAGTTGTACTCCAACGCCAATCTGTGGGCTCTCTGGTGGAGGAGATAGCCAAGGATGGAAAGGAGGTCTCCTCTTTCACCTGTGCAGATGAGCCTCTTTTGCAGCTTCCAGGGTGTTTGCAATCAATCAATACAAACTTTCTGAGTTTTGATTATGGGCTCAACAATGCTGAAGAGAATGTTGAAGGCAATAGAGTAAGTTGGAGATCAATCCAACCCATAAAGTGTTTATAATCTAGAAGGAGAGATAAAAAATGCACACACAGAAAGATAATTGCCAGCCAGGGGTTAAACATATGTGCCAAATAATGTATCCAAACTCCATTGTCTAAGAGTGCAAAGAGTAAAAGATGGTTTCAGGCAGTGGTGATGAGGAAAGGTCCACCTGGGGAAGTGGAATCTAAGTTGGACTCTGAACCTGAGTAGGGTTTGAATAAGCAGGGAAAAAGGATACAGGTATTCCAGGTGTGAACAAGGATGTATCAGCAGGAATTGACACACATGAGGGAGACTGAATCACTCTAGGAATGAGTCTTAAAATTCATAGTGAGAGAATAAAGCTTGCTTCCTACTTCACTGAGAATACTGAAGTTACTAAAAGAAAACCCTTGATAGTCTCCTACCACCATATCTATCCATCTACCAGCATCTGTTCTCACAAACTTTCTGCTTGTGGCCACAGGTCAACTAGCCTAGCTCCTTTCTAGAGCCAAACCTTCCACTTAAGCATTAGGTCCCATTCTCTCTACTTCTCAAAAACAATATCCAGAAAGTCTTCTCCATCAATATTTTACTTTGTACAGGAAAATTCTATTGGTATACAACATGCTATTATTATTCATCTATCTTTTAAAAAGTCTTCTATGGACTCTTTACCCTTGTCACTGTTCCATTTCTTTGCTTTCCTTTGCAACAAAACTCAACACAATCAGTCACACTCATTGACTCCAGTTCCTCTCCTCTCATTTTTTTGTTAAACTGACTGAAGTCAGGCTTTTGCCTCCACCACTCTACAGAAACATTCATGTTGCAAAATCCAAAGATCAATTCTTAGTCATCATGCACTTGAGCAAAGAGCAGCATTTCCAAAGGTTGATCCCTCTCTCTTCCATTGTATGTTCTCTTTACTTGGCTTCTGGGATCTACACTCTGTGGGTTTTCTTCCCACTTCACCAGTTACATATTCTCCATCTCCTTTGCTGATTCTTCCTGCTTTCCTCAAACTATCAACATAATCCAGGGCTTAGTCTTTGATCCTTTTATCTTCTGCATTGGTAGATCTAACTCCCTTAGCAATCTGTACAGTGTTAAAAAGGAGTAAACTACTGACACAAATAACATGGATGAACATCAAAATCATTATGTTAAGTGAAGGAAGCCCAACTCTAGACTCTATATGATTCTACTCATACTAAATTCTAGAATAGATAAAAACTAAGCTATAGACAGAAAGCAGATCAATGGTTTTCAGCAGTCCGAGATGTAAAAGGACTGGCACCAGTGGGACACATGGCAACTTTAGAGGGGGATGGAAATGTTTCAGTTGTGGGGTAATTGTTACATGGATGTATATATTTGTTAAAATTCAACCTGTACACTTTACTAAGTTGATTTAAACAAAAATATGAAAGGAAAACAGAACTGATAAAGGAAATGGCCATGCAAATAACCAAGTACAAAGGGTGAGTAAGGAGCTCAGCACCAGGGCCACAGATAAGGTGGATTCACTGCCTCAGGTCAACCTTAAGGGCTGTAAATGCTTCAACAGTAAAACACAGGCATAAATCTTCCTCCATTGGTCATTTTCATGTTTATTGACTCCCCTTCCCATCTCATATCTGTAAAACAAAGTCAGGAAAAGGTACGGGAGGATCATGTGGTAGACAGACTCTAACAGGGCTCCCCATGATCCCTGCCTTCATGTTCATATTTTTGTGTAATCCCCACCCCCCGAGGCTTGGCAGGGTGTGTATCTTGCTTTCAACCAATAGCATATGGCAAAGGTGACTGACATCCTCTAGAGCTTCTCCTTGCTGACTTGATGAAGTAAGCAAACATGTGGGGAAAGACCACATGGCAAGGAACAGTACAAGGCTTCAAAGAACTGTGGGCAGCTCTAGCCAAGATCCAGCAAGAAGTCTGAGCCTTTAGTCCTACAAGGAAATAAATTCTGCCAACAACTCAAGTGAACTCAGAGGCAGATTCTTCCCTAGTCAAGCCTCCAGATGAGAATTCAGACTGGCTGACTCTTTGGTTGTAGTCTAGTGAAGCCCTAAGCAGGAAAGTTGGCTAAACTGTGCATGAGGACTTCCCTGGTGGTCCAGTGGCTAAGACTCCATGTTCCCAATGCAGGGGGCCCAAGTTCCACCCCTGGTCAAGGAACAAGATCCTGCATGCCACTACAACTAAGACCCAGTGCAGCCAAATAAATATTAAAAAAAAAAGCTGTGCCTGAACTACTGACTCATGTAAACTGTGAGATAATAAATATGTATATGTTTTAAAAATCACTTTCTAAATGTGTCCTCTCCTGACCACACTTTAATGCTGTAACCTGCCCTCTACTCTTATGCTTTTTAACCCCCTTATTCTACTTTTACCCCACCATGAGAAATTCTCACTTTCCAGCATTCTACATATGTTATTTAATATTTATTATTTATTGTCTTTTTCCTCACAGTAGAATATAAATTCCATGAGGGCAGAAATGCTCATCTGTTTTGTTCATTTGTATGTAAATATATACATACACACATATATACACGCAAACTGTATATATTAATATAAATATATTCCAATCACCTCCCATGGCACCTGGAACGTAGCAGGTGCTCCTAAATATTTTCAAATGAATGACTAATGCTTAGATTTCAACTAGGACCAAGTATTTTTATTCTTGCAGAGACAGAGCAGAGCTAATCACTGTCACACACCGAGGCTTCTAAAATTTACTATTAGTTGACCTGTGAGTCTGATCTTCTCCAAATTAAAAATCCCAATTCCATTTTGCCCTTTTATCATAAGCCTCATTTTTTAATTTTTAAGTTTGACTATTTCCCATTTCCTCTGAATTTCTGGAGGCCTATACCTGGCAGCTCACGTCTGACAGGGCAGTGTACGGGGATGAGGACAGCTTGGTTTCTGTTACGTTCCACATGGCAGTTTATCCCTTGGACTGCAAGGAGACCCAGCCAGTCCGTCCTAAAGGAGATCAGTCCTGGGTGTTCACTGGAAGGACTGATGCTGAAGCTGAAACTCCAGTACTTTGCCCACCTCATGCGAAGAGTTGACTCATTGGAGAAGACCCTGATACTGGGATTGGGGAGGGGTTGGGGGCAGGAGGAGAAGGGGATGACAGAGGATGAGATGGCTGGATGGCATCTCTGACTTGATGGACATGAGTTTGAGTAAACTCCGGGAGTTGGTGATGGACAGGGAGGCCTGGCGTGCTGCGGTTCATGGGGACACAAAGAGTCGGACACGACTGAGTGACTGAACTGAACTGAACAAGTAAAATAAGGTCAATGCCACCTTTTAGGGCAGATACATCAATGAGACAATGCCGCCACTTCCTGCCACAATCTTGGTGAAAAGCACCATGAAAATGGATATCATTTCACTAGAGATCTTTCTTTTCTCTTTAGTCAGACCTTAATACAATGTAGAGTTATTCACACACACAAAAAAATCATTTGCATTTGAATGAGTAACTAACTTTAGATTCTAAAGGATGTGCCAAGACCTTGCTTATTAACTGAATTTAGGCCATGCAGCTGCTAGGATATCATGTATACTCCCCTGAGGTTATTAATGGCAAATTTGGTTCTGTGAAAATGGAACAAGACACTAACTTCATAGGGATATTATGCAGTTGGGATTAAATATACGTAAAGTGCATAGCATAGTGCCTGATACATAGTAAATACTAAATGGACTCCCGCCTCCATAGAGTTTAAAGCAAAGCATTTAGCATTTATTTTCCATGTGTATGCAGGTAGACGTAAGAGATTTGAGTTGGATCCCTGGTTGGGAGGATCCCTTGGAGGAGGGCATAGCAACCCACTCCAGTATTCTTGCCTGGAGAATCCCTATGGACAGAGGAGCCTGGCAGGCTATAATCTATGGGGTCGCAAAGAGTTGGACATGACTGAACCATTGAGCACAGCCTATCAAGACCCTGAGACACTGGTGACATACTTGGACACCTTGAAGAAGTAGGGAGAATAGGAGAGGAACGAGGGAAAAGAGAATTAGGAAGTGAGCCCTAAGCATCAAAGGATGGTAGAGAAAGCATGAAGTGGTGTTCTGTTTCTAACTGATCACCACCTTCCACCTGCAGCAGATCAGCCAAGCCCCCAAGTGGCCCTTACAAACCAAGCTTTCCATAGCTTAAGGAACCTCTCTTCTCTCACCCCCAGCTTTGGAGAGACTGACAGGGACCAGTACTACTATTCTGACTCCGAGTTTTCTGAGTCTTCAAATGGTCTGGCAGCAACCTGGGTTTCTCCATAATCCCACAGCCTGGAAGGGATAGGAGAGAAAAACAAGACTTCAATGGAGACTGCTCCCTGCCTCTAAGGGATCTCCTCCTCCAAGCCCCGGAGGTCCAGCACCATTGTTTGATTTCTGTGCCAGGAAGACTCTTGCACCCAGCTCTGGACTCTGCTGCTCCTGACTGTAAAACAGAGTGATGGAAAAAAAAAACAAAAACAGAGTGATGGCAACACATCATGACATCAATTGAGTTGTGCTGGGTGGGAAGGACAAGGTTTATGTTTGTATGGCGCTTGACTGGAGAGAATCTGGATAGAGGAGTCTGATGGAGTATCTCTCGGTGTGGCAAGTCACCTATGTGGCCTCAGGAAGAAGCTCTGAAATCTATCAAAGAAAAGTGACCTGGAAGGACTAGCCTACTTCTGGCATTCAGACAGTGCCCAGAACCTCTTTTGGCAGCTCCAGATCATGGTCCTCATGCTGACAGCCTCGCTCCACCCACCCCAGGGCCTCAGAGGAGGGCTTCCTCCTCAAGCCCCCATGTGGCTAAGGCTCTGTGTACAGAAAGAAGTGGCTTCCTGCCCTGCATGCCAGTGGGACCTTATGGGAGGGTGAGATGAAAAGCTGGCATGACTAGGCAGCTGGTGCCTTTCATTCACTCCCAACCTCTTGGAGCCAAGTTTCCAAATAACAGGGATGATAACTGCCCAGTGCCGCCCAAAGTCTTTTCTGAAGTTGCCTGGCGAAGAGCCACCTGACTATTACTTAGCTCTCTACAGAACAGCATGTACCAAGCCAGATTGCTGTCTTTCAGTGTGTGGGTGGATTAGCTGCTACTTAACATGATAGGGCGGGCCCCTTTCCAGTTTGCACCAGCCCCCTGCTCAGTACCTTCTCCATGTACAACAGTGCCTCATTTCTCTGGGAGGTTGAATTTGCTTAGATGAGATGGCAGGGGCCAGAGGAGGAAGCATAACACACTGCCTCCTGCCATCAAAGTTCCCAATGGCTTTTGGAAACATATAATAATGAAACGCCTACAGAAGGGGTATGTAGGCTGAATAACTAAATATTTTCTTTTGATAGCAGGCACAGGATACAGAATCAATTATCAGTGAAGAACTCTTGCTTCTGCTATATATACTCTATTTTAGGCCAGTAATACAAAAGGAAAGAAAGTCTAATCTTCTGCTAAGCATATAGATTCCTTGAGCTTTTGCTGAAGGCCAAGAAAGTCATTGCAAGTGCCTGAACAGGAAGCAAGGCCTCCTGGATTCTAGGTTCAACCCATGGTTAAGTTGCTGTATGATCTGAGGCAAGTTACTTTACCATTCTGGGCCTTGGCCTCATTACATTTAAAATAAAAGGTTTATTCATTTGGGAAAGCTGCTGTTGTTGTCCAGTCGTTAAGTCATGTCCAGATCTTTGCAACCCTGTGACTAGAACATGCCAGGCTTCCTTGTCCATTAATATCTCCTGGAGTTTGTTCAAACTCAAGTCCACTGAGTCAGTGACGCCATCCAACCATCTCATCCTGTGTCACCCCCTTCTCCTCCTGCCCTCAAAGTAAATATAGTATATAGGAACTCTATATTTTTGCAACTATTCTGTATATCTAAAGTTATTTTAAAATAAAAAGCCTTCCTAAAATGTGAAGGGGGTTATCTTCAGGATCTTTTATAACTCTAAACTGTGATTCTATGTTCTTATTTATCTCCCTTCAAGTGAAAGTAACTTTCCAGCTTTCCAAATATATACCAGAGCAGAATTTTCAGATCCACTCACAACCACAGACAAGATGTTAAGTAGCCCAAGCGCAAACCTATTTTCTGCTTTTAACACATTCTATACACTGGGAAAAAACTGAATTCTCCAAAAGCACATTAAAAACATTCCATCCATATCCTCTTTGTCCTTGCAAACAAATTCATCCAGTTGAGAAAAGCTGTTTCTGGCAGTTCATGCTTACTGAATCTCAATTTTTCCCTAGCAACTGGGCTAATTATAACTGCAGCTACCTGGTAACAGCACTAGGTTTTCCTGACATTGGCTGGAGTCTTAAAGCCATCTCAGTTCTGCTGGCACCTCATTTCCCGAGTCAGCATCAGGGGGACTGAGAGAAGGGAAGTGGCTATCTTAGCTAGGGCGAGAGTATCCAAAGAGGCTGCTCAAAATCACAGAACTTCAGAGCTGGGAGAGACTTCAGTGTCAATCCCAGTCTGGCCCACACATTTTATACATAAAGAACCAGGGACCCAGAAAGAGCAACTTGTCAAAGCCAGAAACCTGGCTGTCTTCTTGGTTCCTTTCCCTCCACCCTCATCCTTCACCAAGTGCTACAGATATTTTACCTCCCAAATATTTCGCAGACCAGCTCCCTCCCCTCCATTCCTACTGCTATGGCCTTCATTTAGGCCTATACCATCTCTTGGTTGGCCTCTCTGTTCTCCTGACTTCCTGCCTTACCATCCTTGAATCCATCTTCCCCTCCCACCAGAAGGATCTAGCATGTTTCCTGCTTAAGTATGGAGTCCTGCCCCAAGGCCACAGGTGTGAGGCCTTGTATCAAGGCCACAGAACCAGAGCCCAGAACCAAGGTCACCTCCGAAACTGACTGAGCCCTTTGTAACTGTTGCCAGAAGCCCCAGTGATCAGCAGGCTTCCTGACCCCAAATTAGGCAAAAATGCCCACTCCAGTAGTCATCCAGGAGTGCCCTAACCAATCACCTAATGCCAAGCTTCCCACAGGAATTTTGTCCAGAAGCTACAAAAACTGCCTACTAACCCATAAAAAGCATCAACTTTCTCTGATCTGTCAGGAAGTTGGCCCGCTGTGATTACAGTGCCCACATTATCTCTGTTCTTTGTTCTTAATAAACTCACTCCCTTCTGAAATGCTCTGTGTCTGGAAATTCTTTTCCAACCTACTTTTGAACTGTCTCAACATTAAGGCCCATAAATGACTTCGTACCTGTCCTCCTCAGGATGAAGTCTACAGTCTTTAAAGCAGCACAAAGGATTATGTCCAGCATACCCTTCAGCCTCATTCTATGTTGAGAACTCAAATTTAGCAACAAAAGACCACTTCAAATTCTCCGTACACACACTCTATGTGGTTTCTTGTCTCTAAGCTTTTGCTTCTTTCCTTTCACCACCTCCTCTCTCCCACTGACTAACCAACGCTGACTCTCCTTTGACGACAAAGCTCAGGGGTCCTCAAAGAATCCTTTGCAGATTTTCATACATTGACATGATTCAGCCATGGATTTACATGTGTTCCCCATCCCGATCCCCCCTCCCACCTCCCTCTCCCCCCCCCCCGATCCCTCTGGGTCTTCCCAGTGCACCAGGCCCGAGCACTTGTCTCATGCATCCAAGTAGATTTTCCTTCTGTCTATTCTATTCAGCTGGGTTAGAGAGGCCTCATTTGAGTTCTTTATACTCATACGCTATCACTGCCTCCTATCAGACTCTGTTATCACTTGTGTCTTACGCATGTTTGAAGCCCCAACTTCTAGCACAGTACTTGGAATATAGTAGGCACCAAAATAATGTTTATTAATGCATGAATGGATGAATCCAAAGCTCCCCATTATCTGTCTCCTGCTTACCTTTCCAGTCTCATCTTACCACCACAAGTTCTACTCATATTGAAAGAGCTGACATGTGCTAAGCATACAATGCTTTTTCATGCTTCCGGAGTGTGAGTCGCTCAGTCATGTCTGACTCTTTGCAACTCTGCCAGGCTATAGCCCACCGGCTCCCCCGAGTATGGGATTTTCCAGGCAAGAATCCTGGAGTGGGTTGCCATTTCCTTCTCCAGGGGATCTTCCCAACCCAGGGATCAAATCCAGGTCTTCCAAATTGCGGGCAGACTCTTTACTGTCTGAGCCACTAGAGAATCACCTTTTCAACCTTCTATGCCCTTATAAATACTGTTTCTTCTGCCTGAAATGCTTTATCCCATTCCTCGCTCTATTATTTCTTACGACTCAATGCAAACTTCACATGCTTGGCAAGGACTTTCCTAAAGACTTTAATTGTCATCCTTAGTATTACGGAACAATTGGTACATACCTCTATGGTAGCCCTTATTATAGCATTTTTATGCATTTATTGATAACTTTCTCCACCAGCACTCAGCACTGTTGCACTGGCATATAGTAGTCAGTAGGTGGTTGAATGACCGAACGAATGTGTACAGACATGAGTCAATGAATGGCTAAGGCGATGATGTAAACAAAGTAAACATCTGAGACAGGAATTTAGAATTTTTCTGCCTATTTTTCCAACTATATCATGCTACTTTTATCAGCGTGTAAACATGAATATACATAACTAACAAAAAAGAAGTGGCTTTGTGATAAGTTCATGTAGAAGCATAAATTATATAGACATAGTTAAGGAGCTAGTTGAAAGTGGTTTAAAATTAAATGAGGCTCCAGAATTTAGTTTTAGATTTGTTTCCTAGTGATTTAAAGAATAAGTCTTAAATATTCAAAGGAAAAAAAAATTCTCTTCCCAATAGGTAAGTATTATGACATCTAATTAAGAGCTCTTAAAAATGAGAAGAGCTGTGTTATGCAAAAACGGGAGGGGGGGTAGTTATTTTTGTTAGGGATTTCACAAAATTTTAAAGTAACTGTGATAGTTATGGGAGAGTTGCTTTTAGAAAATTTAGTGGTAAAATATACTTAATATAAAACTTGCCATTTTAACCATTTTTCAGCATACAGTTCTGTGGCATTAAATACATTAATATTATATAACTAACCATCTCCAGAACTTTTCCTCCAACTGAGTTTATATCCATCAAACAATAAATCCCCAATTCCCTACCTCCCCACAGCCCCTGGCAACCATCATTCTCTTGTCTCTATGAGTCTGACTGCTCTAGGTACTACACATAAGTAAAATCATATATTTATCCCTTTGTGACTAGTTTATTTTACTTGGTATAACATCCTTTAAGTTCATTCATGTGTCAGAGCTTCCTTCCTTGGCTAGGCAATATTCCATGGTATGTATACACCACATTTTGTTTATCCATTTATCTGTCAATGGATATTTAGGTTGCTTTTACCTTTTGGCTAATGTGAAAGATGCTGCTATGAATGTGGATGTACAAAGATCAGTTCAAGTCCCTACTTTCACTTATTTTGGGTATATACCTAGAATTGGAATTGCTGCATCATATAATAATTCTATGTCCAATTTTTTGAAAAACTGTCACACAGTTTTCCACAGTAGTGACACAATTTTCCATTTCCAACCAGCTATACACAGAGTTCCCACTTTTTCCACATCCTGACCAACATGTGCTATTTTCTGTCTCTGTTTTGTTTTTATCAAAGCCATTTTAACGGGTGTGAAGTTTAAAAAATTCTAACCAAAAACACAAATACTGGTTACAACTATTTAATGAACGAAGTTTCCCTACTTTCTTCCTACGTCTTTCCCCCAAAAGAAGAGGAAATCACAAGCAAGGGTTTAAGAACCTCAGAAAGCAGAGTGAGGAGTCAGCACACACAGACTGTGTTCATACCAGACTTCTACAGAAATGTTTAAAATTAGTTTGGCCAAAGTAGCCCTTATTTCTCTCTCTTTATTCACCTTTCCCACTTCCTTACTATACATATTTCTTAAAGTTCAGGTAAGTAAAACATAGGGGGGAAAAAACTTAGCAGCTGACTAAACAAGGTATCCAACTATAAAAAGAAGACAGAGTCAGCTCTGTTAAATATAAGAAAACCACTCACTCTGCAACAGCAGCTGCAACAGTCACTTTAGACAGTAATCTGAGAAGGTATACACTCTCCAGGTATGCAGGGTAGCAATAATGCTTTACAGTTTTCAAACATCTAACACATTAAAAAGTCGACATATAGGGAGGAGGGTAGGACAGGAATTCATGCCTCCCTCTTAGGAAACTAAGGTTCAATGAAGTTAAGGACCAGGCCAAGGAGATGTAGTAGGAGAAAGGTGGAGTCAGAATTCAAGTATTCTGAGTCTAAAACTTCTCTCCCTACATTTTTATATCCCTCAAAGATACTTGTCTTCTTGTAATTGCCTTCCATTGGTTCAAATCAAGGTTCCTAAATTACACGGCCTGATGGAGCTCCTTCGGACTTCAGTGAACTTTTGGGGGCCTAGCACAGTAAGTCTGCACATACACTGTTACTCATTACATTTCCCAAAACCTAAAGACATCACATTAGGACCAAAGAAAATTAGTCATTGAGCCAAAAAGAAATCCAATAAAAAGAGTAAATCTTGAAATTCTCATATAAGGAAAAAAATTGTCACTATGTGGGCTGACTGACTGGAGATCAAACCAATCAATCCTAAAGGAAATCAACCCTGAATAGTCATTGGAAGGATTGTTGCTGAAGCTGAAGCCCCAGTACTTTGGCCACCTGGTGCAAAGAGCCAACTCACTGGAAAGGACCCTGATGTGGGGAAAGATTGAGGGCAGGAGGAGAAGGGGTGACAGAGGATGAGATGGTTGGATGGCACCACTGACTCAATGGACATGAGTTTGAGCAAGCTCGGGGAGATTGTGAAGGACAGGGAAGCCTGGTGTACTATAGTCCATGGGGTCACAAAGAGTTGGAAACAACTGAGGACTGAACAGTAACAACAAATGTGGGGTGATGGATGTGAACTAGACTTACTGTGGTGATCATCTCATGATATATATGTGTGTGTATATATATTGGATCGTTATGTTGTACACCTGAAACTAATGCAATATGTTAATTATATCTCCATTAAAAAGAAACACCGGTCTTAAAAAATACACTAAATAAGCTGAATTTAGAACCAGACCAAGCTACAAAGATGATAAAAAAATGTTTAATTATAACCAATCATAGTCATAATAATAGTTTCTGTGAAAGCAAAGGACTTTGTATTATGACTAAATAAAATATTTTATTAAAAAACTTAACAAACTCAGCCTTTCTTCTTGTTTTTTTTTTTTAAGAAACATTAATATTTGAGGGTACCTGTAACTTTGCTTCTATAAAGACACTTGGATTACATTATGTTATTTATATATGGGCAAACTAAAATGAAGAATTGAGACAAACGGTCCCAAGTCCACTACTGAGGATGAAAAAACTGATTCAGAATAAAAAATGGTCCAAATTGAACATGTTCAGTAACTGGACTGACCTGGATAATTTGGCCATCTCTCAGTTTGTCACCGCAGTGGCAAAAATTACGTGACGGCTTACTACCAAGTGATAGGCACTGTGCTGATTACAACTAATAGGCTCATATGATCCTCCTTCAGACCCTTTAAGATAGAAATTATTACAACACCCACTTCAGCAAAGATAAATTCTAGTATTTGTCTAAGTTAACCCAGGTAACCAGTGGTAGAACCGAGATTTCATCTCAAGTCTGTCTTGTTCCTAACTCTTAGCGACTGCACCCAGTGACAGCAGAATAGCAGGGGTGATAAAAATTTGGTAGGCAAGTAAAGTCAGTGGGCCATTTTAAAAACCTAGCTGCAGAAATAAGCTATGTATAAACATCAAAGTATTCTCAGGAAAAATATCCAGTCTCAAAAGAAGAGAAACCACAGCTCAAAGAAGTCAGGCAGTTTAAAGGGCACAAAACAAGAGAACATAACTCTTTCAACTCCTACCCTAAAGGCCAAAACTACTTTAACTTCCAACATCAATTATGTCATATTCAACACAGACTCTATTTGGTCCAGGATGATAACATTCAATTTCTCCTGTTGCTTAAGCAACAGGATCTGACCTTGTCAGATTTTAAATTCCATTCTTAGAGTGGAACCTTAAGTCTTTTTAAAAATGACCTTGAATAATAATAAATTCAAACAAGCTTAACAAGTAAGTAGTCATCATGTGGCAAAACACAGCAGATGGTGGTTTTAGTGTGCTGTTTGGGGATTGGGTGTTTACCACACAGCAGTGGATTTCATAAATTCCAGGGTTGGGCATATTTCTAGCGGTGGTACACTTGGCTATCATGAGAAGATGCAGGATTAGATAATCAACAACAACGAGGAAGTTCGCCAAGTTGCCGCCCAGAAATTATTTACCAGAGCAGCTGCACTTCAGAAATGCTAACAAGCCCGTATCCCTGGGAGTGGGCCATGCTCAGCTGTAGACCACTTACAGTTTTCTGACTTGACTTTGCTCCAGAATCAGGAGCTCTGTGTACTGCAATGATCTCTCCCTTCTGTGCTTTAGAGATGGTCTATCCCACACTCTGAACCTACAATTAATATACGCTACCAAGAGGGGGCGGTAGCACCTAATCATGTAGGTGCATGCCCTAGTTGTTCTGTGCTGAGGGTACACAGCCTCCACCTGTGTGTCTAGTCATTTACAAAAGCTGAAGCTTAAAGGTAGTTTAACCTAAACACTCAACAAACAGTAGCCAGTCTCACAGAACCAATGCTTATGTATAATTTAATACTATTTTATTTCTTAATTCTCTGAACAGCTTGAAAGAGAGAAGAAATTCTTAACTCCTTTTACATTTACTTGCTTTGAAGTTGATACTTTTAGGTTTTTATATAACTAACTCTTACAACTTCTCTTAAAATTAAACAGCCTTATAGCTTCCTTTACAACTAAGAATTGTGTATATCTACTTTAGTCTCGCCCTCAATTAGCTACATAAAGGAGGACTTGCTACTTGGAAAGAGAAAGACAGACCCTCTCTCTAGTCCTTTTCTCCTAAAGTTTCTCACATTTCCATTCCCTATAGTCACCATAGTGAAATGCTTGCTTGTCTCTAAGACAGTATTTTTTACTCTTCAGTACAAGTAACTCAACAAAAGTTTGCCATAGTAAAATATATGTAAAATGATAAAAATCCTATTCACAAGAGAATTTTCTTACATGTTTCACAAATACTAGTTTTCTTTAAGAGAACCATGAATACAACACCCAAATTAATGCAGACTTAGTTGAGTATGATTTAATGCTTTTACTGTATTTAAAGAAGAGTCCTTTCAGCACTAAAGAAAAATCAAGCTAAGTTTAGCCACAGAACAGGGCTCTAAATTCTTATCTGAGCTACCTGACTTACCATGTGACACATCACATATCACTCTCCTTGTCTCTGCCAGCATGGCTGCTAATTCATGGTCCTAACCTTGTGGGGACACAAAGGGACTAACACAGTTAAATGTGAAACATATGCATGGGAATATCTGAGGGTGAAATTAAAAGAACCAAACTGCTTCATTTTAAAATATTATAATAACTATTACTACTAGTAGGCATACAACTACTGCCCTCTCATATATGTATAATGTGATGAAGTTTATAAAGTGCTTTGATACGTCTTCTTATTTAATCATTATGGTGGCTATGTATTCATACTCTCAACAGATAATCTTCAGTGCCTATGGTGCTATGCATTACTCTTAATGCCAGTTCTGCAGGAACTGGAAGAGGCTCAGAAAGGCTAAGTAATTCACCCAGGTCTCTGGTTGCCCAGGGTTCCTGATTTCTGGTTTTCTAATCCTTTATCCTTCTGTCAAAGTGGAACTGCCCTGATTTCTATCAATCCCTCATCACTTCAAAGTGTGAAAAACTAATTTCAACTATGACATTAATGATTGATAAAGGTTTCATATGTTCTGCTTCCCAAATAAGGGCATGTTAACCTAAGCTGTTGGTGCTTCCCAAATCATCACAGCAAAATGGGATGAGTGATCTGACAGGTGAATGGAATAAAGGTATGATGAGAAGTGAAAGGAGGGAGTACAGAATACTCAAGTAGGCAGTAGCTATATGCCTACTGGGCTTCCCTGGCGGCTCAGAGGTTAAAGCCTACTAGTAGTAATAGTTATTATGACATTTAAAAATGGAGCAGTTTGGTCCTTTTAATCTCAACCTCAGATATTCCCATGCAAGTGTTTCACATTCAACTGTGTTAGTCCCTTTGTGACCCCACACAGTTTAAGATTCCCCAAACTATATGAGGCCAGTAGCTGCCTGATTACTCTGCTTTTATGACCAAAAAGAGATACGGCCATTTTTACCACCTGAGTGGGACTCATGCCATTGTGTACAAGCATGTTAAGTTGCTCAGTCGTGTCCAGCTCTTTGTGATCCCATGGACTGTAGCCCACCAGGCTCCTCTGTCCATGGGATTCTCCAGGCAAGAATACTGAAGTGGGTTGCCATGCCCTCTTCCAGAGGATCTTCCCCATCTAGGAATCAAACCCACGTCTCTTACATTTCCTTAATTGGCAGGCAGATTCTTTATCACTAGCACCACCTGGGAAGCCTCATGGCAATACTGGAGTCTAACAAAACGGTTGTCACCTCTGCATGTGACAATATTCTCTTGCCCCCAGACCATGCTCCTGTGCAGCTTTTATAATCATTTTTTGTTGTTGTTGTTGCACCACATGGTTTGTGGGATATTAGTTCTCCAACCAGGGATGGGACCCTTGCTCCCTGCATTGGAAGCACAGAATCCTAACCATTGGACCACCCAACAAGTCCCTATAATCGTCTTAATCACACTTCTCCAGGAGAGGAATGGTGTCCTCTCACACGGACCCAAAGTTTCCCTGAAGACTGTCTCCTTAGCCACTGCAGAGCAGAGGGTGAGACTAAATGAGATGAAGTGACTCAAGCAGTCACTTGATTCAAGCTAAAAAAAATCCTCTCAAATTATCTAAAAAAATTGTCCCCTCCTTCTGCCCTTCTTTAGAGACAATTAGTAGGAAAATTTTCCTTTCTCTGCACAGTGAGCAAATTTATTCACTATTCCCACTCCAAGGCAAATACTGCCACTCATGCTCCCCTTCTTCCTCTTTCTGTTACCAACCCTCACTTGGCAATATCCTCCTCAACCACTGGCAGTTCCACTGAGGCACACTCATGAAAGTGAAAGTCGCTTAGTTGTGTCCGATTTTTTGCGACCCTACGGATTATATAGTCCATGGATTTCTCCAGGCCAGAATACTGGAGTGGGGTAGCCTTTCCCTTCTACAGAGGATCTTCCTAACCCAGGTCTCCTGCACTGAGGGCGGATTCTTTACCAGCTGAGCCACTAGGGAAGCCCACCTCACTGTATACCCACATAAAAGATGAAAGATGAGTCGGATCAATTTCAGGAAAATTCAGGTTAAAACATAGAAATCCAAGAAAGACAGAAAATAGGGCTAAATGCCTCAGATTTAGCTGCTCATAATAGTTGAATTTACCAAAGAGTGGTTTGGGTCTCATAGACACCAGTTATTCCTCTGATCCAAAGCATTATCTAGCAGCCTGTAATGCATCCCAACCTTCTTCTCAACACACAGATAATGATAATATTCACCCATCAATTAAGATGGCCCTCCCTTCCAGGGAAGCTGCCATTCCTTCTCCCACCCCACCCAAGGCCAACAGGCTGCTCATTCCATCAATACCCTTTCTTCATTCTAAGGTGAACTGTTCTGAAGATGAAAATGCCTAACATTCTGTCCTAGAAGCTCATCTGAATAATCATCTTCAAAAACAAATCATGGATTTCTCAAGGAAGAGAAATATCCTCCATCCCTGCCCTTTCCTCCATGGCATCATTTCCTGCCCCCACATGCCAGACAGAACTAGAAGGCTCCCTGCTCTAAGCAGAGCATGGGACTTAAAAACTACCAGCTTCAGTCTCCTCCAGGGGTTGTTTAAAAATGCTGATTTTTAAGTTCCCCCTCACTTACTAAATCAGAATCCCTGGAGGTGAGTCAGGAATGTAGCTACACTTATAAAGGAGCTCCCAAGGTGATTGCTCTCCACAATTCCACACCAGACTTTTGGAGCCTCTGATTTAATCCCACTCCCTATTTTTACAGAGCAGGAGAGTAGGAAGTAAAAGGGGCGAAATGGGCTTGTCCAAGGTCACGCGGCGTGAAGGTGACCAGAGCCGGCCCGGAACCGCCTCCCTCGCTACTTCGCACAGTACAAAGAGGAACATAGGAACAACTCAACATCTTGATGTGTCCACACTGGCCCCCCACCACCCCAGCGGAGTGGCAGCCCCCCCAGCACTCACCCGCTTGTAGATGTCCTCCCGGCTGGCCTCATACTTCTGCTGCATGCGCTCCTCCAGGAAGTAGATGCGCAGCTTGAGGCTGAAGTTCTCCTTCTTCAGGTCATTGAGGTGCTGGGACAGAGTGCGATATCCATTAGACATGGTGGGCAACCCATGGGGAGGAGCACGTGCCCGGTCTCCCCCCTCAGCCCAGGAACGTGGTGCAGCTGCACCGCGGCATGAAGCGAGCCGGCGGCCACACTGCGAGGCTACGGCGACATGGCCCTGGCGGCTGGCTGCCTCCCGCGCTTGGGCCTGGGCTCGCTGCTCTGGGTGCTGGAGCGCGCCCGCTTTCCTTTTTTACCTCGGGAGATATTTGCGGAATCCCTGACAGAGGAACATGCTGCGTGAACTCAAACACAAGTGGTGTAACCTGACTCCTAGCTAGGACTCCGCTCTCACTCTTGCAGAGTCTCCCAGGCCCAAATTAAGCAGTTAACAGTTTCTCCTAAAAGAGAGGGGGGCTGACCCCCCAGAAGTTCCCAGGAAATAGGGAAGGGGAGTAATTCAAGGTGATGGTGGGACTGCAAGTATACAAAATGGCCCACAGAATGGTGACCACATATGGAATATCCCCTTCCTATCAGGTGCAAATCTTCGAGAAGGACTCATCAGAGGGGTTTCTAATTTCCTTTGATATCCAGAAGCTCACCTCTAATCAGCTCCTTCCCAGGTTTTCTCCCTGGACCTTTCAAGCCCTGAGGCAGTTAGAGAAATGGCCTTTCTTATCCTGCTCACCTCCCCCTACACCTGCGTGTGTGCATGTGTGTGTACGCGCCGATGCGTGCTCAGTCATGTCTGACTCTCTGCGAACCCATGGCTCTTCTGTCCATGCGATTTCCTAGGCAAGGATACTGGAATGGGTTGCTATTTCCTTCTCCAGGAGATCTTTCCAACCCAGGGATCAAACCTGTGTTTCCTGCACTGGCAAGCAGGTTCTTTACCACTGAACTACCACTGCGAAGTCCACACACCTGAGCTACCTCCAAAGCAAGGGCCATTCTTCCAGTTCAGTGAAATCTTTGCAAACTCTCCACTAGCTACACCAGCTCAAAGAGGCAGGGTCAAAGGCTACTCCCTCTAAGGGATGAGGGAAAAAAAGAGGGTGGGAGGTGGTGAAGGGAGGCGTCAGACTGGAGCCCAGAGATTTCACCCAGTCACTAGTTCTTAACTCCAGCACCTGCCAAGTGGAGCCAGGCACTCATCACCAGATCCTGCTCCTAAAGCAATTTAAGATCCTTGAATGACAGCTGCAACATTAGCAGGAAGTATTATTTATACCACACCACACGGGACATTGAAGGTGACCGGGAGACAACTCCACAGCACAGATACCAAACGCAGGTTCTTGGTTGCAATAATACTAGCGTGAAAAAACAACAACTTAATATTAACATTCAAAGTAAAGAAAGCAAAAAGTTTATACTTAATTCAAGTAGTCATTTCCTCTCCACACTACCTGCTCTTTGTTCTTCTAATTCTTTATACATAATAATTCCAATCAACATCCCCTTTGTACACAGCAGGTGATATGTTGAGCAGGAGGGATACAAAGATGAAGACAGCCCCAACCTTCCAAGAGATAGGTGGCCATATAGATATAGATGCATATGTTTTGAGTTTCCCAGGTGGTGTGAGTAATAAAGAATCCAACTGCCAATGCAGCAGATGTAAAAGACGTGGGTTAATCCTCTGGAAGATGTCATGGCAACCTACTCCAGTCCTATTGCCTGGAGAATCCCAGGGACAGAGGGGCCTGGGGTGCTACAGTCCACAGAGTTGCAAGGAGTCAAACATTAAACTTTTTACACTTCATACTGAAATCCAGTGCATGCACACACACACACACACACACACACAAACACACACAACTGAAGTACAAATTCCCCAAAGTAATGTTAACCAGCACTCTGTGGGATGGATGCACTTTGATATTTTCTATTCCATTTTTCTTTTTGGGAGTGACCCACTGAATTGATTTCAAGACCTACTAATAAATTTTGTCCTGAAGCTTTAAAAAATACTGAACCTATGGGAACCCAGAAGGAAGAGTGATTCATTTTAACTGGGATGGTGAGAGAAAGAAAGCTTCGACTAGAAGTTGCACTTGCAATCTGTTTTGAAAGATAAAAAACGTTTGAGTGAATAAAGTGGACTCAGGAGGCACAATTAGAACTGAGCATTCTCTCAAATCCTGGAGGAGGAAATGGCAACCCACTCCAGTATTCTTGCCTGGGAAATCCCTTGGACAGAGATGACTGGCAGGCTGAAGTCCATGGAGTCACAGAGAGATGGACATGACTGAGCAGTTTCTCTTGAACAGATCTGAATGATAAGTAGACAACACATTTCTTACCTAGGCCACTGGTAACTTAAAACAATATAGTCTTCATTTTTTAAAAATGCACATTTAAAATGCATTTAGCTATTTTCATTAAATTGGTGGTTTTAGAATAAATGAATGTCATCTAGGCTTAGGTAGAGACAGTGAGGAAGAGAAAAGTCTAAGTTAAAAATCAAAAAGATCCTTTTTCTGGTCCCAGCTCTGTTACTAAATAACTATATGACCTTGGGAGTACACTCTCCAGAGGCCTAACTGTCCTCCTTTATAAAATGTAGTAGTTGAAACCAGGTGATTTTTAAGGCATTTTCCTGGTCTGAGCTTCTAGAGGAATAACCTAGTCATTATTACCTCCATTTTGAATGTGCATGCATGCTTAGTCGCTCAGTCATGTCTGACTCTTTGTGACCCCATGAACTGTAACTTGCCAGGCTCCTCTGTCCATGGGATTCTCCAGGCAAGAATATTGGAGTGGGTTGCCATTCCCTTCTTCAGAGGATCTTCCTGATCCAGGGATCGAACCCACATCTCCTGCATTGCAGGAGGATACTTTACTGCCTGAGCCATGAGGGAAGACCCCATTTTGCACAGGGGAACCAGATACCAGATTCTAGATAAGTGTTTAGTCATGCTTTTGATGTCTACTTGGATTCTTTCATCACGTAAGATAATTAAATAGAAGCTTTACAGAAAGTAAAATCAAATATGAATACAGGTGTTCTTATCCAACCTAGGTATTTCTTTCCTCACATTAACCCTATTTCCTCTTGAACTCTGTGATCCCTTGTTCTTTTCCTATCTCTCTAGCCTCTTCTGTGTGTGTGTGTGTGTGTGTGTGTGTGTTGTTTTTTTTTTAAATTTCCTGGCTCTTTAACGCTACTGCTTAAATGACAAGTAGTCCTTAGCCTTCTGATTTTTTTCTTTTCACATTTTCTCCCTTAGAGATTTTGTCCACTTTTAGGGCTATCATTTTTGCCTCCCAAACAGTCCCCAAATCCCAAACCAAGCTGTCTCACCCAAGATCTAGCCCTATATATAGGAAACCAACTCTTTGCTAGTTAGTTCAACTTGAATCTGCCATTCCCACAACAATCCACAAAAGCAAAAACTTTTGCAACAGTTATCTATCCTCTCTGCCAGAATTCATCCAGCCATCTCTAGATGGCTAGAAAAACTCCATTATTTTGAAAACATTATTGTCAAAACTTAAGTCTTACTTAAAACCCCTTCACAGGCATCTCATCACTCCTAGCATAAAAGAGAAACCATCACGCCCTCTCAAGATAGTTTGCCTCTTGTTTCAAGTCCTTTTTTCAAGTTCATATTTCACTCAAAGTCTTCCCTGCTAGCCAGACTGGAAAAACTTTCCTCTTGAGCACCTAAGGCAAATATTAACATTTGGCAAGTGTTCATATGCTGCCTCCTGGTATTGCTTTTCTACTGTCCTGCAGGTTTATTTATATATTTTAGAGCTTTTAACTTTTCATGTGTCTGTCTAACTATTAGGTTAGCCAAAAAATTCATTCAGGATTTTCCATAACATCTTACAGAAAAACCCCAATGAACTTTTGACCAACCCAATAGTCTGTAAGCTGCCCAAGGGTCAATGACTGAAATGTCTTTCTACATTCTTTCAGCTCCCACAATTGCCAAGAAGACCTCTCCAGTTCATTCATCCCACCCTGCTACAGTATACAATCACCTCAAACAGACTAGAATGTCTTGAGGGCTGGCAAGGCATACTTTGTGTCTTCATATTCTCACTGCAGAATATTTAGGAAGTATTTCCTAAATATTTGTTAAGTAGGGCTTCCCTGGTAGCTCAGTTGGTAAAGAATCCACCTGCAATGCAGGAGACCTGGCTCAATTCCTGGGTCAGAAAGATTCGCTGGAGAAGACATAGGCTACCCACTTCAGTATTCTTGGGCTTCCCTTGTGGCTCAGCTGGTAAAGAATCCTCCTGGAGACCTGGGTTCGATCCCTAGTGTTGGGAAGATACCCTGGAGAAGGGAAAGGCTACCCACTCCAGTATTCTGGCCTAGAGAATTCCATGGACTATATAGTCCATGGGGTCACAATGAGTTGGACATGACTGAGAGACTTTTTCTTCACTTCAATGAACAGATAAGTATTGCATATATATTTCTTTTCTGCTGATTTGACCTGTTTAACATGGGCTAGCTTGCTTATATTATTCTCATAATTCTCCAATAATATAGAAAAGTTGGTTTTAATGGTTCCAAAGAAACTACATCTTCTAGAATGATGACTAGAAAAGTGATGTTTTATTTACTAAAATTTCTAAGTTTATATGCCCATCTTTTTTTTTTTTTTTTTATGTATGCCCATCTTGATCTTTCTCCTGAATTCCAATCTATATCTAACTTCCTAGTAGAAATCTCCAGTTGAATCCAGATATCTCACAGTCATGATATATAAAGCTGAATTCCTGATTTTTCCCAGCACATATGTTTCTTCCTTTTTGGATCACATTTCAGTTTGTAATCACCCATATTTGGAGTTGTTTGGGCCCCAAACTTTGAGTTATTCTTGACCCTTCTTTTTCATATACATTATCTCATCTGTCTATAAATCTGCCTAATTCTACTTTCAATACATATAATCTATCCACCACCACTGCCACTGTACCTTTGCCACTCTGACCCAAGATATTGTGATCTTTCCCTTAAGCTAATTTTTTTTTAAGTGCTTTTATTTATTTAATATTTATTTGGCTGCCCTGGGTCTCAGTCGTGGCATGCAGAATCATTAATTGTGGCAAGTGGTATCTAGTTCCCTGAACAGGGATTCAATGCGGGTCCCCTGCATTGGGAGCCCAGAGTCTTAGCCACTGGACACCAGGGAAGTCCCTCCCCTAAGCTATTTGAATAGTCCTTTAACTGGTCTTCCTGCTCCCACCCTTCCTCCCCTAATAGCAGTGATACTTAGCAGAGCAGCCACAGTGAGCCTTTTAAGATATCAGATTACTCCTCTGCTGGAAAGCACCAGTGGCTCCTATCTAAGACTGAAAGGCTAAATCCGTTCATTAGCCCATAAGGCCCAAGGCCCTGAGTAATCTGGAGCCCCTCTCCTGCCCTTTTACTTTTCTTCCTTGCTACTCTCCCCCTACACACCCTCCTCCAGCTACATGGTTTCTCTTTGCTATTTCTCAAAAATACCAAAAGTACCAAAATACCCCCTCCCTCTCAGGGCCTTTCAGCTAATTGATCCTTCTGAATGGCATGCTTTCTTTAGCTTTCTGCATGATTCTCTTCCTCACTCTCTTCAAGTGTTGGATCAAATGTCACTTCCTCAATGAGGTGACCACCCTGTTTAAAATTGCAACTCACCCTATGCCTCACCCCAGCCCTCCATTATCTCCTTCACTTTTTTTTTTTAATCCCATAGCATTATCATCTTCTAAAATATTGTATTTACTTATTTTCTGTCTTATTTACTTATTGTCTGTCTCTCCCACTAGCATGCAAACTCCATGAGCAAGCCAGGATTTGGGCCTGTTTATTTCACTTCTATGTTGTCTGTACCCAGAATAGTGCCTGGCACATAGTAGGTGCTCAAAAAATACTTGTTGAATAAAAGAATGGTTGCATAACTAACCTGCTGACTTTGACCTCACTGGATTTAATCCTAATAGAATGTAAAGTGTGTACAAGATTCCGCAGTTCTTGTAGGATGAAGGACATAGCTAAAGGTAATTTTATAAGTAAAATAAATTATTCTAACAGGCTAATTTTAATACATAATGCAGAATCTGAAGTGTGAACAAGTGTTCTGAAAAAAATGGGGAATAATATGACATAGGACAAATAACAATTAAAGGATAGTATAAACTATACAAATAGTAAAAACTACAGAAATTAAGAAAAAGAGGCTACCAGAGAAGGTTCCAGAGAGAAATGACATTTTAGCTCTCCTTAAAGGGTGAATCAAGTTTGTATAGACTAGAGGGAGAATACAAGGCACTCTAGGTGGGTGGAACATAAGCTGTGGTGCAGATGACCAACTGGACTGAAACAGGGGCACAGGCCCTGTGTGGGGGACAGAGAAGATGGGAAGTAAAGAACCATTTCAGAAAGATACTGAAAGTCAGGATGAGGAGTCCAACTTTGTTCCTTTAGGCAGATCCTGGCTCTGAGTTTGAACAAAGGGCGAGGAGGAAGGCAGGGCCAGAGGGCCAGGAACCTCTTACTAGGAAGACTGTTTATTTGCTTATTGTTTATGCTTTATTTTACTTGTTTGTGTTTTGTGGCTTTAACAAACAAAAAACACACCTGGGCTGCACACTAGACTTTCTCAATCAGGGCCTCTCAGACCTCTGGATAAGCTCTGCCCTGCTAAGGAAACAAACACATGCAGGTTCTTGAACAAGGGGCAGTGCCTCTGTCTTTCTTCTTCCTTTTGTACACAGTACATCAAAAATCTTTACTCTTATCTCAAAATATGTTTTCCAAACATTAATGGCTCTCCCCTGCTCTTTTCTTAATTTCTCCTTCCCACCGCTTCTTAATGTATTAGACCAGACTAGAAATAAGACTTTACTAAGAACTCAATCAATGCCAACAATAGTAGGAGATTACAACCCAGCTGTTGTATGTCATACCCCATTAACATAACCAACTGTCAAGTCAGCCTTTTAAAAAAAAAACTCAGCCTCACATTTGCTTAATCATATTCAGACCCCCCAGACAGTTCTTATAATGGAAATGCTTGAAGACATATTAATGTCTTAGCAATCCCTCTCCTAAAAATATAGTTCCACTTCACTAAAAATGATTAATCATCTTAATTGGCACATTCTTTTCAAATATAATAAAACTTCTGCAACTTAAGAAAGAAAGTGAAGTCGCTCAGTCGTGTCGGACTCTTTGTGACCCCAAGGACAGTAGCCTGCACCAGGCTCCTCCGTCCATGGGATTTTCTAGGCAAGAGTACTAGAGTGGGTTGCCATTTCCTTCTCCAGGGAATCTTCCCAGCCCAGGGATCGAACCCAGGTCTCCCACATTGTAAACAGACGCTTTACCGTCTGAGCCACCAGGGAAGTCCTGCAACTTAAACTCCACTAATTTGATACCTGTGATAAATGTCTTAACATTTCATGAAAACAACTTAAATAAGTTCATATGGTAAGCAGAGGGACAGGAGAATAGTTTTCAAGTAACCCTTGATATGTTATCAATGCTGTCCACTTACAAACTGGTGATAAATGTTATCACTAGTATATATACCTATCTAGGTGAGGAAACACAGAATTGTGGAAAGAGCAATGGCTTTCGAACCAAGGACATCTGGGTTCACATCTCAGTTCTGCAATTTTCTAATTGTGTGACTTCAAGAAAAATACTTAACAGTAATTAACTGTAGGAAAAAATTCAGGAGATGGGATCCACGTAGGTTATTAAGAGTGTTGCAATTATATCTGTACCATATTAGCAAAAATAATATATGTTAAAATTTAGATATGGGATACATGGACAAATGTTTTCTTGTTCTTTGCATGTCCTATGTTTTATTGTATGTTCAAATATTTTAATGTTCTTTGTGAAAATTCATTATTTTTTAAAAAAAACTAGATGGAATGAAACTAGGAATTGAAGGCAGTTTTCAATTAGATATAAGAGTAAATTCTCTAGTAGAGTTGGATGTAATGAACTTATTGCCACCCTCCATCCCTACATTCTGGAGAAGGCAATGGCACCCAACTCCAGTACTCTTGCCTGGAAAATCCCATGGATGGAGGAGCCTGGTGGGCTGCAGTCCATGGGGTCACTAAGAGTCAGACACGACTGAGCGACTTCACTTTCACTTTTCACTTTCATGCCTTGGAGAAGGAAATGGCAACCCACTCCAGTGCTCTTGCCCGGAGAATCCCATGGATGGGGGAACCTGGTGGTTCCTGCGTCTATGGGGTCGCACAGAGTCGGACACGACTGAAGCGACTTAGCAGCAGCAGCAGCATCCATACATTCATACATCAAATATTTACTTAGCATAACATTATGAGAGATAGTAAACTTCCTGCCACAAAAAGGAATCAACTGAAACTTAAGAACCACTTGTCGGGGATATTGTTAAAATCTTCACACATTCAGTTCAGTTCAGTCGCTCGGTTGTGTGCGACTCTTTGCGACCCCATTGACTGCAGCACTCCAGGCCTCCCTGTCTATCATCTTCACACATTAGCTAGGAGTTAGTTCTGGAGAGCTTTTAAGGTCCTTAGCTATCCTGAGGTTCTAGTTTGAAACCTATTTTCTCATAGAAACAATATTATCAAAGGCAGCACCAATGAGAGAGCTGTCACTTTTTGAAGAATCTCAGAGCATCCCACCAGCTCTCTCATGGCAGAGCCCTAAAAGGTAGCGGGAGTCTAGCTGTTCAGATTGAATGCTCTGGTTGCCTTGTGTGCAGGAAGAGAAAGAGGAGACTAGTGAGCATAAAAGACATATTTCCAAGATAAAATCAGCAACGACGACTAGGACCTAAGGATGACCCTCCGTAGACTTTGCTAACTGTCATATTTTCAAAACAGCCCTATGGGAAACCATACCAATGGCTGGAAAGTAGTGGAACCCTACTTGTTTTGGACTGGAGGGTAGGGATAGGCAGGGATGTGGCAGGGAGAAGGAGGATGATTTGTATCACATATAAATATTTTGTTTGTAATATATCTGTCTGTCTGGGAGTCCCTATGCTTTTTGGATAAAATCTAAGTTGAAGAAATACAAAAGTTTAATTATGGTCTGTTTTGAATGACTTTGACTTGTATTACAAAATTAAGTAGATATAATTATACTATCTTCACAACAATCACTTGTATAGGATTTGACAATATACAAAACGCTTCCATTACATGTATTATTTCACTTATCGTCACCACAGCACTGTGAAGTAAGTGGATTATCTGTTACAGCCATTTTGCACTCTAGGAAAGTAAGCTTATCCAGAAAGTGGAAGTGCACAGACTGCAACTTCCAACAGCCTCACCCACATTTCATACTCAGGGTCTTCATCATGACACTAGAGACCCCTGTGACTCTAAGACTCCCCATGTGACTAATAAGGTCTGTCTACTTCTACACCAGGTCCCTGCATCTTTTCAAAATGTATCCTTCATTATAAATAATATTCCTGTGACCCCAGAGGATCTGACTACCTGACCCTCCATAAAACATAGTTTTCTCCATTTTCAAGATGAATAAACCAAAGCTAGTCCTCAAAGGATTAAACATGGGGTAACTACATGACCTAGCAATTTCACTCCTAGGTATATACCCCAGAGAAGTAACACATATGTCCACATAAAATCTTGTATATGAATGTTCATAGAAGCATCATTCACAATAGTGAAAAAAGCAGAAACATCCCAAATATACAAAAAGAGAAGAATGAATATACAAAGTTTAGTATATTCGTATAATAGAACACTACTGACACAGACTATAACATGAATGAACCTTGAAAATGTTATTCTAATGTGAAATGAGCCAGGCACAAAGAGTCATATATTGTATGATTCTATTTATACAAAATTTTCAGACTAGACAAATCCATAGAGAAATTAGGTGAGTGGCTTCCAGGGCCTGGGGAAAGAGGGAACAGGGAGTGACTAGAAACGGGTATGATGGTTTAGGGGGAGTGATGAAAACGTCCTGGAACTAGATAGAGGGAACTGTTGCACAGCTCATTGAATATACAAAAGATATGGAACTGTATACTTTAAAAGGATGAATCCTATATGTAAATTATATTTCAATAAAGCTGTTATTTTAAAAAAGAAGAAGAAAAAAAACCAAAACTGGGAGAAATAACATGTACAGTCCTTTGCCTTTACAAAGTATTCTTTAATGACAAAGATTCAATTCAATTCAAAGCAAATTATTTAGAACTGACCATTTCTAAATATCAATTCCTACTTAGATTATGGGGTCCTAACATAAAGACTAAATAATGTATACTCTAAGTGGCCCTCACTATTAAATACTCATGGATTACTATGTTCTATCAAAAGTTAGAATTGCACTCATTTCACACACTAGCAAGGTTATGCTCAAAATTCTCCAAGCAAGGCTTCAACAGTATGTGAACTGAGAACCTCCAGATGTTCAAGCTGGATTTATAAAAGCCAGAGGAACCAGAGATTAAATTGTCAACATTTGTTGGATCATAGAAAAGGCAAGAGAATTCCAGAAAAAAACATCTATTTCTGCTTCATTGACTATGTCAAAGCCTTTGACTATGTGGATCACAACAAACTTGAAAATTCTTCAAGAGATGGTAATACCAGACTACCTTACCTGCCTCCTGAGAAATCTGTATGCAGGTTAAGAAGCAACAGTTAGAACTGGACATGGACCAACGGACTGGTTCCATATCAGGAAAGAAGTACATCAAGGCTGTATATTGTCACTCTGCTTATTTAACTTATATGTAGAATACATTATGTGAAATGCCAGGCTGGATGAAGCACAAACAGGAATCAAGATTTCTAGGAGAAATACCAATAACCTCAGATATGCAGATGACACCACCCTTTTGGCAGAAGGCTAAGAGGAACTAAAGAGCCTCTTGATGAAAGTGAAAGAGAAGAGTGAAAAAGCTGACTTAAAACTCAGCATTCAAAAAACCAAGATCATGGCAACCGGTCTCATCACTTCATGGCAGATAGATGAGGAAACAATAGAAAGAGTGACAGACTTGGCCTCCAAAAGTCACTGTGGACAGTGACTGCAGCCATGAAATTAAAAGACACTTGCTCCTTGGAAGAAAAGCTATGATACACCTAGACAGGGTATTCAAAAGCAGCGTATTTTCTTGGGCTCCAAAATCACTGCCAATGGTGACTGCAGCCATGAAATTAAAAGATACCTGCTCCTTGGAAGAAAAGTTAGACAGCATATTAAAAAGCAGAGACATTACCTTGCCAACAAAGGTCCGTATAGTCAAAGCTATGTTTTTCCAGTAGTCATGTATAGATGTGAGAGTGGGACTAAAAGAAGGCTGAGCACCAAAGAATTGATGTTTTTGAACTGTGGTGTTGGAGAAGACTCTTGAGAGTCCCTTGGACTGCAAGGAGATCAAACCAGTCAATCCTAAGGAAATCAGTCCTGAATATTCGTTGGAAGGACTGATGCTGAAGTTGAAGCTCCAATACTTGGCCACCTGATGTGAAGAGCTGACTCATCAGTAAAAACCTGAGGCCTGGAAAGATTAAAGGCAAGAGGAGAAAGGAACGACACAGGATGAGATGGTTGGATGCATCACTGACTCAATGGACTTGCGTTTGAGCAAGCTTCGGGAGATGGTGAAGGAGAGGGAAGACTGGTGGGCTGCAGTCCGTGGGGTCGCAGAGTCAGACACGACTGAGTGACTGAAGAACAACATCAACAATCAAAAATTAAAGTTTTGTTACATCCTTACAGTAAAATAGAAAGAACACACAGTCCACTTTATATTTTGACACAGGAGGAACATACTCATTAGGCTGCTCTGAAGAATATGCATAACTTCTGCAGAACATTCTAATAAGGAAAATGTCAATCAAAGTCGATTAACTTGGTCTTTCACCTCCACACAAGGTTTCTGTCTGGTGTTCCAGAAGTCAGCTGTTGACGCCTGCCTCAGAAAGCAGACTGAGAACTCTGTAAACATCTTTTTTTCTTTTGGGTTGCAAAATAAACAAATCACTCTTTTGAAACTCTGTTTCTGATATTTCAACATAATCCCTTAAGTTCAGAGTTTTTTAAATGCCAGAATATTAACAATATCATTAGTTTTTTCCCCCTTAAACCCAGAAGCATACAAATACCCATCCTCTACACAGCCTTTTCTTGAAATAACTGGCCTGATGGCAGGACAGCTAACAACAGAGCTATTACATCAGGTCGATAAATAAACCCTGTCTTAGGCAGTGTCATTGTGTAGTTAGGACAGGGGTTCCAGTGAAGTCTCTGCTGTCTTCCCCCACCATGGATACATACCCATATCACCCCCAATCCTGGAATAACCCAGTGTCCTCATCACCACAATAAAGCACTACGAACTATATAAAAACAAAACAAAACACATAACAACTTTCCTGGTCACCAAAAATAAATGGCCCAGCCAGAAATAGCGCTGTCAGAGACAGTTAAATGAGCTCCATGCCAAAACAACAGTTGTGCTGCACTGATCCTGGGAGCTCCAAGAACTAGACTCCAGACTAGATTCTCCTGCAGTTTGGCCTGACCAACACCAGCAGGAGTTACTGTTGCTTGTTTACAACTCATTGGACCCAGAAAGATTGTTTGCTGAGCTTTTCATATTCAGGGGGAATGTGTAAATTTATGGCCTCATTTACTGTTCTAAATTTTCATTAATTCTTTCTCCATTTTCCCTAGCGAAGAAGGTGATTTTAAACGCACAGTTAGGACTTTCTCTAGGCATAAGAGCTGAGTTCAAAGTGATACCATGAACAACCATGGCTGTAACAATAAGGCTTTGACCGTGAGTTCAGAGTAAAGAGGGGGAGATAAAACCAACTTGAATCCCAGTCAACACTCTAGTGCTTCCGCCACGACAAAAAGCCTTCTGTTTCTGAACTTGCTCTCTGCTGCCTCCAGGACTTTTCAAGGGTAGCAGTGTAAGCTTGCAAAGTCATTCCTCTTCAATTTCCACTCAGCTTTGACTTCACTATCTCCAACTAGCCCCTAAGGACTTGATTAAGTTATTACCCACTAAAGAAGCCTGCGTGCATGCTAAGTTGATTCAGTCATGTCCGACTCTGTGCGACCCCATGGACTATAGCCCGCCAGGCCCCTCTGTCCATGGAATTCTCCAGGCAAGGATACTGGAGTGGGTTGCCATGCTCTCCTCCAGGAGATCTTCCCAACTCAGGGTTCGAACCTGCGTCTCTTAGGTCTCCTGCATTGGCAAGTGGGTTCTTTACCACTGGTGCCACCTGGGAAGCCCTACTGAAGGAAGCCTGCATGCATGCATGTTTAATCACTTCAGTCATGTCTGACTCTTTGCCACCCTATAGACTGTAGCCCACCAGGCTCCTTTGTCCATGGGGATTCTCCAGGCAAGAATACTGGGGTTGGTTGCCATGCTCTCCTCCAGGGGATCTTCCTGACCCAGGGATTAAAACCACATCTTCTGCATTGAGGGTGGATTCTTTACCATCGAGCTGCTGGGGAAGCCCAAAGAAAGCCCGTCTGATCCTAAAGTCTGGGTAAGGGCCCCAGCTGAGTGCTTCCAAAGCATTGTGATGATTAAATTCTGTTGTAATTGGCTAATCTGTAAGCTCTGTAAGGGCAGGAACCAAGTCAGCATATCCATTACTGTATCTGCAGTGCTTAAGACACTATGCTGTATATAGTAAGCATTTTAGAAATATTTGTTGAATAATTAGACAAACAAAGTGAATGCACAAAATTTAGATAATACAAAAAGTTCCAAAGAAGGCAAAAAGCATGGCTCATCCTCTCACCCAGACCTAATCATTTTAAATATTTTGGTGTATGTCCTTCCAGACACTTCTATTTTTTCTCCCTCAAAAATGAGAGCTTATAAATACTATGATATCACTTCTATGTGAAATCTAAAAAATACAACAAACTAGTAAATATAAAACAACACAAGGAGACTCACAGATATAGAGAATAAACTAGTAGCTACCAGTGGGAAGGGAGGCACAATATGGGGGTGAGGGAGTGAGAGAGACAAACTGTTGGGTGTGAGATAGGCTCAAGGATGTATTACACAAAATAGAGAAAATAGCCAATATTTTTAATAATGGAAATGGAAAGTAACCTTTAAAAATGGTATAACCATGAAAAAAATTTTAAATGAGACCTTATTTTATGTAATACTCAAATTGTTGTTGTTGTTTATTCTTAAATTTGTAACTGTTATTACAGACATCCTTCCAAGCCAGTATATTGCTCTATGATGCTCTGTTACATGCATATGTGTGTATTAGTGTTAGTCGCTTAGTCGTGTCTGACTCTTTGTGACCCCATAGACTATAGCCCACCACGCTCCTCTGTCCGTGGGATTCTCCAGGCAAGAACACTGGAGTGGATTGCCATTCCCTACTCCAGGGGATCTTCCCAACCCAGGAATTGAACCCAGGTTTCCTGCATTGCAGGCAGATTCTTTACCATCTGAGCCACCAGGAAATTCTGTTCCCTTAGATGTTATTTAAGTTAAATTTTGTGTAATTTAAATTTCTTATGTCCCTAATCAGAGTATATACTCTCTGAGAATGGTAACTCATATACATCTCTGCATCATCTACAGCGCTAAGAGTCATTCTTTTTATTTATAGTTCTTAAGAAAAACGTGATTCATTTGATGCCTATTTTTGGCAATGTTGCTTAGGAATGAAAGTTGCCCAAGTTCTGTGGAATGACTGTGTGGAATCCCTCTGAAAAGTCATGTTTAACAAGAAGAAAAATATTCTGTGCTTATGACTGCCAAAACTTTAGGATTTACTCTCCTTCCCTTCTCATCTAATAACTTTGTGAAAGTCTCAAGACAGTAGGCAAATGAATACCAGTATGCCTGGGGCACTGTGGTTTGAGGAAGATAAATGCCACTTAAAAATTTAAACAAGAAAAAAAGAAAATGCACTTAACCAGTAGCATTCATTTTCTAAGGGTATAATTACAGAGAAACTCAAGAAGCACTTGAGATGGCTTGACCTAAAGGCAGAAGCAACATGACCCAGATTCACTTAAACTAGAACAGGAAACCCAGGATGTGATAACTCAGATCTCCATAAAGGTAGAAAAGTTCATTTTAGGACTCATCCCCACCTTCACACCAGACTTCAAGACCCAAATGGAAAAGTCGGCCAGGATGGGTGGGGCCTCAACAGGCTGACTCACTGTGGTTGGATTCAGACTGCCCGGAAAAGCTAGGTTCAGACTATAATTAAGCAAACATTGCAGCTGGTCTAGCTGGCATTTTCATGTTAAAGACAACATTATTAGAGAATGTGTAAACAAGGGAGGGCAGTGGAGGCCTCCTCTAGACCTTAAAACCACAGATATCCACTAACTCCATGGCTTTTCTGTAGCATTTGACATTTAATTCTCTGCATAAAACCAAACAGCACACATTTCACTAGTGTAACCTCTCCTTCTGAATAGTCCTTTCATTTCCCCAAGAACCTTGACTCTTGGCATTACTGTGGCTCTGCCACTTTATAGCTTTCATGGAGTTCTTTGAGTATTGGTCTCCTCATTCATATAATGAATGTAATATAATATCTATCTCATAAGTTAGGAAAAGAAACTGAAGAAGAACTAAAATAAAATATGTTAAGTGTCTAAAAAGTGTCTTGTTATTGTTTAGTTGCTAAGTTGTGTCCGACTCTTTTGCCTATACCCTCCTCAGAATTCTTTTACTTACTCAGTGAATACTGAAGCAGAGGCCAGGGGGAATACAAATACAACATAACAATTGTCAACACTTTTCAACAAGTTTAGCTTAGTTGATGAACATCTACTGAGCACTTACTGTGTACTCTGATTATGCTAGGTTCTAGAGACTAGAAGAAGAAGAAGAAGAGGTTTCTCTGCCCTTGAACTGCCTAGAATCTAGGTATATACTTTGAGGTTGGAGAATTAGGGTAGGCATCCTAAAGACAAACAAAGAAAACACAGGCCCTGCACTAAAACTTAAAGGATAAGCAGGCTTTAACCAGGTAAAGAATAGGAGAGAAAAGGTATTCCAGGCAGAGGAAACAGCTGGAACAAAGACTGGGAAATATGAAACAACTTTTAATTGCAAGCAGTTCAAAATTACAGAATAGAAAGCATATGATGGAGAAATCAGTCCTGGGAGTTCATTGGAAGGACTGATGTTGAAGCTGAAACTCCAATATTTTGGCCACCTGATGCTAAGAGTTGACTCATTTGAAAAGACCCTGATGTTGGGAAAGATTGAAGTCAGGAGGATAAGGGGAAGACAGAGGATGAGATGGTTGGATGGCATCACCGACTCAATGGACATGAGTTTGGGTAGACTCTGGGAGTTGGTGATGGACAGGGTGGCCTGGCATGCTGTGGTTCATGGGGTCACAAAGAATCAGACACTACTGAGCGACTGAACTGTGAACTGAACTGATGGAGAATATTGGGAGACAAAATGGATTTACAATTTACCTGAGAAAGACAAAACTGTACTCTGTGCCCATCTAAATAGGAGGAGTTCATGACTCCAGTCCCATATGAGCCAGTACTTTCATTATCACCAACCAGAAAGCACTTACTGTTTTAGGTCACAAAAAATGTCAAGTATTCTCAGTGTATTATGAGACATTCGGTAAGTTCCTTTGTTACTCTCTTTGTGCCTTTATTTCCTCAGCTATAAATTGGGGTGATGATCATGCTTTCTTCACAGGGTTGCCATGAGCACTAAATGAGATGATACTGTACATATTGATACTTAGAACCCTACTTGACACACAGGAAGTGGTCAACACAGGTTAGCTAGTATTATCTATGTGCTGCTCCTGTCTCACTCATCCCAGAGATGCTGGGGATGGGTTGGGTGCTGTGATCAGTGAGAAAGCATAGAGGAATGAATTTTTCTCAACACATGACTGTGGCCATTTGACTTATGACTGTGTAAAATAACCCAATCACCTGTCAGGACGTGGTATATAAACTCTATGATTCTGAAAGTCACAATTTCTATGTGCCCTGGGTCCCTCAATTATTTTTTTTAATTTTAATTGGAGGCTAATTACTTTACAATATTGTGGTGGGTTTTGCCATACATTCACATGAATCAGCCATGGGTGTACATGTGTTCCCCGCCCTGAATCTCCCTCCCACCACCCCCCCCCCATCCCATCCCTCTGGGGCATCCCAGTGCACCAGCCCTGAGCATCCTGTCTCATGCATTGAACCTGGACTGGTGATCTATTTCACATATGATAATATACATGTTTCAATGCTATTCTCTCAAATCATCCCACCATCACATTCTCCCACAGAGTCCAAAAGTCTGTTCTTTATGTTTGTGTCTCTTTTGCTGTCTCGCATATAGGGTCATCGTTACCATCTTTCTAAATTCCATATATATGCATTAATATACTGTATTGGTGTTTTTCTTTCTGACTTACTTCACTCTGTATAATAGGCTCCCGTTTCATCCACCTCATTAGAACTGATTCAAATGCATGCTTTTTAATAGCTGAGTAATATTCCATTGTGTGTATGTACCACAGCTTTCTTATCCATTCATCTGCTGATGGGCATCTAGGTTGCTTCCATGTCCTGGCTATTGTAAACAGTGCTGCAATGAACACTGGGGTACATGTGTTTGTTTCAATTCTGGTTTCCTCGGTGTGTATGCCCAGCAGTGGGATTGCTGGGTCGTATGGCAGTTCTATTTCCAGTTTTTTAAGAAATCTCCACACTGTTCTCCATAGCGGCTGTACTAGTTTGCATTCCCACCAACAATGTAAGAGGGTTCCTTTTTCTCCACAACCTCTCCAGCATTTATTATTTGTAGACTTTTGGATAGCAGCCATTTTGACTGGCATGAGATGGTACCTCATTGTGGTCTTGATTTGCATTTCTCTGATCATGAGTGATGTTGAGCATCTTTTCATGTGTTTGTTAGCCATCTGTATGTCTTCTTTGGAGAAATGTCTGTTTAGTTCTTTGGCCCATTTTTTTAGTGTGTCGCTTATTTTTCTGGAATTGAGCTGCAGGAGTTGCTTGTATATTTTTGAGATTAATTTTTTGTCCATTGCTTCATTTGCTATTATTTTCTTCCATTCTGAAGGCTGTCTTTTCACCTTGCTTACAGTTTTCTTCACTGTGCAAAAGCTTTTAAGTTTAACTAGGTCCCATTTGTTTATTTTTGCTTTTATTTCCATTACTCTGGGAGGTGGGTCATAGAGGATCCTGCTGTGATTTATGTCAGAGAGTGTTTTGCCTATGTTTTCCTCTAGGGGTTTTATAATTTCTGGTCTTACATTTAGATCTTTAATCCATTTTGAGTTTCTTTTTGTGTATGGTGTTAGAAAGTATTCTAGTTTCATTCTTTTACAAGTGGTTGACCAGTTTTCCCAGCACCACTTGTTAAAAAGATTGTCTTTTCTCCATTGTATATTCTTGCCTCCTTTGTCAAAGATAAGGTGTCCATAGGTGCATGGCTTTATCTCTGGGCTTTCTATTTTGTTCCATTGATCTATGTTCCTGTCTTTGTGCCAGAACCATACCGTCTTAATGATTGTGGCTCTGTAGTATAGCCTGAAGTCAGGCAGGTTGATTCCTCCAGTTCCATTCTTTTTTCTCAAGATTGCTTTGGCTATTTGAGTTTTTTTGTATTTCCATACACACTGTGAAATTATTTGTTCTAGTTCACTGAAGAATACCACTGGTAGCTTGATAGGGATTGCCTTGAGTCTATATATTGCTTTGGGTAGTATACTCATTTTCACTATATTGATTCTTTCGATCCATGAACATGGTATATTTCTCCATCTATTTGTGTCATCTTTGATTTCTTTCATCAGTGTTTTATAGTTTTCTATATATAGGTCTTTTGTTTCTTTGGGTAGATTTATTCCTAAGTATTTTATTCTTTTTGTTGCAATGGTGAATGGAATTAATTTCGCTTTCTGTTTTCTCATTGTTAGTGTATAGGAATGCAAGGGATTTCTGTATTGATTTTATATCCTGCAACTTTACTATATTCGTTGATTAGTGCTAGAAATTTTCTGGTGGAGTCTTTAGGATTTTCTATGTAGAGGATCATGTCATCTGCAAACAGTGAGAGCTTTACTTCTTCTTTTCCAATCTGGATTCCTTTCATTTCTTTTTCTTCTCTGATTGCTGTGACTAAAACTTCCAAAACTATGTTAAGTAGTAGTGGTGCGAGTGGGCATCCTTGTCTTGTTCCAGACTTTAGGGGAAATGCTTTCAATTTTTCACCATTGAGAATAATGTTTGCTGTGGGTTTATCATATATGGCTTTTATTATGTTGAGGTATGTTCCTTCTATGCCTGCTTTCTGGAGGGTTTTTAATCATAAATGGATGTTGAATTTTGTCAAAGGCTTTCTCTGCATTTATTGAGATAATCATATGGTTTTTATCTTTCAATTTGTTAATGTGGTGTATTACATTGATTGATTTGTGGATATTAAAGAATCCTTGCATTCCTGGGATAAAGCCCACTTGGTCATGATGTATGATCTTTTAAATATGTTGTTGGATTCTGCTTGCTAGAATTTTGTTAAGGATTTTTGCATCTATGTTCATCAGTGATATTGGCCTATAGTTTTCTTTTTTTGTGGCATCTTTGTCTGGTTTTGGTATTAGGGTGATGGTGGCCTCATAGAATGAGTTTGGAAGTTTACCTTCCTCTGCAATTTTCTGGAAGAGTTTGAGTAGGATAGGTGTTAGCTCTTCTCTAAATTGCTGGTAGAATTCAGCTGTGAAGCCATCTGGTTCTGGGCTTTTTGGGTCCCTCATTTAAAAACAGGGACAGTGATGCTTGTTTCATGCAGGTGCATAAAGACAAAATAAGGCAATTTATTTTGAGAGGTACTTAACCCACTTCTCAAGTCTACAGTTCTGGAAAGAACAGAAATCACTCCATCAATGTATCCTCTGGCAATGGGGCAGAGAGGGGGGTGTCTTTACAACAAATCTGATGGGGCCTTCCTGGTGGTCCAGTGGCTAAGACTCTGTCAGGGAACTAGATCCCTTGTGCTGCAACCAAGACCTGGTGCAGCCAAATAAATGAATAAATAAATATTTTTAATAATAATAAAACAAAGTTGACAAGGTTTAAAATTAATTCACTCATTCAAAAAGTACAAATGAAGCATACATACTAAGCAAAACTCTTTTTACCATGGGAAACAATACCTGTTAATTTACACCTACCAGAGTAAAGTTGAATAGGCTCACCTGTGTCACTATTTCTGACTCCCTCGCCCTGTCCGTCCTTCTCTACCCACTCATACTGTTGGTCAGGGACAGAGAATGCAAGAAAAGGGAGGAAACTGTATCTTGGAAGTTCTGTTCCCTTTGCTCCTTCTTCCTGCATCAACATACTGAAGAAAGATGCTGTCACTTCCACTTGTTAATTGACCAATGATGTATTTTCCATAATGTACCAGTATTTACATTTTTAGTTCATTACTGCTTACTCTGGAATCAAAGGCTCTTTCCCTTAGAATTTCCTACATCAACAAATATTTCAGAAGCCATCATATTACTGATCAATTACTTTTTACTGATTAAATACCTTTACTATTACTTCTTTCCTTACTCCAAGTCTCTCTCCTTACCTCCCTTGACTAAGTCTGTTCAGACTGCTTTAGGGAAATCCCACAGACTGGGTAGCTTGTAAACAACTGAAGTTTATTTCTCACAGTTCTGGAGCCTAGAAGTCTAAGATCATGGTTCCAGCCTGGCCAGGGGAGGGTTCTCTTCTGGGTCACAGATGTCTCCTTGTATCCTCCATGGTGGAAGGGGCTAGGGATCTCTCTGGAGCATTCTTTTTTTTTTTTTTTAGTGAGAAAAGTGACATCTTTATTTACGTGTTTTCTTCCATTATGAATGTGGACAGCAGTGGCAGAGACTGTTTCCACAGAAATTGAAGATATTTTCATGATGCATTACTATTGTTGTAGATTTCAAAATGACATTTAATACCTATCATTACTTAAGTTTAATTATTAGGTACACTGGTAAACATTGTTATTTAAAGATTAACAAAGAAGCACATATATTACTGTATCATACATTTGTGCCTTTTATATTTCTGATAATTATAATTCAGTATAATTGGAGCCTCTTTTATAAGGACTAATCTCATCTATGAGTGCTCCCCCATCATGACTTAAGCACCTTCCAAAGGCCCCACCCCCCTGTGCCATCATCTCTAGGGGTCTGGATCTCAACAAATGAATTTGGAGGAAACACAAACATTCAGACCATAGCATCCATCTAGCCCAGTCTATTTATGAATCTACTTCTCTTCCTTTCACCCAAATCTCCCCTCCATCTGGAATATTATTATCTCCTTCTCTGATTGGTAAAAATCTAATTCAGATTTTAAGACCTCACTCAATGTGCAGCCCCCAGGAGAGGTGTCCTCTGATTGGCCGCCCTTCTCTGTCCTTTAATAAAATTAAACATTCTCTCTCAAGATCTCAGAGTGCACTGTCCTTATCTTTATGATAAGGACACATTGTGTTATACTTAATGCAATGTCTGTACTTCCCAGTAGATTATAACTAAGGATAGGAATGGCATTTTATTTACAGTGGTCAAGTGTTTGTTGCAGGATAAATGAAGTCAGGATGGTGTCATGGTCTGAATGCACAAGCCCCCTTATTCATATGCTGAAATCCTACTCCTCGTGGATGATGGTAGTGTGTTAGGAGATAGGCCTTTGGGATTAGTATCTTATAAAAGAAGCTTCAGAAAGATCTCTAACGCCTTCTGCCAGGTAAGAAAATAGTGAGAAGGCATCAGTGATGAGCCAATAAAAGGGCCCTCACCAGAAGGTAACCATGACAGTGAAAGTGTTAGTGGCTCAGTCATGTCAGATTCTTTGCAACCTCATGGACTGTAGCCCACCAGACTCTTCTGTCCACGGAATTCTCCAGGCAAGAATACTGGAGTGGGTTGCCATTCTCTTCTCCAGGGGATCTTCCCAATACGGGGATCGAACCTGAGTCTCCTGCATGGCAGGTGAATTTTTTATCATCTAAGCCACCATGCTGGTGCCCCATTCTTGGACTTCCAGCCTCCAAGACTGTGAGAAATAAAGTTTTGTTATTTGTAAGCTGCCCAGTCTCAGTTATAGCAGTCTGAGTGGACTAAGACAGATAGATACCTGACTGCTCAGCCCAGGCCTGTATCCCCTGGATGTTTGCTTCATGCCCTGGAGAAGCCGACCCTTCTCTGGCACAAAACCTTCAACATTAATATTTCCCTTTCCTATTTCCAAGTATAGCTCACAACTTTTATCCCAAGGCTACTGAATGCATGATTTAAACTTTAGAGAAAATATCATGTTATTTAGAGTTTTAGGGTAGAACATTGGAATGTGTCCCTCTCCCTCCTACACTTCTTTTCTAACTAATATCTCCTCTAATTTTCAAATCCTTTCATGGAGCTTCTTCATACAGCAGGTGCTATCATTCAAAGTCTACAGAACTGATGGATGGATGAATGGATATAAGAATGAACAGACCTGTGAGCCAGGACACAGCTTGGTTTACTGACAATGACCTTTCTGACAAATATGTTTGTTGTAGCCTTTCTGTTATTTACTTAGTGCTTGACACGTAGAGGGGAGATATTTAAGATATATCTCTTATTGGCCTTTTCTCTTCATCTTTGCATCAAGTGCTCCAATACTTTGGCCACCTGATGCAAACAGCTGACTCATTGGAAAAGACTCTGATGCTGGGAAAGATTGAATGCAAGAGGAGAAGAGGGCAGCAGAGCATGAGATGGTTAGATAGCATCACTGACTCAGTGGACATGAATCTGAGCAAACTCCAAGAGATAGTGGAGGACAGAGGAGCCTGGCCAGCTTCAGTCCATGGGGTCACAAGGAGTCAGACATGACTTAGTGACTGAAAAACAACAACTGTATCCTAGCTTGATTTCTGTCAATGGTTCCCAGCATTGAGCAATGAAGACTAATCAGCGATATTAGACCTGAATGCTAAGAGAAAAAGACTTAGGACTCCATAGTTGAAAGTCAGCTGATCCCTGCCCATCAAGCAGCTCAGCCTATTAATTTATCCTCTCTCACAGCATCTGGCCATCCATCCTATCCATGGAAGTGACATCCTTCATTTCTACAGGCCAAATCACCACTCAACCACAAGGCACATGCAGGCAGACTGCCTTTCAGCGAGTACCCACACAGCTTTGAGAGGTGCTGCAGGTGACGCTAGTGGTAAAGAACCCACTGGCTGATGCGGGAGATGTAAGAGATGCTGGTTCGATCCCTGGGTCGGGAAGATCCCTGGAGGAGAGCATGGCAATCCACTCCAGTATTCTTGCCTGGAGAATCCCTTGGACAGAGGAGCCTGGGGGCTATAGTCCATATGGTCGCAAAGAGTCAGACACAACTGAAGCAACTTAACACGCATAGAACACACGCACACAGCTCTGCTCACCCTTTCTGCACTGCAGCTGATGCAAAAGGTGAACAAAGAGGAAGGGGTTGGATGGTACCACCCCCACTCCTACCACCAGCACCACAGCTGTTCAGAGGTTTGGTCCTCAAAAGCCATTTAATATTCCTGCAAACTCTGTCTTTAAAAAAAACAAAACAGTAACCATGACAACTCTGAGCAAAAAGAAAAAAAAAAAAAAAACCAAGAGTAGGCTGTTTCAATTCTCAGGCACACATTATATGGAACATATTCTTTATCCACAGGAATGTCTGGTACATTAGGTCCTAGTGAAACATTTCCATTTACACATTGAGAAAAATGGGGGGTAAACTCATGTCAATACTGCTTTAGTAACCCTTTTTTGAAGTGGAATGTTTATTATTTTATATCAAAAGTTATCCATTAGAGAATGAAAGAAACCCACACATCTCGGGGCAATTTTTACACAATATTCATGTGTGTCCCAATTCCTGGGTAACCCCCAGGGGGCATCAGAGAGCTTTTTCCTTTTTTAGCTCACAGGGATGTGAGAAATCCTGGGTGCTCTTTCCAGGTCATACAAATTCCAGTGCTGTGCTCAGTTGCTAAGTCCTGTCCTACTCTTTTCGAACCTATGGACTGTAGCCCTCCAAGCTCCTCTTGTCCTCCAGACAAGAACACTGGAGTGGGTTGCCATTTCCTTCTCCAGGGGATTTTCCCAACCCAAGGATCCAACCTGCATCTCAGGTCCCCAGCATTGGCAAGCAGGTTCTTTACCACTGAGCCACCTGCAAATTCCAGTAGATAGGTTCTATTGTGCAGACTTCCTTGGATCAAGCCAGGGCACAGGAAGCTGGCAGCGTGTGTCACATTGTCAGTAATTCTGTTTTTGGCCAAGCTTCCTTGGTGACTCAGATAGTAAAGAATCTGCCTGCAATGCAGGAGACCTGGCTTTGAACCCTAGGTCAGGAAGATCCCCTGGAGAAGGGAATGGCAACCCACTCCAGTATTCTTGCCTGGAGAATTCCATGGACAGAGGAGCCTGGCGGGCCACAGTCCATGGGGTCGCAAAGTGTCAGACACGACTGAGCAACTAACACAACACTAAGGATAACCCTATCAAGATGCAGAGCACTTCAAGAGTTAAATCCGGAGTTTCAAGCAACAATGCCAATTCTTGTTGAGAAGCAAATGGCTGTGGTTGAGCCAACTCAACTGTTTGTGGTGCAAACAGTATCCAGATACCCAGAGTGCTCCAACCCAGCAATAGAGAATGTAATGCTAACCAATTGACTAGATCTCCTGGGCTCAGTACAGCCAAGCTACAGATTCTCAGGATGCCATTTAAACTCCCTAAATTTATCTGAGAAGTAATCCAGGGATAAAAATGATACAACAGAATCAGTGGTACAGGTGTAGCTCATGAAACACAGTGCTCAGGACATAGCCAACAGTGCATAAGCTTATTGGGATAAATGCTCTTAAAAGAGACATCGTTATGATAAGAATACTCATGCCATTGTTGTTCAGTCGCTAAGTCATGTCCAATTCTTTGCCCTTCCATGGACTGCAGCATTCCAGGATCCTCTGTCCACTATCTCCTGGAATTTGCTCAAATTCCTGACCATTGAATCGATGATGCTATATAACCATCTCATCCTCTGCCCCCTTCTCTTTCTGCCTTCAATCCTTCTCAGCATCAGGGTCTTTTCCAATGAGTCAGCTCTTCGAATCAGTAACCAAAATATTGGAGCTTCAGTTTCAGCATCAGTCCTTCCAATATTCAGGGTTGGTTTCCTTTAAGATTGACTGGTTTGATATCCTTGCAGTCCAAGGGACTCTCAAGAGTCTTCTCCAGCACCACAATTCAAATGCAACAATTCTTCAGGGCTCAGACTTCTTTATGTTCCAACATTCACATCCGTACATGACTACTGGAAAAACCATAGTTTTGACTACATGCACCTTTGTTGGCAAAGTGATGTCTCTGCTTTTTTAATATGCTGTCTAGGTTGGTCATAGATTTTCTTCCAAGGAGCAAGCGTCTTTGAATTTCATGGCTGCAGTCACCATCCACAGTGATTCTGGAGCCCAAGAAAATAAAATCTGTCACTGCTTCCACTTTTTCCTCATCTAATTGTCATGAAATGATGGGACCAGATGCTATGATCTTAGTTTTTTAAATGTTGAGTTTCAAGCCAGCTTTTTCAGTATCCTCTTTCACCCTCATCAATAGGCTCATTAGTTCCTCTTCACTTTCTGCCATTAAAGTGGTATCATCTGCATATCTGAGGTTGTTGATATTTCTCCCAGCAATCTTGATTCCAGCTTGTGATTCATCCAGTCCAGCATTTCTCATGATGTATATACTCTGCATATAAATTGAAAAAGCAGAATGACAATATACAGCATTGACGTACTCCTCTCCCAATTTTGAACCAGTCCATGGTAAGTAAGGTGTTCTGGTATTCCCATCTCTTTAAGAACTTTCCACAGTTTAGTTGTGTTCAACACAAAAGTCAAAGTCTTTAGCTAGTCAACGAAGCAGAAGTAGATGTTTTTCTGGAATTCTGTTGCTTTCCCTATGATCCAAGGAATGTTGGCAATTTGATCTCTGGTTCCTCTGCCTTTTCTAAGCCCAGCTTGTACATCTGGAAGTTCTTGGTTCATATACTGTTGAAGCCGAGTTTGAAGGACTTTGAGTATAACCTTGCTAGCATGTGAATTAGTGAAGTTGTACAGTAGTCTGAATAGTCTTTGACATTGTCCTTCTTTGGGACTGGAAAGAAAACTGATCTTTTCCAGTTCTGTGGCCACTGCTGAGTTTTCCAAATTTGCTAACATAATTGGGTGCAGCACTTACACAGCATCAACTCTTAGGATTTTAAATAGCTCAGCTGGAATTCTGTCACCTCCACTAGCTTTGTTCACAGTAATGCTTCCTAAGGCCCACTTGACTTCACACTGTAGGATGTCCAGCTCTAAGTGAGTGACCACACCATCATGGTTATCTGAGTCATTAAGACCTTTCTGGTACAGTTTGTCTGTGTATTCTTGCCACCTCTTCTTAATCTCTTCTGATTCTGTTAGGTTCTTACTGTTTCTGTCCTTTACTATGTTCATCCTTGCATGAAATATTCCCTTGATATCTCCAGTTTTCTTGAAGAGATTTATAGTCTTTCCCACTCTATTGTTTTCCTTTGTTTCTTTAATTGTTCATTTTAGAAGGCTTTCTTATCTCTCCTTGCTATTCTCTGGAACTCTGCATTCAGTTGGGTATATCTTTGCTTTTCTCCTTTGCCTTTTGCTTCTCTTCTTTCCTCAGCTATTTGTAAGGCCTCCTCAGACAACCACTTTGCCTTCTTGCATTGCTTTTTTTTTTTTTTTAGGTTGGAATTGCTTTTATTGGGGCAAGCGTGGCAGGCCCGCCGTGGTCAGGTTAGTGTTCTGCCCTAGGAGGCAGCCGAAGCCGGGTGCCTCCACCCGCGACCTCCCTGGATTAGTGGAACATGCAAAGCTCAGTCAGAGGGTGGAGCCGCCAGGGCCCGGGGCGATGGAGCAGGAGTGGCGGCACTGGCCGGTGGCCTGGTTTGAGATGGTTTTGATCACTGCCTCCTGTACAATGTTACAAACCTCCATATGTAGTTCTTCCGGCACCCTGTCAGATCTAATCCCTTAAATCTATTTGTTACCTCCACTGTATAATCATAAGGGATTTGATTTAGGTCATACCTGATGGCCTAGTGGTTTCCCTAGTTTCTTCAATTTAAGCCTGAATTTTGCAATAAGGAGCTCATGATCTGAGCCACAGTCAGCTCCTAGTCTTATTTTTGCTGACTGTTTAGAGCATCACCATCTTCAACTGCAAAGAACATAATCGATCTGATTTCACTAATGACTATCTGGTGATGTCCATGTATAGAGTTGTCTCTTTTGTTGTTGGAAGTGGGTATTTGTTATGACCAGTGTGTTCTCTTGGCAAAACTCTGTTATCCTTTGCCCTCCTTCATTTTGTACTCGAAAGCTAAACTTGCCAGTTACTCCAGGTGTCACTTGATGTCCTACTTTTGCATTCCAATTCCCTATAATGAAAAGGACATTTATTTTTTTTGGTGTTAGTTCCATAGGGTCTTGTTGGTCTTCATAGAACTGTTCGACTTCAGTATTAGTGGATGGACATAGACTTGGATTACCGTGATCTTGAATTGTTTGCCTTGGAAACAAACCGAGATCATTCTGTCATTTTTGAGATTGCACCCAAGTACTGCATTTCAGACTCCTTTGTTGATTATGAGGGCTATTCCATTTCTTCTAAGAGATTCTTGCCCACAGTAACAAATAAAATGGTCACCTGAATTAAATTCACCCATTCCCGTCCATTTTAGTTCACTGATTCCTAAGATGTTGATGTTCCCTCTTGCCATCTCCTGCTTAAACACATCCAATTTACCTTGATTCATGGACCTCATTCCAGGTTCCTATGTAATCCAGGTTACAATGTTCTTTATAGCATCAGACTTTACTTTCACCACCAGACACATCCACAACTGGGCGTCTTTTCTGCTTTGGCCCAGCCACTTCCTTCTTTCTGAAGCTATTAATAACTGCCCTCCACTCTTTCCCAGTAGTATATTGGACACCCTCTGATCTAGGGGACTCAACTTCCAGTGTTATATCTTTTTGCCTTTTCATACTGTCCGTGGGGTTCTAAAAACAAGAATACAGGAGTGGCTTGCCATTCCCTCCTCCAGTGCATCACATTTTGTCAGACCTCTTCACTATGACCCTTCTGTCTTAGGTGGGCCTGTATGGCATGGTTTTTAGCTTCTTTGAGTTATGCAAGCCCTTTTGCCAATGACAAAGCTGTGATCCACGAAGAGGAAAGAATACTCATAATCCAAGCTAAACTATTGGTCATATTATTATAAGATATCACTATCCCCATATGCCTTCTAACTGGAATAATGATTATCCACCCATGTGACTTACCTTCTCAAAGTCTCGAAGAGCCTGGGTTTGCACCTGAAGAGGTCTTTCAAATGCTCTCAAGGAATGCCCAAAGGGGACCTTGTCACCACTTCTCCAGGTCTGTGACTGCACAGGAGGGCCTCGATCTTTGGTGTCACTAAGAAAAGCTGCCAGTGAAACAGAACAACAGAAGATTTTATCTGATAGTGGCATTATGATCGTTCCAACCTTCATGTTCCAGCAGAATTTGGTTTCTGCAAAACATGAACCAATTCTAGGCCACACAGAAGCAGTGCACGTGGAGTAGCCTATGGTAGATCTTATTAACAGTGGTCCCTAGCGCAGCCCACTAGTTTATGTCCATGTACCTTAGTAATGTGATGGTCCTGCTCCTGCCATCAGAAAGCGGAGTCTACTTCCCTAGCACTTGAATCTGGGTTGGCTGAGTGACTTGCTGTGACCTAGAGATGGTGATGAAAATGCCACTTTGGGATGAATGCCACAGATTGGGCCTTGAGAGGCCTTGCATTTCTGTTCTTGCCTTCTTAGAACCCCACGAGCACAATGCTGGGAAGAATCCCAGATTACCTTCCTGGGGGATAAAGGCCAAGTCCTGGGGGAATGAGGATGCCAATCACCACTGCCAGACACTTGAGAAAAGGTGTCTCAGGCCTTCAGTCCCAGTCAAGCTGTCAGACGATGGCAGCTGTTTGAGTGATTCAAGTGAGACCAACAGAAGAAATGCCCAGTTTCCCAACATCCAGGATTGTGAGAAATAATATATCACTGTTGTTTTAAGCCATGAGTGGGCAAACCTTTTCTTACAGGGCCAGATAGTAAATACTTTAGGCTCATGGGCATCATCTCTGTCACAACTACTCAACTCTGCCCTGGTAGCTCAAAGCAGATGCAGAGGATATGACAGAGAATGAGCATGACTGTGTTGTGAGCTTTATTTACAAATACTGGCAACTGGACCCATGGGTGGCAGTTTGCTGACCCCTGTTTGAAGCCACTAAGTTTTAGAGTGGTGTGTCACATGAAACCAAACATAACTGAAATAGCTTTATTTGGAAAAAAAAAAAAATCAAGCTACTAGCTAAGAACTATTTCTACAAATCTCTTTACAGAGAATCCTTCAGGTTACAATATAGGAATAATAACAAATGTAACAACCGACACTGTAACAGGTGTTACAAAATAGTTTCATATGAATTATTTCATTTATAAATTAGTGCTGAGAATTCCCTGGTGGTCCAGTGGTTAGGACTCTGCTTTCTCTGCAAGGGGCCCAGGTTTGATCCCTGGTCTGGGAACTAAGATCCCACACACCTCACAAGCAAAAATAAATAAATAAAAAGTAATTGCAACCAGTGAAACAGACTGAAATAGACTGATGTGATTATTACATCCATTTTACTAATAAGTAAACAAAGGTTCAGAAATTTTTCCCAATACCACACTTCTAAAAGGGCTTCCCAGGGTGGCGATAGTGGTAAAGAACCTGCCTGCCAATGCAGGAGACATAAGAGATGCAGGTTCGATCCCTGGGTAGGAAAGATCCCCTGGAGGAGGGCATGGCAACCCACTCTAGTATTCTTGCCTGGAGAATCCCATGGACATTGGACCCTGGCAGGCTACAGTCCATAGAGTTGCACAGAGTCAGACATGACTGAAGCAACTTAGCACTCAAGAATGCACACATACTGCTAAAAAGTGGCAGAACCAATATCACGTCCCTTCCGTTCAACCTTTCTAATGGCATGCTAACACCATGCTATTTTAGCAGCAAAGGGGACTGTAACAGGCCTGAGAGGGAAAAACAGGCAAAGGGACAGAGACACAATCTTTCCATTAACCAGTGTAGGCACTCCCCTGGGAGAAGTTCATGGAGGCTAAGCTGCTACCAACCCTATGCCTGCCTTGGAGAAGTAACACTGTGGAGAATAAGAAACCGGGGCTTCCTTCAAGCATAGTACACAGATGACCTCCGACTAAGGCAGGCTTGGGGTGGTAGACTCAGATCGAAGACATAGAAAAACACATCTTTTCTTGACTGACAGTAAGAAGCAGTGAGCCTTTATTACTGAACTTTTTTTTTTAACCAGAAAGAATGGCAGACACGACAACCCACTGAGTTCCACAGACATCAAGTGACAGTGAAATGGGCTCTGGGTGACTCTAGGCCCACCGAGAGAAAGCCGCCTACACACAGACTCACGGACAAAGGCCAGCTGAAGGGGCCAAGAAGCAACAATGCCACCACAGGCTCTTTTTCTTTCCTTTCTTTTCCCCCTTTCCCTTTTCTCTTTCCTTCCTTCATCCCTTGTACACTCTTGTCTCTTTTGTTGAAAATTAATGGACCATGTATGCATGGGCACCAAAAACAAAACAAAACAAAAAAACCAAGTAGGACTACATTAAACTAAAAAGCTTCTGTTCACCAAAGGAAACCATCAGTAGAAAGAAAAGGCAACCTCTGGGATGGGAGAGTAAATGCCTCCCTCCATTCTTCCTGCTTTCTCTTTCTGCAAACTTGCTAGAAGGAATGCAAGAAAATGTCCCCAGATACTTCAATCAACTTCTCAGAATTTTTTAAGAAAAGAGAATTCCCTGTTTTTAAAAAAGAAGTCAAAAGAAGACAAAAAGTATCAAGAAGATGACAATGAAGAGAAAGATGAAGAAGAAAATAATGATGATAAATAGGGTGGTTCCAGTGCAGTTTTATTTTCTGGTTTAGAAGTATCTAACTACTCAAAACTACTCATTACATCATTGATTTTTTAGAAAAGGAAATATAAGGCTATATGGTTTCTTTTTAAACTGGACACTGTACAGTATCTTTTCATTTCTGTAAAAATAATATATTATCAAGTGTGTGTTTAGGTGGCCCTGTGCTTAATGGTATCTTTCAATAGCCAGTAACCTTGCCTGGTAGAGTAGTAGGGTTTAAATAAGCACAGGAATTTAAAGCAGGTTTTACACTCTCTGACATAAATTACAGCAGGATCCTCTATGACCCACCTCCCAGAATACTGGAAATAAAAGCAAAAATAAACAAATGGGACCTAATTAAACTTAAAAGCTTTTGCACAACAAAGGAAACTACAAGCAAGGTGAAAAGACAGCCCTCAGATTGGGAGAAAATAATAGCAAATGAAGCAACAGACAAAGAATTAATCTCAAAAATATACAAGCAACTCCTGCAGCTCAACTCCAGAAAAATAAGCGACACACTAAAAAAATGGGCCAAAGAACTACACAGACATTTCTCCAAAGAAGACATACAGATGGCTAACAAACACATGAAAAGATGCTCAACATCACTCATTATCAGAGAAACGCAAATCAAAACCACAACGAGGTACCATTACACGCCAGTCAGATGGCTGGATATCCAAAAGTCTAACAAGCAATAAATGCTGGAAGGGTGTGGAGAAAGAGAACGCGCGGCTCTTACACTGTTTGGTGGGAATGCAAGACTAGTCAGGCCCACTATGAAGAACAGTGTGGAGATTTCCTTAAAAGACTGGAAAATAGAACTGCAATATGACCCAGCAATCCCACTTCTGGGCATACACACTGAGGAAACCAGATCTGAAAGAGACACGTGCACCCCAATGTTCATCGCAGCACTGTTTATAATAGCCAGGACATGGAAGCAACCTAGATGCCCATCAGCAGAAGAATGGATAAGGAAGCTGTGGTACATATACACCATGGAATATTACTCAGCCATTAAAAAGAATTCATTTGAATCAGTTCTAATGAGATGGGACACTGTAGAGCTCCTGCATGTAGCTCCAGAGTGAAAGATAAGTGCCAGAAGAGTAAAGAACCAAATACAAGTAACTAATGCATATATAGTGGAATTTAAACAAGATGGTAACGATAACCCACTCAATGCAAAACAGAAAAAGAGACCACAGATGCACAGAAACAGACTTTTGGACTCTGGTGGGAAGAAGGCGAGGGGTGCCGGCATGATCTGAGAGAAAGACAGCATTGAAAAGCAGTTATACTATCAAAAGTGGTGAACAGACCACCCCGCAACCCAAGTGGACTGCTGAGACATCAAGTGGCTCAGGGTGATCTGGTGCAGGAGCTGGGACAGACTCCCTGAGAGGAATTGGGTGGGAGAGGTTAGTGTGGGAGCGGGGGAGAGAATGCGTGAGGAGGAGATGGGGGAATGAGGCAGCATGTGAGGATCCATGGCTGATTCATGTCAATGTATGGCAAAAACCAATACAATATTGTAAAGTAATTAGCCTCCAACTAATAAAAATAAATGAGAAAAAAAAAATAAAGCAGGTTTTATTGGTACATAGCACAGCTTAGTTACAGATAAGAGTTGGGTTTTTTTCCCACCTTAAATCGTGTTTGAGTCAGTTTGTACAAAGTAATTGTTATAATGTTAATTGTTTATCACACTGTGATTGCAAATTAATAATAATAGTAATAATAATAATGGCGCACCTGTTTTGTTGAAAACTTGACATTTCTAAGTAAATACAAATGTTTAATTAAAATAAATTAGAAAAAATTATTTCTTACACATTTACATGAAATTAAATAAGGCGATTAAATGAAAGAAAATTTTATAAAACAGAGCAATGTATTATTACAGTTAGATTCATAGAATATGATAGAGAAGAGACTTCAAAGACTAGATCTGGACACAACAAAAATGTTTAAAAAAAAAAGATTGGCTATGAATCCTGACTAATCCACCTGCTAATTATGGGAATTTAGGCAAATCTTTTAATTTTGCTGAGTGCCATTGCCTCTGTAAAAACAGGAATAATAATGTTTACCTCACAGAGCTTTCATATGGATTAAATGAAACAATAAAAGTAGCCAACTGAATACCTTGCATATAATAGGCAATTTCTTCTTTACCCTTCCACTTTTGCCCTAGTCTTTCAATTTTTACCTCAAAACGGAGGATCTTCATGCTCAAAATGAGTATGGTAAACCTTTAGAATTTATGGATTTTACATACACAATTACAAATGCTAATTTTAAATGACTCCAAGTCCTTAACACATTCAAATAAAGAAGTTTTTTTCTGCATTGTGCATATGAACCATCTGTGCTTCAAGGCTGATACGAAAAGGCAAATCACTTAGCAAAGTAGGTAAAACGCTAAGTGACTGAAAGTTTTTGTGAAAAATAGCCCCCAAAAGAGAATTATTTTCACTTTGGTTTTGTAATTTAGGTAGACCTCTAGCTAATTTTAATACAGGAATAATATATTATTTTGTACACATTAATAATAATATTTACAGGTGTTTATTCCTTGACAAGCTCTGTACTAAGAGCTTTTCGTTTTTTAATGTTTATTTATTTATTTGACTGCAAGTTGGGTCTTAGTTGCGGCATGCAGATTCTTCCTTGTGTCATGTGGGATCTCTCATTGTGGGGCACAGACTCGGACTCGCCTGGGCTTAGTTGCTCTGAGGTACATAAGATCTTAGTTCCCCAATCAGGGGTCAAACCCATGTCCCTTACATTGCAAAGAGGATTTAAAATAATTTTTTTTTAATTTAAACTTTTTATTCTGTATTGGGATATAGCCAATTAACAGTGTTGTGATAGTTTAAGGTGAACAGCAAAAGGATTCAGCCATACATATACATGTATATCCATTCTCCCCCAAACTTCCCTCCGATCCAAGCTGCCACATAATATTGAGCAGAGTTCCCCGTGCTATACAGTAGGTCCTTGTTGGTTATCCATTTTAAACACAGCAGGGTGTACCTGTCCATTCCAAATTCCCTAACTATCCCTTCCCCCCATTCTTTCCCCTCCAGCAACTGTAAGCTTCTTCTCTAAATCTGTGAATCTCTTTCAGTTTTGAAAGTAAATTCACTTGTATCATTTCTTTTTCAGATTCCACATATAAGGGATGTCATACAATATTTTGCAGGGAGGATTCTTAACCATTGCACCACCAAGGAAGTCCTCGAAGAGCTTTTCTAATCTCACTTATGAGGTTGACACCATTATTATACCCATTTTAATGGTATATTCGAGATTTCATTCTAGTGGAAGAGTCTATCATTTTACACGTGACTTTAACTTGCAATTACAGAATTGCTAGCAGTATGAAGAGTTCACATTACTGAAATACTGAAGTATTTCAGTTATGAGTTATTGCACTGTGCTGCGCAGGTGGGGTATTATGTTCTACAGTGGTATGTGCAAATTTTGAAATTCAAAAAAAGTCTGAAGATATAGCCAAGACTATAGATTTAAATGGGATCTAAAATTTAAGAGATGGGATCTAAAATTTAAGAGATTTATGATCAGCAGGAGACCAAGAGTATAGCAAAGAAAGATCCATGACCTCCTTACCTGCTGCAGGACTTGTTCTGGGTACCATCTCCCCATCATCTTCTGCAAAATAATCTCTGTGAAGAGAAGCACATCATCCATTAATGAAGTAACACCCCACACAGTGTTCAATTCCTCAGTGTAAAGACATCTGGTTTTATTTATTTCTCCACAAGCAATCATTAAGCTGTTCTAGTACTATGTATCAGGGTCAGGGTTAAGTGCTGGAAACACAAAGACATGCCCCACCTTACTGAGTAGGTGTAGAGACAGCCGCTGGACAAACAATCCCACAGGCATTGAATTACTAGTGTGGCAAGTGCTATGAAGGAATACGCAGAGTAACTTAACTAGTAGAGAGATTCAGAGAAATTCAGAGAAAAGAACATCTAAACTGAGATGAAGAGAATGTCAGCCAGATGAAAAATGGAAACAGAAGTGTATTCCATCATGAGGGAAAAGCAAGGACCCTGAGTCAGGGAGGAACTTGGCCTGTTAGAGGAACAGAGAAAGCCAGGGCTGCACCCAGACCATGCAGGGCCTCGAGGGATGGGGTAAGCATGTGAGACTTATGTGCAGGGCAATGCAAAGCCACTGAAGGAGTTTAAATGAGGAAATGAATGGTAAATGATCAGATTCAGATGATTCTGACTGCTGAATGACATTGTGTAGAAGGAACAAAAGTAGATGGAGAAAACAACAAGCTGTGATAGTTTTAACTAAAGGAAACGAGAGTAGAAATGCAGAGAAGCAAAAAAAATCGATATGCTTAGGAAGTAGAACTGATCCAGAAAACTTGAGAAACAAACAAAAGTCTACTAATGGAAATGTTAAAAAAAAAAAAAAATGAAATGTTAAAAAAAAAAGTCTACTAAAAAAATGTTAAAACAAACAAAAGTCTACTAATGGAAATGTTAATGGAAATGTTAAAATGTTAAAAACACCATGATGCAGTCGCAAGATCTATATCTGTCCAGCACAGTGAAGACCAGTATCCCTAGAAGAGAAGGAAAAGAAAACTCAAGATGTATTCAACAAATGCTTGTCAAGCACTTACTATGATTTTAGGCACTGGTTTTAAGCTCTACGAATGTAGCAGTGAACAAAACAGACCAAAACACCTGCACTCATGGAACTTATATAAAAGGAAACAAAAAAGCAAAATGTATAGTAACAATTGGGGACAGGTACTATAAAAAATTGGGGACAGGTACTATAAAAAGGTTGGGAGTAGAAGTAGGAAATGCTGGAGGGATGGGGAAGAGAAGGGGGTTGCAATTTTTGGTAGGCTAAGTGTCTCTGAGAAGCAATGATGTGGGTATTTGGGCAAAGAGTCTTCCAAGCAGAGAACATCAAGTGCAAAGACTCTTCAGAGGAAGCACGACTGAGCATTTCTGGAACAACAAGGAGGCCAGTGTGGCTGGGCTGAGTGAGTAGCAGGAGGTGAGGTCAGGGAAGTAATAGGAAGGCTGGGCAGGGGACAGATTATTTAACGCCTTTCTGGACCCTGAGAGGAATTCAGCCACTGGAGTCTGGTGTGTCAAAAAAAGAGATGAACTGAGTGATGGATGTTTTAAAAGGGCTGGCTACTGTTTTGACAACAGACTGGGTGGGAAAGGCAAGAAACAGAGAGGCAGTTGCAATAATCCTACAAAGAGATGCTTTCAACATTTAGCTTACTCCTTAGACCCTCGGGTACTCCCAGTTAGTTGTCCTAAAAATAATTATATAGCCAGAGATTTAGAAAGCTTCTCTTTTTAAAAATCAGGAGACATTCACAGGGAGGCGGAAGAGAGCCTGGCATTTATTTAGAAACTGTTGGTGTTCTTCCTTCTCTGCCTCAGGGCTGGATCTTGGCATAAATCTTCACTTTGCTAAGTTCCAGATGGACATAAAAGTACCAGGCAGAACACACCAGGTTACACACACCACCTGGCAATTCTTTATTATTCAAAAGCAGGTCACCAGCTTGTAGTTCTTCCAGGCCCTCTGCCCCCTTTCCCTTCTCCACTTCTCATTAAAAATTTTCCCTGAGAGTGAAAAATGAAAGAGATGAACTACTACTTGTGGATTTCCCTCCGTTGAGAAAAAGTAGGGGAAGGATTTTGAAACTATCAGCCAGAATAATGTCTTGAAAAATTTGTGGAGGAAAAAAATACTTAGTTGCTGCTACTCATGCATGAATGGATTCCTTTATGTTCAGCCCACAGACCTGGGTAACCGCTTCTGCCATCAGGAGCAAGGTCCTTCCTCAGGCCAAATTCAGCCCATCCAACATGCTTCATTTGGTCAACACAAGGTTGAGCCATTCCTAACTTCTCTTGTAAAATGAATGGGTCTGGCAATACTGGGCCTGCCTTCCCACATAGAGGGATAACCTGCCGCCTTTAAACAGAAGAGACATGTTCTCTGGTTTGCCACAGTCCCTGTCACTCCTTGTTCTTATAATCCCAGCTCATGTGCTCATTTAAGATACTGGCCTGGCTCTTTATAGATCTCTGAGGCTGACACCCTGGTATAGATCAAATGCAGACAAAACTTTCACTTCTCCTTTAAGACACTGTCTTGAGTTACCTATGTAGCTTTTTGCTGTTGTGTTCCATTGCTAAATTGTGTTACAAAGAGTTGGGACACGACTTAGCAACAGAACAACAAGCTACTAAGGGGATTACAGGTCAGTTTTACCTCTGGGCTTCAGCTTCCCTAAATATTTGTAAAAGAAATGCATGAACTTCTAAGGTTCCTTCAGTAATTACACAATTCTATTCTAATAGACACTAGTAGCATTAAAACTCATTTTAATACTTTCTAAGGATGGGGAAACTTTCCAGACATGATCTCATTCAATTCTTCTTGCTCTGAAGATTTCCACATTATAGATCAGGAGCAAGTGACAACAAGGTGATGCATATGGATGCCACAAGCTTCTTCACCTTCTCCCCCATCCCACACTCACCCCTGAGCCGACTGCCTGTCTTCTATGAAGCAATAACCAGAAGGGTAGAGAGGTCACTCTGGATGAGTACTGAGTTAATGGGCTTTCTGTAGTCTCTGGAGATTTTTTTAAAAATCACTTTAACTCTATTAACAGCTCAAGTTTCCTCTCATATGGCCACAGAGTGGGGCTCACTCAGCTGCTCAAAAGCTTGAGAAGGAATCTGATGCTCCCCCAGAGAAGGGGCACAGGGTTAAGAAACACGAGGTATGTCTCGAGGGGATTGCAATTTGTGAAAATAGCTGATAAACCAAAGTGCAAAGAGAATTGGGGTATAGTAGAGACAAACTCCAAGCCAGGCCCTGCCACCCACCCACAAAGCAGTAACATATGTTGATAAATTTTTCTCTATATTACTTAAGTCCAGAAAAGAATTGTATGCCCTTGTCCTAGTTTCTCAAATTCAAATATTTCTAGTTTCTTTTTTTTTTTTTAAACATCAGTCCATGAATGACTCATGGTCAGCAAGCATGTGTTTCATGAGGGCACGTAAAGCTCTCCTGCATAGATGTACATATACAATCTTTCTCCAAAGATATTTTTATCTTACATGTTACCTGAATGTTTTACCTTATATGCTTTTCATGTCTAAATGAACCAAACTTTCCCTCAGTGAGCCTTATCTTCTTGCCCACTACCTTGCCAATTTGTTAATCAGAGATACCAATTTCAGAAAACTTAAGATCATGGCATCTGGTCCCATCACTTCATGGCAAATAGATGGGGAAACAGTGGAAACAGTGGCAGACTTTATTTTTGGGGGCTCCAAAATCACTGCAGATGGTGACTGCAGCCATGAAATTAAAAGACACTTACTCCTTAGAAGGAAAGTTATGGCCAACCCAGACAGCATATTAAAAAGCAAAGATATTACTTTGCCAACAAAGGTCCATCTAGTCAAGGCTATGCTTTTTCCAGTAGTCATGTATGGATGTGAGAGGATAGTATAGATAGTATAGATGGACTATTTAGAAAGCTGAGTGCCAAAGAATTGATGCTTTCTAACTGTGGTGTTGGAGATGACTCTTGAGAGTCCCTTGGACTACAAGGAGATCAAACCAGCCCATCCTAAAGGAAATCAGTCCTCAATATTCATTGGAAGGACTGATGCTGAAGCTCCAATACTTTGGCCATCTGATGCAAAGAGCTGATTCATTTGAAAAGACTCTGATGCTGGGAAAGATTGAAGGCAGGAGGAGAAGAGGACGACAGAGGATGAGATGGTTGGATGGCATCACCAGCTCAGTGGACATGAGTTTGGGTAAACTCCAGGAGTTGGTGATGGACAGGGAGGCTTAGCATGCTGCAGTCCATGAGGTCGCAAAGAGTCGGACATGACTGAGTGACTGAACTGAACTGATACCAGTTTCACTAAAAGCACACTTACTAATTTTTGCCAAGATACCTTCCTGCTCAATATGAAGAACCAAACATTTTCCAAGTACAACCCACCTACCAGCTGCTCCCCCACTTAATTTCTGCATGATGTATTATTATCTCCTTGACTTGCTGGTAAGTAGTTATGAAAATACTGGACTCAAGCAATACATTAACATTCAATATCCCATAGGAACAGCCTTTCCTACAGTTTTCCAGAGTGATTAGGTTGAAGATGATCAGGACATAACTGGTCCACTCAGAGCCATCTACAACATTCTTTTTTTTTTAAAAAAAAATCTATTTATTTGTTATTTTTTTTAAAGATTCATTTATTTTTAATTGGAGGATAATTGCTTTACAATGTTGTGTTGGTTTCTGCCATACATCAATATGAATCAGCCATAGGTATACACATGTTCCCTCCCTCTTTTTTAATAATTAAATTATTTTTAATTGGAGGATAGTGGAAACAGTGGCTGACTTTATTTTGGGGGGCTCCAAAATCACTGCAGATGGTGACTGCAGCCATGAAATTAAAAGACGCTCACTCCTTGGAAGGAAAGTTAAGACCAACCTAGACAGTATATTAAAAAGCAGAGACATTACTTTGCCAACAAAGGTCCATCTAGCCAACGCTATGGTTTTTCCAGTAGTCATATATGGATGTGACAGTTGGACTCTAAAGAAAGCTGAGTGCCGAAGAATTGATGCTTTTGAACTGTGGTGTTGGAGAAGACCCTTGAGAGTCCCTTGGACTGCATGGAGATGCAACCAGTCCATCCTAAAGGAGATGAGTCCTGGGTGTTCATTGGAAGGACTGATGCTGAAGTTGAAACTCCAATACTTTGGCCACCTGATGTGAAGAACTGACTCATTTGAAAAGACTCTGATGCTGGGAAAGATTGAAGGCAGAAGGAGAAGAGGACGGCAGAGGATGAGATGGTTGGATGGCATCACCAGCTCAATGGACATGAGTCTGGGTAAACTCTGGGAGTTAGTTAATGGACAGGGAGGCCTGGTGTGCTATTGTCCATAGGGTTGCAAAGAGTCAGACACGACTGAGTGACTGAACTGAACTGAACTGCATTGCCTTACAATATTGTGTTGGTTCTGACATATTTCAACATGAATCAGCCATAGGTGTACACATGTCCCCTCCTTCCTGAACCTCCTTCCCACCCCGTCCCAACCCTCTAGGTAGTCACAGACATCTGCTACATGCTGATACTCTGATGCTGTCAGACTGTGCTCTGGTGATTTCTTCCAGTAGTTTTCTAAGTGTGCCAGTCTCAATTATATCAGGAATATCCACAACACTCAATTTTGTGTTCCTTAAAAGTGGCTATTCCAAGATGTGAGCCACTGGTCCACTAGTCTAGTCTCTCGAAACATTGTGCAGAGGGGTACAAACTTGGATTCTTCCTTAGCAAAGGGTAACACCATGGCAGAGTCTGCAGAGAAATATTCTCTATAAGGCAGCCATAGACCGTCCTTTGCAAACTGCATATATATTTGGTGTTATTGCCTTGTATTTTGGTCTGTTTAATTTATGGACTGAGGAAAGTAGTAAACTGTGTTAATGGACCATATTATTCACGAGCAATGGCAAGGTGGTAATCATATAACTTTGCCATTACAAAGTAAATTTCCAACAAGTCTTTGAACAGTATGAAATATTAATATCCCAAACCAAAACCACCCCAACTATATCTGTTGTCTGTCTAGACCTCACTGCTTTCTTCTTCTATTAAGACAATAACCTAGGGCTATTTCTTCCCATGAAAAGTGAAAGTGTTAGTTGCTCTTTGTGACCCTATGGACTGTAGCCTGCCAGGCTCCTCTGTCCAAGGAATTGTCTAGGCAAGAATACAGACGTGGTTTGCCGGTTCATTCTCCAGGGGATATTCCTGACCCAGGTATCGAACCAGGGTCTCCCACACTGTAGGCAGATTATTTACCATCTGAGCCCATTTCTTCCCATAAGAGTGTCCAAACTCCCACAGAGGTGGTTATTTTTTCAGGCTTCCTCCCCAAGGCTATCACATACACTTAGCCACACAGTCTGGTCCCCTTACTTCGTCATGCATCACCACCCTTCCTTAACATCTCTAAGCTGAGGGACAAAGACCTTCTCCCAGAGGCATTTTCTGTCTTTCAAACTTCTTCTTATATGGCTTTCTTACCATAACGGAAAATTCAGGAGAAGGAAAAGCAATCAGCCATACCAGTATTTAGAGCAAAAAACTGGGCCTTGGTTGCTATTTTTAGAGTTTGTCATTCCTTTTCATAAACATTTACTGAGAAGTTACTTGTATAACAAGCACCAAAAATATCAATATGAAAAAGAAATGCCCTGAAATCAAGGTGCTCAGAGCTGTCTACTAGGGGTGGCAGACAGGATTTGAAGAGAGACTTATTAGAACAATGAGATTTATAACAGCGATTTCAGAACATGAATGAGGTAGTAATTAATTTTGTTCTGATGGGGAGAGGGGGTCTAGGAAATCTACAGAAAACCAAGAACACTGAATTTAGGCCTCGAAGGATGGATATGAATATGTAAGGAAACATGACGAAGACTGCAAAGTAGGAAACTGAAGAGGGTGTTCAGGGCTTTAATTTTGCTCCCCTCATCCTGAGTAAACATCAACTGCTCCTTAGACCCCTTCCAATTTCCTTCTAACTTTCCCCTCCTCAAGCCTTCCTCTCTCAAACTCTAACCTTCAGGAGGGAGTATTAGGGGTGTCTAAGGGAAAACGGTTTCATTTGTGCTCCCCTCCTCCAACACCATAGCTTCATATAACTACTTAGACTCCCCAAAGATGATATAAAATAGGTCAGCAAGAAAGGACTAGGACTAACATTACACTGTAGTAAAAATGTCTACAGTTACAGACTATACAGAATACCACAGAATCTGGAGGAGTGAAGAGGCTGGAGGTTTAGGATGGTAGAAAATATGAGTGAATATCTTCCTTTTTTTTTTTTCTTTACTATTTTTATCCTAGAATGTTAATTCTTCTTTAAAATATTAAGAAACATATTCTGATTTATTTACACTGCTCTTCTACTAAGGCCCTTGATAAAAGATGAACTATGTAAGGAATTGGGCTCAGTGTGACCATCTCAAACAGTGGCGGACATATCGTATGACAGGAAGACTGTGCAAGTTCACTGTTTCAGTTCAGTTCAGTCGCTCAGTCGTGTCCGACTCTTTGTGACCCCGTGAACCGCACCACGCCAGGCCTCCCTGTCCATCACCAACTCCCAGAGTTCACTGTTTATTGGGGTCCAAACACATATCCTGTTCTAATTCCACATTTTTCAAAGTTCATCTGTTATGAACTTATAGATTCTGATTCAAATAAATGTTTCTAATGTTTAAACATCTCTTTTTCATATTTTAAACTTATATCCACATTCAACCCTTGCAGATATAAAATATCCAGAAGGACAAGGAGAACTGTGGCTTGCTTTCTTGGCATGTGGAATCTTAGTTCCCTGACCAGGGATCTCACCTGAGCCCCCTGCATTGCAAGTGTGGAGTCTGAACCACTGGACAGCCAGGGAAGACCCTAGCCCTGGGGATTTTTAAATGGTAGGGCTTCACAAGTGGTGCCAACTTGGAAACAAACCATAGATAATAGTCTCCAGACTGCCTGTGTGTAACTTTATAGTTCAACATGTTTTCTTACACTGGAATTTTCTTCAACACTAATCTTGAATTAAATGATCATTATTTTTATTGTGAACAACCACCACCCACCACCAATGAAGCCACCACCATTTATTGATTGACTGATTCTTTCCAGGAATTATCTCATTCAATTCTCCCATAATCCAGTAGGTCCTGTTACCCCTACTTTACAGGTAAGGAAATAAGAGGCCTAGAAGGATGATGTAATTTGCCCAAGATCATCCAGTTAGTTGATGGTAACATGGAACTTGAAATCTATATCTGACTTCAACCTTTACATGTCCAATGTGTCCTGTTTCTATTCACACATTTGCCAGGAGTCTCCTTTGAACCTGCCCTGACTCCAGACAAATGAACCCTGAGACAGTGAGATGTGAGGAAGGTTGGGCAGTGCTGCTGTGGGAAGGAGAAGTGAGTTAGACTCAAATCCTGACACATATTTGTTTTTTGGGACACCAACTCATTCCCAATACACGCATGGTTCACAATGGAGTATTTGCATCCTGGTATATCAGATGCCATGTGACAAGTGATTAAAATCCTAAAAAGGAAGTGGCAAGTATGACTTTTTACATAGGCTCTATCCTGAAAAGTGAGTCATCCACTATTTTATACTTCCCTATCTTTACCCACAGTCCTCCAAATGGTTATGACTCCCCTGAATCCTTATCTGTGATAACACTTGGCATTGTCCCTAAAAGACAAAGGGAATAAACTGACAGGTAGAAGATGTGATGGAAACAGATACAGTCAAAACTGGGAAGGCCATTAGTGAACAAGCTCTGAGATGTCTCAGATCTTTTTTCCTCTTGCCAAGAGAGACACTGAGTATATCTTCTCTGCCCCAAATATTGCAAATATCCCCTCTTTGGCAACAGAATTGCAAAAACACGCATTCAAATGCAAATGGCGGAGAAGTCACAGATGCAGAGCACAGGCCCACTCTGTAATAAATACAGTGAGATTATAATTTTTTTCTCATCTCAAGGCCTATCATTATAACCTCAGCAAGCTGGAATGCTTAATTGGCAAAGCCCCTCAGAACACAGACAGCATCACTTGTGAATCTCCCTCTGCATGCTGACCAAGTGTGAGCTGACTTGGCACTGACACAGTAACATCCACTTTTCTCCAGTATAGGCTGCAATTACACCCTTCACTCAACAGAATCTATTCACTGAGAGTGGCTGTGGCCCAGTGGAACTCTGGGAGGCAGTTTTCTGGAGTGCTAAGTCCTCAATCACTACCAGGAGCTACAAGCATCCCTATGTACCAGCAACAACTTTGAGTTTTATGACCTATTTTGCTTCTGCACTGAATCTTTATTCTAAAAGGAACTAACATTTTTCATGCTGCTATTCCTCAAGGTTCAGAGAAACCTCTTAATACTGTGAAAAGGTATTAATAAAGGGTAGTTCAAATAACTATCTCACTTTGCCTTATGAAGTTATTAGACACGCAGATGTCTAATAAATTCTCCTCCCTGAATCAGCCAAGACACTAATATCACTCTTTCAGAAGAGGTGTGAAAATAATCTGAGTTCAGCCATATCACTCAGGGATAGCATATGTCTCTCTACCCTCTTCTAAAATTTAGCTTGGCTTTTTATCCTTGGTCCTGGTAATGCAGTTTTCATTAACAACCACTATTCACAGGACACTGGGGAATGCGGAGGCTGAGGCCCTCACCAGACATCAAAAGATAGATTTTTTTTTCCCCTGTTTTCACCTACCTTTTTATTCACACAACCTTTTACTTTTTCCTTCCTTGATAATGTCTGTTTTTAGTGATTTTTAGAGAATTATGTGTGCTTTCCAGAAATTTTGGAAAGGACAAAAATGCATAGGAAAAAATAAAAAATGCTACCACTTAAAGGCAACATTGATAAAGATTTTCATGTATTTTTTTTTAGCTGTTCTTCAGTTTATATGCCCATGTGAATTCCACAAAATAGAAATAACACTGAACACATAATTTTGCATCTTGATTTTATTTGTTTCGTTAAGCTTCCCTGGTCGCTCAGATGGTAAAGAACCTGCCTGCAATGTGAGAGACCTGGGTTCAATCCTTGGGTTGGGAAGATCAATCTCCTGGATCTGGACATGGCTACCGACTCCAGTATTCTTGCCTGGAGAATTCCCAGGACAGAGGAGCTACAGTCCATGGGGTAGCAAAGAGTCAGACACACCTGAGACTAACACACATTGAGATCAGAGGTTTTGAGGATTGCATTTTTAGGGGAAAAGGAAGCATCAGGAGAGGAGGCAGGTGAGAGGAGGAGAAGAGTATCTCATTAACCTGACCAAGCTTAGAAAGAATGAATCTAGAGTCTTCCTTCTCAGTATGTCTTTATAATGTACTTAAACAAAGCTGACAGAATCCCAGAGGATAATAAAATTAACTGAGGTACAAGATTCTAAAGCAGTGCTGAGAATGATTCAAATAGCTGACTCTGAGGTCTTGGCTCAGTAGGGAAATGAATGAGGAGCAGATGGCCTGGAAGATATGAAGAAGTGAAGGACCCGGAGTAAGTGATAAGGTAAACTGAATACTCAGAAAGGATGAGGAGATGGAGGACTTGACCCAGTGGTCAGGGAAGATACTTTTAGAGTTCAGGATCCTAAGGATAGAGAATTTGGAGTGAGGATGAGCTACAATGGGTGTGCTTATGTGCTCATAGTGTCCTGAAGTGAATTAGAGTTAAGAAACTAGGAGATCAAGTTACAACAGTAACATATACACACGTCTTGTGACCTGTCTAGAGGGCCAGCACCTTGAAGGCAGGGTTTTTATATCATTCACTATCATGTATCCAGCATTTAAGAAATCTAGATCATAATAGGAATCAGATGCATATATTGCTTCAACAATGAATAAATAGCATTTGAATGAATAATGGCATCCAGATTTGATAACCTGCTGTATTCATTCTATATTAATGGTAAGTAGACACCTACCAAACATATACTCACATGAGCCTTGCAGGGAATGTTCTCTAGAAAGTTCTTAACTGAGGATCTGCTATGTGATGAAAGTATCGTAAGACACTAAAGATTTAGAGACAAAAGACAGTCCTTTCTTCCAGTAAACTCATAGAGTATGTAAACCAAGCAGCCACATGCAATAATAAAGAAGGCATAGTGTGCTCTGGCTACAGACAACACCCAGAACTAGGTTCCAAAAACAATCCCCAAAGGAGGTAATGCTGAACATAACCTCAAGGGATAAACAAAGATATCCTAGCAAAGGCAAGGCTAGTTTTGTGGGTGGGAACAACTGGTATATTAAGGCCCACTCATAATAATTTTAGCTCAGGATGAGTAGAGACACCAGCTCCCTAGGTCTGCTAGCAATGATGCTGCCCCAAGGCACCAATCATGTGGAAATCTATAAGTAATGCACAGAAGAACCTTTTCTAAAACTAACTCAGTTTCAAACTTTACATGCTGCCACTTGGTACAATAAATGTAAATTTCTTCCTGCTATAAAAACATATATTGACTTAGCTTTAAAGCAGCATGTAAGGGGTATTAACAATAATCCTATAACCAAATACAGTATCTATTTTTTTCTCTCCTTGCAACAGACATCCTAATACGTATGCATAATTTTGATGTAATTTATACCCACTTTTATGGTAGGCTGTGGTCCATGGGGTCGCTAAGAGTTGGACACGACTGAGCGACTTCACTTTCACTTTTTCACTTTCACGCATTGGAGAAGGAAATGGCAACCCACTCTAGTATTCTTGCCTGGAGAATCCCAGGGACAGCGGAGCCTGGTGGGCTGCCGTCTATGGGGTCGCACAGAGTCAGACACGACTGAAGTGACTTAGCAGTATTGGTTACTTTATTATACTAAAATTTTGTTTGTTACCATTTCAGGAAACACTTCAAGATGGTAACAGAGATTAATAGTGACAGTTAAGCAGTTTACTCTAGAGAGGGGTACCAGTTGGGAACACTGCTACTGATTCACCTGGGATTATCCTAGAGAATTCCACTTTATGTCAGTGTGTCTCCATTTTCCCTTCTGAATACAGAAACTCGGGTCTTGAAAAAGATATTTAAACTGAATGAAATAATCTTCATATTAATATGAGTTATATGAGCTTTAACCCCAAGCAGTTTGCAATGCGTTTCCAAGAACTAGAAGTGTTTGATGTATTCTAGTCTAATAACATTTGATTATTCTACTTCTAAGTATCTGTCATTCAAAAATAATCTGATGGAAGGAAATGCTTTAAGCACCTAGTTGTTTATCAAGTATTATTTATAATAGTTAAAAACTGGACACCTAAAGGACTCCATATAAGGTAATGATTAAATAAAATATTATTAATATAATATGACATGACAGGCTATTCCACATTATGAATAATAGTATTCCACATTATGAAATGGAAAATAAATATTTTCTTGAATGAAGTGCTAGAGATTACTCAGTTTAATTTTCTTCGTCAGTCAATGCTTTCTATATATCAGCAGTTATTTCTTCTTTACACCCCTTCTACTTTAGCCAGGGTAAGTAAATACTTTTGGCCAGGTGCAGGTTACCTTTTCTCTAGCTGACCCTAGAGAAGCAAAGGAAGAAAGAAGTTTTTGCAGAATAGAACAAGCAGAAAAGGACTAGAGATAGTGACATAGATTAACGGAAAATTTATTAGACACTTTAAATTGCTATGAAAATACAAGCTGTTCTTGTTGTTAAAAGAAATAGTCTGTGACTAGTAAAATGTTTCAGCCATGAGGAAAAAAAGGAAAATTCAGATCATGCTTGTCTTTATGATCACAGAACTCAGAAGATGTCCTGAGACAGAAGAAAACAAGTGCTCAGTGCTTCTGAATGTTTTAAAATAGAATTGGGTAGAGCTACCTTGGGTCACCATGACATCTCTTTTATTCTGGACTTTCTTTTAACTTTAAATGCCATTTGAATTTTTGCCAGAGACAACTTGTGGAATGTTCTGAGCCCAGTTTGGAATTTTATTTATAGAATAAAACTTCAATTTCACTGCCCAGTTCAATAAGAGCAGGGTCCCAGTACAAACACTGAATGGATGGATACTCCATACAGCCTTGGATGAACTACCCCTGAGCTGCCCAGAGTAGAGAGGGCACTGTGATGAGGGTCAGCCAACTTTTCCTTTCAGATACAGAAACAACCACTTCCCAGTCTTCTGATACATTTCTTAAAGCTTCTTAATTTGGCCACGCTGGGTTTTAGTTGCAGGACCTTTGATCTTCATTGTGGCATACAGGATTTTTAGTTGCAGCATTTGAAAACTTAGTTGCAGCATGTGGGATCTAGCTCACTGACCAGGGATTAAACCCAGGCCACCTGCATTGGGAGTACAGAGTCTTAGCCACTGGATCATCAGGGAAGTCCTTCTTCTGGTATTTTAAATCCAGCCTTAGCCTATAAGCTACAAGAGGAATGAGGGAGTCTAATATGTGGGAAATAAGAAAGTGGGGGTGAAAGCACTGAAATTTCTCAAGCCCAAATCCAAATGTGGTCTATTTAAAAGCAGATCAGAGTTGCAAAGGCAGAGATTTTCCTTCCCCAAATGCAGAAAATTAATTGCTAGAACTACTGTATGTTAATTAGGTAATCCAACATCCAAACATGTTTCAATTATAGAATTATGAAAAGGAGTATTTTCCTAATAAAAAGTGTTACATGCAAAGCGGCAGCACCACTACAAGCAAAGATACCAGAACCAACCAGATCTTCATGCTCCAGGGCTTACTTAACCTCTCTGGCTTCAGCTGCCACATCTATAAAATGGGGTGAATGCCATCTCTGGTTGTAACTGCATTAGCAAATAGGACTCTCTGTTAACTCACCACAAATTCAAGATAAATAAATGTCCCTGTTTCCTTTAGGCTGATAGTAAATACTGAGCAGAATAATTGCAAATAAACTTTCAATGGGTAGCTTTTAAATGCACTATAACTATAATAAATGGCCATGTTATCTTACTTAGAGGCTACACTTTAATCGTGTGGGAGGGGAGAAGTAAAATGAAAAATTAAAAAATTTTGAGACTGAATTACTACTGAATTTCTTGGATATTACTTCCCTTCTTTAAATGTTCACAGCAACAATGGGCAAAAACAATTAATGTTTGTATTTTATTAAATTAAATTACAGGGTAATAGAAAACAAACCAAAACAGATGAATTACTTTGCTAATTTCCTTTCCTAACCTTCAATCTTAAGTGAAGAGAAAGTCACTGGGTTGTGTCCGACTCTTTGCGACCCCATGGAGCTCGCCAGGCTCCTCTGTCCATGGGATTCTCCAGACAAGAATATTGGAGTGGATTGCCATGTCCTCCTCCAGGGGATCTTCCTGACCCAGAGATGGAACCTGCATCTCTTACATCTCCTGCATTGGCAGGTGGGTTCTTTACCACTAGTGCCACCTGGGAAATCTTAAAGGTGGCCCCTAAATAGTTCAAGTTCTCTTTTCCTTGAGTTACTTGTTCAGGGAAGTTGTATAAGGTTCATATATGATTTGCCTTACTTCTATTTAGCTTTCCCATATGCTAGAAACAAGAACATTTCCATGTAAAGGGGAAGGAAAATTAGTAATGCTCTTTCCAGCATTTAACAGGGTGGTAGGCTGAATAATGACTCTCCAAGTAAGTCCACATTCCTAATCTCTGGAACCTGTGAATATGCCACTTTCGTGGCAAACAGCACTTTCAGATGTGATTAAAGATTTTGAGATGATAAGGCTATCCCAGAGTACCCCCACTGCATCTAATGTTATCACAAAGGGGCCTTGTGAGAGATGTATAGGAGAGTCAGAATGAGAGGAGGTGGGATGAAGAAACAGACTGGAGTGATGCCATTGCTGGGAAGGGAGCATGAACCAAGCCACATGGACAGTCTCTTTAGGCTGGAGAAAGGCAAGGAATGGATTCTTCCCGAAAGCCTCAAGGAGAAACACAGACCTGCTGACCCCTTGATTTTTAGCCCAGAAGACCAATTTTCAGACTTCTGACCACCAGAACTACAAAATAATAAACTGGTGCTGTTCTAAGTCACTAAATTTGCGGTAATTTGTCACAGCAGCAAAAGGAAACTACTATAAACAGGGATTCATACTCCACTGCTCCAGGGAGATGCTAGCCCAGACTGTTGTTGTTCAGTTGCCAAGTCGTGCCCTACTCTTTTGTGACCCCATGGACTGTAGCCCACCAGGCTCCTCTGTCCCTGAGATTTCCCAGGCAAGAATACCAGAGTGGGTTGCCATTTCCTCCTCCAGGAGATCTTCCCAACTCAGGGATCAAACACACACCACCTGTATGGCGGGCAGATTCTTAACCGCTGAGCTACCCTGGAAGCCTGCTAGTCCAGACAGGTGAATGCTAAACATTTAGAGAGGCTTCCCAGGTGGTTCAAATAGTAAAGAATCCTCCTGTCAAGCAGGAAACGTGGGCTCGATCCCTGGGTTAGGGTTTGGTCCCTGGATGGGATCCCTGATGGGAAGATCCCCTGGAGGAGGAAATGGCAACCTACTCCAGTATTCTTGCCCAGAGAATGTCATGGACAGAAGAGCCTGGTGGGCTACAGTTCATAGGGTTGAAAAGGGCCAGACAGGACTGAATGACAGCATGCACACACAAACATTTATAGCAGCAGAAGCGGTTTGCCTGATGGATTCTAGACTAATGAAGTGAGCAAAACTACCTTCATCATCACCTCCTCATCATCCCCATGAGTGTATGGCTCTGACAACTCTTTCCTGATTCATGGGTATTAATTTGGTTAGGGACCAAACCAATTTTTTTTGTTTTTGGCCACAGTCTGGGGGATCTTCCCTGACCAAGCAATTAAACCCACACCCCCTTGAGTGGAGACATGGAGTCTTATCCACTGGACCACCAGGGAAGACCCAAACCAGTGTTTTGTAAAGCCAGTGTATTCACTGGAAATTTGCTGTTCCAGAACCAAACATGCTCTCTCCTAATGATTTAGCCAAAGAGTCTGGCAGCAGTCAGGCAACACTCTTGGGGGAAAAAGCACTCCCACTGACTTGCACAGGGCAGATGACATACAGCTGGGAGTAGGGGAGATTTAAGAGCTCAAATACTCAACACCCTGTTCTTTATCGGTAGACTGAGCAAGATAAAGAATATGGAGGCTTATGTGAAGAATCCCTCTGTGAGGGGAATTTCCAGAAATGCCAAGAATGAAATTTGGGAATAGAATCATAGTCTTAAACTTATACATAAGCTTAATCATAGTCAGGGTAAGTAAGCATTTTCAGAAGCAACTCAGAAACCAAGTCACCTACAAGACTCAATGAAATGAAGCAACTAAAAGAAAAGACTTCGGAATTAGATAGTTCCAGGCTATATTTCTTCCTCAGCTGTGTGTGTTACCTGGCCAAGATTTTAATCCAAAGTTCAAATTGCTTGTCTTAAAAATGACTATATTAACATTTGTTTAAGGGACTTCCCTGGTGGTCCAGTGGTTAAGAATCCACCTTCCAGTGGCAGGGGACACAGGTTCAATCTCTGATCGGGGAACTAAGATCCCACATCCCATGGGGCAACTAAGCCCATGTGCTCTGGAGCCCCCACACCACAACAAGAGGGTCAGCGTGCCACAACAAAGACCCAATGCAGCCAAAATTTTAAATAATAAAGAAAAAATAATATTTACTTCAGACCTCACAGCGTTACAGGGATTAGGCGAAATAAAGTACACAAAGGGATTAACACAAAAGCTAACACATGCAAGCTTGATATAAATGGCAGCTTTTTAGTTAATTTTTATTCTTTGAATCCCCTGGACATTCTCGCCTGGAGAATCCCATGGACAGAGAAGCCTGGCAGGCTACAGTCCATGGGGGTCACAAGAGTCGGACAAGACTTAGCAACTAAACCACCACCACCACCATCACTGTGCTCCAAGAGCAGCCAATGCGTATGTCTGCCTTAGCCTCTTCTAGAATTATAGACAACAGAGTCAAAACCTCAAAGGCAGAAACCGTCTTCCATTCATTGTTTTACTCTCAGCATTCAGCACAGTGTGCCTTGCCTGTATTGACTCACATTTAAAATGTTTATGAACTGATCTTAGCTACCAGTTAGGAAGTATCTGAGACATCAGTTACGATATATGATTACAGGATTTTTCCATCTGTGACCCATTAGGTGGTGAAATAAACTGAGTCACACAAGCATTTTCTTTTAAAGTAAAAGAATAGGTTGGGAAAGATCAGAGTACAGAACACATAGTAAGGTTAAGTATTGTTACATGGAACATTTGATTCAGTTATATATTGGCGTGCATTTGGTTGCAGAGTAAATACATTTCTTATTGAGGGTAGAGATAGAAAAAAAAGTGTGAACATAATCACTCTTCTACTTCACCAACGGTTGGTGTTTCCTGTCTCTTTCATTTCAGCCATTCTGATATCACATCGTGGTATGGCACTGTGGTTCTAACCTGCATTTCTCTGATGACTAGTGGCGTGGAGCTCCTTTACACTGGATCTCATCTCTTTGAATATCCTCTTTACAATCACTTTAGAAAATTGTTCAGAAGTATCTACAAAAGCTGAACATGCATTTCCTATTACCTAGCAATTCCATATATTTACTCAACAGAAATGTGTACTTATGTTCACCAAAAGACAGATACAGGAATTTTTGTAGGGACACTATATTCATAATAGCCCCAAATGCTCATTAATAACAGAATGGACAAATATATTTGATATATCAACACATAATAGAATCCTACATAGAAGCAAAAGTGAATGAACTGCAACTACACACAATGTAGAAGAACTGTACAACATAAGATTGAGTCAAAGAAGCCAGATACAAAAGGGTACACAGGGATAATTTCACTTACATGAAGTTCAAAAGCAGACAAAACTTAATCTATGGTGTTAAAAGTTAGGATAATTGTTATCCTGGGGGTCACAAGGGCTTCAGGGGTGCTGGTTATATTCCCTTTCTTGATTTTAGTGCTTGTTACATGGGTATACTCAGTTTGTTAAATTGACTTAACTATAAACATACGATTTGTGATTTTTCTGACATTTCTGAATTTGTCTGAAATGGCTACATCGAAAGTTCAAAAAAGTTAATAAATAATAATTTTTTTAAGTGAGGAAAACACTGATACAGAGCAAGAATCCCTGATATATTCACTCTCATTATCATCAAGTGGTCACCAAGTCTGTGCTTGAATAATTCCAGGGTTAGAAACCTATTTATGTCCAGGCAGGTCACTTGTTAGAAAACCTTTCCTTTGCACCAAGCTATAACTTACATCCTCACAACTTGCTCCCATTGGTTTTTCTGTTCTAAGAGATTCCAAATCGGCCTAATCCCTCTACCACCAATTGCTCCTCAAATATTTGAAGGGAGTAATACAGCCTTTCCACCATCCTTCCACTGAAAAACAAAAATGAAGTCTTTGTCTCAAGACTTCATCTCTGATCCTTGAACGAGCTCCATTTGAAAGTATATTGAAAATTTTAAATATAGCCAGCACCCCTGAAGCTCTCACCCCAAGTCTTTACTTCCCCAGACTAAAGAGCCCCAGGTCTTTGGCCACCCCTCAAGTGTGGTTCTCAGCCCCCTGATGACTCCTGATTGCACTCCCGTTATCCGGTGATGCTCAAAATGGAACTCTGGCCTCTAGGAGAGGCCTGTGAAGAGCAGAAAAGAGCAAAAAGTAGATCTGGATAGTGTACTTCTCATCAACACACTCTCACCTTCAATGTGCACTTTCTTCAAAGTTCACATTATACAGTTCTCACATGTTTAACAACCAGCTAAAATCTCCCAGGTCTATTTCACAAGTACTGTTAAGCACTGTATTTACCTTCTGTGTTAGTACAATTTGCCCTCTGTTAGAACTCAACAACACACATCTGAGTTCCACTCCAATTCTCCAAAGCTAAATCTTGGAGATGAAGACCTATCTGTTATGGAAACATCTCTGAATACAGCCTTTCCATCACTCTTCCACTGAAAAACAAAAATGAACTCTTTGTCTCAAGATCTCATCTCTTATCCTTGAGTGACCTGCATTTGAAAGTATATTGGGGGGAAGCAGTGGGGCATGGAGGAAACACAATTCCACAGTGTATCTCCAAATTCTGACCTAAAAGCAGCGGTCACCCTGACCTCGACAAAGCCTAAGCAATGACCAGCACCCTGGTCTCCTCCTTTCCTCCCAGAGTCAGCTTCAACTGGAGACTCTGGAAATGAGCTCTGGTGAGACTAGTAGAGGGTGAAGTTGAGAAGGAAAACGTGGCAGGCTGAGAAGCAATCTGATATTTTTCAAGGTATCTGAAATCAAAGGTATCTCTCAAGACAGACCTGGGGGAATTCCCTCTGATCTGTGGGTCAATTAAAAGACAGAGAAACCCTTCCACAAAAACTTCCAGCAGCCTCACTGGATATTTTTAACACTGAAACTAAGTGGAAGGGAGATTCCTTAAGCAGCCAGACCCCAGAGAACAGATGGACAGATGTGCAGGAGACTAAAAGAAGTGGGCTGGGAATTAGGGAGGAGGAGGCGATGAAAAGACAAGCTTTCAAAGGCCCCAAGTGGTGAGGGGCGACCTCTCCAAAGGAGTAATGGGGCCGGGGAGCGGGGGGATGTGGGGGGAGGTGGAAGGACACCGAAGCCGGAGCGCGGCGACAAAGACGCAGCTCACCTACCTTGCCCACGTCTGCTCCATTTTCCAGGCGCTGTCCTTACTCGCGGGGCGCTCCTCACCCGGGAGTGGAAGCAGCCTGGGAAAATGAGAAGCCTGGCCCTCGAATCTCCAGCGCAAAGAACCTTGTCCTCCCCAGCTCCCTCTTTCTGTGTCGGCGAAGAGAGAGCTCTGCTCCGTGCTTCTTTAGAAAACCCCGCTTGACGTGGCCAGACCTCCCGCTAACCGTGCTAGGGCACAAGGGAGGGACTGTTCTCAGTAGGAAGCCGACAGGAGGAGCGGCGCCCAGAGCTGTTTGGGGCGCTGGGGCCCGGGGCAGCGCGGCGCTGCGCGCACACACTCCAGGCTGACACCACTGGCTGGCACGAGCTGCCCGACACCAGCTGAGCTGTCAACCGCGAGGGGAGGCGGGGCTCCCCGCAGCCAGTGTGCTGGGGCCGCCTCGGCCCCAGGTTACAGCCGCCGCCTGAACACACCCTTCCGTCTTCCCTGCCTGGATGATGCTGGCAGAGGAGCAGAGGGCTTAGAGGACTCCGCACCAAGCCCTTTGTCCCTCCCCTGAACCACCGAGGGGCTCTGGAAAAAAACAACCAACTAATGGGAAACTCTGGAGAGGAAGTCCCCTTGGGTGCCTGCATCATCCCACCCACAGGTAACCCCCCAGCCAGAGCTGGAGTCTAGGAACGTTTTAGGTGCAATCTGAATGCAAATGCAGCCCTGACAGGGTTATAGGACATGATGCTCTTTTCCCAGAGATCTGATATGTCGGTGTCACCATTAATGTGGGGACCAGAAACTTTCCTCGGGAAAGGAGGCCTTCTTACAAAACCTTACAGCCTCATTAGCTGCCTCCATCTCAGACATCTTGATTTTATGGTATTCTATCTCCCTGGGTTTCAATTTCCCAAGCACAAAGGCTACTGGGCTCTTAGCTTCAAGAGGGCAGTGGGTCCCTGAACTTCCCGGAAAAGCTTCAAGGCAGAGGCCGTTCATGCGTGCTTAGTCACTCAAATGTGTCTGACTTTTTGCGACCCCATGGACTGCAGCCTGCCAGGCTCCTCTGTCCATGGGATTCTCCAGGCAAGAATACTGGACTGGGTTGCCATGCCCTCCTCCAGGGGATCTTCCCAACCCACGGATCGAACCCAGGTCTCCCGCATTGCAGGCGAATTCCTTGCCGTCTGAGCCACCAGGGAAGCCCAAGACAGTGGCCATCAGAACCCAAATCTTCCCTCTAGCTGTTCTAAAATCATGGGAAAAGGCTCTTTGGAGATCCCGCTGCCTGAGACCCTGTATCATCTATTTATGTAACAGAGTTTCGACATATCAGACATGCTATAATTAAAGTGCTTACAGCCCCGAAGCTCCTTTTTAGCTCTAAAATAAAACCTTTTTATTAAGCGACATAATCACTGTGATTAGCATTACCACTGACCTTTTTTTAATTTGCAGAAAGCTTTATAGTGCCCACATGTGGCAAGGTTGACTTAGTTATATTCATTTCACAGATGATAAATTTGAGGCCAAAGAGGCTCAAGGTCTCTGTTAAGGCTCTGATAGAGGCTGTCTTCTATATGGTGTGGCCCCTGAGACGTGTCCGCTGAAGAAAAGACCCAACAAGCCTTCTCTAGAACAAATTAATCCTCTCAGGTATCCTAAGAGTTTAACTCAGGAAGCATGGGTATTGGTGAGACTGCGTATTGGGGAGACTCTGGGGAGCCTGTGTTCTTGGGGCAAACCATCATTCCTCCTCCCACCTCATCAGTTAATTCTCCTAATTATCAGTACAGACTAAGGGTTGGGAGGGCAGAGTAACATCTGAGAGTTCAGAAGAAATATCTGAAAGACCCGCCCACCAACCTCAACATAGCTTATACCTAAGACCATGCTGCTCCTGCTCTCAGAATGTTTCCAGGAAATGTTTTAAGGTCCAGCTTGACCTGAGACAAGGCTCACAGGTCACCGCTCTCAAAAAGAATCTCCTGCTGCTTCTGAAGGCAAAGAAGAAAGAAAGAAAAAAATGTGGGCAGGGAGAGCTAGAGTTCCATCTTCCATACCAAAGTTGGTGCTCTATTTAGTTTTGTCTCAAATCAAATTATGGGCTACTGAGTTTGGAGAGGAACTGTGTCTACAGCCAGACATGTGCTCTGTTCAAGAAATTATAGCATTAACTAGATAAACTGTGGGTGTCACAGAAACAAGGCTAGAAAATACGCTCAGTCATTTTAAATTTTTTATTTTTTTTAATTTATTTATTTTTAATTAGAGGATGGGCTTCCCCAGTGGCTCAGGTGGTAAAGAACCTGCCTGCAATGGGGGAGACCTGGGTCCAATCCCTGGGTTGGGAAGATCCTCTGGAGGAGGGCAGTATTCTTGCCTGGAGAATCCCCATGGACAGAGGAGCCTGGCGGGCTACAGTCTATGGGGTCACAAAGAGTCGGACACAACTGAGTGACTAAACACAGCACAATTGGAGGATAATTGCTTTACAATATTATGTTGATTTCTGCCATATGTCAACATGAATCAGTCATAGGTATATATATGCTCAGTCATTTTAAAAATAATTTTTACAAAGGTCATAACACATTCATTGTAAAAGAATTTAAAAATACAGAAAAGTATATAGAAATTAAATCACCTATAATACCAAGAGATAATCATTGTTAAAAGTTTGTTTAACTTCTTTCCAATCTTTTAAAAATATGTCATCTAATGCAAATGTTGACTCTCTCCTAAACATACAAGAGTACATTGTTGAAAAAAGAAATTTTTTTGTTTTTAAAATTAAATTTACTGTTAAAAGAACTAACTTTTTATTTTATTTTTGTATTTTATTTTTTCCTCTCACTTTATTTTATTCATTTTTATTTTTAATTGAATGATAATTGCTTTACAATGTTGCCTTGATTTCTGTCATACTACAACATGAATCATTCATGAGTATTGTCTTAAATTTTAAAAGAAAATATTCAACCATATATCCACTCCTTCAGCACAACTGTTTAAATTTCTCCATATTTCCTACAATTATTATCCATATACTCAATATTACATAACCATTTGTATAGTTACAGTTATGTACAGCTTAGCTATATTTATGTCCCCCCTTTTTTCATTTAGTAGATACTTGTCCATATTGTTACAGAATATTCACATTTATTATTCTAATGATTATATAATATCAATATAACTAGTTTACTTAATAATATTCTATTACTGCATAGTTATGTTATTTCTAATATTAGACTCTTATTAACAATGCTTTAATGAACTTTTCCTACTTCATTATTTTATTCTTTTGAATTATTTCCCTAGTATAACTTTTTAAGGTAAAGGAATTGTATAGTAAAAGGACCTTCTAATTTTATCATATTGTACAGTTTAAAGAGTACTAGGATTTATCATTTTAATTTTTTTCCTTATCCAATAGATAAGTAATAACTACGGGCTTCCCTGATAGCTCAGTTGTTAAAGAATCTACCTGCAACGCAGGAGATCCTGATTCAATTCCTGGGTTGGGAAGATCTGCTAGAGAAGGGATAGGCTACCCACTCCAGTATTATTGGGCTTCCCTTGTGGCTCAGCTAGTAAAGAATCTACCTGCAATGCAGGAGACCTGTGGTCGAGACCTGTGTTCAACCCCTGGGTTGGGAAGATCCCCTGGAGAAGAGAAAGACTACCCACTCCAGTATTCTGGCCTGGAGAAGTCCATGGATTGTATAGTCCGTGGGGTCGCAAAGAGTTGGATTTGACTGAGCAACTTTCACTTTCAAGTAATAACTTAATAGTTATAAGACCTTTTAGATATCTATCTGTATTTATATAGTATATAACTAATATCATCTCATTTTACCTTATATTTCTTAGAATACTAACAAGTTCCTATTTCATATGCTTACTTGCAAACCATTATCTGTAGTAGCTAGTCATGAAATCCTTCTGTGTTGATCATTGTATTAGTCATCTTTTTGCTGAAACAATGCTGCTTAACAAAGAGCTCCCAAATCTCAGCACTGTACAACAAACATCCAATTTCACTCAAGGATCTGTGGTTCAGGTATGGGTTGGTTAGGCATGGATTCAACTCTGCTCCATGTAGCTCTCATTCCAGGATGCCTACTGAAGAAGCAGTGGCTACCTGGGGAATATTCTTCTAATGGTAGCATACAGGAGTGTAAGAGAACTGGCAGAGACTGTGATGTCTGTTAAAGTCTCTGCTCAGAACAAATACATTGTCCCTTCTGCCATATTTCAATCTCCAGTGTAAGTCACATGGCCAAGTCCAGAGTCATGATGCAGGAAATTGCACTCTGCCCACAGAGTGAAGAAGGGGTGAGTATTTTGAAACAAGAATACAGTCTACCAGTTACTGTCAATTTCCACTGTTGTACTGATCTTTGGAGAACAATACTCATCAAGATGAAACTTTTATCAGCTGGGGTCTCTGAATGACTCTGATGTCCAGTGTTCCTGCTGGCCCAAACTGAACATGTGGAATGAGCAAGAAATACACTTTTGTTGTATTAAGTTACTGAGATTTTGAGATTTTTTAAAATCAATTATTTATTTATTTGGTTGCACCAGGTCTTAGCTGCAGCACGTGGGCTCCCTAGTGTTGCATGGGCTCCTGTAGATGCAGCATGGGCTTATTTGCTCCCCAGGATGTGGGATTTAGTTCCCTGATGAAGAATGGAACCTGCATCCCCTGTATTGCAAGGAAGATTCTTAACCACCAGATCTCCAAGGACATTCTAGGGGTTATTTATTACTGCAGAATAACATGGCCTATCCTGACAGAGCTTTTTTTAAGAATTTCATTTTATTTTTTAATTCATTATAAGACAGGCAGAGAGAAGACTATAGATTCCATGGATCATTATGGTAGAAAGTCACACATCTTCCTCCCTGCATATCTCTCTCAATTTTCTAGATTAGAACTCAATCTGGATAGATAATGTTGACAAATTAAACCAGTTATATTATTCTTTCCTGAATGTACTGCCTTTGAACTGGTCAATTGATGGTGCTTCAGGAAATATTTGAATGGATGATAAGGGACAAAAAATAGGAAAGTGTCTGTCTTCATGTGTGTGTACTCAGCTGCGTCCAACTCTTTGTGACCCCATGGACTGTAACCTACCAGGCTACTCTGTCCATGGAATTTTCCAGGCAGGAATACTGGATTGGGTTGCCATTTCCTACTTCAGGGGATCTTCCCAACCCAGGGATCTAACCCAAGTTCCTGTGGGTTCTGCACTGCAGGTGGATTCTTTACCCACTGAGCCTGTCATCATAATCAGTTCCAAATACTCCAATGTGCATTTACCTTCTATTTATTTAGTTTTTCTATTTCCTTTCCCTTCTGTCTCTCCACCTTGATGGATTGCTTCATGAACTATAAAGCAATAAAATAACCATGTCTAATATATTTTTGCCATATTCTCTTCTAAAAGTATAATGTGTACTGACTCCTTTCATCCTCACAATAATATAATGAGGTAAGCTCTAGTTATTTGTTTTGTAAGTAAGTAATGTAGGACACAGGGAGGTAAATATTGTCTCAGTATATAAAGCTAAGATTTGAAACTAGCTCCAAAGCATCATGCTTAACCACTCACCATGTGCACTAATTTTGATCCCTAACATTCACTGAGACTTAGATATTAGATAGGAGAACAATACATCTGCCACACCTGTCACTTCACTGACCACTGCAGTTGACTCAGCTGAGTCAATAGTTAGTGAATATGGAGAAGGAAATGGCAACCCACTCCAGTATTCTTGCCTGGAAAAGTCCATGGACAGAGGAGCCTGGCGGGCTGCAGTCCATGGGGTTACATGACTGAGCATGTGTGCATGAGGGTGGAGGGAGATGGGTTGGTAGCAATAAAGTGGTAGAACTAAAAAAAAAAAAGTAGTTAGTGAATAGAAGTGTCCTTTGTCCCTCACAGCTCCATGTCCACCTCTCTAACCTTGGATTTAAAATGTCCAGAAGGGAGGGGATATATGTGTATGTATGGCTGATTCATCTTGCTGTACAGTAGAAACTAACACAACTATAGTTATAAAGCAACTATGCTGCTGCTGCTAAGTCGCTTCAGTCTTGTCCGACTCTGTGCAACCCCATAGATGGCAGCCCACCAGGCTCCTCTGTCCCTGGGATTCTCCAGGCAAGAATACTGGAGTGGGTTGCTGTTTCCTTCTCCAAAGCAACTATACTCCAATAAAATTAATTTTTAAAAACTGTCCTTCTCAGGCAGGAATCATTCTGCAGGCAAGGACAGAGTGTCTGTGACAAAGACAACCACAAATTCTTTCCTTCTTCTTCCACTGAGAGATGGAATCTAATTCCTCTTGCTTTTTCTTTTTTTAAATCTTAGACCTAACTGACTATAGAATATAATATAAAAGATGTTGTAGGCCTTCTGGGGCTAATTCAAAAAAAGCCTTGCAGCTTCATACTAGACTCTTGAAGACACTTACTTCTGAAGCCCTGAGATGCCAGATAAGAAACTCCCATGGTAGAGAAACCATGTGGAGAAGGCCTGAGACTACATAAAGAGACAGAGAGAGGGGCCTAGTTGAGCCACCATCTAGAAGTTCCCATCAAGCTGTCTGGCATGTGAGCAAAGCAGTCTGGAACCTTCCAGATCAGTTCAGCCACCAGTTGGACATAATCGAGCAACTCCAGCTGTGGTTATACAGAACAGATTTACCCTGCTGAGTCATGCTAGAATTAATGATCCCTAAAAGCATGAGGTGGGGCTTCCCTGGTGGCACTAGTGGTAAAGAACTCAACTGCCAGTGCAAAAGACATAAGACACAGGGTTCGATCCCTAGGTCAGGAAGATCCCCTGGAGTAGGAAAAGGCAACCCACTCCAGTATTCTTGCCTGGAGAATCTCATGGACAGAGGAGCCTGGAGGGCTATGGTCCATAGAGTCACAGAGCTGGACATAATCAAAGTGACTCAACATGCACACACGCAAAACCCTGAGATATAGTGAAGTGTTTTTTGTTGAGCCATAAGTTTTGGAGTAGTTTCCTAAGTAGCATTAGACAGTGGTACCATATTTGGTCCCTATAAGTGGGGTGTAACTGTGCTGCTGCTGCTGCTAAGTCACTTCAGTCGTGTCCGACTCTTTTCAACCCTGTGGACCACTAGGTCCCTCAGTCCACGGGATACTCCAGGCAAGAATACTGGAGTGGGTTGCCGTTTCCTTCTCCAGGGGATCTTCCCAATCCAGGGATCAAATCTTGCTTTCTTACATCTCCTGCATTGGCAGGTGGGTTCCTTACCCCTAGCGCCACATGGGAAGCCCTTGATATTCTGAGTTGCCATGAAAGAAGTGTGATTACTTTTCTGGAGAGACACTGAGGACAGGCCCTGAGACTTCTTGTGAAATATTACCCAGCAGTCTGCATGCAGGCACTAGGTCTCATGTGGATTCTACGCCAGATGTGAGGTAGTTGCTTTGGTAACTCCAGAGCAGCCTTCAGCTGAATACTACTGAGAAACCCAGTGAATCCCACATGACGCAGACATGCTCACCTGAGACCTGTCCAAATTCCTGACCCACAAAATGACAAGATATAATAAAATAGTGTTGAGCCACTGTTTTGAAGTACATCATTATGCAGAAATAGACAACTGCAAGAATGCCTTAAAATGTACACAGTAATTCTGATACATTATCTCATTCATTCATTCAAAAATACTTACTGAGGACTGTTATGTGTTAGGCAAAATTATTATATTAATACATATTAGAGACAGAGAAGTTAAAAAAAATAACCAGCAAAGACCCTGTTTTCATGGAGTTTACAGTCTACTGGGATAGGCAGACAATAAACAAAGAAATAACTACAACATACCAGATGGTGACAAGTGCAAGGAAAAGAAACCAAGCAGTATTAAGAGAACATTCCAGTAAAGCAACACTCTTTTATAAGCGAGGAAATGAAGCCTTAAAGAAACTTGAATGATGGGCCAGTAAGAGAAACAGGTTCCCAGGTATAATAAAATTGGATCCACTTTATGTGGTGAAAACTGTCCAACAGAGTTCATAAATGCAAATCTGTTATCTGTATTATTAGTGCAACAGGGGAAGCTAATTGGCAGAATTGAGACTTGGATGGATGTGCCTGGTTCCCTGGGCCATGCAAGTAACCTGCAGAGAAAAGGTTATGAGTACATGAATTGAGGGATGTGCCCTCCAGTAGCGGGAATGGGGCAGAGGCTGGAGGTGATGTGTGATCCAGGACCATACATAGGAAGCGAAGTGGCAGCTGTGCCTCAGAGAAACAGAGAGCAGAACTAGGAGCAGTTTATGAGAGATTGGGAGACACCCTTTGAGATAAGTAGAAATAATTTGTGATGGGGAAGGGGCTTTTTAAAAATATTTCATTTCCAAAAAAATAAATAAATAAATAAAAATATTTCATTTCCTAAATGAAAAAGTGGGAGTTCAAAGGCAGCTAAGCTCATGACACCAAATAAATGTATTTAGTTAATAAAACTCAGGGACAATTTGGTTGCCTTAGTTCATGCAGTTCAACATTAGTTCAATGCCTACAAAAGCATGTGCTAGGCTTTGTACTTCATGTTTAAAATCTAGTGTAGGACTACTGGGCATATTCCCAGGAAAAAAGACATGTGCATCCCAATGTTCATAGTAGCACTATTTACAATAACCACGACATGGAAGCAACCTAAAAGTCCGTCAACAGATGAATGGATAAAGAAGATGTGATACATCTATACAATGGAATATCACTCAACCATAAAAAAGAACTAACTGGGTTATTTGTAGAGATGTGGATGAACCTAAACAGTGTCATATAGAGTGAAGTAAGTCAGAAAGAGAAAAACAAATATCATATATTAATGCATATATGTGGAATTTAGAAAAATGGTATGTGTGCTCAGTCATGTCTGACTCTTTGCCACCTCATGGACTATAACCCACCAGGCTCCTCTGTTCATGGACTTTTCCAGGCAAGAATACTGGAGTGAGTTGCCATTTCCTACTCCAAGGGATCTTCCCAACCCAGAGATCAAACCCTGATCTCCTGCATTAGAGGCAGATTCTTTACCCACTGGGCCATTGTTATAGATGACCCTACTTGCAAAGCAAAAATAGAGACACAGATGTAGAGAACAAATGTATAGAAAGCAAGGGGGGAAGCGGGGGGTGGTGGTGGGAGGAACTGGGAGACGGGTTGACACATACACATTATTGATCATATGTATAAAATAGATTACTAATGCAAACATAATGTAAAGTACAGGGAACTCTACTAAATGCACTGTGGTGACCTGAATAGGAAGGAAGCCTAAAAGGGAGGGGATATATGTACACACACATAGCCCATGCACTTTGCTTACAGTATAAACCAGCACAACATTGTAAAGTAACTATAGTCCAACAAAAATTAATTTAAAAAATCTAGTGTGGAAAGTGAGGCAGGCACTCATCATATCACAATATAAATCAAATTGTGTAAGTGCTATGATAAAGGGACAAAGAGGAACACAAATGGGTGACTGATTAATTAAATCTGATTAGAGAAAGTTTCATGAAAAAGGTAGTGCCTGAGTAGGGTCCTGAAGGATGCTAGTAATCAAAAGCTTTGTCATATACTAGGATTACAAAAGGCAGTACTTTTACTTAAAAAGTCTAAAGTTTGACTGGTAGAAGGAGAAACGTCCCCAGTCTCCTCTGAATGACTGCCTAGTGAAAGTGAAAGTCGCTCAGTTGTGTCTGACTCTTTGTGACCCCATGGGCCACACAGTCCATGGAATTCTCCAGGCCAGAATACTGGAGTGGGTAGCCTTTCCCTTTTCCAGGGGATCTTCCCAACTCAGGGATCGAACCCAGGTCTCCCACATTGCAGGCGGATTCTTTACCAGCTGAGCCATAACAGAAGCTCAAGAATGACTGCCTAGGGTCCCACGCATTTGGAAGAGCTGTGCAGTGGTGCTGACATCACTGGCTAAGGCAGACTTGGGTTCTGATCAGCCCCATCAATTTCCAGCTTTGTGATGTTGACAAGTTACTTAAACTGTGTGCTTTAATTTCCTCATTTGTAGACTAAGGTTAATGATAATATGACTACCTAGTAGGGTAATGGTGAGAACAAAATGAAATAACACATGAAAAGTGTATAATTCATTGTGCAGCACATTTTAAGCATTCAATAAATCATAGCTATTCTTTTATTAATGTTTGCATACCAGGCAGGATTCCAACCCTGTACAGAAGTTGTGAATTTTAGTTTCAGTTCTTACTCCAAACTGGTCTCTAGGGCTAGGCCAGTGACCCACATTTTCCACTTCTCAGCTCTCTGATTCATCATATGAGACCAAGACACTGGCAAGGAAGTTGAAAGGCCCGATTCCCTTACTTCCTGGTTGGAGTTCTAGGGCTAAAGTGGTTATTTCCTCTGTCTTATATTCCTCCCTTTATCTCAAACCTTCTTCCCTTGTCTTGAGGACTCCATGGGTGTGTGTGTGTGTGTGTGTGTGTGTGTTTATTCACACTTCACTAGTTAGCCTTGTCTGTCAGCTGTAACAAAAACCTCAAGGAAAGAAAGTATGACCAAGCCTTCAGACAGCTGGTGGTAATTTAATTATACAATCCCCCTTACCCTTTCAACACCCACTATTTATGTGTATCCAATGTTGGAGGGGGGGGAATTATGCAAGATATGTGGTACATAAATTTCTAGGAAAAGGGGGGTTGGAACACTGAAGAAAGACTTGTACGAATTAACTGGATACTTTGCTTTGCTTTGAACGTAGATATTGGGCGTTAAAAATGGAAGGGACTGATGTGAGAGTTAATAAATTTCTGGAACCAGAAACAATACAGGAATAAATTAAACAAATAGTTTTCAAGGCATTCATGACAACTGCACCATCACTAAAACCTGAGTATTTACCAGGATGGGACAAGTGACTCCAGTCCAAGGCCAAGGAGCATGTATCAGGCAACCTAGGCTGCTTAAAATATCCATGGAGGTTATAACTGAAGGCAGTGATGATTCTGGTTTAGAGCTCAGATTGGATTCTGAATTAGAAAGCATATTGCTAAGGACAAGGCAGCCAAACAGCTATGGTCCCTGTCTTTGTTTCTTGTATCATGCCATCTGCTAGCCTGTCCCCCAACTGACCAAGGTGGATTTCTCTGGCTTTAAAATTCTGGCAGACACTAACAATCCCATAACATATATAACAAACATATATGTTATGTTTCACACACACACATGGATATTTTCATATATGTGTATACATATTTATCTACAATATTAATCAGCTTTTAAAACTTTCTATTTTGAGAAAATTAAAAAAAATTTTAAACATGTGGCATTTCAGTCATGTCCAACTCTTTTCAACCCTATAGCCTGCCAGGCTCCTCTATCCATGGAATTCTCCAAGCAAGAATACTGGAGTGGGTAGCCATTTCCTTCCCAGGGGACAGATTCTTTAGTGTCTGAACCACCAAGGAAGCCCTGTTATGTGTCATATATATGTATATATACATTTTCATATATGTGTATAAATATTTACCTACAACATGAATCAGTTTTTAAAACTTTTCATTTTGAGAAAAATTTTTAAAAGTTTAAACATAAGGCAAAGTTGCAAAAACAGTACAGTGAAGTGATACAAATCCTTCACTGGAGTCACCAATTGTTAACATTTTACCACATTTGTTTCTCTCTCTCCCCCTGCAACATAGTTACTGATGAGACATATGAAAAATGCAGACTCTTCACCCCTAAATATTTCAGTGTGTATCTCTTGTTGCTGCTGTTTAGTTGCTCAGTCCTGTTCCACCTCTGTGACCCCATGGACTGTAGCCCACCAGGCCCCTCTGTCCATGGGATTTCCCAGGCAAGAATACTGGAGTGGGTTTCCATTTCCATTTCCAGGGGATCTTCTTGACACAGGCATTGAACCTGTGTCTCCTGCTTGGCAGGCAGATTCTTTTGCCACTGAGCCACCTGGGAAGTCATGTATATCCTAAGAATAACTAAACTTATTATTGCTGATATTATGTAAAAGAATATTCCACCTCTCCCAGGTCAACTTTCGTCACTATTAAACAGAATTCTGATTGACATATTTGCCTTGAGTTATTTAATTAAAATCAGGAGCTCTCCCTGATAGCTATTTGGTTCAAATTTGCACAACCAAGAGGACTCATCAAAACATCACTCCCAGGACAAAGGCAAAATATACAACAAAGACAAATTCCCTCTTCTACACTTAGAACCATAGTAAGTCAATTTTTTAGCAGTTTAGACCAGCTGTCTGTCCTTTCTTCCAGCTGGCAATGGTTCAGAAATATTGAGATAAAGCCTCAGAAAGCCTCACACAATCAAGAAAAAAATTTGAATGAGAAAAATCCCTCATTTGTGTATGCACTTTTGTTTTAATTTTCATCTTAGCATATAAGAAGCCAACATACTGAGCTGTGGAGCTCAACATCAAACATCTGGCAATCCTAGACAAAAAATGAGCATAGCTCCACAGTCCTTCCTCCTTACAAAGTTCAAATGAGTACAGTGGCTGTAAAAGTTAATCCCATTCTAGGAAATAAAAGCAAAACTAAACAAATGGGACCCACTTAAACCCATAAGGTTTTGCACAGCAAAGGAAACAATAAACTGAAATGTTGTGAAGTAATTAGCCTCCAACTAATAAAAAAAAAAAAAAATGAAAAGACAACCCACAGACTGGGAGAAAACATTTGCAAATGATGTGACCAACAAGGGATTAGTCTCCACAATTTACAAACAGCTCATGACACTTAACAGCCTCAAAACAAACAACCCAATCAAAAAATGGGCAGAAGATCAAAATAGACATTTCTCCAAAGAAGACATACAGATGGCCACTAGGCATGTGAAAAGATGCCCAACACCACTAATTATTAGAGAAAAGTAAATCAAAACTACAATGATATATCACACCTGCCAAATGGCTATCATCCAAAAAATTCACAAATAATAAATGCTGGAGAGAGTGTGGAGAGAAGGGAACCCTCCTACACTGTTGGTGGGAATGTAAATTGGTATGGCCACTATGGAGAAGAGTATGCTGGTTTCTTAAAAAACTAAAAATAGAGCTACCATATGACCCTGCAATCCCATTCCTGTGCATATATCCAGAGAAAAGCATGATCTGAAAGGATCCATGCACCCCAATGTTCATTGCAGCATTGTTTACAATAACCGAGAAGCAACCTAAATGTCCATTGACAGAGGAATGGATAAAGAAGATGTGGTACATATATACAGTGGAATATTATTCAGTCATTGGAATGAATGAAATAAAACCATTTTCTGCAACACAAATGGACCTAGACAGTGTCATACTGAGTGAAGTATGTCGGAGAGAAGAAGAAACATTGTATGACATCCCTCATATGTGGACTCTAAAAAGAAATAATACAAATGAACTTACTTACAAAACAGAAACAGATGCACAGACGTACAGAAGGAACTTATGGTTGGGGGTGTGAGGACTAGGGAAAGAGATAGTTTGGGAGTTTGGAATGGACACGCACACACTGCTATGTTTAAAATGGAGGACCAACAAGGACCTACGGTACAACACATGGAACTCTGCTTAATGTTATGTGGCAGCCTGGATGGGAGGGGAGTTTGAGGGGGAATGGATACACGTATATGTATAGCTGAGTCCCTTTGCTCTGCACCTGAAACTATCACAACATTGTTTGTTAAATGGCTGTATTCCAATACAACATTTTTTTAAAAGTTAATTGCATTCTAGACCATATCAGTTTAGTAAAACAAGAAGCACACTCAATACTAACCGCTATTATTCCTTTCAATGAAAATAATCTTTAAATAACAAAAGTATTTCCCATTTTTTAGGCTAGGTCTATGATATACCAATAGGTATAGAAATACTGTGTGTTAGTCACTCAGTTGTGTCCGAGTCTTTGTGACCCCATGAACTGTAGCACACTCCTGTCCATGGAATTCTCCAGGCAAGAATACCGGAGTAGGCAGCCATTCTTTTCACCAGAGGATCTTCCCAACCCAGGGACTGAACCTGGGTCTCCTATGTTGCAGGCATATTCTTTACTATCTGAGCCGCTAGGGAAGCAAAGATCACACAAAGTCCTTCTAGCTGCAAATGAACCAGTGACCTAAATTGCTAGCTGACTCTAAATCAAAAGTTGTGATACAAAGAAAATAATTATTGTATCCTCTATTTGTTGGCTTTATTGTATTCTCAAGACTTAGGGGAAGGGAAATATCAAGGCCAGAAGGTCCTGGTGCTGATGGACTAATTAACTGGTTCAAGCTTTTGATTTTAAACTGTGAAGGTAAAAAATAAATAAATAAATAAAACTGTGAAGCTGTTCAGGGCTGGACTTAAGGTGAGGGGAGGGGTACTCACCTGTGGTGCAAATTTTAGCAGATGACCAGAGCTCAGCAATCAGGACAAATGCAATATTTAAGGACAATATTTTAAAAAATAAAATTATCACAAAAAATCCATAATGAATAAGATGTCAAAATCTTAAATAAAGACAGGATCAACTCCCTCATTTGCATGATCCTGGGAGTGAGTACTTCACTTGCTTCCCTGTGGTTCATCCCAGATGGTGTGACAACAGCTAAACTTATATTCTCTAGTGCTGTGTTCTGCTGACCCTGTTGGCAGTATCTCTTTGTGCATTAATGAACTGCCAGACATCAGGTGGGACCTCTAAGACACCACAAGGCAAAAGCAATTATATGAGCCAAGGCCAGCTCTTGCAACCACCTTGCCAAATAGTTTCAAGGCTCAACAGAACGTTTCTGGGTTTTAGAGGGCATCAGGGAAATGGTAGAACAGATGAGAAAGGGAGATGTTGGAAGACGGGAAAAAAAAACCAAACAGTTTGCCTCATGAGTTGCTGCTAATGTAACCAGAATGGAATTTTCAAGAAACTATGCTTTTAGAAAACCCTGAGCCCCAGGTCTCAGTTTGAGGTACCTGTCCACTCAACTCAAAAGCCAAACCTGCCTCACCTTGACTTCCTGTCACATGAAGTGCTGTTGGCTCTGGAAATCGAAGTAGCCATGTGACATCCTCATAAAGGCTATAGTGAATTCCAGCTGCTTAGGACACTTCATCAAACTCTGGAAGATAGTGAAGGACACGGAAGACCGGCGTTCTGCATTCCATTCTATTACAAAGGCTCAGACACAACTTAGTGATTCAGCAACTCCTTTGGCAAGAGCTGCTCACCCACGAGTACCAGACCTGATGGAAGAACAGTGCAAATCACCTACAGGTGCCCCCTGCTGGCAGAACCTATCTTACAGAATCAGCCTTACAATGTATTAATACCCTGTGGGCCATTAGCTGGGACATAAACGGTCCAGGCATTCACAGTCACCAACATTCCCCTGTGTGTGATATTACACCTGACCTGCTTCAAAATTGATGTTTCCTTCTAGGCTTTCTGTAGGCACCAGGCATGTGCTTGCCTCGCTCTGAAACTTAGCCTGGAGAAGTGAACTCTTTGTCAGGTTCTCAACAGTCCCTTCACCTAGGGCCAGACTCTGTGTCTGGTTTTCTTCTAGGGAAGGCAGAGACAGAGCCAGTCACTGCCAGCAGTATCTTCCAGGGGTGCTGGGACAGCTGACTGAGTGAGCCAAGTCTGAGGTTTTTCTTGTTCTGAGGATAAAGTCAAAAATCTTTAACATGACATACGTAGCTTGGCATAGTCTTTAGCCTCAGCTCTGGCGACACTTCTCCTTGATGTTTTTGTGCTTCATTTGTAACAGTCTCATTCCAGAAGGAAGGAAGGGAAGGTATATACCTTGTTGTTCCTCTAAATTTCCAGGAGTTCAGGTAACAGATGCAGACTGTGGTAGGCAATCTCCAAGAGGGCCCCTGATAATCCTTGGTAATCACACTCTTGGTATTAGAAAGAGATTTCTTATAAATGTTTGGCTCACATTATTACAGAGGCTGAGAAATCCCAGTATCTGCTGTCTGGAAGCTGGAAACCCAAGAAATCTGATGGCGGTATTCTGAGACCTAGCGGGCCCACTGTGTAAGTCCCAGTCCTACGGACTCTGCTCAGTAGTCAGCAGAGAAAGAGAGAGAGTAAATTCTCCCTTCCTCCATCTTTTTGTTCTATTTAGGTCCTCAGTGGATGGGATGGAATTGTGGGGGAGGTAACCTGCTTTACTCAGCCAACTGATTTCAAATACCGATTATATCCAAAAACACCCTCACAGACTCACCCACAAATAACATTTAGCCCAACATTTGGGCACCTTGTGATCCAGTCAAGTTGACATATACAATTAACCATCACAGATCCTAAGTTTTGGAGTGGTTTTCTATGCATCAATAGGTAACTGATACACATAGTCCTGAACCTTCCCTCAATCCTAGGTCATGCTGCAGAGTTAAAGATCCAGCCCTTTCATTCACAAAGAAGCTATTATTCTTCTTACAGTAAGGAAGGACAAAGAATTAAGAGCCCTTATTTAAGGCTGTACAACTGGAAAGGAGATTTATGGTGAAAATGAAGGAAATGATAAGTAGTTCTTTTGTAGGATCATACATTTTGTGTATTCTATAGAATACACTAAGCAGACTCACTCTTTTTCTTTCAGAAGATATGTGAAATTCATGAAAACTCTTCTTATTGAGACAACAATAAGTCTATGCATTTTATATTCAATATTTAGTTAGTGATTTCAAAGTCAAGATTTACACAGCAATGAGGCAAAAAGGTGTGGATTGGAATGTTATGGAGACTAAAAGGATGCCAAAATATGGTACTGCTTCTGTTTGTACACTGAGGTCACTTGTTCATGTTAGCATTTCTGTTATTTGCTCTACTTTCTCTGAGCAAACGTTGTATGATTAAATGTGGGTGTGCATGAGCACATACACAGTGGACAAAAGCCCCCCATTATGTGAACACATGTGCCCACTGTTCTGGGCAGTGAGCCCACTTTGCTCTTTGTTATTTGCACAGTGTCCCAGATTCTCTTTTGAAATGTGCAATTCACCCAATTTTATTAACCTGAATATGAAGCTATCTGATGCTTTTCGATAGACTCTCGCTCATGTCTAGGTATACCCTTTTGTTGTAAACAGGTCATTCGTTTCTCTGTGTTGACCTGCAGGCATTTTGCCATTTGAACTGAAAGCAAATCCTTCCAAGGTCAGAGTTTAGTAATGCAGGTTATTATTTTAAAACAGATGACACTTCACACTTGTGATGCTAATTTGGAGATGGAACCATGTTTGTCTAAGCACTACCAAAGGCTTTTTGTTGCTTTTGTTTGCTTTGATTTTTTTTTTTAAGGAAAAGCGGGTCAAGAATCATTAAAAGGAAAGAGATTTTAAAGCATATAAAATGAACAAAAATAATGACTCTGGGGCACATGAAACAAAAATTTAGCACCTACCAATTGAGCACCACTGCCACCATTTTATAACTGTGTGGTCTTGTCAAAATATTTAACCTTTCTTAAAAAAAAGCAGGGATAATAACAGCATCTTTCTCACGGAATTGTAGTGAGGATTAAATGAGATTATGCTTATACGTTGTTTAAGATATATATAATGCTGGTATGTAGCCAGTACTCAACAAACATTATTAATAACAAAATTATACATGTAGTAATGATAACAATGACAATGCCGCTGCCATAGATATCAGTGATCAAACATCTAAATCACAGAACGCTGTGTGGAACCTGTTTGAGATCCAGTACAAATCCCCTATACTCATGAGGCTGCTCTGGCAAACAAGACTGAGAGCAAGTAACTAGAAGAGGCTGTGGTACCCTAAGGCAACCATTTCCCTGCCTGCTACATCTTCCCACCAAGAACTGGTCAACATATACAACCCTCTGGGACAGGATTTTTTAATATTATACAAGGTCTTCTTCTCTTTATTTTCTTGGGCTCCAAAATCACTGCAGATGGTGACTGCAGCCATGAAATTAAAAGACACTTGCTCCTTGGAAGAAAAGCTATGACAAACCTAGACAACATATTAAAAAGCTGAGACATTACTTTGCTGACAAAGGTCTGTCTAGTCAATGTTATGGTTTTTCCAGTAGTCATGTATGGATGTGAGAGTTGGACTTTAAAGAATGCTGAGCACCAAAGAATTGATGCTTTTGAACTGTCGTGTTGGAGAAGATTCTTGAGAGTCCCTTAGAATGCAAGGAGATCAAACCAGTCAATCCTAATGGAAATCAATCCTGAATATTTATGAAGCATCATGGAGGACTGATGCTGAAGCTGAAACTGCAATACTTTGGCCACCTGATGTAAAGAGCTGACTCATTAGAAAAGACCCTGATGCTGGGAAAGACTGAAGACAGGAGGAGAAAGGAACAACAGAGGATGAGATAGTTGGATGGCATAACCAAATCAATGGACATGAGTTTGAGCAAGCTCCGGGAGATGGTGATAGAAGGGGGAGCCTGGCATTCTGCAGTCCATGGGGTAGCAAAGAGTTGGACACAACTGAGCAACTGAACAACAACAAAGAGTCTTCCCCGTGGGCATGACCACCATCCTTTTGTCCCCCGACCTAACCACCACCACCCTCATGTTGATAGGGGATAAAACTTCAACTGAGGTTAAGCAAAAACCTCAACCAGAGGTTTCAAATACAGCTTAATTCAGAGACTCCAATAAGGGATTTTCCCTCCCCTCCTCTCAATTGTTTTCTGTGCTAGCTTTCTTCTCAGCGTCTGAAAAGTTTAGCAAGTTGTCTACCAGCAGTCCCAGGCCTACATTCTCCTTCAAGTTTCATCATCAGAAAGGCTGTCTTCTTTCAAGAGACTCCTGAAGAACCCTGTCTGGATTAACTTGAGTCAATGCCCATCCCCAAACTAATTCCTGAGACTATGGAGAATAAACTACTCTTTTTTAAAAGCTGACTTTAAAATTTTTTTCTATTTAAAGACTTAATTTTTAGAGCAATTTTAGATTTACTCTTTTTTGAAAGGCATGTAATACCTCACTTCTAAACTTCATTCTTTCCATTTAGTATACCAACAAATCCTGTTGGCTCGACCTCCAAAACATACTCTGAATTTGTTCACTTATCAGCTCCACTGCTGCTGCCATGACTTAAATCACCATTTTCTTATATCTGTCCATTTACTAGGATAGTTTTCAGAGCTCCCTTCCTGCTTCTACTGTTAGAAAGCACTCTTTCACTCCTAAAGTCTGTATTGCAATAGCAGAGTGATATTTTAAAACATTTTCCAGATCATATAATGCTCCTGCTTCCTGGTTTCCCAATGTCCTTAGAATAAAATCAACTTCTTATTATGGCCTACAAGGTCTCATGTACCTAGCCCAGCCCACTTCATCTCCCTTATCTTCTTGCCACTCTCCTTTTTGTTTAACATGTTCCAGCTGCCCTGGTCTTCTTTGTGTTGCTCAAGCGTAACAAGCTTATTTCTACCTTAGGAGTTTTACAATTGCAGTTCTCCCATTGTCTGCCTCTTGGAGCTTCTCTGGTGGCTCAGTGATAAAGAATCTGCCCGCCAAGTTCGATCTCTGGGTTGGGGAGATCCTCTAGAGAAGGAAATGGTGACTCCAGTGTTATTGCCTGAAAAATCCCAGGGACAGAGGAGCCTGGTGGGTTACGGTCCAGGGATCACAAAGAGTCGGACACAACTTAGCAACCGAACAACAACATCTGCCTCAGTTCCTTTCTAACCACTGGCTTAATTTTATTTTCCTTTTAAGTCTTATTATTATGAGAAATCACTTTATTTGTATATTTACTTGTTTACTGTCTATCTCCTCACCAGTCCTGATACAGTTTCATTAAACTTAAGCTTGTGAGGGTAAGAGCCTTTAACAGATAATCTTATTCTTCATTCTATTCTAGCATCTAGAATTATGCCTGACATTGAATATATAATTTTTTAAAAGATGAATGAACTAAATTTGGCTAAATTTAATTTCTAAAAAGACAGTACTGAAAGGGGAGACCTAGAGAATCAACAGAACAGTTGAAACTAAAAAAAAAAAAAAACAGGTTCAGAAGGGACAGAAGTAAGGGAAGCAGTAAGAACCCAGGTAGCAAGAAGAAACCAATTGGTCCCAACCATTTTTTCCACTCTTGTGTTGCTCCATGAAGACACGATGTTAATGTAGAGAGTTAGGTGGTACTATTGTGGGTCTCATTACCCTCATCTATCTAGAAGAGGGCAGAATGTTCCATCAAAACTTTAATAAAGCAATGGCAAAGAAGAGGTAATTCCCCAAAGGAAAATGTAGAGTTACTGTCCAAAGAAAGGAGGAATGAATAAATGTCTCCCAACCAAAAGATAAAAAAGCCAAAAAACAAAAAAGAAAGAAAAAGAGTAACAAATGTCTGCAATAATCCCTGATGAGATATCTTGTCACCTAGGAGACATCAACTTTACTCTCATGTAAGCTGATATATGCCTAAGAAATGCAAACAGATTTTAATATTAACCTAAGTCAGATAAAAGCAGAAAGATACGTCTGTTTGAACATCTGTTCAAAATCATACAACACACTCAAAAGATATACTCTTAAATGTTTTCTCTCTTTTATGCTACAGAAAAATTTAGTGGTCAGGATATAGTTCTGTAAGGCGTCTCCTTCTGGATGTCCCACATGAAAGCAATTCATTTCCCTGATATCTACTTTTCATACCATATTATCCCTCAGTACATGACATTAGTAATCATTGCATAGTTGACCTAGAAATTTAAGAGTAATTCTTGTTTCCTTTCTCTTCTTCATTTCCCATACTTCATTGATTAACAAGCGCCATCAACCCTACCTCAGAAATTCTCAAATGTATCCCTTCTTCACTGTTCCTGCTATCACTAAGTTCAGAGCTCATAACCTCAGACCCCAAACCATTCATAACATCTTCTTTGTTATTCCATCTTTTCAGTCAACCCACTTCACCTCACCTCCCATACAACTGTCACACCTATAGTTCTAAAACAAAGATCTACATACATCAATGTCCTGCTTTAAAACATTCTATAGCTCCATACTGCTTAACAAAAACAAAAATTCAACCACCTTTTGTCTTGGTTGGAGTGACAGAACACAATTTATTTTTTATTTGTTTAATTCAGTGGTTCTCTAAACTTGCTGTACACGAGTGCTTTTGTACATGAGGTTAGGACTTCAGTCTGAAAGAGTCTGATTTAATTGGTCTAGAGTGGAGCCTGTACCTCGGTTTTTTTAAACCTCCCTAGATAATTCAAATGTGTAGCCAGGGTTGAAAAATGCAATTAAAAGATAACTAGAAAGACAATTTTACTTCCAAACAGCATGAAGTAACAGTGCACATCCACACAACTCTGACAGGAATAACTGAAAACCTGGACAAAATATAGGAAAGAAAGATTTTCAGACACTGGATATTAGTCAACACAGATAGTGATCCCAGAGAATAGATAAACCAAAGAAGTGAAGCACACAACTGCCCTAGTTTACTTCTTAGAGAAAGTTTATAGTTGGTAATGATAAGAGAGGGAATCAAGGCAGAGACTAGTCATCTCCCTAAGTTGAAGTAAAGCTAGGAATTTGGGAAGGCCAACATAGCAAATGTGGAATAGCCAAAATGGCCAAATGTGGAACAACCCAGATGGCCATCAGCGAATCAATGGATAAATAGAATATGATACATACATATAATGGGATATTATTCAGCCTTAAAAAAGAACAGAGTTCTGACACATGCTGCTACCTCACAGATGAAGCTTGAAGACATTATGCTAATAATTTTCCTTAGAAGTTCATCAAACATTTAAGGAAGAAATAATGCCAATTCTCCACAAACTCTCCCCCAAAAATCGAAGAAGAGGGACTACTTCCCAACTCATTTTATGAGGAAAAAATTATCCTTATACGAAATCCAGACAACGTGAAGAATACAAACCAACATCCCTCCTGAATACAGATGCAAAAATCCTTAACAAAATTTTAGCATCTCCAATCCAACAATATAGAAAGGATAATATATCATGACTAAGTGGCATTTATTCCAGGATCTCAATGTTAATTTTAACATTCTTTAAAGAATCAATGTAATTATCATATTAATCAAAAAGAAAAATTACATAGCATCTCATTCAGATGTAAAATCAAACATCCATTCCTAGTGAAAACTCTCAGAAAATTATGAATGGAAGGGGACTTCCTCAATCTGGTGAAAAGTACCTATAAAAAATGTATAGGAGACATTATACTTAATGGTAAAAGAATGAATGCCTTCTTCTTAAGATCAGCAACAAGGCAAAGTATGTTTGCTTTTACTATTTCAATTCAACTTTGTGCTAGAGGTGCTAGCTAGTGCAATAAGGCAAAATAAATAAATATATAAAAGACATAGAGACTGGAAAGAAAGAAATAAAATTCTCTCCTTCCCTCCCTCTTCCTTTCTTTGTGTGGATGACATAATTCTTATGTATAAAATTCTACAGAATCTACAAAAGAAAAATCTACTAGAACTAAACAATGAATTTAGCAAAGCTACAGGATTTAAGAATCTCACATGCTAGTAAAGTAATGCTCAAAATTCTCCAAGCCAGGCTTCAGCAATACGTGAACTGTGAACTTCCAGATGTTCAAGCTAGTTTTAGAAAAGGTAGAGGAACCAGAGATCAAATTGCCAACATCCGCTGGATCATTGAAAAAGCAAGAGAGTTCCAGAAAAACATCTATTTCTGCTTTATTGACTATGCCACAGCCTTTGACTGTGTAGATCACAATAAACTGTGGAAAATTCTGAAAGAGATGGGAATACCAGACCACCTGAACTGCCTCTTGAGAAACCTATATGCAGGTCAGGAAGCAACAGTTAGAACTGGACATGGACCAACAGATTGGTTCCAAATAGGAAAAGGAGTATGTCAAGGCTGTATATTGTCACCCTGCTTATTTAACTTATATACAGAGTACATCATGAGAAATGCTGGGCTGGAAGAAGCACAAGCTGGAATCAAGATTGCCTGGGGAAATATCAATAACCTCAGATATGCAGATGACACCACCCTTATGGCAGAAAGTGAAGAGGAACTAAAAAAGCCTCTTGACGCAAGTGAAAGAGGAGAGTGAAAAAGCTGGCTTAAAGCTCAACATTCAGAAAACTAAGATCATGGCATCTGGTCACATCACTTAATAGGCAATAGATGGGAAAACAGTGGAAGCAGTGTCAGACTTTATTTTTTGGGGCTCCAAAATCACTGCAGATGGTCATTGCAGTCATGAAATTAAAAGACGCTTACTCCTTGGAAGGAAAGTTATGACCAACCTGGATAGCATATTAAAAAGCGAGACATTACTTTGCCAACAAAGGTCCATCTGGTCAAGGCTATGGTTTTTCCAGTGGTCATGTATGGATGTGAGAGTTGGACTATGAGGAAAGCTGAGCACTGAAAAATTGATGCTTTTGAACTGTGGTGTTGGAGAAGACTCTTGAGAGTCCCTTGGACTGCAAGGAGATCCAACCAGTCCATCCTAAAGGAGATCAGTCCTGGGTGTTCATTGGAAGGACTGATGCTGAAGCTGAAACTCCAATACTTTGGCCACCTCATGCGAAGAGTTGACTCATTAGAAAAGACCCTGATGCTGGGAGGGATTGGGGGCAGGAGGAGAAGGGGACGACAGAGGATGAAATGGCTGGATGGCATCACCGACTCGATGGACATGAGTCTGAGTAAATTCCGGGAGTTGGTGATGGACAGGGAGGCCTGGCATGCTGTGATTCCTGGGGTCGCAAAGAGTTGGACACGACTGAGCGACTGAACTGAACTGAACTGAACAGGATTTAAGATCAGTATACAAAAATCAATATAGGGCTTCCCTGATGGCTCAGTGGTTAGAATCTGCCTCTGCCTGCCAATGCAGGAGACATGGTCCAGGAAGATTCCACATGCCATGGAGCAACTAAGCCCATGCCCCACAACAATTGAGCCGGTGCTCTAGAGCTCGGGAGCTGCAACCACTGAACCCACACGCCACAGCTACTGAAGCCCAGGAGCCCTAGAGCCTGTGCTCCACAACAAGAGACACCAACCCAGTGAGTGTTAGAACTGTTCTGTGCAATGTAGGATGTCAACCAGTATTCCTGACTTCTATTTACTAAATGCCAGAATCACCTTTGCTGTAGTTAGGATAATCAAAAATGTGTCCAGATACTGTCAAATGTCCTTTGTGAGGCATAACTGTCCCTGTTTGAGAACCACTGACCTAAATAAATGAAGAGATATACCATGTTATGGATCAGAAGACTCAATATTGTTAAAAATATCAATTCTCCCCAAATTAATATATAAACTTCAGTACAATCCCATTCAAATTCCCAGAAACTGTTTATCTGTATTGACAATTGGAATCTAAAATGTATATGGGAATGCAAAGAACCTAGAACAGTCAAACAATTTTGAATAAGAAGAATGAAATTGGAGAGTTTGCACTATGTTATTTCAAGACTTACAAAACTATAGTAATCAAGATATTAATAGTAGAGTATTGCCCAAAGATGGACAAATAGATAAATGGAATAGAATAGAAAAATCAGATATAGTCACATGTACATGGAAAAAGTGGAAACAGTGACAGACTATTTTCTCGGGCTCCAAAATCACTGTGGACAATGACTATGCCATGAAATTAAAAGACACTTGCTTCTTGGAAGTAAAGCTATGACAAACCTAGACAGAATATTGAAAAGCAGAGATATCACTTTGCCAACAAAGGTCCATCTAGTCAAAACTGGTTTTTCCAGTAGTCATGTACATGTCTAAGAGTTGGACCCTAAATAAGGTTGAGCACTGAAGAATTGATGCTTTTGAACTGTGGTGCTGAAGAAGACTCTTGAGAGTCCCTTGAACAGCAAGGAGATCAAACCAGTCAATCCTAAGGGAAACCAACCCTGAGTATTCATTGGAAGAATTGATGCTGAGGCTGAAGCTCCAATACTTTGGCCACCTGATGGAAAGAGCTGACTCACTGAAAAAGACCCTGATGCTGGGAAAGATTGAGGGCAGGAGGAGAAGCGGGCAACAGAGGATGAGATGGTTGGATGGCATCACTGACTCAATGAACATGAATTTGAGCAAACTCCAGGAGATAGTGAAGGACAGGGAAGCTTGGTGTGCTGCAGTTCATGGGGTCACAGAGTTGGACAGGTCTTAATGACTGAACAACAAATACATGGTCAATTGTTCAGTAAAAGTATCAAGGCAATTTAATGGAGAAAGGATAGATTTCTTAACAAACAGTGCTGAAAGAACACTATATGCAAAAAATGAACCTTGATCAAAATCTTGTACTATATACAGAAGTTAACTCAAAATGAATCATAGACCTAAATGTAAAACATGAAACTATGCAACTCCTAGAAGAAAACATAGCAGAAGATTTTTGTGACCTTGGGTTAAGTAATGGTTTCTTAGGTATATTAATAACATTAAAAGCAAAATCTTCAAAGAAAAATGTGACAGTCTGGACTTACGTTAGTAAAATTTTTAAAACTTTTGGCCTTCAAAAGACACTGTTACTAAAATGAAAAGACAAACTTTATATTGGGAGAAAATATTCACAAGGTACATATATAATAAAACTTGTATTTAGAATAGAGAACTCAAATTTTACAATAAAAAAGCAAACAACTCCTTTAAAATGGTCAAAAAATTTCAACAAACACTTCATAAAAATATACAGATAATAATAAAGCACATGAAAAGATGTTTAACATTGGTAGTCAATGGGAAATGCAGATGTAAGATACTATTTCACATTTACTAGAATGGCCATGATAAATAAGACAGTAACAAATGTTGGCAAGGATGTGGAGAAATAGGGACCTTCATACATCTCTGCTGGGAATGTAAAAGGTAAAATACCTTTGACACAGAATTTTGCAATTTCCTAAAAAGTTAAACATATACCTACTGTTCTACTCCTAGAAATTCATCCAAGAGAAATGTAAGCATATGCACACACAAAGACTAGTACACAAGTGTTCATAGCAGCTTCATTCGTAATAGCCACATTACACATTCATAATAGCCAACAGTTAGTGAATCAATAAACTGTGCCATATCCATACAATGGAATACTTCTCAGCAATGAAAGAAAGTGAATGATTACTACCTGCAACAGCATGGATAAATCTTAAAATAACTATGAGTTAAGTAATAAGTGTGTGAAAGAAGCCAGGCAAAAACAAAGAATACATACTGTATAATCCCACTTATATAAAATTATAGAAAATGAAACTATCATGCAGTGACAAAAGGAACAGTGGTTTCCTGTGTGTTAGTGGGGCAGGAGGTTACAGAAGGTAGGGCAAAAGAAAACTTTTTAGGATGATGGACATGTAATGCTTTCACAAATATATACATACATATATATTTCACAAATATATACCTACATAAATATATATAAACTTTTCAGACTGTATATTTTAAATTTGCCCAGTTTATTCTATGTCAATTATATATCAATAAAGCAGTAAAAAAAATAACAGAGAGATGGCTAAAGAGACATAATGGCTGATGTTTGATGTTAGAAATGCACTGATCTTTCTCTGACATCATCCCTCACCCTTAATTCTGACACCTGTCTGCTGGTTCCAGGCTATCCATCTAGAATGTGCAATCTGCTAGGCTTCAAAAGTGCATATTATAGATGATTAAACATAGTTCCTTCACTGTACAGCAGAAATTAACACAAGATTGTAAATCAAATATGCTTCAATAAAATTTTTTAAAAGGGGGCAAAAACAAGTACACATTGAAGCACATTACCATCAGCTGGCAACTCACTTAATTCTTTTTTAAATAGTTGTGTACTTGCAAGAGGGTCATCTCTGAATTAAATCATCATAGAAAAGTTCTATTCTGTACATCTGTGTCTCTTTTTCTGTGTTGCACATAGGGTTATCGTTACCATCTTTTTAAATTCCATATATATGCGTTAGTATACTGTATTGGTCTTTATCTTTCTGGCTTACTTCACTCTGTATAATGGGCTCCAGTTTCATCCATCTCATTAGAACTGATTCAAATGAATTCTTTTTAATGGCTGAGTAATATTCCATTGTGTATATGTACCATAGCTTCCTTATCCATTCGTCTGCTGATGGGCATTTAGGTTGCTTCCATGTCCTGGCTATTATAAACAGTGCTGCGATGAACATTGGGGTGCATGTGTCTCTTTGGGACTCTGTGGGAGAAGGCAAGGGTGGGATGTTCTGAGAGAACAGCATTGAAACAAGTATACTATCAAGGGTGAAACAGATCACCAGCCCAGGTTGGATGCATGAGACAAGTGCTCAGGGCTGGTGCATTGGGAAGACCCAGAGGGATGGGATGGGGAGGGAGGCAGGAGCAGGGATTGGGATGGGGAACACATGTAAATCCATGGCTGATTCATGTCAATGTATGGCAAAAACCACTACAATATTGTAAAGTAATTAGCCTCCAACTAATAAAAATAAATGGGAAAAAAAAAATAAAAGTTCTAGCACAGCATGGGTCTCACCTGAAGAGACCATGAATGTATTCCCAAGGCCATACATTTGCTTATATCCCTCTGCTAAAATTTACTTCCCACCCAGCTCTGGCTTCCTTATCTTGCTAGGCTAGAAAAAGTTCATCTCCTGTGTGTGTGTGTGTGTGAAGACCTCTCTAATTCTCTGCCTCTTAGCATTGTATCCAGTTGCCGTTAACCACATGGTTCATATTACCAGCTTATAGGGGCTTTAGCAACGTCTCCCAACCACATTTCCCTATCCCCATGATGACTTTTTTTTTTTCCCATGATGACTTTTACCTAAGCAAAATCACCTTGCCATTTGGAATTTAAACTTGACAGTGAAGATAAACTGGTTCAGGGCAGAAATGTGCAGGCACTTGAAACAAATATAAAGATTCCCAAACCAAACAAACTATTACCTGAAAATATTAGCATGTCAGAGAAAAAAAGAAGGTCCAAATGAGAAGACAGGTTGATCCTTAATGACACTCACCATCCAGGGAAGAAAGAACCCATTTGTATCCTCTGATACTCTGTTCGAAGGTATTTTTCCTTAATTTAGAATCCACTGATTAGTTCTCCTGATTCTAAATTTGGGTTTCCCAGGTGGCTCAGTGGTAAAGAATCCACCTGCCAATGCAGGAGAAACAGGAGACTCAGGTTTGATTTCTGGGCCAGGAGGATCCCTTGGAGCATGAAATAGCAACCCACTCCAGTATTCTTGCCTAAAAACTCCCATGGATGGAGGAGCCTGGAGGGCTATAGTCCATAGGGTTGCAAAGAGTCAGACATAACTGAGCACACACACACAACAGCAATTCTAAATCCAAGTTTCACAAACAACCTTTTAATTACAATTTCGCTTCCAAATGCAGCAAGTATGCCAAGAGAACCCACTGACATAAAAAGAGGATCTAGTTCCCTAAGATGACTCCTCATTGTATATTAGTAACTTGCCATCCTGGCTTTATATAGTAGCCATGTGAATTTAATAATCAGTCTGAGAAACAGACTCAACAACTAAAGCACAGTTTGCACAATAATGCCACCTTGCATGATCTCTTGGGACAGAGTCAGTTTTCCTTGGAGAGATGTTTGCATTTATTTATTTATTTTCCATAGTCCATCTTACTATTATAACACTTATTCCACACTGTAGTTACATAGATAAGCAGAGTTTAGAACTATAGGTTCTCGACTACCTGAGGGTAGCTTGCATCCAATTTTGTACTGACCTCCACCATCATTGCTTGATTTAAAAACACTGAATTAAAACGAGCTGCTTTCATACATACAATGGACTATTACTCAGCCATAAAAAGGAGTGCATTTGAGTTAGTTCTAATGAGGGGGCTGAATCTAGAGCCTATTATATAGTGTTAAGTAAGTCAGAAAGAGAAAAACAAATGTATACTAATGCTTATATATGGAATCTAGAAAGATGGTACCCATGAATCTATTTGTAGGGCAGCAATGGAGACACAGACATAGAGAACAGACCTGTGGTCACAGTGAGGGAAGGAGAGTATGGGATGAATTGAGACAGTAGCATTGAAACATATACATTGCCATATGTAAAATTAGGTAGCCAGTGGAAATTTGCTGTACAATAGAGCTCAAATCACTTGCTCTGTGACAACTAGACGGGTGGAATGGGGTGGGGGGGTGGGAGGGAGTTCAAGAGGGAGGGAACATACATATATCTATGGCTGATTCATGTTGATGTATTGCAAAAACCAACAAAATATTGTAAAGCAATTATCCTCCAATTAAAAAGAAATTAAAATATAAAAAAATGAGCTGCTTTCTTACATTTTTAGTTGATCAGGAGTTAGAAAACTGGATACCAAAGATACTTTCTCCTAAGTGCAAGCCTCTAATACTCATAAACTTAGAGATAGGTATTTTTTAAAAGTATGCTGCACATTCCTGGAGATCCAGTTTTTAAATGAGGTCACAGTAGCATCAACCTCAGTGAAGTTTCTGACTTCAGGGCATTCCTGAAATGTTTAAAAACATTTCAAGGCTCATTATCACATCAACTAAGATGAATGTAGAGATCTGTCAGATGAATAATTATTAAGGGAATAACAAAAGCATATTCGTCTATTTTAACAATTAAGTCACAATTTAGAGAACCTAATTCTAACTCAACAAATTTTTTGTTACCAAAGACAGAAAAATCACATGTTTATGATACAGTCATGACTCATTTAAAATTTTGCAATGGCAATGCTTCTTTTGATGAAAAGTGTTCACTCTAGCATATGTAAAATAGTAAAGAAGAATTTAAAATTTAAATATATTCAGATTAATTTTGGGGGGGGCTTTAAACAAATTTCCAAAGTGTTGTTGAAAAATATTCAACACACCATCGATAGAACATGTTTAAAAAGTAATTATATTTGGGCTAAAATTCCACTTTATAAAGAATAAATAATGACTACTTCTGGCCTGCTTCCATCTTTCAAGGCAGTAATTTATCTTGGATTTCTGCATAATTGTGATTCCTTTAAGCGCTGTTAACTGAATAGCCTGACTCAGTTTTCTCAAACGAACAATGAACAGTGTGATGAATAAACACAATTAAGGGTCTGAATAAATTGTTTCCTCGTTCACAAATACAACACAGTCTTGAACACAAAATACAGATCCTATTAATATGCAGATCTATAACTAATACTCAAAAGACCCAAATTCTGATTTTATGCATGGGAAACAGGCCTACAGAAATGAATTTTTTTTTTCAGATCCCCCGTTAGTTAATGGCAGCCTCCATGCTGAAATCAATATTGCCCTGTAGTTTGATTTATGAGTACTAGCTTCCCATTAAAGGATAAGCTAAAGATGCTTCAACAGGGAGAGATTTATTTCAAGAAGTCAGCAGCACAATCTGTCTCTTGTCCAAAAAAAAAAAAAAAAATTATACGGCAGATTTTCATCCTGCTGCTGCTAAGAAAATTTGGGCCTAATGGGTTGGGTCTTCCAACGGAAGTGACTGGGTTTAGGTGGGGCTCGTCCTGCTAGGCATCATCCAGCCAGCCAACAGGCAGGGCCCCAGCTCTTCAGGGAAAGAGAGCCTAGGAAGAAGGAACCATCACTACCCCACCCTGTATGCTGTCTGTATCTAAGATGGGGCGGGGAGGGTCGGGGGGGGGGGGACAGGTATAAGATAAGGCAATGCTTTCAACTGTATCCCCACATGCATTTCCTGGTCCTTTATCTTCTTTTAGCATCCCTAGTGCTTTCAGCCTGGCATGGCCTTCTGAATCCTGTGTTCATCTCTTGTTTGACTTGACCCAGCAGGCACGGCCTTCAATCTCATCTCCGCCTGCAGAGCCCTCGACTACACGTTAAGCAAAGACCTTGGGGTAGAGACTGAGTTTCCTAAGCTTTAGTCCCGAGCCAATCCAGCGCCACACCTGTATTTCCCTACTGTCTCGCCCCCTCCGCCCCGGCCACCAGCCCCATCATCCCCCAGGCCCCAGCCGTGCCCTTCAACCTTCTCCAAACTAATGTCACTCTGTGTCAACCCCTCCGAAGCGCCCGGGTCTCCAGCCCTGATTCCCAGGCCCGAAGGCGGTTCCCCTAAACCAGCGCTTCGGGCGCCGCCACTGCCGGCGCAGTCTGCAGCCTCCCGGGCTCCCGCGGTGCGCTCACCTCATCCAGGGTGCGGCTGCCGCCGCTGCCTCTTCCTCCTCGGCCGCTGCTGCCCAGCTCCCGGCCGGCTCGGGATGCCGTCGTTCCCGGCCGGGAGACTGCCGCGAGGACGGCGGTGTTGGCGCCGCGTCCCTGGACCAGTAGGGCGCGTGGTGCGCCCGGCGGACCGCGCGGCAGCAGCAGCCGCAGTCGCAGCGGCGGCGGCAGCAGGACCCGCTGTCAGTCCTCTTCATGAATTTCCCGGCCCTGACCAGCCCAGTCCTAGTTACCGTCCCTGCTTGGTTTTCCTAAGGTCTTCTCGCACTGCCCAGACGCATCATCGCGGCGAGGATGCTATCCATCCCAGTTGCCCCTGGCGCGGCGCAAACCCGGGAAGACCAGGCCTCCGCGCTGCCTCCGCCACCTGCTCCGCCCAGATTGCTTCGGTCCCTCTCCCACAAACACTCGCCGCTGCCTCTGCACCCTGTCATCTCCCCTTTTTTTCTCCCCACCCACTACCTCAACCTGGAGAGCTTTTCATTGCCAGACCTCCTTTCTCTTTGCTTCCTATCTGCTCCATTATCACTGTCTTCAATTTCCAACCTCAAAAAGTTTCTCCTCACTCCTTCTCTCCATATTTTCCTGGTTTTTGTCCTCCACCCTCCAAACCCATCATCCTCTTATATTTTACATTATTCTCTCCTCAGAATCATTACTTCCCCAGGTTTGTTGTGTAGCCTTCTTTCCCTCTTTTAAAATCTTCTTTCCTTTCAATTTTCCCTTTAGTTATTATAAAAACCTTTCTCATAAACAACCTCAATTTTTCTTTCAATTGAGACTTTCTGATTGCCATTTTCCATGAAAAACTCATAGTAAGATATATATAACTTGGTATCTGCTATCAAGTCAAAAGGGTGTTTTGATGGTTAAAAAAAAAAAGTTCACTGATCAAATAAATCTTCCACTCAACGTTTGTTCCGAAAACCCGTTTTCTTATATTCCAGTGTTTTCTGAGAATGGAAGCTGAGTCTCCAGCAAAGCAGAATGCTTCTACTGTACCATTCTATAACAGCAGTCTCAGCTTGCTGGTTCCACTTAACGATTTTTGGATTTTACCATGGTGTGACTGTGATATGCATTCAGTGGAAACCAGATCAGAATTTTGAATTTTGATCTTTTCCTGGACTAGAGATATGGGGCAATACTCTCTGGTGATGCTGGGCTCCCAGCCAGGTACATTTATAACCACTCTGTACCCATACAACCATTCTGTTCTTCACTTTCAGTATAACAGTCAATAAATTATTACATGAGATATTCCACACTATTAAAAAATAGGCTTTGTGTTAGATGATTTTGCCCAGCTGTAGGCTAATTAGGTGTTCTGAGCATGGGTAAGGCAGCCTAGGCTAAGCTGTGATGTTTGGTCAGTTAGGTATACAAAACGCCTTTTGACAAGATATTTTTGCTTTATGATGGGTTTATAGGGAGGTAACCCCATTGTAGGGCTTCCTTGATGGCTCAGTGGTAAAGAATCCACCTGCCAATGCAGGAGATGTGGGTTCTATCCCTGGGTCGGGAAAATCCCCTGGAGAAGGAAATGGCAACACACTCCAGTATTCTTGCCTGGAGAATCCCATGAACAGAGGAGCCTAGCGGGCTACAGTCCATGGGGTCACAAAAGAGTCAGACATAACTTAGTGACTAAACTACAAGAAACAAAATCCCATTGTAATTTGCAAGGCCTGAAAGGGACAAGTTTTATCTTTTAGTGGGTAGTATGGATCCCAAGGTTCATAGGCAATAGTCACTATCATTAACTCAGTGAGAATAAAGCTGAACTCTTAAGTCATTTTTTTCTCCCAAATCTGCTGTTCATTCTTCTGTTTTATTAACTCCAACACTACCATCCACAAAGTTGCCTGAGCCCCCGAACTGGGTATCACCAGAGATGTATCTTACTCATGCAACTCATCCAGTCTTTAATTCCACTTCTTTACTATTTCTTTAAGTGGTCTCTCCCATCATGATTCCAGCTGCTTCCAGAAAATGACACTATCAGGTATCTAATCATTCTTTCTTTCAAACCTAACTTAATCTGTATCTTTACATATCTTTTTTCCCCCTAATATATCTTACTGAAGCAATTTACTACTCTCATCTCTACTTTTTGTTGTTGTTTAGTTGCTTAGTCATGTCCAACTCTTTTCTGACTCCTTGGACTGGAGTCTTCCAGGCTCCTCTCTCCATGGAATTTCCCAGGCAAGAATACTGGAGTGGGTTAACATTTCCTTCTCCCAGGGGTCTTCTTGACCCAGGGAGTGAACCTGTGTCTCCTGCTTGGCAGGCGGATTCTTTACCACTGAGCCACCTTGAAAGACCCTCATCTCTACTAGAAAATTCTTAATTATCTTTTGTTGGCTTAATATTTTTTGGCCATCCTTTTTCTGTTAGCTGCATACTGAGCCTATAAACATGTTCACGTTTCCTCATCCCTAAAACAAAGACTTCTCCCTTTAAACTCTATCATATTTCTCATTTCCCTTCCTCCTCTTACCACCACCATATCTCTCATTTCCCTTCATAACCAGTTTGCTTACATACACTGTATACATTTGATGTCTATACCTCTTGACATACATACATTTTTTACCACTTAATTCTCTGAAATCTGGCTTCTAATCCTATTAGACTGAGCACCGAAGAATTGATGCCTTCAAACTGTGGTGCTGGAGAAGACTCTTGAGAATCCCTTGGACAGCAAGGAGAACAAACCAGTCAATCCTAAAAGAAATCAACCCTAAATATTCACTGAAAGGACTGATGCTGAAGCTGAAGCTCCAATACTTTAGCCACCTGATGTGAAGAGCTGACTCATTAGAAAAGACCCTGCTGCTGGGAAAGATCAAAGGCAGGAGACAGGGACAGCAGAGGATGAGGTAGTTGGATGGCATCACCAACTCAATGGACATGAGTTTGAATGGACTCCGGGAGATCGTGAAGGACAGGGAAGCCTGGGTGCTGCAGTCCATGGGGTCGCAAAGAGTCAGACACAACTGAGCGACTGAACAACAACAATACTATTAGTAGAAGTTGCTTTCCTAGCAGACCCAGACTTTGGCTTTCCCCATAGACTAGAGGTAGATTTTAATCTAATATACAAATTAAAAGGAGTGGGGTTCCCAAATTTAAAATGTATATACCGTTTTCATTAGTTGAGGCAGATAAATAGTTCAATGAAGTCACAGCAAACTCAAAAGCTAAGAAGTATTGAAACATCCAGTTTTAGCTAGGATGGAGGAGCATGTTTCAGAGTGACTTTTCCCACCTTGGGTGGGGGAAAGGATACAATAGAATATATAAATACTTATAAATATGTAAGTATTATATATATACAATACACACACATACATATGTATAAATGTCTTGTTGTTGTTCAGTCACCCAGTCGTATCCAACTCTTTGAAACCCTATGGACTGCAGCATGCCAGGACAAAAAGATATAAATACAGAAAAATACAGAAACAACTCTTGGAAGGAACTGATGAGTAACCTCAGCAGGCAGGATATGAATTGGAAAGAAGCACATGACATGAGCTTCATATTCATCCTGGGATTTATTTCCAAATGAAGTGCTAGAGAATAATCAGGGTTTCCCAGGTGGCACTAGTGGTAAAGAACCTGCCTGCCAATGCAGGAGACATGAGAGATGCAGTTTCGATCCCTGGGTAGGAAAGATCCTTTGGAGGAGGGCATGACAACCCAGTCCAGTATTCTTGCCTGGAGAATCCCATGAACAGAGGAGCCTAGTGGGCTACAGTCCATAAGGTTGCAAAGAGTTGGACACAACTGAATCGACTTAGCATGCACATATGCATATGCCAATAAAAAATTTTTAAGAAAAGAATATCACTGTATATGTTGAGAAAATAAAGTATTGATTCAAAAGGAAAAACAAGCTTACTTCTTTTGTTAGATTTACCTAAATATTTCATTTATTTCGGTGCTGTTATAAGTGAAATTACATTCTTAATTTTATTTTGGAATTATTAATTTCTAGTGCAATTACAATTGATTTTGTACCCTACAACTCTGACAAATTCACTTATTAATTATAATTTTTTGTGTGGGATCTTTAGAATTTTCTATGTACAAGATCAAGCCACCTGCAAACAGATTTAGTGTTACTTTTTCCTTTCAAATGTTGTTGGCTTTATTTCTTTTTCTTGTCTAATTGCCCCAGTAAGAACTTCAAATGTAATGCTGAGGAGAAGTGGGGAGAGTGGACATTTTTGTCTTGTTCCCAATTCTAGAGAAAAAGCTTTCAGTCTTTCACTTTGAAGTATCATATTAGTTGTAGGTTTTTAATAAATGTCAATTAATCAGGTTGAGGAATACCTCTTCTAGTCCTAGTTTGTTGATTGTTTTTAAGAGAAAAAAGTGTTATATTTTCTCAAATGCTTTTTTTCATTTTTTGAGATGAACACTTGAGTTTTGTCCATTATTCCACTAATAGGTACATTATATATATTGATTTTCATATGTTAAACCAACCTTGTCTTCCCAGGATAAATCTCACATGGTCATTATTGTATAATCCATTTTACTTGTTTCCGGGAAAAGTTTACTACTATTTTGCTACTTATTTTTATATAAGGTATATTGGTCTGTCATTTTCATTTCTTGTGAAGTCTTTGAGTAATAGCGGCCTCATAAAATGAGCTAGGAGGCGTTCACACTCTCTTACTCCCTCTCTCTCTCTCTCTCTCTCTCTCTCTCTCTCGCTTTCTGTTTTTTTGTTTTTTTTTTTTTGTAGGGGAAGAGTTTGCAAGGTATTAGCACTCTTTAAACAATTGCTAAAATTCACAAGTTATGCCATCTGGACCATAACTCTTCCTTGTGGGACGTTTTACTACTACTGCTGCTGCTACTACTATTACTACTACTACTCATTTAATTGCTTGTTATAGGCCTATTCAGCTTTTCTGATTCTTCTTGAATCAGTTTAAGTAGCTTGTGTTTTTTCTTGGAATGTGTCCTTTTCATCTAGTTTATCTAATTTGTTGGCATACAATTATACAGTAGCACTCCCTTGTAATCCCTTTTATTTCCATGGGCAGTAGTAATATGCCCTCTTTCATTTGTAATTTGATCCATGTATTTTAATTTTTTTAAACAAGGGAGGATAACAAAGACTAGTGATAACTGAAAGCTCTGACTCTTAAGGTTGTAAAGAAAATCACTCAGAAAGAAAGTTGTTTGCTCATTTCTGACACACAAGTATGGGTAGAAGACAGTAAAGAAGCAGGAGGTGAAGAGGTGTAAGAGGAGGAAGCCAAACAACACTGGAAGTTGTTGAGACAATGGCAGCTAAGATCCGGAAATTGTAATGGCTGCTAGAAAAAACCCAAGCCATTTAGACTACACAGAAAGGAAATAGGGTTGCACATCTGAGGAACAATCTGGGTAGAAACTTCTGGTGGGGGCGGGGGGTGGAGCAGAACTACACAGGACTTTTATTATGCTAGGCTGAGGGGTGGGCAAGTAATGAGGTAGAGTGGGTTGGGGGATAAAAGGAGACAGAGCCAGGTGGAAGAATGTAACCCCTATCAACAAACAATAAGTTCCTTTTGTTCACCTTTGTATAACAGCAGTACCTTCTATTCCTAGCTAACTTAACAATAAATAGTTATTGAATGACTAAGTGGATGAATGAAGAGAATAGTGATGGATATGTCTTTACTTACTGCAGCAACAATGTAACCAAGCAGGACCCTGTGGGGCTCCAAGACAGAGAAGCCTTGCAAACAGCTGCCAGTCAGGAAAGAGGGGGGATGAGAAAACACAGAGGAGCAGTCTGGAAACAACAGTGCAGCCTTGCGCCAGGGTCCTGGTTCCTCCACAGGGGATACACAGAACAGAATCTTTGAGCTCATTACAAAACTATAACCTCCGACAGAAGGAAGTAGCTAGCATTCTTCATTCCAGAGAAGGCCACCTGAGATTAGATTAAAGGGACCAGAGAAGCTCATCAAGAGACTACCAGGTATAGGCTCTGCTTATAACCCTGATCCTTATCAGCATCCCTGCCTTGAACCATTGCGATAAAACTCTGCACCGAATTCCCCCAAATTGGGGAAACACAGTTTTTGAAGGATAAGCCCAAACTCTGTCTCTGAGATTCGATCCAGCACTGGTGCAAAGAGGCTAAGCTTTTGGCTTTGGCAATTGTGAATTACGCTGTTATGTGCTCAGTCCAGTCCAACTCTTTGCAAACACATGGAATGTACCCACCAAGCTCCTCTGTCCATGGAACTGTCCAGGCAAGAATACTGGAGTGGGTTGCCATTTCCTACTCCAGGGGATCTTCCCAGCCCAGGGATGGAACCCATGTCTCTGGGGTCTCCTGCATTGACAGTTGGATTCTTTACCACTGGTGCCATCTGGAAAGTCCTAGTATACTGTATACAACCAATGAAGAATTGTCTCAATCCATGAGTATGCCATTCATTCAGTCACCTATTCAACAAACATTAATTGAGCATTTGCTAGGTTCCTGGGGGAACAGGACACTAGACTCTGGGGGATAACAAATGATTACTGTTGCTGCTTTGAAAGATTTTAGAGGCTATGAGGGTAAAAAAAAAAAATCTGTTAAAAATTTTAAGTTCAATAAAATATTTTAGATCCTATCAAAACTATTCCAATTATCCTCACAACCCCACCATCTCAAAATCCAAGGGATGGGCCTGGTGGTTTCTGCCTAGCTTTCCCAACAAAGTAGGGAAATTGGACAAAAATAATGAACGTTTCATGAGATAGCATCTAAAGGCAGGGAGTAGTTTTGCTTAGGCTGGAGAGTTGAAGCAAGGTATCTAAGGTGGTAATTATTTTAAATAGTGGTTTTCACATCACTTACAGTGTGCACTTTGTTCAGTTTTCCTCCTTCCTCACCCAAATCCTTACTTTCACTTTAATGTCTGGACCAACTAACTGTGTGGACAACACAGGTAAAGACTGTGAACGAATTTAAGGTTGAACAAAATAAAAGCTCCAATAAAGGAGCTCACATTGTGGGACAGTTTAGTCAGGGATGATAATTCAAAATAACCACCAGCTCTGAGGGCATCAATATATGCGCAGCCTGATCGCCGCTTCCCAATCACCAGGGCAGCCAGAAGAAGCAGGCTCGAGGCGGGGCCGATGGGCGGGCGCCAAGATGGAAGGCGGGGCTCGTTCTGGAGTCCCTGGAGGTAGCCAATGGCCACCTGGGAGACGGAGCTTTTGAAACCGACTGGCATGGAAACTGACCAATCAGAAGCTAATCTGGATAAGCTGCCGAAGTCGTACCAGCAGAGTTTTGGCGCAGTTTGATAGGAGGTGCGGGTTGAAGAGCGATAGCTCAGAGAAGCCGCTGTTTGCTAATCTGTAAGAAAAGGTTTCAGTTTTTAAATAACTGGTTCAGCCATATTACCACATATACCTGATAGCAGCCCAGAAATAGTGGCCATATATATATATATATACATACATATATATATATATATATTTGGGGGGGGGGGTCTGCCAAGAGCATCACTTCCTCCTGAGAAAGGTTTTTTGTGTTGTTTTTTCTTTTTTTCATTTTTGAAATTAAGTAATTCATACAGGAGCTGCTGTTTACTTACAGTGTTTGGGGGTTGATACGGGCCACAGGTTTCTGGGACTGTCATTTATTCATCTTCATTACCTAGCTCGGTGTCTGGCATACAATTAGGCACTCAGGAATTGTCTAAAAATAAATGGACACAAGCCTTTAACTATTGGTTTCTTTGATCTCACGTGTAAAGTCTCTAACCTTCTGACTCTGCCTTAATGGAAAGCCCCATTCTGTTTTAGCAGCTTAATTTAGATAGGTGCTTTATTTGGTTTTTTGATAAGACATGCTGTTAGTTCTGATATTCAAATTTCTGTTTACCTCCCCCCATCACCCAGTACAACCTTTACAAGTTCGAAAATTCTTGAATTTGACCCATTTCATAGTGTTGTCAGACTTCCCACATAGATCAGTCAGTAAAGAGTCTGACTGCAATACAGAGAAGTGCGTTTGATCCCTGGGATGGGAAGATCCCCTGGAGAAGGAAATGGCAACCCACTCAGGTATTCTTGCCAGGAGAATCCCATGGTCAGAGGAGCCTGGTAGGCTACAGTCTATAGGGTCGCAAGAGTCGGACATGACTGAGTGACTAAGCACACGTGAATGGTGTTGTTAGGTTTCAAGCTTGGGGAGAGCCTAGATCCAGGAACTAGAAAGAGGCTGGAATTCTTGCTCCAAATTTGCTTCTCTATGCAGTCTTCTCTCTTTGCTTCTCTCATCAACATAGCATTAGTTAGTTCAGTCGCTCAGTCGTGTCCTACTCTTTGCGACCTCATGAATCGCAGCATACCGGGCCTTCCTGTCCAGCACCAACTCCTGGAGTTTACTCAAATTCATGTCCATCGAGTCGGTGATGCCATCCAGCCATCTCATTCTCTGTCGTCCCCTTCTCCTCTTGCCCCCAATCCCTCCCAGCATCAGGGTCTTTTCCAAAGAGTCAACTCTGCGCATGAGGTGGCCAAAATTTTCGAGTTTCAGCTTCAGCATCAGTCCTTCCAATGAACACCCAGGACTGATCTCCTTTAGGATGGACTGGTTGGATCTCCTTGCAGTCCAAGGGACTCTCAAGAGTCTTCTCCAACACTATTGTTCAAAAGCATCAATTTTTCGGTCGGTGCTCAACATAGCATTACCCTTAATTAAAATATTGGTATTGTTAATCTCCCATTACTGGAATTGTTCCAGCAGAGGCTGAATGACAATGACCATTTGACACCATGGTAGAAGACACATCCTTGTTGAGTGGGAGGAAGGGAAGTTAGGTTAGGTTACATCTTTGAGCTATTTTAAATGTAAGATGTTATTATTTTACCAAACTAGGCTCCCATACACACAAGGATTGCCTTCCATTTCACTTTCTCACTGTGGTAAATAGCACCATCAGTTTGTCTAGTCTATATGCCTGTCCATCTTTTGTGTGGAGTCAGTCATTAGGTCTTCCTCCCAAAATCCTCTCAAGAAATAACAGTTTTCTCCTAGTAGCTGTAAAGTTGTAGAAAAAGTAACAAAACATGAGCTCCTTAACCTGTGGTTAAATGTTAAGACGAATGGTATCAGGATTAGGAGGATAGGTTTTGGAGTTCAACAGCTCAAATCCTAGTCCCATTACTACTAGCTGTGTCACTGTGGAAAAATTACTCTCTGAAGTTTTTCCTTTAACTACAAAGTGAGGACCTACATTTTCTCGCTATATAATCACAAACATCCTGAGAGGCAGATAATATTCTCATGTTAGAGATGGGGGCACCAAAGAAAAAAGATATGGTAACATTTCTTCAGGCAGAGTTGTCTAGAGGTTTCTCCAGTAGGGAGTGAATGCACAGTTACTGGAAGTTTTGCAAGACTTTCCTGCTACCTATAATTATATATTGCAGCTTTTGGCAGGATGACTGATCTAGGTAATTTCTGAGATCCTGTAATATGATCACTTACTCACACATGCAATTAATATTTTTTACCAGAATCTGTTTAAGGGCCTGAGGATACAGCATAAACAAGCAACAACAAAAAAAAAAAAACCAAAAAACCCATATAACACACACACACACACACAAAGAACTCTGCCTAAAAATATAAAAATACAGAAAATAATTTGTACTGGATATACAATATATAAAAACAAAAAAATAAATATAAAAATATATCATCTGATTGTCAGTTTTTTCATATACCCTTCATCTAAGTACCCATTAACTCCTGCCCTCCTTCCCAGCCCTCTCCCCAGACTTAAAGTATCAGAAACTAGAAAATTCTATTTCAGTTTGTGTGCCACGCCCTCTCACGGATCAAGGCTTATTCTAAGCTGGAAATCCAGAAAAGTGGCCGGGGCCTTGGGAGTTTCTGAAGGTGTAAGGAGAGATCACGGAACTAGTGTTCCGGTAGTTGTGGTTCCCGATGGGAAGCCAATTCCGGGGACCGGTAGTGGAGAGCGCTGGAGCTTGTTTCCGGCCACCTCAGCGGGAAGCGGAGACGCAAGCAGCTAGGTCTTCGGAAACTGGGGTAGAGGTTTAACTGTTGTCCCGGCGGAGCAAGTCAAAACCCATCTACGGCCGTCTGGGCCAGTGTTGGGTCTCCGTAGCCTGTAAAGATGGTGTTGCTCACGATGATCGCCCGAGTGGCGGACGGGCTCCCGTTGGCCGCCTCGATGCAGGAGGACGAACAGGTGAGCTGCTAGATCCTTAGGACCCCAGGTTCCTGCCAGAGCGCTATGCTGTCCGCCCCGGATTCCTTGTTAGGACGCGGGAGACCCCTGAATCTTCCCAGGCATTTCTGACTCCTCTGAAGTGCTTTTTCTTTTTTGACAGTGAAGAAGACTACCTGGAGAAAACTAACCTTTGCTGAAGGCGGGGGTAGATTTTTATGTTACCTATTTCTTATTAGAAAAACACTCCGGAGAAGGGATATGTTTGGCTAATTGTGACCATCCAGTGTTCTGTAATTCTTTAGGGACTCTGCTAAAATTCAGGATCTCTAATTTTTTTTTGCTGTTAATAAGGCTGACAGGTCCTGGGGAAAATCAGCTCCTAGTTCTTTAACTCTTTTCTGTAGCACCTGATCCTTGACCTACCTTGCTGACATCTATTGAAAGCAGATGAGATAGTATTGCCACATATATGCACCTGTTTGAAGTTCAGTACAGTACTTTGTTTCAAAGTTAGGTCCAATTCCCACCTCCTTCAGTAAGCCTTACTAAATTCTTATTGTTGGAATTATGACCCCTGTTATATTTCTATAATGCCTTGTACTTTTGCCTTTGTTATATTTCTATAATGCCTTATACTTTTGCCTTTGTCTTTCAATAAATTAAATTTCCTAGTAGGCAGATGACAAATCTTGGTCATTTTTGTATTTCCCATAGCTTTTACAAAAGCAGTTTTAGTATAATAGGTGCTCAAAAATATGTTGCATTGATTAAAACAAACAAAAAAAGTCCCAGAAAAAAAACCCTAGGTAGCTTCACAGAAAGAGGGCTTGTGCCTTAAAATCACAAGGCAAATTTCTGGTGTGAGACCAGTTCCTGGAATAAGGTTGGGGAATTCCGGAAGAAAGGAGGCTGAGAATGACATTTATATAATTTATTTAAATTTGTTTAAAGTGATCAACTTTATTTTACTTTCTTATACAAGTAATTTAAAAAAATTTTCAAGGCCTAAAAAAAAGTTGAGTTCTAGAAAAAAATATTTTGCGCATTTTTTAACCTTTCATTCATATATTCATGAAAAAAAGCAACAACTCTCATTAAGCACAGCAGGTGTGCCAAGCATGGTGTTCATTCAGGGACTTAGGGAACATAGGCCCTACTTTCATGGAGCTTACAGTTTAGTGGAGAAGCCAGATCACTAACAAATAACTATAATGTAGATAATTGCTGTAGAAGAGGAAGAAGTTTCTGTGATTGAACATGGAAAAGGTATCTAAATTGATTTTTGGACATCAGGAAAGTCTTCCCAGAAGGAATGACATCCAAGCCAATAGGAGTGTCTCCTAATTGAGAAAGCTTCTATTTGGTTATATGCCTTTTTAGCTTTGATTTGCAAATAAGTTTACTTTAACTTGTAGGAGAATAACGATACAGATTGGGAAGTTGTTATGTTGCTTAGTACGTTATGCTGAGTGAAATATTTTCTATTCATGACACAAAACAAAGTCTAAGTTGATATAAAATTTGAAAAATATAGCATGCCCTGAACTTTGAACTTGTGAATTTTTCTCTTCTCCTGCATTAAACATTTTCTTGGACTATGCAGAAGGAGTGAAATTATTAAAATGAATGCAGAATATGATTTGAAACAAAGGAGATGGTGAGGAAATTTTCCTTGAAGGATATGTAGTTTGACTAAGAAATAGTTTTTGCAAGGGAACAGAAATCTGGTCAGTTTTCCAACTATTGCTTTGAATTCCAGTATGGACAAAGAATATAAAGTAGGTATGAAAGTCTGAATATCAGTAGGCCCTTATTCTTTGCCTTGACACTTTATTGAAAAAATTAGTTGATTATACTGTGTGTTTCTTAATTCCAAATTAGGTATCAGTCTACCAAGATGGGTTGCTTTGTTTAATGAAAAGGAAAGATATTTTACACAAAAATATTTTCATGATTATAATTCTGTAATGATTTCCTTTAGCAGTTTTGACTTTGAATGATAACATCCTTTCTGAACTTTTAACATCTGCAAAAATATAAATCTTTGACTTATTTTTTACTATTAAAATAAAGCACCTTACATTTAGAGAGAGTGCCTATGCATGCGTGCTAAGTAGCTTCAGTCCTGTCCAACTCTTTGTGACCCTATGGACTGTAGCCCTCCACTCTCCTCTGTCCATGGTTTTCTCTAGGCAAGAATACTGGAGTGAATTGCTATGCCCTATTCCGGGGAAATCTTTCTGACCTAGGGATTGAACCTGTGTCTCTTATGTCTCCTGCATTGGTGGGTGGGTTCTTTACCACTAGCACCACCTGGGAATCCCATAGAGTGCCTGCTATATACCAACCATTCTGCTAAGTCTGCTAAATGCATGATTTCATCTAGTCTTCATACCAGCTATTGTTGTTTAGTTGCTAAGTTGTGTCTGATTCTTTGTGACCTCACGAACTGTAGCCTGCCAGGCTCCTCTGTCCATGGGATTTCCCAAGCAAGAGTACTGCAGTGGATTGCCGTTTCCTCCTCCAGAGAGTCTTCCTAACCCGGGGATCGAATCCATGTCCCCTGTATTGGCAGACGGATTCTTTATTGCTGAGCCACCAGGGGAGCCCTTATATCAGCTGTTAGGATGGGTTCTGTTATTGTCTACGTTTATAGATAAGGAAGCTCTGAGGCTAAGAGAAGAAAAGTCTCTTTCTTTAAGTCACACAGCCTAAGTAGTACAATGGAATTTTTCACCCAGATTCCTTCCTTCCCCTCCCCTCCCTTCCTCCCTCCCTCCTTTTTCCCCCTTCCTTTCTTCCTTATTAACCTGCAACCACTGTGTTAGTTCCAGGTGCATAACATAGTGATTTGGCACTTTTGTCATCAGGGTTTTTTAACTTTGGCACTTTTGACATTTTGGAATGGATAATTCTTTGTTGTGGGAGAACTGTCCTGTGCATTGTTGGATGTCTAGCAGCATCCTTGGCCTCTGCACCTTATATACCAATAGCAGTACCACTACCCTCCCTCCAGTTTGACAACCAAAAATATCTCCTGACGTTGCTGCATGTCACCTTTGGGGAGGATAGGCAAAATCACCCTTGGTTGAGAGCCACTGTTTTGGTTTTTAAAAGAAAATTTTAATTGAGATATAGTTGATTCACAGTGTATAAGTTTCAGGTGTTAAGCATAGTGATTGACAGTTTTTAAAGGTTAGACTCCATTAGTAGTTATTATAAAATATTGGCTATATTCTCTGAGCTCTACAGTATACCCTTGTAGCTTATTTACTTTATACATAAGTAGTTTGTACCTCTTTATCCTCTCCCCCTGTGTGCCCTTCCTTCCTTCCCTCTCCCCACGGGTAACCACTGGTTTATTCCTTTTAATCCATATCTGTCTGATTCTACACTGGAGCCTTAGTACCTAACTGTTACACTTTACTGCTTTGTTCTAAGACATTTTAATAATGTATTTACTTCTTGGGAGTCTGGAAATTATTTTTTAAGAAATGGATATCTTGATCAAGTAGTTTTATAGTTAAGTATCTTAATTGTCCAGGCCAAATAAATGTATTCTTTCAGTTATTTACATTGATAATAGATGCCATATTTTAGGTAGTTGCTCCATGCTCATCCCTATACAAACTGTCTTGTTACTGTAGATGAACAGTTATTCAAGTAATACAATAGAGCATTTTTTTTTAAAAGGTACAGAGTACCTTATGTACTGTTTCCTCTATGCTTTAGCTAGAAATACAAGGTAGAGAGATGAACTTTTCCAAACTACACTGTCTAAGTGATACTCTATTTCTTCCTTTCTGATGTATTTCTCCTTTTCAGATGTTTGCAATTTCTTTACCTTTCTGTTCTACCTCAAAATAAACCCTGTTCCCTTCTCTCATCTTGTCTCAGCTCTGTGGACTTGAAGAAGGTGTAGATGTAGCTGAATACAGAGCAGGGAACGCCAAGAAGCAGATGGTCTGTTATACTGTTAAACTGCCACACTCCCCCAGTCACTGAGGGTTGATTAATCATCTTAGTGTTACTGCTGTTGGAGAAAGATGGTTGGCTCTTGGTGCTGCTGGCCTTTGATCAGTAGAGCTTAACAGAGACTTAAAAATGATAAGGGCTCAGCTAAACATTATTGTAACGACAGAAGATGGCATGTGATACAACTACAGCAGTCATAAAGTGAAAGTCACTCAGTTGTGTCTGACTGTGTGCGACCCCATGGACTGTAGCCCATTCGGTTCTTCTGTCCATGGGATTCCCCAGGCAAGAATAGTTGGAGTGGGTTGCCATTACCTTCTCCAGGGGATCTTCCCGACCCAGGGATTGAACCTCGGTCTGTTGCACTGCAGGCAGATTCTTTACCATCTGAGCCTCCAGGAAAGCCCACCAGCAGTCATAGGTAACAGCAATAAAAAGGACTGTGGTTGTGTGGCAGTTTACTACCCCTTACCTCCTATATTTTATGTACAGAACCACATCCTAAATATACTGATGATCTCAAGTTAGTTTCAGAATACTTTCACATCCACTTTATTATTGAATTGCTAACAGCTGTCTTTCCTTTATACTGTGTACAAGTTTCATCAAGTCTGTTTTAGACGAAGTAGAAAACAGAATTAGGACATCTAATTAACTATTTTTAGATAGGCTGGCTGACTGTGGGCCCTTTGTGACTGTAATCTTAAAAGCAAACCAAGGGTTTATCTCTAAAGCCATGATTATGTTGTTATGTGAGATCTATCAATAGTTCAGAGCTGCCATGTAGTCTTGAGCATTTCCCATGAATTAGATTTAATATTAAATAGTAAGATATCCCTTGGAATGTGGCTCGACCATCACAGAAGCAGTTTTAATTGTAGAGGTTGTATAGCACACATAGGAGTAGGAGCTTCAGAGATACTGCCTGGGTGCAAATCCTAGCCCCTCCCTTACTGGCCCCAAGTGCAGATATGCAACAAATAGACATTAATGAATGAATAATTTTCTCATTATAAAGTTAATTTGTGCCTGTTGCAGAAAATTCAGTAAATACAAAAGGACCAAGCAGTTAATGGTGATTTTTTTTTTTTTTTTTACTAAAGTAGTGGTAAAATTAAGTAATCCCTGCTTAAATTATACCCACTTGGTATCTAACCTTAATCTTTGTGTATGTGTTTAAAATTAAATAATGGGTAATAACTGTAAGACTGTTCCACCTAATTTTTTCACATAGTGTATAATGAATGTCTACTCATATCATTAAATATTACACATCATTTTGATGGTTCTGTAGTATTCCATTATATAAATATATAACATGTTATGTCACCCATCCCCTATCCTCTTATTGAACATGTTTTTTGTTTTTATATGTTTTTGTAGTTGTTTGCTTAACACATGTATGATGTTTATGTATACTTTCAAAGGTGTAGAATTATTAGATAAAACACTGTGCAAAATTTTATAATTTCTAATACATATTGTCAAAATGACTACCAGAAAGATTGTGCCAGCCTCATGTTCCCAGGAATGGTGATGTTAACTGAACCAGCAGTGTAAGATGTTGGTTGGCATGCCATAATTCCTATGTAGATATGTCCCCAGTATTGTACATTGGCATCATTACTTTGTTGTAAATTCCTGAAATCATAGCATGCTTTTGGCCATAGTCTATGTGTTTCTCTCAGATTGCAATAATGTTTACGATGCCTCTTATAAAGTCAAAGGGTTTGTACCAATCTTCATTTGACCAACAGGTTTTTGCCATTTTTTTAAAATTGAAGTTTAGTTGGTTTATAATATTATGTTAGTTTCACACTTAGAATATAGTGCTTCAGTATCTTTATAGATTATACTTCATTTTAAGTTGTTATAAAATACTATTCCTGTGCTGCACAATATATCCATGTAGCTTATTTATTTTATACATAGTAGTTTGTACATCTTAATCCCCCCTACCCCTCTCTTGCCCTTCTTCCTTTCCTTCTCCCTAATGGTAGCCACTGGTTTGTTCTCTGTATCTGTGAGTCTATTTCTGATTTGTTATATTCATTTTATTTTTTAGATTCTGCATATAAGGGATAACATACAGTATTTGTCTTTCTCTCTCTGACTTATTTCACTAAGCGTAAAATACGCCATCCATCCATGTTGTTGCAAATGGTGGAATTTCATTTGTCATTTATTTATTTAACTATTTCCTTTAAGGGGCTCACCTGCCTTTAGCTGTCAGAAAACTTATATTTAACTTTTATTGTTGTAGTTATTTTACTGATACTAATGTCTGAGTCCTGCCTCCAAAACACTGACTTAATTGGTTTTGGGGTGCAGATTGAGCAGGAATAGTGTTTTTTAAGATCCCCAGGTGGTTCTAGTGTGAAGCCAAAGTTGAAAATCATTGACCTATGTTGGTATTATTTCTTTGCACTTCAGTAGCCAAGGTTTGATCCCTGGGTGGGTAAGATTCCTTGGAGAAGGGCATGGCAACCCACTCCAGTATTCTTGCCTGGAGAATCCCATGGACAGAGGAGCCTGGTGGGCTACAGTCCATGGGGTCACAAAGAGTTGGACATGACTGAGCAACTAACACACTTTTAGTACCTCTGCAACTTTATATGCATCCCTCGTATCTTTTGTTGTGGGGTCAGATATCTTCGGAATGCCACATAACAATATTGCTTAAGCAAACAGATTGACTCTACCACTCAAATTTAGGAACATAAGATATTGGCACTAGTTCAAAGCATGTGATAGTATTCACTCTCCCTAACTGGCTGGCCAGTCATAAGAAAAGCAATATATATTAGCATTACTGTTTAATACAATAATGTTAATATATATTATACTGTTAGTTATTACAAAGTGTTATTAACATATAACAGTATACATGGTAATGTAGGAGTATATCTCAAGCAAACAGCCTTATAATAAGGCATTGCCATAAAAACAGTGTTAAACTACAAATCAACACTTCTAATGGTCTCTGCCTGACTCCCCTGATTCACCTCATACTTATTTACTTCCTTATTTATATTGAAATTTCCAGCTTACCATTTTATTTTATTTTATTTTGAGTTATAATTGACTTATACCGTTATATTAGTTTCAGATGTACAATATGATTCAGTATTTGTAGACACCGTGAAGTCACCATGGGTAAGTCTAGTTACCCTCCATCATGAAAAAAGAGTTATGAAAATGTTTATTCTTTTTTTTTTCTTGTGATGCAGACATTGAAGTTTTACTCTCTTAGCAACTTTCAGATACAGAATACTGTATTCTTAACTACAGCCACCGTGCTGAACATTGTATTCCCATGACCTGCTTTATAATTGGAAGTTTGTACTTTTTGATTCCCTTCACCCATTTGGCCTACTCCCCCACCCACCTCCCCTCTGGCAGTCACCAGTCCATTCTCTGTGAGCTTTTTTTTGAGCAAGATTCCACTCTTTTTTAACGGCTGAATAGTATTCCGTTGTGTATATATACTGCATCTTTTTTATCCATTCATCTGTTGAACACTTATTATAGGTTATTTTCATATCTTGGCTATTGTAAATAATGCTGAAGTGAGTATAGCTTAGGATGCCGATATCTTTTTAATTTCGTGTTTAATTTTCTTTAGATAAATACCTAGAAGTTGAATTGCTGGATCATGCAGTAGTTCTGTTTTTAATTTTTTTGAGGGAACCCCCCCCCATACTTTTTCCATTTTTGCCACACCAATTTACATTCCTTCCAACAGTGCACAAGGGTTCCCTTTTCTCCACACCCTCACCAACGCTTGTTATATCTTGTCCTTTTGATAATAGTCATTCTAACAGGAGTAAGGTGATATCTCAGTGTGTGTTTCTAGTTCACTATTTTAAATATAGCTTAAAATCCTATACTTGTACATTTGTTGATCTGCCAGTTAAATGATTTTATTTTTGCTTCCTTGTTTTTATTCTCAGTTCAGTGGATCACTGTGATCTACTAAGTTTTACTTTGTACTTTCTCATAGTTAGGCCTTAGGTCCAATATCTGGGAGAACCTGGTACACTTTTCTATTTAAACGTTTAGTTATTAAGCATCTACCAAGGAGAGACTGTGTTATATCTTTCAATTCAGAATAAATAATCTAAAATAAAAAATTCCTTCCCATCACATGGCAGAAGTTATTTCCCCCAGTATGTGGATGAATAAGGTATATTTGCTTCTCACTGTTCATGCACTTCTTTTCCATTTTTGTCTTATAGGTTATTGAAGTATAATTTTCTCCCTTTGAAATGACTCTACTGTTTTCCCCAGTAGACTTTTTCCTCTCTTTAAAAAAAAAAAATTGTGAAATCATTTAGAGATTGTTTGGAAAAATATTGCCTGTAATTCTGTCATCCAAATGTTACTATTTTCATTTTTTTAAGAACATATCCCTTGCTATCCAGAAGTTTGCATTCCAGACTTGGAAACCAAATAGATTTATTTAGTAAAGGATATTTTGACTTTCCAATCTTCTTCCTTACTCTTACTTGTTTTTACCTAGTTGCAGTTACAGTGTTCATAGTAATTTATAGTGATGGGTGTACACATTTAGTTTTGCTTATACACCAAATACTGTAATACCTTATGGAAGATTTTGCATGATATTTCAGCATAAAAATGAGATTCATTCTGTCTGTCTTTCCCAGGATTTTCCTCTGAGTATAGAACACGTTGTGTGATTCTGTGCCAGTAACCATGCAAGTGAGGTGGGTTAGGAGGAGGGCACTGACCTCATAGTGGAAATGGATTCAGCAAGTACCTTAAATGCAGTTGAGGTTTATATTTTTGCTTTTTAGAAAGTAACTAATGTGACTTTGTTCGAAAACTCAGGGTTTGGGCTCCCTCTTTTCTCTGAAAGTAGGCCACTTTTATTTTGTTAAAATAAATCTTATTAACGTTATTAACCTGTGAACGAAGGACCATATTTACATAGTGTCCTCAAAATATGATACTTCTTACCAATTGCTACTGCTTTTTTTGTGGAATGTTCTTAAATGAAGGTGTCTTCTTTCAGTCTGGCCGGGACCTTCAGCAGTACCAGAGTCAAGCTAAGCAGCTCTTCCGAAAGTTGAATGAACAGTCCCCTACCAGATGCACCTTGGAAGCTGGGGCCATGACTTTTCAGTGAGTATAATCTTGATTTCCTCATGATTATTTAAGTCTGAAATACAGCAATTACTTGTAATTACACCTCAGAAGAATGGTAACTTTTTTCAGACATAAAGATAACTTTGAAAATAGAGTCACTCTGTGGAGGCAACTTTCCTGGCTCTAATTCTGCAAAACTGAAATCTTGGTTTCTGTATTCAGTTTGTGTACAGCAATTCAGCCTGCTATCTTGTGTCTAGTAAATGCTGTATGTATCATGCAGTAATAGATAACTTTTGCTTTGGGAGCTTCTTAGAGCCAGACACACATAGATTAGTACCCTTGCTTAAACATTTACTGACACTGTAACCTTGAGCAACTCACATATATTTCTCTAGGCCTCAGTTACTTCTATAAAATAGGGAATCATAGTTTTGTTAGTTTTATGAGAGAATCCCTGTATATCACTTAACATTTTGTCTGGCACGTAGAGAATAGTTAATAGGTATTATTTATTATTTAGAGAAAAGAAAATTATAAACGATAATTTAAGAGCATCTAATCAGTGGTTGGAGAAGGGCATGGCAATCAACTCCAGTATGCTTGCCTGGGAAATCCCATGGACAGAGGAGCCTGGCGGGATACAGTCCATGGGGTCGCAAAGAGTCAGACATGACAGCATCTGAACAACAGCAACAACAACAAATCATTGGTTATAGACAATGCATACAGCTGAGAGAGGGATCAAAGGGACTTTATTGGGTCTCAAATTACCTACAAATAATTGGTATTAAGTGTTTAATTATATGTCAAGTTTGAAGGTGCTAAAACAGGCAGGATTAAAAAAGAAAAAAGAGGACAAGAAGATCAGAGGAAAATAAGAAAGGATAAGCTAAATAATCCTTAGTATGTTAGAAGCTCAGATACTGAGATAATATAGATCTGAGAAGAACCTATTGTGTTTAACTCAACCAACCAAGCTTCTACTCATCAAGAACAAGCAAACAAGTATACAGAATCAAAACCAAAGCAAGGCTCTGGCCTATTGGTTAAGAAAATAGTGAACATTAGGGTTTGTAAGTTATTTCAACATTAAATAATGTTCAGTTCAGTTGCTCAGTCGTGTCCAACTCTTTGCGACCCCATGGACCGCAGCACACCAGGCCTCCCTGTCGATCACAAACTCCGAGAGTTTACCCAAACTCATATCCATTGAGTCGATAATGCCATCCAACAATCTCATCCTCTGTCGTCCCCTTTGCCTCCTGCCTTCAATCTTTCCCAGCATCAAGGTTTTTTCAAATGAGTCAACTCTTCACATCAGGTGGCCAAAGTATTGGAGTTGCAGCTTCAACATCAGTCCTTCCGATGAACACTCAGGACTAATCTCCTTTAGGATGGACTGGTTGGATCTCCTTGCAGTTCAAAGGACTCTCAAGAGTCTTCTTTAACACCATAGTTCAAAAACCTCAGTTCTTCGGCACTCAGCTTTCTTTATAGTCCATCTCTCACATCCATACATGACTACTGGAAAAACCATAGTCTTGACGAGACGGACCTTTGTTGGCAAAGTAATGTCTCTACTTTTTAATAGGATGTCTAGGTTGGTCATAACTTTCCTTTCATATTATTTCCTTTCTAAATAATGTTCAGTTCAGTTCAGTCACTCAGTTGTGTCCGACTCTTTGCGACCCCATGAATCGCAGCACGCCAGGCCTCCCTGTCCATCACCAACTCCCGGAGTTTACTCAAACTCATGTCCATAGAGTCGGTGATGCCATCCAGCCATCTCATCCTCTGTCATCCCCTTCTCCTCCTGCCCCCAATCCCTCCCAGCCTCAGGGTCTGATGCTCAATTATAATACAGTATTTTTTATCTTTACCATGGGTTAGGAACAAATGACCTAGAAAGATCTCATGGAACTGAAAAGAGATTTTCTTCTGCCTCCTTCCTTATAATCTTATCTCTTCCCTTATTTGCATCTAAGAGCTGTTTGCTAAAGATGTATTCTTTGCCAGACCATGTATTAAGTCTTGCCTTTAATGTTCTTAGCTTGTCTTCTTATAGCAGAGAGAGATATATACGCAAGCAACTGTACTATAATACCTGGGACAGGAAGTGCTATAGAGCAGAGAGAAGGAAGCAAGTTTTCAGGAAAGGGGACTCCACTCTGTGGAGTTCTAGGGTGCCTTAGAAGCTACATAGAAAGGACAGGGATGGGGGATGTGTGTAATGCTTTGGACCCTTAAACTCCTACTTAAACTAAAAAACTTCTGACTGTATTTGCTATACATGTTGGTCTTCTGGATATAATTTTGGCTCAAATAAAGAGTGCTACAGCTAAAAAGTCATTTGAAAACCACTGAGTAGCCAGCCTCTTTCCAGAAATATCTCAGACATGCAGTAATATAGCCTCCTCCAGACTGCCAGGGACAGTATGATGGACATGAGTTTGGGCGAGCTCAGGGAGTTGGTGATGGCCAGGGAAGCCTGGCGTGCTGCAGTCCATGGGATTGCAAAGAGTCAGACATGACTGAGCAACTGAACTGAACTGAAGGCTGCCAGGGAGCTCATCTCACAAGAGGAGTCAGTTTGTTATTGAATAATTTGCAACTAATACAGAGTTCTTCTACCCTAGAAATTAGGAAATATTATTAGTCCTGAGATTGTTATTTTCTGTACCCAGTAATCATTGTGATATTAACTTCTAACTTTTTAAGTGTTCACAAAAATTTCCAGTTCCACAATTCTTACAGATGGAAGAAGTTTAAATGTGTATATATTATTACTTGTTTACTATACATGATCAAAGGGCAGATGGAGTCACACCTCTGAGTTTTCAAGAAAAAGTCTTAAGTATTAAGATATTTTAGTTGAAGAATTATGTGATGAATCAGTTCAGTTCAGTCGCTCAGTCATGTCCGACTCTTTGTGACCCCGTCAATCGCAGCACTCCAGGCCTCCCTGTCCATCACCAACTCCCGGAGTTTACTCAAACTCATGTCCATCGAGTCTGTGATGCCATCCAGCCATCTCATTTTCTGTCGTCCCCTTCTCTTCCTGCCCCCTATCCCTCCCAGCATCAAGGTCTTTTCCATTGAGTCAATTCTTCACATGAGGTGGCCAAAGTATTGGAGTTTCAGCTTCAGACTTAAATTGAAGAAAGTAGGAAAAAACCACTAGACCATTCAAGTATGACCTAAATCAAATCCCTTATGTGATGAATAAATATGTCTAAATACTCCTTTTGGAATATGCTTCTAGTAATGCGAAGATGTTTGTTTTCTAATTCTAGTGATTTATGGTTTGTAATTGACTTTCTGATTTCATTAGCCTCAAAGGCCTTGGGCTTGAATATTTTCAAGTTTGTATAAGGAATTTCCTGGTGGTCCAGTGGTTAGGACTCTGCCCTTCCCCTGCCAAGGACCTGGATTTGATCCCTAGTCAGAGAACTAAGATCTTGCAAGCCATGTAGCATAACCAAAAAAAAAGTTTGTATGGCACTTGAGAGTCTGTTTCAGACTGTTGGGAGTGTTATTAATCTACAACAATTTTTTCTTGCTTTTTTTCATTTTTGTCTCTTCAGTTACATTATTGAACAGGGAGTATGTTATTTGGTTCTGTGTGAAGCTGCCTTCCCTAAGAAGCTGGCTTTTGCCTACCTAGAAGATTTACACTCAGAATTTGATGAACAGCATGGGAAGAAGGTGCCGACTGTGTCTAGACCCTACTCCTTTATTGAGTTTGGTAAGATTTTGTGCCTTACTTTTCTATCAGGGGAATAGACAATGTAGAGAAGCTATTGATATAATTTAGACTTTTTTTTTTAAAGCTTACCTACTAATGTTTTGGATTCTGCCTCCTCTCCTATTCCATGTCTTTTTTCCTTTTGAGTGAATGAGGCTTCCTCCTCATAAGTATTAATAATTTTCTCTGGCCTTTTGATATTTTCCCCATAGAGCTTGTTGCCCTTTGCTCTTTTTTGTAATTTGTTTTGATTCTTCATTAGTGTAAAAAACTGCCTGAAGATCCAGATTGATATGTAATTGCTGAGTTCTTCTTTTTCCCAATTCACTGTCTTCACCCCCACACACACAACACTCACAGTGAGACCCATTTTATGGAGATCAGAATTTGGAAATCAGAAAGAATGGTGTTTTGTTTCTTTTAATAGAACAAGATCCTCTAAATTAAGTACTAAAAGATACCTGGTATTGGGGCACAACAGTTCCTACAGGCAGAAGTAGTGAGCATGGATGTCCATATTTGTACAAGATTTAATAGAAAGACTCATTACTCCTCAGAGCTGGTAAAATACAGGATGGCAGCAGATCAAAGGAAATGTCCTATAAGTAGAAGAAGGGAGAACAAGTATGATTAGATTACATCATTGACATTTTTAGTTAAAAAATAAACTGGTTTTGAATACTACCTCTGGATATCTGAAGTGTTTCAAGTTTGCTAGATAAATGAGGACTCTTGATTTCTAGAAATACAGAAAATGTATTATAGCAAAGCATTACAGTGTTTCAAAACTAAACTCTCCAAGTGCTAATTTTATCATGTCTGGTTTTGCAGTTTTTATTTTTGTAGGCAATAGGAGTTCAGTAAAGCCAAGAAAAAAATAAGACTGCTGTACCAAAGTCACACAGGAAATAGTTGGTATTCTCAAATTAGCTTAAAAGATTGTATGCAGAGATATGAATGGGTTATAGATGAACTGTAAGGTGCAGTAACCTGAGACCAGTAGCATGGTAATTGTTATCAACCCTAGGCTTGAATGGATAAGAGCAGTTTCTGGAACTGGGAAGGAAAAAATTTATAGAAAAGGCCAATTTCAAAGGAGCAGTAACTTTTGGTGGAGGAATATTACTAGCCCAAGATGACTTCTCAGGGAGGAGATAGAGGAATAAATCACTGTCACTGTCCACTCATTCCCCACTCTTGGGGTGTCCTCTTTGGCCGAACCTAATTGGAAGCTAGACAGCAAGGAACCCATCGATATAATTCATGCAGGTTAGCTTCCCAAAGCAGAAAGCAGGGTGCAGAAGGGTGGGAGGAAGTCTAAAGAGGCAAATAAAGGGTAGCCAATACACTATCTTAAGATTTTAGCTAAAAGTTGAAAATATAATCTTTATTAATTATTCTTTTCATAGTTTTATCATATGCAGATATTGGCAAACATGAATGAGCATGCAGTGGTTTTTTTTTTTTTTTTTTTTTTTTTTTGAGCATGCTGTTGTAATATTTTGGGAAATTCCCTGTCACACTTGATACTCATTCAGGAGTCTGGTTAATCATGGACAGTTGCAGAACCAGGACTAAACTCAGAATATACTCTTGCCTACTTCTTTGATGGACATGAAAGAATTATTGTTAACAGTCACTTTCTTCATCCTTATAGATACCTACATTCAGAAAACCAAGAAGCTTTACATTGACAGTCGTGCTCGGAGAAACTTAGGCTCCATCAACACTGAACTGCAAGATGTGCAGAGAATCATGGTCGCAAATATTGAAGAAGTGTTACAACGGGGAGAAGCACTCTCAGGTATCTAAAAGCAGTACGAGTCTTATGAGCAAGTGGTTCTTATTCCACAGGCAAGGATAGCTTATTTGGGGTTACCGTTTATGCTGTCAGATTCTATCTAGTACTATTAAGAATTCATTTCTCCAAAATGGATTACATTACAAGCTTCCAATATGATATGTTTCTTCCTAGTGTGGTTAGTTTCTATGAAGTTGGAACAGTGTAAAGTCTCATTCCATGTAAGAAACAATTACTGTTTCCAAGGTATTTACCAAATTAGATTAGTATTTATAGAAACACATAAGTTAAGGAAAATGAAAAGAAGAATGAGAGGACATTGTCAAAGGTTTATGGCAATGGTTTCATAAGCAGCTGTTTCAGGAGACTTTACTGCTGCCAGATCAACTGTTACAAAATACCATTCCATCAAGGCGTTCCTCTGCAGAAAAACTTCTAAGACCTGTGACTACAAGATCTAGTCTGGTGTCAACTTACTTTTCATTCATCCAGTCGTTACTAATTGAATACTCATAGTGTGCAGGGCGGGCTTCCCCAGTGGCTCGGCAGTAAAAAGTGTGCCTGTGGTACAGGCGCTGCAGGACATGCAGGTCCCTGGGTCAGAAAGATCCCCGGGAGGAGGAAGTGGCGACCCACTCCAGTTTTCTTTGCTTGAGAATCCCACGGACAGAGGAGCCTGGTGGGCGACAGTCCATGGGGTCGCAGAGAGTCGGACACAGCTGGAGCCACTTAGCAGCCAGTGTGTAAGGCACTGTGTTCTCTGTCGAGGGAGACAAGGAGATCGCAGAAGTGTTCCATCCTCACAGGGTCACAGACATCCTGCCTCAGCCAGTTTAGGGTCTTCATCATCCTGGACCTTCCTTAAATGCTAGATGAGAACTGCCTCTTCAAAGAAGCCTTCCCTGATCCTTACAGTCCATGACGCATTAATCTCCTTACTCCTTCAAATTCTTAAAACACTTAAATATTTTACATAATGTAAAAAAGCATGTAATGTTTTTTTAGCACATGGGGTATGTATATGGGTATACTAATTTACCTAAAATATATAACTAATGTTTAAATGTTACCTAAGTGTTTAATGTGAGCATATACTCTGTGTTTTATATCTATTTTATTTCTTTCACAGTGATCATCACAGGTAGTTGCCTTAATGTATATTTTAAAAATTCAGCCTTGTTACATATTCATGATGAAATGCATGCATGCTAAATCACTTCAGTCATTCTTTGTGACCCCATGGACTGTAGCCCTCCAGGCTCCTCTATCCTTGGGATTCTCCAGGCAAGAATACTGGAGTGGGTTGCCATTCCCTTCTCCAGCCATTCCCTTCTCCAATGAATAAATGGGTTTTCCTTTATTATGAACTTCAGATATTAACCTTCATGTTTATAGTCAGCAACTGTCCCAGTGTATAGCTTCGTACTCTTTAAACATCAGTTTTTGGATAAGTGAGTCTATATAAATTTTCATCGTAGCAGACTCATAGGTTCTACTCAGGATAAAGTAAACCAGTATAGGAAACTTTTTTAAAGCCAAAATTTATAAACTGCTCAATTAATCAAAAGCTTATGGGATTTTCTTCCAGTGCTTTGCTAATTGCTGTAGTGTTGATATGCTGATTAAAAATGAAGTACATTTTTACCCTTAAGAAACTTCATGTGATTGGGAAGATAAGGAACATTGTCACAGAGTAACAAACATCAATTGAACATTTACATTGTTCTAGGCAATATGGTAGGGGGGCTTTACATATATTTTATTTATTCTTTAGAGTAATCCCATGTGAAGTGGATGGTATCAAACCAGTTTTACAGATAAAGAAGAAAAGACTCAGAAAAATAGCTTACTCAAAGCTAAAAAATAGCTTACTAAAAGTAGCTTACTAGCTTTTTACACTGCTAGTACTTGGCAGAATTTGTTGGTCCATGGAGTCCTTGTTCATCTTCAGAGAATGATAGTTGTAAATCATTATGTAGATATATATGGGCTTCCCAGGTGGCTCAGTGGTAAAGAATCTGCCTGCCCAATGCAGGAGACGTGAGTTCATTCCCTGGGTTGGGAAGATCCCCTGGAGAAGAAATGGCAACCCACTCCAGTATTCTTGCCTGGGAAATCCCATGGACAGAGGAGCCTGGCAGGTTATAGTCCATGGGGTCACAAAGAATGAGACACAGCTGAGCGACTAAGCACATAGATAGATAGACAATAAGAGCTAAAAGAATGTAGAAGGAAATAGGAAACAGGAAAGATTTCTTGAGTTTTGATAGATTAGGAAGGAGTGAAGAGTGATATTTTTAAGAGGAAGAAAAAGCATACCTGAACAGGGCATAAATGAAGACAGTGGGAAGATTAGCCCACCTCAAAAATAGATTTCTTCCTCTTTAAGCTTCTCCATAATAAGAATCTGTCTTTTATACTGTTTTCTCTTTTTGTTTTAGAGCTAGTCAGCTTTGCATTTAAGACCCAAGAATAGTTCCTGTGGGTTCTTTTAGTAAGATCAAATTGTGCCTTTTTTACTACCTAAATATACCTGTTTCTTTTAAGGCATAGGTTTTATTTTTTTATTCAGAGGTGTGTCACTCTACTGCAGTGTAGATTGCACAGGTACAGGGATCATGTACGTTTTGATTGTAACTGTATCCTCTAGCACTTCTCATGGTGCCCGCAACATAAATATTTGCTAAATAAGACTTCTCCAAGCAATAGTTTTGTTTTTATGATACCATGTGTTTCCAGTGTTCATATGTAAAGAAATTCTCATAACTATTGCTTACTTTATATGACCTAATATTTATTTCTCTTCCCAGTTTTTCTGAGCAGATTTAGATTCATTTAGCAAATACTTATTTATTGAGCACTGACTACATGCCAGATCCTGTTCTAGGCACTCGGAATATAGTAAGACACACTGTAGTAGTTAAAAACCTCTGTCCAGTCTGTTAAACTGACTGGGAAGATTCCTTGCAGTATTGTCATGGCTATTTCTCATCCCCTAACTGTTTTTTTGCATGACAAGGTGCTTTTCTTACAGGACAAGTTACTAATTTCGAAATGGCTGACATGCCTGTGTTATTAAGTAATGCCACATTTCTCAATCAAAACCAGTTCCTATTAAGCAACTCCAAATAGTCCAAAAGCATTCTCCAAGGAAGACCAAATAAATTCAGATTGCAAAATAGTTTCTCAAAAATTTAAAGAAGTGAAAAGTTTGATTAGAATTTATGCCAAACTGAGAGTTTGTTTTTATTATTAAAAATATGCCATATATTTTAAGCCCGGTTTAGCTTATGTGTATCGGGCTATTTCTCTAAGTGCTTAGTTAACAATTAAAAGAAGATAATGACATTACAAATATTTGTATAGGAAAAAAAACTTTGCAGAAGATTCTAAAAAGCTTAATTTAGTAGATATTGGTGGTTTTCTAGCACCTGTGATTGTATTTTCATTGTAATACAGCTCTCCTATGTCTGCTAAAATACAATTTCTGATAGTGTTATCTTCATACTAATAGTCTTTACCATGTGGAAAGTTTTAGAAATTTGGTAGTAGTCACTGTTGAGATACAGTCTAACACTCTGTCTGGTTCATTGAATTTTCTGGTTACCTGCATTTTTCATCTTACCTCGATTATTATTTGTCAGAATATGAGAGAATATGATTTAAACCATTAAGAGATTATGGAAATAGTTGTTACCAGCTAACATTTATCAAATGTATACCATTATGTAGGCATTGTGTTCACCTTATAAATATCCCATGATATGATTACTATTATTATATATTCCCTATTTTTATAGACAAAGAAGTTGGGTCTTCGGCTGAGTTGCCCAGTATCATATGATTGATATAGCTGAGATTTGAACTAGGGTGTGAGACCAAACCCTGCACTCAGTCTGAAGCCTCAAGAATTTGAACATAAGTTGAACTGATTAGTTGAAAATGCATTGTAGATTTTACAGTGCTTCGGGATCATGAGTTAATCAGTGTATACAACCTTACCCTTTTAAAAAAAAAAGATAATTTAAGCTTCATGATTTGAAGTAGTGCTACTCATTTGGGTTATTTTTGTTCTTAATACAGTTGAAAAAATACTTTCAGGGGCTAATTAATGTTATCCTTTTTTTCCCTTTTGACAGCATTGGATTCGAAGGCTAACAATTTGTCCAGTCTGTCCAAGAAATACCGCCAGGATGCGAAGTACTTGAACATGCGTTCCACTTACGCCAAACTGGCAGCAGTAGCTGTGTTTTTCATCATGTTAATAGTGTATGTGCGCTTCTGGTGGCTGTGAAGTAGTGAGTCCAGTCACTGGCAAGGGAGAACCTAGAACCCGGCAGGTGTCTGTTTTCAGGAAGCTGAGCGCACAGAGATGTGTATTAGAATCCAAGTGGAACTTCTGCCTCTAAAGACCTTGCAAGAAAAGACATGTCCTGAAAATGAAAGATTACACCTCATTTAATGAAGCTTAGCCCTATGTAGAAAGTGTCTTTCCGGGGCAGAGGCTTTCTCTGGGTGCTAAGCCATATACATTAGGGAACAGTAGATTGTTTTATTTGTTTTTTTCCCCTCCCAGTGTTTTACATTTTTCAAACAGCACTGACTGGGGCATTCTCATTCTCTAATGGAGCCGTCAGTGAGATTTGGCTTAACCAACCTATGCTAGCAAGTCTGAAATCCCTTCAGAGAAGGCAGCCCTTCAGGAAGTTTTTTGACTCTGTTTAATCAACATTCCTTTCGTTGGTGACATTTGTGATTTTCAGGAATCTGAGTTGTTTGATGGCCTTTTAAACAAGACTCCAGTATGTGAAGGTTAATTGCTGTGCTGCAAGATATCCTATTGACCCCTATAGGAAGTTAACCTTGTTTTTCATTTATGATAATTTGCTTATTGCACAATTGCTTTAGGGTTAAATGAATTATATTAAGATGCCTTGAAATTATATTACAGCACTCCTTGATTAAGAAGCAAAAATGTTTTCTGTCATTTACTCTTAAAAGACTTAAAATTAGTTTGGGACATTCTTGATTTTATTTTTCTGCATCTGGTTTATATTAATATAAGAGTGAGTATAGCATATAGCCAGAGGCCCCTGACTTAGTGGGCAGACAGGCCAGCTCATCACTACAGCTTTGTCCTCCTTCCTCACTTCGTCACTACGATTTTCCCCACCTTTCCTCCTGCCACAACTTGCTAAGGTTTTCTGAATTGCTCTGAGCCCTACAGTCTCATGTCCCATAACTGTCCTCTCAGTATATTCTCAAATTTCAAAATGGAAGATAATAGTTGCTTAGTTAATTAAATTGAAATTTTTCAGAGCAACTACTCAAACTACTAAACATATTTATCTAAGAAAATCTGAGAGCACCTCATATCTGCTTCAGTTATGTAATTCTCTGAGAATGTTCTAGAGATAGACAGCTCATTTACAGTAGATTCTGTTAACAAATAAAAGTACCTGATTTTTCCCTTTTTTGCTCAGGGATAATGAGAATTTCCTTTTACCTTCTGAGGTAGAATTTTTTAAATGGGGAGAATAGGCCTTTTAAATATTGTCACAAGAGTGTACAATATAACCTCTAATTCCTACACATACTGCAAATATTTCTTTAAATTGTACAGGAAAATGAACCAACTTCTTACTTCTTAAGATCTTTAGAAAGAACTTTAACCAGTAAGCAGTTTTATAACTCAGGATCATCAAACCTACTATTCTGATTCCTGATAGAGAAAAAAAAAATCTTTTTTCTTTAAAACAAGGCAAGGAGAAATGCTTATTTTATTCCTGATAATTTACAGAACTAGAATAAAATTTTTTTCTTCCCATTTTGGACCTCTGTCTGCCAATTGGAGTTTTGTGCATGAAATAAGAAGTTACTTTTTATAGAGAATAAGTGCTTGAAGTCCCTAAAAGTCTTGTCCCTCAGTAATGATGTTGGTAATAAAAGCCTTTGAAAGGCTGAAAACCTAAAATAGTAGTACCATAGCTTTTGGTACTTCTGTAGAAGTGGAGAGTGAGTGGCAGCTCATTGTTGAGAGTTGCATGCTGCAACCAGGTGGTCAGCAATGAAATAAATACTTCTAGAATGTTCCCTTCAGTGTGAAACTTTGTTATCTACTGTAGTTAACTTACATGCACGTATTCTAGATACATTCCTACCTAAATTGAGAAGGTTAATTAAAAAATGATATGGGGTAGGGGATGAGAAACAAAGGGATAAGAAAGTAGTTTATGAATATGATGGTAGAAAATGAGAGAGGAGGACTGTCATAATATGGCTCCTACTTGTGTTCTTTATTGGAGGAAGTTGCGAAGATCTAATTAGGTGGAATGAACCAGCAACCAAACAGACAGCTAAAATAGAATGTAATAAATACTGTTCAGGGTTATTGAGGGCACATTAAGAAAGGACACCTAATTTACTGTGGCAAGGAGGATGGTAAGAGAAGGAGAGCATGACTTCCCGTACAGAGTCAGTGACTTGTGCAAGTCATGAGTTAAAAGAATGAGGCACATTTTGGGGGATCATATTGCTTGGTTTGGGTTTCACTCGTGGCTCAGATGGTAAAAAATTTGCCTGCAGTGAGGGAGTTTGATTGTTGGGTCAGGAACATCCCTTCAGGGGATGTTAATTATGTCCGACTCTTTGTGACTGTAGCTCACCAGGCTCCTCTGTCCATGGAATTCTTCAGGCAAGAATACTGGAGTGGGTTGCTGTGCCCTTCTTGGGATCATCCAGACCCAGGGATTGAACCTGGGTCTCCCGCATTGAGGGCAGATTCTTTGCCGTCTGAGCCACTAGGTAAGCCTGAATGGTGGTGGCCACACAATTAAGGCTTTTGGTTAGTGTATTTAGCAGAAGTGACTGGTTGTCTTTTTAGCTCAGCAAAAAGGCAGAGGTCATAAAGATGTTACTCCTATAATTGCAAATTAACTAATTGAACCAAATAGCTTGTACTTTTTAAAAGTCCCCAAAGAAGAATTGGTAGCATGTGTGACATAGTTTGAGGTAGAAGGAGCAGATTGAGTCCCACATCCTTTTAATCATTACAGGTAGGGTTGACCCAACAGTCAACTGTCTTGAGCAATTTAATCACTCTGTTCTAATAAAGTTTATTTCAAGTGCTGTGATTGAACCCATGTTTTAAATTAGAAAAATTATTGGAAATTTGAGTTCCATATACTCATCAAAACTGGACTAATTTTTTTTTCTTCCATAACCTTCATTAACTGAGCACATTATTAGGCATTTTACATGTATTATTACAGTCCCCTCATAATCATTTTCCCAGGTTGCCCAAGGTCACATAGCAAGTTGAAGCAGTTGGGTTCAAATCCAGCACTGATAGACATCCAACCACTACACATACTGTTTATTCCTAAATTATGATGTAGACGTGTTTGTTCTAAGCACTATTTCATTTTGTCCTGTCAGGTTATTAGTTTTTATTTTTTGGAAAAGGTTTTTGTTTTGTATATACATATAATTTCATTTTATTATTTCTATCTCTTTTTCATTTCCTTATCTGTCATTTTTCCCTTTATTCCTTTTTAATAATTTTTACTCTTGGGTTCGTTCTTGTTGGCCTTTTCTCATTCTTGGTTTGTAACACATTTTATTTGCTCCTTTTACATTTGATCTTAATGTTAACTCAGCTTGTTTTTACATCTGATTCACTTAAGATTTAGCAAAATGATTTTTTAAAATAAATCTCCCTCTTTTTTCTTATGTCCTTTTGCTCATTCTCTTCCCCCACCCCCCACATTTTCTATTCCTTTCCATTTTACGTCATTTCCCTAGATGCTACTTTTACTTAGGAGTTACTGTTACGCTACAACTTTACTTCTGTAAGTGAGAGCTTTAAAATTAACTGTTAGACTTACTCATTGTTTTTATATCTTATATCTTAATTTATCTTACCTTCTGTTGATTTCATAACATACCGTGTTCTCTTATCCGTCAATGCAGATATGCCCCTGCTTTAAGGAATCCCTTTACACTATATTACAAACACTGCAGGAATTCTTCAAGAACAAGCTCCTCTAGTTTGTCGTAAGTATTTGGGGCTTCAGTTCTCACTTGTGTTACTGATAGCTCCAAATGTACCTGTCTATGCTCACATTGAGATCTAGATCCAGTTATTTTGCTGCTTGTTGGATATCTGTGTTTTGAGTATTCCATAAAACTTTAGTGCACTTAAAACATCTTATTGCCTTCAAAGTTAAAACCTATCCTGTGCTTCCTAAGGAATTTTTAACTTTTAGACATCACCTACCACTCCTTTACCTCAACTACAAGTCAGGAATTGCATATGACTCCTCAGTTTTCTCCTACCACCTCTCAACTATTAAAACTTGGTTTTCTTAACCTCCAAAATATTCATCATTTATCACTTCCTTTCTTTTTGGCCTCACATTCAAGCTCTCGTTCAAGCTCTTTAAGTTGGTCTCCTGCAGCAGCCTCACTTGTCCCTCTTTCATCTCAGTATTACTAACTTATTAATACCAAAGATTTTCATAAAGAGCTAGTCATGCCCTGTTTCCTGTAGAATAAAAGATTACGTACCCCAGTCTGCCTTCCACAGTGTGACCTCATGTCCTTTCAGACCCATCTGCCCCTCCCCACCACCTCTTCGTTTCATCCACGCCTAATTCTCTAGCTTTCTCTAATCAGTCAAGTTACCCCTTTACCTTGGCTCATTGGTACCTTCTCTCCAGAAATTTTTGTGTGTGTACCTTATTCCTTTTCATTTCCAACCTACTAAAGTTCTGCTCATCTCGAAGACCCAGCTCTAACACCTCTTTTGTAAAGCCTAACATTCTCATATCCTCCTTCCTACCAACCTGAGAGAAGTGGTTTCAAACCTCCCATAGCAACGTGCTTGTATTTCCAGCATAGAACCTGCCAATTAAAAATAGCAGTTTGTGTGCACTTTTCTCCTTGGCTGTATATGCCATGTGAGTCCCCTAAGGTGAAGACCGATTGACAGTCCTGTCTGAATCCTTGGCACTCAGTACAGAGACATGTTGGAGGTACTCAGCAGATAATTGTAGAATGAATGACACTGAATTATGAAAAATTTATGCACATGTTTTCTGGAACTAGACTGTTCTTCAAGTCATGGATACACACATAATTTTAATAGAAGGAAAACAACGTGGGGTAAAATGGTATAGGCCTAATAAGGGAATTGGAAGGAAAGAGGCACATTAAAATGTCAGAACGAAAGAGACCAACAGGAAGATAAGGAAGAAAGATAATACTGCAAATGAAATTGGTTCTTTAAGGCGGAAACAGTTTAAAGATAAAAGGGTGAAGAATAGGACATGGAATCAAATTAGACTTGAAGAGAAGGCACAAAAGTCAGGGCAGACTTGGTCTGGAAATGTTTCCTCTTGACCTTGGAGCCTATGGTTGCTTTTATGTATAATGAATAATATTAAATGAGCTTTTCATGTCACTTAAGTCCTTACCAATTTTTCATCAGACAAAGTGACTCTAGTTCAGTGATAATTACCTTGACCCAGATGCCATGTAAAGTAAGACCTTATTTACTATGCAAGAAATAAACTGGCTAAAGGGTTAGTTTCGACCAACCGATAGTGGTTTGCATCCATCAGACTTCTCTCAGGGATTCCCCTACAAATAGTGTAGGTAGGCAATGAGGTTTGATCTACAGTCTAAGGTGGCTCAGCGGTAAAGAACCCTCCTGCCATTGCAGGAGCCCCAGGAGATGCAGGTTCGATCCCTGGGTAAGGAAGATCCCCTGGAGGAGAAATGAGAACTTACTCCAGTATTCTTGCCTGGAGAATCCCATGGACAGAGGAGCCTGGCAGGGTACAGTCCATGGGGTCCCAAAGAACTGGACATGACTGAGCAACTGAGAATGCTTGCACACACAGTCTGGCTATACTGCAGTATTTAAGATGCTTTTGCACAGTCCACTTCTCAGGCCATGACTTGCTGTTTCCAGAAGAGGGCAGCAAAATTCCAATCTGAGGAGTCTTCACCACTTCCTCAAAGTAAAGCAGTATTTCCTTGAGAAGAAAACAACTGTACTGTAAAGAGAACAACAGCCCTTAAAAATTAATCATCTGTTAGGTGACAGATGAGGGAAAGCCTGATACTATAAATGCCATAACAAGCAGTCACTCATTTCAAATAATATTTCCCTTCTCCGTAATCTCTGAAGAAAATAAGTGGGGCTGTTTCTTTAATTTCACTTTAACAATTTGACCTGTGTGACCAGAACCCATCCCCTCATCCCCAGCCAGTTTTTCCATTTAACCCCAGATTTTCACATCTCACAATGCACTGGTTTTTTCAATAAAAATGGTTTTAATAGAAAAGTAAGATGTTCAGGCCTGATTCTTTCCATTTAAGATGCCTGGCTAAGTCCAAAGAATGATTTCCGAAGGTGTCCAAATGTCTCTCATGTAGTTTGTGCCATTTGGAGCAAATGTTATCTGTATCATCTGTATCTGATCTTTCTTTTTATTATTTCAGTTTGTTTTAAAATATCCTTGTGCTTTTAGACCTTCTAAGGACTCAGCAGCTAACGTTTAAACTGATCTTTTTTTGTTGTTTCTGAATTGTCCTTAATAGCATATATTGTACTCTCATACTTGTTTTCACATGAGGTTGATAGTCACGGTCACCATTTTACAGGTAAATTTTCTCATCTGTAAGCAGAATAGCTGCTGTCTGCTTAGAGAAGTACAGGGAGGTGCCTCAGATGACAAGAGGGTCCCCAGGGGTGGGTATTTTCCCTTCCCTAATAAATGATAGAAGAGCTGATTCAGAATATGATGCTTTTTTGGTCTGCTCTACTACAATCAGAGATGGGGTAGAAAGACTTTCAGTTATAGTTTTTCATTTTCTTCTGCATTTGTTGGTTCATTTCTGGCTCTGCCCTTTTGAAAAAAATGATCTGTTTCTCGCTCTACCCCCGTTTTGCCACCCCTAAGTCAGAGTCTTCTTTCCATTCCAGCTAAACCTCTTCCTGTTCTTAAGAATTGCATCACATTCTTGGCATACTGTAGACCAACACTCCCACCTTGGCACCAGGGAGTGTATGGGCCTTCTTTTTGGTTGAAAGTTCTTGTCTGGTGAGCACACAATATGTCACTCACTTCCTGACTTCCAGCCCTGGCTGAATTTGTCTCTTGGAAAAAAAAATATACTTCTCAGATTTTTGTTTGTTTATAATTCCCCTTTACCTTGGCCATATCCTTGGAATGAGCAAGATTTTCCCAAGTAGAAGCCATGTTGAAGGCCTTTTGAAGTAGAGGGTATGTGTGCCTCAATGAATGAGCTGTCTACCTTGTTCCTAATTCTTCACTTCACCCTCACTTTCAAGCCAGCCTAATCAGCATTGGCTCCCACAGTGTTGAAGGGCTGAAAGGGCTTTCACTAAACACAGTAATCTTCCCCCATCCCCCAATATTACCAAATCCAATGGATATGTCCGTCTCTATCTTGACTCTGCACAGCTTCTGATACTATTGACCTCCTTGACAGACTCACCATCTTCCTTCAGTTTCCACAGTTATTTTTTTCCTACTGTAGTCATGGCTCTTCAATATCCTTTGCAAGTTCCTTTTTCTCTAGTGTTAGTGTTCCTTAAGACCCATCCTATGTTAGCCTCTTTCCTTTACACTTTCTCTGAGAAGTCACATCCCGTTTCGTGGCTTTTGTTGAGATCTCTACGCCAATGACTTCCAAATCTCTACTTCTCCTAACTCCAGACTCAACTGCCTTCTAGAATCTCTCCACCTGGAAATTCCTGAAGCCATATTAGCACACTCCTTCAAACTATTCCTCCTCTAATGTTCCTCATCTAAATATATGTCACGATATCCACCCAGATGCTCTAGCCAGAAACCTAGGGTACATCCTTGATTACTCTTTTGCTCACCCTCCACCTTCCATCAATAACCAAGTCCAGTAAAATCTAATCCTTCGGATTTACCCACTTACCTTTATCCCTATCTGGCCCCAGTGATCACCTCTGGATTTCTGCAATTCTTTGCTAGTTTCTTGCCTCTAGTTTTTTTTTCCCCTTGGATCATTTTCTACCAATCACCAGAAAGTTTTTTATAAATGTAATTCTGACAAATTCACCTCCTTTGTTTAAACTCAATTACTTGCTTCCCACTGTCCTTAGGCTACAGCTCAAACTCGGCGTGGCTTATAAGCTCTTTGTGATCGGCAGCCTGCCTACCTGCTTTCAGTCTATGCCCCCCTCACACTGGATTCCAGTGTTTCAAATATATACCGCTTCCTCTTGCTTCTTGACCTTCACAAATACTCTTTACTTTGCCTGGAATGCTGTATCAGAACCTCAAACATACCTAGTCTAAATTCTACCCCCAAATTGTCGTTTCTCTGATTCCTCAATCATAATTTGGACACTTAATTCTAAATTAACTCTTGAATTAAAACCCAAATTAATCTTATCCCAGCTGATGTATTTCTTATTTCTCTGAAAAATACCATCCAAGGGTATGTTCTAATGAAAAATGTATTTGAACTAATTAACCTAGATCAGGATTGGCTTTTACCATAGCTGAATATAAACTGAAACATATTTTTAAAATTACTGGGATGTTTCCTTGATGATTATTCATCATGACATTCTGTCTTTGGAATTTTTTGTTCATTTCCAGTTGGCTTCTCCTGCTCTCCTGTCTTACCTCTCAACCCCTCCCCTCTGGTTGCCCTACACGTCCCCCTCGTTGGATCCAGTTTGCATGCAGTGGTAGCTGCTCTGGGGCTGCGGTTAAATAGAACTGCTCAGACTGCAACAGGAAAGCACTGAATCGAAAGCAAGGGAGAGGAAGCACAAACCGATACCCACCACAAAGCTGCTGAGTGCCCAGCATGACCCAAGCCGCACCCTCTGATGAGGAGTCTTGTGGAGGAGTAAGAAGCCACAGAGTTTAATAAATCATCAGCACAGCCCGTTCTCCACTTCCCGTGATCCAGCCTTCCTGGGTTACATGAATGTCACCAAGTTCTGTCCTAGGAAAGTGGGTGATGGCAGAATAGCCACCAGAGAAGTAGGGGGTAGGGGAAAGCCCCTCAGATGAATGACTGTGGACCATTTATCTCAAACTGTCCATAGGGTCCAGCTCTGTAAGCAGAAAGAATCCTGGTATATATATGAGTGTTTCAAAGGAGCTGTCTACTTGAGTGATTCCCAGATGTAGGTTCCCATGTTCCTTGAAATATCTTTCCTACCTGCCTTAAAAGCTGCTTAAGTACTGGCCAGTCCTTTTTTTATATTTTATAGCTGAAGATAGGGTCCTTGTGAGATACAGTCAGAGAGCTTTAAATTCACGTCAAGATATAAATGACTATTTTCAGATTCTCTCCTGACTTTGATGGAAGAAGAGAAGGGAATGAGGAGAGAGCATCACAGATGTATCCCCCTACTTTATGAATTAGCCCATGCCTGCCCTGGTTATTTATGTTTGTTGCCTTTGCTATCAAAGGAGATGCTATGGAGAGGGAAATGGCAACCCACTCCAGTACTCTTGCCTGAGAAATCCCATGGGCAGAGGAGCCTGGCAGGCTACAGTCCATGGGGTCACAAAAGAGTCACATATAACTTAGCAACTATCCCACAACAGCAGCCCTGTGGTTGCCAGCCTCCAGGGAGGCCATCAGTGATCCTGGCCTCTATTTATACCCCAGGTAGTCTCCCCACACCGAATCAGAGCTGAATTGTGTGGCCTGTTAATGAAGACGACTATATACAACTTCTGAGGATAGGTCGTAAAAGTCCTTGTGACGTTTGCCTTGTGCACTGGGCTCACCTTTCTGGGGAAGTTAGCTGCCATGTCCTGAGGACCACGTAGGAGTAATGGAGGCCTCCTGCCAGCGGCCAGCGTCATGTGACTTGCTAGCCGTGTGACTGGGCTACCTTTAAAGTAATTCTCCATCCCCGATCAAGCTTTCAAATGATTGCAGTCAATATATGAATAAAACCCATCAAAATGAAAAAACAAACTCCTGAGCCCCCCCAAAATCCTGGCCAAACCCACTGAAACTATAAGAAAATAAATGTCTATTATTGTTTTACCAAAAAAAGGAAACATTAATTCTTCAGCAGCCAGAATTCTTGGGAAGGAGATGAAAAGTGTGGAGAAATGTGTAGTAACTAGGTCTAGATTTTAAACACTGGTGAGGTGGGGGACTCCTTGAAATTGCAGAGTCTCACAGTGACTCAGTCCTTATTACCTCAGAATCTGGGGAGGTGAGAACTGGGCCCTGCTTTTGCAGCTGGAGAGACAAGAGGACAGAGACCAGAGGTCGCCATCTTGGTCTGCAGGAAAAGCTGTTTTGCTTGGCTGGAAGTGGGCACTTGTGTCTTCACAGAGTGCCAGACTCACACTTCAGATAACAGAACAGGAAATACGGTTAGTACAGCAGGGAGGGGAGAGAGAACTTACTGTGTACCCAAGACTATTAAATTACCCAGGGGCCTCTCTGCATCACACTTTTCTGTCCTTTAAGCAGCGGGGACCCACTATGGGGAGCACTGGGAAGCAGGTGAAACGTGTCCTGGAGATCCATCTGTTTCTCTTGCAGCATTCTTACCCCTCTTGTCATGTTCAGCTTCTTACTTCTCTTCAACCCAGAAAATCTTCCAAGATCCAGATCATCAATGAAATTTAAATGGAGTAATGTGGGCACCTTGATAGGAGGTGAGGGAAAGAATTCTGGAGTGGATGGACCATCTCTCTCACAGGCCAGAGCCACAAGTGGTAAAAATATGACCTCTGTTTTAGTAACCCCAAAAGCAGTGAGTTGGAAGGGATCCTAGTCAAGGAAAAAAGGGAACGGAGTTGTAGTCAGATGACTTTGTTTTGAAACTGTCCTCCCTCCTCCTTCCTCCCTTTCCTCTCAGAAAGGAGGAGAGGGGAAGATAACCATAGAATGGAATGCTCCTTGAAGCTCACAGCAATGGGGCCAGCTTCTGAAGCCTGAGTGCCCTGCCCAGGGTCTGCCCACTTTTTTCAGCAATCAAGGACATTCCTCCTGCTAAACCCTCAAGTTGTGTTTAATAATTATCTGTGATCCAAGCTGCAAGGGCAGAGTGACTTTGCTCCTCTGGTGCCATCTTTCAGCTGGTGATCTGCCTTAATACATTCCATTCCTTAAGGAAATTCATAATATGAGTACAAAGAAGGGAAGACAAGGAGTGTGAGCTAATTTCTGAAAAAAACTTACTTATGAAAGAAGAGAGAGGTTAATTAGAGGGCATGTGGAGTAAAGAATGGATTTCACTTTTTTTTTTTTTAATGAAGAGAGGTTTAGTGATGTGCACAAAGAGTGTAGTGAGAGATCTTGAGCAAGTTACTTCATTCCTAAACATTGATTCTTTCATCTGGGGAAAACAGGAGAGGTTTCTATGAAGATTACAATTAAAATCAAACCGACAGTAACTGCTTGTGCACTGCAAAGCCCTTTTAAATGTGTTAATTATTGTACCTATCATCATCTAATAACTATACAGATGAGTAAGCCCTGGTCACAGCTGTGTCGTCTCTGTCTCTTATACCCTGTATGACAGAGCTGTGAGGAAGAGATGAGCTCTTGAGTAGGCAGGGCCAAGACACCCAAGGAAGAAGCTAATTAATAGTGGTGTGATATGTTTCTTGTCATGCTTTGAGCCTTTGGAGAATGGTGTCTGTGTGTGCACACGTGCATGTATGCATTTTACATGATACTTTGTTACCAAATACTACTAAATGTAGCCTATTCTTCACCTTTCACTGTATTCTTATTTTAATTAACTTATCTATTACCTTTAATTCTTATTTAAAAAACAGATACATTTTAGATCTCTCCAAAAGGCTCTAATTTAGAGAAAACATTTTTAGAAATTAAAACTACCCTTCTTGAAATGCAAGGGAATGTACAAATAATATTTAGATGTGAATTTTTGCTTAGACAAAGGAGCATTTTCCTATAAGTTACCTGCTGTTAATCCACAGCTTTTGTAGGAAGGGTTAACCTCTTATCTTTTCTGGCTATTTGCAGGATTGTATTATAATTTTGCTTTGAAGCAAAATTGGCCACAGTAATCGTGAGTCCTTTACAAAACACTTCCCATCAACTCTACCCAGTATTATACACTCAGCAAAGCAGTCTTTATCCTCATTATCATTTGCTTTGCCCCTTTCTTTGAGCCATCTCACCCCTGTTCCTACACAATTTGCAATAAAATTATCCTGCGAATTCCACTCCCACATTTCCTCTCCCTTTCCCATGTGGCTTTCTAACATTGAGGTGATTTATGCCTTCATTTCTTGGTGCACCTCTTTACCTATCCCTTATCATCCCTCCTCCACTCTTTAGTCCGTACTCCTCTTCCCCTGGCCCCTCTGCACCTCCAGCATTTATTGCTACCAATCCCTCAGGCCAATCCACAGCATGCTCCTTCATGCATTACACGAACAAATGTTTTGAGGGCGCTGAACAGAACAACCTGGTGTCTCTTTCCAATAATGAATAAAAATAGCTGTATTCAGATATAATTTATGTACTGTAAAGTTCACATGTTTAGGGTGTACAGTTCAATGGTTTGGGCTTCCCTCGTGGCTCAGTGGTAAAGAATCTGCTTGCCAATGCAGAAGACACGTGTTCGATCCTTGGGTCGGGAAGATCCCCTGGAGAAGGAAATGGCAATCCACTCCAGTATTCTTGCCTGGGAAATTGCATGAACAGAGAAGACTGGTGGGCTACAGTCCATGGGGTCACAAGGAGTTGGACACGACACATAGCAACTGAACAACAACAATTCAATGGCTTATAGTATATATGTAGTTTTACATCTATTACCTTAATCAATTTTAGAACATTTTCATTATCCCCTCAAGAAATCTTATACCAGTTAATAGTCACTCAATATTTTCCCTCACCACTTCACCCTTTTGTGCCCCCTAATTCTGGGTAACCAATAATGTACTCTTTCTTTTTATTGATCTGCCTCTTCTAAACATTTTACGTAAATGAGATCCATACATTAGTGGTCTTTTGTGACTGGCTTCTTTCACCTACATACTGTTTTTCAGGTTCAACCATATTGTAGCATGTGGTATCTGTACTTCATTTCTTTTTATTGCCAAATAATGTTCCATTGTATGGAATATTTTCGTTTATCCATTCATCTGTTGACCGACTTTTAGGTTGTTTTCATTTGGAGGTTATTATATGAATAAAACTACTATGAACATTTATGTGCAAGGTTTTATATGGACATAAGTAGTTTTTTTTTTGATAGATACCTTAAGGTAACTCTACTTTTAGCATTTAGAGGGACTGCCAAATTGTTTTCCAAAGTGGCTGCACCACACTTCTTATTTTCTCATAAGCAGTATATGAGGGTTCCAGTTTCTTCATATCCTAACCAAAATTTGTTAATGTCTGTCTTGTTCATTAAATCTAGTCTAGTGAGTGAGAAGTGGTATCTCATTGTGATTTTCATTTTCATTTCCTGAATGACTTTTCATGTGCTTATTAGCTATTTGTATAAGCATTTTCTTTGGAAAAATATTTATTGTAATTACTCATTTTTAATTGGATTATTTGTCTTTTTATTATTGAATTCTAAGAGTTTGAGATACAAGCCCCTTATCCGATTTATGATTCGCAAATATTTTCTCCCGTTCTATGGGTTTCCTTTTCACTTTCTTCATAGAGTCCTATGAAACACAAAAGTTTTTAATTTGATCAAGTTCATTTATCAATCTTCTCTTTTATCACTTGTGCTTTTGGTGTTGTCTCTAAGAAATAGTTGCCTAACTCAAGGTCACAAAGATTTCTTCCCATGTTTTCTTCTATAAGGTTAATAGTTTTAGCACCTACATTTAAGCCTAAAGATCCCTATTGAGTTAATTTTTATGTATGATATTTGGTAGAGGTCCAAATGAATTCTTTTGCATGTGGATATTCACTTGCCCCAACAGTATTTATTGAAAACACTATTTGTTGAAAGGACTATTCTTTCCCTATTATCCTGACTTTTTGTCAAAAATCCGTTGTATCACTTTATAGATTACTAATTCTGTTTCATTGATTTATATGTTGTTGTTGTTCAGTCACTCATTCATGACTGGTTCTTTGTGACCCCATGGACTGCAGCATGCCAGGCTACCATGTCCTTCACCATCTCCTGGAACTTGATCAAACCCATGTCCATTGAGTTGGTGATGCCATCCAACCATCTTGTCCTCTGTCATCCCCTTCTCCTCCTGCCTCCTATCTTTCCAGCATCAGGATCTTTTCCAATGAGTCAGCTCTTTGCAGCAGATGACCAAAGTATTAGAGCATGAGCTTCAGCATCAGTCCTTCCAGTGAATATTCAGGATTGATTTCCTTTAGGATTGACTGGTTTGATCTCCTTGCAGTCCAAGAGACTCTCAAGAGTCTTCAACACCAGTTTGAAAGCATCAGTTCTTCATCACTCAGCCTTCTTAATGGTCCAACTCTCACATCCATACATGACTACTGGAAAAACCATAGCTTTGACTAGATGGACCTATGTCAGCAAAAGAATGTCTCTGCTTTTTAACACACTGTCCAGGTTTGTCATAGCTTTTCTTCCAAGGAGCAAGCGTCTTTGAATTTCATGGCTGCAGTCACCATCACAGTGATTTTGGAGCTGAAGAAAATATGTCTGTCCTTATTCTAGTACCACACTTTTTAAAAATGATTACAGGGTATCTTTTTGTAATTTATTTATTTATTTTTGTCTGTGCTGGATCTTTGTTGCTGTGCTCAGGCTTTCTCTAGTTGTGGTGAGTGGTGGGCTACTCTTTGTTGTGGTGCATGGGCTTCGCTTGTTGCAGAGATCAGGTCCTAGGTCATGTGGGCTTTAATAGTTGCAGCATGTGAACTCAGTAGTTATGGCGCATGGGCTTGGTTGCTCCACAGCATGTAGGATCTTCCTGGACCGGGGATTGAACCTGGGTCCCCTGCATTGGCAGGTGGATTATCATCCACTTTGCTACCAGGGAAGTCCCACACTGTCTTGATTACTGTGGTTTTTCAGTAAGCTCTGAAATCAGGAACTGTGAATCTGCCAACTTTTGTTTTTCAAGATCATCTGGCTATTCTTTTGTTGTTCTGTTGATTCACTTTTTAATTTGTTTTTTAATTAGAGGATAATTGCTTTACAGTGTGCTGGTTTCTGCCATACAACAATGCAAATGAGTCATAATTGTGTGTGTGTATTATATATACATTATATATAATTATATATATATACACGCACATATACAGGTATATGCCCTCCCTCCCTTTTGAGCCTCCCTCCCCCTGTCTCATTCATCCCACCCTTCCAGGTTGTCAGAAGATGCCAGGTTAGGCTGTGTTATTTAGTCGTTTCCCACTAGTTATCTATTTTACACACAATAGAGTATATATGTAAATACTACTTTCTCAATTTGTCCTACCCTCTCCTTCCCCCATTGTGTTCACATATTCTTTCTCTACATCTGTGTGTGCTCAGTTGTGTTGACTCTTTGTGACCCCATGGACTATAGCCTGCCAGCCTCCTCTGTCCATGGAATTTTCCAGTCAAGAATATTGGAACGGGTTGCTATTTCCTACTCCAGGGGATCTTTCCAACTCAGGGATGAAACTGGCGTCTCTTGCTCCTCCTGCACTGGCAGGCAGATTCTTCACCACTGCATCATCTGGGGAGTCCATGTCTCCATTCTTTCCCTGCAGATAGGTTCACCAGTACCATTTTTCTAGATTCCATATATATGACTTAATATATGATATTTGTTTTTCTCTTCCTGACTTCACTCTGTATACAGGCTCTACGTTCATCAACTGCTTTAGAATGACTCAAAATTCATCCCTTTTTATGGCTAATATTCCATTGTTTATATGTATCACAACTTCTTTAGCCTTTCATCTGTCGATGGACATCTTGGTTTCTTCCGTGTCCTGACCATTGTAAACATTGCTTCAATAAACACTGGGGTACATGTATCTTTTTGAATTGTGGTTCTCTCAGGGTATATGCTCTGTGGTGGGACGCAGGGTCATGTGGTGGTTTTACTCCTAGTTTGTTAAGGAATCTCCATACTGTTCTCCACAGTGGCTGTGTCAGTTTACCTTCCCACCAACTGTGCAAAAGAGTTCCCTTTTCTCCACATCCTCTCCAGCGTTAATTGTTTGTAGTTTTTTTTTGATGATCGCCATTCTGATTGGCATCAGGTGATACCTCACTGTAGTTTTGATTTGCGTTTCTCTAATAACAAGCATTGTTGAGCATATTTTCATGTTTATTGGCCATCTGTATGTCTTCTTTGGAGAAATGTCTGTTGAGGTCTTCTGCCCATTTTTATTGGGCTGTTTTTCTGACATTGAGTTGTACAAGCTGCTTACATATTTTGAAGATTAATATTTTGTCAGTCGCTTCATTTGCAATTATCTTTTCCCACTCTGAGGGTTGTCTTTTAATCTTGTTTATTGTTTCCTTGGTGAATTTTAGGATCAGCTGAAATTGACAAACTGACCCTAAAATTCAGTCCCCATTTCTAATAAATTATTAAAACATTTTTTTCCACATTTAAGATGAAATTGGATAAGAAGGACCAAGCAGGCTCACTTTGGAGTTGTGAAAAGCAGGGTGGCCCTTTGAAAGGGAGGCCAAACTGATGGAGGAAGGGAATACAGGAGCCAAAAAGTTTGGTGAACTTCCCACCCTAGTGAGAGGAATGTTTGTTCAGAGGAGGCAGTTTGATCTAGCACCAGGGGACATTGTGAAAGATAATTGAAACTGGTAAGTCCATTGATCTCCCCAGAAGAAAAAAAGATCTCCAAGTAAGCAGTATTGTTAGTTTGTTGATTCTCATCAAACTAGGCAGAGCAGCTGGCCCTTTCTTAGAGATGTAAGACAAGAAAAAAAAAGAAGAAATTCCTCCCTGTCCTTTCTTACCTGTCTCTGTGGCCAGGCCTAACCTTTGTCCATTATTGTTCCCCTTCCCCTTTATAACTTCCCTGAAAAGAGAGGGAGGGGAGGGAGAAAAAGAAGAAAACCATACAAGGAGAGAGGGCTAGAGATGCTGGGGTAGGTGAGGAATCCTGGAGCACTGAAAATGAAAGCTCTTTAAGGTACTGCTGGGCTTCCCCACTCGCTCAGGTGGTAAAGAATCCACCTGCAATGCAGGAGAGCCGGGTTCAATCCCTGGGTCAGGAAGGTCCCCTGGAGAAGGGCATGGCTACATACTAGAGTATTCTAGCCCGCAAAGTCCCATGGACAGAGGAGCCTGGTGGGCGACAGTCCATGGGGTTGGCAAGGGTCGGACAGGGCTGAGTGACTTAACACAACAACAAGGTACTGCTAATAGAGCCCACTGCGGAATGTGACAATGTACAAGAGGTGTGGGGATGAGCATATTCTTTGGCTCAGGAATCCAACTCCTGATAGCTTATCCTAAGGAAATAAAACATGAAAAAATTGGGAGTGGCAGTGTTAATGAGGATGATATTTATAATAGCAACAGCTGAGACAACCTAAATCTGTAAAGTAATTGTTTTATGACACCATATTTTTGTAAAGGTGGTAGATTATCATTCCAGCTCTGTGATCAAAATATCACCTGAAGGGCGTCACATCCCACTGCATTCTCTACCACCCCAGGTTCAAGTCACATAATCTCTCACCTGAATTATTCCAGGGGCCTCCCAACTCATTTTTATGCTTTCACCCCAACCCCTCTTGTACTCCGAACACAGTAGTCATCAGAGCCCTTTAGAAGACTTTAACATGACTCTCCTCTATGTAAAAGCTTTCACACCTCCCCCTCATTTAGTATAAAGCCGGAGCCTTCTGTTGGTCCTAGACCCCGCCTCCGTGGCCCCCATTGTTCTCTGACCTCATCTGACGCCACCTTTCCTCTTTCACCCTCCACTCTGGCCATATAGGCCTCCTTACTGCTTCCCGAACACACCAGCCCTTCTCCCACCTCTGTGACTGTGAAACTCCTCTTCCCTCCTCTCCCAGATATCCGTTTGGCTTGTTCCCTCACCACCTTCAGCTCTCTGCCCAAATGCATGTGAGACATTCTTTCCCTGAACCATTATATAGTTTGGAATCGACATGTACACACTGCCCTATTTAAAATGGATAACCAACCAGGACCTGCTCCATAGCACAGGCAACACTGCTCAAAGTTATCTGACAGCCTGGATGGGAGGGGAGTTTAGGGAAGAGTGGATATATGTATATGTATGACTGAGTCCATTAGCTGTCCACCTGAAATTGTCACAACATTGTTCATCAGCTATACGCCAATACAAAATAAAAAGTTAAAAAAATTAATAAAATAGGAAAAAAAATTTTTTTAAATTGCTTTCTGTCCCCACCCACCAGCTCCCAGTACTTCTCATTTCCCTTCCATGCTTTATGCATCTCCATTGTACTTATCACTTTATCTGATATATTTATATGGGTTACTACCTGATTCTACCCATAGGATCTATGCACTACGGGAGCAGGGATTTATGTATGTTGCTCACTATAGTCCTTGACTGCCTGGCATGGAGTAGCTGTTTAATAAATATTTACTGAAAGAATGAATGCACCCATAAAAGTAGTAACTATGAAAACTAGGTTGTGATTTTGCAAGTGGGAAAATACAAAGATTCAGACTGTGAGGTGCACAGTGTCTGTGGCAGTGTGGTACAGGAGGCGCCATCTGGGAGCTGTGGAATTGGAGAGACCTGGACTCAAATCCTGCCTCCACCACTTCCCAGCTATGTGACTTTGGGCAAGCGGGCCTAATCTCTTAGCTTCACACTCTGTGAAACAGGTATGATAATGACTCCCTGATAGCGATGTGAAAATTCAATGAGAAAATATAAGTGAACACATGGCACATAGTAGGTGCTCTATGAACCTTAAGTACCCATCTTCTCCTAAGGAAGGCTGAATATCCAGTGGAGAAAAACTGGGTGGAAGGATACAAAAGTAGAAATAGTTGGGTGTGTCAAATAGAGGGATTGAGATTATTTAATTTTATTTATTTGACATAATCAAGTTCTCCCTATGCATGGGTATGTGAACAGAGAGGTAGATGGGGCAGTGGGGTGGTTCTCCCAGGTATCTCCTGGGTCTGGTTTTCACCTCTGACATGTACTAGATGTGTGACATTAAGTAAATCTAACCACTCTGAGCCTGTTTCCTTAACTATAAAATGAAAAGGTTGAATTGAGTAACTTTTAGTACCATCAGTACTTACAGTTTCATAATTCAAATAGGCAAGTCATTCCACCTGGCTTTGCCCCACTTCAGCCCAGCCTTACTCACATGTGATGGCCAGATGTTTCTAATCTTAGGCATAAAAGACTCTATTCTTTGGTTTTCAGAAGCCAAAAGAAACTGGAAAGTTTAGGAAAACTGCTAAGCAGATGAACTTTCCTCCTCTCTGGTTCTTAAATAGCCACATTCAAATTGTTCAAACTTAGAAAATATGAAAAGCGAAGCAAAACATATATTCACCTTTGGGTTTGAATCAACTATGTGAAGTTTGAAGCCTTGAAGAAAAGTGTATGTATGTGGTTTTATTTTATTTTTTTAGCAGCAACCAAAAAGTAGATGTCAGCAGTTTTCAGTTGTAACTATAACCTTGTACCCGCATGGCTGTGAGCCGGAGCCAGGAGAGAAAGGCTGGAAGAGAGTGACTGGAGCCCTCTCCTGCTTTGGAAAGCTTGTGGCTTTGTTTTCTTCGCATTGCTTCACCAAGGCGGAGGAGAGGAGGATGTTTGGGTTTGCAGGCCGCCAGCCACTGTCAGCAAGTTTGCAGCCCTGGCTTCACTTCCCTGAGCTGGGGCTGGGGGGTTGGAGGGTGCAGGGAGGGTTAGAGGGGTTGGGGGTGAGGGTCAGCTGCCCTGGCCTCCCTCTAACAACAGAGCCACAGAGAATTCAAATACCCCACCAGTTGCAAGGCTCCGACTTTACTCAGCTGAAAACTGACGATCTCATCTGGGAAGGGTCAGTTAAAAAATGACAGAACTGCCCAAAGTAAACAGAGAGAACAACCACAACAGAAACTTTCTCCGCAATGTTTCCTTATAATTACCGGCCCGGCCCACCAGAGCTCTGGCTAGAGTCCCCACCCACCCTCTCGGTTGCCCCCATGGCCTTGTTTGAGTAAGCCCTGGCTGACCCGGCAGCGCCTCCGGTCCTCAGGCCTCTCTCCAGGGCTCTCCACAGAGAGCAAGGAGAGTTCAGTTTGCAGAGCGTTTTTCGACTGGAGTTTGGGGATCACAAACAAGAACACCCTGTAGAGCTTATTTATCAGAACCCCTAACTAATGAGAAAACTCGGCTTAAATGGTGTGCCCGAAGGTAGAGAATAAACACTGGGGGTGGGGTGGGGGCAGAACTGGTCTCTTCATTCCTGACCAAGGGGTTATTGCAGATTATCATCCACCGTTGCAGCAAAAGACACTAAAATAGGGAAGTTAATTAAAGTTCTCTTTCTCCACTTTTTCCTTCTCACCAAATCGTACCTTGTTGACCTTCAGGGCTGTGCAGGAACACATATTTTGAGTGTAGACTTGAGGACAAGAACTAAACCTCATCCTATGTGTGTAACAGTACCTTGGGTGCACTTCAGAGTTCACAGTACCTACCCACCCCTACAGGCTCAGGAATCCCGCAAGCCTAGAACTCTGGCACCGCACATTTTAGCTGTGTGAACTCGTATAAACAAATTATCTACTCTCTCCACAACTCTATTCCACACCTGCCAAATGGGGACGATCGTAGCATCTACTTCGTAATATGGTCATGACGGGATGGTACACGTTGTGTGCAATGAGAAAACCAACAGATGGTAGAAATTGTTAATACTCTAAAAGGCATGTATTGTACCCTTTTCACACCTGAGGATATTAAGGCTCAGAGAGGCTACAGGGCTGCATTCATACAACTGGTTAGTAAGAGAGCCTGGGTTCAGCTCAGCCTCCTGATGACACATCCAGGGCACTCACCCCCACACTGCTGAGTGTAGATGGTCAAAGGTGGCTCCAGGCCATGGGTCAGAAGTGTCTGTCCCGGGACTATTGGAATGACATGGTATTTATTAAGCCCTCACATGCTCAGGGGACTGGGAAATGGATGCTTTGGGGGGGTAAGGTAGGCTTTCATGTGCAGCTTATTTTTTTAATCAGTCTTTACACAGACACCAGCTAGGAAAAGAGACCTAGCACTAATCCTGGCTCAAGCCCAGGGAAGCTGAGCTCGGGGGCTACATCAGAAGTCATTGATTATCCTCAACTGTCCTTTCTTTGGCAATGCTTCCTTGACACTCTAAGGATATTTTGTTTACCCTGATGTTAGAGCCTTCTTCACACACTCTCATGTTACAGTATTTTGGAGTATCCATCTCATTTCCTGTTGGGACAGTGAGCTCCAAAGCAGGATGCCTGAGATGACACGTTGAGACATGGGTAGGAAGTATGTGAACACTTGCTTCTCAATCCAAATACTAACAAAGTCAGGCTTTACCAATATTCAAAAATTAGTATAGGAGAACATACATGATTTACAATAAATATGCAGTTATTGGGAGTGCATGCTCAATATTTTTGGTGGAGTGGGATGATGAGAAGAATTTGGACATAGAGGTTCTAGAGATAAGCTTCTCAAGGGCAAGAGATGTGCCTAGTTCTGATCTGTATCCTACCTTCATCCTCAGTATCTAGCACTAAACCATTCCCCAAAGAAATATTTGGCACCTACATGAACTTGGTTGTCCTTCTTTCTCCCCACCTCCTTTTGTCATCCATCTAATATAATCCCACGTCTTGTTCAATACTCTGCCAAGACTTGAAATAAAAATGATAAAGCTGTGTTTGAGAAGTAAAAAGTGCAAGTGTCCAAGGAAACCAGATCTGAAAGAGACACGTGTACCCCAATGTTCATCACAGCACTGTTTATAATTGCCAGGACATGGAAGCAACCTAGATTCCCATCAGCAGACGAATGGATAAGGAAGCTGTGGTACATATACACAATGGAATATTACTCAGCCATTAAAAAGAATTCATTTGAATCGGTTCTAATGAGATGGATGAAACTGGAGCCCATTATACAGAGTGAAGTAAGCCAGAAAGATAAAGACCAATACAGTATACTAATGCATATATATGGAATTTAAAAAGATGGTGACAATAACCCTATATGCAAAACAGAAAAAGAGACAGAGATGTACAGAACAGACTTTTAGACTCTATGGGAGAAGGCGAGGGTGGGATGTTCAGAGAGAACAGCATTGAAACAAGTATACTATCAAGGGTGAAACAGACCACCAGCCCAGGTTGGATGCATGAGACGGGTGCTCAGGGCTGGTGCACTGGGAAGACCCAGAGGGATGGGATGGAGAGGGAGGCGGGAGGAGGGATCGGGATGGGGAACACATGTAAATCCATGGCTGATTCATGTCAATGTATGGCAAAAACCACTACAATATTGTAAAGTAATTAGCCTCCAACGAATAAAAATAAATGGAAAAAAAAAAGAAGAGATAAAACTGGGATCCATGACCAGGTACTACTTCAGTTTACAATGTTTAATTTTAAATGAAGGTATAAAATAAATCTTAAAAAAAAAAGAATAAAAAAAGTGCAAGTGTCACGAGAAGATTGAAAAGTATGAGACTGAAGTAGAAATAAAAGCAAAATTAAACAAGTGGAACCTAATCAAATTTATAAGCTTTTGCAAAAGAAGCCATAAACAAAACAAAAAGACTGTCTAAAGAATGGAAGAAAATATTTGCAAATGATGTGACTGACAAGGGATTGAATTCCAAAATAGGCAAACAGCTCACATAACTCAACAACAAAGAAACAAATGATCCAATCCAAAAATGAGCCGAAGATCTAAATAGACATTTCTCCAAAGAAGGCAAATAGATGGTCAACATCACTTATTATTAGAGAAATGCAAATCAAAGCTATGATGAGATATCACCTCACACCAGTCAGTAAAGTCTGCAGATTAAAAAGTCTACAAATAATAAATGTTGGAGAGGGTGTGTAAAAAAGGAACCCTCCTACACTGTTGGTGGGAATGTAAATTGGAGTAGCCACTATGGAAGACAGTATGGATGTTCCTTAAAAAACTAAAAATAGAACTACCATATAATCCTGCAATCCCACTCCTAGGTTTATATCCAGAAAAGATGAAAACTCTAATTCAAAATGATATGCGCACCCCAGTGTTCATAACAGCATTATTTAAATAGCCAAGACAGGGAAGCAACTTAAATGTCCATCAACAGATGAATGGATAAAGAATATGTGGTATGTATATACAATGGAATATTACTCAACCATAAAAGAGAATTAAATAATACCATTTGCAGCAACATAGATTGACCTAGAGACTATCACAGTAAGTGAAGTTGTCAGTCACAAAAAGACAAATATCATATATCACTTGTGGAATCTAAAAAAATGATACAAGTCAACTTATTTACAAAACAGAAACATACTCATAGACATAAAAAACAAGCTTACGGTTACCAAAGGGGAAAGGGGGAGGGGAATAAATTAGGAGTTTGCGATAAGGAGATAGAAAATACTATATAAAAAATAAGTAAACAACAAGGTTCTACTCTATAGCACATGGAACTATGTATTTAATATCTTGTAATAAAATATAATGGAAAATAATTTGAACAAGAATATATACATATATACATAGTTATATATGGAATTCTGAATCACTTTGCTGTACACCAGAAACTTTGTATAACAACATTGTAAATCAACTATACTTCAATTATAAGTAATAAATAAGTTGATAAATAAAAGTTCAAGACTGAAAGTCCCAAAGAAGAGAGTTAATGGTAGTTCAAGGTACACAGCTGACAAGAGCAAAATGTCATCGAAGAACCATGGGCACAAAGACAGACATGGCGCAGTAGCTCTGCTGTCTGAGAAATCAAGTGTGGTCTGAGCATCTGTGTTTTCAAACTGAGCACTGTCCTCTTTTCCCTGAAGCTTCAGGAAGCAATGCAGCACAGCACAAAGAGCTAGGATCTTGGAGGAGTCTCAGCGCCATCACCCTCCCTGCCTAGGTGCTCTTGGGTGAAGCCCCTAACCACTGCTCCCCCTTCTCCTCCCAGGAAGATAGCTCTTTACTTACCGGTGAGTTTGGACTAGACGATTATGGAGGTGCTTTCATGCTCTGAAGCAGCCCTGAATAAAGATGAAGCTGGTGGTTTTCTACATGAGACAACTGCACTTTGAGGGGCACCAGTGAGGCCCACTGGACCAAAAACGTGAGCTCACCACCAAGCCTGCTATGGTGTGTGACGTCCCCCACTTAGATGCTGTGTTTCTACACTGGGCTTACCAGAGTGCCAGTGACTACAGACATGCTGCCACTTCGAGGTCCATTAAACATGCAGAGTGAGACAGCAAGTTATAAAAGACTTGTGTTGCATGTATCTATAAACAAATATAAATATATACATATATATACAGAAAAAGAAGAGAGATATGCACCATATTTTAATATTGATAATTCCTAGGGTGTAAGAGAGTGAAGATGAGGGTAGAAATTTTATCATTTACTTTATTTATTTATTTTTAATGTATTTTTTTATTATTATTTTTTCCATTTATTTTTATTCATTGGAGGCTAATTACTTTATAATATTATAATGGTTTTTGCCATACATTGACATGAATCAGCCATGGATTTACATGTGTTCCCCATCCCAATGCCCCCTCCTGCCTCCCTCTCCATCCCATCCCTAAATTCTTCTATTTTGTTAGCTTGTTTTTAATAAGCTATTAAAAAAATATATTTATTTGTCTGTGCCAGGTCTTAGTTGCAGCATGTAGGATCTGGTTCCCTGACCAGGGATGGAACCTGAGCCCCCTGCATTGGGAGTGTGGAATCTTAACCACTGGACCATCAGGGAAGTCCTTAATAAACTATTTTAATACTTAAAGATAAAATTGTTTAAAGGATTAATCTCAAAAATATACAAGCAACTCTTGAAGCTCAATTCCAGAAAAATAAATGACCCAATCAAAAAATGGGCCAAAGAACTAAACAGACATTTCTCCAAAGAAGACATACAGGTGGCTAACAAACACATGAAATGATGCTCAACATCACTCATTATCAGAGAAATGCAAATCAAAACCACAATGAGGTACCATTACACGCCAGTCAGGATGGCTGCTATCCAAAAGTCTACAAGCAATAAATGCTGGAGAGGGTGTGGAGAAGAGGGAACCCTCTTACACTGTTGGTGGGAATGCAAACTAGTACAGCCGCTATGGAGAACAGTGTGGAGATTTCTTAAAAAACTGGAAATAGAACTGCCATATGACCCAGCAATCCCACTGCTGGGCATACACACTGAGGAAACCAGATCTGAAAGAGACACATGCACCCCAATGTTCATTGCAGCACTGTTTATAATAGCCAGGACATGGAAGCAACCTAGATGCCCATCAGCAGATGAATGGATAAGGAAGCTGTGGTACACATACACAATGGAATATTACTCAGCCATTAAAAAGAATTCATTTGAACCAGTTCTAATGAGATGGATGAAACTGGAGCCCATTATACAGAGTGAAGTAAGCCAGAAAGATAAAGAACATTACAGCATACTAACACATATATATGGAATTTAGAAAGATGGTAACGACAACCCTATATGCAAAACAGAAAAAGAGACACAGAAGTACAGAACAGACTTTTGAACTCTGCGGGAGAAGGTGAGGGTGGGATGTTGGGAAAGAACAGCATGTATATTATCTATGGTGAAACAGGTCACCAGCCCAGGCGGGATGCATGAGACAAGTGCTCGGGCCTGGTGCGCTGGGAAGACCCAGAGGAATCGGGTGGAGAGGGAGGTGGGAGGGGGGATCGGGATGGGGAATACGTGTAAATCTATTGCTGATTCATGTCAATGTATGACAAAACCCATTGAAAAAATAAATAAATAAAAAGAAAAAAAATTGTTTAAAAAAGAAAGCCTGAAACGTCCTAGACAAATGTTTCAACAATTGTTGTACTAAATGGCACCTGCTACTCAAGAAGAGGCTCTGCTAGAAACAAATCTGATCTTGCTACTTCATTCTTGCCTTGAGAACCCCATGAATAGTATGAAAAGGCAAAAAGATATGACACTGAAAGATGAATTTCCCAGATCAGCAGGTGCCCAATATGGAACCGGAGAAGAGTAGAGAAATAACTCCAGAAGTAATGAAGAGGCTGAGCTAAAGCAGAAATAACACCCAGCTGTGGATATGTCTGGTGGCGAAAGTGAAGTCCGATGCTGTAAAGAACAATATTGCATAGGAACCTGGAATGTTAGGTCCATGAATCAAGGTAAATTGGAAGTGGTCAAACAGGATGGCAAGAGTAAACATTGACATTTTAGGAGTCGGTGAACCAAAATGGACCAGAATGGGTGAATTTAATTCAGATAACCATTATATTCACTACTGTGGGCAAGAATCTCTTAGAAGAAATGAAGTAGCCATTGGGTGCAATCTCAAAACAACAGAATATTCTCTGGTCATTTCCAAGGCAAACCATGCAATATCACAGTAAGCCAAGTCTATGCCCCAACCACTAATGCTGAAGGAGCTGAAGTTGAACAGTTCTACGAAGACCTACATGACCTCTTAGAACTAACACCAAAAAATATGTCCTTTTCATCACAGGGGACTGGAATGCAAAAGTAGGAAGTCAATAGATAACTGGAGTAATGGGCAAGTTTGGCCTTGGGGTACAAAAAGAAGCAAGGCAAAGGCTAACACAGTTTTGCTAAGAGAATGAACTGGTCATGGCAAACACCCTCTTTCAGCAATACAAGAGATGACTCTACATGTGGACATCACCAGATGGTCAATACTGAAATCAGATTGATTATATTCTTTGCAGTCAAAGGTGGAGAAACTCTATACAGTCAGCAAAAACAAGACCGGGAGCTGACTGTGGCTTAGATTATGAACTCCTTAGTGCAAAATTCAGACTTAAACGGAAGAAAGTAGGGAAAACCATTAGGCCATTAAGGTATGACCTAAATCAAATCCTTTATGATTATAAAGTGGAAGTGACAAATAGATGCAAGGGATTAGATCTGATAGACAGAGTGCCTGAAGAACTATGGATGGAGGTTCATAACAGGAAGCAGTGATCAGAATCATCCCCAAGAAAAGGAAATTCAAAACGGCAAAATGGTTGTCTGAGGAGGCCTTACAAATAGCTGAGAAAAGAAGAGAAGCAAAAGGCAAAGGACGAAAGGAAAGATAAACCGATCTGAATGGAGAGTTCCAAAGAATAGCAAGGAGAGATAAGAAAGCCTTCCTCGGTGATCATTGCAAAGAAATAGAGGAAAATAATAGAATGGGAAAGACTAGAGATCTCTTCAAGAAAATAAGAGATATCAAGGGAACATTTCATGCAAGGATGAGCACAATAAAGAGAGAAATGGTATGGACCTAACAGAAGCAGAAGATATTCAGAAGTGGCAAGAATACACAGAACTATACAAAAAAGATCTTCATGACCCAGATAACGACCATGACACGATCACTCACCTAGAACCAGACATCTGGAGTGCTAAGTCAAGTGGGCTTTAGGCAGCATCACTACGAACAAAGCTAGGGGAGGTGATGGAATTCCAGTTGAACTATTTCAAATCCTAAAAGATGATGCTGTGAAAGTGCTTTCAGTCAATATGCCAACAAATTTGGAAAACTCAGCAGTGGCCACAGGACTGGAAAAGGTCAATTTTCATGCCAATCCCAAAGAAAGGCAATGGCAAAAAATGTTCAAACTACCACATAATTGCACTCATTTCATATGCTAGCAAAGTAATGCTCAAAATTCTCTAAGCTAGGCTTCAACAGTACTTGAACCAAGAAATTCCAGATGTTGAAGGTGGATTTAGAAAAGGCAGAGGAACCAGAGATCAAATTGCCAACATCCACTGGATCATAGAAAAAGCAAGATAATTTCAGAAAAACATCTACTTCTGCTTTATTGACTATGCCAAAGCCTCTGACTGTGTGGATCACAATGGAAAATTCTTCAAGAGATGGGAATACCAGGCCACCTTACCTGCCTCCTGAGAGACCTGTATGCAGGACAAGAAGCAACAGTTAGAACTGAACATGGAACAACAGACTGGTTCCAAACTGGGAAAGGAATACTTTAAGGCTGTATATTTTCAGCCTGCTTATTTAACTTATATGCAGAGTACATCATGCAAAATGTAGGGCTGGATAAAGCACAAGCTGGAATCAAGATTGCTGGAAGAAACATCAATAACCTCAGATATGCAGATGACACCACCCTTATGGCAGAAAGTAAAGAGTAACTAAAGAGCCTCTTGATAAAAGTAAAAGAGGAGAGTGAAAAAACTGGCTTAAAACTCAACATTCAAAAAATGAAGATCATGGCACCCAGTCCCATCACTTCATGGCAAATAGATGGGGAAACAATGGAAACTGTGACAGGCTATTTTCTTGGGCTCCAAAATCACTGCAGATGGTGACTGCAGCCATGAAATTAAAAGATGCTTGTTCCTTAGAAGAAAAGCTATGACAAACCTGGACAACATATTAAAAAGCAGAGACATTACTTTGCCAACAAAGGTCTGCATAGTCAAAGCTATGGTTTTTCCAGTAGTCATGTATGGATATGAGAGTTGGACCATAAAGAAGGCTGAGCACTGAAGAACTGATGCTTTTGAACTGTGGTGTTGGAGAAGACTCTTGAGAGTCCCTTGGACTGCAAAGAGATCAAACCAGTCAATTCTAAAGGAAATCAATCCTGAATATTCATTGGAAGGACTGATGCTGAAGCTGAAGCTCCAAAGCTTTGGCCCTAATGCGAAAAGCTGACTCATTAGAAAAGATCTCCATGCTGGGAAAGATTGAAGACAGGAGGAGAAGGGGATTTCAGGATGAGATGGTTGGATGGCATGACCATCTCAATGGACATGAGTTTGATCAAACTCTGGGAGATGGTGAAGGACAGGGAAGCCTGATGTGCTTCAATCCATGGGGTCATAAAGAGTCAGACATGACTGAGTGACTGAACAGGAACAACAAATTCGTTAGAGCCTTTACTAAAGTACTGACCATGCACAAGTTTCTTTGGAGGGTAGAGGCACAGACTGAGAGGTCCAATCACATCACCAAAAGTCTCATTTAGTAATCTTGGGCAACATAAATTTGCCCAAACTTAACGGGAGTTTGCATTTCTCCATGATAAAACAAGGCTGTTAAACCAAATGACCCATAAGGGACCTTTCTACTCTGAAGACCTATGATTCTGAGTTACAATGAGTGCAAAGATCCAGCTAGGAAAGTGAGCATAACAGATGGGATCTAGGAAAGAATTTCTTACTTTCTTCCAAATCTGTATGACAATTGATGGGAAACTCTCTCTTCCTCCCTTGCCCCTCTTTTCCTTGCTATATCCCATTGTATAAACTTTCTATACTGGGGACACCCTCCACTTCCTGGGCCCTGATACGTTACAGAGACAACCCTCCTTTATACAAGCTGGAAAATATCAGATACTAATCTCCCAAACTTCCTTGTAGCTAAGCACAGGTATATTGGTCTGCACTAGATTTCAACCCTGGGAGTAGTGACTTGAAGTCTGCTCTGCAGGGGAGTAGCGTTAATTGCAATAAACACCTCTCTGTGTCCAGATGCTTCAGTAGTGGTGGTTCTAGCAGCAGGGATCAGCATCCAGACGTGGGATGTCCACTGTCACAGCAGCAGTGTCCATGCATGGAGGCATTGGCGTCTTCATGGGGTTGTTCTGCAGCATAATTCTGGGAGTCATTTCTTGGTATGCAACCTCTAAAGCTGGGTCTCGAGTCATTCTGGAGAGCTTGTGAACTACCCAATATCCTTTAATACATTCTTTTTCTGCTTAGTTTGTTTCTGTTGCTTGAAACCAAAATCCGTGAATAATGCAATCACTACTTTTTAAAAATACACTTGGTTAAAAAAGAGTAAGTGAAAAGAATGTTTTAAGAAAAAAAAGCGAGGGAGGTGGGAGGGGGGATTGGGATGGGGAATACATGTAACTCCATGGCTGATTCATGTCAATGTATGACAAAACCCACTACAATATTGTAAAGTAATCAGCCTCAAACTAATAAAAATAAATGAGAAAAAAAAGAAAAAGAAAAAAAAGCAAGTCTCCTCCCCTGTCTTGATCTCTTATTTTCCCAGTTCCCCTCTCTTGAGTTAACCTAGTACCTACACATTCTCTGAGAGACATTCTGTGTGTATGTAAGCATGTCCATGTATCTAGGAAAAAAATTTAAAAACCACCAGTGTAATGGGGTCATTCCATATACATTGTTACATATCTTGCTTTTAATCATAACAATGCATGTTGGAGATAATCCCATAAATATAAAAGTGCCTCATTCTTTTTAATGGCTGCTTAGAATTCCATACAGTATATAGAATGAATATGTTATTATCTATGTAGCCAGTAGCCCACTGTGAACAGTTGGGTTGCTTACAGTTTTTATGACTACAAATAAGGCTGTAATGAGTATCCTTGTAAGTAGTTCTTAAATATGTCTCTTTAAGAGAGACAATGCTCAGTGCAAGCATATTCGTAAGACAGATTTTTGACAGTGAAGTTGCTGGGTCAGAGTGTAACTTTTTAATTTTTACAGATAGTACCAATCTGTGCTACAGAGAGACTGCATCATTTTTTTATCTTGCTAAAGTGGTTTAAAGTCCATGTCTCCCTGTATTCTCACCTCATGAATGTGTATTATTAGATTTTTATAGTGTTGCCATTCTGATAGGTAAAAAATAACTTCTCCTTGTTTTAACATTTATTCTTTAAACCATAAGTGAGGTTGAGTATTTTTCTTATAAGTAAAGAGAAAAAGCATTTTTATACATAGTATTTTATTTACCTATGTATTCTCTTCATGCTCTTTGCCTTTTTTATAAATTGGATTTTGATCTGTTTTTAATTAGTTTGTAAGAACTCCATATTTTAAAGGATCTAGTCCTGTTTCATATTTGTTGCAATTTTTTTTCCTGATGGTTTTTGGTCTTCTGCCCTTTTTACTTTACTTGATTTTTTTCCTCACAGAAATCTTTTTTTTTTTTTTTTTTTAGAAATCTTTATTTATTTATTTTTAGGAAGGGGCACACCATGGACTTCCCAGGTGGTGCAGTAGTAAAGAATCTGCCTGCCAATTCAGGAGAAGCAAGAGACACAGGTTTGACCCCCAGGTTGTGAAGATCCCCAGGAGGAGGAAATGGCAACCTGCTCCAGTATTCGTGCCTGGAGAATCCCATGAATCCAGTCTGGGGGGGCTACAGTCCATAGGGTCACAAAGAATTGGACATGACTGAGCAACTGAACATACACACACACACACATGATTCAAGAGAAAGATGAATTCTAAGCCAGCAGAAGCGAAAGCCACAGCAACTCACTCTACATTTCGGAAGCCTCCATGTATTCAGGACCTGGGGCCACTAGGTAACTTTTTTAATTTTAATTTTTTAAAAGTTTTTGGCTGCACTGGGTCTTCATTGCTTCATGCAGGCTTTCTATAGTTGCAAGGAGTGGAGGCTACTCTTCATTGTGGTATGGGAGCTTCTCATTTCTGTGTCCTCTCTTGTTAAGGAGTACAGGTTCTAGGTGCAGGGCCTTCAGGAGTTGGAGTGCACAGGCTCAGTAGTTGTGTCTCGGGGGCCCTAGAGCACAGATTCAGTAGTTGTGGTACACAGGCTTAGTTGCCCTGCAATATGTGGAATCTTCCCTGACTAGGGATCGAACCTGTGTCCCCTGCATTGGCAGGCAGACTCTTATCTACTGTGCCACCAGGGAAGTCCAACACCAGGTACTTTTGTGAGTACTTTGGTTCCAAATAGGAAAAGGAGTACATCAAGGCTGTATGTTGTCACCCTGCGTATTTAACTTATGTGCAGAGTACATCATGCAAATGCTGGGCTGGATGAAGCACAAGCTGGAATCAAGACTGCCGGGAGAAATACCAATAACCTCAGATATGCAGATAACACCACCCTTATGGAAGAAACTGAAGAAGAACTAAAGAGCCTCTTGATGAATGTTAAAGAGGAGAGTGAAGAAGTTGGCTTAAAGACCAACATTCAGAAAACTAAGATCACGGCATCTGGTCCCATCAATTCATGGCAAATAGATGGGGAAACAGTGGCTGACTTTATTTTTCTGGGCTCCAAAATCACTGCAGATGATGGTTGCAGCCATGAAATTAAAAGTCGCTCACTCTTTGGAAGAAAAGTTATGACCAACCTAGAAAGCATGTTAAAAAGCAGAGACATTACTTTGCCAACAAAGGTCTGTCTAGTCAAGGCTATGGTTTTTCCAGTAGTCATGTATAGATGGGAGAGTTGGACTATAAAGAAAGCTTAGTGCTAAAGAATTGATGCTTTTTAACTGTGGTGTTAGAGAAGACTTTTGAGAGTCCCTTGGACTGCAAGGAGATCCAACCAGTCCATCCTAAAGGAAATCAATCCTGAATATTCATTGGAAGGACTGATGTTGAAGCTGACACTCCAATACTTTGGCCACCTGATACAAAGAACTGACTCATTTGAAAAGACTCTGATGCTGGGAAAGATTGAGGGCAGGAGAAGAAGGGGACGACAGAGGATGAGATGGTTGGTGGCATCACCGACTCAGTGGACATGAATTTAAGTAAACTCTGGGAGTTGGTGATGGACAGGGAGACCTGATGTGCTGCAGTCCATGGGGTCACAAAGAGTTGGATACGACTGAGCAACTGAACTGAACTGAACTGTGAATAAAGTTGTGGTTTAAACACTACGTTGAGTTGAAATTCAGTTCAAGAAGCTGTGAGGTCCCTGGACCCCTTCTCCCCCTTCCCCACAGTGATCAAAGAAGAGAGGTTTTCTTCTTCTGGTGGTGATCTCTGGTGGCTTTGGCCTGCAACAGCTTGGAAGCAGGGCTTGGCTTCCCAACCAGAAATTGAGGCTGGGTCGCAGCAGTGAAAGCACCAGATCCTGGCCACTAGACCAATGGTCAGTGACAAGGCCCTGGCCCTTCAGCTTTGCAGAAAAGAATTTCCACAAAGGTGGAAAGTATTGAAGCAGGTAAAGTATTTATTATGAGGAAAAAGAGTACAGTATCTGTGGATAGACACATGGACAGACTCAGAGGGAGAGTCCCTGAGTTGTTCAGTTGCAACCTTGTGCTAGTTTGAATTACTTTTATGGGGTATTTCTTCTGGGTTTCCCTTGGCCAATCATTTTGACTTGCCTGGTTCACAGTCCACATTTGGTATATCTCAGGATCCTCCCATGTGTGTGCACGCATGTCTTAGCCAAGATGGATTCTACCACAAAGGCCTATGGGTAGAACATCCCTTGACATAACTCTCCTTTGCCCTCCAAGGAACCTTTTCTGTGCATGTTGGATCAGGGAGGTGTCCTGATTTCAGGAACAAGAAATATATGGTCTGTGCAGGGTCCAACCTCCTCTCTTAATTGCCCTCCTATTCTTGTTTTCTATTCTAAACGAGCTTCCCTGGTGGCTCAGACAGCAATGCAAGAGACCCAGGTTCAATCCCTGAGTTGGGTAGATCCCCTGGAGAAGGGAATGGCAACCCACTCCAGTATTCTTGCCTGGAGAATTCCGTGGACAGAGAAACCTGTTGGGCTACAGTCCATCAGGTCACCAAGAGTTGGATACAACTGAGTGACTAACACACATTCTTGTCTTGGAGTTTCAGTCAATAGAGAGTGAATCTCCAATTGCTTTACCCTATGGGGGTTGAGGGGTGGGGACAGTTGCCTCCTGCCTCTGTGGGAGAGCAAGACAGAGGAAGGACCAGACACAGATGTGTGAAAAGACAATGTACTGGAAAAAACAATTACCTAGAGACCCCTTACCTTCTTCCCTCACATAGGTTGTACAATGCCGGTGTACAGTCAGGAGACAGGAAAGTGTTACCTGGGAGCCTGATGCACTGGAGAGAAATGCCCTAACGATCACTGGGAAACAGCAGCATCTCTAAGAGAGCAAGAAAACACAAAATTATCAACATCCTCAGAGAGAGAAGAGGGGAGAATGCACACATGAAAAAAGAATGGAAGGCTATTTTTTTTTAAAGGAACATTTAGAAAACAAAAGCCAGATCTGAGAAATTTAAATATGATTGCAGAAATAAAAAAGCTCAATAGAAGATTTGGAAAGTAGAAAATAAAGCAAACAGATAAGATATGGGAACTAAAAGATAAAGAGCAAAAGTAGTTTATCTGGGAGATGATCCCAGCAAACACCTGAAGGGCAGTGAGGAAGTGAAACAAGGAAACCAATATATCCAGCAAGTTACTGTGAATAGCTGGAACTCAATTCCTTTGGGGAACTCTGGGAGACCAGTGTAGAAATCTTACCTCAAATTTACCCCAACTCAGGGCTCAGGAGGCTGGGATATTTATCTGCCAATTCTAATCAGTCATTGGTTAAGGGCTGCTCCTAGGGAGAAGGGGGTTATTTCACCAACACTTCCATGAGACTTCCCTGGTGGCTCAGATGGTAAAGTGTCTCCCTACAATGCGAGAGAGCTGGGTTCAAACTCTGGGTCAGGAAGATCTCCTGGAGAAGGAAATGGTAACCCACTCCAGTATTCTTGCCTGGAAAATCCCATGGACGGAGGAGCCTAGTAGACTACAGTCCATGGGGTCGCAAAGAGCTGGACACGGCTGAGCAACTTCATGTTCTTTCTTTACTAAGCAAACTTTCACTGGCCAGAAAAAAGCCCTCAGGCAAAGAGCCATTGTGCTGGTGATTTAGAATGCATGGATATGGTAGGTACCCAGAGAACATTGATGGAAGCTGTTCAATATTTCCTGCACTCTTTCTTAGGAAACTACTGGAGGATGTGCTCCAGCCAAACCATGGAGCCAGTCAAAAAAGAAGAGATGGAATCTAAGAACTAGAGCTTCCAAAATGAGAGGTGAAGGGAATCTCTACGATGTGGTAACAGGAGATCCCAGATGTCCAGCAAGTCTAGAGATGGATCAGCCCAGATAGAAGCAGATCAGAAGGCTCCAGAAAAACTCTAAGATGAAATTCATTGGATATCAAATTTGTTTGAAAACATTGTGAGGAGACTTAAACAATTAGAGGACAGTAGGGATTAAATTAGTGACACATGTAGGAAATTTAGGCCGTTATTAACTCCAGACGAAGTAAAATGTTTTTCAAGAAAATTATCATAACTTATTATATAACACAGGTGTGAATAGAATTTATTTGGTCAAAAGTAATATAAATATGCGTATCACTCTAATAATGATATAGGTATATAAGTTCAGGAAATATATGTGTTTAGTCACTGAAGTCATGTCTGACTCTTTGCGACCCCGTGGACTGTAGCCCACCAGGCTCCTCTCTGTCCATGGGATTCTTCAGGCAAGAATACTGGAGTGGGTTGCCATTTCCTCCTCCAGGGGATCTTCCTGACTCAAGGATCAAACCTTGTCTCCTGCATGGGCAGGTTGTTTCTTTACCACTGAGTCACAAGGGAAGCCTATGTATATGCTATGGAAGGCGTGAAAACTAAATCCCCGTTTCCTACAGTAGAAAGTGATTAGGTTGAAAAAAATTAAGAAGTAGCTGTTCAGAGATATGGAGACCAAAAAAGTGTTATTTAAAGCATTTGAAATGATTTCCTCTGAGGGGTAAGAAATGGGGGGGATATGGAGTAGGGAAATGCTATTTAGTAATGCAGAACTATTTGATTCTTTAAACTATGTGCATATTAAATTTTGACATAATTAATAAAAATCAGTAATTCATCTTTTGTCTTCTGCTGTATGGAAAAAGGAGGAGTTGAGGTGAAGAATGGGCATCATTCTCAGCTGAGAAGGAAGCTGGGAAAGTAAAGTGAAATTTGTTTCTTGAGCTCATCCACCCAGTAAGGCCATTGCCTTTTCATCTCCTTTTGAGGCATGGAAAAGTCAAAGTGAAAGCCAGTCAATCATGTCTGACTCTTTGTGACCCCATAGACTATACAGTTCATGGAATTCTCTAGGCCAGAATAAGCGGGTAGCCTTATCCCTTCTCCAGTGGATCTTCCCAATCCAGGAATCAAACAGGGGTCTCCTGCATTGCAGGTGGATTCTTTACCAACTGAGCTATGAGGGAAGCCTTGAGGCAGGGAAAAGGGAATGGAAAACCACTTCAGTATTCTTACCTTGAGAACCCCATGAATGGTATGAAGGGGCAAAAAGTTATAAAGAACTGGGAAATTAAGACAATTATTTTAAAAAGAGCTGTTTATGTCCAACTGACCTGAAATCCGGGACTGACCTAGGAGGGTTTTGACCCAAGGAGATGATCCAGGTAGTTGCAAAGAAAGAATTCTACCAAATTAGAAAATAAAAACAGCATTCCATTAAGGGAGACATTAATAGCACTAAAATGTCAGTGGAATAAATTCTCAATTGTGTCTGAAGATACATTTCTTGAAACTTTAAATGCCTATTGCCTTACAGTCAAAATTTTAAAAATATGACTATTTTGATTTATAATTTTAAAGAAAACATGGAAATGCTTTCTACAGAGTTTGATTAACCATCTCTATCACTGAAATCACATTATTTAGGTGTGTGGCCCATTAAAACACCAGAGTCTGCCACCTTCAGTTGCTAAATACCCATAGGTCTCTTGAAAGCTGACTCAATTCTCTTTTCCTGTTTTCAATCTCTCTCTATTGGATCCTTCTCCTCAGCCTAGAAAAATGCTCAAAGATGACCCATCTAAAATTAAAAAGGAAGAAATTCTCACTTTAGCTATCCCCCCTACTTTCTCTTTTCCTTCGTCACAATACTTCTAAAAAGAACACATGCTAACTTCCTTTATTTCCTCACCGCATGCTGCTTCTGCACCTTAAGCAACCTGGCCTTTTCTCTGACCATCTCACTGAGCCTGCTACCTCAGAGGTCTCAAGACTTCCTACCTGCTAAAGCCTTGGTCCTATCTCGTCCTCATCCTCTTCTATCTCTCTAAGCCTTTGACTTTTAAAATCTGCTGGCTCTCTGTCTCTGTCTCTCTACCTCAGCCTCTCTCTTGATTCCCTTCCTCCTCCCCTTATCTCTCAGACTTCCTGGTTTTCCCACCTCTCTTATTCTTTCTTTGGCTGTCTTCTCATCCATCCTCTTTTGCAGAATAGGCTAACCCAGGGATGCACTTACTCCCGGGGTGATCTGGTCTTGTCGGTGTCCCACCTCATGGGTACCCTTGCTCAGTACACTCTGGTTACACTGCTGTTTCTTTCAGTTCCTCTAAAGCACCAGCTCTTGCCTTAGGGCTTCTTCCCTCTACCTGGGATGCTCTTCCCCACCCACCCCACCCCTCCATCTGTCTATTTCCAGCTCGGCTTTTAGGTCTCAGCTTACTATCACTTCCTCAGACTACTCCTCCTGAATTGCCTCCCTACCCCACCCTCCAAAACTAAATCAATGTTCTCACTTTTTCTGTCTTAGAAATCATTTTTTTTCTTCAACGTATTTATACAGTTTATAATCACAACCCTATGTTATATGTTGATTTACTTTAATGTCTACCTTTCTCCCTAGAGTATAAATTCCATGAGGACTGGAACTGTTTCAGTTTTGTTTACCATCTTATATTTAGCATTTCCACATAGTCCCTTGAACAGTAGATACTAAATATTTGTTGAATGAATGAATTTTTTTTTCATGCCAAGTACTACAGTAAGTACTTTACATACATCACCCTATTTTTATTTTTACATCAATCCTGATTCAACCCCTATTATCAGACAAGGAAACTGAAACTTAGAATGATTGAGTAAGAGTACCCAAGATCTTACAGGAAAATAAGTGTCAGAGCTAGAATTTGAAAATACTTTTATTTGACTCTATGTAGAACTTCCTAATTGTCATGCTTTAGCATTAGTCGCTCAGTTGTGTCCGACCCCTTGCAACCCCATGGACTGTAGCCCTCGAGGCTCCCCTGTGCATGGGATTCTCCAGGCAAGAATACTGACATGCGAATAGTCATTCGCTTCTCCAAGAGGTCTTCCTGACCCAGGGATTAAACCCGTGTCTCCTGCATTACAGGCAGATTCTTTACCGTCTGAGCCACCAGGGAAGCCTATCATGTTATAGTGCGTCCTAGTTGACAAACCCACATCCACCTTCCAAACCTGCCTTCACACTTACACCTTCTTGGTGGTGTCTATGCTTCCTTCTGAGTCCTCGTCCCAGGATCTCTTCCAAGCTGGACCCTGGTACCTGGTGGGGAACTGATCTTGGAGGAGACTGGGTGGTCCTGGCAGCTTTCCCTTTCTAACATATATTTCTGAAAAGTCCTCAGAAAACCTGTGAGGCAGGCAAACCGCGATGCTGGTCTGTGTTCAGACTGCTCTCCTCTGCTTTCCATCTGCTCTTCTCATCTCCTGCCTTCTCCCCACGGCTTTGGGATCCTCCTCGTTGAGGTGCCCCACTCAGGTCCCCTCTCCCTGCCCACAGGTACCCTCTGCATATTCTAGTCCCTTTCCTTGACAAAAATGGACCTGTCCTGGAAAATGTTCTTAATAGAATGGTAAATGAAAATAATAAAGTAAGATAAAATATGCTATAAGTAGTTGCTATGGGTGGAGTTTTAGTTAAAGGTAGATATTTAGGCAAATCACCATACAAGCCTCAATGCATATGTTGAAGTCATACCCCTGCACCTCAGAATGTGACCTTATTTGCAAGAATGGTCATCATGAAAGTAATTATTGGAGTTGAAGCGAGGTCATATTGGAGTAGGGTGGGTCCCTACTCTGCTATAACCGCTGTTACTATAGAAACAACACAATGTGAAGAGACAAACATGCCCTCGGGAAGAAGGCCATGTGAAGATGAAGGCAAAGACTGACGGCAGAAGCCTAGGAACAACAGAGATTGCGGAAAACGACCAGAAGCCAGGGCAAAGGCCTAGAACAGAGTCTCCCTCCTGATCTCAGCAGGAACCAACTCTGCCAACACCTTCATCTTAGATTTTTAGCCTCCAGGACCGCGAGACAATACATTTCTGTTGTTTAAGGCTTTCAACTTGTGGCAGCTTTTGTAAACTTAAAGACATAGTATGACCCCGATTTTGTTAAAGCAAACTCATATATATTAGGGATTCTCCTTCTCTCTCACACACATGCACACACGCAAATAAAAGAAAATATATACTAAAGTTAATAGCAGTTATTTTGGGAAGGTAGATGATCAGTAATTTTGCTTTGTACTTTGCCCTGCACCTTGAGGTATTTTCTCAATTCTCTTATATCTCTGCAATACTATGTATTATTACATAGACAATTCGTCTAGCTTCTGTAGCTCCATCTGTAATTCGAGAACAGCCCTATCAGTCTTCTAGGATTATTGTAAGAATTAAGTGTCCAACACACAGTAGGTTCATTGGTGTCCCTAGACGAGGGACAGCAACTCCAAAGAAGTAAAGCCAGGCATGACAGCCTGTGGTGGTTGTGCTCTTCATTAGGGGACTGCTCAGTTCTTACCAAGAGGCTTTGCCAAGGCTACTAAGCAGAACACACGGATGCTGCTAAGCACTGGTCTCTGTGTGATAAGGGTGGGTGTGGGGAGCTAACTGGATGCCTTGGGCCTGGGAGGGTTAGCAAGGAAAAGCAAGAGAGGGGACTTCCTTGGTGGTCCAGTGGTTAAGAATCCATCTACCAGTGCAGAGGACGTGGGTTCAGTCCTTGGTCCAGGAAGATTCCATGTGGTGCAGGGTGACTAAGCCTACGCACCACAACTCCTGGAGCCTGCACACCCTAGAGTCTATGCTTTGCAGCAAGAGAAGCCACCACAAGGAGAAGCCCGCACCCCGCAACTAGAGACTAGCCTCCACTCTCCACAGCCAGAGAAAGACCATGCAGGAAGGAAGACCCAGTGCAGCCAAAAGTAAATAAATTTCAAAACATCATTCTATTTAACAAAAAAAAGCTAAAGAAGGTGGAAGGCTGACTGAAGTAAGATTGATTAAATGATGATAACAGTCTACTTGGGGTAACATGTCTTGGTTTGGGATAGGGATCCCATGGGGCAATGAAAAAGAAAGAAGGACCAAGATGAAGTAGAAAACATTGTCAGGAAACCAAACAAGTCCCTCCAGTAGAAAGAATGTTCTGCCTCCTCATTTCTTCTCTGAAAACACTCCGGGAATGGTGTGGGCAAGGCAGCTTACAGCTTTCCGCAGCCCACGGGAAGATGTTCTTTCTCAAGGAGGGTCGTTCTCCAAATGTCCCCTTTCTGTCAGATCTGTGACAAGACATTCTTTCCTGGAGACTGTTCAGATTGATGTTAATAAAACCTTTAGCTTTGCTTCTGAATTATCTGAAGGCTTCCCTGGTGGCTCAGATGGTAAAGAATCTGCCTGCAATGCAGAAGACCAGGCAGGGTTCAATCTCCAGGTTGGGAAGATCCCCTGGAGGAGGGCATGGCAATCCATTTCAGTATTCTTGCCTGGAGAATTCCATGGACAGAGGAGTCTGGTGGGCTACATACAGTCCATGGGGTCTCAAAGAGTCTGACATGACTGAGCCACTAATACTTTCACTTTCTTTCACTTGACTTATCTGAGCAGAGAGGGTGAGTTGTCTTCAATCTTCAATTTAGCCATTTATGAATTCAAATTAATCATTGGTCTCCAAAATTGAGGGGTTTTTGCTTCTTCGTACTCAAGCTGTGTCTTTGTTATCCTGATTCAAAATCCCAGTAATTTAGGGAAACGTTGGTTCCCCACAAATGATGTTCACAATTCATGCCTTTATGGGAGGTCACTGATGGCTTTTGCCCACTCCTCTGGCCGAAACCTACATATCTTCTTTCATTTTATATTTGCAAGATTATGTAGCAACACGGGAAAACAGTTATAATATTAGTGAAAAGACAACACAAACATTGCATTTAATTATGATTCTGGCAATGTAAAAATAAATATACAGACAAAAAATACACACACACACACATACACACAAGGAAAATAAGCCTGGAAGAAAACCAAATAGTTAATAGTGGTTATGTTAGGGTATGAAGATTATGGATTCTTTTCTAATTCTTTATTTACCTAAAATTTTTAATATAATGGAAAAATGCTTTTATAATTAAGAAACAGACTTACTAAGATAAGGTAGGAGGCAAAAGGAATAACAAAGTTTGATAACATAAATAAAACAGAAAAGCTAGTTATAGATAAGGCACTCTGAAAGTAAATATACATAGCTCCTAGCTCAGAGTGTGTGGACTGATGGAGAAATATGACCACAGAGCTCTCATGGAAGACATCTTGTCTACTCTGAGAATGACCAAGAGGAAGAACAACACAAGATTTCAGACCTCCTGGGCAATTGAGAAGAGCCTGAAAGCTAGGAGTCCAGGCACATTAGAGGTTGGGGGCTATAGAGACACTATGAAGAAGTGACTAAATGTGGGGGTTTCCGGGAAGTGCTTCAAGCATGACATGTGAGGCGCTGATACTGTTTATTTTTAGAAGTCCTGTTGAGAGGAGTATCTTTCACCCTCACTAAATTAACTATGCTCCTTGGAACTATGGACATCTTTCTGCTGTAGCAGCAATAGGATCAAAGCACGTGTTTAGAAAGAGAAGTGAAAAACACCAGATGTGAGCAAAACCACAAGGGGAATTTCAGACAGGCAGAGTGCACCGGATTACCCAATTTGGAATGTGGCCCAGGCCCCAGGACGGGCAGACCCTCTGAGGACCTGGGTGGAGGGACAGAGATTATGGATCCTGATTTAAGCCAAATGCCGCTAACTTGATCTGTGACCTTGCTCCAGCCATTGATCTCCTCCAAACCACTTTCACCATCTGTGAAATGGAAGGACTGGCTCATTTCCTCACAGGAACAGCTGCTGGAAACCATACAAAAGCTAGAGGCAATAACGAGGCATCAGCTTGTGATCCTGAAGACTGCTGGCAAATTTTATTAGAATATATAAATACCACAGTGTACACACACTTACAGTATGTATGGGAAGAATGTGTATAAAAAATGTGGGATTAGACTGTGTCACATCAGTTCAAAAAGTAAATAATCTACATGTTGACAATTGCTGGAGGTGTGACAGGATATTTTTTTCCCTCTCGCTCAGTTCTTTAGGTCTCCTGGGATCACCCACGATGGAGACTGAATAAATGTGAGATTTGGATACTGCTTAAGCTTCAAATTCCAGCTTTCTTTACCATCTAGTTGTATGTAGCCATGGGTAGCTTACTCCACAGGTTGATACCTTTATTTTCCCTTCTATGAAATGGGACTAAAACTGGTATCTACCAACTAGACTTGCTGCGAAGATTAAATAGAGTAGTATACCTGAAGAGTTTAGAGGAGTGCTGGGTAGATATGTTAGTTATTATTATCTTCCAAAACCTTCAATGTGGACTTTAAAGTTCTCTGCATTTCTTTATTCTCAGTTTTCTCATCCAAATATTTCCAACATTCTTGCTCCATTCAATAATATTTCCTGTCTTATTCATCTATGTGGGATACTGCTCCCTCCAGACTTAAAACCAGTCTTACTCACCCTCCACCAAAGCCATTAATTTATTCCTATTCTTGCCAGCTTTGTAGGAATTGGGGTCAATTCCTACATTGACTCCATAACCAGAAATCTATGAAGCATCACTCATCCCCTGTTTTCCCTTCCTGGGCATCTTACATAACAAGATGCCCTCTTAGCCAGAGGTGTCCTGCTAAAAATTAAAAAATACGGTTTTCTTCTCTTTAGGAAAAGTTGTCGGTCACAGTGTAGAGTACGGAATCACCTTGGAATCACTAAGCTTGGCTATCTTTAGAAGGATAGGGCAAGGAAAGAAGGACTCATGGGTTTAATAAAATCCTCTGTCCAACCCTCTGGGGAAAAGTTGTCATTGGAGAGGAAGAGGGACGTGGCACTGGGTCCCAGAGGGCAGACACTGGAACTCATCCTGGATCATATGTCTGGGAAGTGGCTGCATAGGAGACAAGGAAAAAAGAAAAAACAACCTGAACAGTGAGAGTTACAATATTTGGGTGACATAATGGAGGAGAATATTGAGGGATCACTTTCCCCAAAGTACCAGTGTGAATGAACCCTACTTTGGCAGCCCTGGAGCAGCAGAAAGTGCTGGACACAGACATCCTTCCCTGGATAATGTTTGTTGCAGTCTCACCAGCACTAGCATCATTCCGTTTCAGGAGCACTTGGTCTTCCACCAGCACCAAGCTTTGATTTTGTGATCATTGTTATTGTCCTTATCATTGCCACCTTCAAATCTCTTCATCTTTTTCCATCCCTCCATCATATTGTCTTCTAGGATGTTTTAACTGCACTGTCATAGGACTCCCTAAAAATAGTTTAATGAAATGTCTGAGCCCCTATTTTATGATTAAATTCTAGGAAACACAAAGATGAGCAAAATAGTCACTGCTCTTAAGGACCTTCTGTCACACGATTTAGATAGATTTAAATTGCTGGTTAACATCTAATCCAGTGATGGCCTTGTGGCGGCAGTGTGGTGGTGGTTTAGTTGCTAAGTCATGTCCAACCCTTGTGACCCCATGGACTGTAGGCCGCCAGGCTCCTCTGTCCATGAAATTCCCTAGGCAAGAATACTGGAGTGGGTTGCCATTTCCTTTTCCAGGGGATCTTCCCAACCCAGGGATTGAACCTGTGTCTCCTGCATTGCAGGCAGATTCTTTACCATTGAGCCACCAGGGAAGCCCCCAGTGATGGCCTCGGTCCCCCTAACTGTCTTCCCTATTCCCTTGCCTTGTCCAGTTCATTTTTTAAACACATAGTTATCGAATATATACTGTATGTTAGGCACTGGGCTAGCCTTAGGAGTCAACAACAAATACACATCATCTTACCTTTATTTATTTATTTTTTTCATCTTACTTACCTTTAGAAAGCATAACTAAAATGTGAAAGAACTAGGCTTGATGATATAGCTGGCTGACTACAAAAGGAAGAGGAAACACTTAATTTAGCTGTCTCTCCTCCTGTGGAGTGAAGTGCACTCCACTATTCTTTGCTCTCCCAGCCATCACGCAGTGAAGATGCAGTTGAAACATGTGTCTCTCCTCCTGTAGAGTGACGTGCACTCCAGAGTACTTTGTTCTCCCAGGCTTCATGCAGTGATGTTTCAGCTGAAATATGTGAAGTTCTTCTTTGAGTCCAGCTTCAGAGGCGCTTGAGAAAAGGAGGGTTAAGGACAGCTCTCCTTGCAGTGGCGAGAAGCTGGGCCCTCTGCATCTGTGCGGCACACCAGTATACTCGGGAATCAAGTACCCTTCATATTACTCGCTGATTCTATATGTGTTAGAATCTTTCAAATATTACAGATAAAAAAGAAATAGCTTCAATTTCTTAATAAACACTTCAATAATTGAAAGTAAAGTCTATTATATAAATATTAAACTACAAGGAAGGGAAGGTCTTCCAAGGAAATGCTTTTCTTGTTGGGAGAAGCATTTAAGATGAATGTAAGTATCAAATTTCCATTGACAGTGATAAAATTACTTTTTATAATATTAAAGTGCACAGCTGAACAAATAGCTGTAATAAATCTCAGGTTCTCTGCCCACTCAGGATAAGATCTCAAGGCATGAAGGAATGACCTACTGTGACAAACTCAGACAACTATTGATTAACTGTGCTCACAGAACAGCATCATATTAGAATGGGAAGGAGCATTACAGATTGTGAGCACTTCTCTGGTAGCTGAGAGGGTAAGGAATCTGCTTGCAATGTAGGAGACCCGGGTTCAATCCATGGGTCAGGAAGATCCCCTGGAGAAGAGAATGGCAACCCACTCCAGCATTCTTGCCTGGAGAATTCCATGGACAGAGGAACCTGTCAGGCTACCATCCATGGAGTTGCAAAGAGTTGTACACAACTAAAGGACTAACACACAAATTATAGATTGTATCAGATTATCAGCACAAGCATAAAATTTGCAATCAGACAGTCCTAGATTCAATTTTCATCTCAGAGTCTCTTTGCCACCTGGGCCTGGGTCAATTTACTTAGCTTCTCTGCCCCTTTATTTTCTCATTTGCATAATGCAGATCAGAATTTTTATCCAGCAGGGTTTTGGTTTTTTTTTAAAGGACTGCTGCTGCTGCTAAGTCACTTCAGTCATGTCCGACTCTGAGTGACCCCATAGACAGCAGTCCACCAGCTCCTCTGTCCCTGGGATTCTCCAGGCAAAAATTTCCTTCTCCAATGCATGCATTTCCTTCTCCAATGCATGCATGCATGCTAAGTCACTTCAGTCATGTCCAGCTCTGAGTGACCTTATGGATAGCAGCCCACCAAGCTCCTCTGTCCACAGAATTTTCTAGGCAAGAATACTGGAGTGAGTTGCCATTTCCTTCTCCCTTTAAAGGACTAAAGTAACATAATTGAAGGCACTTGGCAAAAAGGAGGCACTCTGTCAATGTTCTCTTCTTCTTTATATTTTACAGCTGAGGAACCAAAACCTGAAGAATTGATCTAATTTGCCTGAAGACCCATGATTAACCAGTGTCATCCCTGGACTAAAGCCCCAGGCTTCCCAATGCCTAGTCCAGCTGCCTTTATCATTTCCATAAGGGGACTTGAAACAAAGATAATTGGAAACACGTTTATCTCAAGGGTTTCTAAAGCTTGAGAGGGTGAAATAGAAAGAGAGGAGGAGGCTGAAGTGGGGTGAAAGGTGTAAAAAGCAGATTTACTTCCCCGGTTTTGCATGACTTTCCTGAGTTTACATTGCTTGAGCACATACCCACTGATGGTGGAGGGAAGTGGTGGAGCGTAGCCAACGTGAGATGAAAGATTGCATGACATCAATCCACGAAGTAAGTAATCCACATGTTCCCAATGGAGGGAGGTGTGACACAGTGTCTTTTTTTTCTCTCACACATAGCTCTTTAGGTTTCCTCAGGCCACCTCGGACCTAGACTAGTTTTCCAGAAGGTCCTACATGAACCGTTTCTTCAGAGTTCTGAGTGTGCTAGTGTGTGGACTTGGCAGAGAAGAGCAAACTAAAGAGGTTATGCATACAAAATCACTTGTGACTTGAAAATTATTTCAGTGTGCGGCTGGTGCTCCACGTGGTTGGGTAGAAAGAGCCCTAGGCCAGAGACGGGACGTCTGACTGCTTTCCCAGCCCTGCTGCTGACTAGCTGGGGGGTGAGTGGGGGGTGCCCAGAAGAGGAAGTTAACCTCTCTACGCATCTGTATTGTAGTGCCACCAGAAACACTCACCACATTTTATTTTCCTTTATCCTCACAAGAATTCCCTGAGGTAAACAGTATTCTTCCCATGTTAGAGGTAAAGAAATAAAGGCTTGGAGACTTGTGACTTGCCCAATATCATTCAGTGAGTAAATGGCAGAATCTGATAGAAACTGGACTTGGGGAACTTCCTTGGTGGTCCAGTGGTTAAGATTTTGCCATCCAATGCAGGAGGTGTGGGTTTGATCCCTGTTTGGGGAGCTGAGATCCCATATGCTTCATGGCCAAAAAAATAACCCAAAACGTAAAACAGAAGCAACTTTGTAACAAATTCAATAAAGGACTTTAAAAATGATCCATATGAAAAAAAAAAATCTTTAAAAAGAAGAAATTAGGCTTGAACCCAGAATGTACTCTTAACCTCCAAGATAGACTACCTATATTTTGAGGGGAGAAATGAATATTAAAGTTTTAAAGCACTTTAAAGCAGTTTAAACAAATGTTTATTACAATCAAGGGATTGTAATCCCAAGGAGTTGCCTGTACTCAAGTCGTTTCCAGCTCACCGACTTTCTTATTCATTGCTTTTCATGTGGATCTGTGAGTATCAAAATGCAGTTATCCTCTTTCACCTCATTTGTTTTTGGTGTCAGGTCTCCTCCCACACTGGCTGCTCTCAGGAGGAGCCAACATCAGACAAGTGAGGGAATGTAAGTGTAGGAAGCCAAGCTCACACACTCATAAGCAGGCTCACAAATGTCTACACTCAACACACGCACATGCACACACATAAATGCATATTAGTTTGTTATGCACATGCATCATCCATGGTTTCAAAACTTGGCAATTTAAGAATCTGTCATTATTATGACTAAGTATATCATGTATAAATAATTTCCCAGAACTTGGGCTTTGGAGTGAAAAATGCTGTGATAAAGTTATAGAAAGTAGAGGAATGCGTGCTAAGGAGAATACCAAGAAACAGACATTTCTGGTTTCAGCCCCAACTTTGAATTCTGCTGTAAGCTTATGGATTTCTCCCAGCTCACTCAGCCCCCTGAAAGGCTCCTACCCTTGGTGGGCTGTAGGCTTGACCCAACATCAGTCTCTTCATGAACTGATTCTGAGCTTTCACTCTCTTGTCTGCAGATTTGTTCTGGGCAGTGGTGGTCATCAGACTGTGAACTTCAGAGATGTGGAATTCTCCCTTCAGTGGTTTGGCACTACATGCAATTAGCTCTCCGGTGATGACAACACTTCGTTCCTGCTACTGTTTTTGGTTTGGTTTGCTTAGGAGGAAGACACAAAAGATGTTGATCCTCATTTGATTATTAATATGTATATCCCAGAACTGTTGTGGCATTTAACAAATGAATTTATTCATTGCATATGCAAACACCATGGTAATATTGTGTCATTTTTGCTTTAACCCTTAATTGCTTCCCTGGTGGCTCAGACAGTGAGGAAGTCTGCCCCCAATGCAGGAGACCCAGCTTTGATCCCTGGGTCAGGAAGATCCCCTGGAGAAGGGAAAGGCAACCCACTCCAGTATTCTTGCCTGGAGAATTCCATGGACAGAGGAACCTGGCAGGCTACAGTCCATGGGGTCGCAGAGCCAGGCACGACTGAGTGACAGACACAGGTTAATGGTTACAAAACACGTCCATGATCAGTGTCACATTCAGACTCCCCTTTGAGAGGTAGGAAGGGATAAAAACAGTACTACCTACTCATGAAGATTAAATTTATGAGGATTAAATGCAATAAACCACTTAGCATTGGGGCCTGGCACAGAGTAAACACTATTAAACATTTCTAGTAGCACATGGCTGGCCCATATCACTGATGAGGAACCACAGCTCAGAGATGCTAAGTTCACGTTGTCTGGTTAAGTGGTGGAATTCAGTTAAGAATCTGTCTCCAGACTCCAAGGCCATTTTAGGAAATTATCAGTTGACGCTGCAATCGTGGAAGGAAGAAAGCCCAGCCTCAGAGGAAGAGCATGCATGACAGTTTTATGGTGGGTGAGTAGGCAGAAATGTTCAGAGATAAAGCACTGCTCAAGGGGGAGGACGAGGACCAGCCATGTACCACAAGTGGCTGTGCTATTCATTTTTGGTCTTGCAAATGCTGTCTTCCCTCAACGCCTTCACATATGTCGTCCTCTTTACCTCCTGCTTCCTTCTTTTCACCAGCCCCTTTAGCTGAGTCATGCTCCAGGCTTCCAGGCTCAACACAAACAGTTCTTCATGGCAGCTTTCCTGCACACCTACTCATACAGGCCCCCACAGCGTGTATGCTGTGAGTGTGTGTGAGGGTGTGTGCTGTGTGCTGTGTGCTAAGTTGTTTCAGTGGTGCCTGACTCTTTGTGACCCCATAGACTGTGGCCTGCCAGGCTCCTCTGTCCATGGGATTCTCCAGGCAACTGGAGTGGGTAGCCATTCCCTTCTCCAGGGGACCGTCGTGATCCAGGGATCAAACCCAGGCCTCCTGTGTCTCCTGCATTGCAGGCAAATTCTTTACTGGTGAGCTACAGGGGAAACCCCTTGTGAGAATACTTGTCTGATATTCTCCCCAGCTGGAATGGAAGCAATGAGAAATTATCAACTTTATCCCACTAGCTGGCTGGCTTATCCCCAGCACCCTTATGGTGACTGGCACATTTGTTAAATGCAGACCAGCTGCTGGCCAATAGAAAGATGGAGAGGAAGAAGATTAAGAAAGAAGTGAGAAGATACCAGCATGAACTTAAAATGTTTTACCAGTTTGCCACAGATCTGCTCTGGGTAGTGCTACTGGAGGCGTGGAGAAATGTAGAGCAGGCAGCTGGAAGGAATGGAAGGAAGACTCCAACACACAGGGAAGGCATGGAGAAGTGAAGCAAAGTCAAGGGTAACACACACAGGGAAGGGCCCGTCTTAGGCCACAGCTTCTACAGACAGTTGAAAGGGGCCTGAGAAGGAACCATTTCTCAGCCTCTTGTCGGTTGCCTTTTGCTAGAAAGAATCAGGATGCCTGCTCTCCACAGATGACTGACTACAGAACACAGAGGGGAAGAGGGAGGGAAGGAGTTTCCACTGGGGTGATATATTTCTGACCCTGCGTTGTTGACAGCAAACAGTGGCGGTGGTGGGACTTTTGGCAGGAAGTGTCCACCGCTGGGGTCTGGGGGAGTCAGGATGGTGCCAAGAGGTAGAGCAACCCTGGCACCCCAGAGCCCCAGCTTCTTCCCTCTGCACCCTCGTGGAGGAGGCTCCACGATCTCTCCTGCCTTCTCCTGGGTTAGGGCAGCGGAGGGAGGACACGAGGCTGGTCTCCAGCAGGGGCCATTTCGTTTACATTCCCACCCCTGGGCCCTGGGAAGCCCCGAGTTCCCACACTCACTGAGGCAGGAAGGTCGCCACGGACACCTCATCTGTCCGGGTCGCTGCCTGACTACAGATAAGCAGCAGCTGCTGCATCCACACTGGGGTCACCTCCCAGATTGCCCACCCTGGAACCAGGCAGACGGGGGCCCAACCTCTGCCTGCCAGTGGGGCACCCACAGGGCTTCCAGCCGTGGCCCAGTGACTGTGGTGGGGGCCCCCTGCAAAACTCGCTTTAGCAGAGCTGCCGGACGTGACCAAGGAAAGACAAAGCCTGAGAGGCACCAGCCCACAGATGTCAAGCACTTGACAGTTTTACAGTACTCTGCTGCATACTTTTTCTCACATCACTCTGACCACCACCCGTGAAGATCTCAGAGCAGGTGTGTTTGTGTCCATTTTGCAGATGAGTAAACAGCTTCAGGATGTTTGATAGATTTGCCCCAAGTTCTCACAGCTAGGCAGCGGTGAAAGCTGTTTTTGCACTGCCTAGCCGGCGGGTCTTTCCATCACTACACGAACACAGCAAACCAAGTGGACAAGTTCCAGTTTTATCCCTGAAAGAGAACTCTTTCTCCCTCCCAGGTTTAACCTATCTTCTACTCAGGCGTGGGCTTTAATGAAAAACCCTTCAGGCTTGGAGTCTGAATCATGATTCCTCTTCTGGTCAGCCAAGCAATTTAGCAGCTGTGTGATTCTGGAGTTGATTTTCCTGAATATTCACTTCCACGTGTTTAAAATGGAGGTGATGTTGCTTACGTTGTGGGGCTGTGATAAGGGTTAAGAAGAACAGTAAACATCTGTTGAGTATTTTCCATACCCTCGGCCCAGTTCTAAACCCTCATGTGCGCTGATTTATTGAATTCTCACAACAACCCTGTGTGGAAGAGTGCTCACTCAGTCGTGTCTGACTCTCTGCAGCCCCATGGACTATAGCCTGCCAGACGCCTCTGTCCATGGGATTTCCCAGGCAAGAATACTGGAGTGGGTTAACATTTCCTCCTCAGGGGATCTTCCCAACACAGGAATGGAACCCTCATCTCCTGAGTGTCCTGCATTGGCAGGTGGATTCTTTACCACTAGTGCCACCTGGGAAGCCCCTACAACGACCCTAGTTTGATTCATATGTGCTATGTTCTTTTGGTTCACAGATGAGGAAACAATGGGAGAGAGGTACCCCAGGTCACACAGCAAATACAGAGCCAGCATTCTCACCCAGGCTGACACCAAAGCCAAGTGCTTAATCTCCACGTTATACTTACTATGCAAATTATGTTTGCTATCTACAATAGGTAATCAGTAGCTGTTCCTAGGGACCGGTGTGGGTAGGGCCTGATTTATAAGCAAAGTGAAGAGTTAAGTACCTGAACTAATTAGGTAAACCGAAGGCTGGGCCACTCAGAAGTATCTTCAGTTCAGTTTGCCATGGTTTCTCGTTTCCCACTGTCAGCGTCATTCCTTCAGAGCAGGAAGACACCTTGGGACATTTGGCAATGTCTGGACACATTTTTGGTCGTCACAGCTGTGGGAGTGCTACTGGCATCTAATGGGTAAGGCCGGGGATGCTGCTGAACATCCTACAATACACGTGGCATCCTTGCATCAAAGCATTATGTGGCCCCAGTGTTCATATGCTAAGGTTTAGAAATGGCTTTAATATTGAGTATTTAGTACCAAGACTACTGTTAGCACAAATTTGTCACATAGCAGGGCAAAGTAAAGTCCTGTGTCAAATATGCTGACACAGTTCAATGTATGCAATGTTTGTTATCACTATTGTTGCCACCTTCATTGTTGCCAAGCAAAGATGTGTGCCCTAGAAATGATCAGCTGATTTGGGGCTTGTGGTAGAGTTAGAAAACTGAAGATTCTTTTCTGTCAGATTGTGTGATCGTCCTCCAAATTGTTGACATTCCTTCTGATTTGTTGAAATAGTTCATAAATAAACACACATTTATGTTAAATAAATAAATTTATGTTAAATAAAACATTTATGTTAAACTCACATTAAACTACATGCCACTTCCTTTCAGCATGTTGTTCTATGAATCCCAAATAGCTCTCAGTTCAATCAGCTCTTCTTATGTCCCCCTCCCCATTATGTATACACCAAACAGGTGTTGTGTTTTTTTTTTTTTAAAAAAAACTCCTTTCTGACTTTGATTTATTTTTTTTTTTTAATTAAAGGATAATTGCTTTACAGTATTGTGTTGTTTTCTGCGGAACAGCAACATGAGTCAGCCATAGGTATACCTCTGTCCCCTCCCTCATGAGCCTCCCTCCCACCTCCCACTCCCTTCCACCCTCTAGGTTGTCACAGAGCCCAGGTTTGAGTTCCCTGAGTGACACAGCAAATTTCCATTGGCTATCTGTTTTACATATGGTAGTGTATATGCTTCCATGCTACTCTCTCCATTCATCTCACCCTCTCCTTCCTCTCCCCGGCCCTTGTACCTCAGTCTGTTCTCTACGTCTGCATCTCCATTGCTGCTCTGTAAATTGATTTATCAGTACCATCTTTCTAGATGGTGTGTTATTATATATGTGTTATTAGAGGATATTTATGTTTCTGACTTACTTCACTCTGTATAATATGCTCTAGGTTCATCTACCTCATTAGAACTAATTCAAATGTGTTTTGCTTTATGGCTGAGTAGTATTCCATTTTACATATGTACCACGGCTTCTTTATCCATTCATTTGTTAATGGACATCTGGGTTGGTGTCCATGTCCTAGCTATGGTAAATAGTGCTACAATGAATATTGGGGTATATGTGTCTTTTTAAATTTTGGTTTCCTCAGGGTATGTGCCTAGAAGTGGTGTTGCTGAGACCTATGCCAGTTCTGTACTCAATATGCCAGCAAACTGGAAAACTCAGCAGTGGCCACAGGACTGGAAAAAAGTCAGTTTTAATTTCAATCCCAAAGAAGGGCAATGCCAAAGAATGTTCAAACTACCACACAATTGCACTCACTTCACATGTTAGCAAATAATGCTCAAAATTCTCCAAGCTAGGCTTCAATAATATGTGAACTAAGAAATTCCAGATGTTCAAGCTAGATTTAGAAAAGGCAGAGGAACCAGATCAAATTGCCAACATCTATTGGATCATAGAAAAAGCAAGAGAATTCCAGAAAACCATCTACTTCTGCTTCATTGACTATGCTAAAGCCTTTGACTGTGTGGATCACAGCAAACTGTGGAAAATTCTTCAAGAGATGAGTATACCAGACCACCTTACCTGCCTCCTGAGAAACCTGTATGCAGGTCAAGAAGAAACAGAGCCAGACATGGATCAACAGACTGGTTCAAAATTGGGAAAGGAGTCACCCTGCTTATTTAACTTACATGCAAAGTACATCATGCAAAATGCTGGGCTGGATGAAGCACAAGCTGGAATCAAGATTGCCAGGAGAAATGTCAATAACCTCAGATATGCAGATGACACCACCTTTAGGGCAGAAAATGAAGAGAAACTAAAGAGCCTCCTATGGATGCAAAAGAGAAGAGTGAAAAACCTGGCTTAAAACTTAGCATTCAAAAAACAAAGATCATGGCTTCTGATCCCATCACTTCATGGCAAATAAATGGGGAAACAATGGAAACAGTGACAGACTTTCTTCTCTTGGGCTCCAAAATCACTGCAGATGATGACTTCAGTCATGAAATTAAAAGATACTTGCTCATTGGAAGAAAAGCTATGACAAACCTAGACAGTGTTTTAAAAAGCAGAGACGTTACTTTGCCAACAAAGATCCATATAGCTATGGTTTTTCCAGTAGTCATGTATGGATGTGAGAGTTGGACCGTAAAGAAGGCTGAGCACTGAAGAACTGATGCTTTTGAACTGGAGAAAACTCTTGAGAGTCCCTTGGACTGCAAGGAAATCAAACCAGTCAATTCTAAAGGAAATCAATCCTGAATGTTCATTAGAAGGACTGATGCGAAAGCTGAAGCTCCAATACTTTGGCCACCTGATGGGAAGAGCTGAGTCATTAGAAAAGACTCTGATGCTGGGAAAGACTGAAGACAGGAGAAGAAGGGGATGACAGAGGATGAGATGGTTGAATGGCATCACTAACTCAATGGACATGAGTTTGAGCAAGCTCCAGGAGATGGTGAAGGACAGGGAATCCTGGCTGCAGTCCATGGGGTTGCAAAGAGTCGGACATGACTGAGCAACCGAAAAACAACAACAATGGTAGTTTTATTCCTCGTTTTTTAAGGACTCCCCACACTCTCTTCCATGGTGGCTGTATCAATTTATATTCCCACCAGAGTGCAAGAGCGTTCTGTTTTCTCTACACCCTCTCTAGCACTTGTTGTGAAACAGATTTTTTGTTTGTTTGTTTGTTTTTGTTTATTAGTTGGAGGCTAATTACTTCACAACATTTCAGTGGGTTTTGTCATACATTGACATGAATCAGCCATGGAGTTCAGATTTTTTAAAGTCTGATTTCGTTGGCTTCTTTTGGAAAGTCTTATTAACTACTAACATCTTTGAAATGGTAAAAATTTGCTTTGTCAAATAGAACTTTGATCAGAAGAGGAACCTTCATGTGTGAAGTATCTGTGATCCTTGGCAGCACATCCAGCTTTCTTATGTTGTTGGAGAACACTATGCCTCACATCACTATGACTTGTTAATTTCCATTTTATTGTGCATTAGTTTCAAATATTCAATAAATAATCTGGAAAGGAGTTATATCAATCACTTTAGGCTCGGTTACGATGCAATAACAAATGATCCCAGTAGTCTAACAATGAAAAAAATTATTTCTTGTTCATGTGTGTTCATCACGTACTGGTTGCTGCCCTGTTTTATCTTTTTCACTCATCATTTAGGTTGCAGGAACAGGCCCTATCTGGGACATGGTGTGTCATAATAGGAGGAAAGAGCAGTGGTAGAACATGATAATTCTTGTAGCTTCTGCTCAGAATTGGCACATATCCCATATGTTAACATTCCATTGGGTAATGCAAGTCAATAGCCAAGCCAGATGTCAATGGGGGCAGAGATGTATATTCCTCCCTATATGCCCCACAGGCAGGGGTGGTGAACATTCTGAACAATAACATAATGTACTACAGGACTCTGTCTTTGCCACTGAAGTCATGAACTTCCTCACAGGGACTTGGCCTTGAATCACTACCTTTTCAAGAGATTTTTAGCAAGAAATGGAAGAAGAATATAAAGTGAAAGAGTTGAAGAGGCTGAAATGTCAGATTCTAATGATTGATTTGTTGAGGACCTGTGGTGGATGGCAAATGATAAGGAAAAGGCAAGAATCAAGGATGGCTTCTAGGACTCTAGGAGTGATAAGTGATAGTGCCAACTACTGAGATAGAGAATGGAGAAGGAGAGGAGGTTTAGAAGAAGAAAGGGCAAGTTTTATTTTGCGTTTGTTTCTGTTTTGTTTTTTTAGATTGAGAAGACAACTTTAGAACTTCTTAGAGCTGTCCCCTGAAAACCCACTTTGTTGGTCCTATCACACTCTTCTCTTTTTTTAGGGAGTAGCAAATTTTATTTTTGACCCAATAAACATGAGGTGTCCTGGGAACATGCATGTAGAAACATGCAGGAGACAGGTTAACTATGAATGTGCTCCCAAAAGAGTACTGAGCTAGAAACAAAGATTTGAAATTCAATTACATATAAGTAATGGCTTCCCTTGTGGCTCAGACAGTAAAGCGTCTGCCTACAATGTGGGAGACCTGGGTTCAATCCCTGGGTTGGGAAGATCTCCTGAAGAAGGAAATGGCAACCCACTCCAGTATTCTTGCCTGGAAAATCCCATGGACGGAGGAGCCTGGTAGGCTATAGTCAGTCTGTGGGGTCACAAAGAGTCGGACACGACTGAGCGACTTCACTTCACTTCACTTCAGTAGTAAGTAATAGCTATTATGATTATACTTATTGAGCATTTACTATGTCAGGCACTGTGAGAAGTAATTTACATACATTTTCTTACTTAATGTTCATCATATCTCTAGTCTGTGTAGCTTGTCCTCACTGTGTAGATAAGAAGAAGAATATGAAATCTAAAGAAGCTTAAAAAAACAAACAAAACTTCGCCAAAGTCTCACAGCTAGGAATTTGTAAAAAGCACCCAAGAACTTTATCTCTATAACCCACATTTCAACCGATTATGCTCTTAGTTGGAACCACGACAGCAAATGAGAACATCCAGGCACTATAGAAAGAGGGAAAAGATAAGAACAGTGGGTCAAGGGTAGGACACTGAAGAATATGAATATTCAAGGATCAGGGGGAAGATCCCTTAAGGAAGATAGAGAAGGAACAAGTAGGAGGAAATCAGAAGAGTACGTCTGAGTAGCCAAGTGTGTAGAGAGTGACAATGAAAAGAGAGCGTCTACCAGGGGCAGCGACTTCAGCATACTTGAAGAGCAAGGCTGGGAAGGGTCCTTGGGTGTTGACAGTTAGGCCTAGTTCCTGACAATATCTCTCTAGAAGCATCTATAACCAGCCATATTCCCCACCAAGAACCCCAGGCTGGTCATGTGCTGACTTTTTGAAACACCAACCTGTTGCTGGTTCATTCTCTTTGAGCTCTGCTTCCAGAGACTGCCTTGACTTTTTGACCTATTTGAGTAGGTCTTTGTTTCTGGGTCTTGGTGACCTGGCTCTTGGACTCTGTACCTGTGTGTTTGTGTCTGAGGTTCTGGCCTATTCTCTCAGTTTAGGAAACCCAGCCTTACACCACATGCCTACTGTGGTTACTACGTACTCCCAGCTCCTGACCTGAGCAAGTAAGTTTGGACACAGTCCCTCAATCCACCAGGCTGTGTCTTCTGCTAATTTTCTGCAACTCAGCTTCCGGAATTGAAATGAGGAATGTGGTTTCTCGTGGTGGCTGCGGTGGCTTCTCTGTTGTTGTTGTTCTTTAGTCACTAAGTTGTGTCCAACTCTTTGTTACCCCATGGACTGCAGCCCTCCAAGTTCCTCTGTCCATGGGCTTTTCCAGGCAAGAACACTAGAGTGGATTACCATTTCCTTATCCAGGTGATCTTCCTGATCCAGCGATTAAACCTGCGTCTCCTGCATTGGCAGGCAGATTCTTTATCATCTGAAGCCACGGAAGCCCTATCTGCTCTGTAGATGTGGCTAATTACTGACAATAGGGCTGCTAGCTTTGAGATCACAGGTTGCTGGTCAGACCTTGCCAAGCCTCACAGTACCCTGTTGGCTGTTTGTCTTCAGGTGAGTCCTCCCAGTTGCCGTGATTTTTAAATCCAGCTCTAACAGTTTATGGCGATATGAGAGTTACACTTGGAGACAAGAGGACACTGATGTGAATGGGACTTCTCATGTCTTCCAGGAAAGCAGGAGGCTGAACAGTTGTTCAACTGTAGCCAGGAAGGCCCCAGTATGGGTACCACTGACTTTCTCACAGCCATGACATGACTGGTCCCTGAAATGGCCAACTTCAACCATAGTGTAGATGAGTATCCAAACCTCCTCCACTTCCAGGGACCTGTGCTGAGTGAACTGGTGTTAGGGGGCTCCTCTGAGGTAAGGGCACCAGAATCCTCTAGCATCTCTGCTCTTTATATTCAGCTGGAGGCATCTATCCAGCAGCCTTCCATGACCACAACCCCTCAGTGAGGGTTATTGGATTTATTGAATAAAAATATAGGACATCCAGCTACATTTGAATTTCAGATAAACAACAGATACTTTTTTTTAGTATGTGCTATAAGACATTCAGAATATACTTATACTAAGAAATTACTCATCATTTATTTGAAATTCAAATTCAGCTAGGTGTTCACCACAACCCCATAACCTAAGACTCAGTAGGAATTCCTAGGCCTTCAGATCCATTGGTCTCTAGTTGCCCCAAGAAGGCACTGGGGCACTTTGTGAAGAAGAGAAGCAGAGGACCAGAAGTACTGGGGTATTGATCCTATCTAGTCCCCTAATGCTCCTGGGGCAGCTGTGTGTCTGAAAATCCATGAAATTAGGCCTTCTGAGTGCCTATGACCTTGTTTGCCTTCCATCATCTGTATTTGGAAGATCAAGAGTGAACCAAAGATGGGTTTTTAGAAGTGTCTAGACATGGCAACCCACTCCAGTATCCTTGCCTGGAGAACTCCATGGACAGAGATGCCTGGTGGGCTACAGTTAATGCTGTCGCAGAGTCAGACATGACTGAGCAACTAACATTTCACTTCAGAGAGCTTGTAGAGACCATGATCTGTGGCAGCACCCAGGGATTGGTATCCTGCATGACTTTCCAGGGTATGGTTTTGCATTTCCTGGACAATGTCCTAATAAACCTTTGAACACCTCCACACATACCCTACCCAACTGTGCATCATATAATCCACAATCCAGCAATTCTTGATTATTTGAAGCATCAGCACCTCCAAAACAGATTCCAGACAACTCCAGTTTTGTGTAGCCAGGTGTCTATCATTCTGCAGTAAGAGGCCCTGGTCACCTAACATAGACATTCCAAATGAGGCTTGATAGCATTTTGCCCTTTTCTGTGCAACTGACCTAGTAATGACCTCCTAAAAAAGAGAAGGAAGTTGGCCTGAGTGCTGAGCTGGACAATTTTTCATGCAACTCAAGACTCCCTTCACCTTTGCCCCATTATAGCACTAGCTGGCACTTACCCTTCTACACTGAATTTATTAATACAGGACCTTAACTATATAGTACATTTAATGTTTATAATAACCCTATGAGGAATATGCTGTTACTATTCCTGTTTTACAGATGAGGGAACTGAGGCAGAGAGACTAATTCCCCTAAGGTCACACAGGTTAAAAAATTACTAAGAAATGAAAGTTGGGATTTGAGTGTGGGCATTCTAGCTCCAGAGTTTATCCTCTTAACCTGTGTGTCAGCCCCCAGCTTGGACCCATCTTAGTTCAACCTAACACTATTGGACTGGTGCTGTCAACATCGGTGCTCCTGATCTAGCAGGGCCCTGTTCTGTCCTCCATTATTCCCAAGGAGAATGGCTTGCTGTGAAGATGTCTTCAAGGCCTCGGGGGTCTAATGCATGATAGTGAGCTCAGTCTGCAGTAGCCTGAAACAGCCTGGAAGCTTAGCTCATGCTATGCCAAGTGGCTTGCCTTAGTTTAAGAGCCTTGGGTGCTCCATCGGCTGCACACCCAGCAACAGAACCACAGGGCAATGGTCTATGTTGTAAGCCTGAATGCCAGGGGTAGAAGAGACGTCCAACCTTGGAAGAGCCTGACTTGAGTATTTTACAGTCATTCAGCCCAAATTATCTTTCAGACATCTACCTGTGTTCCAAATCCAGATCCAGGGCCTCTTAGGTGCAACTTAGAGAGGTATGAAATACTAGGAAGACCTCTATATGAGTAGGGTGTTCACATCCTGCCGAGAAGACCTGAATGCAGCCTCAGCTCAACCACCCACCTGCTCCTCTACCAAAACACGATCTGTGGTTCTCTCCAACATGATGTGTTCTGATACACTACCACAATCACTTTGCCAACAAAGGTCTGGATAATCAAATCTATGGTTTTTCCAGTAGTCATGTATGAATGTGAGAGTTGGACCATAAAGAAGGCTGAGAACCAAAGAATTGATACTTTCCAACTGTGGTACTGGTGAAAATTCTTGAGAGTCCCTTGGACTGCAAGGAGATCAAACCAGTCAATCCTGAAGGAAATCAACCCTGAATCTTCACTGAAAGGACTGATGCTTAAGCTGCAGCTCCAATACTTTGGCCACCTGATATGAAGAACTGATTCATTGGAAAAGATCCTGATGCTGGCAAAGATTGACAGCAAGAGAAGAGGGTGACAGAGGGGATGAGATGGTTGGATGGTATCACTGACTCAATGGATATGAGTGTGAGCACACTCCAGAAGATGGTGAAGGGCAGGGCAGCCTGGTGTGCTGTAGACCATGGGTTTGCAAAGAGTCGGACACGACTTAGTGCCTAAACAGCAACAACCACGATCACCTGGACTTCAAGTAAAGATGACCTGGGCTTCCTAAAAAGTAGTGATGACTCCTTTAGATCTTCATACACCTCCAGGACTCCACCTGTGGGACTTCCATCTCTGGTCTGTCCCTCTTGCCCTGTCGTTACTCTGTCCTGGAAGTAGCAGGTTTATAACGAAGGCATGCTTCCCTCCCTGCGTTGCTCCTCCCTCCACTGCAGCCATTTACTCCCTGGTGGGTAAAAGAGAGTTTCTATTTGCACAGTCTGTTAAAACACTGCTTTCTAATCAGAGCCCTTGGGCCTATCAAATCCACATCTACCAGCCTGCCATCCCTAAATGGATAACAAGAGTAGTGCTTAAGGAATACCTGCATTCTTCTACTGCTCACACACAATTGACTGCTTGGTGGCTAGTGTCATTTCTGCAGATTTTGCTTTCAGAAATTATTGACTCCCTCTTTCAGAACTGCTTTTCTGTCCAACAATATTTTTCAGCCTTATCACTTGTCTTGCATGCCTTCTTCCTTGCATTACTGATACTCTTGCAGCTAGAGAGTATTTGAGAAGGTATGCACCAACTTGAAGTAATCTTAATGAGTATACCAAGTTCTGTCTGGCAGCAGCCTTCAGAATGAAGAGTTGACTATGGGATGCCATTTCATTCTCCCCTAGCACATTCATTCTACCTACCTTGGGAAAGCTGAGGATTGAGGGTAATAATAACACCACCAGCAATGAGATCTGTCCTTTCTTGAATTCTCACTATGGGTCAGGTACTGGGCTAATTGCTTTGCGTATATTTTCTCACTTAATCCTCACAACAACGCAATAAAGAGGATACTATTTAACTTCCAATTTACAGCTGAGAAAACTGACTTGCCAAAGATCACATAATGAGTAAGTAGTAGAGCCAAATTTCACGTTAATTTAAAGCCTGGGCATTCAGCCACCTTGCTGTCATTGTCATATATCAGCTAACTTCCTCCATGCCCACTCTCCCAGCTTCTTCTCTTCTTTGCTCCTAAATCTCCAGCCACAACCTCAGTGATGAGGGGGAATAAACAAGAGAGGTATTCCCAAGAGGAAGTAGGCTAATTATTACATCAAGACTGACCTAACCAACTGGACCACGGGAAAGAGTGAGGGCACAAGGAATGTTTTAATTTGGCCCTTTGAAACAGAGATCCTACTTAAAGTAATGAGGGATTTGTTATAATTACTTTCCTGTTTCATTCACCAATGGAGCCCAAACACCTAGAACCATGCTTAGCTGGTAAAAGTGTTAGTCACTCAGTCGTGTCTGACTCTTTGAGACCCTGTGGACTGTAACCCATGAGGCTCCTCTGTCTAAGGACTTCTCCAGGCAAGAATACTGGAGTGGGTTGCCATTCCCTTCTCCAGTGGATATTCCTGACCCAGGGATCAAAGCCAGGTCTCCTGCCTTGCAGGCAGGTTCTTTACCATCTGAGCTACCAGGGGGGAAGGCTAGTAGTAGATGCTCAACAAATACTAGCAAGGAATTCAGGAAATTGGGGTTGGTCCAACGAGGAACATGGGAGTCCTAGGAAATCTGAAAAGTGGCTTTTAGTGGGACCGGATGACAGAGTCTACAGAACAGTGGCACACCACCTCCAGCTACTCTTCAGGTTTGCTTCTTTCTTTTCTATTCCAACCAATAAAGTCTGTTTACCCTTCATGTATTTTTTCTACCTTGTGATTGCTGCTTATTCATAAATTCTGCTCTCCTATCATATAGTTCTGCTTCCTCATAGATTTGGCTTGTGTGACCCTCCACAGCCATCACTCCATCATATGTCATTCTTTCAACTCCAGTCTCCAAGAGTACCTGCCCCTTTATCTCCACATTTCCTGGTTTGAATCCCAGAAGGAAGCTGATTGGCCAAACTCATCTCTTCCATCCAAGCCCTGGTTTTTGGAGGGGCAGCCCTAATATCAGGGGCCAGTTCCTGGTCCAATCAAGAGCCATCCCTGGGTAGAGAACAATCTTGCTCTGCTTCTCAGAGCAGGGGGGCTGTGGGTGGGGCAGTTTCATCTTGAAGAGGAAGTTGGGTGTGGCAGGCACTTTGTTGACATATCCAGTATAGGAGTGCTCCTGGGAGCCCATCTCTCATCTCTGAAAAGTGACTTTATAAGTTACAACTGTTCATCAGGCATTCCCAGGAACACCAGGTAAATGCAGCTGGTAACTTGCTAACTTTGGAATTCCACTTGGCCTGCCATCTCTTTGCACTCTTTCTTCTGGGACTGCCTTGGTGTGTCACCTATTACCTGTTTGGAGTTGGCTTTTTTTGGACTCTTTTCTACTTAGGTGAGTTGGCTTCTGACTAGACTGCTTGACTCTTGGACAAGGTAAGTGTTTGGATTCAACTTTGGTTCTGAATCATGCTTTCAGCTTGGATGAAATGACCTCCCATCCTGCTCCTTTGCCCCCTGCTTTCTACTCAGATTCCCTCTGCTCCAAGTTATCATGTGCCTGAGGGTGCCTCCCCTTCCCAGTCCCCCAACATACTCCTGAGGGAATGACATTAAGAAATAGTTGGTGGCTTCAGTGAAAGCAATTTTAGAGGAATGGTTGGGGTAGAAACCAGATAGAAGCAAGTTGAGGAAGTGGAAATAGCAAGTATAGACTACTCTTTTGAGATGAAAAGGAGGAGAAGAAATCATCTACATGTCAAGATTTGTGCTTTTTTAACTTAAGAGTTTGCTTGTGATTATACAATACCTAATTTTGTAAAACATTTTGAAAAAAGTTATAAAGAATAAATATATAATTCCCTGTAATCCAGCTACCTACGTAATTATAATATTCATTTTTGAGCACCTACTAAATGGAAGAATTGTTTTAATCACTTGATTAACAGTATTTCTATTTACTATGTAATATAAAGTCCTAGCTGGGCCAGAATTAAGACAGATATGTCTGTGATATAGAGTAAGACAATATCCTTTCCTCTCAAGAAATAATTGGCATCCATTGGTGTACAAGGGGGCTAAGAGTTTGCTGGGGGAAAACTAAAATTCTGGCTTCAGAAGGGTTTGGGTTGTGCATAGGCATGGCTGGGGTAGTCCCAGAGGTAGACAGTGGTGGGCAGGTACAGTGGTGTCCCTAGGGAGAGCACAGCCTGTTGAGGAAGGGGTCTGCAATAGTTAAGACTGGGCTTGAGTCCTGCAAGGCCATGGCCAGTCTGCCTGTTATGCAGCAGGGCCCAACTTAGCTTCCTCATGTGTGTCTTTCCAGAAGAAAACAAAGAGAGGCCTCTGTGTAATGGAAAGAGCACATTTTATGAAACTGAAATGCCCTGGGGCCTATCAGCCAGTGGGTAACTGGGTGTAGCATCGAGGAAAAGAGCTTTTCCTTTCTCACTTTGAGAGAGGATGCTGACAGGCATCACAGGGGCTATCCAGCCCAAGATGTCCCACAAAACCAGCACCACAGGGCCAGCTCTAGTGGCAGACAACATTTTTGTTTAATTCACAGCAAGGTAACGGTAGCTGACTTTAGTGAGTTCAATAACACTTTACCTTGAGCCTTAATGCTGAAAAATGGACTCTCTTACTTCCTGTTTTTCAAAAGCATAGTTGACTAGGGGAACAATGCAGGGCTCCAAATGAGGCATGGGTGTGGGCTTCTAGCTCACCCTGGTGCTAGCAGAGCCTGTGTCATGGTGTTAGGCTAAGTGAACTGGAACAATCATGATGGCATAACTGATTCAAGAACACAGGTAAGAGTTGCTCACTGATGACTCAACAACATGTTTTCAATGACGGTATTTGCACAAACAGCACCTTCCTGCCCTGTATAAAACCAAGCTCCCTACCCCCTAGTATCACCCACCCCAAATTTCTCTCCACAGCACTTACCACGATTTCATGTACCATACTTTTTCTTATTTCTTCCTCTTTTAAAAAAGTTGTCTTTTTCCTACTGTAGAATGTAAGCCCATGAAAGTAGTGTCCAGGTCTATGGGTTTATTGCTGTGTACCCAGAGCCTAGATCAGCAGTTGGCACAGATCACTCAATGGTCACTGGGCTCATCCATTTCATAAGTTTCTGAAATCCCTGGGGAAGGATGAGAACCATTAAGATTTTTAATTAGCCTCTGGATTTATAGCCTGGAGGAACCTAGAATATGTGTTTGCATTTATAATAACCCTATAAAGTTCATACTATAATATGCCTATTTTACAGAAGAAATTGGGGATTAGAGCAAAAGCAACTTGCCCCAAGATGACAAGAGCCAAGGTCAGAATAAACTGGTCTAGTAAGTAAGAAGCCTGTGTAGAAGGTGTTGCCAAAGCTGAGGTAACAGCTAACAAAAGCCATAACTGATACGGTAGAAATAAGAACAGGAAAAAAGAGATGGAAAGGAAAGAAGCTGTGAAGACTGATTGGAAACAAGGGCACAGAATTCAATGCACTGCTAGAAGTAGCCTATAAAAATCAAATGAGAAAAGAGGGATTTCTTCTAAGTGGGAGGTAACTTCATTTCCTTTCAAGGGAAAAAAAGAGAAATAAACAGGTAAGTAAATGTATGTCCTTGCAGCTTTGAGCATATTTGTGGTAAAATTAGGAGACAAAGAGATGCAGGTTTGATCCCTGGGTCGGGAAGATCCCCTGGAGTAGGGTATGGTAAGTCATTCTAGTATTCTTGCCTGGAGAATCCCATGGACAGAGGGAGCCTGGTGGGCTACAGTCCCTAGGTCACAAAGAGTCAGATACATCCGAAGCAACTTAGCAAGCACACATGTATAATAAAATTATATTAGTGTAGATTTCATACTTGGGTTTTAATTGGGAAACAGATGAGAGTAAAATACCTTATGGAAAAGGAGTCAAATTTGTCTCTTAACATGGAGAAGACTCTGGCTATAGTGTCTGAGGAATGAGTCAAGAAGGAGTACAGAGACTTGGGGAGAGAGTATTCTTCATTTTTTTTTTTTTTAAGATTATTTATTTATTTATTGGCTGCACTGAGTCTTTGTTGCTGCTCGCAGGCTTTCTCTAGTTGTGGTGAGCAGGGGCAACTCTTCGTTGCATTGCACGGGCTTCTCCTGTTGTGGAGCAAGGGCTCTAGGGTGTGAGGGCTTCCGTAGTTGTGGCTCAAGGGTTCCTTTGCCCCACAGCATGTGGAATCTTCTGGAACCAGGGATAAAAGCCATGTCCCTTGTACTGGCAGCTGGATTCTTTACCACTGGACCACCAGGGAAGTCTTAGAGGAGATTCTTAACATTTTAGGACCAGGGGATTGTTGGGGTTCCCTGGGGACTCAGAAAATAAAGAGAATCTGCCTCCAATGCAGGAGCCTGGGTTCAATCCCTGGGTCAGGAAGATTGCCTGGAGAAGGGAATGGCTTCCACTCCAGTATCCTTCCCTGGAGAATTCCATGGACAGAAGAGCCTGGCAGGTTACAATCCATGGGGTCACAAAGAGTCGGACACAACTAAACTAAGAACACTTTTACTTTCAGGGGGTTGTTAATCAGAAGTCCCTGGGCAATATAAGAGACCCCTGAAACAGGCCTTCGGTTAGGGAAAAAGAACTATAGGACCCAGGTGACCAAGTCAGGCCACCTCTACCTTCCCCCTCAACACCCCTGGTATTGCAGACTATGCTGTGATTCTTCCAGGGGTTGTGGAAGGGGAACCAGAGGCAGATGACTGGATCAGAACGGCCAGCTAGATTGGTCAGTCACACATGGTGAGAGGCAGGTAGGGAAACTGGGAAGTAATACATACAAGAAGTGTTAGAGGGCCACATCCATCCCAAATCACACTGGATACTAGCTCTGGGGGTGGTAATGTATTTGTTCACTCAATCAATATTTACTGAGTAACTCTCTTTATATGCCAGGCTCTGTGCCAGGCACTGGGCTAAGTGCTGGGAGTCGAGCTCCTAATAAACTATTTCCTTATTTCTCCCCTCTCTTCTGGAGAAAGAACTGGAATGACTTCAGGCTCCCACTGGCACAAGGACTGGGCAATGGCTATATCTGCAAGAGGCAGACAGTGGCTTGAGCAGAGGGGTCAGGTTGGGGATGACATAGCCTGGCTGATACAACACTTAGATTACCCTGGAAATTTCTGTTTATTTTCTATGCTCAACTTAGTATTATTTATTTGTGGTTGATAAGCAAATTAACTACTTTATAGTTTCTTGTAAGTCATTTCTATGCATACAGTTATGACATTTTCTTGTGGAGGGGAGGGCCTTTCAATTTTCAGCCTTAAAAGCAGCAGTGTGCCTAAATTACTGCGCCTCATAATCGTCTAAAACAAGTGTAGTTCAAATCGCTCAATAGAAGCAGCAGCAAATAGGGGAAAGGGCATGATTCATCACCTCTTTATTATACGGCCAAACCGAAGTCACAGCAGGGAAGCCACAGTAGAGTGCAGGGATGTTAAAGCACTGCAAGTGTAGAGGTCAATGCATAGATAATCTGGAGAGATGATCCCACCCACAACCCTTTAAGACTCTACATTTGGTAACCACTTGACTCATAAGGGCAACCTGGCAATGAACCTCCCAAGTTAGGGTGTTCACCCCATTTCACCCAGCCTGCAAGTAGGCCTACAAGATTACTCCTATTTTCCATGGTACAAGAAGGGAATTGAAGAAATGGAGCTAGTGAAATCAACAACCCTAGCTCCTTGACTTATTAAATAGAATAGAGATGAATACTCAGACAATTATTTGCCATTGTGGAATGTGTTTTCCTTGGTAACAATGTTGTACATACTCATAAGCTTTCTATAATAGTCTATTTCAATCACTCTCCTAAACAGGCTACAGACTCTTACACAGCATGGAGCCTAGTGTCTTTTGTGTACCTGAAACTCAAATTATATTAACTGAAAGATAACTATACCAGTAGAAAAAGGAGAAAGAATAGTAAAAGAAACAAGAGGAGGAACCAAAATGAAAGTTCACTGTTAAATCACTGTTAAGTCATTTAATTCACTGTTAATCATTTAATTATGGATAAATGATTATAGACATGGGTTCAAACTGAAAAGATTTCAATCTCTGCTCTAAGGTAAACAACAAAGATTCCAGGAGACTGATTTTAGGAGCTCCTTTTTAAAGTTTCTAGATCTGTGGTCTGTATCATTTTAAGTCTCAGTCCTGTAAGCATGAACGCTAAGTCACTTCTGTTGTGTCTGACTCTTTGCAACCCCATGGACTATAGCCCGCCCAGCTCCTCATCCATGGGATTCTCCAGGCAAGAATACTGGAGTGGGTTGCCATGCACTCCTCCAAGGGATCTTCCCGACCCAGGGATAGAAGCTGCATCTCCTTACATCTCCTGCATTAGCAGACTGCTTCTTTACCACTAGCGCCACCTGGGAAGCCAAGTCTTAGTCCTACACCCCCTTAAAAATTTAGGCCATCCATTGCTACAAAGAACTTTAAAGCAGAAGCAATCAGTATACTTCAACTTAACGTTTATTAAGTGCCTATTCTATGTCAGGCACTTTTCTACACATTTAATGTGTATTAACTTATTCAAATCTCATCAAACTGTATGAGGTAGGTACCATTATTGTTTCTATTTTACCTAGGAGGGAATAGGGGCACAGAGAGTAAGTAACTTGTCCAACATCTCACAGGTAGTGGGTGACAATCTGGAGTCCTGCCCAGACAGTCTGAGCCACACTGGTAGCCAGCGTATACTACCTTAGCTCTGCAGACTTTTGTTTTCCCGGTATATATCTCCAAGTAAATGGTTTGTCCAAACAGCTCTTAGGTGTTTAAATGTTTGGCACCTGTTAGTTGCATGATTACCTCCTACCCTTCAAAATTCATTAACTTTGTTTCTAAAAGCCACATGCTTAGTTTTTTAAAACCATCTTTTGCTGTCTTCTTTTCCACAAGAGATAGTTGTTTGTATAATAACCTTTTAAGAAATGAAATAAGTATAGAATTACTTCTGTGAGGGAAAAATGGTTGCAGGCCATTCTTACATGAGCTGGGGGTCAGCATCTCAGATGTTTTTTGTTTTTATTGGAGTATATTTGATGTTTGGGGCTTCCCAGTGGCTCAGGGGTAAAGAATGCAACTGCAGTGCAGGAGAGACAGATTCGATCCCTGGGTCAGGAAGATCCCCTGGAGGAGGGCATGGCAACCCCCTCCAGTATTCTTGCCTGGAGAATCCCCGTGGACAGAGGAGCCTAGTGGGCTACAGTCCATGGGGTCACAAGGAGCTGGACACGACTGAGCGACTAAGCACGACACCAGCACAGCATTTTAGTAGCCCTGATCATGCTGTTTTCTCCAGCTTCTGCTAGGACTATGATGAGAAGGAGAAACTCATCTGGAGTGACATTTCTCCTTCCCATTATTATCTCTTGCATAGGATATTAAAAGAAAGCTATTTGAAAATCTCACTTTGGTGATAAGGAAAGGAACAGCAAGTACAACCTGTTTACTGGGAATTTTTCTAGAATTATTTTGCCTTTCTTCATGAGATAAAAGAGAAGCTAAAGTTACACTGTAAGCTGTTTTAAGTTTCAGACAGTGCCGTTTGGTTTGAAACATGCTGTGAATTTTAGAACTTTCTTTAGAACTTTGGTAACCTGGCCAGGGCAATTTTTTGGTTCTTCAAGATTATTATTCTTATACCCCCAAATATATTTCATATGTAGTTTAACAGATGACAATTAGATGCTCTTCATGGGTTTGGGATAAATGAGCCAATGAAAATAAGCCCCTGCTTAAATGACAGTGTTAGGGAGATGGACCAGTCGGGGACAGTCCCGCTTCTTCCCACTTATGGGAGGGCTGAGAGGTCAACTAAGGGGCACTGTAAGAGGGTGAGCCCCTCTCTGGAGGCAGAACTGCTGCACCACACACCTTGTTTGTTTGGATAATATTCTGAGCCCCAAACCTACTCTGCTAGCTTAGTCCCTTAAGAACAAGCCAAGCAACTGAAAACAGGGCCCTTGCTCAGCTAAGTCAAAGCCCAAGGAATCACTAGCATCATGGGCTACGCCCGCCCACCTGGAGCACGAGAGTGTCTGTGAAAGAATAAGGGGAGGGTGGTATCACCACTATCCTTGTCCTCATGTCCACCACACTAACAAACAGGCCTCATTTCCTCGTCTAAAGATTTGCTCTAAAGAAGGCATGACTCAACTGAAGCATCTTCAAATTACTGTGGCTGGTTTTACAAACCGCACTGTAAACGTATGCCCTGGCACAAATTTATGAGCTGCTTTACCGTAAAAGGAAGCCCAGGCACGTTGCTTATTATGAGAATGTGCTCAAAGTGAGAATTTTATTTTTTGAATAGATAGTATATTGAGAAATTAGATAATTTATATATTTGGGTTCAATACTAGAGAGTGAATCATTTCTTAGGAAAAGGCTAATAAGACATTAAACTTCAAAATTTAGAAACAAAATCTCTGATGAATTAAATTTAAATAATTGTATCCCAATATCAAAAGACCACAGTAGAGAGAAAGACCACAGTAGAGAAGAAAACTGAGGAAGTTTGTTTTAAATTAAGAAAAACCTCTGGGTAAAAGATAGCAAAATTGTATGATCAGCAAAAAAAAAAAAAAAAAGAGTTGAAGAGAGTTTAAGGTAGAGTCTTTCTTTTTTAAGATTTTTTTTAATGTGGCCCATTTTTAAACTCTTTATTGAATTTATTACAATACTGCTTCTGTTTTGTGTTTTGGTTTCTTGGCTACAAGACCTGTAGGATCTTAGCTCCCTGACCAGGGATTAAACCTGCATCTCCTGCATTAGCATGCAAAGTCTTAACCACTGGACAAGGAAGGTCCCTGAAGGTTATAGTCTTATAAAGAAAAATCAAATACTATGAAGGCTAAGAAAAGCCCTTGTCTTTCCTCCCTCCATTGGTTAATAGACTTGGCTTTGTGATAGAGATCCTGAATTTTAACTTCTGGTAATCAGGCTAGTAGTACACTGATGAAGCAGCAATGTCAGAGCATATTCTACCAAGTCAAAGGTATATTAAAATTATGAAAGGGACATCAAGAACCTGATAAAGCTTTGTGCATCCTGCTGAGCTAATAAATAGACAACTAATTTAAGATGGATAAAACTGTTGGGTCTCTCAAGCTTCTAATGGTTTCCAAATGTATTTGTCTTATCACTTACAGGCTTTTAGTAATAATAATCTAAGTTCTGTGTATTTTCCTTTAAAAAAGGAATAAACATTTGCACAGTATTGTATTGTAACAAATTCAATAAAGACTTTGAATTTGAGGAGACAACTCTGTACCCCTTCAGCACAAAAAACCTATCCTTTTACTGTGTGAACAACATAACCAGAATCATGGCTCACTATTCAGAGTGGTTTATATAACCTTTGGGTCAACTTGTGCTTCATGGTGCAATAAGCTCTTGACACCTCTATAAACCAAAAGCAGATCTGTTGTTCCTATTCCCAAATATTGACTGCAAGCTTCGGAAAAAAAAAAAAAAAAGGACCCTCCCTTATAGAATTACGGAATGTTAGAGCAAAAGAGAACTGAAAGATGATCTTGAATAAACCACCATGTTATAGATGAAGAAAGTGAAGCAGAGAGTGACCTGCTGATGTCTCATCAGGCTGGGACACAGCCTGGCTCAGAGCTCGGTTCCCCTAACTCTTAGATCCATACTCTGGCACCAATGTCATGTAGCCTCTCTCTTATTTCTTGATGAGTGAATGTGTTGGGCATCAGGAAGACAAAAATGAAACTAGCTCAAAATCTAATAGGGAAAATAGATATTTTGACAGACCATCCCACTACCAAAAAGTTTTATGTTATACTCTGTACACTATTGCTAGAACGGTCTTTCTAAAAATATAATTTGGAACAGTCTATCTCTGCTCAAAACCCTGCAGGCTCCTCTTTGCTTTTAAGGAAAATCCTCCTCTTTGTTCTCTGACCTTTTGTCTCACTGTATCTTTGCTGATACCCCAGGGGAGCCATAGAGAACCAGTTGCTTTTCCCAAAACATGACCTGCTGCTTCATCCTGTCAGGCCTTTGCTTATGCTCTCCTATGCCTGGAATCCCCTCCTTTCATCATCTGTTAGGAGGGTTGTCTTTTTTATGAGACATTTCCTTAGGTTTCTCTCCTCCAACCTCCAGTCTCACAGATGGAGGTGGACACTCCCTCCTTTGCTTATTGTTCACCATGCCCTGCCTCTACTTCTCCTATAGCACCTGTAGTACTTTGTAATGTTGATTTCTTAAAAATAAATAAATAAATGTATTTGCTCTTTATACTCATGTCTTTATGAATTAGAAGTAAGCTCCTTGATGGCACTACCATCTTCTTTATACCTTTAGAGTATAACTCAGCACCTCGCTCATTAAACTCCATTGAATGAACTGCCCATAGAGGCCCCCTACAAAGTGCTATAGGCTTCCCTCATAGCTCCATCGGTAAAGAATCTGCCTGCCATGACCTGGGTTTGATTCCTGGGTCAGGAAGATCCTCTGGAGAAGGAAATGGGAACCCACTCCAGTATTCTTGCCTGGAGAATCCCGTGGACAGAGGAGCCTGACAGGTTATGGCCCATGGGATCACCACAAAGTGCTATGGCAACATAATGGAAGGAGCAGGGACCAGCGCTTGGAGGAGTGCCCCAGAATGCACCAAGTTTTAGGTGATTAGTAACCCATCAGAGGGCACCAGAGGATGAGATGGCTGGATGGCATCACTGATGTGATGGACATGAACTTTGGCAAACTTCAGGAGATGGTGAGGGCCTGGTGTATTGCAGTCCATGGGGTCACAAAGAGTTGGACATGACAGGCAACTGAACAACAACAACCCATCTAGGTAGAGGGGCAGGGGCTGGCTCATACCTGGTGGCAAGAATAGAATGTAGAGGTCTGAGAAATGGTAGAAACAGTGGCAAGTTTGAAAACTGTTTGGTTTTTGTTATCATTTAACTAGAAGAGTCTATAGATAAAGTCAGTCAAGGCCTGTGTGGAAGTCCTGGTAATCCATTAAAAGAAAAACATTTGATTGTGTTATAAAGAGCTAAAGAAAGAAGAATTGCAAAGGTTAGTATTCAAGAGTGTGAATGATTAGATCTGCCTGTCAAGGGCAATGAAGCAACTCAGCAGAGGTTGCACTAGAGATGGACAAGACTGGGAGTTGAGTCCTGGGAAGGCATTGCTGATCCGAGGGTTCAGAGAACTGAAACTTGTCTTAGTGAGAAGCGATGAGAGCCTGAAGTGAGGTAGTGGAGATGGAGAAAAAGAGAATGATTGGAAAAACACAGCAGTGGTGGGATGATGGATGGTGACTGACTGAAGATGAGGAATGGGGAAAAGGGAGGAATCATGAATGATTCCAAGCCTGTATCTTGAATGTTTAAGTGAATAGCAGTGTCCTGATATGAACTGCAGGAAGGAGAGGTTTCTGAGGTATAACATTGAGTGTGTGATGGTTGTAAGATACTCACATGAGTAAGCTGAGATGCAGTTGGAATTAGGTATCTCGTGCTCAGGAAAGCACTTGGGTCATGAGTACATGAAGATGATAACTGAGTCCACAGGGGAGGATGAGCGCATCATGTGAAAGTAAGGGAAGAAGGTCCAAGATGAGACCCATGGGAAAGGAGGAGAGAGTGGAGGAAGAGACAACAATGACTAAATTGCATAAAATAAAGAAGTAAGAACAAACCCAATGTAGAGTCATGGAAATCATTGAAAAAGAAAGTTTATTTACAGAAAAGATAGAGTTAATGGTGTCAAAAGCAAAGAAAGGACAAAGATGATGAGGACTGGAAAAAAAAAAGTCCTAGGAAAAAAGTCCTATAATATAAGGCTGCAAACATACTCATTGGGGGCTGGAGGACGTCCAGAATAAGCCAGGTCCAGTGTTCAGCCAATGAATCAGAGACAAAGGCTCCTTCTGTTTCCTAGTCCCATCCAGTCCATAAGCCTCGGGTTAGCTTAAGCTATGATTTATGCTAAATAGCTTCATCTATTTAGGGCTAGTGAAATTGAGGGGGTTGGATTATCTCTGGCAAGAACTTGATAAAGAATTGAGGGACTCTCACATTAATTTTCATTTGCCTGAGTTGAGATTGGGATAAGGAAGTAGCTGACTAAAGAAATCTTTTTGAAAAATGAAAAAGAGGGGGAAAATAAGAAGCATTACTATTTAAAAAACTGACCTGCCAAATAGTCCTGTAAGTCTTCATTCTCCTGCCTCCACATAGTCTAGTGTCTATTTATAGGAAAACTATAAGCTAGCATGGCCAATATAGGCTTCAGTGGGCCAGCAAAACTGCAATCACTATATAATTTGTTTCAAATTCCTCAAAACTCTTTTACTAAGGGACTTATTAAGTGAGGGAATTCAACTTGTGTTCTATGGGCAGAGTTGAAATTGAGGGTACAGAAACTGAGAGGAAGCACTTTTAAACTTTCAGAGCAAAGTAAGAATGCTATAACATACAGGCAGGTCATCAGTTGACTTGGGTCACTGAGCAGGGTATGGATGAGTCTGTGGGTTGTGGAATTCACACAGCGAGTCACGTGGGGCATGAACTATGCACTAGTCCAACGCAGGAGCACCAGGTAGCAGACCACAATAGTTTGAAAGTTTTTAAAAAACAAAAACAAACAAAAAATGTACACCCATGGCTGATTCATATCAATGTATGGCAAAAACCACCACAATATTGTAAAGTAATTAACCTCCAATTAAAGTAAATAAATTAATTTTAAAAACACACAGATAATTCGAAAAGCATAGATTCAGATCACAACCCATTTGTAAGTTAAGATTTCCCATAGTTTGGGACAAGCTACTTGACAGACTGCTTGAGCATACCCCAAAAACTTTGGCTATAAAGCGAGAGATAATTGGAAGTTCTGTGTAGAAGATATGAATTGGTGATGGAAATGTCCAAAATTACCTTCTAAAAAACCTTCTAGATTAATGTTATGTTAGCTTATTTTTAAGTTAATTTTTATTGCAGTATAGTTGCTTGACAATGTTGTGCTAGTTTCTGCCATATAGCAAAGTGAGTCAGCTATACATACACATATATACCCTGTTTTGGGGATTTCCTTCCCATTTAGGTCACCACAGGGCACTGAGTAGAGTTCCTTGAACTGTACGGTAGGTTAGCTTATGTTTTAAGTTGTTTATAACAATATGCCTACGGTCTATATAATAGTAACTGGTATCCCACTCTTTGTGACCCCATGGACCCCCTGCAGCATGCCAGGCTTCCCTGTCCTTTACTATCTCCCAGACTTTGCTCAAACTCACATTCCTTGAGTCGGTGATGCCATCCAACCATCTCATCCTCTGTTGCCCCCTTCTCCTCTTCCCCTCAATCTTCCCCAGCATCAGGGTCTTTTGCAAAGAGTCATCATCTGGCACATGGTAGGCACTAAACAGGGGCTTCCCTGTTTAGTTTGATGGTAAAGATGGTAAAGAATCTGCCTGCAATGCAGATCCAGGTTCTATCCCTGGGTCGGGAAGATTCCCTGGAGAGGGGAATGGCAACCCACTCCAGCATATTCTTGCCTGGAGAATTCCATGGACAGAGGAGCCTGGTGGGCTACAGTCCCTGGGGTCGCAAGGAGTCAGAGATGACTTAGCAGCTCAACACACACACACACAGGGACTAAATAAGAATCAGTAAAATAAAGAATTAGCTGTTCTAACTACAACATAGAGAATAGGTTGAGGAAAAGCTAGCAGGAGAATTTAAAGGCAGTCCAAATATAGGTTAATGGGACTTAACACAGCAATAAAGAGAATATCAACCTAAGAATTATTTGGTGTAAGCTCCAGTTGTTCCCATCACAGCGGGGAGCATGGCCATCTCCTAAGGTCCAATCCTTGACTTTTCTTTTGTTTTTGCCCCCAGTATTCTGTTACTCTCTGAGTCCTAACTATCTCTTTATTCTGACTTCTGCTGTTACTCACCCTGCTGTAGTTGAGGGCACGTCACCCCAGGGCTTTTGCAATAGCTTCCTAAATAGCCTCCCTGCCCCAGGCTCTTCCCCATTCAAACTTCCTTTAAAATTAAAAACCTGGTAATTTCATTTTTCGCTTAAAAGCAATAAATTCCCCTGATTTACCTTCTAAGCTTAAACTCTACCCAAGTTCCTTGGCAGGACGACCCCCTACAAGGCCTTCTATCATCTGGCACTTGCCTCACACCCAGCCTGTTCTTCTGCTCCCTACCTGGTAATCCTTGAAGCTCGGTGACACCAAGCTCTTCGTAAGCCCCACCCCAGGGTGTGCCATGCTAGTCCATGCCTCTGTGTCTTTGGTGTTGCTCTTCCTTTTTGTCTGAAAGGCTCTCCACCCCCACAGTCTGCCTACTGCCCCATCTGTATCGGTGTTCTCTTGCTCCTGTGACGAATTACCACAAACTCAATGACTTAAGCATGACACAAATTTATTACCTTGTGTTTTGGCAAATCGGAAGTCTGAAGGGAGTCTTATGGAGCTAAAACCAAGGTGTCAGCAGAGCTACATATCTTCTGGAGGTCACAGGAGATCATCTATTCTTTGTCTTTCCCAGCTTCTAGAAACTGCCCAGGGCTTCCCAGGTGGCTCTAGTGGTAAAGAACCCACCTGCCAGTGCATAAGAGATGAGAGTTCAATCCCTGGGTTGGGAAGATCCCCTGGAGGAGGGCATGGCAACCCGCTCCAGTATCCTTGCCTGGAGAACCCCACGGACAGAGGAGCCTGGCAGAGCACAGCAACAACCTGCTCTTTTGGCTAATGGCCACATCATTCCAAACTCTGCTTCCATTATCACATCTCCTCCTCTGGCTCTGGCACTCCTGTCTCCCTTTTATGGAAGGATCCTTGTGATTACAATGGGCCCACCTAGATGATCTATAATTTTTCTATCCTCCCCAAATTAATCACACCTTCAAAGTCCCCATTGCTTTGATATTTATCTTCACAGGATTAAGACACGCACATCTTCTGGGAGCCATCATTCTGCCTACCATAGTTGATCTGTCCAGTTGGTCTCTTAAAACTCAGCTCACATACCACTTTTTCTCTGCAAATCTTTCCATTCAGGGCCAGTCCCTCTATATTTCGTGTCACTGCATGGATTACCTTGCATTGCATATATTAACTCTTGAGACATGTGTGGGCTTCCCTGATGACTCAGTGGTAAAGAATCTGCCTGCAAATGCAGGAGACACAGGTTCAATCCCTGGGTCCAGAAGATCCCCTGGAGAAGGAAACGGCAACCCACTCCAGTATTCTTGCCTAGAAGATCCCATAGACAGAAGAACCTGGAAGGCTACAGTCCATTGAGTCAGAGTTGGACATGACTAGAATAACAAAAAACACGTGTATATTTCTACAAGGAATGCCTTCAGGGGCAGCTTATTTATCGTATCACCAGCAACTAACACAGTATATGACATATAGTAAAACTGAGCTAAATTAATTTTTTAAATGTGCTGGGCAATATGACCATCCACTTTTATGTCACCTACAAATGTAAATTTAAATGGTGACTGAAGTGTGTCCCGAACTCTCCAGCATCATCTCCTATCACTCCTCCCCCAACCCTGCCTACTTTCACAACTGTTACACTTCCCCTCACATGGTCACATGGGCTTTCTAACCCTTCTTGATCATGCTCTGTGTTTTTCCATCCTCATCTCTCTATCTGTAATGCTCTTTCTCCAACTTTTCTATTTTATGAATCTTGATTCATTCTTCAAGGCTCAAATCAAAAATTTTCCCTCTGGAATGTCTTTTACGGTCTCTTTAAGACACAATTCATCACTTCCTCATTGGGATGCTAGGGTATTTTGTACACATCTATATTATATATCTCACATTGTGTTATTCTTGGTTTTATACATATCTGTTCCCCCATAAGAGTATGAAAGGACCATATCCTGTTTTTACCTGTCCTGGACATATAGCAAGTGCTCAGTGATGTTTATCAAATTAAATTGAACATAGGAACAGATCAGCTTGGAGGGGATGAGCATCGAGGCAATGGGAAGGAACCAAAGATAAAGGATGCCCTTGAGAAAGGTAAGGAGAAAGAAGGAGACTGAGAAGACAAGTGTTCAGAAGACCACAGAAGTAGACAGTGATGAAGACCTTAGTTGGAGTGATTGACTTTTAATTAAGGAGGAGAGTGTGAACAGCGATACCCAATGCCATGGAGATACTGACCTAGAAGATCAATGAGAATGGCTGTTGTATTCAACCTGTAAGAGATCCTAATGGCTTTAGGAAGCCCAAGTTTTGGAGTGCTCAGTCAGGGATCTGGGTCCACTCCTGTTTTTAGGTCAGAAGAGGAACGTTCTCCAGAAGATAAATGACTCGAGGAATAGTAAACCAGACTTCTTATCTGATCAACCTGTTTGAATGCCTGAGGACATGAATACCACAGCAAAGCTCCAAGTTGGGTTAAAAGGCTTGGTTCTTTCATCTGATACAGAACGCTCAAAGTACTGGAAGAAGTCGGTTCTTAGAGAATGCAGGGGTCAACTTGATGTGTTTCCCTATAATAACCAGAGATTTTCATCAATGGGGCGCAATGAGCCTGATAGTCCAGGGCTTTTTAAGATGAAAGACAAATGTCCAATCTGCCTTCAGAGCTGGGAGCAATTTCTCTTCCATGGAGCTTTTCTGGATATTGGAATTTTTCTATATGAGGCATCATATGACCCAATGAACCAGTATTCTCCATGTCTCTGCCTGCCTTGAACCTTGCTCTTCTGCCTTCCCTCAAAGCTACTTTCTCTAACACATATCCTGCTTGGCTAAACTTTATGGCCAGCTATCTATCTTGACCAATTTCAAAACTGATTTAGACAAATTCTTACGCCTGCCACTTGCTGGGATTTTTCCCCAAATTGATTTCATCCAGCATTCATAATAGTTCTATGACCTGTTTCTGTTATGGCTTAAACCAGTCTATTCTAGCCTGGCAGGCCATGTATTCTCAACAGTTCAGTTGCTCAGTCGCGTCCAACTCTTTGTGACCCCATGAATCGCAGCACACCAGGCCTCCCTGTCCATCACCAACTCCTGGAGTCCACCTAAACCCATGTCCATTGAGTCAGTGATGCCATCCAACCATCTCATCCTCTGTCGTCGCCTTCTCCTCCTGCCCTCAATCTTTCCCAGCATCAGTCTTTTCCAATGAGTCAGCTCACCGCATCAGGTGGCCAAAGTATTGGAGTTTCAGCTTCAACATCAGTCCTTACAATGAACACCCAGGACTGATCTCCTTTAGGATGGACTGGTTGGATTTCCTTGCAGTCCAAGGGACTCTCAAGCGTCTTCTTCAACACCACAGTTCAAAAGCATCAATTCTTCAGTGCTCAGCTTTCTTTATAGTCCAACTCTGACATCCATACATGACCTCTGGAAAAACCATAGCTTTGACTGGACGGACCTTTGTTGGCAAAGTAATGTCTCTGCTTTGTAATATGCTGTCTCGGTTGGTCATAACTTTCCTTCCAAGGAGTAAGCGTCTTTTAATTTCTTGGCTGCAATCACCATCTCAACAGTAGTGTGAATATTTCTTGGGGATGAAAAACAGCTTTTTTTCCCCTTAATTTTTATTTTTTGGCTGCTCGGTACAGCACTTGGGATCTTAGTTGCTTGACCAGGGATTGATCCTGTGCCCCCTGCAGTGGAAGTGTAGAGACTCAACAACTGGATGGCCAGGGAGGAGCTGCAATTTAATTTCTTGAAGTATGTGTATGTGTACGTGTGTTATCAGTCGATAAGTCGTGTCCAACTCTATGTGACCCCATCAACTGTAGCCCACCCGGCTCCTCTGTCCACGGAAATCTCCAGACAAGATTACTGGAGTGGGTTGCCATTCCCTACTCCAGGTTCTTGATGTATCAGTTCAGTTCAGTTTCTCAGTTGTGTCCGACTCTTTGCGACCCCACAGACTGCCGCACGCCAGGCTTCCCTGTCTATCACCAACTCCCAGAGCTTACTCAAACTCACGTCCACTGAGTCCATGATGCCATTCAACCATCTCAGATGTATAGTGCAGATATAAATACTGGGCTTCCCAGGTGGAAGGAAATGACAACCCACTCCAATATTCTTGCCTGGAAAATTCTATGGACAGTGGAGCCTGGAGGGCTACAGTCCATGGAGTCCTAAAGAGTTGGACACAACTGAGCATACAGGCACATAGATATAAATACAGAACTTAAACTGACATAAAAATATAGCTGTGGTATTAAGATGTTATGGGGGAGCAATTAAAAATGTCCAAAAAGGATCCTTAGGAGGGCAATAATGAGAAGAAGGGGAGAAAAACACTGTGAAAAGTGTTGAGGCTTAAATTCAAGTGCCAAGAGGAGAACAAGACAGTGGACGGTAAGGAAATGGAGGTAGCCATGGGTGGTTACTTGACTGAGACGTAGGTTATAGAGAAGATTTCAGTCTACCAAACACATTTTGAGCATTTAATATTATGTGCCATGAGCTGTGTGAAACACTTTCATGTTTGTTAGCAAAAAGCTTCTCTTTATTTTAGTCCCAATGGGCATGTTCCTTGTGAGAACAATAGCGACATTTTCTGTTGAGACAGTAGCCCACCTCTCTCCTCTCTGCTTCAGTAGCTTTCATGCTAATTAAACACTTGGAGGTAACTCATTCACATTTTGCAACATAATAAAATGAAAAACACAGCCCAGCTTGTGTTTGTAGAAGCTCCTTTCATGGCAGTCTTTCAACCTGTTGGGCAATTTAAAAGATGCAATTGTAATCATGACTAACTCATTAAGATGCTTGAGGGAAACCTGAACATCCTTAACCTACTTTTGAAAAAGAGAGGCAAGGGAAATACAGGAGTGGGAATATTCCAAGGCAAACAGTTTCAAGTCTTTGAACAAAGGGCAGACTCTGGACCCTCCTGGGCTGGGCTTGAGGAGGCTGGGACAAGAAAACAATGTTTCTTAAAGAAAGCCTAGTAGTCACTGGTGTCTGCTTGCTCTTCTAGAGTGTGACCTTTATTTGGTTGGTTGTTTTGACTTTTAAAGTGCCCCTCTTTGTTCTTTCATGGCATTCATTAAGAATTTACCACTGAGTCTTGGCCTTTTATCCTAGTCAGATCATCTCTGTTATGTATTCATCCCATGTACTCCACTCCTGAGCATTCTTGTTTTCCTGCTTTCCTGCTTTTGTCCTCAATGCTGAAGCTGGGATGATGGTGGTGGTGGAAGGCTGAAGGGGAAAGATGAATGAGCCACAGTGTCCACTGAGAATCCATAGCCAACTCTTGGCAACTTATCGGGGGTAAATCTTGTCTTCAACTTCTTGTTGACTTTATCACCCACTCAGTGTGCTTAACTTTGATGGATGTTATCATCAGCTCTGTTTATTCACATTGCCAAGAACACCAGTTGAACAGGGAAATATTCAGGAAAACATACTCTTTTAAGTGTCAAGTTGACTTGAAAAGAAGAAACATCATTGTTTTACTGAATTTGGTATTGTTGTAGAAATAAACAATCATTTATATTTTGTCAAACTACTTGTGCATGTAGTCTCAGTTTTATTTCTTCTTCCTGGTCAGATTTTGTACTCTAGAGGATGGAGAAGAGGAGAGGGGAAGATTTTTAAAACACTGTTTTGAGTTGGGTCGGGGGGTGATCTGAGCCATGGGCTTCCCAGGTGGCACAGTGGTAAAGAATCCACCTGCCAATGCAGGAGTTTCAGGAGACTTGGGTTTGATCCTTGAGTCAGGAAAATTCCCTGGAGGAGGAAATGGCAACCCACTCCAGTGTTCTTGCCTAGAAAATCCTGAGTGACTGAGCATGCATGCACAAGTCTGAGCCACAGATAAAGGTATCACTTTGAGGGATAGGGAATCATCTCTTCTTGGGAGCACCAAGAAGAGGCACTGGCCACAGGAGAAGAGAGACACGGGGCCCTGGTGAGTAACCAAAAAACAGTTTCTCCCATTCTGGGTCATTTTTACATTGTAGCATAAATATATTTTTTAAGTTTTGTAAATTCTTGGAACATCATATATACCCAAACAGGTCTTTCAATATAGTGGATATTTGTAGAATGACCTAGAATTTAGGATACCTTGAATTTAATCCCCGCTGTGACACTGGCCATGGAGAAGGAAATGGCAACCCACTCCAGTATTCTTGCCTGGGAATCCCATGGAGAGGAGCCTGGCAGGCTACAGTCCATGGAGCTGCAAAGAGTTGGACATGACTGAAGTGACTTAGCACTCGACACTGGCTGACTCTGTAACTTTCGGTTATTTTTGGTTCTCCAAGATAATATGAACACTCTAATGGAAAACACACAGGTGTTAGAATTCTTGCAACTGTAATCAATACAATTGTAACAATTATTACAATCTTACCCATACCACATATTAGCTTATTGTGTAAGAAGTGCTTTAATTCCTTTGCCTTGGTGTCTTTGTTAAATGGAGATAAAGATATCTGCCTTGCAGGAAAGTTGTGAGGATCTAATTAGATCATGTATGTAAAACACCTCCTCCTACATATAGGAGTCACTAAATAAATGGCTGCTCTCATAGGAAGATCTGGGTGGAGATGGGGAAAGGCTAGGTGACAAAAAGCATGGGTGTTCTGAGCTCATTAGCTGCTCAGTGGTTTCTTAACCCTATGGCATCATTAGAGAATGAGGACAATGCAGCCTGGTCCCACTGAAACCCAGGCCTGTTTTATTTCTGCAGGATCTGGTCACCTCGCAACCAGAATTTACAGGAGTAAGGGAGGTAAGGAGGAGGAGAGGCAGAGAGAGAGAGAGAAAGAGAGAGGGAAAATGGGAAGCGTGGAGGGGAGCTGTGCTCTCCGAAGGCGGAGACTCTTTAGCATTCCGTCAGCAGTGGGACTGGAATGAAAAGCTAATGGCTGACTGCTCGTGGTGTGAGCACCAAGCCAAACAACCGACCTGCTTCCTGCTCAGTCTCCACAGATGTTGTTCCTTAGTCTGGATAAGTCCCCTGGAGAATATTTTACTCAAAGAAAGAGGCAGCTGCATAACTGCCTGGTTCATGGAACTGACAAACGAGTATGTCATCAAAGAAAGAGAGAGTCATGGGAAATAAAAGCCTGTGGCTCACCCTCCCAGTCACGGGGTCAGGTGGCTGTGAGGTGGCACGCTGGACTCTTGCTCATTAACACAGTTTCTCTGCATGTCCTCCTCCTCCTGTCTGCCTGCCTACTACTGCGCTCCACTGCGTAGGCAGTGAGTGTCTACCCCAATCACTATTTATTCAAGTACTATGTACTCAACATTCATTCACACACCACCACACACCTACACTGAGTGTCTTCTATGAGAATAACAAAATTATAAGATAGACCCAGACTGTGCACTTAAGTAGGTCCCAATATATTAATAGTAATCATATATTCAACTAATCGATAAGCAGTATGTGTAATACGGGCTTCCCAGGTGGCGCTAGTGATAAAGAACCTACCTGTCAATGCAGGAGATGTGAGAGACAAGGGTTCAATCCCTGGGTTGGGAAGATCCCCTGGAGGAGGGCATGGCAACCCACTCCAATATTCTTGCCTGGAGAATCCCAAGGACAGAGGAATCTGGTGGGCTACAGTCCAAGGGGTCACAAAGAGTCGGACATGACTGAAGCAACTTTGCACACACACACACACACACATGTGTAATGTGCAGAAATCAACTGTAGAGGGGCTCAGGGAAAGATGCAACAAAGCTGAGGAAGGCTTCCCAGAGGAGGTGATGTTGGAGCTAGCCCTTGAGCTAGGATTCCACAGGTCAAGGGGAAGACTGGTTGGAGGAAAGCAGGGAGAAAAGGCATGTCAAGAACAGGGAAGTGCAGGCATAGAGGTGAGCGGCACGTGGGCCACAGCACGTCGGGGAACTGGCTGGTAGGTTGATGCACCTGGAATGTGGGCTGTACCATATGGGGCAGCAGCAGGAGAAGAGGTGAGTATGGCTGGAATGCCAGGGTTTTCTGGGGCAGCCTGTAGAGTTTGAATTATACTTGTATTCTGGATAGTCCTGTGGGCATCAGTGCAGTGAATGGACTGCAAGAAGGTGAGACAGGAAACTGGGAGACCCGTTAAGAAATCAACTGTGTAGAGTGCAAAGTGGTCAAGGAGAATGAGATGGAGAAGGAGTTCGCTGGATTTGACAATAGGTCTCTGGTGACATCTCCAAGTAATTTCACTAGAAAAATTCATGCAGAAGTCAGGTTACTCAGCCAATGGTTCACAACATATGGTCTTCAGACCAACAACATCAGTATCACCTGGGAACTTACTAGGTATGCAAATTGCCCCCCCAAAACAAAACACTGGAGTCCAGAAATTTGTTTTCACATGCCCTCTGGGTGATTCTGAATGCACTAAAGCTTGAGAACCAGTAGCCTAAACAAATCTTTCTCCATCCCTTCTTTAAGGATGCCTTGCTAGGAATGCTATCCTTCCAAAAACTGAGCTGTCTTGTCTTATTGCACTGTGTTGTATGCTTTACCATCTGTCTTCCCCAATAGATGGAAGACCCTCAGGAGTAGGGACTGTTTTGTTCATCTCTATTTCCACATTGTTTTCACATAGTAGATGCTCAGTAAATGTCAGAAGAAGAAGCTATAGTGGGTTGAAGAAGTAAGAACAAAAAGGGCAAACTACTCCTTGAAGAAATTGGGGAGTGAAAGGAAAGAGACCCATTTCTCACCTTGCACACTTGTGCAAGCATGAGTTAAGGCTGAAAGGAGATTGTTGGGTGAAGGGATTAAGCCAGGAGGAAGGGGGTGATGGATGTGAGTGACAGCAGGGCAGATGGATAATGAACGGCAACATGGTCTTGGAAAAGGCAGAAGAAGATGAAATCAGTGGCCAATGTAGAAGGATTAGCACTGGAATGAAGGAATGACTTTCCTCTGAGATACAAGAAAAGGAAGCAAAGGTGGGAGCATAGGAGATAAGTTGTAGAGTTGAAGGGAGAGAGGTTGGGGAATTTTTCTATAGTGGCAGGTGGCCTGCCAGTATAGAAATGGGGGAGGGCTAGGAAAGTTACAGGGGAGGTGATGCCTGAGCTAGATGTCTTTAGTGAAATGGGAAGTAAGGCCTTTTGCTGGGAAGGAAACAGGGAACAGAAAGAGGCTAGAGGAGAGTGGTAAAGGCTTGTAAAACCACAGAGGTGTGGTAAGGGGTACAGAGGCAGATGGACTGAGGTTAGAGAGCAGCAGTAAGGGATTCTTAGGGGCTGATTCATTTCAGCTGCTGAAGGGCCCACCCATTCACCCCACTGGCTTTGGCAGTGGAAGCAATATGGGTGGATTGTTTGCAGAGGCTGTTTCTGCAATAGGATGGATAACTCTGGGTGCAGGTCCCAATACTACCATAGAAAGCATTCTAGCTCCATATGTCATCAATGCTGTAGTATTGTGCAGGCAATAACAATGTTACTTGATGTATGATGACTATGTAGCAATATAGGAAAAGATTTACGGTATGTGAAGTAGCTGAGAATGCAGGATTGATTATAACTATTTGAAATGTCAATATATTATATGACATATGAAGGAACAACTGAATAAATATTCCAAAATGCTATCAGTGGTGGTATTATAGGTTATTTTCCCTTAATTTTTAAATATATATATATATATATGTATATATATATATAGTTTTGGGCTTCCCTGATAGCTCAGTTGGTAAAGAATCTGCCTGCAATGCAGGAGACCCCGGTTCAATTCCTGGGTTGGGAAGATACCCTGGAGAAGGGATAGGTTCCCCACTCCAGTATTCTTGGGTTTCCCTTGTGGCTCAGCTGGTAAAGAATCAGCCCGCAATGCGTGAGACCTGGGTTTGATCCCTGGGTTGGGAAGATCTCCTGGAGAAGGGAAAGGCTACCCATTCCAGTATTCTGGCCTGGAGAATTCTACAGTCCATGGGGTGGCAAAAAGTCAGACACGAGTGAGTGACTTTCACTTTCATATAGTTTATAATTTTAAAAAGATATGGCAATACATAGAATTGGTTCTTTCTCTCCTGGCTTTGTCTCTTATTAGACACACATAGAAGGCAATATTTCAGAATAAAAAGTTGTCGTGTGGAACCAGCCTACATAATTATCTGACCTTCTCTTATGTGGGAGGCAGAAGCAGGGAAATAAAGTCCTTGAGATATCCTAGGGTTGGAGGCTGACAAGCAAGATATTGGGCATCATGCTATAGGGGAGTACAAGGGAGGTATAGATTAAGCTCTGTCTCACAAGAAGTTTGGGGGACCAGGCTTAAAATAAATGAGATGAGGACAACTTATTCACTTCTTAAGTGGGTGGTCTGAACAATAGATGGGATTGGATCTCTCAGGCAGAGACTTGTGGGCAGGAATACATACCATGCAGAAGTCAACCGTGTGCCACTAGTGGCCAGCTACATGGGCGGTGCCATTGCTTGGCAGGTGTGATCCTGGGCAAATTCTCAGACTCCCCTTTGTCTGTGAAGTAGGAGTAATAATGACTACTCATAAGCTGGCTGGAGCATTATAAACAATCAAGCAGGTAAAGTGCTGGATGCAGGGCTGGACACTCAGGAAGTGCTCCATAAATGTGAACTGCTGTTATTATTCCTAATGATTGTTGTTATTATTATCTATAAATATTTATGATGGAGGAAACTGATTTAGAGTAAGGGCACTCTGAGTTATTGGGAGGGACTTCTGGGAGGTGTCCTGAGTGAGGTTCTCTTTTACCTCTAGAATGATGCTGTGGCTTCACCCCTGCCCTTTAGGAGGGAAGGGGGGCTGTGTAAGGAGGAACTCCACATTGGTTCTTCTTTTTCTAGTGTTCGTGCTACTTCCCCACTTCTACGCAGGTGCATATTACTCCAGGGCACTCTTTCACCTTCCTCTCCCACTCTTCCGTTCTGTGTTTCTTCTCTTCAAGTCTTCTTACTTCCCTTTTCTTCTCAAAACCCTAAGTCGTGGACGAGCAAGGAACTCTACTAAATCTTGCATGTTCAAGTCGGCCTTTTTAAAACTTGAAATCTGTCTACTAATTCCAGCACTTGGAGTTTGCAGAAGTCAGTTTGTGTTCACCCTATCTACTCCTTCACTTACTTACCAATATGTCTATTCCCCCAACCATTGTCTTGAGTAAATACTCTAAAATTATAGTCACCAGTAGATAGGCAAGTAGTCCAGACCATAGGAATTCAAATAAGAAAGGCTCTTTTGAGCTAACTATATCTTGCAAAAGAAACCAACAGATGTGTAAACTGTCCACAGGGCTCTTCTCAGCAATGAGGTATACTTTCCTGGACTCAGATGTAGATCCTAATGTGGAAAACATTCTCTGTCTTGTTAGCATCTGTTCTTCTTTTCTTGCTTAAACTTTCAGTAAGTGTGATACAAGGGAGAGAGTCAGTGGTTTAAAAGAAAAACAATTAGGCCTGTGGTCTGAGCAAGAGAACAGAGTATTCGTATTACACTGTTCTTAACAGAAATCAGAATAATTAAGAACAACAACGTTTGTATCCAGCAGATCCACCTACTGAATTCCAAGTTCACAGTCCACCCCACACTGGCAAATAATAATGATGTACTTTCAGCTTTGTTGGAAACTCTATTAGTATATTTACAAGGTCATTATCTTCAGCAACAGATACCTGCTCTGAGCCCAGCAATTACCACCTCTGTCTCTGCACACATTAGCACACATACACACCACTGATTTGTACTTTCCTATAAAATTACTCTTTCCCTTTTTAATTAGAATGTTTTCAGAGCAAACCCCATCGTTAAGGCCATGTACACTTCCATTGTAAATACCTGCTGCCACCCATTAATTATCTCCTGATGAATTACTCTAGAAGGAACTTTTTTTATGCTTACTTTCCTTACTCTCGATGCTCCCATCCTCATACTTAGTTATTAACTACTTTGAATTCCACATTAGTGGACTTGGATGTGAGCTGCATTCAGATAGTTTAAAACATTTTTCCAGACTTCAAGGTGGAAACTTTCTGTATGCCTGGACCTCACTGCTCAAGAATTTCTTGGCTAATTGTGAGGGAAGAAAGTAAGAATACTGGGTGGAAACAACTGAACAGCTTATGAGAACAAACACCTTAACATTTCACAAATATCTGGAGTCGGACAACCATTTTAGTGACTGAAAAACTGTAACTCATCCAATAATATTGTGGTTTGATAATTACACATTTGTGGACTTATGCTGTTCTTGAACTAGGGTGACATGCTGATACACACAGTTTAATTCTCTTTTACATCATTATATATAAAAAGTATATACTCATTTTGAAATTGAAGCATAAAATATTGATACTTCAAAGAAAATTTTAAGTCAGGGATGCTCTAAAGTGAGCATTCTCATACTAACTTTCCTGCTTATCTCATGGATAGCAGGGAATTTTGGATTGCTAATTAAGTTTCACAGGTGATATTTTCATATGGGACATAGTGCATACATATGTAGAAGATTTAACTATAAAAGGATAATCTTAAATTTTCCTCCCTTGACATCAAATAAATTGAGATATTCACATTTCTAAAAGAGGAAAAATAAGTCAAGGAGCTCACATTACAATTTCTTATATTACCCGTTTGGGTCTATGTGCAGTTGAAGGGTCTGACTGCTTCCTAATTCTTAGAGCTAGTTTAAATCTTGAGATCAACTCCTGCCTTCTGTAACTTATCCTTTGTTTGGCCAAACTCATGGACCTCTCAGAATGTGTCTTTATTGGACACTGATTCCATGCAAGATGTAGAACTGACTACTGTGCAATTATAAATATGGATAAGAAATGGTTCTTATGTTTATACCATTTACAGTCCAGTTGTATAGGCCACCTCAGGTCACTTCCATATTGCTGGATAGAGACAAGATGAATTGAAAGCAGCCTCAGAATTAATCCCACTGTTCTCTACTTTCCCATGGCCCATAGCGCTTTATCACTGCTGTCGTATGTTGTCTGTATGTTGGCCTCCCACCCTGCACTGTGATCTCTGGAGAACAGGGACTGGGTCTGATTCCTGTCTGCACTGCCATGGAGTCAAGGACATGTTTTGCAGAGGGTAAGCTCTTAAAAAAATGCCTTTAAACTAAAGAATGCATTCACTTGCTTAGGTTTCCTAGTTATAAGTAGGTCAGCTTGTTCTGTTCCAAAATGGAAGTGATAAGAAGCTGTGTCCAGACCTCTGCCCAGAGGTCCCCACCCTAAATATTATTTTGGATGTGCTTCACAGCGCTGCAGACGGGATAGTGGAATGAGACAATAAGAAATCAGAAAGAGTGGGGTTTTTGTCTCAGCTCTGTCACCAATTACTTCTATAACCTCAGGCAAGACACTTAAATGCTCTATCTCAGTTTCTTCATCTGTGAAATGGATAATAATGACTGGCTTGGCTATTTCCCACGACTGCTTTGAGGATCAAATGAGATAATACACTTAAAAGTGTTTTGGAAAGCCTAAAGCACTGCACGAATGCAAGGCATTATTTTCCAAAGAAATCTTCCTTTTAATCCCTGCTTCCACAAACATTTCATTACACATTCCTGGGTTCCTGGGTTGTATGGTGAGATGTATAGAGTAGCTTGATATGTCAAGCTATGAAGTAGATTGATATATCAACCTATGTTTGATACGTACTACAGAATCTCTTCTTCAACATGTATAGTGTTTAGCCAATTCAGCATTGGATTGTCCAAAACACCTAAGCTTTCTGTCAACATTGTACCTCTCCCCAATTCATATATATATATATATATATATATACACACACATATATATACATACACATATACTTTTCATTAAACATTTATTTAAAACATGTATTGTTGAGCACTTATGTGCAATAACTACTATACTACAAACTGGGGCAAAATAGACAAATAACACAGGATCTCTGCCATTGAGGTTTTTTTCAGCTTATTGGATCTGAGAGAATAAATTGAGAACAAGTGCCTAATTCTGCATTTGTCTTGGGAGGCAATTTTATGTGTGAGTTATAATTAGTAAAGACATATATGTATATTTTCAGTTTTGGCAAAACCAAAACTAGTGGTGGCTTTTATTCATGTTTTTCTACTGCTGATGGTCTGTAGATTTCAGATTGGTCTTGGAGACTGAGTTTTTTCCCCAGATGAAAGTTTGTGGGATCTCATTTTCCTATCTATCAGTCAAGTTATAGAAATTTAAGAAACGGCAGTAACTCTGTTTAGTTACAGGATCACCTGAATATTTTCCTGCCAGTTCCTCCTATACAGTAGAATTTGCTTTGACTAGAAGCACTGTCCTTGGAGGAAGGCCATTCCCCAATCTAGTTGAGTAATTAAACTGCTGAATACATTTTGGGTTGACATCACCAGGTAGATCCTGGCATCTTAGGTCCTCAGATGCACCTCAAGATGGTGGTGTTTGGAGACACCACCACAAGACCCCTGGCTTCTGATACGGATCATCTAAATGCACACAGTGGAATTTAGGTTTAGCTCTGGGGAGAGGCCAGTAGCAGAAAGCATATTTCAGTGCAGTTCCTTTCTGGGAATCAGTCAGGCTCCTCCCAGCTCTCCTTAAAGCAGTCAACAGCCATGGCTGCTACTCTGCTGAACAGTTTTCTCACTTCAGCTACATTGCTCTTTTGCCTACTTATCTACTCCACCAAACCTCCTTTTCCTTCTTCTGTCATTCCCGTATCTGGGAATAGCTCAGTATACTTCAAGACACTGAGGTCACTGCTGATTCCTTGGTCTACCCTTCCTCTCTCACCTAAGCAGTTACTGGTCTTAGGAGTCAATGCTGGTCTTTTCTGTACATCTGGAGTCCCTGTCTAAGTTCTTATCTGTAGGGAATAATCTCTCATCTTTATTGGCCACCTGCCTCTTTGCTTGTTCCCTGTGCTTGATATAGATTAGACCTCCAACCATGAGAAATTGTCTCTTCTTTACCTCATTCATCTTCTGGTCCTCCAGTTCTTAGTCCAGCTATTGAGGTCTGCCAGGAATCTTTCCCTGACCACCCCTGTTCTGGGACATGACACATAGTCCCTCAGCTGTGAACCTACAACATTCCACTTGTCACACTGGATATTGTCAGTTATTAATACTTGTCTCTCTTTCTTTATCCCTCAACTCCTCATATAAGATTTGGACCATGGTAAATATTCACCAAAATGTCAGTTGATGGGTTAAACTTACTTGCTCTCATCTCCCAGTCTTTGCTGATTCCAGTTTCTTCCCTTGATTTTTCAGCTCCCTTTTTGTTTCATTTTTACCAATATATATTCATAGCTTTTTTCAAAACACATCCTTTCAAATACCTCTTCAGTCATAGCCTTCCCCTTCCATTCAGAACACTTACTCCGTATTACTTTTGCCCTTATGGGGTCCTATGCAATAAGTTTAATACAATAAAAAATTCAACAAAATTTATATGTGAACAAAATAATTACTTTCCTTGAAACAGTCACCTTGAGAAATCACATATCTATTTTAATAATGTTGTCATAGCTACAGTCATTTCTGGAGCTGCCCTTTGGAGGTGATTATTTTACATTCTTCTGGGTATATTTTAATAGTAACAAATGTAATCTTTGCAGGTGCTTTTGAAAATTTGTATACAGCCAAGTCATTAGGAATGGTATTTAGTGAGTAAGACAAACGATCAAGCTGGTAACCCCACAGGTCAACAACTAAAAAGTAATGTTATTGACTCTTTCTGAACACATTTGTAAAAGGGAAATTCCAAAACTATTTTGACTAATTATGTTATTTTTGAAAAGAGTTTCTAGCATCTCAAGCTGACTACTTTCAATAACAGCACTCACTTCTCTATTATAAAGTGCTTATTAAAATCCAGTTTGGAACTTCACAGACCTGTGATTACACTGACTTACACTTGTTTGGCATTGTTTTATTGTACATTCTAGTTCTTATGTGGGGCTTCCCTGATGGCTCAGACAGTAAAGAATATACCTACAGTGCAGGAGACCCGGGTTAGATCCCTGGGTTGGGAAGACCTCCTGGAGAAGGGAATGGCTACCCACTCCAGTGTTCTTGCCTGGAGGATTTCATGGACAGAGGAGCCTGGTGGGATACAGTTCATGGGGTTGCATGTGATAGATACTGGGAATGAATAAGGCCGTGGTCCTTGCCCATAAGAACTTCCTGATCTGGTTGAGAAGATAGAAATACAAATGATCTTGTGTGAAAAAATAGATAACAGTGGAAGATAAAGAAGCAGTGCAGTGGAGGGACTGTCTGCTGGGTACAAATTCATTACAGTGTCTGTAGATCCTTCTTAGAACTGAAGGATGAATGATTAGAAGTTCACCAAGAGGAAGAGGGAAGGGGGCTACAAGAGTCATTCCAAATCTGGGGACAGAAGGTGCAGAGACTGAAAGAAGAAGTTATGTTTGGGGGAATCTCAAGTCATTCAATACTGTTAATGTGTAAAGTTCACAGTGGGGCTGGGAGAACAAGATTTGGAGACCAGTCAAGTAAGGGCCTTATATTTACCATTTTTAGAAGTTTGGCTCCCTATAGGAGCCAGGGAGAGGCTCTGTGAGTAAGATTCCCCTTCCCAACAGGATATAAACTCCCACATCCAATTAGTAATAGAGGTTTGCCTCCCCCCACCCCCGCCCCCATTTTCCCCCCTTCTTTTCCATTCTGGCATTTACCTCCTTACTGCAGGCCTTCACCACCCTGTGCCTGGACTGTTTCACAAGCTCCTGACTGGTCCTTGGACCGGTTCACCTTTTGCTCCTGACAGTCAATTTTGCACAGGATTATCAAGCAACCTTTCTTTCCTTCAAGTCTCACTCCTGTTCAAAAACCTTCAGTGGTTTTCTATGACCTGAGAGATAACCGTACCCTCCATCCCCCGCTTGTCAGTCAGGCACCTGCATAATCTGGTCCCAACCTCCTCTCCCTCCTTGACTCTGGTCATTGCTAATAATGCCAGACTCATCTACTGATTCTCTTATCTTATTTGCTTTCATGATGGCTCTCCCCTGGAATGCTATGCTCACACAAACTTTTTGTTTATTTCAGTTCTTTTCTTACAATAACAAGCCCACTTGTACCCATACCTGATCACATCCCCCACTTTCCTGTCACGAAAGCATTATTTTGGTTATTTTCTTTTACTATACACTGTGTGGTATGCATCCATAAATAATATAGTTTTTCTTTATATCTCCTTCTGCAGTTAGCTTTTTTAAACTATCACTTCACAATTTATCTCTATCTCTCTAGATAAACCTCATATTTATCTCTATATATGAATATAGTCTTTTCAATTGTATTGCATTTCATTTTTAAAATATACCATGCATTATTCATGCATTTCTTCATGGGTGGGCATTTAGTTTGTTTCCAAGTTTCAGATATTTTCATCTTACAACGGGATATCCTTAGCTGATCTCCTTATCCTATGCAAATTTTACTAACTTTTTAAGATTCGGCTTTCATCCCAGCTCCTCTATGAAAGAAGCGGCAAAGTCTCGGTCCTCAAAACTAGCTTGTGCATCATGTGTCTTTAGTATCAGTCCATTGTACTAGGCACACTGCTACACGAAAAAGGGCGCTTAAGAAATGTTTGCTAAATGAATGACTGACTGAATGAATGAAGGGTGCAACACAACCCATTCGATGACTCTGTTCATTTTAAATGGACTTTGGCGCTTTTGCTCCCATAGCCTTCTTTGACAGCACTGGTCCTTCACTGTCGCATTCCTCCAGCTAGCCGGGGAGTGTGTGGATGTATGTGGGCGATACCCATCTCGCTGGATGATGTCTGTCTCTCCCGGAAAGTTCACTACCCTAGAGATTCAAGTTCAGAGCCCTAACACCACCCCTGGCAGAGGCCCGGCCCGGGGAGACTCTCCAGCGCCGAGTGAGTTAAGGCGCGTCCGGACTCGACGCGGGTTGGCAAGGCTGGAGGGGTGTCTGAGGACTCATAGTAGATCCCTCCGCGCGCAGCCCGGGCCGGCGCTTCTTCCTGCGGGAAACCCCTGGGTGCCGAAGGCGGCGGGGCCTGGCCGCGGCGACAGCGGGGCGGGGTTTGCGGTGGGAGGAGGCGGCCGAGGCGGAAGGACACACGAGGCTGCTTCGCTGCACACCCGAGAAAGTTTCAGCCAAACTTCGGGCGGCGGCTGTTGCGGCGGCCCAGGAACGGCGGACTCGGGGTGCAGGGAGTGGAGACACTGAAGCCTGAGCTTCGGGGCGCCGCGCGAGGCCGTGAGCCTCGGAAGTAGGAGGAGGGGAGGAGAAAGCGGGGGCTCCCCTGTCGGGACCCCCCTCCCCATGTGGATCTGCCCAGGCGGCGGCGGCGGAGGAGGAGGCGACCGAGAAGATGCCCGCCCTGCGCCCCGCTCCGCTGTGGGCGCTGCTGGCACTGTGGCTGTGCCGCGCGGCCCCGGCGCGTGGTGAGTATCCGACCGAAGGGTGCTGTCCCCGGCGCCCCGGCTCACGCCCCTCTGGCCCGGCCGGCCACCTGGGGCGACCATTGCCACCCTTCCGTCCTCCACTTTGCGAGAAGGCCGGGCTCGGCCGTCGGCGTGGAGTGAGGCCACTTAGTTCCTAAAGTTTGGACAGCCTCGGACCGCTCCCTGGGTGCGCCCCCTCCCCCTCGCCCCTCGCCGCCTGCAGCTCCCCTCCGCCTTTGGGTCCCACACACGCCTCCTCTGCCGGAGGGACGCCGGGCAGCAAGCCTCAGGAACTCCCTTTCTTGGAGCACTTGAGTTCGGGGATTTGGGAAACTTCGCCCGTTTGGCTTCGTGTTTCCTGGGGTTGGGGGAGAGCCGGGGGCGGGCTGCCTGGGACAACCATCGCCGGCCGCGGACCGCAGATGGGCTGAGCGCAGGAATGCCAGATTCTGTCGTGGAGGGAGCGGGGGCAGGGCGTCCCAACCCAGCGGCTTGCACCTTCACAGCCAGACTCAGCAATGCTGAAGGAAGGCCCACGGTGTGAATGGGTGGGTTTGGTTTGGATGGGGACGGGCTTTTGAGGCGCGCCCGAGTTCTGACGCTCTGAGTTCCCCGGTTCGCCACGAATCCGATGTGTAAAGTTTGGCTCGAGTCTTTGAAAGGTGGAGGCAGGAGCAGTAGGAAAACTGGTGTGGCTGCATGCTGAGCCACATGATTTAAAAATCTCTACTGCTGTTATTCTTTCCGAGGCGCAGAGCTCGGGCGCAGTTTCAGTCTGTGTCCAGCCTCAGGAATGTGGTGTGACGATCACCAACTCCTCCAACCTGGCAGCAGCTAAGGCTGTTCTTTTGGCATGGTTGGGGGTGGGGCAGGGGCGGGTGAAGAAGAGTGGATACGTTAATTCAAAGTGGTGCCTTCCAGAGCTTCTTTTTGGTTGGATATCTGCAACAGTCTTTCAGAACACGGTTGGATCGAGGAAAGGAAATCCAATCGTATCTTACCCATCCCACCCACAATCGTAGGATCCGAATTTCTTTCCATACTGTTTCGTGGAAAGAACCTGGGCTTTGGAGCTCTGCGCTGTAATCCTGGGTTCAAATCCAGCTCTGTTGTATGAGCTCACCAATAAAATGGGAATGAAATTACCCAACTAATAGGATTAATTACGAGAATGTATATTACACTGGTGGCAGTCAAAAGGTATTCAGAAAGTCCTTTGCAGGCAGGATTGTGTGTGTGTGTGTGTGTGTGTGTGTGTGTGTGTTTGGTGAACTCTCTGCTTCCAGTGGGATGGTGGCTTGTGCATGTTTGTTGAACTGGAAGTGGCCCCTTTTTTTTCCTAGCCTAATTTGAAGAAAGAGTTTTTCCTTTACCAAAAAACCTGGTACTTGAGCTATGACTCTTTGCAAATAGAGAAAGTAATGAAGATGCTGGGCTTTAGAAAGATTTGCTCTTTGTACATTGTTAACAGGCAGTTGACATGCCAATCACAGATGTTGAAAAGACACCAAAGTTATTTATCACAGTGCTGGGTTGTTCAACACCAAACCTTTCTTGGAAAGTTCAAAGTCCATACACCTCCGGGTCCCTAAGAATTTCAGAAGTGGACCAAGATGCTGTATGATGATGAATCAAAACACATGGTAATATTTTTGCCTTTCCTTTTTCTTTGAGCGAAAGCTTTAGTAAAGTGTAAATTTAGGATAGAGGAGTATAAACAATGGGCTAGTCTGAACATTGTAATCCTTGGTCTACCATTAGCTTTAGTTTTAGTAAATTATCTTCATGTTCTGTCATCTCCTCACCTATCAAAGAGAACCAGAAATCACTTATTTTAGAGAGTTGGAGGGAATAATAAATATGTTTGCAAAGTGATTTGCTAAATTAAGTGTTTAATGATAAGACATGTCAGGAATAGGATTACTCTGACACACAGGGCTTCTCTCATTCTAGGACCTATACTTCTGCCCCGATGAGGCACTGCTCTTACTAGCTAGCTTTCAGATGGACAAGTCGAGTGTTAGTGTTAGCTCAAAGACAGGATTTAGATATTTTGATTTCTAGACAGGTGTTCTTCAGAAGCTAAACTACATGGGAATAGAAGAGATTAAAAAGTCCTTTTCTTGGTACAGATCTTGAAACTTTTCAGAGTCTAGTAGTGAAAGCTTCTTGAATCTTCTCAATTTATTATCATTGTGCTTTGCCAAGGTATCAATTATAACACACCCTTTTAAACTTTTGAGTGTTCCTGTATTTGGCTAGTGGCCAGTTGTTAATTTAAACATCACTGAGTTCCTGAAGCAAGGAGCTGTCAGCCCATCTGTCTGATTGTCTAAACAGCTACCCAAGACCACCCCTTGCTCGTTGTTTTCTTTTGCTTTGCAGTGGGAAGTCACTCCCTGGTTTTGCTGCCTGCTAGATGATTTCTCAGTTGAATTCTTCTCTTTCTTTTAAAAAAAATCACAAAGAGTAATTGTTTTTTCTTTCAGATGAAGATAAAATTTACCCTAGAACTTATTTCTTCTTGTTCTTTCTGTTTTATTATTATTTCTTTTTGGGGAGGGAGGATGAGAGTGATTTTTTTTTTTTTAGTCTCTCTTTTTCCTGATGTTTTTGATTTTTTAAAAAATATCTACCCACATTCTTGGTATCTCTGTGCCATTCCCACTCTGCTGCCTCTTCTGTGAGCTGCTTATAGCCTAGAACAGTAACTTTTGGTTCACCTGAACTGTAGTCACTGACTTTAGGACCTTTAGAAAATGTTTGAATTCAGTGGGATATGCTTGGATGCTTCAGACCAGCCTTACAATGCATTTAAAAAATATCACACCCGCAGAAATTCTATTTTGCCCACAAAATTTGCATTGATCTAGTTCCCACTCTCTGATGCCATTCCTAGTGGTCTCACTCCTTACCTGGTCCACTGTGATAGAGCAAAGCTCCACATCCTGGCTGTATCTACAACACCCGGGCTGCCTCTTGCCTCAACACTCAGGGATTCTGGCACAGTAGGTCTGAGATTCCGTATTTTGAGATTCTGTATTTTTCAAGGTTTATAGGTGATTCTAATGCAGTAACTTGGTTGGAGCCCAGTGATATTTCATTATTCTCCCTCAGGTGTGTACCTGGGATACTTTCCTTTTTAATGTTAATAATGTTAATGATTTCCAGAAATTATTAACATGTTAACAAATTATATTAATAATATAATATATAATATAATATTATAATTATTAATATTAACATATTAACAAATTATTAACATATTATCCTTAATCAGCCATTCCAGTTCTTAACCCTTCTGACTCCCAAAGATTTTTGAAATTGGTGACATAAAAGCTGTAGAGTAAATAATATGTTATAATACATAGGAAATAATAAGTACTATTTCTTCTTGTTCATCTGAGCACAGTGGGTCCACATTGTCTCTTTAGAAGGGCTTCGTATATATTTGCATGATATTATTATAAGCTACCCCCTCCCTTTCCTCTCTGTTATCTCTTTTTCTTCAAGTTTCATTCACATGTATCATTTTTGGACACTTGGTCCTTAATGGTTTTAGAGCAAAAAATTCTAAGCTATGATTTGAATAAGAATATAATCAGATTTTACATTATCCTGAGGCATACACTTTTAAGTCCTTCTTTCTTGACATCTCTTGAACCATGACTTGAACCTTTTATTTCACTCCCACTCTTTCCTTATTCTCCTTCTTTCCTTTCTCTGCAGATGACTTGAAGCCAAAGGGTTTTCTTCTCTACTTTTCTTTCTCTATCTGTCTGCCATATGCATTGTATTTTGGGAAGTTCACTGGTCTAGGAGCCAGAAGACCAAAATTTTTCCTCCAGGTCAGCTGTTAATTGGTCTTGTGATCCTGTGGGAGGGCCACTACTTTGGTCCTCCATTTGCTTAGGCACTTTGTTCATAATCACTGAGCCCATTATGGACAAGTTGAGACAAGAATCTCTCTCCTGTGGTCCTCAGTCTAGTGCCCTGTCCACTCTCCACACCTCTTCCATCTTTTGTACAAATGAGCTCATGCACACACACACAAATCCTCAAGTGCTTATTGTTAGTGTGCCTCTTGAGGAAAAGAATTGTGTCTTTTCATTTGTGTGTGTTCTAATACCCCCACCCAACCGTGGGGTCTCAAAGAGTTGGATGAGACTGCGTACACACAGCGCACACAACCCTTGTTCCTAGTATGGTGCCTTGGCATCTGATAGGCACTCAATACACATTTGTTTCATTGAACAATTGCTTTTAGTAGTTTTCTTATTCTGGACTACTACAATACTTCAAGACAGTTTTTTAAAAAAGTAGTATTTGCAAGAGTTGCAAGTATTGCTTACCTTACCTTTGGGGGAAAACCTAATTTTTCCCTTCCCCAGATGTTTTATTTAAATTTGCCATTTTGAATTTCTGTGTGTGTGTGTGTGTGTGTGTGTGTGTGTGTGCTGGTTTCTTCTCTCTCTTTTTTTTTCTGATCACTTCTGCAATTCATAAAGGTCACTTTTACTTTGGAATTTAACCTCAAAGATGCTGGCATCCACCCTCTGCCTCTCACTTGAGTTGCCTCTACTGCTTCCTGTATTACTGTATTATTATGGCAGCAATTTCTATTATTTTGTCCAGAATTGCCACGCCTTATTGTAATTTGGACATTTTGAGGACTCTTGGATTATATTATTTTTAAAATTACAATTAAAAAGACCCTTTTTTATACTGGAGTATAGCTGATTAACAATGATGTATAGGGCTTCCCTGGTGGCTCAGTGGTAAAGAATTCACCTGCCAATGCAATGGAGACATGGGTTTGATCCCTGATCAGGAAGATCCTACATGCTGCAGAGCAACTAAGCCTGTGCACCCCAACTATCGAGCCTCTCTGCTCTAGAACCTGGGAGCCACAACTACTGAGCCCATGTGCTGCAGCTGCTGAAGCTGGTGCGCCCCAGAGCCTGTGCTCCACAAGAGCAGCCATCACAGTGAGAAGCCCATGCATCACAACTGGAGAGTAGCCCCCGTTCTCTGCAACTAGAGAAAAGTCTGTGTAGCAATGAAGACCCAGCACAGCCAAAACTTAATAAATAAAATTGTATAAAAAATGATCTAGTTACAGGCATACAGTAAAGTGATTCAGTTATACCCATACAAATATCTTTTGTTTTTCAGATTCCTTTCCCATTTAGGTTATTATAGAATATTGATCCAAGTTTCCCTGAGCTTTACAGTAGGTCCTTATTGGTTATCTACTTTAGTAGTATGTACATGTCATTCCCAAATTGAGGATAATTTGTTTAGATGATTTTTTTTTTTGAGATTTATTTCCTTGTGAGCTGCATATTGTAAACTTGAACTAGACCGAGCAGATATTTACATTTAGTATATTTGTTTTTTCCCCTCCAAGAGGGTTCCATTGAAAATCACCATCACCAATAAAAAGCAAAAGGTGACACATGGTAAGTACATTTTTCAGAGAACCACAGAGGGTGAGTTATCTCCAGAATGAAATTTGTTCCTTGAGGGCAGAGACCATGTCACACGCATCCCTTCCCTGGCCTGTGCCCAGCATGTGGTCAGCCGGGCAGCAGGTCCTTCCTGGTCATGGCACCTGTGACTCCTGCTCTGCCCGCCCCAGCTTTGGGACATCCTGGAAGACAGGTGATGGTGAGTCAGAGATGTGTCTTTACAGTCCTTTCTGCTTTGAAAAGATCAGTTAAAGGTGGACCCCACCTATACTTTTTATGCTCTCTCTTTTTATTAATTAATGGGTAGTTGAAAGTTTCCTCTTTGTTGACTTGTTTGTTGGGAGGAACTTAAAAAATTCACATAGTCCTTCCATCTGTCCCATGGTGATTCTGACCCTCTTAGAATATCCTGGTTAAGGTGTAGCCTACCTTTTTTCTCCTTGATCACCTCTTCTGATAGACAGCTCCCTCCTTCTGGAGGCAGATGAGTCTGGATTTGGACAGCTGTAATTCTTTGAAAGATCTTCTTATATTCAGTTGTAATCTTCCTCCTCATGACTTGCACCCATTGGCATCTTCTCAGGAATTTGTCTCAAAGAGTCCTGAGCCTTTTGTGTTAGGGATCCAGAGGCACCCTTTACTGAACTGACACCCAGCCTTCCGTAAAAGGAGTTAAACCCAGTGAGGACCTTGAAGATGATCCCATCAGAGGTGATTGCTTGGGTTAATCATTGGAGCCCTATGCGTTTTGTACCTCCCTTCCCAGATGGCAGTGGTGGGAGGGCAGTATTTGTTGAGCAGTGTGTCCCCAACCTCTCTTATAAAAGAACACCTGGGGTCTTCTCCTGGAGATTCTCATTCAGTGAGTCTGGAATAGTGTCTGTGAATTTGTATATTTAAGAAATGGCCAGGTAACTTTTATACTAGGGACGTTTTGGAATCACTGCAGAGAATCTAGGAAGGCTAAGGGCTTTTTTGTTTTGTTTTTGTTTGTTTAGTCTTTGAAAGTGCTAGAGATGGGTTGCTTTGACTGTGGGTCCTGTGGTCACTTTTTTTTCCCTTGAAAGTGCCTGCTTCTTATTGAATGCCTAGCTCACTAGGGAGAAGAAAGCCACTCTGGTATCCTCAAAAGGCTAATAAAATTATTTAGTTGTAAAAAAGTGGGGTTTTTTGGCAGTCTTAGGACTGCCATGTGTGTATCATGTATGACTTTGGTGGATGCCTCCTTATCCCTCCATCAGGATATTACCTGAGATGCCAGAATACATAAAAATTCCAGTTTTCTTGGTGTCTGTTAAGGAATTCTTTCCTTAGCCCTTGTGAATGATGCTGTCTTTGAGGATGTCTGTCTTGTTAACCCATGAACACATATCTGGTGTCAGGGATTTCCCTCAGATATGTTAGTGAAAAAGATATAAAGGTCATTCCTCTCAGGCAGTCCTGCTTTTGGGGTGTCTGGGCTGCTGCAGCAAATACAATAAGGAAGGTAAGATAAAGGGGGTCTGGAGGACTTCTTGAGCAGAATTGAGCAGTCTGCAAGAAGGGGCTCAGAAATGCGCCTCTAACAAAGACACTTGGTCTTGCTGTTCGTGATAGGAAGAAGGAAGTGGCTTCAGATCTGAAAGGATACGCTCATGGCCTCTAGATGGGACAAATAGCAGTGTTCGTTGGCAGTGGTAGGAAGTTGGCTATAGGTCTGTTCTTTCTTTTCTCCTCCCCTGGAGAACCAGCTGTGTGGCAGAAAATACACTGTGACATTAAAAAGAATAGTAAAGCCAAGAAGCGGGGAATGGTACAAGCCATAGCTAGGAGTGAGCAAAACAAAGCAATTATTGTATTAATTTGTTTATATATATAAATATATAAATTTCTATATAACTCTAGTAGGAGCCTTACTTAGCTCTAAGCCCTGAGCTATAAGATTTATTATCTGTGAAGCTGTGCTGTCTTAGTGGTGTGTTAGGGAGGACTGTGGTGTGTTGTCAACCTTAATTTCTGTGTTTCCCCTAGCATCACATGGTAGGCAGTAAGGGGATTCTACTTTTCTAGCTGTGTAGGAGTCTTTGACCAAATGGAAGATAGAGACCTGCCCCCAAGGAGCTGACATCATCATGCAGACAAGACAGATGAGCACACACAGTTAGGAGCATGAAGTACAGTTACTTAGTAACTTATCTGTAATGGCTGAGAGCTGTTTCCTGCAGTCAGAGTGACTAAGAGCTCTAGGGTCTGGGGGGAGTAAATCTAGAAGCACCAGGGAACAGCCACCCCCAGCTCACCCCTGCTGGGCTTGTCTGCTATTCTCCTCTTTCTCTGTTGGAATTTAAAAGTATCAAAACTTGACTTGGGGGAAAGACAAAGAGCGCTTTGTTTGGTGGGGGTGTAAATATAAATTTGGCACATGTTGTGGTGTCTATTATGTCTGTTAGTGGGTTTGTGGCAAGAGAGAGGGCTGTGTTCTCAGACTTGGATGCCTAGCCTGATCTTGGACAAGTTAAGGTGGAAGTATCTCCTTTGGAAGATGTGGTTCTCAGTGGCAGTCGCTGAAGGAACTTCTGGTCACAGTCAGGCAGTGACTGAAGTGCAATGTGGACACACCCCGAGTTGCTGCCTCAGGTTCCATTGATTAATCATGCCAACATCTCCCTCACCCTCTTGTGCTTGTCTTGGCAAAACCCTGTCCTACCGGCTCTTCAGAGTTTGGGCTTTACTGGATGATTGAATGAACTCTTAAGGGGTTCATTTTACTGTCTCTTGCCACTCTTGAACTGTAGGCCAGTTACCACAGTCCAGCTCTGGTTCCCTTGATCTCCCAATCAGGCGGTGAGGGGGCTGTGTCTCTCTTCCCATTGGACTGAAGGACCTTCCCCAGAGACCTCTAGGGCAGTTTCTGGTCTTCAAGTCAGTTCTGTCTGCAGGATATTGGCAGTGACTCTAGTTCTTTGTATCAACCAAACATCATGCCAAGATGGAGTCATCATCTCACAAAGGCGGGTTGTATCCATGGGCATTGTGAAACCTGTTTCTGGGTTAAGAGTAGTGCTCTCACCTCATATATTTATTTATAGGAAGAAAGCCTTGGTGTATTTTGTGAGGTAAGGAAAACATGATGATAATATTTTGGTTGGACTCAGATATTGTCTTCCTAATAATGTGATATCTTTTAACAAATAGTATCCCTTTAAAATACAGTTTTGCTTGCTGACTGAAGTGTATACAAGAAGCTGTGGTTACATTCTAAAGTATACTAGCTCATTCAGAGACAGGTGCACTTTAACATTGGTATTTGCTCCTTTTTCGTCTCTTTTCACTCTCATCTCTGTTTTGTGAGGAGATTCTGGGAGGCTTTTAAGCCTCAAAGATTAAATAATCTATTTTAACTAGTACCTAACAGGGAGAGGTTGCTATGCTGGCTTACTTATTCAACATTCCAATAAGAGAAAAATTGATACTGTTTAAGCACTAATATGTTGTGTTGAGTTTCTGAATATGAATAGTCAGAACACTAGATAGTGTTAAATTGTTAACTTCTCTAAATGGTAAAGTGGTATGCTGCAAAGAAACTTTTGTTTAATTCTCTGCTTTCATGTGCCTTTGTCTATAAAGTGCAGAGACTCACTGAAGTTAGAGGACATGTATATTTTGATTATTACTTTTTACTGTTTTCTTTGCTGAGAATATGCCTTTATTTGCTAGATCTTTTTAAATTGGAACATGAAGGACATTTACTTTATTACAACATTTAAAGCACTCTCTAATCTTATGAGGATTATTAGAGAAAAAAAATGTCTGTAAATCATGCAGGTTTGAGATGTTACTATATAAAGTAGTAACAATATGTCATGGTTCCTGTGACATAAACTTTTAAGAGATTTAAGGAAAATTTGGTTGTAACTGAAAACAAACATTGTAACATTTAAAGGTAGGTTTACATAGCAACAGAATTATTCCTTATGTTTACATGTAATTAACTCATATTTATGCTTTGTTGATTTTCTCTGGCATCTCTACAAGAATTTTTTTGGCCAGGAGGTATTGGGCTTCACTGGTGGCTCATTGGTAAAGAACCTGCCTGCCAGTGCAGGAGACTGGTTAGATCCTTGGGTCGGGAAGATCCCCCGGAGAATGAAATGGCAACCCACTCCAGGATTCCTGCCTGGGTAATCCCACGGACAGAGGAGCCTGGCGGGCTACATACATGGAGTCACAAAAGAGTCAGACACAACTTAGCAATTAAACAACAATTTTTCAAGTAATTATATTTAAAGGTGGTTCAGGAGTTCATCACCAGCTTGATAAATATGAGTTTGAGCAAGCTCTGGGAGTTGGTGATGGACAGGGAAGCCCGGCGTGCTGCAGTCCATGGGGTCACAAAGAGTCGGACACAACTGAGCGACTAAACTGAAGGACCTTTGAAAAGTATAAGAAAAATCCACAGTCACACCACTGTTAATATTCTGATGTACATCATTTGGTCTTTTTATCAACTCTTAAAAATTGTAGATTTATAATGTATATACAGTTTTCTGTTCTGCCTTTCTTTGATTTCTCCTTTGCTTTGGTTACATATTTGTCTCCATCATTTTTTTCCCTGCATAAATGACACTTTATAAATGCCAGATTTTAAATCTGGCATTTAAATGCCATTCTGTATAGATGATCTTTATACAGAAATTCCCCTCTTTAGGATATTTCTATTAAGCTGGATTTCCAGAAGAGAAATTACTATGCCAAAGAGTGATTTTTAAAAATTGGGAAATAAGCAGAAAAACATAGGAGAAAATTAAAATCTCCAATAATCCCATCACCTTTCATCAAAACCCTCACTTAATATTTTGTTACGTTTCATACAGTTGTTTTTCTGTGCCTCTTACTGTAATTAAGATTTTAGCATATTATAGTTTTACAATATACTTCTGTACCACTGAAAATATTGTGAACACTTTCCTATATATGTAAATAATTTTTTTCTTTATGTTTCTTTCTTTTTATTGAAGTATAGTTGATTTACAATATTGTATTAGTAGGGCTTCCCTGGTGGCTCATTGGTAAAGAATCTGCCTGCAGTGCAGGAGACCCGGGTTTGATTCCTGTGTCAGGAAGATCCCCTGAGAAGGGATTGGCTACCCACCATATTCTTCCCTGAAGAATTCCATGGACAGAGTTGCTTGGTGGGCTACAGTCCATGAGGTCACAAAGAATCTGACACAGCTGAGCAACTAACACTTTTGGTGTACAGCAAAATAATTAAAAGAGAATATATATACTCTCATTCTTTTCCATTATAGTTTATTATAAGATGTTAAATATATATATATATTTCCTGTGTATAAATATTTTTTAAAAACATGGTTTTAAAGTCTGCCTACTGTTTTATCTGAAGATTCTATTATATTTTATTTAAACTGAGATCAAGTCTTGGTTTCCAGCTTTCATAATTATAAATAATGTTGTGATGAACAGTCTCATGTGTAAATAATGGTAGGAATATATATTTTCTTAACATAAATTCCAAGAAGTCAAATTATTTTATCAAAGATGATGGACCTTTGTGTGGCTTTTGATACACACTGCCAAATTTCTTTTCATATAGTTTGACCAAGTTATACTGTATTAGTTGAATATGAGACTGTCCATGTTTCTAACCATCATCAACACTGGTTTTATTTTTACAACTCTTTAACAATTTGGTAAGTGGTAAATGCTACCTCATCTTAATTGGTCTCTCTGCTTGCAGTGATCTTGAATGTTTTTCATGTGATCAGTGGCCGTTTCTATTGCCTTTTCTTTTTATTTATTTTGGTAAACTGTGTCTTTTATTCATCAAGGTTCTTAGTTTTTGGTTACTGATTTGGAATACTTCTTTAAATATTAAAGGTATTCTTTTTATCTTAAATGTGTCAAAACACACATGGATACATTAAACTACATAATATCAAATTGCTACCAGTATTGATATATCAAAAATTACTTAATAGCTTTTAAAAAATCCTTTGATTTCTAATGCGCTTTGTCAATTTTCTGTGTATTTGTTAACTGGTATTTTCTGTAATTACTTTAAAATTCTAATCTGACTGTATCATAAATCAACAAGCTGTCAGTTGTGTGTGCTCAGAAAATACACGTTTACTTTAGTATCTTATAAAAAGATACTGGAGGAAGAAAAAAAAAAAACAGTCTATTCTGAAGCAAGCTCTGTTTTTGGGTGGTGGGTGGAGGGTAACCTGCTTCTGTCTTGTCTTTTTAGATATCCAGGATCTTGGAACATCCCTGGAAGGTGGACCTGATATTCACTGCTAAATCTGGCATTCTGACCTAATTTATAGTTGTGCAGTGGTCTAGCTGATCCATTTGGTTAGCCAGCAGGATGACTAAGATTCTTTCTCCTCTCTCTTCACCAAATTGATTAGTTGTGGGATAGAACTGACTCAATCAACCTGTTGTTTTGGCACCCCAGGAACACCACCTGTTTCTTAGATTTCTCCCTCCAGCCTCCCACTGACCTAGCTCAGTGCTGTGTGCACAGTGGGTAGGAGATCCTTGTTGTTGCTGAAGAATGTTGCAATAAAGAAGAGTAGATTGCTTTTTTTCCCCACGCTTGTATGTTCTTAAGGCATCCTGCTGCTTTTGACATAAGAGTTCCAGCTGAACTGCTGTATGTGGCAGCTCTGTGGGTCTTAAGTGTTTGATTCAGAGTAATTTCAGGCAATATGAATGCTTTCTTAAGTATCATTGGAATTTACTGGGCTGGTTGTTTGCCAGCTATTACCATATTTAGCATGAGGAGACCTGGAGAACAAGGACATTTCTGACCAACCAAAGAAGGAAACCTCTCTGAAGGATTGCAACTTTTTTTTTTTTTTAAGGTATAGGTTAAGAGAATTGCTAGAGTGAGATTCCAGTTTGTGTCCCCTGGTCTTTGATATTCTGCCCCATCCACAAAATTAACTTATGGATGGGAAAAGAGGTTTGATGGTGAAGCTTTTTCTCACCCTGAAGTCTATTTATACTGTTTCTGGGAGGAAATTAGAGAATTCTTACTCATAGACTGCACCGAGAGGCTTAATCAGCAGGTGAAGTTGTTGCTTAAAAACAGGTTAAAAAACAGTTTTATGTTTCTTCTTGAAGCCTTATTACTTTTCTGCTTTGTCATGATCTGAATTTATTTTGGCCCAATCCTTTTCTCCCTCCTACTTTTGAAATTATCAGCCTTCTCTCTGTGGCTTAAAATTTCTCTGCCTCAGTTTTTCCATTTTAAAGATGAAGATAGTATTTGAAAGGACCACTCAGTGCAATTAACATAAAACATAAAACGACCCTAACATTTACATAGCAATGTGGAGTTTACAGAACACTCTTACACAATTGCCTCCTTTAATCTCACAAAATCTTGGTTGAAACTGAGCCTCTGAGGGGTTAGTTGGCTTGTATACCATTGTTTAGCCCTAGATAATAAGTGACAGAGCTGGGACTTAAACTTGTGGTTTGACTTTTAAAACCTCAGCTTTTTTTTTTTTTTCTTTTTAAATGTTTAATTCTTACTATGTGTCATTCTCTTAGGGCTTTATATATATATTTTCTCATTTAATTCACATGGCTGTCCTTTGAGGTAGACAGTAATTAGCTATACTGCTGCTGCTGCTGCTGCTAAGTCGCTTCAGTCGTGTCCAACTCTGTGCGACCCCATAGACGGCAGCCCACCAGGCTCCTTGGTTCCTGGGATTCTTAGCTATACTACAGGTAAGGAAATAGGAGCTTAGACTCATAGCTTTGGGTCTTGGGGCGAATAATAAGGTGGTTAAAGGATGGAGCCAGGATTCAGACCTCTGGCTCTTGGGCCTCTGTAGTCAACCATGGCACTTTGTTCCCATTCATACAATCATGCCTCATGACAACCTTTGAGATTGAGAGTAGGGGAAACAGACCTGTAACGTGCTCAGGATAATGGAATTAGTAAGTGGCAGAGTTGGGACTGATTGAATGATTGGTTTAGCCTACTTGTCTCCATAACCCTTACTCTTTCTATACACTCAAAATACATGTTTTTAATCATTGTATATTGATAAGATTGTCAGTTCATTGAACATGGGAGCCAGCTGTTAGAAATCATTGGTATATTCTGAATAAAAGGATTGATTTTAGTTGGCTAATGGCTCTGGCCTTTTCTCAGTTGATTTCTGTCACCGGGACTAGCAGATTGAATTTGGGTTGAGAGGAAGGGAGTTCCAATGAAGGGGGTCTTTAAGCCAGAAAGGGCCACAGTTATGAGCTCTTCAGAAGCCTGCTCTCAAGATCAGTGGCCCAGCTCCTGAGGGCTCTGCTGGGGGACATTTTCTGTTTGTGTTTTGAGAGACTTCTTTTGAGAGGGAGTTGTCAGCTCAGAGGGAGAAAGGGTGGGGATACCCCAGGCTCTTAACTCACTGGCCCTGTGTCCCTGTTTCTTAAGCACTCTGTGCCAAGATTTCATTATTTTTAAAGTGAAGGTAATAGGAGCATGTAGTTGCTCGGCTTGTTAGGAGGATTCAGTAAGTCAGTAAGTGTTACATTCATGGCATGTATTGAGAGTGCAGTAAGTAGTAGTTACTGGTGGTGATGTTTTGTGTTGCAGTATAGACTGGCTTTTTGTTGCTTTCACTTCTTTTTAATCAAAAGTGGATGAGTGATTCAGATCCTTGGTGAGAAATAGGAGCTTCATGTTTGCAGCATGTAGATTGTTCACTGGTTTCCTGTGAGCCTATAAATATTTAGGGGTATTGTATTTAAGTCTGTTCCTTTAATGGGGTATACTTCCAATTTGGAGAATTTGTCTACCATACAAATTGTATTGATAGGTGCTGAATCATTTCCCCTTATTTATTAACCAGACATTTGTGGTTGGATTAGTTTAGTACAGAAACTATGATTTTTTTTTTTTTGTCTGAGATATAGCTTTGAGGAGAATATCAGAGGGACACTCTTGTTCCCCCCTTTCCTATGACATGATAAACATCATCACGTGCCATCTGGTGTCACCATGCATTTGATGCTTTAATTAGACTTATAGCACCAAATGAACTATCTCTTTGAAATAACAGAAGTACCTCATGGTCTGTTATTACAGCTTTAAGGGCTCCCGGAGATTTTGGAATCTCAGACTGGGAACCGCCCATCTAGTCCATCCTTGATTTACAGATGAGGAAAGCAAAGCCTCCAAACTCATTAGTCAAATGATGTATCAGTATGTTGACCCTCTGTTTTTGAAATCTGAGAAGGGACCAATGAAGCAGTGGGAAGGGTGGGGTGGGGGAAAAGTGTGGCTATGTTGAAAATGTCAGTGATAGCAGAGAAAATATTTGCCTGTGAGACCCTGCCTGTCTCTTTGGACTTCTTTGTAGTGGTTAAGACAACCCAATGGGGCTGGAGTCGTTAGTGATTCAGAATTGGATTAGCCGGGACTGGTGGAATTACTTTCTCAGAAAATGGTTTCATATTTTAACATTTGTTTCCCATGACAGTTTGCTTATTCTCAAGTTTTGGCAGCCACGAGCAAATGGTTGTCAGGTTTTTTGTTTTGTTTTGTTTTAAGACAAAACTCCAAATTTTATTTTGCCAATTTAGTAAATGGTATTCTACCTACCACTCCTTTCTGCCCCCTCTGTAATTATTTCTCAAACTTTGTTTTTCAGTTGTGGAAGTACTATGAAAGGTTTTCTTTTATAGTCTGAGATATTTATAATTTTGTGTAAGCACACTGTTTACAGAAAATCTAAGTGGTGCATATGTTAACTCAAATACCCTTAAAACACTTAAAATATTTTCCAATAACTTAAATCTCCCCCCAAGGGCAGCTGCAGCCACTTACATTAAAAGAGAGGAGGTATATACTAAGGGTAACAGTTATTTGAATATAATTAATGTAGATAAATGGGAATGTCACTTTGGAGGAACTGGAGTATTTGCATCAAAGCTGACTGGGGCATGCTTCTTCATTAATAGAGTGAACAAAACAAAAAACTGCCTTCCTGGAGCTTATAAGAAGTAACGGTAGTTTCCATATATTGAGGGTTTATTATGTGACAGATGCTTGGGGGAAAAAGTGCTACACCTGTTTGGCTTTAGACTGCACAGTAGGTGTTATAATTCCTGCTTAGTGAAAGATTAAGGCATGGTCATCCAGCTCGCCTAGTTAGTGATATAGGCCAGTAGGTGATGTGGACCAGGAGCGGGAACCCCCTTTGCCTGACCCCAAAGCTGACACATTTACTCACTGTAAGAGATGCCGTTGTCTCTTAGGTGGAATCCTGTAGCCCTACAGATAATGTAACTTTGGGTTTAGTAATATTTTCTGCATTAAATTGACTTAAGTTTTACTCTTCTTACCATCCTACCTCTGAATGGACACTTGCATAATGTGGAAACAATTTAAATGTCAGAATTGCATTCTGAGGAGTTGCAGTTCTTTCTAAATCTTCTTGAAAATGGGAAGGATAGATTTATATTTGTTGTAAACCAAGGAAAGTGGTTTAGAATTGCCCTCCTGATTACTTCTTGATCTTAAAAGAAATTCTTTAGTAGATTAAGACTAGGAATGAATGTGTAGCTCTTTTTTTTTTTTTTTAAAGAAAAAAAAACATTTTGGAAGACTTAGAATAGCAATTCAGAGTCCTATGTGTGCCAGCCTTTTAAATTGCAGATAGCTTTTTCTTGACTGGGCACTTGTATTCTTATTGTATCTTTCTGAAAGGGATATAAAAAACCATGTATTAATAAAATGATTGGAATGCCTCAGCATATGAAAGTGGACGTAACCAATTACTAAAACTGCCCAGGACTAACCTATCTTGGCCTGGGAACTTTGAAATTAACTGTGTGTAGTGTTTCTACATATGTTATTACAGAAAAAGCATGGAGATAACCTTGGCTTTTCTTCTTTTCTGTGAATCTTTTTCCATATTATCTCCTTTGTCACTGAAAATTGGTGGTCATCTATAATAACAGATGAGAGAAGTATGTTTGACATCAACAGATAATCCCAGATAATGCCTTCTGTTTTAAAATGCACTCCTAAACATGCGTGCTCAGACGTGTGGGTCTTTTCAGACACAGTCGACTTTCTCCTTCAGATTCAGTTGTGTTTAGCAGCCTGTTGAATGGTAAAGGACAGAATGCCCAGGATATGAAGGATGATGAGAGAATAGTGACAGTAAGGGCTGATTATTTATGACTTTAGATGCCCTTCCAACTCCATTTTGATGTTCACTTTAGCATAGCTGCTGAGTTTTGGAGCCAGTTAGGCCTTGCTCTGAGTCTCAGCTAAGAGTATCATGCGGTCACTTCGTTTCTGTTAAGTCTCAGTTCCCAGTTTTATGTAACAGGAATGGTAATAATAACTAACTTGCAGGATTGTTTGTATGTATTGGAAACAGCATACTTAATTGCTTGGTTCTGGGTACAAAAATAGGTGCTCAAGTACAGGTGGCCCCAGAGTTTAAACTTGATTAGCATCTTGTCAGTTCCTCATTTGGAAGATGAGTCTGGGAATACTTGTCTTGTTTTAATTTCTTTTAATGATTCCCTTTGCACTGCTTCATTGCCAAGGCAGGATTATGGACCACCTGAAGAACAGACTAAAGCACTATCATCTGGTAATGTAAGGTTTACAGGATTAATTGTGTAAATTAAAAGCCTTTCTAATACTTGTATCTGCCCAGTTTACAGCATCTTACTCCTTTCACCTCAGAAGGAATTGGTTCATAGAAAAAAATTGTTTAATACTTCAAGTCAGAGTCAGGGAACTCTTTCAATAAGGAGGATCTACTTGGTTGGCTTGTTTGTTTCCATCTTTCACCCCGGAGTCTTCATGGAAATCAGGTTTGAAATGTTAGAAGCAGTGGCTTTCAGCATTGGGAAAGCTTATCTAATCAGGCATGTGAAGTGGCCTATGTCAGATTTCTGTGCCAGAGAAGGCTAGGGGAGGTTTAGGAGATTATCGCTCCTGCTTGTAATTCCTGGGCATTGTTGAGACACTAGGAGAGCAGTGGGGAAACATTTAAAAAAATTTTGAAGTTGGCTACACCAGCCTAACACACATAATATGTCCCATCCCCATTTAGGCTGGTCTCATTATATAGGTTTATGTGATCTAATTTAATCTCTTAATTGTTTATCATTTTGGGGCCAGATGGTAAAGATTTTTTGTTTCATAGAATTTTGGATTTACATACAATAATATTTTACATTAAGTAGTGCTTCCTGGCTTATCATCACTTTTGTAAACATGATCTTATTTGAGCCACCAATGAAATCAACTGAGGAGGAAGGGCTATTGATTTTTACAGATGAGAACAATTAAGTCTCATAGCTTAAGGGAACGCCTCTCAGTCACACGCTGAGTATATGGCAGAGCCGTGATTGGAACCCACGTCTGATTTCTAAGGCAGCTCTTGTTTCATTATATCACGTTGCTTGCTCTGTAATGTCACTAACTCTGAGTTCTGTCCCCCGTGATTTGAAAGGATCCTCTTCTCTTCTGTTTGATTAGTTGTGTCAGTTAGAGCTTGACAGCAGTGAAGCAGAGGTTGAGGATTCTTTCCCCAGGTGGATCAGTTAGCTTTTCTTAAAGCTGTCCTGTGCCTGCAGTAACCATTTGTCCCTGTTGCCTGGAAAGGATGTTGATCCAAAGTGAAACGGGCTGGAGAGTGTGGCTAACTCATCTCAACCCATCACAACTTCCGTATATTCTGCCAGTGAGTACATATTGTTGTGTTCCTTTTCATGCATTTTATGTGTTCCGGTGTCTGTTTCATAGTATTTTTTCCTCAGCTGTTTTTAATGTCTCAAACCTTAGTTTAGTTCTCCTTGAATGGCCTGAAGTGTCTTTGTTGTTCCTTGCCTGCTAAGTCACTTTAATCGTGTCCAACTCTTTGCGACCCTGTGGACTGTAGCCCACCAGGCTCCTCTGTCCATGGGATTCTCCAGGCAAGAATACTGGAGTGGGTTGCCATGCCTTTCTCCTTGTTGTTCCTTACAGCATGGGCTTCTCCTTTGTGTAATTTTATCACCCTTGGCTTTTCTCTCCTTAATCATCATAACCTTAAATTTAAACAGAATGTAAATTGTGTATACAGATAGGTGTGTCGGTCTTGCACTGTCACTTATGTAAGTGTGTTTTAGCATTTCTTTTTTCCTTTTGATCAAAATGAGGAAATAGAAAATGTTTTGTTATGGTAGTTTTATGCATACACCCACAAGGAAATGCATAGCTAGCTTCTGTGGGAACTGTAACTGATACATTTTAGGGAAGAAAATGCATGATAGCTAAAATTTTAACTCTGCCAAATGGTCATGGGGAAAGAAAGCAAAATGATGAAACACATACTGCACTTCAGTTTAGCTTACTAATTCTGAGGCTAAAAACATATGAGTCTGCGACTTGTTTACATACATTTGGATATGAAAGTATGCTGGGTTTTCCACAAAAATGCATTTCACAAGTTGTACTTCTCAGTCAAGGGAATCGTCTCGGCAATTGCTCTTTCATGTGTATAGTGCAGGAAAGCTTACTGCCAGGAGGGGCGAGTTAGTTGAAGTTTTGACATGTCAGTGTCAACAGACTGCCAAATGACCGTTTTGTCTCTTCTAGCAGTCCGATTGGACATTTGGCCATGCCCTGTGGTCAGCTGAGAGCTTCCTCAATAAGAGCCACTGTCATCCAACTACATGGGGAATGCACCTTTTTCACTAGGAGGGACCTCTTTCACTAGGAAGAATTTGGCAGTTGTATATCTTGAGAGCTGGGATTCCCCATGCTCCATCATCCTGAGGAGGGTGTTGATAGTAGCACTGTTTTTGTTCCTGAGGCACATAGATTATTCAAAATGCATATCATTTGTTCGTAGGATATTGGGAATTGATTATATTTTTTAATTTATGTCAGATTGAAATGAATAAGCTTGTTATATTTGCTGTAGTAAAGAAATATTTATGGTCTTGGTAGTTTGATAACTTGGATTTTTTAAACAAACATCCCGACTTTAAGTGTGTGTGTGTGTTGGAAGGAAAAGAGATAAACTTTGAAACTGTTTTTTTTAAAAGCTTTTAAAATAGTGCATAGTCTCAATTGGCATCAGAGAATAATTATCCAGAATGCTATTCAGTTCTAGTGAAAAGGTTTAGGGAAGTTGTAATGAGTTTAATAACCATCTGCACGGTGACATAGAGGGACACACCCAATTACACAAGACCTGAGTCTGAGAACTGTTGATGTGCAGTCATCTCATCAGCATCTGCTCATCATTATCAACAACAATAATGGCTCAACTATGTCTTTGGGGCCACATGAAAAGACAGTGTACTCATAGCTGAGGGCAAGTCAGACCTGACGGAAACATAGTCTTCCCTGACCCTTTGCCCTCAAGCCACCATTTTGTGACGCTTTGAAACAATTCACTTTATTTCTTGTATGTCATTAACTTTCCTTTTTAGATACTGTGTCTTCCCAGCTCAAATTTTTGCTAGAACCAGGAAGGGTAGTGTACTGTGGGTCATTTTGCTAACCCATTTCCTTGGGATACAGTTCACATCAGTGGGTTCATGCTGCTTTATGTGTATGAAAGTGTTCAGTATCTTTTCTGGTTTACACCTTTGCTATACCTGTTGTCAAACCACTTATGAGCACTTTCTAAAATAAATCATTTTGGGCACTGTGAGTCAGAGGGAAGGAATCAGTTCATAGGAATAAACTGTCATGTTGAGAAGATAACATCTAATAGATGGCAAAGCATTTTCATGTGCATTATCTCTTTTATAAGGTCACGTGTTCATTTGTGGAGACTGAGGCAGAGACCTTGTGAGACCAAGCCTAAGGTCATACTGTAGGTACCAGGGATAGTTGGAGAACCGAAATCTGGTCTTCTGTCTGTTCTTTGGTGTGTAACTGGGTCATTATTTTATTGACAGAAACATGGGATCTTTTTTTTTTTAAAAAGGTACCCTTTTACCTTTGGAAGTTATGTTAGCAGTTCTTTCTAGAGCAGAGAGAAAGTAGTTAATATTTTTCTGCTTTTTGATAAAAATCACTGTTTTCTCTAAATGTTTTTGTTACTAACTAGAGTCTTATGGCACTGTACAGCTTCTGACTGAAGGTGCCTTTTGGAAAATTAAAGTTTTATAGAAATTAATGAGCTTTTCCATGACTTTCTGAAGGAGTGGACTCAATCTAGTGACCCAAATGTATTCTTTTACTTATCCACAGATGACAGAGTTGATTTTGGTGTTAATTCAATGTTTGATTGACTTCTTTTTGGAGCATGTATATCTGTGCACAAAATGGATTCTTAGCAGGTTCTCATTAACCTGGTAAGTGGTCAGGCACGCCACGGTCGCTGCGTGCACACTGGCTGAGACCCAGCTTATCACTTCAGAGCCGATGCAGGAGACGTGGGTTCAAGCCCTAGGTTGGGAAGATCCCTTGCAGTAGGAAATGGCAGCCCACTCCAGCATCCTTGCCTAGAGAATCCCATGGACAGAGGAGCCTGCCAGGCTACAAAGCGTGAAACCTGACTGAACCGCTGCGCACACATGCACACAGTTTCAGGAAGCGCTCTGAGCTCTGCTACAGAAGTCCAGGCATGGGACAGCGTGAGGCCGGGGAATGTGCTTAGGTAAGAGACCATGAAGAAATAGGTTTTTCTTTGCTTCTGAGGGTGAGGCCTTTGCTTCTTTGTTGAGTTTAGATTCCTGTTGGTGAGCTAAGGAGAAGCAGAGGAGGAGAAGCATTTCTTGAGAGCTTCATGAAGGTTATAACTGGCTCTACAGAGTCTTGGTTAAACTACCTGAGCAACTAGTTCCTAGGACAGGCGAACTTTGCAGGAGTCCTTTTGGTTGTACATACAGCTCCCTGGGATTGCTGTAAGTTCCAGGTCATCCCTGTTTGAAATAGTAGTTGTCCAGCTTGAATGGGCATCAAGTTTTGGAGGGCACAGATCGCTGGGACCACCTCCAGAGTTTCTGATTGTGCAGGCCTGACGTGGGGACCTGATAATTTACATTTCTGTCAAGTTCCCAGGTGATGTTGCTGCTGTTTTGGGAACAACGCTTTGAGAACCGTTGGCTTAGAGCATCCTCAGGTGTCTGAGTTTGGGGAGCTATGCAAGGTTAGTTGGGATCTTTACATAATTCCTCCAGTGTGTGGAGGTGAGCTTCCAGGTATATTAATTCATTCAGCAAGCGTGAATGTTTCAGTTGTTAGAGGATACTGTGGAGAAAGCACACAAAAAATACCTCCATTTGTGAAACTTCTATGAGCATAGGCAGGGATTAACCTGATGTTAGTTCTTCTGGTTATCAATGCTTGCAGGTGAGCCTATTTCTCCTCCTAGTTTCCTTCTACTTATTTTACTGTCTTTTGGAATTTTCAAATTTGGCAATAAGGACATTGGTATTAATTATCACCATCACTTTTGAGTGTTTGTTCTATGTCAGATACTGTGCAGCTAAGTGCTTTTCGTTCATTATCCCATTTAATCTTTAGAACGATCCTGCTGTTTTCATCTAGATGTAAAAGATGAAGAACTTTAAAAAGACTGGTAACTTACCCAAGATTATGCAGCTAGTTAACAGCAGTGCTAGGTCTGTTTGACTGCGAGGCCATCCATACTCTTTACTACCAGGCTTTTTAAATTACAGATTGTGACCACTAGTGGGTCATGAAATCAGTTTGTTAGGTCTCAAACTGCACTTTTTTGGGGAAAAAATTGAATAGAGTAGAAAATCACAAGGTAGGATAAGCATTGTTTCTTGAAATTCTTGTTTTGGCTGGGTATATACATATGTGAGTATTGAGTTCTGACTCAAGAATATATTTGTTATAGTAGATCACAGTAAACATGTTTGTATGCGTCTGCCTTCTTGGCTATGGAACTTTATGTCATGTAATAATTTTTTAAAAAACAGAGTAGAAAATTTAGGCCTTAGCAAAGTAACTTTTTCAGGAGCACGAACCTTAGTGGCAGTACAAAGACAAGATGTCTGACTTTTCAGTCCCTGTGTGCGTGCTCTTGTCCGACTCTTTTGTGACCCCATGGACTGTAGCCCATCATGCTTCTCTGTTTATGGAGTTTTCCAGGCAAGAATACTGGAGTGGGTTTCCACTCCTACTTCAGGGGATCTTCCTGACCCAGGGATCAAACCCATGTCTCCTACATTGGTAGGTGGATTCTTTACCGCTGAGCCACCTGGGTAGCCCATTTCAGCTCTTTGTCTACTGCTGTATCCCTCACACCGTGCTGCCTCCTTAAAAGTGCTCTATAAAAAAAAAAAAAAAAGTGCTCTGTATTACCTGGGAATTGGGGCTTATCTTTCCATGTGATAGGAAATGTGCCATGGAACCTTCCGAGATGTTGACAAAATCTGAAAAGGGAAGTTGAATCTCAGCCTCCTCTGGGTAGGTGAAAATTCTGCCATGGAGCCCCCGAAGTCTACACATAAAGCTCTCACATTTCTCCTGTTAGTTCTGGTATACTCAATGAAATGAGGATAATAATATTAACTAACAGTGCCAGGCTGTAAGCATGTTTCATATATTAACTAATTTCAGTAGTAATTATTTTGACAGGGTTGCCATGGCTGGGTCATGAACTCGGCTGTTTTGAGTGAGAAGGGGCATCCTACCAGCATGAGTTAACACTTCTCTATGCTGGCTCCAGTTCCTCATTTTGTTCCTGCTGAGTTCAGAGCTATTCTTCTCATAGCTGAGCTTATCTGAGCATGATCTCAGCTTTATCTTCTGGTTTCAGATCACCTACCTTTAGTAGGTGGATAATTTAGGTTCCTGTTACTTTTCCACTTAAATTAGTGCATCACTGATTTGCATCAGGGGCAGGGATGTGGATTGTCAGCGTGAACAGGTGATGGTAGACATTGGTCCCCCATGCAGAATGCTGTCCCAGCACTGTGCACGAAGGAGCTTACTACAGTCTGTCCAGGAGTACTGGGGAACACTTGGAAATCACTTGAGAGTGCTTACAAACTCTTCGAGCAAACAATCCATGGAAGTTGAAGGAATGCAAAGTCAAGGCCACCCCTCGTAGGAAGGGGAGGCTAACACGTTCCAGTTAGAAGAATGACATGTAGAAGTAAGTAAGGATGAGGTGAAAACCTTCAATCATGAATTTAAAATTAGAACTAGAAGGAGTCTGAAAGGCCTGGAAGAGTGAAGTGAGTGGCAACTTAGATGGTAGAGAGCCAGGCATGGAACTTAGGTCTTCATTCTGTGGCCCCTTTCATCCTAAGATATATTTACTGGATTTGTCTTCTTTTTTTTTTTTTGGATTTGTCTTCTGAAGCACCTGATTACAGAAAAGAGTGACTCTCCTTACCCCAGTGTGAATGAAATAAAGACACCAGGAACATGTACCAGGCTTATTTAGTTTCTTTGCATTTTCCCCCAAATGCTGTGATCCCCCCAGGGCTATGTGTGTCCTAGTTTGTGAAATGCTGGGGTAGAGGAACCTCCAAACTTAAAAAAATGTATGCCCCAAGAAAAACTTCTTTTTTTTTTTAGAGTATGGACCCTCTCCTCCATGTAAGTAAATATTTATAAATTATATGCCTGTACAACTATTAAACCATATGTGCACATGTTAATCTTAGAGTTCAGTTATATGTGTTTATATTGTGAATATGTACACATTCTAAAAGTTCTTCTGGTACCCCAGTGGATGGTCTTGTACCTCTTCTACCTCTGGGATATACAGATCTGATTTTGTAGACCACTGGTCCAGACTGAAAACTGAACAGTTCAATGTCAAAACTATTGGTTCTTTCATTAGATAGATTATTTTTCACTCCTGGTAATTTGAATGTCTCTCTACAAAATAGCTTTTGAAGTTTTGAATTAAAAAGCTATGTTTTCAGAGTAGAAGAGATAAGGATGGAGGGTATAGGTTGAATTTCTCCTTAAGAAAGATTGCTGTTTTTGATCTAAGGAGAATGAAGAATTTTCCTTTTTATGGTCTGTGTTGGTGCAAAACCCTTCTTTGATGTTATTAATTAAGGTTTCCCTCCTCACTGCTATTGCTGTTAACCTGCTTCATAGTCCATAGAGACTTCTTCAGGGGTGCTAGTGGTAAAGAATCCGCTGGCCAGTGCTGGAGATGCAAGAGACATGGGTTTGATCCCTGGGTAAAGAAGATCCCCTAGAGTAGGCAATGGCACTCCACTCCAGTATTCTTGCCTGGAAAATTCAACGGGCAAAGGAGCCTGGCGGGCTCCAGTCCATGGGGCTGCAAAGAGTCCAACACAACTGAGCACGCACACGCACATAGTTCATATTAAGGCTCCATAAATGTTTGCTGATTTTTTTAAACAATACTTTCAGCCTTAACTAGAAAGCCAGTTAGAAATGACAGAGCAGTAAGATGGAGAATATGCCACACTTTCCTGTGGAATGCTGTCGAATACTACTGGTTGCATGAAAGGGTTGTTGATTTGTTTTAGGCCTGCAATATTACCTACAGTTGTGCAAGATTTGTAATTAGAAGTAAAGAAAATAAATTAGTTCATTTCATTTCAGAGTTTGGAAGCTCAGGATTGTGAAGATTATCAAAGACAAAGATATTTTGAGTAAATGCAGTGAGAATTAACGTTGATAATAAGAAACTCCATTTTTGTAGTGAAATAAAAAGGAATAACACTGGTCGTCATTTGTGGAGAGATGCTGGAGAGCAAATTAGAGAGAGAGAGAAAAGTCACTGGCTACACGACAGAGCCAGACAAGCTCAGGGGCATGTATTATGTACATGCAGGTATTTCCTAATATTATTTCAGTTGTGAGGATGCAAATCATTTCAAAATTAGAGCAGCTCAGTTCACTACTGTTACTGGAAAAACGAGTTAAACCAAGCACATGTCCTACTGAGGGTGAGTCAACAGTGTCATTTTAACATAAGGAGGGGTAGTACATTAAGTGAGTTATTCCAAGTGCTGTGGTTTTCCTCCAGCTGAGCAAAGAGCTGGTATTTCAGAAACAGGGCTTAGATGAAAAAAAAAAACAAAAAACTTGCCCATTTCCTCTCTCAATTACAGCTGTTTAGTTCTCTTTTGCCTGAACCTTTAAAAAAAACCCTTTTCTTAGATTTTTGTCATCAGATTTCCTGAATTTTGATGGAACACTTATTTACAGAGAATATGTTATTTGTTATAGACCAATTCTGGTTTAAAACTTTAATTTCTCCACCAATTTATGGACCAGGATTGGCATATGGTGTATTAGTATATATGGTGTCAGAGATCCTTTAAAAAATACAGTAAGAGAAACAGAAAATTAACCTGTTTTACCAAGTCATTATATTCTACAGTTCTTTAGTGGTATGGATATGAAGTAAGGTGCTATTTTATGGAACAAAATATCAAACTGTAGTAATGAAATTTATCCTTTTGGCTTTGGAAGAGAAGAGTCTTATATTTTCAGTCTTAAGGAAAAACAGTGCTCTTAGCTTTCTGAGGTTTTCTCAAGTGGGATCCAATATCACTATGGGTATGTGTCTGAATAGTTTATTTCTTGGTTTGGGAAGGTGAGTTTTTGTCTTTTTTTCCTCTCAGTGGATATCTTTAGTTAGAGAGAAGCAGACCAGATGAGGAAAATATTCTCTCTCTCATGGATTCTTGGTTTACCACATTAGTTATTACCCATCTTCTCTGAGTAGCAGGCCACACTTTTCCTGTTCAGTGGTTCAGTTTTTATTAACTTCACCACACATGTGTTCTTTGAAGGAATTTATTTCTGATCACTTGAATTATGGGTAGCTTCATCAAATGATGATAGGTTGCCTGCTTTTAATTGGGTCATCGTTTGTAGAAGTAAAACTCATCAAGATAAGGTGTGATCATTCTTATGATCTGATTCTGTAATTTCCCTTTGCTTCTGTGATGCTACTGTATTGTTAAGAAGTGGCATCTGGTTACAATTTTACAAAGGAAGAACTCTATACAATTTCACCTGTTCTCTTATAGATAAGTTTGTTTTGTCTTTTTCCTAAGAAATAATACATAGTAGCATATTGAATCCTAGAGTTGGCAAGTTTTCAAAAGTGTATTTCTTTTGTTGTGGAGGTAGGAGTGATACTAGTGAATAGATGTCAGTCCTTGTTAGGGCATGTGCATGAAGAGTGTTCCGAAAGGCAGCATTGATGGCCTGTCTTACCCTGGGAACTCAGTCTTGCCTTTGTTTTTGACAAGCCTGTGGTCATTAGCTGATCTTTGGCATGAGTGTTTTTTGTATATGTAGCTGGTATGTGGGTGCTTATATACATGAAAATGTTACAGTCACACATGTGCATGATAGAGGCTTGCAGGGTTTTGTGGGCATCAAGTTCTTCTGACTGCATTGCAACAGGTGTACTGAGTGAAAGGATGCCGAACTAGTAGGTGAAAGAATTGTATTTTAGTCCTGGTTTGGCCATCTTGTGTTGAATGACTTTGAATAAGTCCCTTATTTCTTTGAGTTGCAGTTTCCTCTTCTGTAAAATGGTGCAGATAATGATTTGCATACTTACAAGATTGTTTTGGGGATCAAATGAGATCATTTTTATGAAAATGTTTTGTAAAGTAGAAACGTTCTTTTATTATATATTATCTTTGGCCAGTTGATCTGGGTATATTCAGCCTTCTCAGGGCTGAGAAATTGAGGGTGGGAGCTGACTTTGTGATTTGTTTGGCCACAGTGTTCACATTGGCCTTAGAGTGCTTGTAGGTTTGGGTGGGAGGACATAGGTAGAAATAAGATGAAAATTGCTGTGCTGAGATGTTAATCCTGGGTGAAGGCGTTAGTTCCTCAGTTGTGTCCAGCTCTTTCTGACCCCATGGACTATATATAGCCTGCCAGGCTCCTCTGTCCTTGGAATTCTCCAGGAAAGAATACTGGAGTGGGTTGCCACTTCCTTCTCCAGGGCATCTTCCTGACCCAGGGTTCAAACCTGGATTTCCTGAATTGCAGGCAGATTCTTTATAGTCTGAGCCATTAGGGAAGCCCGTGTTGCCAATCAGTACCAACTCCATCTGTAAGTGCTCGTTGTTGATGCTGAGTCCTGTCCGACTCTTTGTGATCTTGTGGACTGTAGCACAACAGTTGCTTGTTAGTCTCATTTTACTGGGGAGGACACTGACCAGCTAACTTAATTAGGATACAATTGGCCAGTTTCTGAAATTCACTTCTTTAGAATTTGAGGGGTAAGGTATTGTGTCTTTGGAAGATTGATGATTTGGGGTTATTTTCTGTGGAGGGAGGTGGAAACTCACGTGCTTAAATTTATAAACTTGTTCTTCTTAACAATTCTGAAGCCAGATTACGTTGAGGGAAAGGGTACTTGACTCATTTGATGTTTTTAGTATAAAACTTAAGAGTATTTGAGATTTTGTGTGGTAACTTATATTTAGGCTTACTGCCAAAGTGATTACAATGCCTTGGTTTTCATGTTTTTGATGAGGTAATGTGTGCTTTGGTGGGGAGGAGGAGAGATGTTATTTAATCACCAGCAAACACTAATACACTAATAACTACATTCACTAAATCTTTTGTGCCTGTGCTTGAATTAAGGGTTACTTGCTTTAATGCTGATTTTCCCGAAAGACTTAATCCTATTAATGTGGTGAGGTGATGGTGAGAAGGACATTTCCACTAGGCCTGGAGTGGCATAACTGGTAAAACTCCCTTTGTAAATCTCTCTTGTTCAACCTGAGTGTCACTCCCATGTTCCCAAAATGGAATGAATTTTTATTGAGGAGAGCATTTTAAGAGTGATAAACAAAGAGATTAAAATATCTCCTCTGTCAGGTCATTGTGACCTTAGCCAGAACAAACTATCATTTTGCAGATTTTAGTTTTGTCTTCTTTTGTGGGAAATTAAGGACTTGTTTATGTTGTCTTTGAGGGAGATAGAAAGTGACCGGCCTGCTCCTTCAACAGTTTGGCTGGCAAAGATTTTCCAAGCATTTTCCCTGTGCCTGGCATCGTCGCTGGGCTGAAGCTAGGTGGAGCAGACAAGCTGCAGGTGTTGCCCAGTCCAGAGTCTCTCTCCTTTGCTGGAACTCCCTTGGCCGCCAGGCAGGAGGAGTGCAGCAAAGCAGATGAAACGAGTGGTAGGCCAGGGCATCTGCTTAAAAAAAAATTCTTCTAGGAATTTATGACTCATTTATGAGAGTAGGGGAAGCACTGAACTCCAGAAAGTCAACACCCCTTACTGGATTTACCCCTCAAATTTTAACTTAATACATTGGAGTTTAGATCATTGCTTTTGCTTTTTCTGAGAACTCTGGATTGAAACTGGGACAAGGGGAGTCTTTCAGCCTCTTTAGAACCAAGAAAACCTTTGTTAAAGGCAATGTAACTTTCGCCAAATCAGATGTTGCTGCAGATAGAGAAACCTAGATTTCCTTCCCTTGTTTGAAGACACAAACAAATTTTGATATGGTCACTTACTGATGTACAGATATACCTTGGAGATATTGTGAGTTCAGTACCAGACCATCCCAATAAAGCAAGTTACATGAATTTTTTGGATTCCCAGGGCATATAAAAGTTACATTTGCACTATTCTGTAGTCTACTATGTGTGTAATAGCATTATTTAAAAAAATATATAACTTAATTAAAAAATACTTTGTTGCTAAAAGTGCTGACCACCATCTGAGAACTTCATCAAATTGTAATCTCTTTTTGCTGGTGAAGAGTCTTGTCTCAGTATTGGTGGCTGCTGACTGATCAGGGTGGTGGTTGCTGAAGATTGGGATGGCTGCAGCAATTTCTTAAAATAAGATAATGAATTTTGCTGCATTGATTGACTTTTCTTTTTGTGAATGATTTCTCTGTATCACTCAATTCTGTTTGATAGCATTTGACCCACAGTAGAACTTTTTTCAAAATTGAAATCAGTCGAGAAGAGAAGAAACTCTGCTGTTGCTTTATCAATTAAGTTCAATAAAATACTCTAAATCCTTCGTTGTCATTTCAACAGTCTTCACAGTATCTTCACTAGGAGTAGATTCTGTCTCAGGAAACTGCTTTCTTTGCTCATCTGTAAGAAGCATATCATAATCATGGTATGCTTAAGTTAAAGTTTTATCATGAAATTGATCAATATAACCACATCTTCAGGCTCTACTCCTAATGAAAGTTCTCTTGTTATATCGACCACATATGTAGTTGTTTTGTCCACTGAGGTCTTTTTTTAAAAATTGAAATATAGTTAATATGCAATATTTTATTAGTTTCAGGTTTAATACATAGAGATTTGACATCTGCATACATTATAGAATGGTCACCATGATAAGTCTAGTAACCATATGTCCCATACAAAGTTTTTGCAGTGTTACTTACCATATCCCTTATGTTATACTCCTGTGCCTTATTTATTTTATAACTGGATGTTTATGCCTCTTAATCCCCTTCACTTATTTTGCTTTTACCTCATCACACTCTCTCCCCTGGCAACCATCCGTTCTCTGTATCTGTGAGCCTGTTCATTTTGTTTTGTGTTTTACATTCCATATATAAAGTGAGATCTTACAGTATTTTTCTCTCTCTAACATTTCACTTGGCATACTACTCTCCAGATTCATCTATGTTGTTTGCAAATGGCAAGTTTTTTTATGGCTGAATATTATTCTGTTGTTACTATTATTATTATTCTGAGTATTAGTCTGTTATTATTCTGGGCTTCCCTGATAGCTCAGTTCGTAAAGAATCCGCCTGCAATGCAGGAGACCCTGGTTCAGTTCCTGGGTTGGGAAGATCTGCTGGAGAAGGGATAGGCTACCCACTCCAGTATTCTTGGGCTTCCCTCGTGGCTCAGCTGGTAAAGAATCCACCTGCAGTGGGGAGGCCTGGGTTCAGTCCCTGGGTTGGGATGATCCCCCGGAGAAGGGAAAGGCTACCCACTCCAGTATTCTGGCCTGGAGAATTTCATGGACTGTATAGTCTGTGGAGTCCCAAAGAGTTGGACATGGCTGAGCGACTTTCACTTTCATTTTCTGTTATGCTGATAGTTTCCTTTGCTGTGCAAAAGCATTTTAGTTTGATATAGTCTTATTCATTTGTTTTTGTTTTGTTTCCCTTGCCTGAAGAAACAAATCCAAAGAAATGTTGCTGAGATCAGTATCAGAGACCATACTACCTATGTTTTCTTCTAGGAATTTTATGGTTTCAGGTCTTACATTTAAGTCTTTCATTTAGTTTGAATTTATTTTTGTATATTGTGTGAGAAAGTAGTCCAGTTTGATTATTTTGCAGGCAGTTGTTTAGTTTTCCCAACAGCAGTTATTGAAGAGACTATCTTTCCCCTATTGTATATTCTTATCTCCTTTTAAATGACTATATAAATGTGGGTTTACTTCTGGGCCTTCTGTTTTATTCCATTGATCAGTGTATCTGTTTTTGTGCCATATCATACTGTTTTGATTGCTACAGTTTGTAATATAGTTTCAGTTTGGGAACATGATATCTCCATCTTTGCTCTTTCTCAAGATTATTTGGCTATTGAGGGTCTTTTGTGGTTCCATACAGAATTTTTACGATTATTCATTCTGGTTCTGTGAAAAATACCATTGATATTTTGATAGGGATTTCCTTGAGTCTGTAGATTTCTTTCTACAGTTAGGGCATTTAAACAGTATTGATTCACATCCATGAGCATGGTATATCTCTTCATTTGTTGGTGTCATTTTTAGTTCCTTTCATTAATGTCTTATAGTTTTCCCAGTACAAGTCTTTTATCTTTTAGCATTATTCTTAGGTGTTTTATTCTTTTTGATACAGTTGTAAATGAGATGGTTTTCTTAATTTCTCTTTCCGATTATTATTAGTGTATGGAATTACAACAGTTTTCTGTATTTTGCATCCTTCAACTTTACTGAATTTATTCTAATAGTTTTTTTCTTCTTTTTGGTAGCCTCTTTGGATTTTCTACATACAGTATAAAGTAACAATGATATATAGTATAGTATATAGACATATAGTATAATGTAGCAGTATCTGCAAACAGTGATAGTTATACATTTCTTTTATTTTAATTCCTTTTATTTATTTATTTATTCTTGTCTGATTGCTGTAGCTAGAACATCCAATACTATTTATATTGAATAAAAATGGCAAGAGTGGGCATCTTTGTCTTGTTCCTACTCTTGGAATAAATGCTTTCAGCTTTTCACCATTAAGCTGAGGGCTTGTCATATATGGCCTTTAGTATGTTGAGGTATGTTCCTTCTGTATTCATTTATTGAGAGTTTGTTTTATCATAAATGGATGTTGAATTTTGTCTAAAACTTTTTCTGCACCTATCGAGATGATAATATGATTTCTATTCTTCAATTTTGTTTGTTGAGAAGTTTTAAATTACTGATTTAGTTTAAATTCTGGTAATTAGTCTGGCTATATTTTGTACTTCCTGATTCAATTTTTGGGAAATTTTACAGTTTTAGGAATTTATCCATTTTTTTCTAGGTTGTCCATTTTATTGATGTAATTACTTGTGGTAATATGTTATGGTTCTTTGTTTTTCTGTGGTGTTTGTTGTAACTTCTTTTTCGTTTTTGATTTTAGTGATTTCAGTATTTTTCTTGATGAGTCTGGCTAAAGATTTATCCATTTTATTTATTTTTTCAAAGAACCAGCTCCTAGTGTCGTTGATCTTTTCTGTTGTTTTTTAGTTTCTATTTCATTTATTTTCACTCTCATCTTTATTGTTTCTTTCCCTCTACTAACTGTAGATTTTGTACTTCTTTTTCTAGTTCCTTTCAATATAAGGTTAGATTGTTTATTTGAAATTTTTCTTGTTTTCTGAGGTAGAGTTGTATTACTGTAAACTTCCCTTTTTGAACTGTTTTTGCTGCATCTCATAGATTTTGCTCATTGTGTTTCCATTTTCATTTGTCTCTCAGTATTTTTTTATTTTTCTCTTTGATTTTTTTCAGTAACCAATTGATTGTTTAGTAGCATGTTGTTTAGACACCATGTGTTTGCATGCTTTCTTACTGTCTTTTTTTTTTTTTTGTAATGGATTTCTAGTCTCATATTATCATGGTTAGAAAAGATGCTTGATATGATTTCAGTTTTCTTAAATTTATTGAGACTTGTTTTATGGCCTAGCATGTGATCTTTCTTAGAGAATGTTCTGTGGGCACTTGGAATGAATTATATTCTGCTGTTTTGGAATAAGTGTTCTATATATATCTATTAAATCTATTGGTATAATGTGTCATTTAAGGCCAGCATTTCCTTACTTATTTCTGTCTAGTGATCTGTGCATTGATGTAAGTGGAATGTTAAAAGTCCCCAATTATTGTATTACTGTCTTTTTCTCACTTTGTTAATATTTGCTGAATACATAAGGACCTAATGTGGCTCAGCTGGTAAAGAATCTGCCTGCAATGTGGGAGACCTGGGTTCAGTCCCTGGGTTGGGAAGATTCCTTGGAGAAGGGAAAGGCTACCCAATCCAGTATTCTGGCCTGGAGAATTCCATGGAGTGTATAGGCCGTGGGATCACAAAGAGTTGGACACGACTGAGTGACTTTCATTTTCAGGGACCTAATACATAAGGACCTAATACATACATAAGTATTTAGGTCCTTCTTTGCTAAGTGCACACATGTTTACAGTTGTCATACCTTCTTCTTAGATTGCTTCCTTTATCATTATGCAGTGCTCTAATTTGTCTCTTGTTAGTCTTTAGAGTCTGTTTTATCTCATATAAGTATTGCTACCCCAACTTTCTTTTCATTTACATTTGTGTGGAATATCTTTTTCCACTCTCTCACTTTCAGTCTCTGTGTGTCTTTAGATCTGAAGTGAATCTCTTGCAGTCAGCATATATATGGGTCTTGCTTCTGCATCCATTCAGCTACGCTGTGTCTTTTATTAGAGTGTTTAGTCTAGTTACATTTAAAGTAATTATTGATAAATATGTACTTATTGCCCTTTGTTAATTGTTTTCTGGTTGTTTTTCTTTTTGTTCTTTTCCCTTATAATTTGATAGCTATCTTTTGTATTGTATTTGGACTCCTTTCTCTTTTGTTGTACATCTATTATAGATTTTTGGTTTGTGGTTACCCTAAGGCTCATATACAACAACATAGATATCTATATATTTCACTTCTTTTGTCTTTCAACCTTTATACTAGCTTTATAAGTGGTTGATCTACTACCTTTACTGTATTTTTATCTTTACCAGTGAGATTTTTTTCTTACATAATTTTTATATTTTTAGTTGTGGTCTTTTTCCTGCTTGGTGATGTCCATTTAACCTTATACTGTGAAGCCTATTTGTGTGTGTTAGTTGCTCAGTTGTATCTGACTCTTTGTGACTCCATGGACTGTAGCCCACCAGGCTCCTTTGTCCTTGAAATTCTCCAGGCAAGGATACTGGAGTGGGTTGTCATTTCCTTCTCCAGAAAGCCTGTTCAATGGTGCTGAACTCTTTCAGCCTTTGCTTATATGTAAAACTCTTTATCTCTCCTTCAAATCTGAATGATAATTTTTTTGGGTAGAGTGTTCTTTGTTGTAGGTTTTCCCCTTTCATCACTTTGAATATAGTGTGCCACTCCCTTCTGGCCTGCAAAGTTTCTGATGAAAAGTCAGCTGATAGTATTATGGGAGTTTCCTTGTATTTAATTAGTTGCTTTTTTCTTCCTGCTTTTAAGATTTTTTTTTTTTTTTTTTGCCATTTAATTATGGTGTGTCTTGGTGTGAACTCTTTGGGTTCATTTTGTTTGGGGACTCTCTGCTTCCTATACTTGGATGTCTGTTTCCACCCTCAGTTTAGGGAAGTCTTCTGCTATCAATCTTCAGATAAGTTCTGTGCTCTTCTCTCTCTTTCTTCTGGGATGCCTGTAATGCAAATATCAGTATCCTTGATGTTGTCTCAGAGGTCTCTTAAACTGCATTTTTAGAAGTTGTTTATTCTTTTTTCTCTTTAGCTTCAGTGATTTCCACTACTCTGTCTTCCAGATTGCTTATCTTTTCCTTTGTATCATCTAATCCAGTGTTGATTCCTTCTATTGTATTTTTTTATTTCAGTTGTATTCAACTCTGCTTGGTTCTTCTTTATATTATGTAACTTTTTTGGTGAAATTCTCATTGTGTTCATCCATTCTTCTCCTGAGCTTGCTGAGCATCTTTATGGTCATTACCTTGAGCTCTTTATTGGGGAGATTGCTTATCTCCCCTTTGTTTAATTCTTCTTCTAAGATTTTTGTCTTGTTCCATCATTTGGAACATATCCCCTGTCTCCTCATTTTGCCCGATTTGCCATGTTTATTTCTCTGTGTTAAGTATGTCAGTTATGTTTCCTGATTTTAGAGAAGTAGCCTTATGTAAGAGATGTGCCATTGGGCCCAACAGCATGCTCTACTCTGATCACTGCAGCTATATATCCTAGGGTATCGCCTGTGTAGGCCGTGTCCACTCTACTGTTGTATCAGGGGTAACTCTTGTGTGCAGGCTGATTAGTCGGACTGGTTCCTGGCCTGGCTGACTGCAGGTCATGTCTCATTCAGTAGATGTAGGCCAGCTTGAAGGCAGGTTAGGGTTCCCATGCAATTGACCATGTGACCTGGGGGCTCTGGGGCTGGCACTGGCTTGCTGGAGGGCAGGGCTTCCACTGAAGTCTTGAACCTCCCAAAGTCATCCAAGAGGGTTTGAATCAGTTTATTCCAAACTCCTAAATGTTGATATTTTGACCTCTTTCCCATGAATCACAAATGTTCTCAATAATATTTAAAAATGGTGAATCCTTCTTAGGTGGTTTTCAATTTCCTTGCCTAGATCCATCAGAGAAATCTCCATCTAAGGCAGCTGTAGCCTTACAAACTGTATTTCCTAAATAATAAGACTTGAAAATCAAAATTACATATTGATCCATGGGCTGCAGAAAGGATGTTGTGTTGGTGCCATGAAAACAACATTAATCTCATAGTACATGTCCATCAGAGCCCTAGGGTAACTTCAGATGAATTGTCAATGAGCAGTGTTATTTTGAAAGGACTCTTTATCTGAGTAGTAGGTCTCAATGGTGGACTTAGAATATTCAGTAAGCCATGCTGTAAAGAGGTATACTCTTATCTAGGCTTTGGTCCATGTATAGGGCATAGGCAGAGTAGATTTAGCATATTTTTAATGGCCCTAGGATTTTTTGAGTGGTAAATAAACATTGGATTCAACTTAAAGTTAGCAGCTACTTTAGCCCCTAACAGAAGAATCTGTTTTTTGAAGCTCTGAAGTCAGATATTGACTTCTCTCTAACCGTGGAAGTTGTAGAGGGCATCTTCTATATAGGGATGTTTCATCTACTTTGAAAAGCACTTTTATTAATTTTCTTAGCTAGATTTTCTGGATAACTTAGGACAGCTTCTACTTAGCACTCTGTTTTTATGTTAAGGAGATGACTTCTTTCCTTAAACCTCATGAACCAACCTCTGCGAGCTTCAGACTTTGTTTCTGCAGCTTCATCACTTCTCTCAGGCTTCATAGAAATGAAGAGAGCTAGGGCCTTGTTCTGGATTAAGCTTTGACTTAAGGGAGTGTTGTGACTGGTTTGTTCTTCTTGTCCAGACCACTGAAACTTTCTCTATATCAGCAACAAGGCAATTTTACTTTCTTATTCCTCATGTATTCACTGGAGCAGCACTTTTAATGTCCTTCAAGAACTTTTCCTTTGCATTCACAATTTGGCTAAGCATTTAGTGCAGGAGGCTCAGCTTTCAGCCTCTCTCAGCTTTCAACTTGCCTTCCTCACTAAGCTTAATCATTTTTAGCTTTTGATATAAAGCTAGATGTGTGACTCTTCCTTTCACTTGAACTCTTAAAGGTCATTGTAGAGTTATTAACTGACCTAATGTCACTTTTGTTATGTCTCAGGGAATATAGAAACCCAAGGAGAGGGAGAAAGATAAGAGAGTGGCTGGTTGGTGAAGTAGTCAGACCACACATATTTATTGGTTAAGTTCACTGTCTTATATGGGACAATACATGGCACTCCAAGACAAAATAGTAACATCAGATCACTGATCACAGATCATCATAACAAAGAAAATGACAATGAAAAAACTTGAAATGTTGTGAGAATTACCAAAATACGTCTCAGGGTGCACAGAGATGTGAGTGAGGAGTAGCCTTTGGAAAAATGGCACTGACAGATTGGTTCCATGCAGGGTTGCCATATACTTTCAGCTTGTAAAAATGCAATAAGGTGCAATAAAGGAAAATACAGTACAATGAGATAAGCCTGTGTACAAAATTTTGTGTTTGCTGTCTTTCTGGCTCTTGCAGAAACAATTAGAAGAGCAAGAATGGACACAAGCACTTGCAGGCCAAATTGTGACTGTTAGTGTCCTGGGCTGTTTTTATTAAAATGCCTGGTGTGACTCCACAGAAATCTAAGTAATCTTAGAGGTAAATTCTTGCTTATAGACACAGTAAAGAAAGAATATGAGTAGATGAAAGTTTTTTGGAGTTGAAGGACTAGGATTTTTCAGAGAAATTGATTAAACTTTGAAATTAGCAGCTCTTCATCAAATATTTTTAAACATGCATTATTATTCTTTCCTGTTGATTGTGGGGCCAAAGTTTTGTTTGTGTGAGTTGACATAGATTTGTGTTTGAAGAACCAAAAGAAGGGAGAGACTGAAAATAAAACTAAATAAAAGTAGAAATTTGGGGCTATGTTTCATGTTTTCATTTCCCCTTGATATTTAATAAAGATTTTATATTTTCCTTCTGTTACCTGTCCCTGTTCCAAGATTGTTGCCCCAGGCATGTTCTCTGGAAATGGGAATTATATGCACTTATTATCTCCAGACTTAGATATTTTCCTTGCAGTGCTGGTTTGTGGGCTTATCTGGAATATTCTGGGTATGAACCTATGGTTCAGGACCTTCTGAACTCTTGGGTTTAGACAATTCTCAGTGATGTGTGAAGGAATTTTGAGTTGAATATTGTCCACAGGTGAATAGGGTTTAGTTTTGGCTGTAGATATAGGGCCTCTGTGAGCCAGATAATAATAGAGAAATAACCCAAATGTTAGGAATTTAGCCTCTGCAAACTCTAACTACAGGATGTTTCATGGGACTTTCTATAAGATTCAGACCTCCTATTATGTATTAGCATAATACACTGATTATGGTGTTCCAGTGACTTGATTCTTGGGAGTAACATTTATTGCTGCCAACCAGCGATTTTTAAAAATCCTTCCTGTGAGGAAGGATGCCCATGGGGAAATCTGAAGCTGTTCTCTGGGTTTTCCCTATTTGGTTTGGGGAAGTTTCCATAATTTTATATAATAACATATACAATTTAGGTTTTTAAATTTTCATTTTTGACATAATTTTGTCCCTCATTTCTTTCTTTTTAGGATATACCTCTAAATTAACAAACAGTAGAAATTGTCTGCTCTGTTTGAAAAGCATTCTGAACAATTTAAGCTAAAAGGATGCTTTGTTTCTTTTGGGTGGGTAGCAAGAAGATTATATGTATTTATAAAATTCTTTTCCATCAAGGGTACTTAAAAGCATGTATTTAAAATTAAGGACTTTTTGAAAAATGAACTGTGCTTAACAAAATAGTCTTTTAAAAACTTTAAAATGGGAGTGTTTACTGCAAGTACAGGAAATTGGTGACAGGCAGAATTTGTCTCTGATAACAGAACAGATAGAGACCATAGAACAGGAAAGATAATAGAAGATATAAGACAATGGAGTTATACCTCAACTGGCCTTTTTTGCCACCAAGGAATGCAAAACTATTTAGTCCTTTGTGTAGAGAATAATTTTAATCCAAATATGATATAACTTCTTACCCTCTGTTGGGTTTTATTACACCAAGATTCTGACCCTTTTGGACATGAAAACCTTGTTAACTATTCTGGTCAGTGACACTTTACAAAAAGATACCAGATGGTGCCAGTGGGAAAGAATCCACCTGCCAATGCCAGACACAAGAGATGTGGTTTCAATACCTGGGGTGGGAAGATCTTCTGGAGTAGGAAATGGCAACCTGCTCCAGTATTCTTGCCAGGAAAATTCCATGGACAGAATGGGGTTGCAAAGAGTTGGACATGACTGAGCAACTGAACACAGCACACAGATACTTACAGTGAAGAAATACATTGGAGCTACTTTGGACCATATTGGTGCTTATTGTTTTGTGGATGTTTATCAGTGAATCTGGGCTTCCCAGATGGTGCTAGTGGTAAAGAACCTACCTGCCAATGCAGGAAGTGTAAGAGACAGTGGTTCGATCCCTGAGTTGGGAAGATCCCCTGGAGAAGGGCATGGCAACTCACTCTAGTTTTCTTGCCTGGAGAACCCCCCATGGACACAGGAGCCTAGCGGACTATGGTCCATAGGGTTGCAAAGAGTCGCACATGACTGAAGTGACCTAGCACACGTGCAAATCAGTGAATCTACTCATGGGGAAAATGGTACTGGAAAGTAGTACATGCTATCTTAGCATTCACTTGGAATTTTTTATAACTATGTTTCTCTTCATTTGTCATTTAGATGTAAATTATTTGGCTTCTATTCAAACCATTTAAATCAATTCTTACCATAATACACATGGCTTAAGATTCATGGGTGGAAAAAAAAAAAGATTCATGGGTGAGGATGTATCTTCATTCATGCAAATTTTAAGACAGGAACTTCCAAAGATGTTTTAGATTTGTGAAGATCTCTCTCAATTTTTCATCACTGTTAGAGGTCAGAAAATTTACATCCTTTTTTCCTTCTTCTTTTACTTTTCTACTTTTACACAATATGAAATCAGAATTATTAAGCACGGTATCCCTACACTTATTAAAATTGGAGCTTTAGAATGTTTGAGACACATAAACTGATGATTGAGTTTTTAAATAGGTTTTGTCTGAGTTATAGATAGTTCATTGAATATCTTACGAGTATTGCATATACCTCCTATGGTCCAGGCACTGTTCTAGGTTCTGGTTATACAAAGACATCTGAATTAAAAGTGTATGTGTACTTTTCACATCTTGCATTTCATATGGAAGAGTAAGTCCATTTTCACCTGCAAACTAAGAAATTCAAATTTAACTCACAAATTAATTTTTCTACAGTCTTAAAAAATACAGCAAAACAAAAGAAAAAGGAAAAAACATAGCATGTAGCATACATCAATATAGCACAGCAAGTGTTAATGGATTTTGTTTTTGCAGTAAATCCAATATTATAAAATAGGACAAAACTGGAAAGTCAAAGATTATTCAAGATTCATCAACTCACCGGGATGAATGTTTTATAAAACAAAAATGCTATAAATAATATAAAAAATACCCTTATTTATAAATTCAGTTTTTTGTTGGTTATATTTTCTTAAATCAAGACATGTGAGTGTATGCCTGTGCTCAATGTGTCTGACTCTTTGTGACCCCATGGACCCCTGGGCTCCTCTGTCCATGGAATTTTCCAGGCAAGAATACTAGAGCAGGTTGCCATTTCCTACTCCAAGGGATCTTCCCGACCCAGGAATTGAAACTGTAGTCTCTTGTGTGTCTCCTGCATTGGCAGGCAGGCAGATTCTTTACCACTGTGCCACCTGGGAAACCAAATCAATCAGTTCAGTTCAGTCGCTCAGTCGTGTCCAACTCTTTGTGACCCCATGGACTGTAGCACGCCAGGCTTCCCTGTCCATCATCAATTCCCAAAGCTTGCTGAAACTCATGTCCATTGAGTGGGTGATGCCATCCAACCATTTCATCCTCTGTCGTCATCCCCTTCTTTTCCTGCCTTCAGTCTTTCCCAACATCAGGGTCTTTCCCAGTGAGTCAGTTCTTTGCATCAGGTGTCTGTCATATCGCGAAGTCAATACTTCGCAAAGTATTGGAGCTTCAGCCTCAGCATCCATCCTTCCAGTGAATATTCAGGGTTGATTTCCTTTAGGATCAAGGCATACCAGTTTTTAAAAAGTGGAAATATTTTGCTATGAATATTATATCTTAAGTCAATTTCTGTGGGTCTGGTATCTCTTAAGTAGAAAACAAATGTCCTATTAGATAATACCTGTAAGGGGCATAGAAATCCTCAAAATGATATCAGGGAAATAAAAGTAGTATCTCCCTTGTTGCATTTATGTGCCTTTTTATAAAGGCAGATTTCAAAGAGGAAGACAGATGTTTCTCCACTTTGTTTTTATTGAAATGTACTACTTGGGATTTGAAGCTTCTGCACTTCTTCTGTTTGTTTGGATTTTTTTTCATGGCTTGATCTCAAAAGAATGGAATGAAAAATTTAGTGAAAGCTTTGTTGTTTGAAATTGCAGGGTGCTGTGAGACTTACTGCAAATCCCTAATGTCTCCCTGTCTGCCTTCAATTCTCCTATTTTTGGTAATAATGCAAGCAGTCATTTTAGAAAACTTTGCTTTGTTCATTTTACTGAGCTTCTTCCAGACACCATGTGCCTGAAGCAATAGCAGCCAGCCACAGCCAAGGTCCTAGGGTGTAAGCTGAGACTTCATCTTTCTCAAATGCTGCCACTTGAAATTTGCATAAATGTTGAAAAGAAAATTAAAAGGGCCCTCTGTACCTCCTCTTCACATATTTTAGGAACCCCAGCCATTCAAGGCAGTAAAATGTCTTTTGAGTCATCTGTGGATATAAAAGCACAAATAGATACCATCCTGCAGACAGAGGGAGCAGGATATGGGAAAAAAAAAAATCATGTGAGACAGACAGCAGACAGAGGCTTATTTGAAGAGGCTACAAAGCAGCAAGTAATGCCAATTTAAAGCGATTACATGTTAATGCAACAAGTGAAACACATTTGAAGGCTGCTCAGATTACACTGGCTGGGGTGCAGACTTAATTACTCATGTTAGAGATTCCGAAAACAAAGGGAGGCTTTTAGACCAGTGATACGTACCTGACATGATACTGAAAAGCCTTGGAAAAACTTAGGTAAATGCCTAGAGAAATTTTTAAGGACAATTCCAGTAAGTTGGATACCTGAGGTCTGTCCCTAAATGGGTAAATTCCTGAGGCACTGGAACTGGTTAAAATCAATGACAGTTTATTTTGTTGTTTGCTGTATTTATATACAAGTGAAGCTGATAAACATGAATAAATACTAGAACCTTGTCTGGACTGAGTTATACTTAAACAACAAAGGTTTGTGTTGTATTTCTTAAAGGTTCTTTCTGGAGTGATTCTGAAATTGATATTGAGAGAAGGCCTGCCAAAGGTATACAATAAAAGCAATTTTTATTTCATTCCTATTTATCTTAGAGTCATTGAGGCAGGTCATATTCTATCTGTCCCTACTCCTAACTTCCCTAGACTGTGTGGGCCCTGAGGATAGGAATTGTTTTTTCTCTGTTTGACTTTCTTGCAATGATTAGTAATGGGCTGTGCTCTAGAGTAGTTGTTTAACAAATATTAAAAGCGTCATATTAAACCTGAATGACATTTTTGCTCATATATAGTGTTATTTTACCTTTCATGAATTACTTCTCCTTATGCTTGCAGTGCTATACCTTTTTTTTTTTTAAAGCAATGAGTGACTGATTTTTTTTTTAGATAGCAGTTTAGTATCTCTTTTATTAGACCTTTATTGGTGACAGCTGGAAAGCATTTATTCCATTTATTTATAATATGACCTAAATTTCTTAGGACTCTTGATTTCTCAGTTTGTGTAAAGTGGGGTCTGACTGATACAAGAAGTTCCTCTAAAGCCACCATTTACAATGAAATCAATTTATAAAGAATTCAGGTACCTACTATGTGAAAGTAAGTGAAGTGAAAGTTGCTCTGTCATGTCCAACTCTTTGCCACCCCTGGATTATACAGTCCATGGAATTCTCCAGGCTAGAATACTGGAGTGGGTAGCCTTTCCCTTCTCCAGGGGATCTTCCCAACCTAGGTGTTGAACCCAGGTCTCCCACATTGCATGCAGATTCTTTACCAGCTGAGCCACAAGGGAAGCCCAAGAATACTGGAGTGGGTAACCTATCCCTTCTCCAGGGGATCTTCCCGACCCAGGAATCAAACTTGGGTGTCCCTGCATTGCAGGACTCCTACTATGTGAGCAGTCCTTTTTTGAGTTCTTACTATGTGTAAGACATTGTTCTAGGCTCTTAAAATGCATTAATTCAGTTAATTCTTATCAGGGCTCTGGTAAGAAATGAAAGCACAAAGAGAATGAGAGATAGTAAATGGGGGAGCTAGAATTCCAGCTGAGATCCTGATTGCAGCATTTATGCTTTAATCACTGAACTAGATTGCCTCAATTATACAGAAGAGAAGTAGTTTCTATCCTCTAGAAACTTAGAAGTATAAAAGCTGAGAGAGTTAGAAGACAGTACAGAATTAAATGCTAAACTTTTTAGCATTTATTAGTGAGTTATTAGTGTTACAAGAGTAGGGGTTGGCCTGAGAGGACAGAATGGTCCAGGGGAAGCTTTCTGGGCTGGGCAGGAGGCAAGCTGTGCTGGGAGGAAGGAGCAGAATTTAGATACTAAAGGGGAAGTAGCAATCAAGAGGAAGCTGAGATACTAGTGGAGGCAAGGAACTGAGTTTGTGGTGATCTATTTGAGCTAAAGGCTGCATTCAAAGCGGTTCCTGGTAATGTTGGACCCATTGTGGGCTGTGATCTTGAAGGCACAGGTGAGGGCTTAGACTGGAAGAATTAAGAAGCAACTTGTCCCTGGAAGAAAAAGTGCCAGGCTTGGCACTGTATCCACCCAAGGAACTGCACTGACCTTTCAGCTGGTTCTTCTAAAGCCAAGCTGAAAATAACTTTTGAGAATTGAATAAGAACTGAAAGCCACTATATGTAGACGGGCAAGTGGTGGAAGGACACATTGCAAGTGATACTTCTGGGAGGTTAGAGGTGATTAAAATAAAATCCTTACCATTTGGGGGGAGCTGAAAAAATGGGTAGCTTCAGCCTAGTCTAAAAAGGAGTACCTTGCATAAGCTTTTATCAGAAAGGAAAAAAAAAAAACCCTTCCTGACACTGGAGCATTTAATGGTCCTGAGTTTTTCAAACACAGATCTGGTTGTATTATTTTTCTTGCTTAGGGCAGCCCAGTAGTCTGTGCTCACCCCTAAAGTAGAAGCTGTAGTCTAATCCCTGCCCACCTTCCTTGCTATCTCCTGTTAGTCTCCCCTTTGTTTAATAATTTCTAGCCATACAAACATGGAATACCAGTCTCATTCCATCTTCGGGCTTTTACACTTGGTTTCCTCTTTTCGGGATCACTCTTTCCCCGTATCATCATGATACTTGGTCTTATCACCTGAGAGAGGCCTTGCCTCGTCACCCTATCTAAAGTAGGTCCCTCTACCTCTGGCCTTCCTGGTTATATTGTATCCCAGAACTGGGTTCTGCTTCCAGTAGAATCTATCACTTACCACTGTGAGTTAACTTTATTTATTCATTTATTATGTCTTTGCCTAGTAGAAATAAGGTTCATGTGGACAGGGACTAATAAAACATGATTTTTCTGACATCATGGCCTGTATCTCAGATAGTAGATGCACTATGTTTGTTTCTTCATTCTTCCTTCCTTCCTTTCTTTCCTTTCCTTTTTGCTTTTGTGGCTTTCAGGATCTTAGTTCCCTGACCAGGGATTGAACCTATTCCCTGGGCAGTGAAAGTGCAGAGTCCTAACCGCTGGCCTCCAGGGAATTCCCTCTGTATGTTTCTGAATATTGAAAAACTAGTCCCCAAATACACAGAAAATGTGGGGACTTCGCTGGTGGTCCACTGGTTGAGAATCTACCGTCCAATATGGGGGATGTAGGTTCGATCCCTGGTCAGGGTACTAAGATCCCACATGCGGCAGGGCAACTAAGCCCTTGCACTGCAACTAGAGAAAAGCCCAAGAGCCACAAAATTAAAAAAAAAAAAAAGAAAATGTGTGAAATTTAGCATCTAGATGTTGTGTCACATTGCCAAGTGATGGAGTGATGAAATTGGAATCTACTGCTTCTTTTTGTTTTTGCCCTTTTGGGGGGCAGGGGCATGCACATACAGATACACAGTATATCAGATTGATATTTATCAAGCAGTAGTTATTGAGTAACATCTGTAGTTTAAGATGAAAATTCTGGAAAAAGTCACTCCTTTTGTGAGTGACTAGTTTTTCTGAGTCTCTTAAAACAACACTTTAAGCATCATTTCTTTGATTAGTGTGATTGAACACTTTCTACTCTGCAGATATAAAGCTGCTTTAAATTTTATGAAGTTTAACTGTTTTATATTGGGAAACAGTAAGTTGAATTTTGAAATGAGGTCTTTCATAATCTCACTATCATGGTTTTGAGTTATCAAAGTTTTAACTTCTGTTTTTATGACAAATAATTACAGTATTCTTTTAGAAATAGCCCCTGAACAAAGTAGTGTCCAAATTTTACTTTTTTTTTTATTGGTCATTCATTCATTCAGGCACTATATTGTCATGTACATCATCCAAGACTTCCAATGTATTATACAGCCTTAGGAGATTCCTTAAAGTGGACTATCATGCCTTAATACAGCTGTTGTCTCCAAGTGTGGTTCCTCAAATTAGCAGAATTAGCATCACCTGGGAATTTGTTAGGAATCCAAATTCCCAGGCCCCCTTTAGACTGATTCCCTCAAAAACTGTGGGAATGCAGTTGGGCAGTTTGTGTTTTAGCAAGCCCTCCAGATGATTCTGATACACACCAGTTTGATAACTGTGGCTTCAGTTCAGTTCAGTTCAGTCACTCAGTCGTGTCCGACTCTTTGCAACCTCATGAATCGCAGCATGCCAGGCCTCCCTGTCCATCACCAACTCCCAGAGTTCACTCAAACTCATGTCCATCGAGTCAGTGATGCCATCCAGCCATCTCATCCTCTGTCGTCCCCTTCTCCTCCTGCCCCCAATCCCTCCCAGCATCAGGGTCTTTTCCAATGAGTCAACTCTTCGCATGAGGTGGCCAAAGCATTGGAGTTTCAGCTTCAGCATCAGTCCTTCCAATGAACACCCAGAACTGTGGCTTACTAAATGTTAAAAGTTCAAGGTAGCATGATCCTGCAGATCAGTCACATAGCATTAATTATTAGCCTTGTAAGCCCACCTCCTTTTTGTCACTGAATTTGATTGGTTCACTGAGACTAGGCTGTAAAGTTATTTTCTATATTGATTGCCACATATTGACTTTAGGTTGTTTATATTTCTCTGAACCTGTCAGTGTAATGATTTGCCAGGACACTTAATAGGAACAGACTGATTTTTTTTTTTCCTTTGCATCCATGGCTTTCTGAGTCACAGGTGGCTGGCCTCTTATATCCTTCTGGATAAAGCTGTCTAGGCACCAGGCATGGCACTCATGTTCTGTTAATGAGGGAGCTGTCACTGTTGGTCACAGGGGACCCTGCAGGAGTATTTAGTTCACCCCCATTTGGTTTACAGGTTGGGAGATTGATCCCCCACAAGGTTCTGCTTTTCTTGCAGGGGTGTAGCTCATTTGTGGTGAGGACAGGATTTCAGGACTTCTGACTCCCTCTGCTGCACCAGGATTCCTGCAGGGGGAGGACAGAGCTGTGGCTTGCTCTGTGCCTGCAGGACATTCCTTTCCTACTGAGAGGCTGCCTTTTTTTTTTTTTTTAAAGAAAAAAGCAAATAGGAAAAAAAAAGTCAGGAAGTTCTCATTGAAACTAATAAAAATGTCTAAAGAGAATAAAAAAATCAGTTTGAGAACTTTGGTATGGAGGAAATAACCTGACATTAACTGTTTTAATTATAGTTGTTGCATTGGGCTTATCAGTGTGGGAAGAGGGAGCATTTGAGCCCTACAGGGAAGTGGGATATGGATAGCAAGATGACCCTGTTCCTGCATATGCCTATTCGGATTACAACCTAGTGACTGCTTGTGTGATCCCAACAGCTGTCACGGAGATGGGGCTGGACTCAGTAAAGCCCTGCAGTGTCATAGCTAGTGCTAGGGTGGAATGCCCCATGAGGTGGTCTCTTAATCTCCTTGGCCTTCACTTTCCAATATATGGGTATATTAATACCTATTCTGCCAAATTTGGGAAGAAAAGTGTCATAGTGGGGAGCAGCATATTACTGTGTTCAGAGGACAGACTCTCTCATGAGATCCAGTCTCCCTAGGTTCAAATCCTGGCTCTTTAACTGACGGTTGTGACAATAGGTAGGTCACTTATGCTTTCTGTGGAAATGAGTTTAATGAAATTAACTACTTCATTAGGGTTGTGGGGAAGATTTAATTAGTCTATATAAGTGCTTTAGAACAATATTGCTGTGTGTTAACTATTGTTACTAGTTTTAAAAAATATTATTACCTTAAGAGATGAGATTTTTATAAACTTTCACCAGTTGCTAACAGTAGTGGACAAGCAAAGGGTTCTCATGCAGCAATTGTTAGTAGAGGAGTTGTTCTAATATCTAGCTTGTACATGGGCCCTGCTGTGAGAAGAAGCTAGTATGCCCCAGAAGGGCAGACCTAGAGCCTCTAATGTTGTAATTTATTCATAGAGTGATATGCACACTCTATTCGTAGAGTGATAAGCACAGAGGAAACTCAAAACCAGGGCCTTCTCAATTTTGCTTTCAGGTGTTTTTTTTTTTTTTTTTGCTTTCAGGTATTTTTATATGAACCATCCTAGGAGATGAATATCTTCATAATCTTCTAGAAAATGTTTCATGGACTTTCATTTTGGTTTTTATTGTTTGACAAGGTTTCTTTCTGTCTTGCCTTTCTAATTGTTACTAGGATTCTTGATAAGCATTTTGGTGATGAAAATTCTAACTCTAAAAGCTAAACTATCAGGGTATTGTAACTATCCAGCATACAAGTGGCAGCCTTTGGGTAGACTTCCTACTCTTTCGGCTGAACTCAATGAAGGTTTCTGCTTTTGCTGTTTATTTCTGAGCAGTCTCTTTTGGGAGGGAATTAGGATGGTGAAGTGCCTTTTTACTATGGGAATGAGGATTCAAGAATTTGAGAATTATTATTTTATTTATATATATATAAAATTAACTTTTCATTTTCTTTACTTTGATATCCCCCCTCTTCTACAAGCTCTATTCATGGTCTACTCCCCATCTTTGTTTGAGCCCCTTGAAGTTAGTTAGAGATTATGTTTTATTTATTTCTCTATGTTTTTTATTCTGCCTTTTCTTCTGGATCCTAATACAGCATCTAGTACACATTAGGCTCTCAAATATAGTTTATTGAATGAATATTATTTATGTTTCTGTTTACTTCTTAAAGTGGCCTGTTTTGAAACTTCACGTGAAGGCTTAAGTAATTCATTGATATCATGGTGACCTAGTATCTACAGTCTTCCTGAATATTCATTGATGAATCCTTACATTGCTTATCTGAAGTGTCCAAATCCCAAGATGCTTGTGGAATATCATGGATTGGATAGCATAACTTTAATTTTCATAGTGTCATTGGGAAAGGGATGTAGCAGCCTAGAGAGATAGAAGCACAGAGAATTAAGAATGCCATTCAAGACCACAGAGCAGTTGCTATGGGAAGAGACTCTTGGGATGAGCTTTTCTACTTTATGACCCCAGAAGCCAAAAGATAAAAAGATGATCTGAATTGGATGTTTCTTTAATGTCTAACGGTTATGATTAGTGACTTATTTCTAATGTGCATTTGTTTTTATTTTTAGCATTGCAATGTCGGGATGGCTATGAGCCCTGTGTAAATGAAGGAATATGTGTTACCTACCACAATGGTACAGGATACTGCAAGTAAGTTTTTCTCTGTTTTTTTTTTCATGTATCTTATTTTTCCTCAGTAGAAAATTGGGCAAAATTTGGCTCTACTATCGTATACTTAATACCTCTGTGAAATGTTACTGGTTCACTAACTTTTCTGATGTAGTTTTTTGGAAGATGAGGATTTGGATGTCAGATAAATGGTTAATAAGAATTTACTGTCTTATCCTTATCTTTTTCATAATGATAAAGACTTTCAGTGCGTAGCTTGTGTGTGTGTGTGTGTCTGCCTGCCTGTGTGCTTAGTCGCTTAGTCATGTCTGACTCTTTGTGACCCTTTGGACTGTAGCCCACCAAGCCCCTCTGTCCATGGGATTTTCCAGGCAAGAGTACTGGAGTGGGTTGCCATTTCCTCCTCCAGGGGATCTTCCTGACCCAAGGATCAAACCCACGTCTCCTGTGTCTCTTGCATTGCAAGCAGATTCTTTACCCACTGAACCATCAGGGAAGCCCAGAGAGTATATTCTTTAACATTTTTCAGTTTAATCGTTAAGTTAAGAAATCTTTCAGGTAAGAAAATTTCAGTTTTCAGGTTAGAATCTATTCTCAATGTGTTAGCTCTGATCTTGTTTTTAAGTCAGACCAAATGCATGTTAACTTTAATTCTGCCTACCATAGGTAAATATTATAGCCATGTAACACTTTTTTTTTTTCCTAATGTAAAATATCCAGTTTTGAAGGAGAGTCTGTGAGAGAAGAAAATGCACACTTGCCTGTAGGGATGGAGTAGGGAGCAGGGGCTGTGGGTGAAGGTCATTATATGGATTTAAAAGAATAAGGGTTAGGGTTAGGAAATGGCAGCCCACTCCAGTATTTCTTGCCTGGAAAATTCCATGGACAGAAGAGCCTGGTGGCTTCAGTTCATGGGGTTGCAGAGAATTGAACATGGCTGAGCATGCACACACTAGCCACGCTAGAGAAGAATTAGGATGAGGAGTAGGACTAGGGAGTATAGGCTAGTTCTCAGGAGTGTTTCTTTTCTTCCTGTCTGATCATGAAGTGTAGCCATACTTTTTGTTTGAGGAAGCCTGTGAGGTAATCTTTTAAATTGCTTCTCTAGGTTTCCTATGGATAATTTCCCCCGATTCTACCTCAATTGAAAATTTTTGATAGGAACATGTATCCATTCTATTTCTTTAATAGAAAATAAGATTTGGTAGTATGACATTTATCTTCTTTAATACTTCTTTTGGGGTGTATTTGTTCTTTGCTTTGGTAGAAGTATGTGCTTGATAAGCATTTTAAGTGAGTTTATGCAACATAGTTTTGTTTCTTTTCTGGATATTTAGCTGAATAACTTAACTGTAATAATTACATTTGTTCCAATCAAGTCTATTCTGACACCGGGATTTAAGTTCTTTAATGTAATGAACAAGAATTTTTCCAAGTCAGAAAAAATTTTCTTCACCAAAGTGAAAATATTTTAAGCTGTGATGACAGTAAAGCTTAACAATAGGTTATTTGGATTGGAATAAAAATAACATTGGAAATGAAATTTTTTATGTAGCTGATTATAGGCTGTTCACTTAGTTTTTCTAGCTGGGAAAAAAATCCAACCAAAAACATGTGATGTAGTCTCCTATAAGAATGGAAGCACAACTGGAGATAATAGGGAAAGGAACTTAATATGTTAGAATTGGCCACTGCAATCTTGTTTAGTCTCTTTTTGGCATCTGGTGTCTTAGTTACTTGCTTCATTCTATTATTTAGCTATCTCATGGTAGTTAACCCATTATATTATGATCATTTGTTGATAATGTTGTTTCTCCCACTAGAGTATGAGAGGTCCTGGTCTTGTGCATTTTCAGTCTGGTATGTAGCTAGTGCTCAACAATATGTTTCTTGAACCAAAAGATGCTCAACAGGTATCATCATTCACTTGTTTATTTATTTATTTACTTGAAGGATAATTGCTTTACAGAGTTTTGTTGTTTTCTGTCAAACCTCGACATGAATCAGCCATAGGTATACATATGTCGCCTCCCTTTTGAACCTCCCTGCCATCTCCTGCCCATCCCACCCCTCTAGATTGATACAGATCCCCTGTTTGAGTTTTCTGAGCCAAACAGCAAATTCCCATTGGCTATTTTATATGTAATGTAAGTTTCCATGGTACTCTTCCCATACATGTCACATGTTTTTAAATCTATTTGTCTTAAATAAGTAGAGACTGGACCTTTCCTCTGAGAATTTTGTTTGCTTCATGTAGTATTCAGGATGTCGGTACCATGCTGCTGCTGCTAGGTCACTTCAGTTGTGTCCGACTTTGTGCGACCCCATAGACGGCAGCCCACCGGGCTCCCCCATCCCTGGGATTCTCCAGGCAAGAGTACTGGAGTGGGGTGCCATTGCCTTCTGCGGTCGGTACCATACAGAGAGGCAATTTAGTTCTAAATTATTTAGAGATAATTCAACTTGGTGACTTATGTAGGGAGAATTTCAAATACATTCCAAGTCTTAGCCTACATATTTGTGGTCTGACATGGGGAGAGAAGATTCTAGAGGAGACTAAACTCTGAGCGCATACCAGGAATGGACACTAAGGGTCATTTTAGGAGAGAAAAACAGATCTGTGAGTCTCAGGCTCTCCAACCAAGGTGAGAGAGACAAAGTTGCCCCCAGTTTTCAGAAGAAGCATTGCTAGGAAACAGGGGACTCACTTTGTGATTGACAAAAATGGAGCTGCCAGAATTCTGTTGCTGAATATGTGTTAATTATTGATGGGGTGGATTGCTTATGGATATAGTTCTAGATATAGTCCTAGACGTCCCTCAGATGACTTCCAACCCTGTTGTGAGGGAAACAACCTTCTGAAAAGCAGAGTAAGGGGAAAAATGGGCATGGCCACCTTCTGGGGAGACCAACATGGATAACAAAGCTTGTAAAAAGTGGTTGTTTCTCTACTTCAGTGAAAGTAATATTAGCATCTTCAGGAGTAGAAGAATCAACATAAATGGACACAGGAAAAGCAAGAACAATATCAGGGATGCCAGGTCACTCGTCCTACAGTGGCACGCCAGCCAACATCCACAGCATGTTAAGCAAAATTTAAGTAAAAATAACATTTACTTAGCAGACCTTTCAGTATATCTTCACCACCTTTATTTTTTTTCCCTAGGGAAAGAAGTTACTCTGGCTTGCTCAGTAAATATTATTTTCACAAAATGGTATATGATTATTAGAACGCTTAGAAGATTTATAAAAATCACATCAGATATACAGGACTTAATGACTGTCTTTTTATTCATGAGATTGCTTAGTGGATTAAGGAAAGAGAGCTGAGGCCAAATTTCTTTTACTGGGGTGAGTGGGTGGGAGTTAATGGAAAATGTTTTAAAGTAGAAGGCAACTGACTGTCTCTTTAAAGAGCATAATGTTATTGACTTAGCTAAATTATAGTGGTTGTTTATGGAAGTTATAGAAATCCTTGATAAGATCACATTGACAGATGAGGACAGGTACTTTTAAAGGTTAATTTTGTACACAGCTCAACTGTTTTTTTCTAACTGTTAAGTATTCTATCAGTCTGTGATTAGATTGGGAGCCAGACAAGAAGAACCTGTGTAATCTTGCATAAAACTCAATTATTGCTCCTAAATAGTTGTTGTCAGCTCTTAATAAAGCCCTCTCACTACACAGAGGTAAGACATTTCATTCTCTCCCTTGTCCTACTGGGAGGTGTAAATATATAATTAAGTTTGGCTGTCATTAATCACTTTCAAGTTGTTTTCTCAGGCTTTCAAATATAAACCATTCCAAATCCCGCTTTGATTAAAACTCGTGGGCAACTCAAGTTCACTAGAGTGTTGGGGGTGGGTGAGGTTACAATTTGCAAAATTCACAAAATGCGTATTTTTAAGGACACATTTTTCATAGTTATTTAAAGTCCTTGCCTGCCAGTTTTTAACATATGGGTTGTCTTTGGGTGTGTTTCCATCAACAGCTCTTTCAGTTTCCCTTTACTTCATGTTTATGGTAGTTTTTATTGTTCCCTGGACGTTATAAGTGATGCGTTTTAAAATTTATCTTCTACTAAAGAATGTTACTGGAAGATCAGCTTGATGCTATGGAGGCTTGTATTTCGGTTCTGGTATGGTGGGTCTGTTTTGCTCTTAGTCTGATGGTGTATTTTAGGCAAGACTTGGAGGCTGGATACACTCCTTATTCCCAAGGTATGACCCTTCAGTGAATTCAGTGGAAAGTATGAGGTGTTTACCACATACTGGGATGTATCTCAAGCCCCTCTAATTTGGTAGGACTTGAATTCAAACGTCTGACTCCCCAGAACCATGCTCAGCTTTTCAGCCTTCCAGCTCTTGCTTTCTGTTGTGTTCCTCATATCATCTTGTTGTGGAGTTACATGACATGTTTTGTAACACGTCTGGTTACAAAACTGGTTCTGTCTAGTTCAGGGTTTCTCTTCCTCAG